>NC_081806.1:1310000-2610000 GCF_030704535.1 Vitis vinifera | reverse complement strand
ATTTTGTTCAAGAAGAACAATACTCTTGCTCTAGAAGCATACACCGATGTTGACTATGCAGGTTCCCTAGTGGATCGAAGATCAATTACAAGGTATTGTACTTTTCTTGGAGAAAATCTAGTAACATGGAGAAATAAAAAGCAGAATATGGTAGCAAGGTCGTCTATAGAATCAGAGTTTAGGGTCATTGCTCAAGGGTTGTGTGAACTACTTTGGCTGAAGATTATTCTAGATGATTTGAGAATCAAGTGGGATGGTCCTATGAAGCTTTATTGTAACAACAAGTCGGCTATCAATATTGCTCATAACCCTATACAACACGATA
This sequence comes from Vitis vinifera, assembly GCF_030704535.1. NCBI lineage: Eukaryota > Viridiplantae > Streptophyta > Magnoliopsida > Vitales > Vitaceae > Vitis > Vitis vinifera. The sequence goes on along the minus strand of NC_081806.1, from coordinate 2,609,675 downwards.
GGACAAACCATATTGAGATTGATAGACATTTCATCAAAGAACAATTGGAGGAAGGAGTAGTGTGTATGTCCTATGTTCCATCAGAACATCAATTAGCTGATATTCTAACAGAAGGGCTGAACAGTTCAATGTTTCACGATCTTGTATTCAAGCTGGGAATGGAAGACATCTATTCCTCGGCTTGAGGGGGAGTGTTGAGCTATAAATAGAATAGGAAATTTTTTTTCCCTATTATGTTAGTTTTAATTTCTATAAATAGATAGGTTTATTAGTTTCCTATTTCTATAAATAGATAGTTTTATGATTTAGAAATAGGTTAGTTTAGGAATAAGTTAGTTTCCTATTATGTCTCTTGTGTCCTATTTCTTCTCTTGTAATCTCCTATATAAACCGTGTGTATAGTCAATCTAATAGAGAGAGAACTTATTATTTTTCATCCCATATTTCGTGTCAACTACCATTACAAGTGAATAGCAAGTCCATATTAAGAGACAGCATCAAGTTCCAGTTCACAGTTTCAATCTCAAACAAGTGTGGTGGTCATGTTAAAAGTGCAAAAGGATGAGACTAAAAGGTTTTAAAAACATTCGAAAACTAGGGAGTTTCATTACATAGAGAGAGATTAGGGGTTATAAGCCAACCTGTTACCAGTCCAGTTGTGGAAATACTGCATGAAAGTCAAGGAAGCCCAAATCATTATGAATTCAATTCATCGAATTCAAGAATACTGACAGTGATGGACAACTTATACAACTACATATTTTTGATGCAGCATATAACCTACCTCATGACCAATAACTCCCAAAATTGCTGCATAATCTGCATCCGTAGCAGTTTCTGGAGATGCCAAGACAAGCTTGGAATTGAAAATCTGTTGAAAAGGACTCCCATCATAAATCTAACAAGATCAAATGGAAGAAATTAAATATAATGACCTATAAAATGGTCAGAGAACATACATTCAAACTTTTGTTTTCCATGGCTCCCCTGGCAATCAATTACAAAATAGACAGTATCAGTGTGCAATAAATAAACTAAAAATGTAATAATCTAACATAATCATATACATGAAAGATTATTGAAAGGAGAATGCAAATACATGTTAAAATCTGGAACTGCCACAATATTGAACAGATCCAGGTCATACTCAAGACCAAAAACCTGTTTCAGGGACCAAAAACAGAGTAGACAATTCTTTAGAATCAAAATCAATGAGCTAGCTTTAAGGCTATATATGTGGTGCAAAAGAGCTCAAAAGAAGTAACTGACATCCTCATCCCATTTCATGGCTGCTTTAAGGGAATACATGGCATGGACAGTCCTGGGTACATCTTGTGCTGGGGTCCAGATCCTCAAGGATACAGTTCGGCCTGAACGGGTAACAAAAGTGTCATCTCTGCTTTCCAACTGTCCAGCAACTAAAGCAAATAAGTAACAAGGTTTCTTGAAGGGGTCCTCCCAAATGGCATAGTGTTTGCCACCCTGCAGCAGAACAAGAAAAAGACATCAATAATAAACAACTAATAGTTCAAATCAAAATCCTTTTCTCAACAATAAGTAAAATTCACCTCAAGGTCTCCATGCTCTATGAGATTTCCATTAGACAACAATACCGGGTATAATGACTTATCACCTTCAATGCGGCATGTGTATTTTGCCATAATATCAGGGCGATCCTAATAGTACAAATCAAATGCATCAATTAAGAGTAACACATATTAAAAGGTCAAGAAACAAGACACTATGATCAATAAATCCTCCAAAAATATCAACCTGATAGAATGTAATTTTTCGGAAACCCTCTGCTTCACATTGTGTACAGAAATTCCCAGATGACTTGTAAAGGCCCTGCAATGAGAAATATTGACAATGTGAGGATGGAGACAAACCAGATGTAGTACAAGAAGAACATCATGATGCATAGAAAACATGTTTCACCTCTAATGATGTGTTCTTTTGTGGACATATCTCAGTAACAATTTCCAGAGTAAATTCACCACTTGGAAGTGATGGAAGTGTCAGATGGCGGGGGCTCAGGACGTAATCTTCTTCCTGAAACACATATCTCAGTAACTCATACAAATAACATTGAGAAATGGAAATTCAGAAATTACACACATCTAAGAATGTTTCAACAATCCATTAAATAGTTATATAGAAGTGCCTAGAATTTTTAGGAAAATATCAAAAATGGGAAAATTGAATATTTCACATGGTATTTTTATTTTTAATCCAATTCATTTCATAGCTTTTATTCCATGAAAAAAATGAACATAAATTTATAGTGTCACAAGAAAAAAAAAAGGTAAAATTAATATTTCTACATATAAAAAAGCTCTGTGGTAAGAAGTGGGGAAAACCCATTTACAAGCATTGTGTTATAATCTGGAGGAACTTTGATAAACGAACGCATTGTGTTGCACAATAGAGGCACTAAGACAAAAAGCATAGCAAGGCCACCTAAAAATTACATACCTTAAGTTCCTTGCTGTTGACCTTTACTGAAACAAGCTTCAGATCTACCCCATCCAATACCAGTGGGAAAGGAGAACCTGCACCACGAGATATTCAATCTTAAAAGATGAGATTCAGAGCCAAGCAAGAAACTTAGAGAAAACATAAAAAAGTAGAGGTTGGATCTTGGCTGTTAAATTACTACCTTCAACTCTGGGTAAGACAGTTATTTTTGAATAGACAGTTGTTTTCTCCTCACCCAACAAAAAATTCAAATCCATCTGAAGTGGCAGTTCAAGAAGTGCATAAGAACACAAGCCAATTCAAAGACCTAACAAATATATGTGTTCTATTTTAAACAATTTTATACCGTATCAAAGTAGTAATCAGGAAGCTTGTAATCCTTCAGGAAGATTTCTTTTGGCATATCCATTTTGGATTCTTCAACTTGCTTTGGTGAGCTTTCTGTTGCAACTGAGCAGACAAACCTCCTGCTGACTTGCTTAGCCCTCTGAAACAAGGTGAAGGAATCAAACACAAGAAGCAAAATACTACATGAATCCATGCAGGCAAAAAAAGTCTGGTGATACTCAATACAATACTGAGGCACAATGATTTAAGGAAAACCCAAGTTAGAGAACAGGGAGAGGCTTAATGCAACACATCAACTTACATATAATGATGGATGAGGAAACCGGTAATTTCTCCGATGTGAAACCTAGAAAAAATAGATGGATGATCAGAATTCAGCCATCTTCCTCACCAATTCAAAGGTATTAAATGCAGAAAAGCAACACATGGCAAAAATTCAAACTTCCCTATACCATATAAAAACACAAACCTCTAAGTTAAGAGATTGCCTATATCTAGAGATATTCTTTGCTGAATGTTTAAGGGAACTAACACAACACGGGGCTTGGAGCTGCAAAAAGACAAGTGGAAAGAGTCAAGATACTTATAAGGAAAAAGCTCAACGCATTTTGTAAGGCCACAAGGATTCAGTTACAGAGCAAACATAAGATAAAGAAATGAGAAGCATGCCAAATTTAAAAAATTTTAAACCAATATACCAATATGCTATTCTCTAAGAAACAAATAAGAAAAAAGAAACAGCTTTAACAAGAAAACTAAATATCACCACCACAGAGGGCAAAATATATTACTATTGCCACAACAGAGACGGAAAAAAGAAACAGCTTTAACAAGAAAACTAAACACCATTACTAGCACTTTAAACCCGGTTCAAAATAACCAGGCAAAAGATATTACTATTGCCACAACAAAGATGGCAACCGCAATGAACCCTCATGCTCCTCTTGGAATATTGCAACAGACACTTCAACCCAATCAGTTACTAACCCCAGGATTTTCATTTCTACATTTTTCTTTGCAATCAAACCAGCAGTGTACTAGATTAATAAAAAAAATGATAAAAATGGAAATGAGATTGAGGAATCACAGGAGCAGAGGAGATCAAACCCAAAAGACCCGTCCTTGCCAAACCCGAACCTTTACACGGAAGAATCAACCGAGCCATTCAGTTCAAAATCCCCACACAATACTACTGTCAAAAACCGAACTATTACAAACCCATAAAAATAAAAGTAGAGTAGACCCAGATGATTAAAGCCCACAGGCAACCGCAAAACCCCACAAGAGGGACCCAAAAACCCAGATCAGAAAGACCCACAGGAAAACAAAGAGGAAATAGAGTAGAAACAGTCTCACTCTGTTTTTATAAGGATATGGATAATTCAAATTATGGACAAGAAAATTCAAAAAAAAAAAAAAAAGGAGATGAAAAAACACTGACTTCAGGGAAGATTCAAACAAATAAAAATAAACATGAAAAAATAAAGACCTTCTGAGAAAAATGGATTGCCGAGATCACCCCGATCAGATGAAGAAGAAAGAGAAACACGGGATTTCGCGAAAACCTAAGATGATGAAATGATATGCGACCCCCCAAAAACGAAAGATATTTCTATATTTTATCTATTTAAAGAAAAATTATAATCAAAATCTTCGTATGTGCCAATCATGGGCCAGATCATTTTGGGTTGGGCCAAGCTAGGGCTAAATTCAGGTTTAATATTGGGCAGGTCTAAGCAAGTAATAGGCCTGTTTGTCTAACCCTTTGCCGAGTCCATTTTTGTTCATCCTTAGCCCAGCCCATTTTTTGTGGGACATGGATGGGTTTGAATATACAGCCCATTTAGAACAGGGGGGTTTTGGTTGAAGAGAGCTGAGGGCTTATTAATAAAAAAATCTTGATAGAAAAACATTTTATTATTGCCTTTTACTACTTACTAGAAGTTAAAGTGTGGTCCAATTCTAATTTAAAATATATATATATATATATATATTAGTATTAAAAATGTTTTGTTAAATGGTTATTTTATGTATCAAAATTGTGCTAATGAATTTTTGTGAAAGAAAAATTTAAGGTGAAACGGTAATTTTACTGATTAAAAGAATGATGTGAGTGTAATTCCTGTTATGTCCTCTAATTCTTCCTTTCAATCATTGGTAGAGGACTCAAAGAAATTTGATCTTCAATGAAAAGTTTGTTAAATTTTGATGTTATAGAACTTCAACTTGGACCTTAACTTGATGTGATTTGAGTTTTGAGTTGACTTGAGTAATGTTGACAAAGGGTTTGGCAATTCAAATGGAAGACAGTTTCTTTTTAGATTTGAATCTTGAAGTTTGAAACTTATAAGTTTGAAAATTGTGACAATTTAAAGATTTTCGAAGAAATTGAAGATTCTTTGATGATTGGGAAAAGATTTGATGATGCTTTGAATTTCTCTTAAAGGATTTTTATTTTTATTTTTTGAATTATCTTATTATTGCATACTAATTTATCTTTTAAATTATGTCTTAAGATTGTATTTGGCACACAAGAATAAAGAATGAAAATGAATATTTTATTTTTATGTTATTTGACTCATCTTAAACCTTTGAAATATTATTTTTTTAAATACCACTTAAAAAAATTGAAATGTTACATTTGATTTTCGATTTATTTCTTAAGGAGTGATAATTACTTTTTCAATTAATCTAATTTAAGTACGTAATAAATTGCAAAAGGCTAAATTTTGCCATTTTACAAATGATACCTCAAAAGGTTTTTTATGGATACGAGTCGAATGTAAAGAGAACAATTTTTTGAACTTAAAATAGTATTAATATTCTAGTTTGTTTGAAACATTGAGTGGATTAAAATAATTTTCTAAGTTTCCAAATGTACCTAAAAATGATTGAGTCGTAACTTAGTTCAGAATTTTTTTTTTTCTGGCTTTAACTTTTGTCAAATCTATAAAGGCAAAGCCAATGTAATCTCTTCCACTAGCCTTTCCCTACATAATTTTGCCAATGGTACAATGTTGTGAGTGAAAATAAGGTATGACAAACCAATTAAGTTATTTGCATTAGCCATTCATAAGTTGATTGCATTGCTAAGGGAGGATGGAACAATAAGGTTGGTGTAGTAGAGTGCATTGGCTAATCTCCTTATACCAACACACTTCACTATGCATGCTACTAATATAACAAATTAGTAAAGTTGTCACTTAATGAAGTTGCACAACTTTACAAGTCGAATTGATATGAAAAATGACAAGAGGTGACACTTGGCTTAGGACAACTATTATAAGTCCATTGACCATATTGACTATCTCCTTTTCTAAGGTCATATAATATCATACCATTGATATTAATCGCTTGACTAGGAATGACAATCGGGTGCAGCTCGAGATGAGTTACCCTCTATCCCAACTTCATCCCGTTCATTTAAAATAACTCAGGACTTCTATAACATTATACAATTAGGGAAAAAAAAAAGACAAAAAGATTTCAAAAATGGAGAAATATAACAATCCAAGTCATCTACACATGAGGCAGCTTTTATGAAAGAACCATCGTTACACGTATGCAACCCTTTTCTCCCAAATTTCTTCTCAGCCCCCTTCCTTTCAAAACAGAAATAAAAGACCCTTTTCAATGGACCCTTGGGGTGGAAACGTCAAGAATTTGGTCTATTTTTTCGAGCCATGCCTATGGTTAGAGCAAAACTATATGGCCTCGCTTTTTGGTCTATATATTATAGAAATAATTTTTCTAAAAGTTTAAATCGGTAAGATTTGAATCCACAGTACATATCACAATGACAATGGTACATCTACTTTGAATTGAGTAAATGAGGAGGAAGAAGCCAAGGGGTATTAATAATATATCTAAAAAGGAATGAAGTCGGTAATAAGGGCCAAAATAAAAAATAAAAATGAGACATAATAGTACCAAAACACAATCAATACTTTATTAACATTATCATCACGAGAATCACACACAGAAACACACGTTGTCTTTTTCCGAGGGGGGTTGAACTATAGAGATTAGAGAGAAGCACCGTCCCGGCGTCCCCCATCACAATGATGTGGCCGCTAAGACAATAAGACAAGCAACATTATTTGACAAGCCAAGCTAAACTGATGGGGCGTGGACTTTGCGTCACTTCCACTTTTATTGTTAAGCTTTTATAGGAAAGCTATCGTCTACTATAACACACTCACCACCAATAATTGATACAATACGTAGATAGTAGTAGTAGGAGGAGGGGCCTAGCCCTAGCGACGGAAGCTCCTGACCTGGCGAGGTTGCTCACCCTCATCCGCTCGGAGTTTGACAGCTGTGTAGATAGCTGCCCCCGCCACCGCCCCCAGCGTTGGAGCCACCAGATATATCCATATCGCCCTGTAATTCCCTGCTGCCACGGCCGGCCCCAGAGTCCTCACTGGATTCATCGAACCACCACTCGACGGCCTGCCACATCAAATTCAGTTCCCAATTATTATTATTATTATTATTATTTTACCCCTCCCCAACTATACTATGCATTTAGAAAGAGAATTTCTCTATCATATTTTTATACGGAATAAACCATAAAAATTATTTTTTTATATTTAAGTTTTTAAATATTTTAACTTTTATTCATATTTCCCTTAAAAAAAATTAAATAAGAAAATTTAATTCTCATTCAAAGTGATGATCAGTGAATCAATTTAATAATTTAATAATTGAATTCAAGTCATTAAATAAGCTATGTTTGATAAAATGATTTAAAATAAAAAATTTTAAATAACAAATAAAAATAATTAATTTATTTTTAATTTTATATTTTTATTTTACTTTTTTATCCCAATTTGTCATAATTATTTTTATGATATCTTTTACTATTTCATTATTATCTGTTACTCGATTTTTTTTATTTTAATTATAATTTATAATAATAAATATGTTAATTTGATAATTTAAAATAAATTTTAAGTAAATTTTATTAAACAACTTTAATACTTAAAATAAAGAATAAGTTTGAAGCAAATAATTTAAGTATAATTTAACTTAAAGTCAACTTAAACATACATTAGTTTTTTCAATTAAAAAGAAGCTAAAAATGGCAAGAAAAAAAGTAAAACAACACTGACCCTGCCACAAGAATGTTCAGCATAACAGTAGCTCCAACCGCTATACCAGCCAATTCCCCCACCTGTTACGTTATCAATTAATTTAAGACCTTGGGTTTGTTAACTTGCTAGGTATTAAAAACAATACTATGTATTAAGTCAACTTGAACTTAAAAACTAAAAGAATTAAGACGGTGGAGAAGCAATTCGGAAAACCTTAAATCAGGATTATATATACTTACAGCTCGAGTATCCGTGGCGACGGCGGTGACAACGAACAAGAGATTGAAAGTGATAAGGAACTCAAGGGCGAAGGCCTGCCCAATGCTGACCGAAGGGACGGTGACACCACCAGACATGAATGGGTGGAAAACAGCCTTGAGAGCGAAGGAAGCGCAGATGGATGCTGAAACTTGTGCTGCGATATAGGCCGGAACTTGCACCCACGGGAAGTGACGAAGCGCGGCGAAGGCAATCGTGAGGGAGGGGTTGAGGTGAGCTCCTGAGATATGGCCTGTGGAAAGAATCACTATCATCACCGCAAGCCCGGCGCATGCCGCATTCCCTATCAGAGTCTCCACCCCACTGTACTTCTGGTTCACGATGGGTCCCGCCGTCGCTGCAAATATCAAGATGAACGTTCCCACAAACTCTGCTCCAAGCTGCCCAATTAATTAACCCCACAACACACATATTGTGTATTATTTAGGACCCACCACCATATAGAATGAAAAGGAGTATGGGTAACTAAAACTTCATCAAAAGAAATATGAACCGATGATACCTAGTTAAATTAATATTCCTGGGAAAAATATGGGTTCGGTAGGCCTTAGATCATGATATGATATTTTAATACATTAGGTGATGCATGCACCGATAATTTTGCATATAAAATATGAGGAGAGAACGATTATGAGGAGCAATCATGATTTGGATGGGGGAAAACATCCAAAATTTTTGTAGACGCTTCCTTCTCCAAGAGGTTTTAGTCTTTTGTTTAACTAATCCCTAGAGAATAATTGAAAAGAGCAAATTATTTCTAACCATTCGTTGTTATGCCATTGACAGTGAAGTTCAATTTTAAACCAGTTCATGGATATTGTTAAAAAATGCGAGACTTAACATAATGCTACAATATTCGGAATCGGTCGTGACATCATGCACAGTAGTCATGGAATAAATTCTTCAAGCCTACCTCTTCAACTGTGCATGTACACGTCTATGTATATAAAAAAATGTAACTTTTTTTCTTTTTCTTTTTCTTTTTTAGATATAAGAAATAATAATATCAACGGCCATAAATAATTGGCATTTTTTCTTTCTGATTCCGTTTAATTTTACTTGTATCAGAGAAAATGAAATGAATACCAAACCACGTACCTTCCGGGTGAGAGAGACGTCGGGCGCAGGAAAATCTGTGAAACAGGTAGGAGATGGAGCCCACGAGGCGGCCCCAACCGGCAGGCACTTGCATCGCGGCATTGACTTACGATCGTAGGACAGCGAATCGACTCGGAGCGACGAAAACAATGGGCCCCCGGGTGTTCCAGGCGTCGCCGGCGCCGACGCTGTCGGCGTACCAGTTTCTGCTTCCGCCATTGAGAAGCAAAAGTGATAATATTTTTTGTTTTTTTGTTTTTTTGTTTTTTTTTTTTGGTTTTTCTTGGGTGGGGGTGGGGGAGGGGGGTGAGGGGAGAGATTGAGTGATGGGATTTGAAGGGAAGTTACATGATTTGACGGTCTTTATAAAGGTGTCGCTACACAATCGTCCTAATCTTGGCCAGAGTGAGTGACACTAACCCAGATAAGAAACCCTCAGAAAAACATATGGGTAGATAAAACTACGGTTTTTTTTTTTTTTTTTTTTCAAATTTTGATTTCTGGGAAGAAAACTTGGGAGAAAGTTACATGCTGTGCAGGATTTTATGAACGTGTTGCTAAGGAAGAAGAGAACTGAAACGAGCCAGCTTATATAAAAGAAGTGCTTACACTCAAATGAAAAGCACCTTCATCAGAATTGAGAAAACTTGAAAAGGAGATAAAATGGAGCGGAGTAAAGAAAGAACCTGGAGATTGAAAACAGAGAGAGAGAGAGAGAGAGAGAGAGAGGACGCGAGGTTGAAGAAGGGTCTGTTTGGTGCATTGAGTGCTTGCATAAATGCATTCTTATATACACACAAAAAGAGGGAGGAGCAAAGTCAATGCTCGTTCCCATCACCTTCACAGCTACTCACTCAAAAGGTGGTGCTAGAGTCACAGCCTTGAGGCAGAACTGTTTCATTGTGGCGAAAATGTGCAGCGCATGAAGGCATCGGTGACGACAAAACACCTCACATACCTGTGACGCCCAAATTTTCCTTGATATAAATAATAATTCCACTACACCACCCCCTTCCAATAATGTATTAAACAAGCACACACTTTTATAAAAAAACGAAAAAAATAAATTATTTAAATGGACTTTTTCCCTCTCTTTTGGTGTGCTTCCTCGTTGAATACTTTTGTTTTATAACATTATACAATGAATTATATTTTTCTTTTTATTTTTTTATAACGTAACTATCCACAAAAATAACTCTTAACAATTCACTTTTCCGTACATCTTATTTATTATTTTTTAATAATAAAAAATAATACTTTCAAATAAGGTCTTTTAATTGTATAAAATTATAAAACCTTCACAACTATTTTCAAAAATAATTACCCAAATCTTTATCACATGAAAAATACATATCACGTTATTCTGAAATGTCATTTTTCATTAAAAAGAATGTGTAGTCGTTTCATTGCTGCATCTAATCGGGCACTGAATTAGCCTGCTTTCATTTTCATTCATGTAAGTCAACTTAGAAGTTTTGTCAATGTTCTTGAACTAATGTGCAACTACTTCAATCAACTTGCATTTTTAAAAAATTTGAAGTCTAGGGACATGGCATGGGGACCCATTTTTTGGACTACCCATCTTGTCTATACCTAATAAGAAGGGTTTGGGAGAAGATAGGAGTGACTATCATAATTCATAGAAAGCTTTTCCTCACATCTATTTAGAAAACCTACGCGGGATCTTAAGCTCTATGATTAGTATTGAATCTATTGATTAGTGTAAAGGGAAAGCTTTGTCATGGGGATAATTTGATGACAATGATGGTGCCTTCTTTAATCATCAATCAAGCACTCCTTGAATGTAGGCCATGATCAAGCTAATGCTATCTAGCTTTAATCCAAAACCTATAATCATGTTATGATTCCTTAACCCATTCCAGAATGTGCTTTTTAAAAAATATTCTGTGCTACGTTGCTACCTTTATGAGCTAGCATTATTCCAGAATACTTGACCAGCAAGTTCATCAGCACTTGATGTCTTGATTGCTGTGTTGGATTTTATCAGAGAGAATCAAATAGAATAGGGCATCTAGGGATCAGTAATGTGATTGGATTTTCTTTTAACAGGAGTTTGATTTCTCTCTTCTACAAGATGATATTATAATTCTCTTTCATTCTTATCCTATTTTTAATTTTTTTTTTCCTTCGTACCAAACATGCCCGTCTTCATAGTTGAGGGAAGAAGATCATGAATGTCATATCTACTCGAAAACAAGGACATGAAAATGCAGCAAGAAATAGACACATGCTTGATAGGCACTTGCTGAGGACAAGTGTCTATTGCTGGTCCTTTTCAATAGGATTAATGATGAAAGTTGAAATTCAGTCATCTTTCTAATGAATTGAATTTCCTCCACTATGTCCAGGAACAAAACCCTTCTCATTGCATTCTGCTATTTTATGCTACAAACAAACAAACAAACAAAACTTCTCAGACAGGAATTCCTCCAAACCCAAAAGTGAAAAAGCCCCCACTCACTGTGGAAGCCACCATCTCTTCCTTATACTATAAAAAATTGAAAAGAAACTGGCTTTCGCATGTATGATTCTGTCCACAAATGACATTGGAGAGCTCTGTGCAATGCAATGTCCCTTTGAAATTACAATACCTAATCATTCCATGTGGGAAAGGGGAAGTGGGTTGACCATCAATATTCATTCCCTCAAAGGAGAGCTCTTACAGGATTTGTGGCACAAAACTTTGAGATTGGGATGTGTTTGTTGAGTAGAAGATACTCCACATGATTCCCATGAAGCTCCTTTCTGCTCTCTCTCTTTTCTTTTCCTCCACTCTTTTTCTAGGCGGTGGAGGGCCCTCTCTACTTTTTTAACACAATGCCAAACCACAATCATGAGCCCAGCAACACACTAAGCAGTATGCCATTAGCTAGAACCTTCTGCTCGCTTTAAATGGGTAGTTGGATGGTCGATGCTCTTCTATTTCAAGCTTTTTGGAACTCAAAATGTCAAAAGTATATCAAACTCCACGCCAGTGGGTATTAATGTGAAAGTAATTGTGACTCAGTGAGCTACAAATACATTACATCTAGGAACTAGATAATAACAAATATTGGTATGTCTGAATGTTAGTCAGCTTGATATACATTTGCTTGTCAATTACTCAAGGTATACATCGCTGGTGAATCAGCCAACTCAAGGAGGCAGGTATGTTCTCTCACATGGGTTCAATAAATTGGGAACAAAGAAATAGGTTTGACACAGAACTTCAATAAACTAAACCAAACTCTCATTCTAAGTTAAACTACCTGTAAACCCAAAACTTAAGCTACAGAGAATGAGGGGACAATAAAAATCAGGTTAACAAGATGGCAGCTCTAGAACCTCGCAGCTGCATGTGGCAACACTGACGAATTGAAGAACCCTTTCTTCTATTCAATTGAGGTGCCTTAGTTCACATGAGGCAAGAAAGAGAGACAGAGCTGAGCCCACATAATCTCTAAAGGCTGAATCATCATTAACAATGATTATCCACATACTAAACCATCTACAAAATGGAATTGCCTGGCACATTTCAAAAGATTGACCTAAGTAAGATGGAACCTGATGGTGCCAGTTAGTGAGTAGATGGGAATGGATCTCTGAGATCTAAAAGAAAGAAAGAAATAAGTTTGCACATTTTTAGTTTTTTAAAATACTTGATCAATAAGTAGTTAGGATTTGAGTCCTTTAAAATGCATAATTAATAAGTAGTTGGCATTTGAGTCTTATTTAGAATTTAGGAAGTTTTCTTATTGGAACTTTTCCTCAAAAGAAGTTTCTATGTTCCTAAACTTTCTATTTTGTAGATAGTCTCTGTTCCTAAAATCCGTATTTGAATCATTTTATAATAAGTTATTTGTGACAGATTCTCCATCTAATAAAGGAAATTCAACCATCTAAGCAACTCTGAAACCAAAAGAACAATCAAATACTCTTGATAAGAACCAATTCAAAGTTGAGAGCAAGAAGGAAAAACCTACAACATGGCATCTATTGCTCAATTTTTCTTTCCCTAGTTTATCCACCTACCATACACATCTTCTGGAACAAGGAGGCCCTAAAAGACAAGTTGATGAATTGTCTATTACAAACATTGTCCAAGGACTTTATGAAGTTTCTTATTAACTCCTAATAAGGATGAGTTATAAGAATGGTTAGTCAAGGAATAAGTACTCAAGGGGCACTGGTCTGAAAGAGTCATGACACAGGTTTTAATTGCCAACACTGGAGAGTGCATATCCATAGTTTATACTCACATTTATGGCTCTCAAGTATTTGTGAGAGCACAATGAAAGTTAATGCTTGAATGTCCAAAGCAAAAGACTGTTGTGGCTAATTTAAGAGCTGTAGAATCTTATAGGGTTGTTGAGAGGAATATTAGGAGGTTTGCAACTACAGTTTCTTTGTTTTGTCAAAGACTTGGTTGGTATGTTTTGGAAGGTTTGATTGCCAAACTCAAAAATTATGTTTGTTCGAAGAAAGAATAAAGATTGTAGAGTTTATTTCCATTACATATGTTAAATGTTCTCAACCTGAAGCATTTTCTAAGGGCTAGTTTCCCCACACCTCTAGGAATTGATTCTCAAGGTTGTCAAAATTCTCTGGATTTTTTTTTTCATGGGTTGCATGAGAAAATTCTGCACAGCAAAGTGTACACTTTGAAGAAATCAATATCAAAGGAAACTTGCATTCTTTTTGCAAGCTTGGACAATCATCATTGTGTCATGCCCCTGAAATATGTGAAGATCAAATTTTTGCATTCATCATAGCAGATACCAAAAAAAAATTTCATGAAATGATGAGAGAAAACCAATGTTCTCTTTGATCATGACCTCTTATTGATGAAGCAACACAATCCACAAGAATGAAAGCAGCTTGCCACTAATTTGTTGATTACAAAAAAAAAAATTCATTTAAGAACTTATCAATTTGTTTCACTCTGATAAAAAATTCCTAAAAGCTTGCCACTTGCATTATATGAAATTGAACAAGTCAAAAAGATCTTAAGATCCTCTCTTATATCGGCAATGAATAAACTCGATGAAGACTTAGAAGATCTAAATTGGCAGTTGCATTTAGTAACAAGTTTATAGGGTTCTAGTGAAGAGTTCTATGTTATGCATTATAAATTCATCTATGTGGGCCGATGATGAAAGAAAGGGTGGAAGGGATTGTTGGGATTTCAATAGACTGAGAAAATCCCCTGGAAATCAAGATCGAGTTTCCTCCAAATTGGGAAGAATTAATGGGATGAATCTCTAATGTCTATTCAATAAAAGGAAAAAAAATAAAGGAGAAAAAGGGAACTTATGAAATTTTTTAGTTTCTTTAAGCTCATGATTAGATTTTTTTTTTTCATGGTTTTATTAAGTTTTTAAGGGTTTTTAAAACTTATAAATAATGTTAATTGTTCTAAAGCAAAATTGATGGTAAATAATACCAATTTTTCTGCACATTTTGCAATTTCTGATGATAAGACGCCATTGTTTGTTTTCTTGGTAAGATTCCTACAAGGTCTTAACGAGGCTCTAGGATTTTCTATCACTTTTTTTTCTACTTTTTATCTATTTTTCCCCTCTCTCACATCCTTTAATCACAGTTGCTCTCCTTTAATACTGAAAGAAATCAAGCCCTTGACCCACCTATTTGATTGTAGATAACCATCCCAAGGTAATCATACATCAAAGTAATAAATCTAAGAATTGTTATATCATATAATACTTCAACAGGAAAAAAAAAATCAAATCAAAACAAAAACAAACTTCTCAATATATACAGGGACAAAGATATGTCAGACCAAGAAGTACTCCTAGAACATACTATATTGGCTTTACATATTCTTCAAGAGAATTATTAATTCATTTATATAATTTTTATATGCATTTACAAGGTGGTATAACATGGATTCTTGTGATTTTTTTATTTTTTTTTTCATAAGCAAATATCCATGTTCATGAGTTCTGCCTTGGTCAGAAGGCAAACAAACATGCAGTCCCAACTGAGAAATAGAACTTCATTAGCAAAACAATACTTACTGAAAAACTACAATCAGATGCATAGACAGATCAGTACCAAAAACATCAGCTTCCATTTCACCTTAGGATATTAATAATAACAGAAACAACAACAACAACAAACAGCTACCTTACAACTTTTTCAAATTCACAGGAATGAGGATGATTTCCTAGCAATATGCATTTAGGAGACATGTAGTGGATCAGAGATATCTTGTAGATAGGCAGAGATAAACACAGTCAATGCAAAGATGGAAAGTCCTAACAACAGGCCTGAAGGGACTAGTTTACGAGTGGCCGCTAATCGTATACCTGAAACAATAAAAATTTAAAACCAAAAAGGAAAAACATCTTTAAATGTAGGGTATATAAGGATTAACATGAGAACTCTTTAAGCTATGTGTAAGCATCAAAACCAATAGTAAGAAACAATGACACAAACATGAGAAGGCATACCAAATACAGAAGAGAAAAGGAAAGCTGATCCAAACCCGAGGGCGTCACCTATGTCTTTTGTCTTGGGGACTTGCATAAGAAGGTAAGCCTATAAGGGAACACCAAATATTTTGCATGAGAACACAGAACTTCTAGTATATCAGTCTCTTTTCACGAGATTGCCAAAATATTGTCCATGTTATATTCTTATTTTTCCTTTACATTAGATATGCATTGAGAGGCACAATAGTTCAAAAAATTGAAGAGCATGTGAAAGAGAGAGAGAGAGGGAGGGAGGGAGGGAATTTGCTATGAAAACACAGAAATTCCAGTATAACAGCCTCCTTTCACAATATAAAAGATTGCCAAAATATTATCTAGATTATTAATTTCCTTTTAAGCTTGCTCTCCATTCAGAGGCACACTTCACAAAATTTTAAATGTGTGAGAGAGAATATAGCACCAAGGTCTAGGTTTTCCTCAATTGTATAGTCAGATAGGTATTCTAAGACATCATGCCAGGGGTCACCTAGGAAACTGCCCCAATCATGCATGCTTGCTAAGTCACACTGAAAACTTTGCCAAGCCTAGCATGTCCTCCACCTCTCCAACTGTTATCAATTCACTGTCATCTGAAGTAACCTTTAAGCTTTTCTCAAACTTACATTCTCATGTAAGTAATTCAACATACTCAGAGCATCTGCCCAATGATATCCCCAGTAAGGCCACATAAATGCTATGGCTGCCCAACATGAGCCAGTTACAATATTTCTTGAAAGCTGTTAACACTTTCTCTTCCTCAAATTGCTTCTCCATCCAATCCCCTATTTAATGAATAAATAACATCAAATACCACACCACCCCATCCACCCTTAGTCCCCTCCATATAGAGCCTCAGGAAGAACTGGACCACCCCTATTTTAGCTTTCTTCTTCCCTAACCTTTCTTTCTCAGCAGACCAACTTCCCAACATGATTCACCAGATGTATTTTCATGCCCCTAATCAACCAATAAGGTTTGCCCATCTTTAAATCAACATAAAAATCATCTCCAGAGTTTGAATTTGGCCCAAGATATGGATTAAAGAGCATAGACTCAAAATCAGGGATCCTTTCTTGCTCCCTTATTACACTAGCAATCATGCCACTTGGAACTGTTACTGAACCACCACATTCATTGCACTGAAATTGGCCTACATTAAACTTTAGAGTTGCATTGCAGGGTAGATCTAATTGCAATTTTTATTCAGACATTAAGTTGATTAAGCTTTTTATTGATGAATAGGTTAGCTTTGAACCAAACATTGAAAAAGAAGCAACTCCTCTCTACATCTACTAGCTACCATTACTCCTAATTCAGGCATGAAGCTGACCAATTCATGAATCAGAAAGCAGTCATAAATAGTTGGCCGTGAACCACTCAATGGAAAAAATGAAAAGGAAGGAAAAGATAGAAGAAAAAATACACTGCCTTTTTTAAGGGAAAATCTTCACAATCCTAGACATTATCTCAAGCTTGGTTTCCATGGTCACCATCAGTGAAGAGTATTTTGCCACTGTTTCTACTTAGCAACCAAACTGAGATATGACAAGTTTCTAATGATAATTGATAAAATGGTCGTTGCAAATAATAAAGGATGAGCTGATGTTTTAGAACTAAGATAAAGCCTAAATCCATTAAGGGTCCTTGGATCCACATGAAATGATAAAAAAGAAAACTCTTTGATGATCAGAATGAACTCAAGGAGGAAAAACCCTGAATCTATTAAAACTTTCTAAAGGTTACCTAAACACTATGGAAACAAGGAGGAATTCAATGTTGGCTATTGCAATTATTAAAGCTGCTAGAAAAATATAAGAAAGAAGAAAATGCTGTAAAATAACTTTTGAAAACACAAAAATGACAAAAGTGAATTGGGAAAAAAATTTCTGATAATTATCTCCAGCCCTGAAATCTAGTCAACCAAAAAAAAAAAAAAAAACGAATATGAACTAGAAGTCATACTGAAATCCTAATTCACCAGGGATCACAACAGGCCCGATAAAACTCAATAAAACATTAGAAACCCAATAAATGGAAACTTAAATCTAGACCATCTGGAAGTAGGTATCTCAACCAAAAACCCCAGATCAGCTAGGAGTCATACTGAAATCCTAATTCACCAGGCATCACAACAGGCCTGATAAAATTCAGTAAACATTAGAGACCCAGTAAGTGGAGAATCAAATATAGACCATCTGGAAGTAAGTATCTCAACCAAAAACCCCAATGCCTTCCCCTCCATATTTCCACGTTGTGGAAAAGGTTATAACTATTAACCATCGTTGCCATGAACCAGGGCATGACAACTCATTTGGGTTTCTGAGGTTAAATTTGCCTATTGACTTCCTGGACTTGGAACCTACGCCATGTACTACCCACGGGTTTTTCTTTTGTAAGTGTAACGGAATAGTGTATAATAGTTAAGGAAGAGTGCAGCTATTACACTTACCGTTGCCATTAGTGCTGCTCCTGTAAATCCTCCAAAAAGTGAGCCCTTGCTCCCAGATCTTGTATCTGCTCGCAGAATGCAACCAATTCCCATTTCTTAAACACACAAAATACGGTATATTTCATGAAAGAAAAAGGGAAAGAAATTACAGGCAAAGACGCCGCCGCCGAGGAGCATAGCACCGTAGGCTGCAGAGGTGGCAGGGGCAAGATCGGAAAGTAGAGAGTTGCAGCAAAAATGGGTGGAAACAGACACCCGTCGGCGGTTTCTCGTCCTTGAACTCGCAGCAAACGTAGAAGAAATGCTACTGAAGGTTTTATCTTTCCATTCAAGATAGAATTTTGGATGCTGAATCAAACTGGCTCTGGCTGCTGTCGGAATCAGAAATAAACCGGAAGCCGCCGTCATTTTGCTTACCTCACGCGGCACACCCTCCACCCTCTCCAAGTTCCAACTGAACTCAAATCCCAAATCGATTCAAACAGGCCATTTTGTCACTTAAAATATACATTTCTCCACGTACCCACATTTTAATTTTTTTCTTCTTAAATTAGTTTAAACTCTAAAGTTATTATTTAGGAATTGTGATTTTAATATGAATTTAAAAACCATATCTTAAAATCACGGTGTGGTAATAATACACACAAAAGAGAGAAAAAAAAACCCTCCTTTTCTTGTGATTGAAATAAGGTTCTTAACTCAACTTCAATTAAACTAATAGGGGTAGATTTGTCAATTAAAATAATATAGTAATAAATATGAATCCGCCGCAAGAGAGACGTCAATTTTACATGAAAACCTCTTAAAAGAAAAACCGCTAGAATTATAATTTAGTTATAATTAAAATAATTATATAGTACTGAATATATTGGATTTAGGTATACATGAACTAATGGGGACAAATTTATCAATTAAAATAATATAATACTAAATATAAATCCTTTACTTACAAGTTTCAAGTTTCTCCTTAAGCAAAAGTTAAACCAATATATTAGATTTATTCTCATTTGTATCTATTTTCTCCAAGTGTAGTCGTTTTATAAGTAGAACACATCACAAATCCAACTATATCATATCGATATGCTTGGACCTTGAGTGAAATGTTTTAAGAGGTGGATAGCACTCTGACTATCATCGTATATGACACACTTCTCTTATGACACTTTCAAGAATTAACACCATTCGTCATGTCTGTATTTATGTATCCATCTAGCATAGGTTTACCATTGTGATAACATTAGCATATTTTGAATTCACCTTTAAAATTAAATAAAAAAACAATTAGCAAGTGTAACTTAACTACAAGCAATATCTAGCTTTGTGTATACTATAAAACACATCAAGTTATCAATGGCCGACACATGGAATTTTGCTTATTTCTTCTTTTCCTTTTCACATATAGGACATGGCTTTGAGGTGAGCTTGAAATGACCAATAGGTAGAGAACAAATTAATACCTTGGCATTACTCATAATGAATCTTTCAAAAATATTTTCAATGTAGTTTTTTTAATATAGCCAAAGATTCCCGTTCCTCCCATCATAGGATATCTTCATGCCAAGTATTTGTTTTGTTGGTTTCAAATATTTCATTCACAAAGACTTGCTTATCTCTTGTTTTAGTCAAAGAAAGGGATGACTTTTATACCCGCATTACTCCACCCCTCCCCTCCTTTCCTCATTGTTTATTGGGAGAATTATGTTTTAGGGGTAGATGGGCCTCTAAATTAACAAAAGGTTCGTATAATTCTTCAAATTGAGTCTAAGACTCAATGAAAGTATGGAAATTGAGTTGAAGGATATTATCCTTCAGTATTTCCAAAAATGCCCTTTATTGATTTTGAGAAAAAATTAATATTTTTGAAAAATACTTTTATTTAATTTAATATTTTTTAAAAATATTTTTGATTTAATTTAATATTTTTAAAAAATACTTTTATGTAATTTAATATTTTTTAAAAATACTTTTATTTAATTTAATATTTTTTAAAAATAAATTTATTTAATTTAATATTTAAAAAAATTATTTAATTTAATATTTTTTTAAAAATAGTTTTATTTAATTTAATATTTTTGAAAAAAAATTATTTAATTTAACATTTTTGAAAAAAAAATTTAATTTAATATTTTTGAAAACCACTTTTATTTAATTTAGTATTTTTGAAAAAAAAATTATTGAAAAAAATTTATTTAACTTAATTTTATAAAATATTTTATATGTATTCTTAAAGAGTATATTTGTCCGTTACTATTTCATATCCTTCAACTCAATTTGAAAAGTTATATGAACATTTTGTTAATTTGGGAGCCTATCTACCCCTAAAACATAATTCTCCCTTGTTTATTTTCTTAAAATTTAATTACATTAAAAATAAATGTGAGCATATATATATATATAGGTGGACGAGACAAGATAATGCAATAAACTTGCCTTGAACACAATTTGAATTTTTTTTTAATACTGGAAAAAATATTATAAGATAAAAGATGAATTTATGAAGAATATGCATAATAAATAAATATACAAAGCACAATAAAAGACACTCAATGAAGAGAGAGCCCGTGGTTTCAAAGTATAAACATAAAAAAAATGAGAAAATATAGAATTTTTGAGTATTCAATAACAATATCTTTTTTTTTTTGTCCTTTGTGACCCTTTGTATTAGTGTAGTAGAATGATATTGCATATGTAGATCAGTAGATATAGACATGATTAATCAAATCATATCAAGACCTTGTATACCTTTACATTTGAATTATTTTATCTCTATGTTTTTACATTAATACATTAACGTATTCACATGTCTTCAAGCACAATGATTGGATTGAGAATCAAGCCCAATAGAAATGGATTCATGTTGCTAGGATTTATGATGTAAAATTAGAGCCAAAATGAACAACATTTGCCTTTAATCTTCTTACAAAAATCTCTGGAAGGACCACAATTTTTCTCCTCCTCACTTTTCCCTTCTCCTAATTTGCTTCTCCAAAAAAACCCCCAAAACAGACCCTACTGCCTTTTTCTCCTTTGTCCAATCATGTGTGGCTTCTCAAAAAAACCCACAGTCATTTTAATTCCAAGCTACTTTCTCTTTAATGCCCATTACTTTTTTCAAGGCCAATAAATGAGATGGACCTAATATTTTGAAAAGTATTTTGAAACTATAGCTCAAATTAATTGACTGCTTTCAACAGTAAATTGACAAAATTGTTGGCCCAAACCACCGATTTGATTCCAATTTCTTTCCTCAACGCTCGTCTTTCCCCACAGTTGCATGAATCATTTAAAACTCCGTCCTCATGGTGCTCCAGCAAGATCCATCAACTCCTAGATCAAACACAAACCTAACACCGACGACCATGGACCAAATTGAAACATTAATGTTAAGATTTTAATAAATACTAGGAAAATTTTTTATACTTGATTTAGAATGTATATGTGTTTTTTATTTTATTTTGCACAGCATGGCAAGCCAGCGTGGCGTGGGGTGGCCATTAGAAAAAAAAAAAAAAAAAACAGAAGGAAGTAGAAGCATAGCTGGAATGGCATCTCTAGTTTATTATTATGATAAGGTGTGAATGCAGATTTGAACTTGGCTTGAATAGGGATTTACAATGAGTAAGCACAACAAAGGTGGGCACTGGGCAGCCACTAGAGAGGGTAAAGAATTCAAATCATAGTAAGAAGAGAGAAATTTCTTACAACTTTATACAAAATTACACCTCCATGTCACTGGAGAAGCAAACCTGAAGTGATTTCCCATTTACAATTTCAAATGGTGAGGTGAGAATAGGAAGGAGATGGAAGAGATTTTGTGTTTCATTGTTTGAAGGATGTCAGAGGCGGAGGGCCTTAGGGTAGGTGAAGGACCCAGACAGAGTCCTGCCATGGAAGCCATGACTTTGGCTTCTTCCAAGTCAAAGTAGCCGCCAAGTCCTGGATCTACCACTTTGCCCACCTGGCTGGCATCCCTGAGAATGGGCCCGGCAATAGATGTCAGCGGCTGCTCCCGCTCTGAACAGAAGGCATCCATCCCAGTGAGCAGTTCCAGAAGGATGACTCCAAAGCTATAAATATCGTTCTTTTTTGAGGGGATTCCGGTTCTCAGGTAGTGAGGATCAACGTAGCCAGGAGACCCCATCATCATGACTTGGTTCATCCGAGAAGAAGAGGGCGGCAGCACCGTGGAAGAAAATCCCATCTTGGCAGACCCGAAATCGCAGAGCTTGCAGTTGAGGTGCTCATCCAGGAGGATGTTTGAGGCTTTGATGTCGCCGTGAACGATTGGGAGAGCACATTTTTCATGTAGATATTCAATAGCTTCGGCAAGCTGGAAGGCTATGGCCATTCGGTTTTTCCATGATAGCGGCGAGTTCTCCTTTGCTCCGGTACTGTCATGGAGCATCTCTTGCAAGCTCCCCTTTGGAACATGCTCAAATACCAAGACCCCTTCTTCTGAAATTAAAATTAAAAAAGACTCTTAAGTTATATTTTCCAAAAGAAGAGAGAAAAAATCAAGGAAAGGGACTAATTTATATATATATATGTCATCACCCCACCTCGATCATCGCCGTAACCCAGAAGCTTGACAATGTTGTCATGGTCAAGGTGGAGCAGGATCTCCAGTTCCTGCTTGAATACTCTGTTGAGACGCTCTCCGCCATTGTGGATCTTGACTGCGGCCATGGTCGAACCTGGGAAGTGAGCCAGATAGACGGTGCTAAACCCTCCGGATCCGATTACCCGTGTCTGTGAGAAATTCATGGTCACCCTCTCTATCTCCTCCCTACTGAATCTCTTCACGGAACCATTCTTCTTGTCAGGCTCATTCGGAACGACGGAGATCCCTGACTCACATCCACCCATATGGTCTTCGATAACAACTCGATTCCGCCTGCGTCTCAGTTTGAATCTGAGAAACTTGAGGAAACCCATGACGAAGAGCAAGATGAGAAAGGCAGCTGACACGCAGAGAGCTGCTACGATTCTGGGGTCAGCGAGGGTGTCGGTGCTCTGGGTGTCTCCTCCCCCTCTGGTTTTAAAAAGTGGCGTCGGTGGAGCGGCACGGGTGGGTGGGGAGTCGGAAGCCACGCAGAAGGCGAGCTGATAAGGGAAAGTTAATAAGATAATAGAAAGGATGCGCCAACAGGACCAACAACCACAGACAAACAGACCACTAGCGGTTCCAGGATCGTGTGGGTTTGAAACCCTTCTCTCTGATTTGTTAATGGTGAAATTGGAGGGTGCCATGAAGATGGTGGGAGGCAGAATCTGACACCTCCCTTGATTCCGATCCGAGAGGGAGCAGACAGAGAGAGAGAGAGAGAGAAGATGAGATTTAAGGGAGTGAGAGAACTCATAGAAACTAACATAGGAAGTCTACCTTTCTTTCCGTAGACTTTTCTTATCTTTTTTTAATAATGAAGAATGCGAAATGATTGATATGAAGGTGACATTTCCCCTAACCACAAGGATGCCGTCTCCATTTCTTTATGTGCAAAATGGTAGGCACTCGCCATGGGAGTGTTTTCCTGGGTCAGTCTCACGGTTGTTCATTGAATACAAATCCATCCAATTCGAGGACTTTATCATTTAGATTCACAAATGTTTATACTTGTTTGAATTAGCTACCAAGGAAAATACCTTTTTTTTTTTTTTTTCTCTCTCTATCTCTCTCTTTAATTTCATCAAATTTACGTCATCTTCTAATCATATAGTTTGATTCCATTTGCCTTAAAATCCCACTCCTTTAAAATTATTAAGTTTATATTTAATTTTATTAACTAATATAATAAATCACACTTACTTGTGGAAGGACCCTTTCTTAAGTTCTTAACTCCTACAATAAATCACACTTGCTTATAGATTTTTTTTAAGGATTGGATAGTGTTTTTATTTGAATTATTTTTAGTGAATCTATTTTTTAAAAATGTTTTTAAGAAAATCTCCTATAAAATGTTTATTAAAAAATTATTATAAATGTTTTTAAATTTTAAAAAAAATACATTTTAGACTCTTAAAATTACAAAGGTTTTGTTTAGAATTTAAAATATTTTTAACTTATTATTTGTATTTTTAAATATTTTTAGAAATAACTTTTATATCTTGTATTTTATTTTTAACCATTCTCCATATTTCTATTTTCTCTAATATTTTTGTTTTCAAGAATAATCATTTTATATTTTCTAATTGTAATAAAGTTAAAAATAATAATAAGTCAACTTCATATTATATTAATTATACAATGAATTTAGTTAAAAAAATAATTTTTAATTTAAAAAAAAAAATTGAATAAAAATAAAGAATGTGAGCAAAATAATACTAAACACTCCTCTTTAGTGGTATAAGTTATGATTTATATGTATTCATGGCTACCCTTTTCAAGTAAAGGATGATTTAGGGCATCATCATAATTGCATCTTCTAACATGTATTTATTTTATAGAGGTGTCGTAGAAAATTTGCTTGGAATAAATGTTTTCATAAATAAAGATATTTAATCTAAGATTATTATTTTTTGTTTAATAATCCTTGGAGGCATTTTTACAAATTTCAAATTCATCTTTATTAAATCCATAAACGCTTTGATTTATCAATTATCTAGTTCGATTGATAACATTATTAAGTTACATATTTATTATTTTCTAAATTCATGTCTAGCTACTAAAAGTTATTAAGCTAGTCATCCCCCGAATGTAGTTCACGAAAGTTAGAATGCAAAAACAACATGTGACAAGTTTGAAAGAAAACAACATTTGAAGAATTTGAAAAAATGGAAACTTTAATTATTCAACGATGCTTAGAAGCTTTCAAATGTTGAACATTTTTTGTCAAATTAGATTACTACCTAAACTAGAAGAAAACTCCTTCAAACCTTTGAAGGACTCTTACAAATCTAGAATATTTAAGGTACAAGCCGTTTCACAATAGTTCTCAAAAAAGTTTTCCACTAGAGAAAATTAAAAGTACATTATGTATAGAGTTGGGTTTTTTTTTAACTTGTACGATAATTTAAAAAAAAAATCTTTAAAAATGGCGGTTGGAAAAATATTGATAGATTTACGATACTTTTCGCCACGTGAAAGGTGTATTTTGAAGAGACATCTTATACAATTTTCAAATATCTGATATTCACATAGAATAATTAAATTTAAATTTAAAGAGACATCTTTTATAATTTCAAAAAATAAGATTTATACTAAAAATATTTCTTGAAAAGACATTTTTCATAACTTTACAAAATTCAATACATACTAAAGGTGTCTCTTCAAGAGACACATTCTACAATTTCACAAATTTTATTTTATATTGTCTCTTGAATTTGATTTTATATTGAAAATTTTTGAATTTATACTAAAAATGTATCTTCAAGAGACATTTTCCACAATTCTATAAAATTCAATATATATTAAAGGTGTCTTTTTAATAAACACCTTTCACAATTTCACGAATTTTAATTTATATTACAAGTGTTTATTGGATTTGATTTTATATTGAAGGAGACACATTTTGCAACTCCAAAAAAAAATGGATTTACATTAAAAGTGTTTTTTAAAGAAACATTTTTCATAATTCCACAAATTCCAATATATACTAAAGGTGTATTGAATTTTAATTTAATTTTTAATTTTCACCTTCAATAATTTCACAATTTTTAATTTATACTACAAGTGTTTCTTAGATTTGATTTTATATAGGTGTCTTTTGAAGAAATACCTTTAATATTAGATTTTGTGGAATGGTAAAATGTGCCTCTTTAAAAAACACATTTAGTATAAATCCAATTTTTTTTTTTTTTGAATTGTAGAAAGTATTTACTTTCAATATAAAATCAAAATCAAGAAACACTTGTAATATAAATTAAAATTTGTGAAATTGTGGAAGGTGTAGAGACACCTTTAGTATATATTGGATTTTTTTGAAATTATGAAAGGTGTCCCTTCAAAAGATACCTTCTATATAAAATCAAATTCAAGAGACACTTATAGTATAAATTAAAATATATGAAATTATGAAAGGTGTCTCTTAAAGTATGTATTGAATTTTATGAAATTGTGGAAATTATATTTTTAAGAGACATCTTTTATTATAAATTCAATTTTTTGAAATTGTAGAAAATGTCTATTAAAAAAATGCCTTTGATTTAAATTTAATTTTTTTAAATGTATATAGTAGATTTTAAAATTGTGAAAGGTGTGTTTTTGAAGAGACACCTTATGTATAAACCAAATTCAAGAGATATGTAAATAAGTTGTGTCAGAAAAGTTAAAATATAATATTTTTTTCCCACCTCTCTCCTACATGTCCAAAAGTGTCATAAAAGTGGAATTATTTTCCAATCTAGGCATTTTAGAAAATAATTTTTAAAAAGCCTGTACATTTATCAAAAACCCTATAGAGTTGTGTGGATATTTACGACTTGTGACACCAAAGGAAATTAAAAGTACATTATCACAAGGGTTGATTAGTTGACCTCTTAATTGAGCCACATTGAGCCCTTTACGACACAATTTAATTTTACATATGCACATTCACAAACGACCTATAATTTGAGTGGTATATAATTTTCAATTTTTTTTCATTCTTCCTCTTAATTTGAGGTCATTTTGAGTTAGTCATGATTTTCAAATTTAGATTCACCTATAAATACCTTTAAATTATCTATTTTGGTTTATTAAGCAAACTACATAGGAGACTATCTTGAAAAAGCATCCTTGAGAAAATCTTGAAAGGCATCCCTAGGGTTTGAGAAAATTTTATCGGAAATATATTAGATTGATGCTTAATTGTTAATTTTAAATAAATTCAAGGGTAACTATGTCTTCAAAACTTAGAAAGACAATATTTATTAGGAATGACAATGGGATGATTTTTTGGGATATCCATCATTCCACCCTAATAAGATAGATTTGAGATAAAGATAAAGAATTTGAGAAATTTTTAGAAATCCAAAAGTGGTTCAGGTGTGACTTTGTTTTGCTCTACCTTGTCCCAAATAAAAAACTATTTTATTGATTTTTTTTCTTTTTTCAATTTTTTTAACATGTATAAAAAATTATTTTTCATAAAAATAAATTTAAAGTTTAAAAATAAAAAATAAAAAATAAAAAAAACAAAAAAATAGGGCAAGATGGGACGGGTATGAGAATACCCTATACTGACCTCGCCCCATTTGATTTTTTCTTTTGAGCATAATAAAAATAAATATAAATAAGTAGAATGGAATTGAGATGAGGTGATCCATCCCAAATCCACCCACGTGGTTACCATCCCTACACGAGGAGTTCAAGATTGAAGGATACAAATTAACTCCAACACAAAATTGTAAATCTCAAGTGTTATATAGTTGACTCAATATTTTTTTTCATAATGGAGAATATGATCTTTTGAGAAATGTAAATCTCACGTCTAATAAAACTTGTATAGTTGATTCAATAATTTTGTCATAATGTAGCAGATGGGAAATCAATAATAGCTTGTTATTTTTTTTAGCACATGTGTTTCTACACAACTTAATTGTCTTGTGTGATTGATTTGACTTTCTTTGAATTATGATCAGTATGACTATTGTAGTAGATTAAATCATGAATTTCAAAGAAGGTTATCATTGAAGCTCAACAATAATCATGATAATTTTTAATAGAATAAAAAAAATTAAAAATTTTTAGAACACAGTTGGGATTATTTTGTTTGTAAAGATTTAATTCGAATATTCTTCAAGAAATGTTAAAACTTTATCCTAACTTTCAAATGCTTGTTTATAATACGATCAAATCTTGGTTGTCATTTTGTTCTTATTTTACTTAAGGGTAAGATCAAATCTTGGTTGTCATTTTGTTCTTATTTTACTTAAGGGTAATTTGATAATATTAGAAGTTTAATTATTTTTCAAAACTAGCCTTATTTTTCTTAAACTGAAAAGATTTAATTTATTAGAATATTGAGCCCTAAAGAAAAAATAGCAATTTCCATAAGTTTGTGCTTCAACCTCTCGAAACTTTAAAAATTATTTTTGAAAATATTTTTTGACTACAATAAAAGTTAGAGTTTCACATCGCTTAAACTTCAATGAGGATTTCAAAAGATTTTCTAAGGAGTATAAGAGAGTCTTGTATCCGGAATATGGAAAAAAGAAAAAAAAAATGTTAATGGTATAAAACCCTATAGAACTTGTGCATCGAATAAAGTAAAATCTTATATCATTTTCTCATATTTAATGAATTATTTAACTATTAAGAGACTACGTTATTTTCTACATAAAAAGATTTTATGTGTTTTTTTTTCGTGTTATGTCGGGTATTTGATTATGGAATTGAATTTTCTTTTGTTTGATTCATTAACTTTTAATTATAATTGATATAATTGATAATGAAAATTTAAAACTATGTGATAATTGTTTGAACTACCTATTTATCCCCATTTGCATCAAATTTTTGAAAAAAATAAAAATTTTATCAAATTCTTCTTGAAAATGTGATGAGAAAAAACTTTAAAATGCTTTTACTTATTTTTTATAAGCTATTATGAAAACAAAAGAAATATGAATAATAAAGTCATTTTAAAATTAAGATTCACTTGTTTTTTATACTATTTTACCCTCAAACATGTAATAATAGAAGGTTTAATTTCATTGACTTCCCATGATATTTTAGCTAAAAAAAAGTAAAATTAACCCGATAATATATCTCAATGAGTAAAGGTCGTTGTGTATGCTTTTAAAAGAAAGCTTTTGATTAAGCATGGTGGGGTCATGATAACAACTTTTTTATTCATTATTATTAAAAAATTAAAAGAAAGAATTTTAAAAATTATTTAATTCTTATATTAGTTTTATTTTAACTTATACCATAAATTATTTGATGTTTAATAAAAATAAAAATTTTAGTATTTTTCTTTAAAATTATGAGTGGAATAAACCTTCCCGTTAAACCGACATTTCAAACCGGGGGATGACGAATACATGCACGTGGATGGTATTTTTCATGACATTAATTCTGTAATTTAAAATTGTTTAGGAAAGTAATTGAAAAAAAAGGAAAGGCAAATTAAATAAACTTTAGGCGATGGAATCATGGAATGGGCCCGGATTTCATGATACGCGGCGGCACCGAAGGGACCACCGGTTAAACCTTTTGAATGAGTGTGTTCCAACTTCCGTGATCTATTCGATTTGAAATTGAAATCAAAACCAGACTGGAGACTGGAGAACTGGAGAACTGGAACTGGAAGTTGCCTTGGAAAAAATTAGATTTGCAGAAATCAAATTGGAATCCCTAATTTTTCTCGGTCTTACACTTTACTTAAGACTTAAAGAGTTAGGGGGTGGGGGTCCGTCGTAGTTGCATTCACGGTGGTTGTTCGCCGTGGAAATGAACGTTGGGAGTGATGAAGACGACGAAGATGATGCCTTACCAGGACAAGAGCTCAAACATGTCACCCCGTCGAGTTCGAAGCCGCCATTGGCGTCATAGCCGCACAGGCACGGCCGTGGTCGCCGTCTTGGCATTTCTCCTCTCCACCGCCGCTTGGTTGTCGCTGGTGTTCTCCGGCACCACGACTCGTTGCTGGCACCGGTTTAAGGATTGGGAAAGGAGACCCCAAGCTTTCCCGTGGGGCAGGCGTCGCCAGGATCGTTCTTCATCTATCTTGCAGCCGCCGACCACGTCACCCCCTCCCCCCTCCGTTTCCCTCCTCCCATTTCCCAGAAATGCCAGCCTTCCTTCTGCAGGGGAGGAATTGTCTCTGAGGCACATCGTCTTCGGCATAGCTGGTTCATCGCATCTCTGGAAAAGGCGGAAGGAGTTAGTGAGGCTGTGGTGGCGTCCAAACGACATGCGCGGGCACGTTTGGTTAGAAGAGCGAGTGAGTCCCGAGGAAGGAGATGATTCTTTGCCTGCCATCATGGTTTCCGAGGACATCTCCCGTTTCCGATACACCAATCCCACTGGCCACCCTTCGGGACTGCGGATCTCTCGGATTCTCTCGGAGTCCTTCCGCCTTGGACTGCCCGATGTGCGCTGGTTTGTCCTGGGCGATGATGATACCATTTTCAATGCCGATAACCTTGTTACTGTTCTCAACAAGTACGATCCATCTGAGATGGTTTACATCGGTGGCCCATCTGAGAGTCATTCTGCCAATTCCTATTTCAGTTATTCTATGGCCTTTGGCGGTGGAGGAATTGCTATAAGTCACCCACTGGCCGAGGCACTCTCCAAGATTCAAGATGGGTGTCTAGACAGATATCCAAAGCTTTATGGAAGCGATGATCGACTCCATGCCTGCATTACAGAATTGGGCGTTCCTCTGACCAGAGAGCATGGCTTTCACCAGGTGACTCTTGCTTTCTCAGCCCCTTTCTCCTTGAAACAAAGGAAAAAAAAAAATCATTTATTTGCATTGTAATGATAACTAAGAGTTGCAGGCCTTTGGTTTGTTTATGACAGTGGGATATTAGGGGTAACGCACATGGTCTTTTATCCTCACATCCGATTGCACCATTTGTCTCAATTCACCATGTTGAAGCGGTTGACCCTTTTTACCCCGGCTTGAGCTCTCTGGAGAGTCTCAAACGTTTTACCAGAGCCATGAAGGTTGATCCAGGGAGCTTCTTGCAGAGATCCATTTGTTATGATCACACTCGACATTTAACTTTTTCTGTCTCACTTGGTTATGTTGTTCAAGTTTTCCCACACATTGTTCTCCCCCGTGAATTGGAGCGGTCAGAGCAAACTTATTCTGCTTGGAATAGAATTAATCATAGAAATGAATTTGACTTCGACACCAGAGACCCATACAGATCTGTTTGTAAAAAGCCAATCCTCTTTTTCTTGAAAGATGTAGGAAGAGAAGGTAATGCTACTTTGGGTTCATATGAACGGGCCAGAGGAAAGGATGATTTGAAAAGGAAAGTTTTCTGTTTTCCGCAAATGCGTCCACTGCGCTATGTGCAACATATCCAGGTGTTGGGGTATCCACTGAGCAAGAATTGGCATTTGGTGTGTTTCTTTCTGTCAATTTGTTTGCAAATATTTTAATGTAGTGTGTACTATTGGGTTATCTGTTGAAATTTTCAGAGATCTTTTGGGCCCTGTTTTAGCTTTTAAAACATTGAATGTTCTTGAACAGGTTCCACGTAGGCTATGTTGCAGACTAAATCAGACAAGCAGTGAACTCCTTAAATTAACTGTTGGGCAGTGTGAGAAAGGATCTTTCAGTTCTTTTAATTGATTCTGTCTGAATGTTGGATGGGGTGGAGGCACATGGCCTACTTGCCCCTCATGTTGGTTCTGAAGCCGAATTTAGAAGAAGGGCCATTCTATCATGTGCTTTATTTTGTTCAATTGGTTTGACTTCATCCTCCATTCTGTGTCGGTTATTAATCAACTCTAGTTTGGCCTTTTGAAGACCCATATTCACAGACTATGGATATTTGGTGGTGCTGAATTCACACAGTTGAGTTGAAGACTGTCACAGAGATTTAACACTCGGGGGATCATATTCTTTGCCTTTGCATTGCATCAGAAGGTAATTTACCAAAAACCGATAACTGATATTTTGAATTGCTAATGAAGTGAGAGAAAGTTATAACTGTACTACTAGTTTGAAATGATAAAGTTAGCTATGCTTACTTCTCTCTTTGTATCTTTTTTTGATCAAATAGGAAAAATCACAATTAATTAGAACACTTACCTAAGTTTACATTTCCAGTATTTGACATGATAGTTGAAATAATGGTGAGTGATATAGTTTTCAGCGAGCAGATCGTCGTTTTTAGGATAAATAAGAGTTCCTTTGGATAAGTAGCAGCTAAAATACACTTGTGGAAAGATGATGCTTCAAACAAAACCAAATTCCTCCTTGATGGAAATTCATCATCATGATTAATTTTATTATCAAATTAAAAGCAACTTTAAAGTGATGATATAGGTTCATGATTTTGATATTTCCTGAAATTAAAAATGAAATGAAAGAGGGAAGGAGTTCAAGGAGGGAGATGGGAAACTTAATTATTTTGTTAAAAGGGAACCTTGATAGATAGCTTAACTTAATAAAGGCAAATCTCAACTACCTAAGGTTTGGTTGCCTGCATGAATCCTTTTTACCATATAGCTCTAAGCCATTGAAGAGAGAGAAAAGAAAACCTTGGTCAGGTTTTCGCTAGGAAATAAACTTGGTTATCTGCTGATAGACCTTGTCAGTCACTTAAATACCACAAAATGATAACACTTACTAGCCATAAAAGTTCTTATTCTAGGAGTAATTCTAAAGATCTGATGGAAAAATATTTCATAAAGGCACAAGTAAATGTTAAAATGCTTGAATATAAACTGGAAACTCTAAAAACTAAGCACCTGCTTGCTAGCATTTTGTACATTTTGCAATTATGAGACTTTTGTCCTAATTTTTAGGGCTATTATATGCTTGTAAAGCAGTTAAAGATAAGCTTGAATGTGGTATTAGCCTATTCAATCAAGTTGGTTTTAGAGCTACCCCTAGGATGTAGCTCAGTGGCAGTGCCCTCTGTCAATGAACCAGAGGTCCCAATTAGAGCTATACAATCAAGTGAAGTTGGTTTTAGAGCTCTACAATCAAGTCATCTCTTTCTATCCTCTTTCATTCTCTTTTACCCAATTTTATTTGCTGTCTTACAAGCCTGAAAATAAAATAAAAAATAAAGTCGTCACTCTTCCTCCACTCTCTCTTATATGATTTTATCCCTTTTCATCCTCCTTCACTCTCTTTTATCCAATTTTATTTCCATCTGTTACAAACAAAACAAAAAAAGAGAATTTGGTTTTAGAGCTCCAATCAAGTTGTAGCTTTTCATTCTCCACTCTCTTTTACCCAATTTTAGGATGCCTTACAAGCCCCAATGCTGTCTCAGCTCCCTAAAAGTCATTCCTACTCCATGTGTCACAATCATTGTGACTCCAAACAGCCTTTTGTGCTTGTGGAGTGTGGACTCATTTTCCGCTTCTCAACTGTTTTTCAGCCAGTGACTTGGATCATGGAACTTTATAGCTAGTTTGCCTTACTGAAAAGAATAAAATAAAGAGTGCAATTTTGAATAAAATGTTGTGGACTCACTTTTGGCCTTTCAAGCTTTTTCAACTGTTTTTCACCAGTGGCTTGGATCATGGAACACTAAAGTTAATTTCTCTTACTGCAAAATTACAGAATACAATTCTAAGAAAATGCAGCCTTATGTTTTTTAAGGTATTTAGATCTAATATCAAGTACTATAAAGTGTGATACATCAAACAAGGAGGCTGAGAACTGTGGAAAATTACTTGTAGTCTTTCATCACAAGTAAACAAAAAAACTATGGCCTCCTATAAATATCAGTTTTGTATCAGTGTATAATACAATGGAAAGGCTCCAAATAGATTTTCTAATGGGGAATGGGAGGAAGGCCGAAGGCAAGAAGACCATTTGGTGAAAAGGTCTACAGAGTGTGCTAGTAAGAATTTAAGGGCATAGTTGTTAAACTCATAAAACATATTGTCTATCGTTTTTCTATTTTTCTGTTTTGTCTATCTTTTTTCCATTTTTCTATTATTGTAAGTGTTTTGATAGTAGGATTTAAAGAGTGAAACTACATCTAACCATATGGAAATATTGAACACTTGAGTTTTGAAAAATTCAATTTAACAAAGTATGAGTTTCAGTTATAGGTTCATTACAAAATCCCCAAAAATATACTTTTTAAATTTTTATATTTAAATTCCAAAATCTAACCATGCTTATGTACTTATATGTAATGTTGATATATCTATATATATATGTGTGTGTGTGTTTATATGTCATCTTCAAAGTTCCAACTTTTTATGATCATCTTCATTCATTCCCTACTAAAAAAAATCCCCCAAAAAAAAAAAAGAAAAAAAGAAAAAGAAAAAAAGAAAACCGAAAACCAAAAACCAAAAACCAAAAACCAAAAGCCAATCACTATCATTTTCAATACAACATTCAAACCATCCAAATGAAAATTCTGAACTATTCATTGTAAGAATAAATTTACTTCCAATATGATTTTTGACAACAAGAATGTAGCATTTTATGTTAAATTATTTTATCTCTACTTCCTTTTTATGATCAATTTCTAATTTTTCTATATATATTTATGCAATTAATATAATATTTTTTTTAATACAAAATTTTGGATTTGATTTTTCTTAAAAATTATGAAAAATAGTTGAAGATGTATGTATCATTATATTGTTGAATCACATATTGTATTGTGTATCATAAGATATGTGCAAGAAAGGTTGCATATTGTCAGATGTATCGATTTCCATTAAAATATATTGTATCTTTGTAACATATCATATATGGTGAATTTTTAACAACTATGGTTAAGGGGTTTAGGGATCAATATTTTGCTTATTCTGAGTTGTGTTTTGTTAGGAACGTGGGTTTGGAGGTTCGCTTATGGACAAAAGATCATGGAGGAGAGTGGTGGTGGCTAACTTCAGGGTTATATAAGAGGGATTAGGGTTTTAAGGAATAAGTGCTCTCTTGGTTGTGAGTTTTGGAGGCTGTTAAGAGAGGTTGGGATGCTTATTCATGGTTTCAATGGCATCTCAGTTGGGAATGAACAAAGGACTAAGTTTTGGTTTGACATTAGGTGTGGGGGAAGGGTGCTCGAACACCAGTTCCTGGAATTTTTTTGTCTTGGCATCCTGGAGGGAGGCATTAGTAGCAGATGTTAATGTTTGTAAGGTGGGAAATGCTATTGGAATCGAAGTTCTCATTGATCTTCCATCATTGGGAGCTAAGAGTCTCTGGCTTCCTTTTGTGGCTCGCATTTGCAGGTGTTGTCTCAAGGAGGAGACTGAGGATTACATGTTGCAGGAGGCCTCTAGAAGTTGGTGTTCTTGGTTAAATCTTCTTCAAAGGTGCTTTTGCTGCATTCTTCCTCTCACTCATACATATATCCTTGATATGGGGCTCTTGTCCACATCCAGGATCAGCTGTGTGGAAAGACATTCTTACCATTGATCATTTGATGTGGAAGTGGTGGATTATGGTTAATTAGTGTTTCGTTTTTTCTTTTTCTTTTTCTTTTTGGAAAACTTTGTGAGTAGTCTATCAATCATATTCTCCCAAACTATGTGGTGGGTAGATCACTTTAAGCTCTAATCTTCTTGATATTCAGCATATCTTGAGTGCTTTCCTCATATTGTGAAGAGCTCTTGGTCAGTCAGACAGGTGCGATTTTGTGGGAGGAAACACACTGGCGGATTTGGAGAACTGCTTCCCTTTGCCTTTTTTAGTGCAGGCAAAGGTGCATTTTTTGAGGGACCAGATCTATCAGGCTTAAATGTTAAAAATTCCTTTCTCTGTTCTCTTGGTCCCATGGGTCCCTAGGTGAGGGTGGCTGATCCTTGTTTATTTAATTGCATGTTGTGGTTGGCCTGAGGCACTGTGAAGTCTCATGCCTACACCCTCTAGTTCTTTCTTTTCTCACCTATTAGGCTTGCCTTTGTATGCTTTCTGTGTTCTGGGTTCTTCCCTTTGACTCTTTTGTATAAATAACTTCCTATAAAAGAACATCATCTACATGCCAAAATTATCTGTTTCTGTTATTCACCTGCTAGGTGCTTCCCTTTGACTCTTTTTTATGAATTCTATAAAAGAACACCATCTCTGTGCCAAAATTATCTGTGTTGTTTCATTTCAAAATTTCCATATTCACCCTTCAGACAATCTTGTTTGTGCTTTCTGTTGATTTCCTGGCAGAGAAACTACATGATGGATTCTGACCACAAAATCATGAACCCTAACAAGCAAATCAAGTCATTGTCTTCATAAAAAAATGCGATAAGGCTTGTTGCCTCATTTAATATTTCTGTCCCTTCCTCTTTTCCTGCAATACTATATTTTTAAAATTAAGTCCAAGAAATGGTAAAGCAAGAGGAAATTGTTAAAATCAAGATTTTACATGGATTACATTGAAACAGAATCTAATTTCACTAGTGTCATACTTTTGAGGGCTGGCCTAAGAAGCAAAGGGTTGGTGGGGTGGGGGTGGGGTTGTTGTTCCAGGTTCATTTACATGCAACAGACAGCCAAAAAGAAGTGCCTCTACAGGGAAAACAAACAAAGAAAACAAAGGAAGAAAGAAAAAGATTTCACAAGTCTCAAACTTGAGGAAGTTGAGGATTGGAATCGTAACTTATAACTAACTTGACTGCTATATGTAGTGCATTTATCTCTTGGTTTAGCTCATCATAAATTTAGGAGTTTTAGATAATATGATTGATATATCTTCATTTCTCTCCTTTTATACTATCAGTTTGAGTCCAAGACAAGTTTATGATTGCTGTTTGGGTACATACTCTTCCATGTTTGGGAAAGGCAACATCCCTGACCTTAATATTATCTCTTTCTTTGGTTTTAATTAATAACATTCAAAAAGCTATGAACTGTGGTGGATTATGTGGCATTTTATCCCTCTTATTTTGTATTTCAGGATCTTGTGACAATGTGGACAATTGCAATGGTAGTGAGAGGGTTGTTCTCTACCTGCTGGGTGCATATTGGTGGAACTAGTACCCAGGCCCAGGCCCTAAAGTTCCTTGGCAGTAGTATAATAGCAGTTGATCACTTGGCTTGTCAGAGACATCCTCATCTTCTGTCAAAGAGATTGTTTCTTAGTTAGCTTGTGAAGATCCTTTTGTTCTAAAAGTTTGTGGACATGTTTATCTTTAGAGTATGAACAGAAACACACCATTTCCTATTACTATTGTTCAGTAAAATGTTTGGGTCCAACACATACTATGTTCCTCCTTGATCTATACGAAGTTTGTTGCATTTGTTGATGATTTCTCTTAGGTAAAAGTTTAACTACTGAAAGGAAAAAATGATACTTCTCTCCTTTTCCTTTAATAAAATGGTGGCACTCAGTATGATGCAAGGATTAGGATCTTGCAGTTTTAGCATAGTGGAGAATGAATGGGAGGTTTCCTTCTTTATTCATTGGGCATAGCTTTAATCATCAAACTCTCCTAGTTGCCCCACAAAAGACTAGACCAGACAGTGAAATTGCTATTATTTGAAAATGGTCGGAGACTTATCATTTTCCACTTATGTTTTTCATCATCTTGGTCAGAAAATGCACTTACTGCTACTAATCTAATGAATAGTCTGCATTCTTGTGAATATATGAAAAAACCCTTCATAACGTCATCTACCCTAGCATATAGATATTTGCAACTTCTACAAGGGTTTTTTAGCTGCTTCATGTTTATTCATTTTTTTATGTTCATGGTTCATTAGAAGCAAAGTTTTGGATCCCAAGGCATTGGATGCATTTTGTTGGTTATTCTCCATTTTTTTTTTTTTTTTGGATAGGCATTGCTAGTTTTCTCCATCTTATAGAGGCTAGAAGTAGGCTCTCTTGCTCAAGGACCCTTCTTCATTTGGATGATAATTTTATGAGATCTTTCCTTGTATTGCTCAAGGACTCTTCTCTTTAGAGAGTGTATGGGAAGAAGAGTTTCCTTCTCTTCTTAATGCGCTATTACTAGCTCTCATTTCCAATTTCGTCATCTAAATATCACTAGGTGGGAGGACAGGGAACAGCACTAGTCTTGTTGGAAGAAGATCCACTAGTACTATTGGAGGAAGATCACAACCCCCATTCACCAGTGAAAAAATTTCTCTTGATCTTTAGTAAAGAACGCCATCCTATGAGTCGTATATTTGTATCTTGTTTATTATTGTCTTTAATTCATGTCCCACAATACGAAAAATATCGTATCTCAATTTTGATTGGAGAGGGCCAACCTGTTAGCTCGGGTGGGTACATAACAAAATAAGGTTTAGATTTAATATACAATTTCAATTGTGATAAGCAAAATGATCTTAGATGAAGAAGAAGCTATATGAGAAGAAACTTAAAAGGTCTCAATGAAAGCAAAGGAAAACTTGTTGAAGACTTAAATTGGATGTTGATGTGATAAGCAAAATATTTATTTATTTTTATCAAAATAAATATATTTTAAAAGCTAAGCATTTTTGGAAAAAAAAGAAGAATGAAGTCTTTAAAAGACTTTTTTAGACACTCAATTTATACATTATTGATGATTTTAATGGCAAATGAGATAGATTCTTTCAAGGATAAAAAAAAAAAAAAAAATCATATTTTGACATGTTTTCTATCATTAAAAATTGTCTTTCAATCATATTTTGTGTTGTTAACTTAACCAAAATAATTAATCGGTTGACCATTGGTCAACCCAGTTACTTTAGTAGTGTTTATCGATTGTTCTATCAATTGACCAAGGGTCACTTGGAAATGCTAATGGTTGGTGATTGGTTGGGCGAT
The DNA here is from genome assembly GCF_030704535.1 of Vitis vinifera. Classification (NCBI taxonomy): domain Eukaryota; kingdom Viridiplantae; phylum Streptophyta; class Magnoliopsida; order Vitales; family Vitaceae; genus Vitis; species Vitis vinifera. The sequence continues at coordinate 2,571,099 of NC_081806.1, read as the reverse complement.
CGATTGGATGAGAGAAAGATGTGTCTAACCATTAATTTTTTTTTTTACAAAATATTATGAATATAAATATTAAAACTCATTGATGATAGATTAACACCTTGCAAATTACTAATACTTTGAGTCTAAACTTTCCGTAAGCATTCGTTGTGTATCAAACCAAAACTTGCACATTTTTTTTTGTACTCAAGTTTAAGTCCATTTTACCTTATATATCTACTCTTCAAAAAGAGCTTTTTGTTTCTATCTGTTTTTGTATCCTTGAGAAAATCTTGTGAGAATCTTATGAAGGTTGTGAAGCAATTATAAAGGCGTGAGGATAACACCAAAAACTTGTAGAGGTTCCGTGGAACTAGAAAACTAAGTGTACATTGAAAAATTCTTTGTTTTGAAGGATCCTTGGTATAATGGAACATTTTAAGGTTTACATTGAAGCTTGAGATCGTAGATGTAGGTGAGGTTACATTGAACCATGTTAAATTCCGTTGTTTATATTCTCTTTCCTTACCTCTTTATTGTATTATTATTATTGCATATAATTTTACGAATTGACAAATTTTTTTTTAGAATGATCATCATCCAATTCACCTCCTTTTGGGTAATTATCATAGGTTTATTTTACTAAACTTCACAAGATCTTTAGTAACAAGTAAAGTGACACACGAAAACGAAAAAAAACTTTAGTAGAAAAGATGGCAAGTTATAGAATGGTAATGGGTTTTGAAACGAAAATAAAAGAATGTGGTAGAAGGAGAGTAATGTAGAAGATGAGAATGGAAAGATATCACATGAAATCACTAGATTAATCAAATATAATTTAAAATCATGTAAGTTATATTTAGTTATAAGAAAGTACTAAAGAAAGAAAGAAAAAAAATATTAAAGAAAATTATTTTTTCATGTTGATTTTATTATGGAAAATGTAAAAGAAAATAAAACATTAATTAAATACTTATGTATTTTAAAATTATTTAATATTTATATAGAAAAGAAAAGAAAAAGTGAATTGAGTTTTAAGTAGTATATAAAAATAATTTATTGATTTTAATTTTTTCTTCATATTTTCTTTCATTTTTATTTTCTTCTTCTTGTATTTTCTCTTAAATTTTGTGAGAACCAAACATAGCTTTATTAGTATGTGTAAAAAAAGGAGACGGTCATTAATGATAATCCAAATTAAATAAATGAAGTTCATAATAAAATAAAGAATCTTATGAAGCAAAAAAATTTTAAATCAAAATTCATAGGAGAGTAGTTAGTGCCAAAAAATGATTAAAGAAAAGGAAGGGCGTTTTGAGGCTTTTTCTTACCAGAATTCAAGGCGACTTTAGCATAAAAAGTAGGGAAATTGAGAAAGGATAGGAATAAGTCAACACGTTTTTACAGGCACCGCACCAACTCAGCACATTTGTACTTTGATTGCAAATCACAACAACCTTGTATCATTTTTTTAGTAGTAGGATAGGAATAAGTCGACCATAATTATATCAGTGGAGTATACTAGTGCACGTTCTTGTTTCCTAAGTTTAAGTTAATGAACAAATGGACAAAACAACATCAGTCCTAAATTAGTACTGAGGACTATTCGACCAATCACTTTAGTATCATTACTCACTATTGTGTAAGAAGCCTACTCTAGCATAGGTTATGCCACATCAATTTAGTAAATCACTTTTGTGACAGTAACATTTATTCATCGAGGATACTTTGTAGACCAATCACACGCTCTTTAGCCATCAAATGTGAGCTAAGCAATGTCATGAAGGTATTTGATGAGCTAAGCAATGTCATGAAGGTTGATTTTGTCGTGATAAAACCCTTAAAAGTATGACATAATGTAACAAAATATAATTTTATTATTATATTTATATGTTATGATTTTTTGTTTTTGTTTTATCTTTGATTGAAATTTTAATTTTTTGAACATTCACGCTTATAACATTTACATTGTTTATGATTTGAATGCATAAAGAGTTGTATAGAAGATCCAAATTATAGGTTTCTTGCAAGATGATAAATTATTCATAGTCGGTTCATGAAATAGGATAATCCATATAAACCTGTGGTACACTATCTCCTAATTTGAAAAATAACTTGTCTTGGTCATTGGGATGAATTTCCCATGTTAAGTGTTGTAATGTGCATGGTTACACATTGGAATGATCCATGGTAAATCATGACATTGATGGTAAGGTAATCATGATTTACCAAGGTACTATAATACATGTGCTTTCAATCTTGAGAGAATATGGAATTAGTGTTGAAGTTTTCAATGACTTAGACTTATGGATAATATCCTAAAGTGATCATATACTTCATATGAATTAGGTTACTGTTGATTAAGACAGGTTACTACAAGTGGTATTCTTAAGATAAACACCATGATATTTTATGAGATTAAGACAATATGTTTATTAGATGGTCCTAAGCACATGTAATCATAAAATTTGTGATCATAATAATTTCTTAAGTAGAATTTGACATATACTCTTAAAGAGTTAAAGCATGTCAATTGATCAGATAATAGGAGGATTTGAGACTTAAAAATTATAGAAGTAATTTTGAGAGATTGATAACATTACTTTATTAAATTATAAATATCAGTTCATTGAGAACTTCCATGTAGTCATTAGTAGGTCATGAACCCAAACTTTTTATTTTCATTTAATATTATAGAGTACTGAAGTGCAATTGACTCTTTATATTAAGATAATGAGTCAATTTCAAAATTAAATTACGAGAAAGTTAATATTTTCCTATAGGTCTTAATAGTCCTAATTCGAACATATATTCCTTGATAACCGTTTTTTTATATATATATATATATATAGAGATATTTGGGTTTTTTTTATTCATATGTATGCATAAAGATGTTTCAGTAAAAACATAAGGTTGCACAAGAACTTATGAATGGTTTTTCTAAACCGGGTTAATTAATAAATTAAAGTCTAATATGAATTAAAGACCTAGTAAGCCACATTAAATGACTCCAATTCAAAATAGGTTTAGGGCTTGTAATTTAACTCATTCTATCCTCTTGAAGAAGAGAACCCTAACCTCTATTCCCAAGTGAGAATTCAATCATTCTTAAGTGCCAAGATCTAGCTAGAAGAGAGTTATCGGATGGATAGAAGATCGCGAGGTTTTCGAAATTTGTACCATCCTCTTCTCTAACTAGAAATTGTCCGGAAACAATTAGATCAAAGGTAAAACTTTTGAGGTTCTAGGAGTTGTTTTGAAGCTGTATAAGTGGGAAACTACAATAAGAATACTATAAAACAATACCCAGCATATTGCCTTTGAGAGACTTTCTTTTCAAAGAGGTGTCAGGTAGTGAAGACCCATGTTATATAGTGTTCTTACCATACTCTCAATTAATTTAATAAAAAGTCTTCTGTTAACTTGGTTCACTCTAAAAGTCTAGAATAAGTGAGCTAAACCAGGAGAATTCCTTAAGAAATCGATTTACTCTCCAGGGCAGTTATACTTCTTCTTGATAACTATTCTAATATTAGTACTTTCGGTGCTGATACAAATTCAATGGAATAACAGTCCTAATGTCAAGCCAAAAAAAAAAAAAAAAAAAGAAAAGGGAAAAAAGAAAGAAGAAAAAAAGATTCTAGCGCACACAAAGGAACCAATCATACATGCATGGTCACTGGGAAAAGAAAAGGACAAGAACATTTTTTCAGGCATGCCCAGAAGTCAAACTAGCACATTGGGCTAAATTGAACGTTACTCTTACCCTAGAGAAGTGGGAGATTTTAGTGCCACAATATAAAGAAATGAAGGCATTTAAGAGAAATATATCGGTGGTTGCGTGATTTGACCTGTGGAAGGAAAATAAAATGAATTGGGTCCGTGGGAGTGTTCAAGGTTGACAAGCATCCTGATGGCATAGCCACCTTGCTTGCAGGATCCATCAAACAAATCCGCGCATCTTAAAAAGAATTGCCATTCCTTGCATTCAAAATCATAAGAGCTAGCGTGCCAAGGAATGAAGTTTCCAACCCTTGCTGAAATATTCCATCTTCCCCGTTACAAGCCCATCTCATTTCTTAAGTTTTACAAGTAAGCTTTACCATAATGGGGATAAGGATGGAGATGGGGGCTGGGGACTGAATGGAACTCTTTTCTGTCATGACTACAAATAATACTATATCAACATCAAGAGTTATGAGCATCTGTGGCAACAGTTGCAACTACTTGTTCAAGCTTACATCCTCCATAAAGTTCCTTATCATCAGTTTGGGTTGTTGTTTTCCTTTCTCTCTTGGGGTAGATGCCACATCCACGATTTAGTTTAGCCAAGCACACACCACTGTGCGTTTCTTATTTTTTTATCTATTCAATGCTTAATGTGACTGGCTACTCTGACTGATCTACTCACGAGGAAGGAGATTTTCTAATGCAAGAGCGAGAGATAGGATTAGCAGAGCCCTCAGATGAACAGAATGGTGGCCCTCCCGGAGCTTGTTGAATATGCAGGCCATAGAAAGACGTGGGAAATGATGACTCTTAAATATTATATGTGGGCATAATGGCCCCAGGGAGAACAGGTTTAAATATTATATGTGGAAGTGATTTCATAGTCCCAGGGTGGGAGGGAGAAAGGGGTCTGTGATGTTTTCAGTGAGCCGGAGATGGGTCTGCGGCAAACCGGGCCAAACTATGGAAGACTTCCCCTTTCTTCTATGATTCTTAGATATCATGGAATTGTTTGATAAATGCTTCTCTTTTTGGGTCATCAGGACTCAGGGATAAGGGTAACCACATCGAATAACTACATAACAAAGCAGAAGTGTCATACCTTATCTTTACTTATGGGCATTGGAAATCCAAAGCTACCTTTTGTATGAAGCCTTTTTCTTTTCTTTTCTTGTCTTGGTTGTGTAGGATATCTTATTGGGTATTCAATAGGGGGATACAGATAATAAATAGGTGTTTTTTGATTTGATGGAATGGGTTGGGTTGGATTGGGTTTACGGAGAGGATGAGGGTAAATGCTGAAAATTGATGGCTGCAATGTTTGGACGGAGTAGAGAGGATGGGTCCTTAATTCATGAGGTGTGGGCCTTTTTCTGGGTGTAGATTGAAAATGAAGTTACACATTTACACTACTACTAGCACTAACAGTCCACTACTCTTTTGGAGCCATGGATTGGAGGGCATGGACCCATCTTGATTTGGGCCCTCTGAATAAGGATACCCTCTTCCCTCTTCCCTCTTCTCTCTTCCCTCTCTTCCCTCTCTTCCCTCTTCCCTCTTCCCTCTTCCCTCCCCCTCTACTAGTTGACCAAACCAGGCTTAAATTTGGAATTCATCAGTGGGTCCCTTACCCCCCTCTCCGCAATTTGATCTTCCTTCATCATCTCCCTTTCTTTTGATAATAATGAAGATTACGAATAAAACTAGTAAAGAAAATAAAAATATGCAGGACAAATGGATCACACCTTAACCATAAACTCACCCTTGCCCTCACCCTCACCCTCACCCTCACCCTTCATATGCCCCACATTTGTCAAGACAGCTCACTCAATTACAAACCCAATAATTTCTTTGGAGTTTTGGATGCCTCCTACCCCTATATTTTATGTATATACATGTGTATGTGTATTGATGAGGAGGTGAAAGGTCAACCTACACCTATCAATTCCTTTGGCTGTTCCCCTTATAATACAAAATGATGGAGTTTTTCTAATCCACCCTCAAGAAATTCCTTATTCTCAATTTTATTTATTTAAATTAAGCTAAATAAGCATATGATAATACAGTTTGGGGCCATGACCCCCTTTGCCCCACTGGCACATCTGCCCATACTGGAACACTCTGGATACATGGGAGCTCCTTAATTTATTTTTACATTAATTCATTTATTTCCTTCCTTCACTTCATGTGCTTTTGAATACATCATGGATGTTTTAATTGAATTCACCAATCAAAGTGGGGCAACTGTGAGGACTCCACAACTTATGTCACCACATGTAACTACAGGCTGCCTCAATTTCACATAAATTAACATTTCAATGTAACCCAATATACGTATATGTTTGGTTCCAAGAAGCCAAAAAAAAAAAAAGAAGATTTTTTCTTGTATAGTTTGCTAAAATAATTATTTAATTTAAGAAAAAATAAGTTAAATAAGTTAAATAAATATAAAAAGTAATTTATTAATTTTAATTTTTTTTCCTTTCCCATTTTCTCCCAAAATTTTCAAACTTAAAGTAGAAAAAAATCGGGTTTTTGGATAATATTTTTTAATTTTTTTCATGTGTTTTTTTAACAATTATTCTAAAAATAATTATAAGAATAAAATATATTTAAATTTTTATAATGTTTTTTCCTTTAAAAATAGTTTTTGGTAGAAGGCAAGAGAGTTAAACTTGGAGCACACACTTGACACCATCCTAACCAAGCAAGTAAGTTGGCATGCAATGCGTTCACCTTCTTCTTCTTCTTCTTCTTTTTTTTTTTTAATAAATTTTTTTTTCATTATTATTATTCCAAAAAAAAAAAGAAAAATAATAAATAAAAAAGGGAAAAACCTGTTCTAAACAACCAGAAAAAAACGAGAATGAATTCAAGAAGAAATGATTTTGAGAGGAGCAGCGTGTACGAGACTTTGTCCATTTATCCACTCCTTTTTCACGTGAAATTATTAGAATTATCTCTCCTTAATGGTACGGAGGAAAATAATAATTACTAATAAGTAGAGGAAAATTATAAGAGGAAACGATGGTAGTAGCGTATACGAAACAGAAAGAGAAAGAGAAAGAGTTTGGAAGGAGCAAGTAAATAGTGAATAGAAGAAAAGGAGAGGAGGCTGGAGGAGGCGTAAATGAGGTGGTAAGAAGTGAATAATCAGGAGAAAAGCGATGAATAATGAAGCATGTGCACCGATTATTTGGGGGGCGTGGGCGTGGGTGGGGATGATGGATTGATGCCTGATTGCCTGGCAGTTGGGGTTTTTACAAATCCGGGAGAAACGCCACGCACGTTCTACCACCTCATCTCTGGGCCCCACACTACAGCTGTACCAATGTGTTCTTGTCTCCCTCTCCCTTCTCCCCCTTCCCCACACTTTAGCCTTTTTAATTTTTCTCCCCCTTCTCCCCATGCTCCTCCCCCTCCTCCTCCTCCTCCTCTCCCTTCCCACTACTCAAATTATTCTTATACATGTACTACTCGTATACACACAACCCCCCCCATATGCATTTAATTTAACCCAAAAAAACAGAAAGAGAGAAAGAGAGAAAGAAAGAAGGAAGAAACATATTTGGTGAAATTGGGTTTCTCATCACTTCAACTCAAAGTCAGTAGGTATGTGGCTAATAAGTGGGTGATTTCAATCATACACATTTTGATAATAAGATGTGGAGATACTTTTCCTGACTTGACCATATACTCTGAAAGCTGCCTGCCCATCCTTTTGATTTTTTTTTTTATTTTTATAATTTATGATTTACATAAATATGCAATTATGGTTACATATTTAATTATAGATTGGTATGATATGAGTAGTTACAAAGTGGATTGCTAATGGCCTAATATCAATCACATGCAACTTATTAAGTCTGTCAGATGGGGCCGACACATACTGTAACCCGAGTCATTTATTGGAGGGCGATCCCCATTCTTATGAATAATTTTGGGTTACCAAAGTAGATTGCATTTGCATCCCCATCCCCCTCCCCCTGGTTGAGTTAACTCTGGTTAGGTTAAGTTGGAGCGTAGATATTCTGATTCTGCTGCTCTCTAAGTTCCGTCTTCATTTTCAATTTTCAATTTTCAAATTTCAAAATTGAAAATTTCTTTATTTATTTTTGTAAAATTATGGGAAATATCGGTTATGCGTATAGAGGGACAGGGAGGGAGGGAGAGGTGATGGGGGGTGTTAGGTAAATTCATGAAAATGGACGTGTGGGATTGAAGTGAATTTGTGTATTGGGGAAGAGGGGGGGTGGGGGATCCCTGGCGATTTGAATAAATTTATTTTTATTTTTATTTTGGAAATTTGCGTGGTTAGTAAGATGGTTTTAACAATTATTAGCTGCAAAGTGAGGCGCTGACAACACAGCATCTGGTTTGTTTTATCATTTCTCTTTCTTCTCTCTCTTAATCATCATCATCCTCATAATCGTCATCCCCATCTCTCTCTCTCTCTCTCTCCTCTTTCACACACACACCCATCCTCTATCTCGCTATCTCTCTCTCTCTCCTTCTTTCTCTCAGTCATTTTTGCAGTGCAGTTGATGATGATGATGATTATGCTGTTCTTTCCGTCTTCTCTTGCCTCTTTACTGCTCTCCTTTTCTTAATTTTCTTTTTGAAAATAGAAAAACAAAAAGAAAATAGAAAAAATAAATAAATTAAAAGAATAAAAATCAAATTTATAAGCCAGCACTAACTCGTAGGAATACTCTTTCCAGGGCTTCCATCTTTCCAGTTGTCTGTCTTCTCTTTTTTCACCCTTAACATCCCCATCTTTCACCAATTCCCCCTCTCAACCTCCTTGCCCATATTCTACCATCTCATCCTAGCTACAATTCCCTCTTGTCTCTCTCTCTCTTACTCTCGCATCCATCAGCTACATCAGAGAGTGAGTGAGAGGGGAGGGAGTGGAGTGTGAAGAGGGCCGGGGGTTAACAGAATTTATTAGGGAAAGATCCCCCATGTCATGTTATGATCTGCACCATTCCCACTGCTACTATTGTTATTTTTAGTGTAAAAAGAAGGAAAAGAAGGAAAAAGCGGTAGCTAGGATAGAAGGTGGAAGCGCGAGGGCGAGGAGGAGGAGGGTTTTGGCTGACAAAGATGCAGCAAGGAGGGTCTCAATATGGAGTGTCATCGGAGATGACTCCCTTCGCTGCGACTACCACTACCACTAGTACAAGAACCCACGTCTTGGGAGGTGCCGACCAGCAGCAGCAGCAGCTGAAATTGGGGGATCCAACACTTGCAGTGGCAGAAGAGGCCTCCCCCATCAGCAGCCGTCCTCCAGCTCATTCGTCTGCTGGGAATTTCGATGAGTTCTTGCCAGTGGGCGGTGGATTGCCGGATGAGGATGCTCTCGCCGCCGGGGATGAAGGCGATCGAGGGGGCGTTGCAAGTGGCAACAGGTGGCCGCGTCAAGAGACTTTAGCCCTTCTCAAGATTAGGTCGGAGATGGATGTGGCTTTCCGTGACGCCACCCTCAAAGGCCCTCTCTGGGAAGATGTCTCCAGGTACCTTCCTCCTCCCGTACCTTTCCCCCACAATTAATTATTATTTTTGTTAAAAAAAATCATCTCTCCCCCTCCAAACAAAAACTCAAAAGCAAGATACTTGGCATTCGTCGCCAAGGAATTTGCTAAAAACTCAGCATGCAGATGCAGGCGAGATGATTATATAGTCCATTGAAAACCTTCAAGTTCTGCCAACACCCACTTTCTCAATTGCATTTTCCCTTTTTTGTATTGCTTTCATATTTTCATCACCTGCAAACAGTTCCCACCCAGATTCTGCCTCTATTCTATTTCTAAATTTGGCCATTCTCATCTCCCATTTGGCTTTTAATCTCTTCCCTTCTATTATTACTTTTTCTTTTTCTTATTCTGAAAGAAAGAAAATCACAGATCTATGTGTATGTGGTGGCGCACAATCAGAGAGCAAGAGAGAGGGAAAAAAAAAACATAAAAACGGAATCCTAGACAAGTAAAATTTCAGTACGGGTTGGGTGTCTTGGGTTTCAGTTCCGATCATCATTATTGTAATTATAAATAATAGTAGAATATGAGAGAGAGAGAGAAAAGGAGAGAGAAATGGAAGGCTTCTCACATTCCATAACGATCTGGACCCTCGTGGCTCGTACTACGGATTTTTAGACACTTTGTTCTCAGGTCTAACTGGTGGTGGACTTGCGATAGGCTCACTTGTATTCTTCTTCTTCTTCTTCTTCTTCTTCTTAAGATCTCTCCTTTTCTCTCTCTCTCTCTCTCTATCTCCCTCTGCACACTAACGCACATGGCTTCTATCTCTTTCCATCACGACTCACGAGTTTAGGCATCTTTTTTTTTTGTTCCTTCCTTTCTCTCTACCGATTCAGAATGGCCCAGATCCACTGCATGAGTTCCCTAGCCAATCCCCATGTGCCTCCTCCTCCACTATGTTTTTGTTTTTATTTTTAATTGAATTTTAAAAAATAAAAGGTAAAAAAAAGGCATTTAGTTTCATCGGAAAGCTGAAAATCCCGAGAGATATTTTTCTATCTTCCTCCTCCTCCCTATATTTTTCTTTTTATAAACAAAAAAGAGAGAGAGAGCCCCATCACCATGTCTCTCTCCTGCTTTATTTTCTTGGATCTAAAAGGATATAGATATTGGTATGGAAGTTGGGAGAGAGTGAAGAAAAGATTGAAGTATAGATCAGGTTTATAATTGATGATCTAAAATTAGATTTGGTGATGCTATGAGAAGAATTGAGAGTGGGAATGGTGGCATTGCAGGAAACTAGCAGAGCTGGGATACTCGAGAAGTGCCAAGAAGTGTAAGGAGAAGTTTGAAAACGTTCACAAATACTACAAAAGAACAAAGGAAGGGCGGGCTGGTAGGCAAGATGGAAAAAGCTACAGGTTTTTCAGTCAGCTTGAGGCTCTACACAGCACCGCTACCAGCAACGTGTCAGCTGCTCCGGCAACGCCTTTGACAGCCGTCATCGCCACCACCACCAATACTACTACTTTCCCGAATACAAACACAGTCTCACCTGCTACCAACTTGATTGTCGCTCCTATCTCTATCGGGATCGGCACCAGCAACCCTATGCCAGTTTCATCTGTTAGGATTCCCTCTGCAAGCCCTTCTACTATGGGTGCCTCCCCGATGTTTCCTCCTGATCTGAGCTCCGGAATGATTACCGCCCCTTCTGGATCCGCTGCCGCTACTGCCCCGGCTGCTGCACCGACACACACTGCTCTAGGGATCAGCTTCTCATCTAATACGTCTTCCTCTTCTTCTGGTTCGGATGATGACGAGCAGGAGGATGAAGATATATTGCAAGGGGAGCCGTCCAACGCAGATAGCAGTCGCTTCCTCCGTAAACGGAAAAGGGGTTCATCGAGAGGGAGTAGCAATAGCCGTCGGATGATGGATTTCTTCGAAAGTCTAATGAAACAGGTGATGGAGAAGCAGGAGGTGATGCAGCAAAGGTTTCTAGAGACCATAGAGAAGAGAGAACAAGACAGGATGATCAGAGAAGAGGCTTGGAAGAGACAGGAGATGGCCAGACTGTCCCGCGAGCATGATCTCATGGCGCAGGAGCGGGCTCTCTCTGCCTCTAGGGATGCGGCCATCATCGCTTTTCTACAGAAAATCACCGGTCAGACCATCCAATTACCACCGCCGGTAACCATTCCAGCAGTTCCGCCGCCAGCCCCACCGGCACCTGTCCCACCTCCAGCACCACCAACACAACACCATCACCACCATCAACCACAACCACAACCACAACAACAACAACAACACCAACATCATCATCATCATCATCAACAACAGCACCTTCACCATCACCACCAATCTCAAAGTACTCAAGTGGTGAGGCATCAACCACCCATTTCCTCAGAAGTAGTGATGGCTATACCAGAACAACAGGTACCACCCCAGGACATCAGTAGTGGTGGTGGGAGCTTAGAGTCGAGCTCATCGAGGTGGCCCAAAACGGAAGTTCTTGCATTAATAAACTTGAGGAGCGGACTGGACTCCAGGTACCAAGAGGCAGGACCAAAGGGTCCTCTTTGGGAAGAAATCTCAGCAGGAATGCAACAGATGGGGTACAAAAGGAGTGCCAAGAGATGCAAGGAAAAATGGGAGAATATCAATAAGTACTTCAAGAAGGTGAAGGAAAGCAACAAGAAACGCCCCGAGGATGCCAAGACTTGCCCTTACTTTCATCAACTAGATGCACTCTACAGGAAAAAGCTACTGGGAAGCACTAGTGGCAGTGGTGGCAGTGGTGGCAGTACTTATGTTAACCCCAATAGGCCAGAAGAGCAGCAGCAGCAGCAGCCGCCGCCTCAACATGAGAGCGCAAAATTGGATCCAATTCCAACTCCATATTCTCAGGATAGAGGTGATGTTCCAGCGATCATGCCACCACCAATAACCACCTCACAGGCTACTGAATCAGAAAACAAAAATGGAGGTAGCAGCGATGAACAAACAAACAATGGAGGTCTGCCAGGGAGCCTCTTTGGAGAAGGAAGCAGCACTCCTGGGGGAGGAGCTAAGAAGGTAAATTTGCTACTCTCATCTCTTAAAGAAATGAATGTTTCCATGAGAATATAGTCACTTATGTGATGCCCATAGAAGGGCTGATTCTTGATTTTGTATTGAAGCCAGAAGACATTGTGAAGGACCAACAAGGAAGACAACAGGTGATAGTGGACGATTATGACAATGTCGAGGAGCTTGACAGCGATAATCTGGATCAAGAGGAAGAGGGTGAAGATGATGATGAAGTTGAAGAATCAGAAGAAGAGAGGAAAATGGGTTTTAAGATAGAGTTCCAAAGGCAGAACGCGGGCTCCTCTAACGGGGGAGGAAACGGGACACCCTCCTTCCTGGCTGTGGTTCAATAGTCTCGGTGGCGGTTAGTTGGGTTCTTCGCCTGCAAATTGTACCATATATACCTATGTTCAGAAGATCAAGGAGATGCCTAACATCTGAGTTCCAAAGCCTGATAACCTTAATTCTTCATTATTCTTTATTTCCCCCCCCCTTTTTTTTTTCTTTTCTTAATTTTGTTGTGTAATCACCATGGTCGTTGTTATTCTTGTCATCGTCATCATCCGCCATCATGGTCATCTTCTCTCTGTGGAATAGCTTTATTAAGATGGCAGTGACATCCTATTTTATTGATTTGTTGGTGAATAAAGAGCCGTTTGAAGGTAAGACGGAAGGGATTGGATTAAGAAAAAAAAGGAAATAAGCTTTTGCCCAGAAGAAAGAAGCAGCAGTAGCAGCATCAGCATCAGCATCAGCATTAGCATTAGCAAAGGAGAGACAGAAGACAGATACAAACAAAGAATCCAAGATGATAAAAAAGCGAATGGAAGATTGCTGGTACTAGTTGATAAGAATTTGTTTAGCTTTCTTCCTTCGCTTTATTGATTTGAATGAATGAATGAAAAGCAACTGAGTTGTTCTTTTAGTTCATTATCTTTGAATGGTTCCAGCTGATGATCCATCTCTTTTTCTCTTATACGTTGTTTTCATCCTTCTTTCAAGTTGCCATTACTGGGGACTGGAGTGGGTTCTTTGTTATGTATGTTGTCAGTTCATTTTATTATTGTTTACAAAGTTTAAGCTTAATGGGCAGCAGAAGAGCAGTGGGGGGAGTCGAGTGGGGACAAAGGGGGGTGATGTGAACACGGTGAATTGAATTATTATAAAAAATTTCACATTTGATAAATTTTTGAATGACTGCGGTGGGTCTCTGTCTCTGCCTCCTGGGGCCTGCTCTCCACGTCACCATGATTCTGTCTTATCCTATCTTCCATAATCCAAGTTTTAGCTTCCAACTTTGTACATTAATGACCCATTATTGTCGGTATTTAAATTTTTTGCCCATGAAAAATTTTCACAAATGGATAATTGTGTTTAAAGGAGTATGTGGCCAATGCTGTTTCAGGCATATTATTACAGGGAATTAATTCCCATCTCCAGATCTCTTTGTGTACGTGATAGTATTGCACAGTATTGGGTCTCAACTGTGGATGGCCCCATCAAAATTTTAAACCTAAATCCAGCTTATGAAATTTACACACTTTCTTGAGTATTCTTACAAACTTATAACTTGAACTGCTCGTCTTTCAAAATGAAGCAACTTAGTGGAGTACAGGAGGTGGTTGTGGGTCTATAAATTCTCATTTCATTTCAATTAAAAAGGGAAAAGGGAGAAAGAGAGAAAGAGAGAAAGTTGTAAAATGTAAATAAAGAGATGGGGGTAGCAGACAACAATCCCACAATGGTTTTGGTGGTGGAGGTGGTGGTGGTGGTGGTGGGCATGTACCTGGGTTCAATTCATGGAGATGGATGAAACACAAGGGTACCCCACATCTCATGCACCCTACTAGGACTGGTTTGGGGTTCTCTCTCTCTCTCTCTCTCTCTCTCTCTCTGCCGTCCCGTATGCCTGAACATGTGAGGTATAAATGAAGTTGGGAATCTTACAGCAGTGGTCCAACTTCATGGAACAAAAAGGGAAACTAAGCACTTGTCCCTCCATGTTAATCACCCAAAGAAAGGGTACTGGGTTGTGAGTTTAGATTCATTATTAATCTGATTTACAAGCTAATAATAATAGTTATAGTAGTAATAATAATAAACAAAGGATGGAATGACAAATAAAATAAAAGAAAGAAAACTCCACCGCCAATGTAATAATGGCTTTGCATGTAGAAATGTGGGTTACGCAATACAAAAATGGATGCCCATTATTCCACTTACATCACCTTTGCCAACTAGCAATTGTGGGATGTGGCAATGTGTGGGTTTCGATCTCCCAACAATCCACTTACATGGATCTGCCCTACCATGTGCTTTCTACCTTATTTCCCTCCACTTGTTTTTCCCCTCCTCTCACCATTTCTTTATTACGCCTCTGCCATTTTTATTAGCTTTGATTCTTTATCTATATACATATATCTGCATGTAGCTGTACAGATATGTATTATATATTCTTGTACCCTGTGTCTTCTTCTCTCAAACTCTTATTAGCTTACCAATAAATAAATAGGTACAGCACATGGGGAGGAGTAGCTTGACAGGTCTTTGTGGTAGGGTTTGGACATCAATATTTAAGGACGGCCCCAGTAGCATTTTTGTGCAAAAAGGCAAGGGGACTGTTGAAAGATACCTTTCTCGAGATCTAACTTTCGCCTTGATACAAATATTTTCATTATTAGCCCCTTTAATAATTTTTTCTTCTTTGCACTTTTGGTATCCCTTTTTTTTTTCCTCCAACTTATAGCTTCATTTCTTGTAAATTTTTATTAGTAGACCCTTTAATAATTAGCTCTTACGTTAGATAAGATGTTACTTTCATACTCATTACGTTAATGAAACATCAAGTTGATGGGAACCAGCAGTTATTCTACTCATAAATTTGGCTGAAGTACCCATAAAAGGGTATTTGTTAAGTCAATTTGCATGTCCAATGTGTTCAATAATGCCCAGTTTTAACCTTCACTGGATGACGCCCAGTTTATTTCATACGCTAATGCATCCAATACAAGACAAAATACGGTAGCTGGAGCATTATGCCAAGGCCATATAGGCGCTGCAAGTATGTGGGGTCTTTGAGGGCATTATACTATATCTGTAGAGGTACTTGGTTTACTCTTTGTGATTCTTTTCAAAGACACCGCCATCTTAAGACTTGGAAGAAGGGAATACTGGCGCGTTCATATCATTGTATGTTTAAATGAACAGCTTAACAAGAAAGTTTCCGTTTCCTTGGGCTTCAACCAAGCCGACTGCAAGAGACCCAAAAAAGAAAAAAGAAAAATGAAGCCATTCCAAAATTGACATCCTGTGAGGCTGTAGAAAGATCAACAGTTATTATTGCGGACAGCCTAATTCAATTCCTGCTTGCTCTTACTTCTTTTCATTTTTGCTTTGAACCTAGACTTGACCATGAGTGTTTGTACTGTGTTTGCAAAGTTCCCAACTGCCATTAGAACCAAAAGGACCCCGCAAAATACCACCTGCCAAAAAAATCAGTTTCTTGCCATTAAACAGTGTTGAAGTATAAATGCAGCTACACAGGTTGATTGGTTTCTAGTAAAATGAAAGTAAGAAGACTTGCTGTTGGGACGTTATTTGTTTGTTTGGCCCTGGTGCCTAGGCTAGAGCCTGCGCGGTGCCCAGAGTGGCCTCCCTAGGATTCGAACTCGGGACCTTAACCCTAGCGCAGATGGTACCAGGAGGGCAACTGCCAGGGTTAAGGTCCCGAGTTCGAATCCTGGGGAGGCCACTCTGGGCGCCGCGCAGGCTCTAGCCTAGGCACCAGGGCCAAACAAACAAATGACGTCCCAACACTTGCCATAGAAAGTGAAGAAAGAAATCACATGTATTTGTTACCTGCCATTCAGAAACAACCCCGACGAATGCAGTCTTAAGCAGCAGTAGACCCACATATGCTTCAAAACCCTAAAACCAAGTTCCGAAGAACAAACATAAACATAGGTGAAATCAGGTCCTGTGGTATTACTTGAACAAAGGTTCTGCAAAACTTGAAAGTTTCATTTGAACTAATTTTAATACTATCCTCTGGACATGAAAATGTCTGCTTACAGCCTCACACTACAGAAGTGTATAAATAAGGAGGCAAATTACTATACTGCAAGCTAACAAAAACCTTTAGCACAATTTCCAAAAAGTATTTTTAAAAAGGATCATAGTTTCTTCAAATGAATCCAACAAACTCAGAACATGTTGATGTCTGATAGCACTACTTCAATACCTATATGGAACTGCTTCCTGTAAACTGCTAATTAATATTGTAACAACATGTGATAAAATCACGTAAAATATGTCATATATAATAGACGCACATTCATAATTGGGAGAAACGAAATCTTATGCTGTAAATATTTATTAATTGTCAAGATCTATTTTAAATCACCTGTAAAATGAAAAGTATGGGACACAACAGCCATAATTGACCATCTACCCCAGCTGTTTCTCCCCAAACAACATCCATTCTCTTTGCCTGAAAATAAAAATAAAAAGTAAATTGTAAACATGTTTGTCCAAGATTAGGGATTCTGGATCCTGAAAATCTCACACTCAGAGGGGAAAAAACATTGTTACAGCAAGCAAGGGCAGGTTCATAGATCAGTAGTTGAACTAGCATATGCATTATCTACCATGCAAGCCCCCGCACCCCCATCTCCCTTCCCACCCAAAAAATCAAGACAAAGAATAACCATGCCCAAAGAAGCCAAAAGAAGGCATGCATAAGCTTTTAAATGCATGATAATAATTGTGAAATGACACCTTTCCCAATGCAATGCGAGTATAAAGTCTCTGGCGTTGATATCTATTTTGTAGTAGCATAGCAACTCCTTGCATCATAGCCCATTGTAGGAAAAGTTGTACCCCTCTCTGCACAAGATTTAAATGGTCCTATCAAATAAATATAAAAAAATTTAATCAATTTATAATGGAAATGCAGTAACCTGCTTTTGTGCGCAGTTTGGTTGTCCCTTGATTTCCCATGTGAGACTAACGAGAGCCATAATCATAGCACAATAGTGATGGTATATCCACCTGCGAAAGCATATGGGATTTTTTGTAAGCTATGACAGATGATACTAATAAAACTAACCAAATATATGAAAGTTTAAACAGTATCATATTGTTGTCAGTTGGCCAAGACTTCAGCGATCATGAGAAATCAGTTTAAAAAATGGGGTTTCAGTTAGAAAGCAGGCACGCATTAGTGCTCAAACTTGCACGGTTGCAATTGGGCATTCAGATTAGAACTTTGCAATCATGAGAAGGCATCAGTCAAAGTAAGAATCTTAAAAAACATAATACTAATCTCTCCTACTGCAACAGCATCACTGATATGAATTCTATTCATCATTGCACATCCATTACACACCTCTTCCATGATGGGAGAACCAATGGAGCAAACTTAAGATGAACTATCCCACTTCTTTTGTGCTTATCCAATGCTACATACTTATGTTCCATGTATTCTCCAGTTTGCAAATGGGGGAGAAAATCAAATACTTGAAAGTGGGAAAAAGTTAGTCTCTTGGACCATCTCAAATTGTGTTTTCCAATTAATCTCATGATTTTGTGGAAATAAGTTAATGGTGAAACTCTAGCAAAATGAACATCAAGGATAAGCAAATAAAAACTGAAGAATCCAATTCTTGGTTTCCTGGTACAAACATTTGAATTGGAATTAAAAAGTCAATACATCCAAGGAAGAAAATGTTGATATTAATAGAAATATCAGTAGTTCGCATATCCCTTGCATCATTGCCTTTAACTTTGCCTTTGCACCAAAACAAACCACCACTGGTTGTTTCTTGCTACCAAATTCCCTCCCGAGAGGGTACAATACTTGGTAGTTGATCTTCTGTTTGTCATGAAGCCAACAAAGTCAACATTTGTATAAGCTTCTAATTTAAGCTCCCCACCTTTCTAAAACAAAAGGCCTTTCCTTGGAGTTCCTCTCAAGTATCTAACAATTCTGTAAGCAACTTCAAGATGTGGTTTAAGAAGAACATGTATGAACTGGCTCACCACACTCACAGCATTAGCTATATTTGGTCTTGTGTATAATAGGTAGATAAGCTTTCCAACCTCTCTTAGTGTCAATTTGTTTGCTACTAGTCATACCCATTTCTTGAAGGAGATCATAAGTGTATTTCTGTTAGGAAATAAAAATTCCATGCTGAGATCTGATCATTTCAATTCCTAGAAAGTATCTTAGACTTCCAAGGTCTTTGATTTCAAATTCTTCTTCTAGATAGACTTGTAGTCCTAACATGTCTTCATTGGCATTACCTGTCACAATAATATCATCTACATGCACAATTAGGGTAATAATTGTCCTAATTGAGAATAGTTTTATGAATAAGGTGTGGTCACCTTGACTTTAGTATACCTCCCAATCTATGACCAACCCGCTTGTGATTCCTTACCATTCGTAACCTAGCATTCATGATTCACCGAACATGTAAACCTCACCAATTAGTATAGATGGTTTAGTTGGCCAACCATAAAGAAGGAGCCTGACCACATCCTTTGAAATGGAATGCTTGTTTGCCATGCTTGGTGTGACCATTTCAGTCCATAAAGGAATTTTTTCAGTCTACATACCTTGTTTTTCTCTATTCTCTCTCCACATATCCCAATGGTATGTCCACATAAATCTCTTCTTCTAAATCCTTGTGAAGGATTGCATTCTTCACATCAAATTGATGTAGAAACCAGTCTTTGATGACAACCAAAGATAGAAGAATTCTATGGTATTCATCTTTGCCACTAGTGCAAACATCTTGTGATAATCCTTACCATAGGCTTGAGTGTAACCTTTCATGACAAGTCTTGCCTTGTATTTTTCAAATGATCCATCAGATTTTTATGTCACGTTGAAGATCCATTTGTAGCCCATGGGATGCTTTCCTTCTGAAAATCAATTATTTCCTAAGACTGATTTTTTTCCAATGTTATGATCTCCTCATTCATGGCATCTTTCCGTGTATTTGAGGTTAAGGCTTCTTGAATAGAGGTGGGAATTCACTGAGACAAAACTTGTGAGAGAAAGACTTGGTATAGAAGTGAAATTATCTACATAGACACAAAATGAGACAAGGGATGTCGAGTGCAAGCTCAAACCACTTTTCCAAGAGCAATGGGCAAATGAAAATTACTATGAGAGTGGATTTTTGAAGTATAAGTTAGACTTAGATCATTATTTTCATTACCCTTTTCAAGGTTGACAATTGAAGTTGAAGTGATAATAGATTTTTTCTTCCTGGAGTACACATTGATATTGAAATCTTAGGTCTCTTCGCCATGGTTTCATTATTTGTGAGAGGATTGGGAGAAGTTTCAACAGGATTTTCAGAAGTTATATTTGGGGAAACACTGTATAATTGACTATAAGAAATATTACTAGAGTTATCTCTCAGTTTTGGGTCAACAATTATTCTATTCCTATCATCTTTATTTATATCGATGCTATTAGACGTTGTATCATTCTTTTCAGTCTCAATGTCCTCTTTTTCCTTCTTCGACTCTTCTTCCACAGCCTATCCCACCTATCTTCCAAGCCTAAGATATTCTTCCTCTGAAAACAAGCGCTATTAAAGTATGATCGGTTCTGTACAAAAGTCACATCCATAATGACATAATGCTTCCTCATATGAGGGCGATACTACTTGTAGCCCTTCTTTGAGAAGAAGTATCCTAAGAACACACACTTCACAACTCTAGGATCCAACTTTCCATATAAGTGTTTAAGGATATGAACATAAGATACACACTTAAAGGCCTTTGGTGGCAAGGCACCAACTCCTTCAAAGTTGGGAAATAGCATCATGAGTTTCTTCACTGGTGCTTGGTTTTCTAGAATTTTGGTCAGCATTCTATTGATAAGTTATGCGGTTGTCAGTATAGCATCACCCTAGTAATGTTTTGATACTTTCATTTGGAATAAAGAGCATGAGCCACCTCTAGAAGATGTCTATTTTTTCTTTCAGCCACCCTATTTTGTTGTGGGGTATCAACGCATGTTGACTAATGTACAATACCTTCATTGTTCAAGTAATTCATCAATTCTTGATTGGTAATATTCCTTGTCATTATCAAATTTTAGGGTAGAATTTTGGTTCCAAATTGAGTGTTGACAAAGTTGCGAAATACAGAGAAGATTGAGGACACTTCAGAATGGGATTTCATGAGATAAACCCAAGTGGTCTTGGCATAGTCATCTATACAAACCAACGAGTGCTTGAAATATTGATAACACGAGATGGGCTCCAAACATCAGAATGAATTAAACTAAATAGAGAAACAAATTGAATTTATTTTATTGGAAAGCTCTCACAATGATGTTTAGCAAGATTACATGACTCACAATGGAAATTGCTAACATCTATTTTCTCAAACAAGGAAGGAAACAATTTTTTTAACAAAGGGAATGAGGGATATTCTAAAAAATCATGCCAAAGAAAGAATATGGTCCAAATTGGTTTTGTGGGTTGAAACCAAGCATTGAGACTCTTCTTCTCCACTTCTCCAATTGGTCTCCAAGTACTAAAGTTCATCTTCTAGCTTATCATGTCCAATCGTCTTCCCCAAACGATCTTGAAAATAACAATCAGCAGGAGCGAACTCAATAAAACAATTCAAATCTTTTATCATTTTCCTAATAGACAAGATATTGGAAATTAAATTTAGGACATGAAGGCCAAAGTGTAAGTTTAAGGTGGGTGAGATGCATACATATCCTTAACCAGTAGATGAGGAGAATGATCCATCAACTACCCTGATTTTTTGTTTTTTTGAATAAGGTACGTAACTAGAAAAAAATTTAGGCATACTAGTCATATGGTCTGAAGCATTTGAATCAATGATCCAAGTGTTGGGAGTTATTTTGGAAAGGAATTGAAGTCTTTGCACCCACAAAACAAGAACTAGAATTCAAAGATGAGTTTGTATTGAAATTCTTCTACTGGTTTAGCAACTGTTTCAACCTCTCAAAATTAGTCTTTGTACCCACAAAAGAAGTTTTCTTCCAAAGGCCATAGTCCAAGTACCAAATACTAGAAAGTGTTGCTTTTCCATCTAAGCAAAAGTATCCATAGATAGGGTGGAGGCGGAGTAACAATGCACTCTCAGAGATTTCCATTTCTCACCAAAACTTGGAGCTATGGTAGGTAAAGTTTTCATTTTGAATAAGATCCTAAAATAATTGTCAAAATAAATGGTACTATTCCTTTCTAGAACTATTATTCTTGATTATCATGATATATATAACCTCTCTAGACAAGTTAAATCAAATTGCAACTTGCTTAGCTAAAACAAACCACCAAAACGTATATAAATAATGCCAAATTTTCCTCAAAATAAAAAAAAAAAAAAAAAAATATATATATATATATATATATATATATATATATATATATATATATATATATAATAGCAAATTTAGCAAAATAATTAAAAGAGCTATGAAAATATGTGAAAACAAACCACCCCAACCCCAACCCCAACCCCTCTCCTCAACCACCAAAAAAATAAAAAAAATAAATATTAAGACTTTGGAAGCCTTGGATAATTTTTTTTATTTAAAGAGCAAATATTTAGGCTCCATGCTCAATATATCATCAACTGTTAGAGAATGAGATACATTGTAAGCCTAAATCCTAACAGTTTAAACTATTAGAAAAATTGGTAACTCAATATGATATTAGAGTTCTAGTTAACTTGAGGTCTTAAGTTTGAATCCTATGAATTGTCTGCCTATCTCCGTGTGTGAGTTGGGGACACACATGAAGAGGGTATTAGAGCATAATACATATTTTGAGCCTTAAGCTTTTAGGAAAGTTGGTAACTCAACATGATGCATACATCTATGAGCATATATTAAAAGCAACATGAGGGGCAAACCTTGGTGCATTGGAAGTAAACATGAAACACCAAAAATGAAATAAGAGAGAATGATCCCAAAACTACAGCCAAAACAAACAACACATTGTACCAATGAAAGCTAGAAAAGACAAACTCCCTTCCACAAGCAAATCTCAAGATCATGGAGACAAAGATTTACATGTAACTCTAGTTACAACCTTCAAAAAGTTCTCTCATTATGTTATCATTAAAAAAAATAAAAATAAAAATAAAAATAATAATAATAAAAAAAAAAACAAGGTTATCTCATTATGTTCCTCATGCACTAAATGTCTTCCAAACTTTGCCTTCTCCTCCTCTCTATAACTACCTTGCTACCCTGTAAAAGGCTCCTTATGAGAAAAAGGTAGCACTCATAATATTTCAAAGATGGACAACAATAACAACCATAACCTTCAAGCCATCAAACAAAGGAGAAGTGGAGTGTTATTTTCCAATCAAACATTGTGTTACATAAGCAACACCAATTAACAAGATTGTTCTCCTTATTGATTGGTCAATGATGAGAATCTTTCCAAAACAGTTTCTTTTTGCTGGGTGGGGGGGCTGAGAGAACCAGCCTAGGCACAGGGAGCCCACAACATCAAGGATGGAAATGAGTGGGGAAGATCTCCGATGAAGTGCCATGTAAAATGATTTAAATGAAAACAAACCTTTTCAGCACTTCCAAGCTAAAGCATCTTCTTAATTCATTCTGATAATACATCCATGGATACAAAAAAGTTGAAACTTTGCATCTGCTCAAACTCCCAAACAGAGAACCAATCAAACTTCCTCCACATAACCTACAATAAGAGCTTTTCAGGCCAACTACCAACACAAAGAAATCCAAGAAATGATCCCTTGAAGCACTCTCCTCACACCAGATGTCACACCAGAGTCTGTGTTGAGACAGTTGTCACATAAAAACAAGTCTAATCAGGGAAAACATCCCAACACTTCTTTTATAACTTTCTAGATCCTTGAGCCCCATCACCCCCTACCCTCTTTGCAACACCAACCCCCTCATTCCCCAAACTTATCCACCACACCTTTCCTTCAAATCCAATGTCACCATGGATCCTCAACACAACTTCCCTAACAAGGCTTCATTTGGAAAATTTCTGATTCCCAAACCTATCTCCTTTTTAGGCGTGTATATGTCTACCCACTTAACTAGATAACACTTCCTTAGCAAAGCAAACATGCTCAAGATCAACAGAGGAAGGCACAATGAGACATTTTTTTTTTTAATCAGTAAATGACATTAGTATTGAAAAAAGCCAAAAAGGACCCACCAAAGTACACACAATGTATACAATAGCTACCAAAAAGCACCAAAAAAAAGGAAGAGAAAACAAAAAATTGCTCCCTCCCTCAAGCCAACCCCAACCAATCAATGAAATCAACTATGAATATCAATCTTTCACTGATAAACAGTTTGGTCCATGTTAACAAGTTATACAAAAACAAAAATTTCAGCATTTGGACAAAGAGTTCCATATTCTCAAAAGATCTTCCATTTCTCTCTTTCCAAATTGTCTAGAAAAGGCATAAGGGAGTTGCCTTCCAGACTTTCTGCCACTTTCTTTCAACAAAGGAACCATGTCAACCTAACAGAATCTCTCTAACAGTGAACCGCATCACCCAATAAACTTTGAAAAGAGAGAACAATAGCTCTCACAATACTCTCGCCTTATCATAATGCAAAAGGATGTGGTCAATTAACTCCTCATGTGCTTGACATAGGAAACAACAATTGGCCAAAGACCACCCCCTCCTTTGAAGCTAGTCAAGAGTCAAAACTTTCCCCCAAGTTGCCTCCCACGCAAAAAGCTCACCTTAGGTGGAACCCACGCATTCCACACAACACTAGTTGGGAACTACACTACACTTCCTACCTCTAGGCTAGCATAAAGTGATTTAATAGAGAAGGTTCCACTCTTTGTTTCCACCCAAGACCTTATCACATTCCTCTCTACCCTCAACTACCACCTTATCTTGAAGTCTTGCCAAAAAGCACTCCACAATAACAATCTCCCAATCACTTAAAGGCATCGGGAAGTTAGGATTCCAAACACCCCTCTCATTAGAATGCTGCCACAATGAGACATGAAAAAACCGACGATCCAGGGAGGGCCATTTTAATGAAAGTGACTCTTTCTACCAAGATAAATATTGCCTTGAGACATTCCATCATCAGATCTCAAACATCTTTAGACTTGAAAAAAACAAACAAATCTTATCCTAAAAGCCTTCTTGAGCAGCAATGTCACAAAGGTTTGGTTAAAGTTATTCAGTTGTTTATTTAATAAATCTGCACAAAGAAGAAGAAGAAGAAGAAGAAGAAGAAGAAAAGTAGTTAAATAAATAATTGTAAATAACAAATTCACACTTTAATTCTAAATGGCAATACATTTAAAATTATCCATTCACTCATTTTCTTATTCTGCTTTCCCTCAGACCACTTCCCCATGTAAATCCATTTTTGTTTCCCAATAGTATTTAATTTTTTTACTCTGGTTCCTCCTACAAATTATCCAATCTCTCTTTCCATTTCACATATTAGTTTCCTATGCAAAGTGAAATTCTTATCTTTTTGTCTTTTTTTTTTTGGATAAAGATTTCCTGTCCCCTTTTTTGGATACCCTCTCTGTAGACCTTGTTCTTTAATAATGAAAAATTAATGGAATACCATGTGTCTAAAACAAGAGAGCCATCTATACCTAGGCCATTGATATCATGGAGGGTAATAGGCGAATGTTCTTAAATAATGATAAATTTACAACTGACTAGGAGGTCAAAATATTGTTTAAATTTATAGGGAAGGAGATTTTAGGTTCTCTGGACCTTTCAAATATGGCTTCTTTGTGCAGGTGGCGTCGTAGGCAAAGATTTGATAATTGAACAGCTCACAAGGATAGGGAGAGTTCTCACTAACAGACTAACAGATGTTTATCATGTAAGATAGCATCTAACTTTAGGTTTCTGCTTTCACCTAGGCCCGGAGTCATTATTTAAATCTGCACTTTGATAATTCTTAGCTACAGATTCAATGTTGAAGGGATAGTAATCAAGCTAAATCCTTAGTATCATAATGGTCAAACACTTCCACGAACATGGACAAAAGTAGAAGAAACATGTCCCCTAAGCAGATTAATAAATAACAGTCAATAAGTATAGAAAACAGTAAGTTAAGCACTCAACAAAATTCAACGGCACAAGATCACATGTAATTACCATGGACGAATATCACTTCCATTCACTCTTAAGATGTTCTCTCGCAAAGCTAAACCTGTGTAAAGGAACAACAGCCATGCCTGCCAAAGCAAACACTCAACATTCAATTCACACGAGTTTTGAACACATAATTGGGTTGCGAGATCTAATAGGGGATACCTGGTACAGCTGAACTGGAAACGTTGGCAAGCAACCATCCCATATCCAAGATCTTAGAATAAGTAGTGTTGATGGAAAAAGAAGAAACAGCAAGGCAGTTCTATCCTGATTGAAAGAGATACTATCGTGACTGAGAGTTCAATAACTTATTTCACTTCATAACAATCTTTCAAGCACACAGAAAAAGCATAAAAGTAATAAAATAGAAGTTCAACAGAAAATGCATAAAAGTTATAAAACAGAAGTTCAATAGTAATCAACCAACAGGAGAAACATCCCAAGATTCACCTTTGAAGAGGAAGAAAAAGAAGAAGCATTATTTTTTTTTTTTTGATAGGAAACCACGTGTGAATATATCGATAGAAAAAGAAGTACAAAAGGAGGATGAGGAATCCTCCCGCCAAAAGTAAAACTAAACAACACAAAAAAATAACAATACACTAGACCGTCCCATTGGAACTACACACTGCTAGCCAATCAAGTTGTAATACGTTAAGAGGGATGCCCTTAAAACCCGCGGAACAAAAAGCCCAAAAGGAAGCAAGGAAATGAATGGAGTCCCAAAGATTCTCTGAATTCCTAGCTTTGTCTTCAAATATCCTAGCATTTCTTTCCCGCCACACAACTCAAATTAAAGCTATGCACGCGTTTTGCCACAGAACTACCCCTCTCTTGGACTTGCCAAAACCTTTATAATTGATGAACATCATGTCTAAAATGCTTTTTGGAGGAACTCAATCCATCTTGGCTAGCTGAAAAAGTCTGTGCCACAACCCTAATGTCACAGAACAATGAAGGAAAAGATGATCTATTGATTCTCCTTACTCCATACACAACTTACAAATGTTAGGACTAAGAGCTTTATGGGGTCTCCTCAATTGTAGCAACTCATTGGTATTTACCTTCTTGTGTGCCACAAACCAGACAAAGGCCTTAACTTTGAAAGAGACTTGAGATTTCCATACAAACTTAGTGGGGAAAAATGGAGATGAATCAGGCATTTGGGACAAGGTTGTAAAGAAAGACTTGACTGTAAACAATCCTGAAGACAATAAGGACCAAGATCTCGCGTCTGAAGTGGAAGTGGATAAATTCATACAATCAAGAGAGTGCATGAAGCTTTCTAGATTTTTTATCTTAGAATCGATTAGATTACAACGGAAATTAAAGTTCCATGAGAAAGGGCGAATCGAACCGAGAATTGAAGATATAGGAATATTTTTATCCATTACTACTCTAAATAGTCTTGGATATTGGTCTTTAAAGATCTGGTACCCCCACCACAAATCTTCCCAAAAGCGAATTCTTTCCCCATCTCCTACGATAAACAGAGTATACTTAAAAAAATCCTGAAAGACTTGTGCAATGGCCTTCCAAAGACAGCGATGTGACCATCTAACTAGAGTATTGGCATCCCAACCATTTGAGTGTGTCCCGTAGATGCTAAGAATGACCTGATGCCATAGAGTTGTACTCTCCCTAGGAAACCTCTACAACCATTTCCCTAAAAGAACACGATTCCTTATAGAATCTTCCCAATCCCCAAACCCCCTTTTACCCTCGGCTTGCACACTGCATCCCACCTAACAAGATGATCTCTTTTGCCTTCCCTAACCCCTGACCAAAGAAAGTCCCTTTGCATCCTCTTGACTTTTGCAGCCATTGAAGCTGGAATCTTAAACAGAGAAAGGAAGTAGCTAGGGATATGGGAAAGGAAAAAGTGTAGGAGAGTTATCATACCACCTAAAGATAAGTAAGCCTTTTGTCATCTGTCTAATCTCCTAGAGATTCTCTCAATCACTGGATCCCAGAATCCACAAGCAGTTGGATTCCCTCCCAAAAAAAGACCCAGATAAAGTATAGGCCAATCTGAAGCCTTGCAGTCAAGCATCAAGGCTAACCTAGAGAGATGATTCTGATCAAGGTTGATGCCAAAAAGATTACTCTTGTCAAGATTGACCTTAAGCCCAGAAATTTGACCAAACACTAACAACAAACTCTTAAAAGTTTGCAGTTCTTCCTCACTAGAGTTAGCAAAGAGGATGGTATCGTCTGCGAATTGCAGATGGGACACCTTACATCTATCTACCCTGAAGCCCTCCAACAAACTTCTTTCCTCAGCTTTCAACAACATTCTACTCAACACATCTGCAACAATAGTGAACAGGAAATGGGATAAAGGGTCACCTGTTTTAAACCTCTAGATGCCTTGACCCACCCTTTAGCATTACCATTCACTAGAATAGCATAAGAGACCGACGACAGACAACCTCTCATCCAACTCCTCCATTTTGAACTACATCCCTTCTTCTCCAACACATGATCCAAAAAATCCCATTTCACATGGTCATAAGCCATTTCAAAGTCTATCTTGAATACAACTCCCTCCTCCCCTAATCGCCTTTTCTCGTCCACAATCTCATTGGCTATAAGAACTGCATCCAGAATTTGTCTCCCTTGAACAAAAACACCTTGAGTGGAGTGGATGGTCTCATGTAGTACTTCTCTTAGACACCTTGACAAGAGTTTTGTTATTACCTTATAGAGACAAGTGATCAAACTGATAGGTCTAAAATCCGAAATCTTCTTTGACTGACTCTTTTTGGGCAAAAGAACTATGAAGGAGGCATTGGTGTTTTGATTAATAATCCCGCTATTGTGAAACTCTGCAAACACCCTCACTAAGTTTTCCTTGATCACATCCCAACAATCCTGAAACACTGCTATGGTGAAACCATCAGGCCCCGACGCCTTATCCCTATCTAACTGAAAGAAGACATTAAAGATCTCTTTTTCGGCGAAAGGGGAATCCAGCTTAGAAGCACTCTTTTCTGATATAGGGGACCAATCAATACCTTCTACTCTCCAAGACTCACCAAGAGGACTCGAGTAGAGCTTTTTGAAATAAAGTAATATCTCTTCTATGATGCTCTCAGAATTATCCAACACCAAACCTCTTTCATTCTCCAAGAATTCGATGAAATTCCTGTATCGTCTCCCATTAGCCACTTTGTGAAACAACTTTGAGTTGCAATCCCCGTCCTTAACCCATTTTACCTTAGCTTTTTGTCTCCAATGAATTTCTTCCCTCAAAATTATTTCCTCTAACTCCCTTTTCTTACAACTCTTTGAGTAGCAAGATCAGAAAAGAGAACCCCTTCTTGTTCATTGGCATCAATGTTAGCTATTTCATCCAAGATGGTTTTTTCCCTTTCCTTAAGCATTCCAAAAGTATTCTTATTCCAATATTTCAATTTTGCCTTAACAAATTGTAACTTCCTCATGAACTTGTGACCTTCCTAACCATTTTCTACAAATTCTCTCCACCAACTGCTAAAGCACTATTTGAAACTATGATGTTGCAACCACATATTCTCGAACCTAAAAGGTGTTGGGCCCCACTTGAATGGATTGGTATCCAAGACAATAGGCCAATGATCCGATGTCCATCTAAGAAGAACTTCTTGAAGGCTTTGACCAAGTAAAAGAGGCATTCCGTAATGGGGGATCATGTAATTCACATTCTCTTATAAAACCATCAAAATCCCTCATGCTGGAAGTGAATCCAGATCCACCCAGTTTTTCTGATCTTCTCCTTATAACATTGAAGTAACCTCCCACACACCATGAAGGAAAAGTAAGGCCAAAAGGTCTAACAGCTCCACCCAAAAATCCTTCCTAATTGAGGGGTTGTTTGGCCCATAAACTGCGGACAACCACAATGGTTTGCTTCCATCTAACACGAATTTGACTGAGACAGAAAAAGATCATATTACCACCTCCTCACTGCTCATTTTCTTTGAGTCTCAAATGATCAAAATCCCTCCTGAAGCCCCGCACACCGGGAGAATAGCCCACTCCTTATTCCTAACTGACCAGACACTACCTACAACCTTCTGTCGCACACCTCTATTTTTGATTCCTGAAACATCACTACATCGGGATT
Source organism: Vitis vinifera (assembly GCF_030704535.1). Classification (NCBI taxonomy): domain Eukaryota; kingdom Viridiplantae; phylum Streptophyta; class Magnoliopsida; order Vitales; family Vitaceae; genus Vitis; species Vitis vinifera. Next base: position 2,541,582 of record NC_081806.1, on the reverse strand, counting down.
CTAAAGTCGCAAAAAATCCTTAACCACCCTCCTCTTTTTCCCAGATCCCAACCCCCTTATATTCCAGCTTATGATCTTCATAAAAACACCTCACTGTCCCTGTACCTCCAAACCAACGCCAACAAAGCTCAAATGTCTGTGGCAATTCTGTTCTTTTGTCTTGAATACACCTTAATATCCAAGGAGCTTAAGACCTCACAAACTTTAGCCATTTTACTGGGGGGAAGACCTTCTATTTGGAACCCACTCATCTGGGAGAACTCTGAGTCTCCCTGGCTAACTGCACCCAGAATAGGGGCCCCATGAGGCGAGCTGGGATTGGTCTTATCAAACTTAAAGCTCTCAGACAAAAGATTCAATCTAGCCAGCTGGGACACCGCATCAACATGGTTAGGATTGCCAACATACCCAAGATGATAATCCCCAACGCCATTTTTTTTTTAACAAATTTCAGTTAACACTCGGTTTTTCCTAGGAAACTGGGAATGAAAGGCTGAAATGGAGAGATCGGGAATAGAAGGACTTTGGTATGGAGGAGCCATGCCAGAGTACCATGTGGATGCTTTAACTTGAAATCCCTTCTATCAAAGTCTAAGACCACCCTTAACATGAAGACCAGGATAATTCAGAGATATATTGCCAATGATATTAGCCAGAATCAATCTAACTAAGACGAAAACCAGAGACCTGATACGAGATTCTGTAAAAATATTGCAGTTATATGAAGGTGAGTTGACAGAACAGTTACAAAATAAACCAAAATACATAAAACATCTGTCTCATCCATTTGGAAAAGAAGTTTCTTGCATCACTACTGAAAGAATGTTTCATCAATAGTTGATATGATTTCTCTGGGATTAGTCACTAGCTGTACATGACCATTTTCCCAATAAAAATGTTCAGTATGATAAGTTCCAACCATAATCCTCGAAAATAAGTTAGTCATGCAGAAAAGGCACGTTTCCCTTCTTGCCACCATGGTGGTTCTGATCTTACCCTCCATGAAAGGGTGCGATGCCTTAACATCTCACAATAAGTCAGTGATCCATAATTTGAACATGCTAATAGGGGGCTGAAGGGGCCATCGAATACAAGTACCAAAGTAACGGACAGATTGGACTGAAATGGAAGAGCCAAAAACAACGTAATAAACATTTGAGGGGAACTGAGAAGAAGCATTAAGGAAGGAGAAGCGTACTCTGTAACTGTTGTACTCCTCTTTAACTTTCAACTGAACGTCCTTCCTAGTGGCATGCACATTTATAGGACCCAGAAACATTCTCAGAAACCCACCTGTGCATCACATCATACAAACAATGATAACAATAAATACAACGGAAACAAACAGAATACGAGACACTTCCCATAAGAAAATCAAGAGAATTAATAGATCTATCAGATCAAACAAATCACCCTGCGCATTGCCAGGAAGAAAAGAAGACGCATCCCCATCAACCAGGATACATCTGGCTCTCTGTAAATCTTCGTCGAGCTGTAGAAAACCCAAATAATCTCAGCAAACAATACACACAATGGATCCAATTTTCAAGCAAAATCAGAGAGACAAAAGAAAGGGGCGACCTTGTCGGCCAACTTGGGATCCAAAATTTTATTTCGGTGAAGAGAATCAATCAAGGAACGGAGTCTGTGGATGTTGGAATCAAGGGAAAGAGCACTCTTGCGGAGAGCTTGTTCTTCGACGGAGGTTCTGGAGATGTGAGAGGAAGCAGCATCCTGCAATTCCTTGGCCTGCTCCACTACTCCACTTACCTGTTCGTCGATATTCCCAGCCGATTGCTCTAACGTCGCACTATCCCCCATCTCTCCCAGCTTCAGCCGATTGATTGCTTGATCGAATTGACTGAACGAAGAAGCAGAACCACTACTACCACTACCACTACCACCGCCACCACCACGAAAACTAAAAGCAAATAGCGTCAATCGTCATCTCTCTCTATCACCACTCCACCTGTGGTCTCCGCACCATGTTTTTTCGGTAACATAACCTGGGCCTGGCCTCTGGCTATCAGCAGACGAGGTGCACCATATCAATAATAACATTCATAAATATGCCAAATCAGAGGCCCAAACCTACCCGCATTTATCACATCACCCTCTTTTTTTTTTCAATACGCCCCAATAATATCCAATTCCCATCCCACTGCTTCCCTATAACGCAACCTTTTGGATTCGGTCACACTGGCCCTAATAATCCTATGCCCCATTTGCTTCTCCAATTTGATCACCAAAAGCCCTTTGGCCGAGTCAACTGTGGGCGGTAGGTGCCAGATGTTTAGTGTGGGGATTTTAGTTGGGCTTATGGTGGGATGGGTGTACCATCCTGGAGTGTTTGAGATTCCATAAATAGCATCTTACTGCTCCGTACTATCTTATTTTTAAAACATTTTTTTATATGATTTATCTATATTTTAATTTATTTTTTATATTAATGTAAGAATGATAATAAGACAAATTTTTTCGAATCCGTCTTATTTCACCCTTAATATAATAAGTTTGAAATTTAAATAAACAAGTTTAAGTATTACTTACCTCATTCCATATTATTTATTTTATTTAATTTTTTTAATGAGATAATGATAAAAGTTATTTTGAATAAATAAGATAAGAGTGTGACTCGTTCGAATCGAATTTTTATATTTAGATATTATTTTTAAAAAAAATTCTTCTTAAGGGTCAAAAAAATCAGAAAAAACAAGCATTTGAACGCCCATCAAAGGAGGAGGTGGCCAAACCAAAAGATGAAGACGGAAGAAAGAGAGAAAAAAACATGGAAAAAGAAATGAAGATTAAAAAGATAATAATAAATAAAGTTGACTGATGCCACGTGGCAACTGCCAATTGTTGCCCTGAGAAGGATGCACGTGTCAAATAAATGTTGATTTAGTCGGGAATCGGTGTTGGTCATAGCTGAGACGAAAAGTGGACCGTCGGCAGCTTTATCATTTTTATTAAGCTTGAGGAGGCCACCATTTATTAGCATTTACAAGGAAGTAATGATGAGTATTTGGTATGATGTCGATTTATTTGGTCCAAATTTTGGTATTTACCTGAGTTTCTCCTCAAATTTGACTAAAAATGGCCGATTGAGATATGGATAGCACGGGTAACCTACAAAGTCTTACCAAAATATCATCTTTCCCAATCCACGTATTGAGAAAGAGGCACATTTCCTGTCATAGTCTATTTTGGTGTGCACACTCAATTTTTTTAACAAAGTCTTAGGATTTATTTTTTAAAATAAAAAATCAGAAAAATATATTTGGTAATCAAAAAATGTTTTCTCTATTTTATGCTATTAAGAACAAAAAAAAAAAGAGTATTTTCAAAAAATACATTTTAATTATTTTTTATTATTTTCATTTGTTTTCTAAGAATTATTTTAAAAAATAATTATATAAACATGTAAAAAAATTAAAAACAAAATATTAAACATAAAAATTATTTTTAAAAACATTAAAAGGAGATTAAAAACATTTTAGCTTTTCAAATTGACTTTTGTTCTACAAAACATTATAGAACAAATTTTGAAAATTGTTTAAAATAGTTACTAAACATACATTTAGTTTTTAATCCCATTTATTGCAAGTTAAAGATAATGATATGTATATTAAGTCAAAATTTTACGAGTTTAAACTTTTTAAAAAATAAGTTTCGTGATTAAGTCACTTATCCACAATTTGTATTTCTCATCCATAATTTGTAATCAAAAACTGTTTTCTCTGTTTTATGTTATTAAGAATTAAAAAAAAAAAATTTCCAAAAACACATTTTAATTATTTTTTTATTATTTTAATTTGCTTCCTAAGGACTATTTTAAAAAATAATTATACAAATATGTAAAAAGATGAAAAACAAAATATTAAACATAAAAATTATTTTTAAAAACATTAAACGGAGGTTAAAAACATTTTAATCATTTTTTCTTATTATAATTTATTTTCTAATGACTATTTTTAAAAATAATTATACAAGTATGTAAAAAGATTAAAAACAAAATATTAAACATAAAAATTATTTTTAAAAACATTAAAAGGGTGTTAAAAATATTTTAGGTTTTCAAATTGACTTTTATTTTACAAAACATCATAGAACAATTTTCGAAAATTATTTAAAACAGTTACCAAACATATATTTAATTTTTAATCTCATTTGTTACAGGTGAAAGAGAATGATATGCATATTAAGTCAAAATTTTATGAGTCTAAACTTCAAAAAAAATAAGTCTCGTGTTTAAGTCACCTATCCACAATTTGTATTTCCCATCCATATATGGGTATGGGGAAACACAAAGGAGATGGGCATAAAATTGCTTTTATAAGCTGGGTTAGTTCCAGATATCAAGTCTTTGGAAGGCCAAAATTCTGTGAAATGCTTTTGAAGGAGAGCGACTCAGCCACCCTAGGTAAAATAATATGAATAGGTATGATGAAATAAATATGAAGGCAGTAATATCACCATTACAATCTCCACAAAGTAAATCATGGCCTTGCAAAATCAATAATTTCCCCACTCAAAATGAAGGTATCACTGAGCAAAATCCCACCCCTAAGGGAAGGAAAAACACACTGCAACTTACTGTTAGTGCGGTTTTGGGTTAGCTTCACCAGTCCAGTAACTTTTGACAGCAACCAGAATTTTCTCTGGATTAAAGGGCCCACTTTCATGGTCCATAATCTGGCTGTTCCATCTCATTCCATCTGTTATACTTTGAATCTTCACAAGGACCTCTACCGTATCCCTGAATATGGCTGTCCCTTCTGGCCTCAGAATTCTATCAATCTCTAGCAGAATGTGGGTAATATCACACCTTCATGCACATATGAACACACATTTAACCACAAGATTGTTAAGCAGAACATCAAAATTGCACTGAGTGTCTCAAGTTTTACCTGTCCTGATATATGCTGAACACATTGCTTGCATGGATCAGATCATATGTTCTTGGATATGTCGAGAAGGCCTCACACCAGTCATGATATGTCCCAATGAATCCTCTCTCGTAGATCACACCAAGAGTATCTTGATTTGAATTGGCAGGAATGACATTCATAACCCACACATGATATTTTAGAAGGGCTGCAGCAAATCCACCCAGGTAAGCATTCATGTCCATTACATTGCGATATCGCCCTTGGTGTAATCCTCTAATGATTTGTTTGTAATGTGCCACTCTGTCCTTCCACAGCTCATTATCCTCTTGGAAATTCTGGGCTGTGATACCTGGTAATGAGCCACTGTTTATTCTAGGAGGAATGGAAAATGCACGCTTAGGCCACTTCTCCAATGCCCCACCAGCAACTTCCTCTGAGTCGCGTACATCTGGAAGTGGGGTTATGCAAGTTTCCATGTCTCTGTACCTTTTTGGCACAGATTATGCAATAGCAAAACAGAGTCAGATATGAATATTTTTAGATCAATTTAATTAATGAGAGCATGAGAGATATTGAGGAAGTACCAAGCCGTGTCTGGATTGTCTGATTTGCATATATGTGGTGTTTTAATAAGCTTCCTGCTCTCTACACACCGGATGTGGTTGATAGGCTTTTGCCAAACTGCAAGATCACCCTTTTCAAACACTTTTTTCCAGCATAACCGCATAGCAACATCCTCGATAGCATCTTGCTCTTGCTTCAAATCTTCTTGGGTCCTTTCCCAACCTCTCCAGTATTTCTTCCAGCGTATAGGAGGGCCAGATAGAATCCAATAACCACCAGGTCTCAGCACTCTGTCCACTTCCAGTAGGTAGAGTCCATCTGTAGAAATTAGAGCAAATTCTTCAAGTAATTCAAAATTTTCTTCCTAAAAAGCATTAGTAAACACCTTTACCAAAGACGCCTTACCATACGCATTCCAAGGTATCAAGCAGCGGGAGCAGTGAGCCATATCAAAAGCCCTTGCAGGGTATGGCATCCTCTGCGAAGCCAAGATACCAATCATAGCAGGTACTCCCCGCTCTAGGGCAAACTGGACCTGTGCTTCATGTGTGTCTCTTGGTGCAAAAGACATAGCCAGAATATCCCTTTTTAACAAGTAGGCACCCCAGCTTGCAACCTTAACACACCCAATCAAGAAACAGTAGGAGACTCCTGTTAGCTACTGCAATAAACTACAAAACAATGGTAATATAGAAGGCCTAAATGGACAAGGAGTTGAAGCCTTTACTTACACCACAGCCTGTATCAATTGCAGTCCTGATGGTGCCGCCAGTAAGAGGAATGAGCTCGTTTATGTCATCAATATAAGCATCAGCTCCACGTGGGAACATGGTGCCACCCCCAGGGAATCTGAAACGATCGCCCTCGACTTGGATCCAATTCTGAACAGCCTTCTCAATGCTGAGCTCTTTGTGGGGGATGTTGTCGTACCAGGCATAGTCTCTGCTCTGGGGCCATTTGAAAGGGTTCTTGTATTTTGGGGGGGCAGGTATCAGGCAGAGGAGGAGTTCATCCTTGGTAGGGCAATGCCGCTCTCTGTATTTCAACATATTCCTGTCAAATTTCCTTGCCCTGACTGGGTCTTGGCAAGGAGTGTACTCACTGTAGGACATATCACAAGGTGGAAAGCTCTGGGTCCCTCCAGAATTGTTGATCTCCACCTGATGATGGCTTTCAAAATCGAGAGAGGCTGATGACAATGATGAAGATGATGAATGCCCATCGCCAGCTGCAGGCGAGCCAACATCACAACCGACTCTAGAGTATACTTCAGATTGGTTAGACGGGGCAGGGGTTGTATTCTGCCAAGCTCCCAAAATGTAGAACAAAATGCAGAGGCCACTGACCCCTAGGATCCAAGTGAGGCGCTTCCTCTTGGATTCTAGTTGATGATGCTTGGGTGAACCACTGTACTCCTTGGCCATTATATTACAACCTGCAAAAATCTCAAGAAATAAAAGACACTAATGAAGGATGAGACCTGAAGCAGATAAACCAAGGCTGATTAGATCAGATGAGATGCTGAGCATATCATTTTTCAGGAAGGCTAGTAGAAGAGGGTGGCAGGGATTAAGCCAAAAAAGGACAAGAAAAGGGAAAGCGGGTGAAAAAGAACAGCACACCATATGAATAAACGACAAGAACTAAAAGTTCCACAGGACATGGAATAATGAAATCACCAACAATAAAAAAAGACCAAATAAGGAGAAGAGGAAGAGGAGCCCATAACCCACCGCTGACCTCTTTCTTACCGGCAACGCAGCGACAGATATTCCAGTGGAGAGCACCATAAGCTCCCTGCCTCAAACCCTGAAGCCTTCAACAAGAGATGATCTCTGAAAAGACCTTTCACTTTCGTTTTTCTTTTTCAAGAAAGGAAAATTAATCAGCTGGAAGGCCCACTACATGAACAAGCAGATACATAGGATACTCATTATCACTAAAGGAAGCTGGAATACCTGATGCCCCTGGGGGCGGTTCTGCACTCTGGCCGACACACTTTATAGATATATTAATTACGAGGGAACATGAAACTCTTTGGTTTCTGTAAATTAATAATATTTTGAGAAGCTACTGGGTAGAAAAAGAAAGAACAGCCTTATAATAATATGGACTTTATAGAAATAAGAAAGAAAAAAAATGGGAAAGGAAAGAAGCACTGGTTCCTCTGATCCGTGATTATAGGAGACATAGGAGGTGGAGGAGGAAGGAGGTGGTTGTCTCCCGTAGATTTGTAAGTTTATGAAGGTCCATAATTCCACTTACAACGACCCAATTAAATTTGAATTATATTTCCATATTTAGAGGAACGATTCGGTCCAAAAGGGAAGGACGGCAGAAGAAGAGGAACACTTCCAAACGGCATTAGTTGAGCCTTTTCAGGAAGAGACTGATAGGCTACCCCCTTTAACCTTCACCGGCATTGTCCCTATTTTTACTTTGATTTTTGTCTTTTTTAACAAAGATCACATAATTCAGATTGTGAATGTAGAAGCAAAAAAGAAAAGGCAGAGGGAATCCAACCAATCCCTACAAATCACTCCACAATTCAATAGAATCTGATGCAATCTTTTTCAACTAGAAGTCGACTATGTCTGCATGCTAATTCCATTTGAATTCATTAATGCACATAAACCAATCTGTAGTTAATACATTTGGGTTACTTATATCTGAAAATAAAAGCAGTTGAATGTTGAATAGCAATGGCATTTATGGAACTACTGATCATCATCAGTTTCCTGTGATCAGCGATGAGCTTGTCTCAGACTCATTTCAGTACATTAGAACCAGTAATGGGGTCCTTTGGGAATTGAGGGGAGGCAGGTTTGTTTGACTAGTTCCTTGATTTTCTCTTTTGTTTTCAGTCAATATCACTGGAATACGGATTCATGATGTGAATGTATCTGATTTGGGTACGTTTTGTACCCGTAAAGGGGATTGGAGTAGGCCAGTAGGATGTTTATTAACTACAAGACAATATTAGTTTTAAATAATATAATTATTAAACTTTCAGATAATATCAATTATTATTATTATATTCTAGTTATGTACTTAAAATATTAAGCTAAATCAAATTTTAATGACAGTGAGATTTTTATCCTAAGTGAACTAAAACCAAATTTTAATAATAATGGGAGATTATCACCATAAGTTAAGACTTGACAATATCCCCACAACTGTTATGTTGCAGGAATGTTTAGACCAGAAAATCGTAAGGGTCACAAAAGTGTGAAAGCTATGGGGTGAACCCATGGTCAAGTAATGCTTTGCCCCCCTCTTTTTATGGGAATATAAGTAAATCCTTGGATTGCCATGTAAGGCAATCCCTCCCCTTTATTCCAGCAAACCCCTTAAATGCGTTGTGTTCCACCCCAAACTTCATCTGTCCTGCCCTGCAGCACAACCAAGCAACCAACCAACCCACCCTTCAGTCTTCCCAACCTCTCCGCCACTTAAAACCATGCTTCCTGGACAGAACAAACCCGGTCATGAAGGGGAGAAGCAAAAACAATTCGACCGGGAAATCAGAGACATGATCTCTGCATTAACTAATCGCCTTTCTGATCTTCAACAAGTTCAAAAGCAAGGCTCGAGCCAGCAGGATGATGAGGATGATCGTGGCGTGAGAATCATCACGCTCGCTGGAAGCAACACCGGAGCCACCATGCGAGGTGAATTGGATGAGAAGCCCGGCCATCCCGGTCTTTCAGTCGGCGAGAATGAAGCGCTGAATACTTATGTGAACAGCAATTTCCAATCTGTCAACAACTCGATCATGATGGGTGGCAGCTACAGCACCAATGACCCAGGTGTTCATATGGACATCTCCGACCTTGTTGAGCACCATGGCCATAAACCAGTGAAGCATGGCAAGAAGGGGAAGAAGAAAGACTTGGTGACCCCCCAAGATGACTATCATTCTGAACATTCTGATTAGGCTCATAACAAGGGCCTAATCAGAATCATGCAGAGGTTGAATAAACTGCGAGCTTAATTAGTCATAAATCTACTATTAACTTGCTATAAATAAGTTTTTTTCTCATTCTGCTTGTTATTCAAGGCTAAGAGTGAAGTACCCGGGTAGAGGTTAAAACTGGTATCCCAGTTTTGCCCTATCAGAATAAAGTTCTCGTCCAAGATATGTATGTTACAGTCCTTCATTGGTTGATTTCCTGCATACCTGTCTGCAGTGCTGTTTGGTGTGTGTTAAGCATATGAAAGATTAATAATAAGAATGCCTTTACAGTTCCATTTTGATCTCTAAGAGTAGTGATTTCCATTTCCAAGTTTCTTCTTTAAGCTAAAATCAACTTCTTCATTCTTCATTGATTAATCCCTTTAACAGGGAGCTAGTACACATCACTAGGTGCCTTGAAGTTATATTCACTGGAGGCCAGTCCTGTAGCCTCTGGCCTTTGTCCATCATGAGTTACACTTATACAACATCTAGTGAGATTCATGAACTTTTGAGTAAATCACAAAAATTATTCTTATGTTTTTAGGATTGCCAATTGGATGGCAAAACTAATATGACAAGCACTTGGACATATCGGAGACACTTAAACATGTCATATAGAAGTTCGTACAAATGTTTACGTATTTATTTTGAGTTTTTCTATTAAATTCCGATAAAAAGTCTCAATAGAATGACCTATTTGACATTTAGAGATAACTTAGAAGTGTAGTCACTTTAAAAAAAAAAAAAAAGGGGCTTAATCAAGAGATAGATGAAAGTATAAGAGTGAATTTTATTCTTTCCATTTTCGAACTCATTTTGTCTTTCCACATGAATCAATTTTGTTCATATATATGCTAAAATTTCAGCCTTTTTTCTAAAAAAAAATGGATGTCAATTCGTGGTTATTTTTCCTTTTCCATCTGATGTTCCTACATGTTGGTTAAAATATGAAACTGGCTAATTCCTAAAGCAGTAAAAATGACCACAGAAGCTTTCTCATTGTTTTGGTAGGAGGCTAGAAGATTTTCTCTTTAATGATTTCATTATCTTATTTTAAGAACATAACTTGAATCCTCTAACCTAAACCTAATCAAGCTTTACTTAAATCCGGAGCTGCCAATAAATTGGGACTAAGATTCCAATAGTGGGATCACATGACCCCACCTCAATGATGGGTTGGAGTATTAAACATGGAGCTCTATCTTTTCCAAAAACAAAATGGGCACATTTTTCTCCTAATTTACCTGCAACCCAGTTAGGCTCCCATTCCAAATCCAAGTTTGCCCACCTAACATGAGTCATGACTAGCAGGCAAACTCTGTAACCATGCTTGAGCTCTGAACCACAGAACAAGAAGCAGGGGCAGGGCACATTCTTATCTGAGTTCACCCCAAAACCCATCTTGAATTGATTGCTTAACATACTTTTGGTAGTCCTCATGTTCTGGATTAAGTGCTAAATACCACACAACGTATTCCAAATGTATTTACAGGTGAAGATTGCCACACAATACATAGATTACTGTTTCATGGAGTTCTTTTACTCATCCTTATCATCATTTTTTTCCCTCTTTTTTGCTGACATGTTTTATCATCACAGCATGCAATTACTATAACCAAAAACAAGCCCCACAACCGGACCTCTTTTACCCATATCCTGCTCTCCAACACAACCACAAATTGTAGCAGACACTGGTATACTCTGGACTTGGATATGATTTGTGATAATGACAGCATTGCTAGTCAAAGAAGCTGAACTTTCACATGGATCTCATCAAATTTGTAACACTGTTCATGTGGTTGTGGAGGAACAGTAGTAAAAATTCCAAGGGGGAGAGAGGGGGGGTTAAAAATATGATGTGGGATTATTCATTAATTATGAAGGTGCCAAAAAAAAGTCCGCTAGAAGCACAGTAGCAAACACTGTGAAATGAGAGAGAGAGAGAGAGAGAGATGCAACTCAACTTCAGGGGCACCTTGAACCACTCGTGATTGTGGTTACTTGTAACTGTGCCTCTTGGTCCTTAACTTCTTCAGCTTCTTGGACTAGTTCCATTGAGGAATTCTCTGCATCCTTCTTCTTACCCCACAAAAGAATGTATAATCCAGCAATTACAGTGGCCGATCCTAGCACACTGCTCATTACAGCACTGAAGAAAATAGTCAGTAAATGGATAGTTTGATCGACAGCTATTAGTAGTCTTGAGAGTAATTAGGGTGGAATCACCTTCCAAGATGGAGTTGCTCATGCAGAATAGGGATATCAAACATGACTGCCATTATCTGAACCAGGGGACTGAATGCTGCAGTGAAGACAGGGCCCCTCTTCTTGACACACCATGACATTGCCACATAGCATAAGCCAGACCCTACCACTCCCTGCATCCACATAGAAAACACAGCTAGAATTAAAGATAAAACCAAAAAACTAGCCATGTATAAAGAGAGAAGGAATGAGGGAAAAATACAACAGTAACAACAACATTCTTAAGAGAGAGCATACTCACAGCATAAATAACTGTTAATATTTCTGTTTTCCCTTTCAGAATCCACAAGGAAAGGTTTCTGTCCATGGACAAACTAATGACTGCTGATTGAATGGCACCAAAGAAGGACATGATGGCAGTGCTCGAATACTGACATGGGTATAGCTTGCCAATGTTTGACTGAATAAGAAACCATGAAGACCACAACAGGGTGCCTCCCATCAAAGCTATTGAGCCAACGGTCCATCTCTCTGTCTTCTTACCCGAGCTCAAGCTGATAGCCTGATCCATGGTTGGAGATGGAGCTTCTGGACGCGAATATTTAACTAAAGGCATTCCTTTGTAAAGAGTCAGTATCATGGCTCCACAGATACATACCAAGGTTCCAATTAATTTTGCTCTCCCCCTGTTGGTTTTTATGTTCACAATCTCTAATCTGCATATGATCAAATTACAACAAAGGCAGAACAACATTATCATGCAAGGACTTTGAAGTCACTTCATCAAACAACTGTATTGAGGTGTTAATTTTTCATGCATACCCAAAAGGTAATGACATTATAAATGTGATTGCAGGGACCATGTTGATAAAAGCACATGCGAAAGTAGCAGATGTGTATTGAATCCCAAGAAGGAAGAAGTATTGTGTCAGTGATGCCCTACAAGAAATCATTAATCAGGTCTTCCCTAGAATGATCACAGCAACAGCGATAATGGAGATGGGAACCTGTTAATCTATGTTAATATAACAAACCCGACAAGAGCGCTGAAGAAGAGGTAACATAAGATCCGAAGTGTGAGCTTGGGTCGGCTATTCCTGCAAGAAGACTTAGTCATATGATCCACCCATACAGTTTTGAAACACAAGAACAGTAACAAAGACTCATTTGAGCCACCTTTATCCTTCAAGAACACAATTGAGCATCTCTATGCCAAGCTAGTATCAGAGCTCTGACCCAAATTCGAGGAAGATGACATCGCTAGAGCATAGCTATAAATTTCCTAGACACCAAGAAAAAAAACCACAGAGAAAAAAAGAAAGAAAGAAAGAAACAGAGGTTTCTACCTTTCCCAAAAGTATCCAATGGGGACCAAGAAAATGGTAGAAATTGATTGCCGGTATGTGATGAGGACCAAATGGTTCATTTCTGCATTGAGGACTTCCTTGAGAAGTATATTTACAACCGCGAAGGCAAAATCAACAGCTAACATTACAATAACAGGGCTCCATGTGTCGAAACTCTTCAATCCAGCCATCCACTTCAGCAAACTAGGAGTCACAGGAAGGACCCTCCTGTCTGTGTCAAGAAACTCTGTCAAGAAATTTCTTATGTTTAACGCATCTCATCCAACATCTGTAGATCTAAATATATGGGGTTATGGAAGAAGAATCGGGAACACAGAAAGATTAGATTTCATGAAATCACATGAAAACTTTATGCAACCAACTTTGAAATTAGTTTAACATTTATTCTCTTCTATTGGCTCTCTTTTGACTTATACTGTTCAACAAATGGAGATTATTGAAGAATCATTTGCTAGGCTCACAGAAAATCCTCAAGCATCAATCCATGATCACATCCCCTGAAAGTCCTGGTCTCGACTTTCAATATCGGTCACGAGCTTTTTATTTGCATTTTGTTCTAGACCATATTCAATGATGTTCTTCATGCAAGTCAAACAATTTTTTTTTTGTTATTAAACTGCTACATATGGCGTATGGGCATCTTCTGAGTGGGAGAGTAAGAGAAATGGATCCCCTTCTCCAACTCCTCTATTAGCATCTAATGCTTTTTTGCAACAGGACGAGCAGCAACCTCATTTGTACAAGGGAAAGGAGAACAATGTATCAAATCTTTCAAATTAAAGTATATCTCAAAAGAAAGAGAAAGTAATGGATGCTACTCAGCATACAACTTAAATGATCTTCATATGTTCTATATCTCTAAAATTCAAGTACTGCTCAATTTTTGGATGATCAGTATCGGCTACCCTTATAATTACGTCTTCTAATATATACAAATTAACCCTCCTGATCAATTTATGGACTGATATCAGAACATTTTCCAAGCTAATATGATTATTTATAGCTGTTCTACTACCCCAGACAACCAGAAACAGTTGGGTTCTTGAAGTAGGGCAGTAAGTATTATGTTGTCAAGCTGTGGACTATTTTGTATGCTTAAAAAAGGAACATAAATCACATATTCTATAACTTCCTGTGCTATAGTATTACCGACACTGGGAACAAAGTAGGAGATGCTTTCAACAACAAGTCGTTATTTTCCATGTCTGAGAGCTTTCTGGAGAAGATTACCTTCAACTTCTACTTCTCTTCAATTGTGCTGCATTCTGTTCCAGTCACTGTACTACATGTAAGAAGCAACTTTATGGAAACACCACGACCATTCTTTTTGAAAACCCTTTTGTGGGACTTTTTGTACTTCATTTCCTTCATTGGCATCTGACAGGCCACACTACGTTCATTGCATTGGGTTAATACTAGAACTGCTTCCTTACCAAGGAAATCTTTTATCCAATTTGTCATGTGGCTCACATAGATAAGTTCAGCACCTATTAAAAAATCAGCTCCCTATATTATTTTAGGCCATTGTCATACGATTATAGGATTGTTAAAGTTTTGGTCTAGACCAGAATAGGATTCCATTCCAGAGGTTATCCTCCACTCTAGTAGATTTACCATTCTTCCTGCCCTTTACATATGCACACCATCATCTCTGCTCAGGGACATAAATCTGAGGAAAAAGAACAAAGTAAAATTCTGGGACAGCATCTATGTGAATGGAAAGGCACAAAATCTAAAGATGATTGATCCCATTCTCCTTTTCCCTTTTGTTGGCATGGCTAAGTGGATCGATATTTACGTATGTAGGTACTGCACTCCCTCAATCTGTGAAAGCTGCCAGCGGTGATGCTTCATTTGCCAACCCCTTCTCTTTACCATTCGTTTTTTGGTGTAATGCATATGATTCCAGTGTTAGAAAATCAAGTAAATATCATTTGTCAATTTTAATTTTAATTTAAAGGACCAAAATAAATCCATAAAACTCACCTTTTTAGATTGTTTACAAAATTATGTCACTTTAAGCAGTACCTCATCGTCTTGTATTGTCATCATATTACTCTCTCTATAATTTTAGAGGGATCAAGAGCGTGCTTAACATCCATCTTATATGAAACTTTAATGTAGGTACATGACTTTGCTCGTTGAACTGTGTATATAATTTACTAGGTTTATAACTTTGGCCACGAACCCTTGGCTTGCTTGCTAGACAAATTCAATTGACTAGTGTTCATAGACCCAGTATGGACATCCCCAACCCACCCCAACATCTCTTTTTAACTTAGCCTACGCAGCATCAAAGAGCTCAATTTATTTGTGGCTGGATGTATCATGCCCTTATGCATAGGTTTTTAGGACACCCATGATATGATTAATAATTCTTACTTATCCAATTAATCGAGCTCAAACCTGAGTCTCATAACAATAAGGCAAGCACTAATGCAAGGATTGAGGGACATTGCTTGAGATTCATGCAATTTGTAATCCTCTCGCTGAATGGAGTGGACCTAAGTACTCTGCTCTTTCCAGATTCTTTCCCCTTTTCATGTGATTGTCACAAAATTGAAAACAGGGCGACATTCTTAACTCTGAAGCGCAGAATATGAAAAGCAACCGTTGGATAAGAACAGAAAAACAGAACAAAATAAACAAACAACTTTTGGACTATTCCTAGTGAAAAAAGAAGTAAAAGAAGAAAAGGCCATGCATGTAGCATTGATCACAAAAAACCATGAGAATTGATGAATTCATGGAATTGTAGCATTTCATGGTCATTTAACCAAAGGACCCATCTTGTGCATATACACAATATTATGCTTCCTGTCTTGCATTCTGTACCACCATCATACGGGCTTTGTTCAGAAAAAGGGAAAGTATCAGAATATTCCTCAACTGTTGCGTATGATTGTATCTCAAACATGGGATGTCAAGGCATGCATCCACTTGACATGCTTGAGCCAGAACATAGAAAGAGGGTGGATCTGATACCTCTCTCTTAATTTTTCTCCCCATAATCTTTTTTTCCTTTATGTGGGATTATGAGGATCAATATTCAGTTGGTGTAATGGTTTAACAACTATGAAGAATAGACCTAATTGCCCAAAAAAGGAAAGAATTATCAGCTGAATGTATACTATACATAATTCTTTGACTGGTAATATATTTTTGGGATATTCTGCTAAGGGTTTGACACTGATTTTTCAGTGCAGTGTCAACCAGTCATTAAAGGGAAATGGAAAGCATGCAGTAATTTTAACTGAAGTGAGTGGAATAGATAGAATTGAATAGATTTGGTTTCAAATTCTCTTCCCACTAAATTCAAAGGAGAAATAACTTTGGATCAAGAAAAATAATGCAACTAGTCTAATTGGTCAGTGAAGACAGACCTATGAAGGAAAGTAGATCGAGGAGAGGAGCCAAATACCTTCTTCATATGTAGTTCTTGTACAAGGACCTTACAGATCTAGAGTTTCCTCCTTTTTCTTTTCCTGGAAGGCTATAACATTATTCCAAAAACCAGTGATCTTATGATCAAGAAAATTACAAAGGGGATGACAAGTACACGTTCAGCTTTCCCAAAATGAAAAGGGTTCAAGGAGAGCCAACAGACAGCAAATCAGAATAACTGAATGATTAGATGGTGAGAATTTTGGTATACCCGATTAGTTTAGAAGAAAAATAGCACGAATCATAGCTAAATGATCCATCTTTATCAACCTAGCACAGATGATACATAGAGGAGAGGGTCCCAAGAGCCATTGTCACAGTGCAGAAGTTGCTGCTCAGAGGGCCAAACTCCTTGAGTTGCTCCATTGATTTGGAACAAGGGCATGGTTGATCCATCCACTTTCCTCTTCTTATTACTTGGCAAATCATCATGGCTGCCCTGTTCCGAATATGGAAAATCACTGGTGGCTACGGTTGTTGCTGAAGTTGGCCATATAGTTGTAATAGCAGGGGCAGTGGTGGTAGTACAAAACAAGCCACCCTCATGGACAGGGTTCATCTGTGGCTGTAAGGACCAAGGCAATTGGGGCGATGCAATTTGGTAAATGCTTTGCCACTGTACCCCAGCCTGACCTGATTCCACCTCATTATCATGATGATCAAGGAGAAGCCCAGGAGCCTTACTTGCGGGAGAATAACTAGGACCCTGTAGCAGCATGGGATTCACAATCCCTGCTGGCATAGATACCTCTCTCTTGGGTGTGCCGATGCTGTTGTGGGGCGAGCCAACAACAGCGGCAGGGTGCCCCTGCAAACCCTTGCCGTCAAGCAGCTTGGCCCTGAGTGCGCCGAGCAGTCCATCAACTTGCGTCGCACAGAATTGGTCAAAAGAGAAGGGCTCAACCCCATCCGCCATACAATTGCCGTTGACATCACAGTCGCTGGAATCAGACGAGGGCGGTAATTCAAAGTTGGTGCGGGCGTTGGCACCTCGTAGAGAGCGAGCGGCTTGATCATAAGCGCGGGCCGCGTCCTCCGCAGTGTCAAACGTTCCAAGCCAAAGCCTAACCTTCTGCAACGAGTCCTTGATCTCCGCCACCCATCTCCCTGACGGCCTCTGCCTAACTCCCACAAACCTATGGTGTCCCCTCGACGACGTTTTCTTTCTGCCCCGCGTTGCCATACCCACATCTCCTCCTCCCCTGTGCATCACAACTGCTTCCTCGGCTACGCACTCTACCTCCTCCGACCGCTAGCTGGAAGCATATGCAAAAGACATGTATATATATTCCCATACCCCAATTGCAGGCCATCTTGTTTGTAACGATGTCTGCGCTTGCCGACAAGAAACCCGACAAGAACACCAGAGCAAAACAAAATCCTTATCTAATTATTAATATATATGGCCAAGTCATATATGGTTTGTGCATGCATCGCTGAGTAGGTTAGCCAATTCACAAAATTACAGGCCCATGTCAATAAACAGTTGGTTAGTTTCAAGATATTTGGAGGAACCAAATGGAAAACCAATCATAGTTTAGATTTGGTGGCAGCTTGGCAATGGCCGCGCAGGTGAGAGGCATTCAATGACATCGGTTTTTTGAGATTGCCCTGCCAAAAGAGATAAGAGTAACAGGCGGCTATTTGGAAGGCCTACCCAAAAGCCCTGAATTGAAGCTACAACAAAGAAATATCCATTGATTTATAATGCACAAAAACAATTGAATTTAATATTTGAAAATTATATTTAAAATATTTGAAAAAAAAAAAATACAAGTAACTATCTAATTTTTTAATATAAAAAAAAATAAAATACTCTTTATTTAACATAAGGAGACTTAATAAATAAATTATCAATAATTAAATAAATTATCAATTAAATTTTTTTCACTCTAATGTGTTTAATAACTTAAATTGTAAACCACTTAAAAGACTAAACACACCATCCAAAATTTTACTAATTATTTCAGTGAAATTTAAATTTTAAAATTTTTTATTCTATATTTATCCTTTTATATTCAATCAAATTTTACTTTTGATAAATTCATATTGAATTGAATTTTTTTAAATATATATATTTTTTTATTTTTAGCTATTTAATATAATTAAATTGGAAGTCAAAATAAACTCCACAACATTTATGTATAAAAACTATTTTTTTCATTAAAGGGAATAGAAAAAATTGAAAATCATAATTTTTTTTTTTTTTTAAATGGTTTCAATATAAAACAAAAAAGGGTGACGAAATAACCTAAGTGTGGACCCCGCATTTCGGCTCAATGCATTTCCCACTCGATGATGAACTCGAATTTTATTTTGAAAAATTGATTTTATTGATTAGGAAAAATGACTTGGAGTCGCCACTTATTTTTGTTTTATTTTTAAAAGGATAAACAAAATAAGAAAGAAAAACCCTAAGTGTGACTCCTTATTTTGGAAAAGGCGGTCTGCGAAAAATCGGATCGGGCTCGGGGGTCAGGTTACTTATCGGGAAGGTACGGTACGGACCATAGCACCCCTCTAAGTCCCTAAAGTCGGGTCTCTACTAATACAATGAAACTAACGTGGCAATCAACGAGAAAGTCAATGGATACTCACCTAAATCATGCACAATATGGGAATCAAAACATGCAATAGAGATTGACTAGAATGAGAGTGGGTGCGTACCTTGGCCACGAGCCATAATGCGCTATCAAGAAACGGGATTAGCGCACAATTAATGAATACAAAATATAGCTCATGCATATCGGAGTGCAAAACGAAGCTCAAGCAAAATACATTAAGCACGACAATTGACAGTAAAAAAGGGATCAAACATAGGGCCCCCAACAAAGCCCAATTTATTGTTCATGAGCTAATCTCACAAATCTCGTGTTTTAGAATTATGAAGAAATTATTATTGCCTATGTAAGATCAAGAAGATCAGAAGATTATTTAGGAACTGAAATGAAATTAAAACTATTCGGGTGAAAACTGGATTCTTGGAGTTTACTGGGAAATTGTAGATTTTGGGATTAAATTTTGAAGATTAGAGCTCCGGTGATTAAATCGAAATTCGTTAAAGAAAATGAGAAACGGACTTTAGGAAATTGAACTGCGAGACCATAGACTTTTGAAAGTTGAATTTATAATAATGATAGTAATAAGGTCTTGAGAGGTTGAATTAATAATAATAATAATTATAAGATTTCGAAAGTCTGAATTAATGATAATAATAACAATAATAAGACTTTGAAAGTGTGAATTAATAATAATAATAATAATAATGAGATTTTGAGAATTTGGATTAATGATAATAGTAATAATAATAAATAGATTTTGAAAGTTGAGTTAACAATAATGATAATAAGATTTTGAGAGTTTGGATTAATAATAATAATAATTATAAGATTTCGAAAGTCTGAATTAATGATAATAATAACAATAATAAGATTTTGAAAGTGTGAATTAATAATAATAATAATAATAATAATAAGATTTTGAGAATTTGGATTAATGATAATAGGGTTTTGAAAGTTTGGATTAATGATAGTAATAATAATAATAAATAGACTTTGAAAGTTGGGTTAGTGATAATAATAATAGGGTTTTGAAAGTTTAGATTAATGATGGTAATAATAATAATAAATAGATTTTGAAAGTTGAGGTAATAATAATAATAATAATGAGATTTTTGAAAGTTTAGACTAGATAAATATGGGATATTGATTCTATTTAATGAAAATGAGATTTAAACGAATATTTTAAGAATTAAATTAAAACATGGGATTTTCGAAAGATTAGAACTTAAATAACTATATAACTATGGGATAATAATTTTAATTGATGGAAACAAAATCTAAACGAGCTTTTGAAAAATTAAATTGAGACACGGGGTTTTTGAAGGATTAGAATTTTGACTTTAATAAACGAGATTTTTAAAATATGATAAATAGATATACACGAAAAATAATAATAATAATAATAATAATAATAAATAATCACAATGTTTAAGCTAGCGAAATTGAATAATATAAGCTTCAAGATAAAACTATAATTAACAATAATAATTTGACTTTCAATTTTCTTTAAGATGAGTTAACTAAATTGGTGAAGATAAAATAAGATAAAAAAATAAAAATAAAAATGCATGAATAAGTTAATAAGTTACTAAGATACTAAGATTAGAGATTTAAAACTTGCTTAGAAATAAAGTAGCCAAATGGGCTAACTCAACATGGGCTTGGGCCATGAGGGTGACTAGCATAAGGAGTATGAGGCCCTCCACCAACATGCTTGGACCCGGGCTCTTACTCAAGCCCAAAGTCCATACCCTAAGCAAGCCCAAGGCATCCATCTTCATCACTAACTTGGGCCTAGTATTCCAACTCAAGCCCAAATCCAATAGCATCATGGGCAAGCCCAAAACCCAAACTCCATCACAAACTTGGGCTTGGGCCTCCTCTCAAGCCTATAATCCGTCATGGGCAAGCCCAAGACTTCATCTCCTTCACGGCTTGCCTCTCCGCCTGGGTATCATCCTCAAAGGAAGCTTCCACCACCGGCAGCACCATGGAGAGAGGAGCAGCGGCGGCAATCCAACGACATCTAGAAGACGTTGCCGCCATGGTGGCTGATGCAAGTGCCCGCATGGCCGAAGCGGGTGATGGTGTCTGGTGAGGTGAGCAGGCGCCCTGTCGACGCGGCGCATGCAGCGAAAAGGTGAGGGGTGGGGTGGCTTGCATGCATGGATCTCGGTGCTAGGGAGATAATCGACTGGAATGGCGCGGAGTGGGGACTTCTGGCGCCGGAACAGCGGAGGAAATAGTGGCGTCGGCTTTGGCGGAGAGACCACCCCTGCAGCTCATGTCTTTGAGAACACCCGTCTGTAGAAACTCACCGAGTACGAGGCGGCCAGAGAGGGAGCTCCAAGAGGGAAAGAGAGAAAGAGAGGTGGGCTTGAAGATGGTGCAGATATGGGCAAGAGGTGGCCATGCATGGCCATGCTAAGACGAGAAGGTTTGAGGTGCATGTTGTGGTGTAGAGAGAGAAAGGTAGAAGAGGGTGTGCGGGGATGACAATCATGCATGGAACGTGGAATGGTGATGAAACATGATTTAACAAATGAATGGATATTAATTAATGGGGTGAGTGACAGAATATGGAGATATAAAAGGGCATGAGGGGCATGGTAAAAGGGAAGACGAATTAGGGATGATGGGTTTGGTGGTGCAAGGTAGAGAAATGAATTTATGGAAATGGGTATGGAGGATAAACGAAGGTGATCTGTCATGTGAAAAGTAGCCATGCAAAATTCAAGTGCACACGTGGATCCCTGGTGTCACTGAGTCTCCTTCACTAGATTTGTGGTTGCAACCTTTTCTTCCATTGGAACCATAACAGCCACTGATGATAACTCCTTTTCCATCTCCAGATTCACCTGCTCTTTTCAGGCTGCTGCTGTATATCGACATCTAAACCATCTTTTCTTAGTCAAACACTCTTAGCCTTTAGAAGAGGACATAAAAGCCTCTGAATTCCCATATTCAAGACTCTGATTTGCGAACTTAGCAAACCATCCACCCAGTAAGCAGTCGGACCATCCGTGATACTCAATCCTCCAAATGCACCAGCAACAGAAGAACAAGGATAGAAGGAAATGAGCCAAAACAAAAAAAATGAGGGAAGGATAAACGAGGGGTGAAGTAAAGAAACATGAATGCGTATAGCCTCATTTCAAGTGATATCCATGGGCTGATACAGGTGAAGAGATCTCAAGCTGGAGTTACAAAGTACGTGAGAAACAGAGCATTATCAACTCCAAACTAAACCATAAAGATAACAGCAAGATCAACAACAATACCAAGAAAATGACCCAGATAATCAATGAAAATCAACATATAATGCAACTCAAACTGATGAGCAGTGCAAAGCAAACCAAAATGAGGAAAAAGAATGAGAAGAATAAAAATCACAGTAAGCCAGAAACTCAACTCAAACTCACCTGCAACCACTCTTCCGAATACCCTTTCTGGTGATCTCGCCTCTAACCTGCCTCAAAAGCACAAGCAAACCTTCCTCAAGCTGTGAAAGTATCTTTTTCCAAAAGACCCACCAACTCTCCATTTTTCTTTTTTCTTTTTCTTTCTTATCCCCCTATTTGTGTCTTCCTCCGCAAGCCATTACCGACTCTCCTATTCACCCGTCAGCGAGCACGTCGTTTCCCAACCACCAGCATGGTCTGCCACTTCCTTGCCAGTCCATGCAGCTCGTCTCCTATGTCGGGAAGGGGTCCCCCCCACTTGCCTAGGGTGCTGCCAGCTGCTAGTGATGAGGAGGCACCATTCCAATGTTATTATATATATATATAAACCAAAGTCCCCGGCTCTTGAAAGGGGGTCTACACTAAGTAATAAATTGTTTATTTATTATAAACTATTTATACTTTATAAGTCTTTTTTTTTTCAATTTTGTTACCATTTTTACTCTATAATTTATTTTTATTAATTAAATCTTATTTTTAATAAATTTATTAATTAAATCTTATTTTTTAAATACTATATTTAGTTTTCAAATAAATTTTAAAAATAGAAAAAAATAAAATGAATGAAAAATGTTTAATAATACTTTTTTTTTAGTTCCATATTCATAAAAATTTTGAGAAAATAAATTTTTTTAGCCTTAAGGGATTAAAGACACTAACAATTTCAAATCAAATTACCTTAAAGAGATTAAATACTCTAACAATTTCAAATCAAGTTGAGTTTTCAGGATAAAACATTAAATTTCAAAGAAAGTTCAAGTACCAGTATGAAAGGTTCAAAAAATGTGAAAAAAATGTATGAAAGACTTAGGGTATGTTTGGTAACTATTTTCGAAAAAATGTTGTGAAAAAAAAACTTTTAAAAATAGTTTTTTAAAATTGTTTTATAATGTTTTGTAAAACAACAGTCTGTTTGAAAATTTAAAATATTTTTAACATATTTTTAACATATTTTTAATATTTTTAAATATGTTTTAAAAATAATTTTTATGTCTATTTTTTTATTTTTAATCATTATACATGTTTGTATAATTATTTTTTAAAATAACTCTTAGAAAAAAATGAAAATAGTAGAAAACAACTAAAAGATATTATTTGAAAACGCTCTACTTTCTATTTTTGAAAATAGAAAACATAAAATAGTTACCAAACGGACCCTTAAAATGTTTAGGAATTTTTGTAAAATGAGTTTCATCATATAGATCCAAATATTTTTATACACTTCAAAATTATTTTTCATTCATCCTTACCTAAACTTAATATTGAATATTTGTCATTACAATAAATGAATATATATTTTATGCAGAACTGAGAAAATAAAGACTAATCTTAAATGAGAAAAACACCCAAAAGGTGGGGTGAATTGGGTTTTTAAAAAATCTTTTTGAATACAACAAATTCAAGCACAATAGAAGTAAATATAAAGAGATAGAGTTAGAGAATTCAAACTTAGATTTTATAGTGTTTCGACACTTCCTTGCCTACATCCACTCTCCTCAAGCTCCTAACCAAGTGAGGGTTCCACTAACTTGAAGTTTCAACCAAGTTCCGAATCTCCTTTACACTTGAATTCCAGCTCCAATGGGTTCTCATACAATCTCTTCAAGATTCAACTCACTTATAGGCTTTAACACTCAATTTTATAGAATGAATCCCTCAACCTAGCTCAATAATAGCTCAAATACAAATCAAAGCTAGGATGAATCACAAAGGTGCACTAAAAGATGTGCAAGTGAAGATTTAATGCACCAAAAAAGTCATAAGAGTTTTTAAGGCAAGAACAAATGGGTATATAAATAAAAACAGGTGTTCTATGTCACATAAATGAAGTGGAGCTTTCTATTTATAGGTTTCTAACCTCAGGGAGCCAAGAAAATAAAAAAAATAGCCTCAACCGGTCGAGCTAAGGGTCGGCCGGATCACTAGTCGTTAGAGCATTTAATGTTTTGGCAGGTTATCCTTGTTTCGACCGGACTTCGATCAGACCTCGACCGAAGGTCAACTGGGAAGGAAAGGCTACTGGAAGAGATAGCGAAGGGAACCGATCGACAGTTACTTTGGTCAATTGAGTCGATTGGCCAGTGCCTCGACTAGTTCAATATTTTAACCCTGAAAACCTATATTTTTCTATTTTTTTCTCTACTAACACTTAGGCAAGGTCTTTAGGTAAATTAATATGCCAATTTTGAAACGTTTTGCCTAAAGTACATTTGATAAAACTAGGGTTTTAATAAAATTATAACTTTAAAGAATAAACTGAGTTTTCCAAATATGCATGAAATGATATGTAAAATCTAAGTGCACCCATGCATTCATCTTACATTTGTTTCCTATGATTAAAGATCTTCCAAACGTTTTGATCTTATATCCCTTAGGTCATTTGATGAATTTTCAAATTAATACCCGAGATTTTTTACAATTCAAACCAATTAATAACTTAACCATGATTTGTTATCATCAAAACTTGATTAGGAAAACCCTTGGGCTAACAATCTTCCCATTTTTTATGATGACAAACCTTGGTTATCTAGGAGAAGAAGAATCTCTCCCTCAAACCAATTATGGACCAATCAATCAAAATTTATGAAGTTAAAACCAAGATAATCAAAATATGCTAGAGAGAATGAATTTTCAATAAGAAACAGTGTAAGTCATGAAACATATAGACATATCATATATAAGTCAAATGTACATGAAACATATAAGCCTATCATATATATGATCCAAACAAATGATATGAAAATGATATGAAAATGATATGCATATATAAGTCTCTTAGATCCTAAATATCTTCCCCTTTTAGCAACATAAAAAATGAGCAAATGGGGTCTCTATGAAATCAAGGTTTGGGAGGTGGAGGTAGAAACACGAAGCGTAGGTAGAAACACGAAGCGTAGGTAAGCCATCATCTCCTTATGTTGACTCTCTAGGCAATTCTCAATGCGCTCAATCCTCTACTGCAGATACTCAAACTGAGAGGTGAAGCCAGCCTACTGCTGATCCATGTGATCTTCAATACGGTCAAATCGAGAGATGAAGTCAGCCTGATACTGATCCATGTGATCCTCTATGGAGTAGAACCGAGTATCACCGACTATAGCAAGCTCCTTCATGCGAGTGCCTAGAGAGCTCATCTGAGCAGATAGATCCATCCAAGGCGCATGATCAGGAACATGAAATGCCTGATGAGGTGGAATCTCTATGTGAGGAAGCTCAGTGAATAATGGTTGAGAAGATGGTCCCGCTATATAAGTCATCTCAAACATCATCGGCTCAGAAAATGTGGTCTCAAACTGAACACTCTCTTACTGGAGTGGAGAAATGTCAAGCTCGGGCTCTCTATACTGATAGCCACTTTGAGGGTCTATTCTACCATCTTTCTCTCGTATCTTGGCCTTCTCCTCTACCCCAGGATGTGTTTGTTCCTGTCCTCGGGCCTGTGTTGGTAGTCTTTCTGCTCGCCTAACCGAAGAACCATCGGGGACTTTCTCAAATTTCATCTACCTCATTGACAGATCATCATACATGTCATAAATGTTGGGGGCCTCAAAATTTGTCTCTTTGCTCAAATCAACCCCAACATCCTTGAACACTCTGGTAAGGAAACAACCATAGGGGAGTACACGGGTCTTGATCTCGCAACATGAGATCATGTGTATCATCATCAAGTATCCCAACTGAATCCGTCTCCCCGTTAGAATAGAGTCCATGAAGAATGCCTCATAATAGGAGACCTCGTCTCGATGCCCGCCCCGTGGTAGTAGGATAGAGCAAATCATGTGGTGTAGTACTCTGTTGATCACGGTCAAGTTGTGAGCCAATGGTTTGCCCATCCCCTGGGCACCTGCAAGTCCACAAATCCTTTGAACGACCTCTCTAGGCTCGAATCCTGGCATAGTGGGCCAAATCTTGGACTCGTACACCCTAAGTCCAATTGGAGCAATATCGAAAATGCGGTAGATGCTTTCTAGGTCTAGATAATTCTTGACTTGTCTAACGGTGGAAATAATTGGACCACCAATGCCATAAGTAGCCCTCGAATAAAATGCTCACACCAGAGTAAGGAAAATCGGCTCCAAAACCATCACCATGGGCAGCCAACCCATCCTAGAGAAAAGTCCCTCAAATCCGAAATGTTAGAGTTGGGAGAAATTGATATTTTTCCTCGGAACTGCCTTTCTCTGAGAAAACTTTTGTTTGTATCACTGATAATCCTCCATGAAGTTGAATAAGGCAGTGTCAAATCTCGCCTTTCGGCGAACCTCCGACTGAGATGGCTCAGCTGGGTGCTTGTCCTATGCCCTAGAGGCAACCGACTCTCTCCTAAGAGCCATGAGAAAAAACGAAACACTGGAGAAGGGGTTGGTAGAAAGAGAAACGAGCAAAATCAAAACCTTAGACTTGCAAAAAAAGATAAGAACCTAATTGTGACACACGGGAGGAAGAAAATGCAGTCCAAAACTGAAACCCTAGCCTCCAATCCTCCCTAAAATCCAATCCAAAACCTTCAATTGGTCTAAACCTTACTCAAACTAGTCTTTGGAAGTAGAAATATGAAAAACCTTGAAGAAATAGAAGAGAATAGTGGAACAACTAAATCGTAGGAGGCTATTTAAAACCCCAACCTCGACGAACCGGTCAACCGCCTGGTTAACGCGGTCAACGGTTTGACTTTTCACATTTTGTGTATTTTCTTGTTTTCTGATCCTCCCCTTGTCATTTTCAGTTGAAATCCCTAATTTTTTATGCCCAATGCCATGAGAATTTTGATTTTTGGTCAAAATTTGACCATTTATCTAAGTATATGTCTATATGATCCACATGACATGAAATTCATGCAATCAAAAGGTATATTCATCAAGAATTCATTAAGCAATCATTAGATCATAAAAAAAATCACTCCTAGTTGTCTTCTAATATCAACAACTTGTTCTTCACTTAAAGGTTTTGTAAAAATATCGGCAAGTTGATCTTTTGTGCTTACAAATTCAAGTGTTATGTCACCATTTTGTGTATGGTCTCTAAAAAAATGATGTTTAATCTCTATATGCTTAGTCCTAGAGTGTTGCACGAGATTTTTTTTATATATTTATGGCACTAGTATCATCACATTTAATAGGACCATACTCAAAAGATAAATCAAAATCACCAAGTGTTTGCTTCATCCAAAGAATTTGTGCACAACATAAATCAGCTGCTATGTATTCGGCTTTAGTCGTTGACAAAGCTACCGAATTTTGCTTCTTACTATGCCATGAAACAAGTGAGTGTCCTAAGAAATGACAAGTGCCACTAGTGTTTTTTCTTTCAACCCTACAACCATCAAAATCGGCATCCGAAAATCCAATTAATTCAAAATTATCACTCTTAGGATACCATAAGCCTATGTCCATTGTCCTTTTCAAATATCTAAAAATTCTTTTTATGGAACTTAAGTGAGATTATTTGGGACAAGATTGAAATCTAGCACACTAGCATACACTATACATAATGTCGGGTCTACTAGCGGTCAAATATAGCAAAGAACCTATCATGCCTCTATACATAGTAGAGTAAATGGATTTACCTTTATCATCTTTATCAAGCTTGATGGATGAGCTCATTGGAGTCTTCATTGTTTTGGCTTCTTCCAAGTTGAACCTTTTGAGAAGATTTCTTATATACTTTGCTTGATTGATGAAAGTTCCTTCCTTTAGTTGCTTAATTTGAAGTCCAAGGAAGAAATTGAGTTATCCCATCATGCTCATTTCAAACTCACTATGCATGCACTTAGAAAATTCTTCACAAAGAGAGACATTAGTAGGACCAAAAATGATATCATCAACATATACTTCTTCATTTATAAAGCCATTTAAAAAAGCACTTTTCAATCCATTTGACATAAAACAAAGTCTTTAAAACATGCAAAGGCAAGTAGCATCCTAATGGCTTCTAACCTAGCTAAGGGGGCAAAGGTTTCTTCATAATTTATCCCTTCTTCTTGATTAAAACCTTGGGCTACCAATCTTACTTTATTTCTAACAATTATGCCATTTTCATCCATTTTATTTCTAAAGACCTATCTAGTTCCAATAACACTTTAATTTGAAGGTCTTGGTACTAATTCTCATACTTCATTTCTTTCAAATTGATTTAACTCTTCTTGCATAACAATCATCCAATTTTCATCATCTAAAGCATCATTTATATTTTTAGGCTCAATTTAAAAGATAAAAGCTAGATTATTGCAAATGTTTCTAAGATGATCTAGTTCTTATCCCACTAGATGGATTACCTATAATTTGATCTTGTGGGTGATTGATGACAAACTTCCAATCTTTAGGAAGGTCTTGACTTGATTCTCCTTACACTTGTTGAGGAGGGGGTAGTGCTAATGGTGATTCTTTTTTCTTGGGATCCTCTCTAATTACTTCTTGTTGTCTTCTATCTTCAATTTCCAATCTTCCCATGGAAGTCTCCAAACCTAAATCATCATCAAAACTCTTTCTTTCTTGGAGAGAATTATTAGATTCATAAAAAATAACATGGATGAACTCCTCTATAACCATAGTTCTTTTGTTAAAAACTCTAAAAGCCTTACTTGAAGTTGAGTAACCAAGAAAAATTTCAACATCCGATTTTGCATCAAATTTTCCAAGATTGTCTTTGGTGTTTAATATAAAACATTTGCATCCAAAGACTCTAAAATAGCTAATGTTGGGTTTCTTGTTTTTCCAAAACTCATAGGGAGTTTTCTTAAGAATGAGTCTCAATAATATTCTATTCAAAACATAACAAAAAGTGTTAACTGCTTCGACCCAAAAATATTTTGGTAAATTATTTTCATTTAGCGTGGTTCTAGTCATTTCTTGAAGAGTTCTATTTTTTCTTTCAACTACCCCATTTTGTTGAGGAGTTTTAGGAGTCGAAAAATTGTGGTTAATTCCACGCTCATTGCAATACTTTTCAAAATCAATATTTTCAAATTCTCTCTCATAATCACTTCTTAAACAAGTAATTGTAAAACCTTTTTTCATTTTGAACCTTATTACAAAACTTTGAAAACTCATAAAAGACTTCATTCTTTTGACTTAAAAACAAGACTTATGTGTATCTAGAGAAGTCATCCACAATAACATATGCATAACTTTCCTCCAAGACTTGGTGTCCTAGAGAGACCAAATAAATCCATGTGCAACAACTCAAGTGGAAATGAAGTTTTTGTTTTTAAAAGAGTTTTTGATTTGCTTTCCCACTTGACAAGCTTCACAAACTTTATCTTTTTGAAAATTTATTTTGGGAAGGCTTCTAACAAGTTCATCTTTGTTGAGTTAGAAAATGAGGTCCATTTTGGGAAGGCCTTTAACAAGTTCATTTTTGTTGAGTTGGGAAATGAGGTCCATGTTAGCATGTCCCAACCTCCTATGCCACAACCAACTTTGATCATGCATGCTTGAAAAATATCTATCATGGTCATCATATTTTGAAATATTTATAGCATAAACATTATCACATCTATGACCCATGAAGATGGTTTTATCTTTTTGAATATCCTTGATGATACAATGAGATGCTTCAAAAATCACTTTAAAACCTTTGTCACAAAGTTGACTAATGCTTAAAAGGTTATGTTTTAAACCATTTACTAATAAAACACTTTTAATAAGAAGATGTGTCATTACCAATGTTGCCTTGACCAATGATCCTTCCTTTTGCATTGTCTCCAAAGGTAACATATCCTCAATTTTTCTTTGTAAAGAAAACAAACTTGGATTCATCTTCGGTCATGTGTTTTGAGCATCCACTATCCAAGAACCACTTATTATTCTTTGAACCTTACAATATAAAACTCAAGTTGATTTAGGTATCCATATCTTTTTGGGTCCTTAAGGGTTAGTGACCTTAGATTTTTCAATCCAAACCTTTTTAGCTTTTACATTTGAATTCTTTTGAAAACCATTTCTTAAAGGACATGTACTACTAATGTGTCATCCTCTTCCACAAAAGTTGCAAGAATAGTTTTTAAAATACTTTTGATTTTTTAAAGATTTGAATCCTAGCCCTTGTTTGTCAAAAACACATTTTTGGTTAGCTAGAATCATTTCAAAAGATTTTTGTACACAATAAAATATTGAAAGAGAGGAGATCAACCATTCATTTTTCTTTCTCAAAATTTCATTTTTTTTTGAAGAGGTATTTCAACATTTGAAAATTTTTCTTTTACTTCTCCAAGTTTTTTTTCAAGTTGTTGAATTTTTTTTTAAAGAGAAATATTTTTCAAACTAAGTTTTTCAAAGTCCTCATGCAATTCTTCAAAAACATTATGTATATCTTCATCACTAAGGTTAGAGTTTACCTCAAGTTCATCTATTGCCATGAAGCACATGTTTGCCACTTCTTTTTCATTTTCTTCTTCGAAGGATTCTTCACTTTCATTCCAAGTGGCCATCATTGTCTTCTTCATTCTCCTCTTGGCTTCACTTTTGTAGATAGGATAATCATATTTAATGTGTCCCAGTTTCTTGTATTTGAAACACACCAAATCTTTTTTCTTTTCCCATTTCTCCTTGTCACCATGAGATGAAAATTCCTTTTTAGAAAGGTCTCTTTTAAAAGTGAACCTTCTTCCTCTAAACCTTTCACTCCTCATGTATTTGTTGAGTTTTCTTGTCACGAGGACTAAATCATCATCTTCTTCACTTTGTTTTTCTTCTTCAACTTCTTCTTCCTCCTTAGTTGAAGCTTTGGGAGTTATGCTCTTCTTCTTTTTGTTTTCACTTTATTGTAGTTTCTTTTCCAAATTGATCTCATACGTCATTAATGACCCTATGAGCTCTTCCATAGGTAGCTTGGTCAAGTCTTTGGCATCTTGAATTGCGGTGACCTTTGTATGCCACTTTGATGGGAGTGACCTCAAGATCTTCATCACTTGTTTGGATTCCTTATAGGTCTTTCCCAATGCTTTAAGACTATTGACAATGCCGGTGAATTTAGTGATCATCTCAACAATAGTCTCATTTTCTTTCATAAAAAACAATTCATAGCTATGAACAAGTAAATTGATTTTTGACTTTTTCACTTGATTTGTTCATTCATGAGTTATTTCAAGCAATCTCCAAATTTCTTTAACCGATTTTCATTTACATATTCTATTATATTCATTTTTATCCATAACGCATTTTAAAGTGTAAAAAAGCCTTAGCATTTAATTGAAAATTTCTTCTATCAAGCTATTTCCATTCTTGCTTGGGTTTTGGAACCATGACTCCATCAACAAGTTTTGAAGGAAAAGTTGGGTCATCTTCAATGACGTCCCATATGTTTAAACCGATTGATTTTAAAAACCAAGTCATTTTAGTCTTCCAATAGGGATAGTCGATTCCCGTAAAAAATTGAGCTCTATTTTTTGCAAAACTTTCAATGTGAGATGAGCTTGATGGAATAACTATTTCCTCTTAAATGATTAAGTCTTAAACAAGAGGTCTAGCTCTGATACCAATTGAGAAAATAAAGGTTAATCTTGAATGAGAAAAACACCCAAGAGGGGGAGGGGTGAATTGGGTTTTTAAAATATCTTTTTGAATACAATAAATTCAAGCACAATAGAAGCAAATATAAAGAGATAAAGATAGAGAATTCAAATTTAGATTTTATAGTGCTTCGACACTTCCTTGCCTACGTCCACTCTCCTCAAGCTCCTAACTGAGTGAGAGTTCCACTAACTTGAAGTTTCAACCAAACTTCTAATATCCTTTACACTTGGATTCCGACTTCAATGAGTTCTTACACAATCTCTTCAAGATTCAACTCACTTGAAGGCTTTAATACTCAATTTTACAAAAATGAATCCCTCAACCTAGCTCAATAATAGTTCAAATACAAATCAAAGCTAGGATGAATCACAAAGGTGCACTAAAGGATATGCAAGTGAAGATTTAATGCATCAAGAAAGAAATGAGAGCTTTTAAGGCAAGAACAAGTGGGTATATAAATAAATGCAGGTGTTCTATGTCACATAAATGAAATGAAGCTCTCTATTTATAGGTTTCTAACATCGGGAGCCAATAAAATAAAAAAACAGTCTCAATTGGTCGAGCTGGGGGTCGATCGGATCACTAGCCATTGGAGCATTTAATGATTTGGCAGATTGTCGTTGCTTTGATCGAACTTTGATTTGGACCTTGACCGGAGGTCGACCAAGAAGGAAGATACCTCGATTAGGAAGGAAAGGTTACTGGAAGAAAGATGGTATTTTTGCACTCCTCGACCAGACCTCGATCGGGCAAAGAGAACCAATTGACCGATACCTTGGCCGATCGAGCCGATTGGCCAATGCCTTGATCAATTCAACATTTTGGCCCCGAAAACCTATCATTTTCTGTTCTTTTTTCTTCTAACACTTAGCTAAGGTCTTTAGGTAAATTAATATGCCAATTTTGAAATATTTTTCCTAAGGTACATTTGATAAAACTCGGGTTTTAATGAAATTGTAACTTTAAAGAATAAATTGAGTTTTCCAAAGATGCATGAAATGATATGTAAAACCTAAGCGCACCCATGCATTCATCTTACATTTGTTTCCTATGATTAAAGGTCTTCCAAACATCTTGATCTTGTATCCATTAGGTCATTTGATGAATTTCCAAATTAATACCTGAGATTCTTTACAATTCAAACCAATTAGTAACTTAATCATGGTTTGTTATTGATCGCTCGAATTTTCATCGTTCATTGGATCAAAACAAAATTTATAACCTAATTCACTATTCTATAGCAATTTGTACCCAATCAAAAAGTGGTTTTAGTACAAACTACTGTAGTATAGTGGTGTTTAGGTATCGTCCACAATGATGAATTATTCTTGGTAATCAAGGCTTGAATGAAAGGAGAAAATTTTCATCTAAACTGATTTTTTATTTAGCTTTAGATCTAGATCTAATTTCTCCTCAAATTAAGTCATTTAATCCAGGAGATCAATTCAAATCATATATTCAATTCATCTTAAATT
This sequence comes from Vitis vinifera, assembly GCF_030704535.1. NCBI lineage: Eukaryota > Viridiplantae > Streptophyta > Magnoliopsida > Vitales > Vitaceae > Vitis > Vitis vinifera. The sequence continues at coordinate 2,508,143 of NC_081806.1, read as the reverse complement.
ATCTTCCAATGATTCACATAATGCAACTATTCAATCTCATCAAATCTAGCATTAAGAATTTGATGAATCTACCTAGTTTGCATTGTAGTAATTAGCCAAGACAATTTGAAGAGAAAAGTCCCCAAATTTCAATTAATCAATCAATTTGATCAAATTACCTTTGCAATTCAAGCTCATTTCTCTAATTCACCATAAATATTGCCTCTAGATCCTCCCTCATTAGAGAAAAATGAGATTTAGCCACTCATGCTTGGAGATTTGGTCTCACAAGACATGTTTGGCTAGTGAGAAAATGAAAGAAAGTAGAATATTCTATAGAGATAGAAAATCTGGAAGTTCCACAATTAGAAAATGTATATTTCTCCCAAAATGAGTAAATCAAGTTTCAATTTATAGGCCAAAGTCAAGTGGATACTTGGCATCATTTAAGAGGTCTTTCAGAGGCTTCTTTACCAAGAAATCTGGAAAAAATGCAATTTCGCACGATTGCGCAAAATGGAAAATTCATCAACACCATTTTCACCTTCCTGGAGCATTTCGTATGACTATGCAAAATTTTCGCATGGTCATGTGAAATCAGTTTTCACTTTTCCCTTTTGAGCTGCAGCCAAAGTCTTTTATGTTCCATTTCACACGACTATGCGGATTTTCTTCATGTTCATGTGAAATGGAAAAACATAGTTTTTCAACTCCTTTTTGTCATTTCTTTAATTTCTTTCTTTTGAGTCCACTTCAACTACCTCCAAATCAACTCCAAATCCCAATCCAAACTGATTGCATTGCTTCTTTCAACTTTATTTGTTTTCTTGAATTTGATTCATCTCTTTTGTCGCCAATTTATCAAAATCATACCTTGAAATGACTCCAAGACTTTATAAAACTTGTTAGTAACTCTTGCAAGGGCAACAACATGTTAATTGAGTGTTTTACACATAATTACTACTCAAAATATGTGAAACTCATGAGAATTATTATTTAAAATATGCTTTTTTTGAGTAGTAATCAGTTATCATCAAAACCTGATTAGGAGAACCCTCAGGCTAACAAGAACCTTAGGTTCAATTCTCTTAAAATTGACTTATACAAGTATTAAAAAATGATGCATAGGTTATTGGAAGCTTAAACCAAAATTGAAACATTTTAAACAAATTTTCATTGCAATCGGTTGAAGGTACCTTAAACCAGTTGAATCGATTTAAGAATCGACTCAACCGGTTAGGCACTCTCGATTGAGAACTCTAAAAACATAAACATTCACCTGTTGTACATTAAATGCACCAACTTCTAATTAACTGATTGAATCAAAGCTCGACCAATCGAGATCTTTTTGTGTTGTTTCAAGTGACCAAGGTGGTTCTCTATACACATAACCATTCCATTGCATTTATTAAGAATAGAAATGTTGCATTGATTAGATTCATACCTATTTTATTTATTTCAATTCTCTTTATTTAGGTATATTGAATCTCCAAACTTGAAAATTCTTTCGTGCATCTATGAAATTTATCCTATTGTTATTGTGTATTAAGCTATACTTGTATTATGATTGAGAGCATTAAAAATTCCATCTGCTTATTATTTTTCGAGTAAAATAGATTTCAAGTTGATGGAAAACTTAAAATGATTATACTATTCATTGGTATCATTTAATCTAATAATAAAGATTGAAGGCTTGTTGTTGCTACCAAACTACGACTTCGTTGGACCACGAATGTACTTGCACAAAGGATACTTCGAGGTATGCCTCTGAGATTCTCTTCAATGGTTAAGTTAGGCTAATGGCTAAAAAACAATTCTACACAAGCTACTTACTTCCCATCCATTGGACGTCTTCTTTATATAAGGGTTTCTCTTGAGGACCTCGAGGGTTGTACACTTAGTATGTGGCATAATGTTTGAGCTATGCGTGTTGCTCTAGATCATTTGCTATTGGCAACATGATGTTTGTGGGCAAGAGCTCTTGATTCCTACCAGGAAAATGGTGGGTGCAGAGAGAAATGACTGACAATTTCTACCAAGCAAAATCAAATGTTGTTGCACCAATTGATCATACTGAGTTTTTCGTCTACAAGGCCATCTACCTAATGCTAGGTGCCTCACTCGAGCCACATCGTTGAGCATGCAGAAAATTAGGTAATGGACCCCACACTTGTGTTGGAAGCTTTGGTTAATGCAACCTTACTTGATTTAGAGATTGAGGAAAGTGAATGTAGGTAGGTTGCTAGAACCACAATAAAAAAAAATTACATTTCTCTTTATACTATTTAGTTACTTGCATTATTATTTATAATCTTTGTTGTTTTAATTATTTAGTTTCGAAAATTTTTTATCACTCGATTCACCTTTCATCGTGGGTGATTTTCTTAATTAAATTACTCTTGTTTCACAAATTTGAATCTTAGTTTTTTTAGAAAATATTTTTAAAATTTTCATATAATATATATTTCCTACCTCATTTTTTTTTTTCCTATTTTTCCTTTATTATAACATTTTCCAAGATTCCACTATACTCTAATTAGTTTTATAAAACGAATAAAATATTATGATGATGAAAATTAAACATTTCACTATTATTATTATTATTATTATTATTATTATTATTTACTATTTATAAAATATTTTTATGGAACAATTAAATTATATCTAATCATAAATTTACAATTAATTTGATTAAATTAAGATAAAAACATAGTAATAGTTATAAAGTGGTAGATTTATGAGAAGTATGCTAATTTTTTTTATATTATTAAAACTGAACTTTTATAAAATAAAGTCTTAATTATATAAAATTAAAACATAATTACAAGTAAAAGTGTTAGTTAATTAATTTTATTATCCTAATTAAAATTTTGAAATTAAGAAACATTATTAAATGAAGGTTTGATATCAAATTTTTTCATTTTTGTTTACTTTTTATATTGATTATGGTTAAAAAAATAGTCCTTATATTTCTATAGAATAAAAATAAAAATATTTTTATAGGTATAAAAAAAATAGTCCTTATACTTATCCTGATATTTCTTGACAAGATAAGTATAAGATTAAACTATTAAATTATATTAAAGATTTAAATTCAAGATAATATCTTTTGTTTCTATTAATTCGATATTTATAATTTGTGTTGTTTCCCAATACATCCGAATATATTTGTGGAATTCAAACTATGATATATTCCTATAAACTGATGATGAGAAATGATAACCATAAGTTTTTGTTTCTATTAAGTTAATATTTATAATTCTATTTTTTAATATATTTGTGAAATTCAAACTATTATATATCCATATAAACTGATATTTTCATCATTGACGGAATAAGTATAAAGTTAAATTATTAAATTATATTAAAGATTTAAGTTCAAGATAATATCAAAGACTTTTCTTTCTATTAATTTAATATTTATAATTCAAATTGTAATTGTTTTGGTACTTAATTTTCAATTTCGTCAAATACCAGTTAATCTTTTACATCAAAATCATTTCATTTTTACTATTTTTACTTTTTCCCAATTTAATTAATATAATCTTAAAATTATTTTCTTTTTCTTTTTAGCTTTGATTTGAGTTTTTTGTTAGTGCCTTTTAATTTTGCATTTTTTTTTTGTAATAGTTTTTTCAAGGGTTAAATAAAAGATTTTTTTTAAGAAACTTCCAAAAAAAAAAAACTAAATAACCATTGTAAAATTAATATGCTTCTAAAAAAAATGATTAAATAAAGTTTCCAAAAAAAAAAAACCCAAATAAAATATAAAATACAAATCCAATATGATTAATATATATAAAAAACAATTAAATTTTAATTGAATTTTTTTTTCATTTTTTCAAATATTTCACCCTACCATATTTTATCCTAAATTCAAAATATTTTAGCAACATAATATTATGTAAATATTTTTATTCATATATTTTTTTTTCAATAGGCAAATAAGAGAATGTATTAGAAAAGCTAATAAAGGCGAAAATAGTACACACAAAGTGTACAAGCAACGCCCAAGGAGCTAGGCCAAAAAGAAAAACCTTTCTTCTATCTAGACAAAAACCATTCTATAAAGTCAAACAAGGACAAAGAATGAGTCTCTAAATATACCCTACCCCAATTCACAAAAGTGTACAAAAAAAAGGAGTTTTAGAGCTTGGTCGGTACGTTCATTGTCATTGAACATTCTTTCATTTCTCTCCCTCCATAATGTCCACATTAAACAAAAGGGAGCAGTCCTCCAAGCTTTTTCATTTCCCTTACTCACAGAAGCACCATGCCAAGCTATCAAATTCCTTTTGATTGAGGAGTGCAGTACCCACTGCACATCAAAAAGGGAGAAAAACAAGTTCCATAACATTGTAGCCTTCTTACAGAAGAGGAGCAAGTAGTCACTAGTTTCCTCTTCCATTTTACACAAATAACATCTATTTGGTAGAATCCAGCCCCTTCTTTTAAGCTGATCAGTGGTCAAAATTATGTTCCAAGACGCTTTCCAAGCAAAAAAACTAACTCTTATGGGAGCCCAAGATCTCCAAATAATGCTCCAAGGAAAAGGTTCACTAGAGGTAGATGTGAGGGATCGGTAGAGAGATCTAACAGAGAAGAAGCCATTCTTACTAATCTTCCAACTTAAAACATCCTCCACATCACTATGCAAAACCAAATGGTGTATTTTTTGGAACAAACCCTCCACCTCTTCCATTTCCCAATCATTAAAGCTTCTTAAGAACAAAAAATTCCAGCTTCTCACCTCTCCTTCCTCATCCCAAGCATCACATATCCATTGATCCTTATTGATCGTCAATCTAAATAAGTTAGGGAAGGCATCCTTCAAAGCTTGGTCCTTACACCACAGATCCTTCCAAAATTTGACATTTTTCTCATTCCCCACTATAAAGCGGGATCTTAAGCGAATGATTTCCTAATCTTTTCTAATGACTTTCCACAATCCCACACCATAGGCTCCCTTCACTTCGTTTGAACACCAACCCCCCTCTTTCTTCCCATATTTGTCTATAATTACTTGTTTCCATAAAGAATTCATTTCTACAGCAAATTTCTAGTTCCATTTCCCAAGCAGGGCTTTGTTTAGGGCCACAAGAATGCGAATACCCAAGCCTCCTTGTCTCATATCAATACAAACCGCGCTCCAATTCACCAAGTGTGGTTTCTTATTTAAAGCGCCACCGCCCCATAAAAAGTCTCTTTAGATATTTTCAAGTCTTACACACACCTTCCACGGAATAACAAGGAGAGACATTAGGTAAATAAGAAGGCTTGAAAATGTGTTTTTTATCAAGGTAGGTCTTCCCCATTTAGAAAGATATTATCTCTTCCACAAGGACAAATGTTTTCTGAATCTCTCATCCACTACCTCCCACACCCTTGAAGATTTGAAGGGAGCACCCAAGGGAAGTCCCAAATAAGAGGAGGGAAGTTTCCCAATTCTACATCCCAAAACTGAGACAATATTCTCCAAATAGTCAACCCTTCCTACATGGATAACCTCACTTTTATCCCTATTCACTTTTAACCTTGAGATCGCCTCGAACAATAAAAACACTCAACTCAAGTAATGCAGCTGCCCACTATTGGCCTTGCAGAATAAAATGGTGTCGTCTGCAAACAGGAGATGGAGCAAATCCATTTCTATTCCGTTAGTGTTTCCCACCTTAAACCCCTCAATGAAGCCTCCACTTCTGGCTCTGAAGAACAGTTGGCTGAGAACTTCCATGACTAATAAAAAGAGATAAGGGAATAAAGGATCCTCTTGTCTCAAGCCCCTAGTGCTGCGAAAAAAGTCTGAAGCGGTCCCGTTAATTAAAATTGAGAAGTTGGCTATGGAAATGCACCAATTGATCCAATTTATCCACTTTTGCCCAAACCCCATCTTGGACATAACTGAAACAAGACAATCCCAATTGACATGATCAAACGCCTTCTCAATGTCTAGTTTCAAAATGAGTCTAGGGATGTTAACCTTCAGCCTGGAGTCTACTGCCTCGTTTGCAATGAGAGCGGCATCCATAATCTGCCTATTCTGAATGAATGCATGCTGGTACTCTGAAACCACCTTCCCAACAGCTTGTTTCAGCCTATTAGCCAAGACTTTGGCAAGTAATTTGTAAAGGCTCCCAACCAAGCTTATTGGTCTAAAGTCTTTAAGCTCTTCCGCACCCCTCTTTTTTGTAATTAAGATGAGAAAAGTGGAATTTAAGCTTCTCTGGAAAGTGCTAAGGCGAAAAAACTCATCAAAAAATGCCAAAATCTCAGTTTTGGTAAAATCTCAAGAGAATTGCCAGAAGGTCATGGTGAATCCATCTGGACCTGGCACTTTATCTCCAGAGAGGTTGCAAAGGGCTTCGAAAACTTCTTTTTCTGAAAAAAGTTCCTCTAAGCTTGTGGCCCTTTCTGACCCTAAAACACGAAATTGTAAATTCCCCATTCTTGGTTTCCAATCATCGGTTTCCGCTAACAAAGTCCTATAAGCCCTACACACCCCATCCTTGATATCTTCCGCACTAGTAAGAGAGTTTCCATTAATGTTCACCTTGGATAAGAAATTCTTTCTCGCCCTGGCATTGGCCATCTTATGAAAGAATTTGGTGTTCTTATCCTCCTCATTTAGCCATGTCTCCCTGGATTTTTGCCTCTAAAAGGTTTATTCCATTAAAACACGCTTCTTATACTTCTCCAAATCCCCCAAACGAGCCTCTGCTTCCTTAGAGGACAAGGGATTAAGACTCTCCTTTGAATCCCATAACCGTATTTGAGAAAGAGCCTCAGATTTTTTAGCAGAAACATGACCAAATACTTCCTTGTTCCATCTTCTTAGGTCCCTTTTAAGGGCTTTAAGTTTTTCAGCAAGACAGTGATTGGTAGATTCTACAACCGAGTAACCTGTCCACCACGCGCAAACCAACTCTTTGAACCCATCCGACAAAAACCGCATATTCTCAAAGCAGAAGGGATTCTTGCACTTTTTAATCCCCTCGCCCTCCAAGAGAATGGGACAATGATCAGAGGTAATTCTGGGAAGAGTACTTTGAAAGACACCCGAAAAGTGATCTCCTCACTCGTTGGTGATCAGAAAGCGGTCCAATCTAAAAGCAACTTGAGAATTAAGACCGTCGAACCAAGTGAATTGACCACCGGGAGAGGGCAAATCCTTTAGATTCAACTCTTCGATCACCTCAGAGAACCTTCTCATCTCTACAGTCAGATTGTGACCATACCTCCTTTCCCCTGGAAATCTAACCCCCCCCCCCCCCCCCCAAACACACCAAGGCTCATCCCACAGGCCTTTAATAGCACCCAATTCTTCCCAAAACTCCTATTTTACCCTCGAAAGGACTGGTCCATAGACACCAGTGAATACCCAAATGAAGTCGTCATCCACATTCCTAAAGCAGCCTGAAATGGTGTAAACACTCCGTTCCAGCTCCAAGAGTTCTAGAACCCTATTGTCCCAAAAAAATCAGGATGCCTCTTAAGGCACCCCCAGCATCAACTGCCCCCCAATCCGTGAACCTTTTAGCGCCTAAGTTTTTAACATCTCCGATACCTTTGTTTCTAAACAACAGACTAAATCTGGCTTATGGGCTTTAACTACTGAACTGATCATCCGTCTTTTCTCCCTATTGTTGAGCCCTCTAACATTCCAAGCGAGAATTTTAATCTTCATCAATCTATAGGGATCAATTCCCATTTGCTCTTGCCACTCCTTCTATTCGCAGGCTCTCCATAGCTAACCAAATAATCCAATCTCTTTAGTTTCCTTTCAGAGCGCAATGCGGACACCACTTTTTTTTTTTTTTTTTAACAAAGTGTCCCCCCACCAATCATTTTCTTCAACTTCTTTAACAAGAGAACTATTTTTTCTTTGTATCCCTCAACCAGCATTCCCAAATATCTGCTGAAGTCTCTGAAATTGGAAAGTTCTTTGTCAGATAGTGCTTCCTCTTAAGAGGAAGCATTCTCAGGGAAAACCACCTCTGATCCATCTTGTAGAACCATGGAGAGAGGCCCCTTTATGACGTTGGCCCTTGCTTCCGACGCACCCGCTTCCCACTCAAGGGAATCTCCCCAACTTTTTAAGCACAAAGATGGCCCTCAACGACCTTTGCCCAAAGAAGAAGAAAATGGCACCCGAGAAGGAGTAGAAGAAAAAGATGGCCCTTCCTGCCAAGAAGAACGAGACAGAGGAAGTGTACCTTTTTGGAATTTGAGGACTTCGTCTAAGAGAGTGTCGTCAGCAAGAGGCTTTACGATCGCCGTCGTAAGAGGCGTGCAGGGATTAGCGCCATGCAAAGGGCCTGTTAGACAAGACGCGCAAAGAGCAGTGCCTTGCGAAGGACTCGTTGCCGCGGGAAGGGACCTAGGGCTCCAAGCGGGAAGAGACAGACATGGAGCGTCTTGTGAAGGTCCCATCGAGAAAAGCGAATGACCCGTCAACAAGGGAGAACCCATTGCCAAGAAAATGAGGTTAGGGTTAGGGCTCCGAGCGGGGAAAGGACGTCTGGGGAAGGAAATAAGGGTCTTATCTCCTTTTGAAGAACAGGCCCGATCCTCTTCCAGTTGGGCCTGACCTTGGACCTGACCACAAGTAGAGCCCAAAGCCCCAAAAATAGAAGCAGAGGCCTCTAACTCTAGGCCCAATCAAGCCCTCAAAGCCCCTACCCCTCTAAGATGTCCATTCCAAACAGAGCCTGCAGTCGAACCTGTCAGAAAAGGAGCAGCGTCCTCACCCTCTTTTGTAGAGGGCAGCAGGCCAACCGTTGACACCTGGCCAACCACTTTCCCAGGACGGACTTCAGCAACTCTCAAGAAGGCCCGTGACTCAACCTCACCCTCAACCTTACCCCTACTTCCCCTGCAACACCAAGAGGGTTGCACCTCACTGATCCAAGGGATAGACTCCCACCATAGTTGGACCGCGAAACAAGTAGAGCATGTTACTAACTACAAGGAACTCAGGAAATTCCACCTTCTTATTACAACGAGCATTCTGGTCCATTACAAGTTCTGGCGTTCCTTCGTATCCTCATCAACACTCACAAAGCGACCACAAGTATCCCCTAAACTCTTAAAAAAACTCATCCCCTAAAGGTGCAGAGGGAGCCCCAAAATTCTTACCCACACTTCTCGGCTCTTCCTGTCATCTAAGAGACAACCAAAGGAAGGGTTCCACCAATCCAAAAGAAGACATTTACCTTTAAACCACTTGACCCCTAAGTGCAACACCCTCACAGCTTCAGCGACATCTTCAAATTCAAAGAGTATAAACGACACTCCTAACAAAGCCAAGCAAAGATGTCCTCTCAATATCCAGTTGGACTATGCCCAAGACTTAAGGGGGTCGAAGAAATAGGGCTAAACCAAGCTCCTCCTCAAAACCTCCTTGTTACTATCAATCCCCTCATTTTTTGTTTCTAACCAAACAACATTTCGAATTTTAGTAGAATAAAAAAGATCTGTCTCTGGAAGTAGGTCATTCTTCCCAACACTGGCCCCATTGAGACTCCTCCCTCCTGAAGGAGAAGTTGAGTGCTCGCCATCCCTTTGAGCTAAGGAGAAGCCCAGACTTCTTAATTTCCCGACCAAAAGTTGCCAACCTCCAACCACTCTCTTGTCTTCGGGGAAAGCCAATGAGAATTTCTTACCTTCTACATCCCAGACCGTACAAAACAAAAACCAACTTGCTTTGTTTGAGCGCAATTCCAACTGATATCTTCTTCCCCCTCTGCCCCAGCTTTTTTGAATCGCTCCCCCACTTTGAGAAAACAACATGTCTTAGCTCCTTCTAAGAGGAAGGAGAAGCCCTTGTCACTGAAACGAATCTAAGAAGAAAAGTTGGGGCTCCTTTCGCAAACTGTTCCCAACACCTTCCCTTTGGCCTCATTGAGATCTCAAAGGTTTTCGATTCCACTCCAAACCAACACTTACCGTCGAGAGAAACCACTGTCATCTTGTTTATACCATGGGTAATGATTATCTATTACTTTAACAATAATTGAAACGAGTGCAAAGCATGACGATCACTTTTTTGGGGTTTGGAAGCAATGTTGGAGGTGTGAGGTTCTTAAACTTACCATGGTTGATTTGGCTAAAGAGGAAAAACTTTTATTCGTATATTTATATTACTATAACTAAATAATATAGAATATACTAAATTTTGGTAAGGGTTACATAAAAAAATATTTAATTAATTTTTTTCTTCTTATCTTATTTAGTAAGTTACCAAATTATAGTAATAAAATCTTTTTAAAATAATAAATAAAAAAATGGTGGTAAGCATTCCGAGTTTTGGTTTCCGTTGAGAGTATTAAGGGTTCGATCATTGGAAGGCTCCTGGTTAAAAAAATAAATAAAATAAAATATTTTAAAAAAATCCCATCTAATAATATAATAATATATATTGATAATAATTAAAATATTTTAAAAATAATAATTAAAAAAATGGTAAATTTTTTAGATTTGTATCATGAATAAGGAATAAAGAATATCTGTTGGATGTTGTAGGGCGGTAAGTATTCCAAGTTTTGGTCCCGTGGAGTGTCTTAATAATGAGAAGGTTCTTCAATTATCAATAAAATAAAATATTTAAAAAAAATAAAATCCCATTTAATAATATAATAATATATTCTGATAAGAATAAGTGACGATTTCTTTTATTTTCTATTTAATTTATTTTATGAAAGAAATTAGGGCTGGTAATTGAGTTTTAGAAGTGATTGTTTGGGCCTCCAAAATAATGGAAACTTAGTGGACAAAGTTAGCTGCATAGACAAACGCTGTCTTAATATTCTCTCCCTTCCTTACGAAGGAAAAAAAGACACCCATTCAGAGACCTAAGGCCTCTCCCTCCCCCTCTCTCTCTCTCTCTCTCTCTGCCCCTTCTCGCCTGCGAGTGAGTGCGAAAGCTTCCTCAGTGCCGGCAGATCGAGAGTGCGTTTCATCTAAATTAGTCTTCTGCCGATTCAGGTAACAAGAAAACCCTAATCTTGATTTCGCTCTCCTATGAAAAATTTTTATGCTTTAAGGTCTGGCAATCACAGCTGTATATTCTAAGGATTTTCGCGAACCCCAGTGAATCAAATCTGCAATATGTGAAAAATCATATTCGAATTGATTTTGTTAGGATTTTGTCTTGGAGAAGATTACATTTTTTTGTCAGTTCCTGATCTATTTTTGAAATGCCGATGCTGGCCGTTCTGCTTTAATCATAATGAATCCAATTTTAAGTGCGTGGCCGATCACCCAAAAATGTTCACTTTGGTATTGGAGGCAGACCCACACCTCGGAGTGCCATGGAACCGCGTGTCCACTAAGTGGTTGGTTTAATTCATGTAGTGTTATTCAAATAATTAATGATAGGTTCATTTTAGGAAAAGTAGTAGAAGATGTGAAAGCTTCTTCTTTGAAAATTTGAACGCTAAGGCAGTCATTATTACTCTTATCTTACTTTCTTTCTTCTGATAATTTAGCAATTCGGCCATGTTGTGAACAAAGAGAAGTTTGTTGTTTGGGCGAGTTATGTAGACAGAGCCCTTGCAATGATGGTGGCTTAACCATTGAAGATATGTCATGCATCCGGGTTATGGTGCATCAATCTCATTTTTTTTCTTCTAAGATTAGGGTTCAGGAAATTGCCAAAAGGGAAGCTTTCATGATATATGGGACCATGTACTCCAAATCCTACTACTTGTTTGTATTCTCTTTTGTATTTTCTGAACCTTCTATTGACCTGCTTTTCTTGCTGATATGAAAGTTGTTTCTTTACTGTTTAATCAATTTTGTTCCATATGTTTGTAGGTTCAAAATATTCTCTTTCCCGATAATCTTTTATGAATGTCCTTAAAAAAATACTATCATTTTGACTTCCAGAATATGTGTTTTTTGTTGGCATCCTCAGAATCACCTGGAGGACAAGTTGTCACTCTATGATTTAAATCCTCTGGATCATTTGTGCATTTGAATTACTTTGTTTATGTGGAATTCAGTATTTATGTGGGTTTAGCAAGACTAGCGTTGTAAGATCATGTACCTGTTGAAGCTTAATTAAATCTTCTGTTATTTTGTCTTTTGTTTGATTTGTGTTCTTATATTTCAGTTTTGGATTACATCCTGTTGCTGGTTTTGAACAAGGGAACCGTGAGGAAAGATGTTTGGTTCTAGTAACCGTAAGTCTTTATATTATTTTTCATCTTCTCAATTACCTCAAATCATTTTGTTGGTTTTGTTTTCTTCTTTTTCCCCTACATGCATATTCTTGGATGCTACCCTTCTCTTATCTCAGACCTTTTTTGGGAAAGAAACTTTTACTTGGGATACTAGGATTTAACTGGATGGATTTCTCCTTTTAAAGGGATGGATATATATTATTGCTTGATATTTTTTTCATTGGATTTGAAACTTTGGATGACCTTTTTAGCTTTTCAGTCTGTTATAATGTTATCCTTAGTTCTCTTGTTCTTGTGCTGGTGGTTTTCTTACTATTTTTTTTCCTTCCATTTTTATAAGAAATGGAATTTTTATTTCATGTTTCTTGTAAGCTCATAAATTATGCTTAGGCTTTTGAGTATGTGCCAAAATTTCCATCTTTTTTCTTTCTTAAGTTTTCTTTGCCCGCCTTTTTTTTATAAATATTTTACTGGAAGTTTCATCCTTTACTATTTTCCCACACTGAGTTATATTTGAATGCAACTGTTGAGTAGATCAATGGTTTTTCATGACTTTGATGCATTAATTTTAAATTTAACTACATCAAAAGATCTTGGAAATTTGGTTTCTTATAGAGATCATATTACTTGGCATTTGATTGAGCTTTTCAAATCATCAAATTGTTCAATTTTAGTAATTTTAACGTGGGTATGCCTTGCATATATTAATTCCCTTTTTTCCCCTGTTTTGGTATGGCAGAGGATGTTGTGGTTTTATTGTGCCATAGTGATCTTTGATGTTTAGTCTTTCTTTAACTTGTTTTTTCCATAGCTTTTACTTATAATGCATGGTCGCTGTTTGTTGTTTTATGGGCTTTTTAATTGATTAATTTAAAATTGCTTAACAGCATTTGGGCAGTCATCCAGTAGCCCATTTGGGTCTCAATCAGTTTTTGGGCAGACCAATAATGCTACTACCAATCCTTTTGCCCCTAAACCCTTTGGTAGTACAACCCCTTTTGGCGCACAGACTGGGGGTTCCATATTTGGTGGCACTTCAACTGGTGTGTTTGGTGCAACCCAATCTTCTTCCCCATTGCCTTCCACAGCAACATTTGGCGCTTCTTCATCACCGGCTTTTGGAAGTTCAGTGCCTGCTTTTGGAGCTTCTTCAACTCCTGCTTTTGGTAGTTCATCATCATCATTTGGCGGTGAGTATATTTATGGGGTATAATTAACTTTCCCCCTGTAATTTGTTGCTCCTACACTCGCCTGATTTTTGGTTTGACATTTGATGAGTTGAGGCTGGCTGTAAGGCATTATTTATTGGCAGTTTGAAGGAGTTAGCATTCTAATATCATTGGAGTTGTAGACTTCCAGTAGTGACTAGATAGCTGAGTTGCACATACGTTTCTTGTAATCTGACATATTTAGTTGCAATTTCAGTCGCTCTATGATTTTATGTCCATGAAAAGATGACATGCTGTTAAGGTGTTATTTCAGAATATGGTCTCTGATCTCTACATGGGATATTTGAATTGCCAAACCATCTTCTAAATTCTAAATATTTAAAAACATTGGTCTCTACCGTGTTTATTCATTAAAAAAAAAAAATTAAAAACGTTGGTGCTGCATTTTAAGTTGTGCCTGAAGTTTATGATGCCTTTGCTTTGGTTCAGGTGTTTATCTGCAATTTTAGGGTTATGTTCTCCTTCTATTGCTTCCTCCGTCATCTTCACAGGATTTTCATCTCTGGAGGAAATTTAAGATGACATTTTGGTTTTGTTACTTTCTTGGTTATTTTTGTCTAATAAATAAAGGAAGTTCTTTTATAACTTGGCAAAAGTGGGGAAGATATACAAAGCTATAAAGAAGCCATTACACCCATAAAAACCCAATTGTGCTTGCAAAATCATGGAAGCTAGCCTCTCCAAACTTTCCTGAGGAAGAGGCAATAAGAGCAAAAGTATCCAAAAATTTAGCACCTCATTTTCCTTAAGAAGTTATTATTATTCATAGATGTATTAGTCCATAATCTGTGAAAGTGATTATTCACTGTGCTTGGCAATGCTTAGCACATTAACAACGAAAAAGGATATGCCATAGGTTTGACACAGTGAAACAATGGATGAGTTGTTGCATTGATATGCCTATAAAAAAATTGTTGCACTGATACTATTTTTCCTTCATGCGTGCTAATAAGTTGGTAATATTTGGATTTTGTTGTGAGCATTGCCCATTATTCAATTTTTTTTTTCCTAAAACACACAAAGAATAATTGACATTTGGATTTCATTGCAAAGAGCCAAACACACAAAAGCTATAACCATCAAACAAACTAAAAATTCAATGCCTTGGAACCCTCAAGGAACCTTTAATGCAATTTTTCATTTAAGAACATGTTAGTCAGTTGTATTCATTCTTCTCTTTCTTGACAGTATTCTTTGTTTCCTATAAAAGAAAATTAGCAGAACATAATTTTTTTTCCTGTTTCCATTTCAATTCTACTGGTTTTATCATGAAAATATGAATTTAGCATTTCAAATATCATTTATGATTATTTTTATTATTGTCTTATTGACTTTTTGGGCCCAAAACTTGATTGAAATGCATTGTTCACAAAGTTCGGATGGGAAATTTTATTATTTCATTATTATTCTTAATCTTATTATTATTATTATTATTATTATTATTTATAACAAAGTTTTGTTCTGCAAAATTTATTACTGAATATCAATTCTCCATCTAAATTGTCACTTTCTTGCTTCTCCCTCTAAATAGTCAATTTTTAGCTAACCTGTGTTTTAAGTAGGTTTTGATTTTTGTTGTATCATTATTATTGGGCTGACTTTCGAGGATAGATGGAGATTAGTGAATGCCATTTGGGAAATTCTAAAATCATAATGATGAAGGTGATTGCTTGGTTCTAATGGTTCTATCATTGAGAGACAATGTCTAGAGGAGGTAGAAGACGGTTTACTGTGGAATCTAAAGCTTATGATCTTGTGATTGATGAAGTAGGAGGAAAGCTGAGAGGATGTGTTTGGGAGAGATGTAAAGGGCTATCATCTTGGATCAGATTTGGAGATGCAAGTCTTAGTAGTCTGCTGGTAGGTGTGGAGTCCTGCTGTAGAGATAGAGATGATAGTAATTGGTCCCTCGCATGGGAGGAGGGAAGGAAGTATAGATTGGAGCGTCGTACAAATGAGGTGGGTAGATTTATTCTCTGTTCTGTTCGTGATTTGGAGGCAAAAAGGTTTTGCTTAATTTTTCCAGAAGGAAAGTGTTGAGAGAGAGTGAGAAAGAAGAAAAACCTTAATTCTCATTCATGTGATCTCTACTTACAATTGAGAGATATATATATATATACAAGGCTAGGAGTCCTAACTACCATACATGTGACCTATATTAACAAGGAAAGATAATATACTATAAATACATTATATTCAACACTCCCCCTCAAGCTGGAGCATATACATCATATGCACCAAGCTTGTTACAAATATATTTAATCCTAGGACCTCTGAGAGATTTAGTGAAGATGTCTGCTAGTTGATCATTTGAATTAACAAAACTTGTAGCAACACATCCTGATGCGATCTTCTCTCTAATGAAATGACAGTCAACTTCAATATGCTTGGTCCTTTCATGAAAAACTGGATTGGATGCAATATGTAATGCGGCTTGGTTATCACAGATGAGTTTCATCTGTTCATCCTTTCCAAATCTCAACTCCCGAAGAAGATGTCTCAACCATATGAGTTCACATGTTGCCAAAGCCATAGCTCGATACTCGGCTTCAGCGCTAGATCTGACCACTACATCTTGTTTCTTACTCTTCCAAGATATTAGATTACCTCCAATAAAAACACAGTACCCTGAAGTGGAACGTCTATCTGTGGGTGAGCCAGCCCAATCTGCATCTGTGTAACCAACAACCTGAGTATGACTTCTGTTCTCGTACAATACACCTTGGCCTGGTGTACTTTTGATATATCGAAGAATGCGGATTACGGCATCCCAATGGCTATCACATGGTGACTGTAGGAATTGACTAACAACACTCACAGGAAAAGAAATGTCTGGACGAGTAATGGTGAGATAGTTCAATTTACCTACGAGCCGTCGATATCTCCCGGGGTCTCCTAAAGGCTCCCCCTGTCCTGGTACAAGTTTGACATTCGGATCCATAGGTGTGTCTACCGGTTTACAGTCTAACATACCGGTTTCTTCCAAGATGTCTAAAGCATACTTCCTTTGGGAAAGGACCACACCAGAACTAGATTGAGCTATCTCAATTCCCAAGAAATACTTGAGTTTCCCCAAGTCTTTGGTCTGAAAGTGGGTAAAAAGATGTTGCTTTAGTTTCTGAATACCATCCTGATCACTGCCTGTAATGACGATGTCGTCCACATAAACAACCAGATAAATACACTGCCCCAAGGAGTTATGATGATAAAAAACTGAATGGTCTGCTGTACTGCGAAGCATGCCAAACTCTTGAACAACAGAACTAAAACGGCTAAACCATGCTCGAGGAGATTGTTTCAAGCCATATAGAGAACGGCGTAACCTGCACACTAAACCAGACTCCCCCTGAGCAACAAAACCAAGAAGGTTGCTCCATATAAACTTCCTCGGCAAGATTACCATGAAGGAAGACATTTTTAATATCCAACTGATAAAGAGGCCAAGAACACATAGCAGCCATGGAGAGAAGCAAGCGGACAGAAGCAATCTTGGCAACAGGGGAGAATGTGTCACCATAATCAGAACCATAAACCTGAGTATAGCCTTTAGCAACTAAGCGGGTCTTAAGGCGATCAACCTGACCATCAGGACCAACCTTAACTGCATAGACCCAACGACAACCAACTGTAGATTTACCAGAGGGTAAAACAACAAGATTCCAAGTGCCATTAGAGTGCAGAGCAACCATTTCATCCACCATTGCCTGTCGCCAGCCTGGATGGGAAAGAGCTTCATGGGTGCTCTTTGGAAGAGAAACAAAGGATATAGCAGAAACAAAAGTAGAATAGGGTGAAGATAATCGATGATAACTCAAAAAATTGTAAATAGGATGAGGATTACGAGTAGAGCGAGTACCTTTCCGAACAGCAATGGGTAAGTCATTAGGAGAAGGCAGAGCTGGGGCAGGTGAAGCTGAAGGGATAGGAAGTGAGTCAGCAGGTGCCTCAGCAAAAGGGAGAGGAGCAACGACACGAGGGCGACGATGATAAACCTGAAGTGGTCGAGGGGGCATAGCATCAGGTGGGGAGACAATGGGAATGGGCAAGACTTCAGAAATAGGAAGAGACTCAGAAGTGGTGGAAAAGAATGGTGAGTCCTCAAAGAAGGTGACATCAACGGAGATAAAGTATCGATGAGTCTCAAGGGAATAACAACGATAACCCTTCTGAAGTCTGGAATATCCCAAGAAGAGGCACTTCATGGCTTTGGCGGAAAGCTTGTCCTGTCCAGGAGTGAGAATATGAACAAAGCAAGTACAACCAAAGACACGAGGAGGAAGGAAATAAAGTGGTTGGTCAGGGAAGAGAAGGGAGTGAGGAATCTGATTGTGTAAGACAGAGGAGGGCATACGATTAATCAAATAACAAGCGGTAAGAACAGCGTCCCCCCAAAAACGAAAAGGAACATTACTATGGAGGAGGATAGTACGAGCTGTCTCAACAAGATGTCGATTCTTGCGTTCAGCTACCCCATTTTGTTGAGGAGTATGAGCACAAGAAGACTGATGAAGAATCCCATGATGAGACATAAACGAAGTAAATGGGGCTGAAAAATATTCCCTGGCATTGTCACTGCGTAACACACGAATAGAAATATTGAATTGGGTTTGAATTTCAGCATAAAATTTCTGAAAAATAGAGAATAACTCAGCTAGATTTTTCATTAAAAATAACCAAGTACATCGAGAATAGTCATCAATGAAAGTGACAAAATACTGAAATCCTAAAGTAGACGCAGTCCGACAAGGACCCCAAACATCAGTGTGGACAATCTCAAAAGGAGACTTTGCCCGATTATTCAAACGCTTTGGGAACGAGACACGAGTATATTTCCCAAGCTGACATGACTCACACGGAAGCGACGACAAAGTGGAAAAACGAGGGACCATCTTCTGGAACTTGGAGAGACTAGGATGACCCAGACGATTGTGAATGAGGAGAGGAGCATCAGTGGAAATGCAAACTGCAGCAGATGAATCCGAAGGTGAGGTGATAGAGGCCTTGAGACTCACGTCCTATGCCAATCGTCTTCCCCGTACTCCGGTCCTGCAAGGTCTCAAATTTATCAGAAAACGTAATAGAGCAATTAAGAGTACGAGTGAGTTTGCTGATGGAAATAAGATTAAAAGGACATTCAGGAGTATAAAGGACAGAAGTGAGAGGTAGAGAAGGCAGAGGAAGGGCCAAACCAATACCTTTAGCCACAGTTTGAGAACCATTAGCTAAGGTAACAGTGGGTAAAGCAGAGGTAGTAGTAATAGAGGAGAGAAGATCCTTATTACCAGATAGGTGATCAGAAACTCCAGAATCTAGTATCCAGGGTCCAAGAGAAGATGTGTGGGTAAGGCAGGCAGAGGCATTACCAGGCTGGGCAACAGAGGCAATAGAAGCTTGAGATGCGGAGGAGCTCGTAGGCTGAGGCAGCGGAGAATCAAAGGACTGGGCCATATCCACTTATCTGGAGAATGAAGTATGTTTGGATCGAAGAAAGCCCTAATACAGCTTCAGATTGCGGCGTGGCACCACCGAAAAAGGGAGACAACCTCAGATCGCAGCGAGGTACCACCAAAAAGGTAGAAGAACACTTCCCAAGGCACGTGCAGGGATTGGGGTGGAGAAAAAGTAGCCGGAGCATCGCCGGAAAGACTGTTTGGAGGGCCGACAGAGACAAAAATCCCCAAAAGAGGTATGTGCAGGGCTCGGATGGGAGAACCAGGGAGGTAGGGAGGCTGGTCGGCGTCAGGCGAAGCTGGAGGAGGAGGCACGTCGCCGGAAAATGCCTCACGTGCCCTCACGCGCCGGCGCGTGAGATGCAGCTGCCGACCGGAAAATGGCGCGTGGATGCTCTTTTGGTGCTGGTGCCTTCACAAAAGTTGGAGATCTCCTCTAGGCGCTCCTTCTGGTATGGTCGGTGTCGGAAAAATAGGTCGTCGGAAAGTTCGTCGGAAAGTTCGCCGGCGGTGAGTGGTTTCTAACGATGATCCGACTGACCGGAAAGTATTGGGAGATGGGGAAGGTGACCGGAAAGAAACACGGTCACCGAAAGGTTTCCCGGAGTTGATGACACGGGAAACAGGAAAGAATTAGGTTTTCTTCCTTGGCTTTGATACCATGTTGAGAGAGAGTGAGAAAGAAGAAAAACCTTAATTCTCATTCATGTGATCTCTACTTACAATTGAGAGATATATATATATACAAGGCTAGGAGTTCTAACTACCATACATGTGACCTATATTAACAAGGAAAGATAATATACTATAAATACATTATATTCAACAGAAAGAGGCTATCTGGAGGATGGAACACCTTGGCTGAGATGCTGAGAGAGGTTGGGGTAGCTCCTTTTAGAGGAGTAAAGGACCCTCTTGCTCTTGAGGTGCTGAAGAAGGAAAAAGAGCCTGATCAAAGGACATATGCAGATGTAGTAAATCTGAGATTGGGGAGACTTGGGGACAAGGTTTGGCTGGAAGCGGGAGGGAGGGTGAAGCCTGGTAGATTAGAGCAACTGGGTCGTTGCTTAGTGGGTAGATGGGATAAGGTGGAGAACCATCCTCCTGCGTTGGATTATCTGAAAAACTGGGCTGTCAACGCTTGGCTCCTCAAAGGTAAGCTGGACATTGCTATAATGGGAGGTGGGCTAATACTATTTGAGTTCGAATTGATGAGTGAGGCCGAGCGTGTTCTTGCTAGAGGGAAGAGAAAGGTTCTAGGCAGTGTTTTAATGATGGAAAGATGGCACCCGGAGGTGGGGTGTTTCAGCAATGGTGCTTTTTCTAGGGAGGTATGGGTGAGAGTGGTAGGTCTTCCCCTTCATTTATGGAATCGAGAGGTGTTTAAGTTGATAGGAGATGGTTGTGGGGAGTTCATTGCTGTGGACTACAAGACGGAATCAATGGCAGAGCTGCAATGGGCTAGAATGTTGGTGAAATCGGCGGGCAGGGATACACCTTCCTCCGTCCAGATTGTGGATGAGATGGGGTGCTTCTCAGTCCAGCTGTGGTGGGAATCCCCACCTTGGTTCTCTCAGGTGGTGCCGGGGGGAAGTGCTCTCGGGAAAGGGGATGCAGTGGCTGTAGAAGTTGCAGGGAGTGGGTCTCGGGATGAGTGTAGAGGAGGCGTGATCGTGAAGGTTGGATAGCCAATGGAGCAGAGGGGAGTAGTTGAGCCGCCCTGTGGTAGTTCTTCAAAAGGGATTTCAGGCTGTCCATACGAGTTGGCTGGTAGGGGGCCTGGAAAGGAGGTGACTGATGGAGAAGACAGCTGCGGGATCAGCAGTCGAGATGGAGGGAAGTCAGCAAACATGGGAGGTTTTAAATTTGGGCCAGCTGCTTGTGTTTTTGGGCCCGATTGGGAGGCCCAAGCCAGGAGCGGGCTTGGAGATGGTGGTCTTAAGTCAGAATATGTGGGAGTCCAGATGTTTGGGCCAGACTGTGAGCCCAGGCTCATCACCTTAAAAGGGTGGGTAATGGGCTGCGAGGAAAGGCCTTTCCTCATAAAGGGGTCGATCGCGGGCTGCGAAGGGAGGGCCGATATGGGTTTTGAACCGGTGTTGGGAGGATTAAAAGAAAATAGGGCTTTTCCTTCTGCCGAGGTCGGGGGGATGGAGATTAGGGCTTCGATGGAAGCTTCGGGTGGCCAAGTTAAGGAAGACGGGGGGATCGCTTGCATCCTTGGTGTATCGGAGGTGACTTCAATTTAATCAGATTTCCAAATGAGAGCAGAAGAGGGGGAAGATTGTCTTCTTCAATGAGAAGATTTTCGGAAGTGATTGATGAATTGGATTTGAGGGATCTTCCCCTTCAGGGGGGTCCATTCATCTAGAGTGGAGGCCTGAACAATCAAGCTATGACCAGGTTAGACCGTTTTCTGGTGTCGAAGGATTGGGAGGATCACTTTAAGGGGGCGGTGCAGTGTACTCTCCCTAGGCCTGTGTCCGACCACTTCCCTATTCTATTGGATGGGGGAGGGGTTAGAAGAGGTCCTGTTCCTTTTCGGTTTGAAAATATGTGGCTTAAGGAGGAGGGATTTAAGGATCTGATGAAGGGGTGGTGGCAGAGTCTAAGCTTTAATGGCTCGTTTAGCTTTATCCTTGCTGAGAAGCTGAAGGCTTTGAAGGCTATTCTAAAGTCGTGGAATAAGGAAGTTTTTGGGCAGGTGGATGTCAATAAGAAAGTGGCCCTGGACAAGGTAAATTTCTGGGATGGTCAGGAGAAGCTTCGCCCCTTATCTTTGGAGGAACTGGAAGCTAGAAAGGTAGCAAAGGGGGACTTCGAAAAATGGGCTCTAATGGAGGAGGTTTCTTGGAGACAAAAATCTAGAGAAGTTTGGCTAAGGGAGGGGGATAGAAACACAGGTTTTTTTCACAAAATGGCTAACTCCCATAGAAGGAGAAACTGCCTGTCCAAGATTAAAGTGGACGGAGTATGGCTGACAGAGGAGCAGGAGATAAAGAGGGGTGTGGTTAGAGCTTTCAAGGACCAGTTGACTGACCCGGGGGGCTGGCACCCTTCTATGGAAGGTCTGGACTTTAATAGAATTGGTGATGAGGATGCAGCTAGACTGGAGGAGGTGTTTTCAGAGGAAGAGGTCCTCAAGGCTCTTTCAGACCTGAACGGGGACAAGGCTCCGGGTCCAGACGGCTTCCCCATTAGGTTTTGGCAATTTTGCTGGGATGTTGTCAAAGAAGAGATTATGGGTTTTCTGTTAGAGTTTCATGAGCGCGGCAGATTCGTTAGGAGCCTAAATTCGACCTTCTTGGTCCTAATCCCAAAAAAACCTGGAGCCGAGGACCTTAGAGACTTCAGACCGATCAGTTTGGTGGGCGGATTGTACAAACTGTTGGCAAAAGTGTTAGCCAACAGACCTAAGAAGGTAGTGGGCAAAGTGGTGTCTTCAGCCCAAAACGCTTTTGTTGAAGGAAGACAGATTCTTGATGCTGCCCTTATTGCCAATGAGGCAATAGATTCTCTGTTGAAACGAAACGAGAGTGGGTTGTTATGTAAATTGGATTTAGAGAAGGCATACGATCACATAAACTGAAATTTTTTGCTGTTTGTATTGCAAAGCATGAGTTTTGGGGAGAAGTGGATTGGGTGGATATCCTGGTGCATCTCTACAGCAACGTTTTCAGTATTGATCAATGGCACCCCGGAAGGCTACTTCAACAGTTCAAGGGGGCTGCGTCAGGGGGACCCCCTATCTCCTTACCTATTTGTGATAGGAATGGAGGTCCTTAGCAGGCTGATCCATAGAGCAGTGGAGGGAGGGTTCCTATCAGGCTGTAGGGTTGATGGAAGGGGTGGGAATGGGGCTTTAGTCTCTCATTTGCTGTTTGCCGACGACACATTAGTGTTTTGTGAAGCTTCTGAAGACCAGATGGTCCACTTAAGCTGGTTGCTGATGTGGTTTGAAGCCATATCAGGTTTGAGAATCAACTTGGACAAAAGCGAAATTTTACCGGTTGGTAGAGTGGAGAATTTGGAAAATTTGGCTCTTGAGGCTGGCTGTAAAGTGGGTAGGCTGCCTTCTTCTTATTTGGGGATCCCTTTGGGGGCGAACCACAAGTCTGTGGCTGTTTGGGATGGGGTGGAAGAGAGATTTCGGAAACGGCTGGCCTTGTGGAAGAGGCAATTTATTTCCAAAGGAGGGAGAATTACTCTAATCCGGAGTACATTGTCAAGTATGCCTATATACTTGATGTCTTTACTCCGAATGCCAAGAGTGGTGAGTCTAAGGTTGGAGAAAATTCAAAGGGATTTCTTATGGGGAGGGGGTGCGTCGGAGAGGAAGCCTCACTTAGTTAATTGGGATACCGTTTGCATGGATAAAAGGAAGGGGGGTTTGGGAGTTAGACGCCTTTCCATCCTTAATAGGGCCCTTCTTTGCAAGTGGAATTGGCGGTTTGCGATTGAAAGGGAGAACTTTTGGAGGCATGTCATTAGTAGGAAGTTTGGGGAGGAAGAAGGGGGTTGGAGTTCTAGAGAAGTTAGGGAGAGTTATGGAGTAGGATTTTGGAAGGAAATAAGGAAGGAAGGTGCCCTTATGCAAAATAAAGTCGCTTTTTTAGTGGGGAATGGTAGAAGGGTAAAATTTTGGAAAGATATATGGTGGGGGAACTTCCCTTTATGCAATTCTTTTCCCTCCTTGTATGCTTTTGCTTCCTCTAAGGAGGCTTGGGTAGAGGAGTTTTGGGACTCTTCGGGAGTGGAAGGGGCGTGGAGTCCTAGATTTTCTAGGCCATTCAATGATTGGGAGGTGGAGGAGGTGGAGAGGCTTCTTTTGACAATCCGAGGTGCAAGGCTTAGTCCTCTTATGGAAGATAGAATGATGTGGAAGGTGACTTCGAATGGGAGTTTTTCAGTTAAATCTCTCTATAATGATCTATCTTCAAGAAGAGCTGGTCTTTTCCCTCATGGTGTGATATGGAACCCTAGTGTGCCTTCCAAAGTGAGTTTCTTTGCTTGGGAGGCTTCTTGGGGTAAGGTGCTTACTATGGATCAGCTTAAAAAGAGGGGATGGGCTGTTGCTAACAGATGTTTTATGTGCTGTGAGGAAGAGGAGTCAATTGATCATATTCTTATACATTGCTCCAAGGCAAGAGCTTTATGGGATTTATTGTTTGCCCTTTTTGGAGTGTGTTGGGTCCTCCCTTATTCAGCTAGAGAGACTCTTATTGAATGGAGGGGCTTTATGTTGGGCAAGAAGCATAGAAAGGTGTGGAAGGCAGCCCCGTTGTGCCTCTTTTAGGCGGTTTGGATGGAAAGAAACAAGATTACTTTCGATAATGAGGACTTTTTGGTTCATAGGTTGAAAAATTCTTTTGTTTGTAATCTTTGGGTGTGGACAAAATCAATTGTAAATGAAGGCCCTCTCACTTTACCTAGTTTTCTTGATTGGCTAGGCGCTAGATGAGGGTCGGGTTTGTTTTTTCTCTTCTCTTGGGTGTGCCTTAAGGGTCCTTTTGTATACTCCCTGTATGCTTTGGGCTTTCCTATTGGTGCCCTTTTCTAATATATTTCTGCTTTTGCCTATCAAAAAAAAAATTATTATTGGGCTAATAATTAGTTCCTCCTTAACAAGATAATAATATAAAATCTAATAATTAAGAACTTAGTATGCATTTGGATGCATTTCCGTTTTTAAAAACAAAAAATAGTAGTACTTTCTATATAAAATGCAAGAAGTCTTGGAGACTTACAATGAAATTGTAATGGGTTTTAGAAATTCATTAAGACAATTGAGGTATTAAGAATTTTTTACTATTGCAAATTTTAAATTTTTTTAAAGTGATCTTTAAGAACATAAGAAACTCTACACTCTTTTGTATAAAAGTTTCCACTTTTAAAAATAGAAAATAGGAAGTGCATCAAACAAAGCCTTAGTCTTCTAGGTTATGTTTCTGTCCTTGTGATTAAAAGAGACAGTTCTCTTGCAGTGGTTTCATTTCATTGTTTTTTTTTTCTTTCTGATTAAGGTCACAATATTATCTTTAATAGCCACCTCTCACTCCCTCTCTTTACTCCAAATTCTGTATGCAAGTGTTATTTTTAATCCCAGCAGATCTTCTCTTGATTGAAATCTCTTGTTGCATACTTGTTCTTGATTTCCTCTAAACTGATAATTCTTTTTTGATGTTTTTTACATTTTTTTTCTTTAATGTAGGATCTTCTGTATTTGGGCAGAAGCCTGGTTTTGGAGGTTTTGGGTCCACTCCTACTCAAACAAGTCCTTTTGGAAGTGCTTTTCAACAGTCGCAACCAGCATTCGGAAGCAGTCTATTTGGTTCCTCTACGCCTTTTGGTGCAAGTCAAGCTGCATTCGGTGCTAGTAGCACCCCAGCCTTTGCTGCCACAAGCACACCAGCATTTGGTGCTACCAGCACACCAGCGTTTGGTGCTACTAGTACTACGCCCGCATTTGGTGCTACAAGCACCCCTGCCTTCGGTGCTACAGGCACTTCTGCCTTTGGTTCAACACCAAGTCCAACATTTGGTAGCACAGGCAGTGCATTTGGTGGTTCAGGCGCCCCAGTCTTTGCATCTAGTGGAGCATTTGGCGCTTCAAGCACCCCTGTTTTTGGATCATCAACTACATCTGCATTTGGTACCTCAAGCACTCCAGCATTTGGTGCTTCAAGCACCCCTGCCTTTGGTGCTTCTAGTACCCCATCTTTCAGTTTTGGGTCAACTCCAGCATTTGGCCAATCAACTGCTGCATTTGGTAGCAGCCCCTTTGGAACAGCTACTTCTCCTTTTGGAGCTCAAAGCTCTCCATTTGGTGAGTTATCTTAAATATTTATGGTTGGGTATATAATCTGGAATTTAAGGGGTCATTGGGTTTAGCATTCTCTTTTAGAGTACAAAAGAAGTTGATAGCTTGCTCCTCTTGCTCTTTATCTGTTTCACCATCACTGATATTTGTTTTCTCATGAGCTGTTGCACAGGAGCCCAGGCCACAACGCCAACATTTGGGGGCACTGGTTTTGGGCAGTCAGCTTTTGGGGGTCAACGTGGCGGAAGTAGAGTAGCTGCTTACACACCAACTACTGAAGTAGATAGTGGCAGTGGTACGCAGCCTGTGGGAAAGCTGGAGTCAATATCTGCCATGCCTGTCTACAAAGATAAAAGCCATGAAGAGCTGAGGTGGGAAGACTACCAGTTGGGGGACAAAGGTATTGAAATTTCATTAAAATCTTGAATATGTATTTATCTTCTTGTATGCAGTGATGTGGACCAACTCTATACTCTTTCAGGTGGACCAGCTCCTGCTAGTCAGTCTACAGGTGGGGTTGGCTTTGGTGCATCCAACACACAGTCAAATCCTTTTGCTGCTTCACCAGCATTTGGTCAGTCATCTGCTAATCCTTTTTCCTCCTCAACATCTTCAAATCCATTTGCTCCAAGGACTCCAGCCTTTGGCAGTTCTGGCTTTGGAGGCTCATCCACTCCTGCATTCAGTTCATCCCCCTTTGGTGCTTCATCCACATCCAACCCTTTTGGATCAACTTCATCTGCAACACCTTCTATATTTGGAGCATCATCAACCCCTCCATTTGGAGCCAGTTCTTCTCCGTCTCTTTTTGGAGCATCAAGCTCATCAGGCTTTGGGTCATCACCTTCAATTTTTGGTTCCACTCCAGCTCAGGGAACAGCTCCAGCATTTGGTTCTGGCTTAAATTTTGGTAACACTCAATCATCACCATTGTTCCAGTCTTCAACACCTTCTCTTGGGCAGACGGCTTCTGCTTTTGGACAATCTACCTCGGCATTTGGACAGAGCACTACCCCTTCCTTTGGTCAATCAAGCATATTCAACACACCTTCGACTGGGTTTGGGGGAAACTTGTTTTCAAGTGCTCCACCACTACTCTCTACAAGCAACCCTGTGGGTTTCGGTCAAACAACTGTAAGCCTCTCTTGAAATTTTCATTACGTGTCTCTGTTAACATCTCTAAGCTCTTTTCTGGAAGACTTCAGTTCATTTATAGTATAAAATTTACCTTATGGATTGCATTATGTTGCACCAATCAGTGTAGGGGAGTCAAGATTTGACATGGATAATTGGTAAGTTAGAAAATATTAGGATTCATGGACATGATGTTCTAAAAAACATCAAAGGTGGGACTGAACTTGTAGAATTGTTTATGTTGAACTGTAAAGTAGTAATTTCATAGGAAAATATTATATATGCATGAACAGAGATTTTATAAGCTTGACAATGTTATCTTTTTTTCACTGGAAATTTATTGCATACTCCACCATGTATGATAATTTTGGGTCATGTCGCACTTTACATGATGATTCTGACGTTTTGTTTTTTTAATTTATTTATTTTTTCTTATCGGAAACTCTTTTAGTATTTTGGGTCCCTGCTAGGACTTGAACCCGGAACCTACCACATCACCACCCTCATATGTTTCCCTTTGAACCAAGCCTCAAGAGCAACTCTTACTATGTTTTGTAGTGCTCCTCTAGGCTCTAGCCTGGTTCAGGTCTTAATTCTTAGTGTTTAAGCATTTGATTGATTTCAAAATTTTATTTTATTTATGTCTGTAGCCCTCTCTTTCAACACCATTTCAACCTGCTCAACCTGCTCAGACAATTGGTGCTTTTGGCTTTAGCAACTTCGGTCAGACACAAGCAGGTAATTCAATTTATTTTATTTAGTTATTTCATTTCTTGCTGACATAGACCTTGAACATTTGGCCTTTTTATTTTGTGGTGTTGACTTCTTTTTTCTTTCTTATTTTGGTTCCTTCATAGCTGGTGCAAGTGGCTTTGGTGGGGGGTCAAACATTTTTGGTTCAAATGCCTTTGGACAATCGTATGTTTCGCCTCTTGTATTTATTGCCTTCTTTTCAATAAAAGTGCCTATTTTATTTCTGCATGGCCACCCAGGTGGCGGTGGTATGACCATTTTGACATCCAATGTTCATTTTGTCCTTATGTTAACATATCTAGATTGACACAATATATTGAATGGGCTATTTTAGGTCTCATCAATTTTATTTGAAATAGTAAGAAGATTTATATGCCTGTGTATTCTGCTCTATATGGTAGTAATGATCGCTGATAAAAAAAAATGGTAGTAATTGTCTTACTGACGTGTGCTTATTTATGTAACAGATCTGCTGCTCAAAACTCTGTAGTTGTGCAACCTGCTCCTGCAGCAAATCCTTTTGGAACTCTACCTGCAATGCCTCAAATGTCGATTGGTCGCACTGGAACTGCACCTTCTATTCAATATGGGATTTCTAGCATGCCTGTAAATATGATCTGTCCTGAACCTTGGTTTATTTGCTTTAGAAATTTGATTTGGTTCAGTTTCCTTTTTTTTCATTGTTAATCAATGTTTATGATAGCAGTTGCTACTCTTATGTGCCATTTCCTTATATTCTGCTGTGAGGAAAAATGGGATGAAATTTATTGTATAAATCTATCCGATGATGGCTTTGAAACAGGTTGTTGACAAGCCTGCTCCTGTTAGAATATCATCCTTATTGACTTCTCGACACCTCTCTCAAAGGCGGATTAGGTTGCCTGCAAGGAAATATCATCCTAAAAATGATGCTCCAAAGGTGAGATAATTATTTTTTTTTAAAAAAACCTTAATTTGAAGCTTCAAAATGTCTGGCTGAAAAAATGCTTTCTTACCATGAAACTTAACTGTTGTATACAGGTGCCATTTTTCAGTGATGATGAAGAAACACCTAGTACACCAAAGGCAGATGCTCTCTTTGTACCCAGGGAGAATCCAAGATCTCTTGTCATTCGCCCAATGGAACAGTGGTCTTTGAGATCTAATGCAGAAAAAACATCTCCATTGAAGGAGGCATCTAAACCAGTACATGAGAATGGTAAATTTTTTTGTATTTTGCACTACCTGGAAGATATTTGTTGTATTTTAGGAATAGAACTAATAGATAACATGCCACGAAGAAATATTAGAACTAGTATAAGAGTTCTTGTATTACTAGTGAGATTAATTTCTTAAAAGCTGCTATCTTTTTTAATGCACCTAGGTAGGTTATTCTATCCCAAATCAAGGGTGGATGATCAAGTACCACCTGAAGACTAAGGAGCCCAAAAAGAAACCTCAACCTATGAGAGAGAGGCCTTGTGGAATCAAGTGATTAGAGGGAAGTATGGGGAAGATAGAGGGGGTTGGTGCTCTCGGGAAGTGAGAGAGGCGCATGGTGTGGGGTTGTGGAAAGGAATAAGGATGAACTGGGAATTGGTGGGCGCTAGGATTTTATTCCTTGTAGGTAATGGGTGGAGGGTGAGATTTTGGAGGGATAGATGGTGCGGGGATTCCCCTTTGTGTGTGTCATTTCCTTCCTTGTTTGCTTTGTCTGTTGATAAGGAAGCGTGGGTGGCGGATATTTGGGACCCCTTGGCTGAGGGGGGTTGGGGGGGTTGGAATCCCTGTTTTTCAATAGCCTTCAATGATTGGGTGGTGGAGGAAGCAGAAAGATTCTTGGAGCGGCTACATGGGAAGAGAGTGCTTGGAGATGTGGATGATATGGTGTTTTGGACCGAAACAAAGAGTAGAAAGTTCTCGGTCAAGTCTCTCTACCTTGCACTAGAAGCGGGCTGCCCTTCTTTGTTTCTTTCTAGCTGCATTTGGAATGTGTGGTGCAGCCCAAGATTAGTTTCTTTGAGTGGGAGGCTACGTGGGGCAAAGCCTTAACCCTAGATCTTGTTCAGAAAAGAGGATGGGCCTTGGCGAATAGATGTTTTATGTGTCTTGAAAAAGAGGAGACCATAGACCATCTTCTTCTACATTGTTCAAAAACAAGGGTCTTATGTGATTTACACTTTACTTTGTTTGGGGTGTCATGGGTGCTGCCTTCTTCAGTTAGAGAGACTCTCTTTAGCTGATATGGTTCTTTTGTGGGCAAAAAGCGCAAGAAGGTGTGAAGAGCTGCTCCTCTTTACATTTTTTGGACGGTTTGGAAGGCGAGAAATAGATTGGCCTTAAAGGATGATGTGTTGTCAATCCAGAGACTTAAATACTCTTTTGTTCTTTCTATTTGGTCAGAGGCTAAGTTGTTTATAGTTGACTGCCCTCTAACTATAGTTAATTTTATTGATTGGTTGGGCTCTAACTAAGGTTGTTTGCTGGGCCAGCTGGGTGTTTTTTTTCATTTTTGGCCATTGTGGCGGTGGGTGTATAAGTATTGTATACCTTGAGTCGCTTTTTTGGCGTCTCTTTTTATATGAGATTTTTCTTTACCTATCAAAAAAAAAAAAAAATTGTTTTTCACAAATTGCCCTAGGTCTACTACCCCAAATCCCGACCCTTAAATTATAAGAAGCTTGTTAGAAAATGTTATCCGAAACAGACAGCTTTCTCCACTGATTTGGTACAAGGATTTCTGGAACTGACCTGGGACCATCTTAGACCACCATTGAAGTATGGTGTTGCAAGCAGCCAAAGCATGCATTGTTGCTTCTTAAAGTTTATTAGAAGTATGGTAGGCTAAATTTTCCAGAATATCATTCTGTGGTGATCCCACTTCCATTGTTTGATGTAAGAACTTGTGAGCAACATTAATTCATGATGTAAGAACCTGTACTCGATGAAGGAGGGAGTTCTTTTATGTCCTCTCTCTTGGGCATTGCTTTTATTTCAATGCACTTCTTTGCTGGGTGCAGTTAATAATATTTTGCTTGCCTATATATAAAAAAAATAAATTAATTCACATGATGGTTGATAGCTTGATTTTGGTGGCGCTTGATACTGAAAGAGTGGACACCCTCATTGCCTCTCTTTTTCTTGATTTATGTTGTCTTGGGAGAGAGGGCTCACACACAAACTGTGCTTTATAGGTGAAGAACAGTCTGTTCCTATCTCTCATATGCTTGGCTTAAGTCATGTTAGAATTAATAAGGTCGATAATCATTACAAGGAGTTTAATTTCCTTTTTTCCTATGTATTTGAGAGCATAATGATGTTTTTCAACTGTTTTCTAGTATTCTTCTCTGGAGTACGTATTGGTTAATTTATCTTTCATCTTATTTATGAAGGATATGCGATTCTTCCTTGCATTTCTTTATCTGTAATGCTTTACATGTCTTTGTTATTTGCTTGTATCAATAAATTCTGATTTGTCTGCTATAAAAGCTATATATGTATATGCAATTATGTTTTTCTTTCAAATTCAGGATTACCGACTTACAACTGTTTTATTTTAACTTCTTTAATTTATTTTTGTAAAATGCTATCTTCATTCCCAGGTAAAGTGTCTGAAGAAGGATTAAATGGCTCCAATGCTGGTGATAAGGATGGTAAGTGTACAGGTTATATGT
This sequence comes from Vitis vinifera, assembly GCF_030704535.1. Classification (NCBI taxonomy): domain Eukaryota; kingdom Viridiplantae; phylum Streptophyta; class Magnoliopsida; order Vitales; family Vitaceae; genus Vitis; species Vitis vinifera. Next base: position 2,476,943 of record NC_081806.1, on the reverse strand, counting down.
TCTAAATTTTGTTTTGACTTTTGAGTTAGCAAATGTCACCCTGACTTTGTTCTATTATGCTGTGCTTGTTGGCTTCACACATTTTTCTGTTGAGGTTCACAGATAAATTTCGTGTGATAGTACTGCAGACATTGGCTTTGTTTCGTAGAAGTTTCATTGAATCTGGCCATGCCTGGATGTCTAGAGTAGGAATTGATAAATTGGAATGGTTGATTCCGATGCAAACATTTAGTTGCATGTGGAATCAAAGTCTGGATCACCTGGGAAATCCCTGGAGTGTGTTGGAATCCTTGCTGGAGTTGTGATTATCAACTGGAGCGCCTCAAATGGTCTAAAACATGGCTGTTTGATATCCTTTCTTGCTTATTCTATTATTCCCACCAATATGGGAATGAGGACACCATTGCCTCAGATGGTAATAAGATAGCCACCAATATGGGGAATCTGATTCCTGTATGGCTAGGATTCCTCACTTGATAATGCATAATGAATGCTGGTATTTGGTAAATGCAGAATAGGATTCCCATGCTGGTCCTCGATCCTTGTAACCATTCACACTTTAACTTATTTTCCTCTGGCCCTGAACAGTAGGATAGTTTAATCATTCTCTAGTCATTTTATGGCTGCCAAATTACAGTTAGTTCTATATTCAAGCATGTCATTTAGTCAGCTGTGATAAATACATCTAAGACATACCAAAAAACTCACATTTTCACAAGGAAAATCATTTAGTTGGAATAAGCTTTACATGTCAACATATTCCCTAATTGACTTGTTTAGTTTGATAACCAGCTGAAACATGAGTTTTTGAAATTAAAAGGATGACATTTATGGAACCTATGTTAAGTTTGTAAGCTAGTCTGTGCTTGTGTTTACTGTCTTAATTTGTTTTTCATAATTGTTCCAGCAAATCTTGTTGAAAATGGCCTTGCCAAGGAGCGAATTCATACCATGAAGCCCAACCAGAAACCTAATGGAGTACATGATGATCATTCCATACAAAAAGGTGACTCGTATATCACTCTTACTGGGCACAGAGCTGGTGAGGCAGCCATTGTGTATGAACATGGGGCTGACATTGAAGCACTAATGCCAAAGCTTCGACGCTCTGATTACTACACGGAGCCTCGGATCCAAGAATTGGCAGCCAAGGAAAGGGCTGAACCTGGGTTCTGCCGCCGTGTTAAGGACTTTGTGGTTGGAAGGCATGGCTATGGCAGCATAAAATTCATGGGGGAGACAGATGTGCGGCGGCTTGATCTTGAGTCCCTTGTCCAGTTCAACAATCGAGAAGTGATTGTTTATATGGATGACAGCAAGAAACCTCCTGTTGGACAAGGCCTCAACAAGCCTGCTGAGGTGACCCTTCTAAACATAAAATGCTTTGACAAAAAGACCGGAGTTCAGTATACAGAAGGGCCAAAAATTGGTAAATACAAGGAGATGCTGAAGAGGAAGGCTGAGGACCAAGGTGCTGAGTTTGTGTCCTATGATCCCATGAAAGGAGAATGGAAGTTCAGGGTCAACCATTTCAGTAAATACGAGCTTGGAGATGAAGAGATAGATGACTGGGATATGCATGCTGTCCTGTATTGCTGATAAAAAGTGGGTGATGTGGATATGCCTTAAATGACTGGTTTTGTGGGTGACTTTGTTGTTCTGTGTGCAGACGACATCATCCTGGAGGAGGGGTAGATTGAGATTGTATAGAATTTACCAGAAATTTTGTGGCATATTAGTGTTGGTTCTGCCTGTGGGATTAGCTCTATCATCTGTTTGTCACGTGGCTGTCGATCACGTGCTTTCTTGTGTTGTGGTCTCTACTCTTTGTTTTTCTTTGTTGAGCTTATACAGGGTTTGTTTTCTTTCCCATTAATTGTGACCCATTTTTCTTGGCTTGGTTTCTACTTTTAGGGAAAGATGGACGAAAAAGGGTTTGGTTGGACAAAAAAATTTGATATTTGCAATTTTGTTTGGAAATGAAGTTACCCCTTATTCCTGGTTGTTTAAGAAAAATTTATACATATATTATATTTCTATCTAAAATTTACATTGGCCTCTCAAACAGCCGATGAGTCGATGCCCAATCATCAAGCGCCATCTGATATTGGTCTGTCAAGCAAACATGCATGGATAGAGGGATAGAGAGAAGGGATTAGCGGTTGATTCTTTTTAAATATGCAGTTGATGGTTTTAAAATATTCGAGTCTGAAAATCTTCCAACTTAGAACCAAAGTTTGAGATAAAAGTTATCAGCAGGCCCTACCACCCGCATCCATTCATATTGAAAAGCACGGAATGATAACTGAGCTTTCAGGTACGTTCCTTTCTTGATATCATAAATGTGATTTACTCCGCTCTGGCATCGCTCAATGTGCTTGTGCTTTATATTGGAGCTCGATGGGAGAACATCCCCTGCAAGAAGCATCCCAATCCAATTGGATTCTCAATTTTGCCATGCATTATCAAATGCGTCACTCCAACTCCTTCCTCAAATGATCCCACGTCGTTAAAAACCTACTACCATGCGATTTTCTTAAAATGCGCATAAAAACACAGAACAAGCGGTCAACATTGGAAGCTATGCTATTCTTTTTGGTTGAAAAAGTATGAAGTGTGTAGAAGGTGTATCACGAAACGAATTTTTCAGCAATGAAATATTCCAAGTAAATCATCATCATCTTCAGTCACCCTGGAGGGATTCCTCTTGGCGTGGAAATCATGCTTCATGAATTGCCACCACAGATGAAACTCAAAAGCACTCTGCAATTTGTGGCTTAGGTTGGCTTGCCCCTGCTTATATATAGGAATGAAAGTTTAATTGGGTAGTCTGTCCTTTGTCCTAGTATCTGAAGGTGCCTAACCATGAAAAACTGGGGTCCTTATGGAGCAATGGTACTAATTCAGCTAGCTTATGGTGGATCAAATATCCTAATAAAAATCGCAATCGACAAGGGACTAAATCAAATTGTCTTTGTGGTGTACAGACATATCATTGCCATGCTTTTGCTAGGTCCCTTTGCTTATGTATTTGAAAGGTAAGGATCCCTTAATCTGCCATAGCGTTTGCTTTGATGCTCCATTTGATCATATGGCCTAAATGAAGTAGTTAGAGGATAAAAGAAGAGCAGTAATCTCTTTAAATGTATTTGCAAAGCAGGACGCAACGCCCTTCACTCTCATTTTCAGTGATGATGAAGATTTTTGTGTTAGCCTCACTAGGCACCACCGTCCATCTTAATGTTTACTATGCTGGTTTACATTACACTTCCGCAACCGTTGCAAGTGCCTTGGGTAATGTTATTCCCGGTTTGACATTTCTCATGGCTGTTCTTTTTAGGTAAATGCTCCAGTCATCCGAAATCCAAGTATCTAACTTCAGTCCTGATTACTTGTTTTCCAACTGTGCTGCCTTTTTAGCGTTATCTGATTTCTATTTTTTTAGGATGGAAGAGGTGAGGATTCGAAGTGCAAGAGGTCGAGCTAAGGTGTTGGGAACAATGGTTTGCATTGGTGGGGCACTTACTTTTACCTTTTGGAAAGGAGGGTACCTGTTCAATGGCTTCACAGAAAGACCACTGATCAACGTCTACAGTACCAAAGGTTCCGCTAGTGAGCATCATGGTGGGAAAAACTGGATCAAAGGCTCAGTCCTCATTCTGATCAGCCATATTGCATGGAGCTCGTGGCTCATTCTCCAGGTGATATCTACTTCATTGAAAATAATAAGCCTGTATCACTATATATGTTATTTGTACCTAATCCATAGAAAGGAGCTCGTAACTCGGACACTGTTTTCACAGGCTGTAGTGTACAAAGTCTACCCAGCTCGATTATCTCTGAATGTTCTTATCTGCTTCTTTGCTTCACTGCAATCTTCCTTCCTTGCCTTGATTTTTGCAAGGAATCCAGTCTTGTGGAAGCTAGAATGGAATGTGCAGCTCTTGACCATCATATACTGTGTGAGTCTACTCCTAATATCTCAGTATTTATGTACTAATGACTAATAACAAAAGCGATCGATCAGTTTCCATTAGTCTACTCCTAATATTTACTTTTGTGATAGGGAGTTGTGATCTCAGGATTGGTGTACTACTTGCAAACTTGGTGTATCAGTAAGAGAGGACCCGTTTTTGCAGCAATGTTTACTCCATTACTAGTTATTTTTGTGGGAATATTCTCAGCAGTTGCTTTTGCAGAGCGTCTTCACTTGAGCAGGTGAGTAACGAATTACAACACTAATTTGATTTTATCTCTCTTCTAATGATCTGAGTGTTTCTCATGCCATGATCATTGAGTTAAGATGCCTGGTTTTCACTTTGTATCAGCATTTTAGTTCTTTTATCTTTTGATGTGAAGAATAATACAAGGTTGTTGGTCCTTCCCAGCTTGATAGGAGCATTTCTCATCATTGCTGGCCTTTACATTGTCCTGTGGGGTAAGAGGACAGATGGTCGCTCTGAAGGAATAAGTAAGAGTAAAAAAGGCTTGGATGATGATAAGGTACTGGAGATTTCTATAAATGATCAGCCTGGTACAAACCCCATCACAAATGAAAGGAAATGAGAACTGGGTTAAGGGAAGGGAAGGGAAGGGAAAAAATGAACAAAGTTTGGTCAAAGGTTGTCTTGATTGAAGTCATATATGCTAAGGCTAATCAGCGGGAAAATGGTTGAATCTTTTTCATTATGACAATCTAAGTGGTTGAGACCCAGTCATCATTGGTGTAATTGGGAGATAGTTATTCCATTGAAATAACATGATGTTTCTTCTTTCATACTTTGAAATTTTACAAGGTCCAAACGAGACTTATCTTTCATCACATTGAAAAAGTCATTTTTTCATTGGGATATTTCAAACCAAGGTATGAGGGGCTATCTCTAAGTTTTTCTTGGAGCAAAAACTGACAAATATAATATAGTATAATAGATTGTAAAATGGTAAGCTACCATAACAGTCCTTACTAAACAAAAAATTCTTACCACATAATATGTATAATGAAATCTAAATCGTCAAATAAGGGTACAAATCTAAGGTACAATGGTATAAATAATGAAACTTCTAAAAGTATAGGTGACACCATAAGACTGATGGTGCATTTTCCAAAAGAAGTAGATTTGATCAAATGCATATATTTAAGAACAGATTAAGGCCATTGGAAAGGAAAATCCTAAAGCATTATTTAAATTGAACATATATTAAAAAGGGCATCTTATCCGATCCAAGCCTTTTGGCGTTGCACAATGACAAGAAAAATGCGCACGCTCGTAGATATTATATTGCATCTAATTTTCTTGAAATACAAGATGCTCATTGTTCGATAAGAAACCAATTTTCACAACTTCAAATATTTAAGAAATATATGTGCAATTTAGTTTAGATCAAATAAAATAATTGAAGTCTTATTCAAATAAAATAAAAAGACGAGGGCTCATCGAGATTCTCTACGTTTTTCTTAAATCCTATATTTAATAGTTATTAATTGGAATAACTTTGTATTTTTGCCTTTAACTAAAAGCCAAAGGTAAAGTCCAATCATAATTTTCAAAAGACAACATTAATATTATAAAAACTTTATTAAATATAAAAAAAATTCTTAAATAAATTAAAATAGGGTTTTAACAAGATTTTTTTTTTCTAATTTCCATATTATGTTTTTGTAGCCATAATCCCTTTGAATTTTTATTTTTTATTTTAAAAAAAAAAGCTTAAAAATTAACATTTTAGAAATCAATGCAAACAAAAATTTATATGTCTATACTCATTTCGCTTTAAAATTGAACAAATCTCACTAAAATCAGCAATGAGCTTCTAGAAAGACTAATTCAGTTCTGAAAACATTGATAGAAACACAAAACAAGTGCTTAGCATTGGAAGCTATGCTATTCCTTTTGCATGAAAAAGTATGACGTGTGTAGAAGGTGTATCACAAAAAGAATTTTTCAGCAGTGAAATATTCCAAGCAATGGCAAAATCACCGGTCGAATGGATACAAAATGAAGCAGCATCATCTTCAGTTACCATGGAGGGATTCTTCTTGGCGTGGAGATCATGCTCCTTCAATTGCCACCACAGACGAAACTCTAGGGCACTTTGCAATTTGTGGCTTAGGTTGGTTCTGCTTATATATAGGAAATGAAAGTTTAATTAGGTAGTCTGTCCTTTGTCCAGTATCTGAAGGTGCCTAGCTAATCATGAAAACCTGGGGTCCTCATGGAGCAATGGTACTAGTTCACCTAGCTAAACAAGGGACTAAATCAAATCGTCTTTGTGGAGTACAGACATATCATTGCCACGCTTTTGCTAGGTCCCTTTGCTTATGTACTTGAAAGGTAAGGATCCCTTAATCTGTCATAGCTTTTGCGTTGATCCTCCATCTGATCATATGGCCTAAATGAAATAATTAGAGGATAAAAGAAGAGCAGTAATTTCTTTAAATGTATTTGCACAGCAGGACGCAACGCCCTTCACTCTCATTTTCAGTGATGATGAAGATTTTTGTGTTAGCCTCACTAGGCACCACCATCTTTCTTAATGTTTACTATGCTGGTTTACATTACACTTCTGCAACAGTTGCAAGTGCCTTGAGTAATGGTATTCCCAGTTTGACATTTCTTATGGCTGTTCTTTTTAGGTAAATGCTCCAGTCATCCGAAATCCAAGTATCTAACTTCAGTCCTGATTACTTGTTTACCAACTGTGCTGCCTTTTTAGCGTTATCTGATTTCTAATGTTTAGGATGGAAGAGGTGAGGATTCAAAGTGCAAGAGGTCGAGCTAAGGTGTTGGGCACAATGGTTTGCATTGGTGGGGCACTTACTTTTACCTTTTGGAAAGGAGGGTGCCTGTTCAATGGCTTCACAGAAAGACCACTGATCAACGTCTACAGTACCAAAGGTTCCGCTAGTGAGCATCATGGTATGAAAAACTGGATCAAAGGCTCAGTTCTCATTCTGATCAGCCATATTGCATGGAGCTCGTGGCTCATTCTCCAGGTGATATCTACTTCATTGAAAATAATAAGCCTGTATCACTATATATGTTATTTGTACCTAATCCATCGAAAGGAGCTCGGAACTTGGACACTGTTTTCACAGGCTGTAGTGTACAAAGTCTACCCAGCTCGATTATCTCTGAATGGTCTTATCTGCTTCTTTGCTTCACTGCAATCTTCCTTCCTTGCCTTGATTTTTGCAAGGAATCCAGTCTTGTGGAAGCTAGAATGGAATGTGCAGCTCTTGACCATCATATACTGTGTGAGTCTACTCCTAATATCTCAGTATTTATGTACTAATGACTAATAACAAAAGCGATCGATCAGTTTCCATTAGTCTACTCCTAATATTTACTTTTGTGATAGGGAGTTGTGGGCTCAGGATTGGTGTACTACTTGCAAACTTGGTGTATCAGTAAGAGAGGACCGGTTTTTGCAGCAATGTTTACTCCATTACTAGTTAGTTTTGTGGGAATATTCTCAGCAGTAGTTGCTTTTGCAGAGCGTCTTCACTTGAGCAGGTGAGTAACGAATTACAACACAAATTTGAATTTATCCAATATTTTCATAATCAGACCAGTCATTGAATCAGAAAAGTTATCAATTCACGGTTTACTGATTGAACCAGCGATCGAACCGCGGTCGAACTGATGATGACGTCATAAACATATAATTTATAAATTATTAAAATTTAAAATAATTATAAAAAATAAAAATAATAATTTATATACTATTTAAAAATTAAAATTTCATTTGAAAATGAAAAAATTAGTTTCAAATTTAAAATTTAAATTAAAATCATAATTTTAATTTAAAATTTAAAATTCATTTTTAAATAAAAAGCTTATTTTAAAATTTGATTTAAAATTTTAATTTTTATTAATTTAAATTAAAATCAGAAGTTTTAAACATGAAGTAAAAAAATAATAAATAATATAAAGATGAAATAAAAAATAAATAAATCTAGCAGAAGAGATGAGAGGGTGGGACAAAAAAGGGCTACTTTTTCTATTGAGGGGTTCCAGTGGGGGTCGCTCGGAGGAGGAGGGCTTTTTCTCCAGCAACAGCAGCACGAGGTGGGGGGTTTGGGGGGAGGGGGGTTGGCTTTTTCGGCACGGGGTGTGGGCAAGGGTTCCTGGGAGTCGCGTGGGGGTGTTCCGACGGGCAAAAAATGGAACCTTTTTCAGTGGGAGTGGGGGTGGGGGCGGGGGTTCCAGCAGGGTCGTGGAAGGATGGGGTTTCCAGCGCAGGGGTGGGTTCCTACGGGTAAAAAAGGGAAGCTTTTCTTTTCCAGCATGGGGGTGTTGCCAACGAGGGACGACAATAATGGGAGGAAAAATTAATTTCAATCGTACCGGCCGATTCGAATAGAACCGGACGGTTTGTCCGGTTTATCGGTTGGACCGCCGGTTTAAGTGGTCCAACCCAGATTCAATACCATTCCGGTCTAATTGGTCGAACCAAACCGGAACCGTGACCGGTCGGTTCGGTTTTTAAAACCATGATTTTATCTCTCTTCTAATGATCTGAGTGGTTCTCATGCCATGATCATTGAGTTAAGATGCCTGGTTTTCACTTTGTATCAGTATTTTAGTTCTTTTATCTTTTGATGTGAAGAATAATACAAGGTTGTTGGTCCTTCCCAGCTTGATAGGAGCATTTCTCATCATTGCTGGCCTTTACATTGTCCTGTCGGGTAAGAGGATAGATGGTCGCTCTGAAGGAATAAGTAAAGAGTAAAAAAGGCTTGGATGATGATAAGATACTGGAGATTTCTATAAATGATCAGCCTGGTATAAACCCCATCACAAATGAAAAGAAATGAGAATTGGGTTAAGGGAAGGGAAAGGAAAAAATGAACAAAGTTTGGTCAAAGGTTTTGTCTTGATTGAAGTCATGTATGCTAAGGCTAATCAGCAGGAAAATGGTTGAATCTTTTTTCATTATGACAATCCAAGTGGTTGAGACCCAGTCATCACGGTTGTAATTGGGATGTAATTGGGAGACAGTTATTCCACTGAAATAACAAGGTGTTTCTTCTTCTCATACTTTGAAATTTTACAAGGTCCAAACGAGACTTACCTTTCATCACATTGAAAAAGTAATTTTTTTTAATGTGATATTTCAAACCAAGGTATGAGGGGCTACCTCTAAGTTTTTCTCATAGCAAAAATTGACAAATATAATATAGTATAATGGATTGTAAAATAGTAAGCTATCGTAACAGTATTTACCAAACAAAAAATTCTTACTATAAAATATGTATGATGAAATCTAAATCGTTAAATAAGGGTACAAATCTAAGATACAAGGGTACAAACAATGAAACTTCTAAATGCATATGTGATACCATAAGATTGATTGTGAATTTTTCAAAAGAAGTAAATTTGATCAAAGGCATATATGTGAGAAAAACAAAACATGATAGAAGATACTAAGATGCCTAGAAAGGCAAATCTCGAGCATTATTTAAATGGAACATATATTAAAAAATGGCACCGTATCCAATCCAAGCCTTTTGGTGGTGCACAACGGCAAAAAAAAATGTGCACGCTCATAGATATTATATTGCATCTAATTTTCTTGAAATACAAGATGTTTATTGATTGATAAAAAACCAATTTTCACAACTTCAAATATTTAAGAAATATATGTACAATTTAGTTTAGATCAAACAAAATAATTATAGTCTTATTCAAATAAAATAAAAAGACGAGGGCTCATCGAGATTCTCTACGTTTTTCTTAAATCCTATATTTAATAGTTATTAATTGGAATAACTTTGTATTTTTGCCTTTAACTAAAAGCTAAAGGTAAAGTCAAATCATAATTTTCAAAAGACAACATTAATATTATAAAAACTTTATTAAATATAAAAAAAATCTTAAATAAATTAAAATAGGGTTTTAACAAGTTTTTTTTTTCTAATTTCCATATTATGTTTTTGTAGCCATAATCCCTTTGAATTTTTATTTTTTTTAGAAAAAAAAAAGCTTAAAAATTAACATTTTAGAAATCAATGCAAACAAAATTTATGTCCATACTCATTTCGCTTTAAAATTGAACAAATCTCACTAAAATCAGCAATGAGCTTCTAGAAAGACTAATTCAGTTCTGAAAACATTGATAGAAACACAAAACAAGTGCTTAGCATTGGAAGCTATGCTATTCCTTTTGCATGAAAAAGTATGACGTGTGTATAACGTGTATCACAAAAAGAATTTTTCAGCAGTGAAATATTCCAAGCAATGGCAAAATCACCGGTCGAATGGATACTAAATGAAGCAGCATCATCATCTTCAGTTACCATGGAGGGATTCTTCTTGGCGTGGAGATCATGCTCCTTCAATTGCCACCACAGAAGAAACTCAAGGGCACTTTGCAATTTGTGGCTTAGGTTGGTTCTGCTTATATATAGGAAATGAAAGTTTAATTAGGCAGTCTGTCCTTTGTCCAGTATCTGAAGGTGCCTAATCATGAAAACCTGGGGTCCTCATGGAGCAATGGTACTAGTTCAGCTAGCTAATGGTGGATCAATTATCCTTATGGGAATCGCAATGGATAAGGGACTAAATCAAATCGTCTTTGTGGTGTACAGACACATCATTGCCATGCTTTTGCTAGGTCCCTTTGCTTATGTACTTGAAAGGTAAGGATCCCTTAATCTGCCATAGCTTTTGCTTTGATCCTCCATCTGATCATATGGCCTAAATGAAATAATTAGAGGATAAAAAAAGAGCAGTAATTTCTTTAAATGTATTTGCAACGCAGGACGCAACGCCCTTCACTCTCATTTTCAGTGATGATGAAGATTTTTGTGTTAGCCTCGCTAGGCACCACCATCTTTCTTAATGTTTACTATGCTGGTTTACATTACACTTCTGCAACAGTTGCAAGTGCCTTGAGTAATGGTATTCCCAGCTTGACATTTCTCATGGCTGTTCTTTTTAGGTAAATGCTCCAGTCATCCAAAATCCAAGTATCTAACTTCAGTCCTGATTACTTGTTTACCAACTGTGCTGCCTTTTTAGCGTTATCTGATTTCTATTGTTTAGGATGGAAGAGGTGAGGATTCAAAGTGCAAGAGGTCGAGCTAAGGTGTTGGGAACAATGGTTTGCATTTGTGGGGCACTTACTTTTACCTTTTGGAAAGAAGGGTACCTGTTCAATGGCTTCATGGAAAGACCACTGATCAACGTCCACAGTACCAAAGGTTCCGCTAGTGAGTTGAATCATGGTGTGAAAAACTGGATCAAAGGCTCGGCCCTCATTCTGATCAGCAATATTGCATGGTGCTCGTGGCTCATTCTCCAGGTGATATCTACTTCATTGAAAATAATAAGCCTGTATCACCGTATGTGTCAGTTGTATCTAATTCATGGAAAGGAGTTCCTAACTTGGACACTGTTAATAGGTTGTAGTGTACAAAGTCTACCCAGCTCGATTATCTCTGAATGTTCTTATCTGCTTCTTTGCTTCACTGCAATCTTCCTTCCTTGCCTTGATTTTTGCAAGGAATCCAGTCTTGTGGAAGCTAGAATGGAATGTGCAGCTATGGACCATCATATACTCTGTGAGTCTACTCCTAATATCTCAGTATTCATGTACTAATGAGTAATAACAAAATCGATCAGTTTCCATTAATCTACTCCTAATGTTTATGTTTGTGATAGGGAGTTGTGGGCTCAGGATTGGTGTACTACTTGCAAACTTGGTGTATCAATAAGAGAGGACCGGTTTTTGCAGCAATGTTTACTCCATTACAAGTTATTACTGTGGGAATATTCTCAGCAGTTGCTTTTGCAGAGCGTCTTCACTTGGGCAGGTAACAAGTTACAACACAAATTTTATTTTATTTCTCTGCTAATGATCTGAGTGTTTCGCATGCCATGATCATTGAGTTCAGATGCCTGGTTTTTACTTTGTATCAGCATTTTAGTTCTTGTATCTTTTGATGTGAAGAATAATTCAAGGTAGTTGCCAGCTTGATAGGAGCATTTCTCATCATTGCTGGCCTTTACATTGTCCTGTGGGGTAAGAGGACAGATGGTCGCTCTGAAGGAACAAGTGAGAGTGAAAAAGGCTTGCATGATGATAAGGTACTGGAGATTTCTGTAAATGATGAGCCTGGTACAATCCCCATCACAAATGAAAGGAAATGAAGACTGGGTTCAGGGAAGTGAAGGGAAAAAATGAACAAGGTTTTGTCTTGATTGAAGTCATGCTAAGGTTATGTAGCAGGAAAATGGCTGAATCATTTTTCATTGTGACAATCTAAGTGGTTGAGACCCACTCCTCATGCTTGTAATTGGGAGACGATTATTCCATTGAAATAGTAGGGTGTTTCTTCTTCTCATACTTTGAAATTTTACAAGGTCCAAACAAGGCTTACCTTTCATCACATTAAAAAAAGTCATTTTTTCAATGGGATATTTCAAAATGAGGGGCTACCTCTAAATTTTTCTCGTAGCAAAAACTGACAAATATAATATAGTATAATAGATTGTAAAATAGTAAGCTACCGTAGCAGTACTTACTAAACAAAAAATTCTTCTTGCCACTATTTAGGAGCTTGCACTTCTGTTGTTTGGAAGAGGAGACTTGATTTCTGCTTGCTTATGGATGTCTCTTGTGTCTATTCTTAGTTCTACTTCTCATCTTCATTGAAGAACACATCTCTACTAACAATTAACTTCCCTGTTTGAGGTTGATACACCTTGTAAGCTTTAGAGGAGGAACTGTATCCCACAAAGATGTTTGGTTCTAACTTCTTGTCAAGTTTATCACGCTTGACCTGTGGAATGTGAGAGAAACACACACAACCAAACACTCTAAGGAAATTTAGTGAAGGTTTATAGCCATACCATGCCTCAAATGGAGTTTTATCCTCCAATGCCTTGGTAGGGAATCTGTTCTACAAGAAAACTGCAGTACTTGCCGCCTCAACCCAAAACTTCATTGGCAACTCCTTGTCATGAAACATACATTTGGTCATCTCCACTATGTATCTGTTTCTCTTTTCACTAACTCCATTTTGTTGTGGAGTATATGGAGCAATAAGCTGGTGTTCTATGCCCTCTTCCTCGCAAAACAAATTAAATTCTTTTGAGGGGTATTCTTTTCCATTATATGACCTTAGAACTTGAATTTTTCAGCTACTTCGATTTTCCACCATTTTCTTGAACTTCGAAAACACTCCAGCCACTTCTAACTTGAATTTTAAGAAAAAAAAATCCAACACAATCTTGTAAAATCATCAATGAAAGCAATGTAATATTGACTACCTGCTAATGATATAGTTCTCTGAGGATTGGATACATCTGTGTGGATTAGATGCAACTTGTGAATGGCTCTTCAGGTTGACTTTGGGAATGGTCTCCGTTTTTGTTTACCGTATTGGCAAGCATGACAATTTGGTAAGTGATCTGAAAAGGCTAGTAATCCTTCTGACAACTCATTTTTCTTCATTAGCAACATTCCTTGAAGGTGGCAATGGCCAAGTCTCTTGTGCCATTTTTGAGTAACGTTCTCCTCAATGGAATAAGCAATCTACTTTTCCTCGATTGGATCAAATGAGAAGCTTTTGCATCTCATTTCTACTCTGAAAACTTCTTGTCCATTGTAACATGAATGAGGCAATGTTTGTCTTCAAATGACACTTTGAATCATTTTTCTATGAGTTGACCGACACTCCACAAATTTTGATCAATATTAGGTACAAAGATAACATTTAAGATTGTCTTTGTGCCTGTGTTTGTTGAGATGGCAATGGTTCCTTTTCCTTTCACAGGAATGTGATCACCATTTCCTATCCTAACCTTTGTGATTGCTATGAGCTTTAAATCTTTGAAGAGAGTCCCGTCATGGGTTATGTGGTTTGTAAAACCACTATCAGCCAACTTTCACTTGATTCCCTACTTGAGAAGCAAATGGCAACAAAAAATTGATCTTCCTCTTCTTGGTCAGCAACTTGAGCATCTGCTTCCTGTATCTGATTTTTATACTTGCATATCACAGCCTCATGTCCGAACTTGTTGCATTTGGAACATTTGGCATCAGGTCTTCTCCAGCATCTAAGTGGAGGATGGCCTTTATTCTCATAGTGCTGGCAGGGTGGATATTTTCCTTTGAAATTTCCAGTTCTGCTTTTATTGCTACTCGAGGTTGTAAAGTCACTGTTTTCTTCCTAGCCTTTCTTTTTTCTTCTTAGCTCCGTGATGTTTTGCTTGTAGAGCTCCTTCAGTGATGACATCTTGCTTCATAAGCCTTCTTCACTCTTGTGCCTACAAAGAATTAAGCAATTCTGCCAAGGATATCTTTGGCAAATCCTTAGTGTTCTCTAAGGTTGTAACAATTGTTTCATACCTTTCAGGCATCATGACAAAGATCTTTTCTACAATCCTTGAATCATTTAATTTAGAGCCGAGTAACCTTACTTTGTTTGCAATACTTAGAAGTTTATCTGAATAGTCTTTAATTGTTTCAGATTCCTTCATTTTTTGCAACACAAATTCTCTTATCAAATTCAAAACTTGCATACCTTTTATCATTTCATCTCCTACATATTCTTCTTGAAGATAATCCCATATTGCTTTTGCTGTTTTAAGGGACATGACTCTTGTGAAAATCGTGGGTGACACCACAGCAAACAAGCATGCCTTAGCCTTTGATTTCTTCGTTTTCTTCTCCTTATGAGCTTTGATCTGAGCTATGGTGGGATTATTCGGTAAGACTAGGATATCATAATCCTCTTTTATAGCCTCCCAAAGATCCAAAGCTTCCAAATATGTCTCCATGCGTACTGCCCAAATCTGGTAATTATCTCCATTGAAGACAGGCAGAGCAATTGATGAAAAACTGGCCTCTACTTCCATGATGTGTCGTACTCAACATAGATCCCTCAATAAGATTGCTTTGATACCAATTGTTAGTTTTTAATCTAGAAATAACTAGAAGACTGACAATACTTTGCAGCAGGAGAACTATTGAAAGATTAAACTCAAGAAATGATGCAAAAGGAATTCATTAATTCATTCAACTGAAATACAATAAATAGAAATTGAAAAACAAACAGAAACAAAGATCATGGTCCTACATTTCAGCCATGATTCATAGCATGAAACAAACTAACCAACAACTTAATTAGATTAGGACTTAAACTTTTAAATAACTGAAAAATAAAACAACAATTAAAACACATGCATAAACTACAGTCCTAAGGAAGCCAAAATAACAAATAACATAAATTGCAGGTTGTGAAGAAAGAAATGGAAGGAACCTACTGAAATGAAAGAACTAAATGTGCATAAATGACATGTTAGTGCAACAAATGAAAGAAAAAAAAATCCAACACTTTTGGAGGAGGAAAATATGCTTATGAATGATAGGTGGAGTGAGAGCAGACACTGCATGCTGTTAAGTTTGTCCCATAAGAAAGATGAACCTTTCTTATAATTGTTCATGGAAACATCTTCATACACTTATACAACAGAACCTATCATTTCACTGATGGAGAAGATGACCTTGGATTTTACCCTAAAATGAGGAGAAACAGAATCGAGGATGCGTATAGAGTGTTACATCCAATAGCAATGAAGTTTTAACAAGGGGTACGGCTTATCACACTTACAGTGTTTGCAAGACTGCAACCTTTTAGAGCAGAAAGCACACCAGAACTATAGACTACATGCCTCTGGCATATGATCAAGAGAATCATTACAGGTTGTTTATCCACATGGAAGGAGACCTAGTCATCATGGCTGTAATGGGGAGACAGTTATTCCATTGAAATAACAGGGTGTTTGTCCAAGAAATTCAATGTTGCAAGCAGGAAACCACATAAATTATTGACATCCAACTTGAGTCCTAAAAGACCAAATAATAAATGACAGTGACAATAACAAATAATTGATAGTCATCGTAATGCCTAAGCTTTGTGTTTCATTTATTCCATTCTTAATGTTTTGTTTGATGTGAATTCCTTTGTTTGAGAAACAACATTATCCAAAATAGATATTGTTGATTAGCATGACTCATGAAGCTAAATCGGTTTTATTTGTTGTTATTCTTTAGGATTATGACCATTTCTTCATGCTATTTTTTAGGCACTTAGCCGTTATGCTCAACATGCAGCAAATTTTTCTGCAATTCAGTTTTCATTATGCTATATAGATAAATGGTTTGTTGCTCAATAAAATGAGGTCTTCTACAGTCTCTAAATTAGCTTTCTTTCATTATCTTTAGTCTTTGGTTTCCTAAATATCCAACAGACTGGTATCAGAGCAATAATCTTGAGGGACCTGTGAGATTGAGAGAGCTCATACACAATTCCTAAACACTTATCACTTATCTCTCCAAAAAACACAAAAACCTATTCAGAATGAATTCAGAAAATTCATTCACTGCAATTGCACTTCCAGTGTTTGATGGAACAAATTATCAGGTGTGGACTATTAGAATAGAAACCTATCTTGATGCTTATGATCAATGGGAAGCTGTTGAACAAGTATATGAAGTTCCACCCCTGCCAAACAATCCAACTCTTGCACAAATCAGAAATCAAAAGGACAGGAAGCAAAAAAAATCAAAAGCAAGAGCAACCTTGTTTGCAGCAGCCTCATCTACAATTTTTACCAGAATAATGACACGGAAAACAGCCAAGGAAATTTGGGATTTTTTTAAGCAAGAATACAAATGAAATGAAAGGGTCAAAGGGATGCAAGTGTTGAATTTGATCCGAGAATTTGAGATGCAAAAGATGAAAGAATCAGAGACAATCAAGGAATATTCTGACAGACTTCTTAGCATTGTCAATAAAGTAAGACTCCTTGGTACTGACTTTTATGCTTCTAGAATTGTTCAAAAGGTCCAAGTCACAATTCCTGAAAAGTTTGAGGCTACAATTTCATCTTTGGAAAACTTAAAAGATCTATCAAGCATTACCTTGGCAGAATTGTTGAACGCATTGCAGACACAAGAATAAAGGAAGCTTATGAGGCAAGAAGGATCTGTGGAGGGTGCTATTCAAGCCAAATCACAAGAACAACAATGGTGGCCCAAAAAAAAAAAACAGAACAAAAACAACAAACTTGGAGGTTCTGCAAGCAACAACAAGAATAGCCAAAGCAGCAACACTCAAGTCTTTTCACCTTGTCCCTACTGCAAAAAAAACCAATCATCCACAGAATAAGTGTTAGTGGAAGCCAGATGTAAGATGTCACAAGTGTGGTCAGTTAGGGCACATGGAAAGGATATGCAAGACTCAACAGCACTAAGGAGAAGCCAAGGCTACTGAGGATCAACCTCAAGAGAAGCAGTTGTTTGTGGTATCATGCTTTGCCAACAACAGCTCCACAAAAAGCTGGCTTATAGATAGTGGTTGTACAAACCACATGACTTATGATCGAGAGCTCTTTAGAAAGCTTGACAAGACCATTATTTATAAAGTCCGAATTGGAAATGAAACGCATATTGCAGTAAAAGGCAAAGGAACAATAGCAATTGAAGGCAACATAGGACTGAGATTAATTTATGATGCTTTATGTGTTCCTGAAATTAATCAAAACATTTTGAGTGTTACTCAATTGTTGGAAAAAGGTCATAAGGTGTTATTTGAAGACAAAAACTGTGTGATTAAAGATACAAAAGGCATAAAAGTGTTCAAAGTTCAAATGAAAGGCAACAACTTTGCCTTGGATTTGATGGAAAAAAAGCAAGTTGTTGTACACAAAGAAAATAGCAATACTGTGCTTTGGCACAAGAGATTGGGCCATTTCCATCATGTCGCTCTACTTTTCATAAAGAAGAACAATCTGGTGAAAGGTTTGCCCGAATTAGAAGAAAAGCCTCCTAAATGTGCTGCCTGTCTGTATGGGAAGCAAACCAGGCTTTCTTTTCAATAAAACAAGGCTTGGAGGGCTACACAAAGGTTGCAATTAATACACACAGATGTAGGAGGACAAATGAAAACACCATCATTGAATGATAGTAAGTATTATATTGCTTTCATTGATGATTACTCAAGAATGTGCTGGATTTATTTTATGAAGCTTAAAGCTTGGATTGAAACTCAAAGCGGATGCAAATGCAGGTGATCAGATCTGATAATGGAACTGAATATACCTCTGAAAAGTTTAACAAGTTTTGTGAAGATGCAGGCATTGAACATCAGATGATAGCACCTTACACTCCTCAACAGAATGGTGTTGTGAAGAGGAAAAACCGGACAATTATGGAGATGGCAAGGTGCTTCCATCATGACAAAGGACTGCCAAAGAAATTTTTGCTGAGGCTGTAAACACAACAGTTTTTCTGCTAAACAGATTGCCAATAAAAGCTTTGCAGAAAAAAAACTCCACTTGAAGCATGGTATGGCTACAAACCAAAGTTGCTTAATTTGATGACATTTGGTTGCCTATGTTTCTCTTAGATCCCTCAAGTTAAGAGAGACAAATTGGACAAAAAAAAAAGCAGAATTTGGGATTTTTGTAGGTTATAGCTCAATTTCAAAGGCTTACATGATCTACTTACCACAAAGCAATGAAGTAATTGTCAGCAAGGATGTTCAATTCCTCAAGTTAGATAACTGGAGTTGGGAGAATGACAAAAAGCTTGAGGTTCAGGAGGAGAATGATGATATGGGTGATGAACCTGTTAGAGGAACCAAATCACTCTCTGACATTTATCAGAGGTGTAATGTTGTTGTAATGAAGCCTACAGGGTATGAAGAAACTGCAACTGATCGGAAGTGTATGGCTGCAATGGAGGAGCTAAAGATGATTGAAAAGAACCAGACATGGGAGTTGGTAGACAGACCTAAACACAAGAAAGCTATAGGAGTCAAGTGGGTTTACAAAACCAAGATCAATCTTAATGGTTCTGTAAACAAGTACAAGGCAAGACTTGTTATCAAGGGATATGCCCAGATGTTTGGGGTAGATTTTTCTGAAACTTTTGCCCCGGTTGCCAGGTTGGATACCATAAGGATGTTGTTGGTTCTTGCTGCACAAAAGGATTGGGTTATACACCAAATGGATGTCAAGTCAATCTTTTTGAATGGATACTTAGAGGAAGAAATTTTTGTGGAGCAACATGAAATTTTTCAAGAACAAAAAGAGAAGGTATATCAACTGGAAAAAGTCTTGTATGGTTTAAGAACAGGCACCAAGGTCCTGATATAGCAGAATTGATGCACACTTAGTGAACTTAGGCTTCGAAAAAAGTCTGAGTGAATCTACATTATATATCAAGAAGGCTGATGATGAAATACTTGTGGTATCTCTGTATGTTGATGATGTACTCATTACAGGAAGGAGCAAGGAGTTGATTGGCAAGTTTAAAAAAGAAATGAAATATGTCTTTCAAATGACAGACCTTGGGAGGATGACATTCTTCCTTGGTATGCAGGTACATCAAAAGCAAAATGAAACATTTCTATCCCAACATAAATATGCAAAGGAAGTCCTCAAGAAGTTCAACATGGAAAAGTGCAAGCCAACTGCAATTCCAATGAATCAAAAGGAGACTAATATGCGGCCTAATGTATTAATTGCAACCAGGCCAGATATCATGCATGCAATGAGTTTGCTATCAAGTTATATGCACTGTGCTAGTGAAATTCATTTTCAAGCAGCAAAAAGAATTTTTAGATATGTTAAGGGCATAATTGATTATGGAATAAGGTTCAGTCAAGTTAAAAACTTCACTCTCCATGGTTATTCTGATAGTGATGGGCTGGATGTGTTGATGATATGAGAAGCACCTCGGGTTACTGTTTTAGCTTTGGTTCTGGAATTTTTTTCGTGGTGTTCTAAGAAGCAAGAAGTCATAGCTCGATCCACAGTAGAAGCAGAATATGTAGCTACTGCTGCTGCTGCTGCTGCTGTGAATCAAGCCCTTTGGATCATGAAAACTCATGATAGATTTGCATATGGAACAACAAGAAGGCACACAAAAATTCATGGACTACCAACCTGCAATTTCAATTGCTAATAACCCAATGTTCCATGGCAAAACAAAACACTTCAAGATAACGTTTTATCTTCTAATAGAGGTACAAAGGGAAGGGGAAGTGTAGCTAATCTACTGCAAAACAGAAAATCAAAGTGCTGACATCCTAAAAAAGGCACTTCCAAAGATTACATATGAATTCTTGAGGCAGAAGCTTGGTGTCTGCAGCTCCAGAATCAAGGAAGAGTGTTGACTGGCATGACTCATGAAGCTGAATCAGTTTTATTTGTTGCTATTCTTTAGGATTATGACCATTTCTTCATGCTATTTTTTTTGGCACTTAGCTGTTATGCTCAACATGTAGCAGATTTTTCTGTAATTCGGTTTTCATTATGCTGTATAAATAGATGGTTTGTTGCTCAATAAAATGAGGTCTTTTGCAGTCTCTAAATTAGCTTTCTCTCATTATCTTTAGTCTTTGGTTTCCTAAATATCCAACAGATTCTAACAGAAACATGTGTTCATCGACAGATATTTCTTCACTGACATGATTGGCCAATTTTTATCTATTTTCAGTCAATAACATCTAGTCTGAGAAAACAACGTCCTCTTCTGCCTCCATGCATCACTTCAGAGAGTTTTCAATATCAATCACAAAACACTACTTCACATCCTTCTTTATTAGCCTCTCAAGGGCTTCGTTTGCATACTGAATTGGAATTACTTCGATCTCTGGGTGAATTCCATGTGCAGCACAAAAGTCAAGCATTTCTTGTATATCTTTTGTACCACCTGTAGCGCTACCAGAAACAGTTCTCATACCTGCAGGATGGTCGATTCATACAGTCCTAATAAGCTGAGAGTACTCCGACTTGTCTAGGCTATGATACATAAACCAATGCACAATCACAATTAACTATTTTAAATTAGAAAGTTTCTGAGCCAGAATTACCTCTGACAAGGTTTCCAGGACTGGATTTCGCTTCACTTGGAGACCCCACCAGAACTAGGACTCCGACAGTCTTTAACAGAGACAAGTATGGATCAAATGAGTGATCACCTGATGCGGTATCAATTATAAAATCGAGTGATTCAGAAAGAGCTTGCACACAAGATAGTAACCATCAATTTATGAAAAGCCTTCATTCTTGCTTGTGATATCAAGGCAAACCATGCACAATAGGAAGTCAGATGGATTTTTACCATCATCTGCTGTTCGTCTGATGAGACCACAAATTTGTCTGCTCCAAGCAAATTCAGAGCTTCTTCTTTCTTGGATATGCTTGTGCTGAAAACGGTAACATGCAATCCAAAAGCCTTACCAAACTTCACAGCCAAGTGACCAAGACACCCCGAGGGATTTACCAGGTTGGTTCATCTTATGGCGCATCATGGGAGTGTAAACAGTAATTCCAGCACATAGCAAAGGTGCTGCTGAAGCTGATGGGTAGTTGTCAGGTATCTTGAAGCAGTACCTGTAAATTCTTGTGGTAAAGGGCTTATATAGATTCTAGATAATGATGGTTTGAGCTTGATTGAAAAGGTATAATGTTAGATTAATTTTTGTAATTAATCTATAATTTGGGCCACACATGTAAATAATTAAAATGTGTGTGCTATCATTTAATTAAGCCTAAATATAGTGATCTAATTAATAATTGATTAATTGGCTTAAGGGTATAATTGTCATGAGATTATTGTGTAGATACCATTAGACAATTATTATTTCTATGAGGGGCAGAAATATAATTGTGATAAAATTAAAACTGCCCTAGCGGTTTATAAATAGGGTTATGGTCCCCATTCTACGACTACGCATTCCAATTTCTGAAAATCCTCTCAGAGAGAAATTGACACAGAATCTAGTGGCTAGAATTGGAAGACCATCTCAAAGGGTTTTCTTCCTATAAGGTTTCTCCTTCAATGGATTCAGGTATGCTTCCGCTATTATTTTTCTACTCATTGTTTTTAATCAGGAGATTCCAGTATATATGACATTAGGGTATTCTCCTTGTTAAATATTCCAGTATATATGAAGTTAGGGTATTCACCTTATTAAATATTCCAGTATATATGAAGTTAGGGTATTCACCTTGTTAAATATTCCAGTATATATAAATTAGGGTATTTATCTTGGTTGTGTTATAACAAGGATCTTGGTTGGATTCTAACAAGTGGTATCAGAGCCTACTCCTTGATTAATTCTTTGAGTTATTATTTTAATATATGTCAATGGATTAAGATTTATGAAATATTGAGTTGATAAATTTTTTTTTTTTATTACTATTATTATTATTATTATTTAATAGCATTTTATGATATTAATATTTAAGTTATTGATCTAGCATTTTAAATAGGCTAATTAAAGCGAAAAATCACCAAAGTGACATCTTCCGTGTAGATTAGTCTGTTCGGGGTGTTAGATATTTGTGTGTATGTGATTCATGCGGGTATTGACTGACCCAAAGGAAAGTTAATATTTGGTCAAATTGCATACATACTTGTGGCGATAAATATGTGATGATTATAAAGGTAACTTAATGTGAATAATAAATCAATCCAAAGATAGATTTATTATTTGACATAACTTATCATCAATGTTTGATCACTACAACAAGAGTACCACTTACAGTTAATATTACTGTCCAAAGACTTGATATTAATGTTGTGCTAGGTATCTTGAAATGTCATAATTTGCTTTTAAATTTAAAGATTATGTGTTTAATTGCTTATTTTATGTGAGCATGATGGTTTATTTGATTCATTTTATTTTGTTCTCGATTCAGCTTTTATATCAACTACTTCTATATCTGCCAACATCAATAATGTCCCTATGTTAAATGGGACTAATTTTAAGGACTGGAAAGAGAATATGATGATTCTCTTAGGCTGCATGGATATAGACTTGGCCTTGAGAATGCCCAAACCTGATGAACTCAATGAGCAAAGTACTCAAGAGGATGAGGTTTATTGGGGTAAGTGGGAACGTTCAAATAGGCTAAGTCTTATGATCATGAAGCGCGGCATTCCAGAAGCTTTCAGGGGTGCGGTAACCGATGAGGTTACTAATGCCAGTGACTTCCTTGCGGAAATTCAGAAACGTTTTGCCAAAAACGATAAGGCTGAAACGAGCACGCTTTTAGCAAGCTTGATTTCAATGAAGTATAAAGGCAAGGGTAATGTTCGGGAGTACATCATGGAGATGTCTCATCTTGCTTCAAAACTTAAGGCTTTGAAACTCGAGTTATCTGATGATTTACTCGTGCATTTGGTTCTCATCTCTCTTCCTGCACAATTTAATCAATTCAAGGTCAGTTATAACTGTCAAAAGGATAAATGGACTCTTAATGAGCTCATTTCATTCTGTGTGCAAGAGGAAGAGAGATTGAAGCAAGACAAGACCGAAAGTGCTCATCTGGCTAGCACTTCTAAGGATAAGGGCAAACGAAAAAATAAGGATAATAAGGTTGCTGCTTCTAATGGTCCAGAACAAAAGAAATAGAAAGTTGAGGTAACATGTTTCTTCTGTAATAAGCCTGGACATACTAAGAAGGAATGTACCAAGTATGCTGCTTGGCGGGTTAAGAAAGGTATGTTTCTTACTTTGGTCTGTTCTGAAGTTAATTTAGCTTCAGTATCTAGAAACACATGGTGGTTAGATTCTGGTGCTACTACTCACATTTGTGTTTCTATGCAGGGTTGCCTGAGTTACCAAAAACCAAGTGATGCTGAAAGATGCATCTATGTCGGAGACGGTCAGTCGGTAGAAGTAGAGGCAATAAGGCACTTTAGATTATTATTGAAATCTGGTTATTTTTTGGATTTAATAGATACTTTTATTGTACCGTCTTTCAGACGGAATTTAATTTCAGTTTCTGTTTTGGACAAATCAGGTTATTGTTGTTCATTTGGAAACAATAAATTTACATTATCTATTAATTCAAATGCTGTAGGAACCGGTTTACTTAATGTTTATGATAATCTATATTTGTTGGAAACTGTTCCGTCCTATAATGAAACCTTGCATGTGGAATCACGAGGTACAAAACGTAAATTGAATAAAGATAATTTGGCCTCATTGTGGCACAAACGCCTAGGTCATATCTCTAAATCTAGAGTTGAGCGACTTGTGTCCGATGGGATTTTGGATTCACTTGACTTTTCAGATTTTGATATTTGTGTTGAGTGTATTAAAGGAAAACATACCAAAACAAAGAAATTAGGTGCCAATAGAGCTACAGACGTCTTAGAATTAATTCATACAGATATCTGTGGACCATACCCTACGGCATCTTGGAATGGTCAACAGTACTTTATAACATTCATAGACGACTACTCAAGATATAGCTACCTATTTCTTATACATGAGAAATCACAATCATTGGACGTGTTCAAAACATTTAAAGCAGAAGTTGAGTTACAACTCAACAAAAGGATAAAGAGCGTCAGATCTGACCGTGGTGGTGAATACTATGGTAAATATGACGGATCAGGTGAACAACATCCAGGACCATTTGCTAAATACCTAGAGGAATGTGGGATCGTCCCTCAATACACCATGCCAGGATCACCTAGCATGAATGGTGTAGCAGAAAGACGAAACCGAACCCTTAAGGACATGGTAAGGAGTATGATTAGTCATTCTACTTTACCCGAAAAACTCTGGGGTGAAGCACTCAAAACGGCAGCTTATATTCTCAATCGGGTGCCAACTAAAGCGACTGCTAAAACGCCTTATGAGCTTTGGACGGGTCGAAAGCCCAGTTTAAAGCATTTTCATATTTGGGGATGTCCAGCTGAAGCGAGACCTTATAAGCCTCATGAAAAGAAATTGGACTCTAAAACAGTTAGCAGCTACTTTATTGGCTATGCAGAGCGATCAAGGGGTTTTAAATTTTATGATCCTGCTATTAGGTCAATTTTTGAGACGGGAACTGCAACATTTTTTGAGGATGTTGAGTTTGGGGGGAGAAATCAGGCTAGGAATATTGTCTTTGAGGAGGAAGAGGGATCTACTATTGCTTTTGATAATGTACAGGTTTCACTACCTATCATTGATCAAGAAGTAAATTTGGATCCTCAACCAACAGACAATATTGTTCAACCATTAATTGCAAATGAGGACATTGCTCCTGAAGAACAAACTCAACAACCTCAAGAAAATATGCCATTAAGGAGATCCACTAGAGAGAGGAGAAATGCAATTTCGGACGATTATATCGTATATCTCCAGGAACGTGAGGTAGAAAGTGGAATGATGGAAGATGATCCAATCAACTTCCAGCAAGCCATGAAAAGTTCCAACTCTCAGAAATGGATTGAAGCCAAGAATGAAGAGTACAAATATATGCAAGACAATAAAGTTTGGGAACTTGTCCCATTACCAGTTGGTACGAAACCCATTGGTTGTAAATGGATATTTAAAACCAAGCGGGATTCAAATGGTAATGTAGAAAGATATAAAGCACGTCTTGTAGCTAAAGGCTTTACTCAAAAAGAAGGAATTGACTTCAAAGAGACATTCTTTCCAGTTACTACGAAGGACTCTTTCAGGATAATCATGGCACTAGTTGCACATTGTGATCTTGAGTTACATCAAATGGATGTTAAAACAGCGTTTCTCAATGGTGACATTGATGAAACAATTTATATGGTACAACCAGAAAATTTTGTGTCCGAAGACTCAAAGAATATGGTTTGTAAATTAACTAAATCCATTTATGGGCTCAAGCAAGCTTCTCGTCAGTGGTACTTCAAGTTTCATCAAATTATTGTCTCATATGGTTTTGAGGCAAATCTTATGGATGAATGTGTGTATCACAAATTCAGTGGGAGTAAGTATATTTTCCTGGTTTTATATGTCGATGACATATTGCTAGCTACAAATGATATTAGCATATTGCACGACACCAAGAGATTTTTATCAAAACATTTTGAGATGAAAGATCTTGGTGATGCCTCCTTTGTCTTAGGAATCCAGATACAGCGAGATCGTTCTAGGGGTATTTTAGGATTGTCACAAAGGACCTATATTGATAAAGTCCTCCAAAGGTATGGCATGCAAAATAGCAAACCAGGTGATACCCCTGTCGCTAAAGGAGACAAATTCAGTCTTAATCAATGCCCTAAAAATAGTTTAGAAAGTCAAGAAATGCAGAAGATTCCTTACGCTTCGGCTGTGGGGAGTCTAATGTATGCTCAGGTATGTACACGTCCGGATATTGCGTACATTGTTGGCATGTTAGGCAGATATCTAAGTAACCCTGGAATAGATCATTGGAGAGCAGCCAAGAGGGTTATGAGATATTTACAGAGAACAAAAGAGTACATGCTTACATATAGGAGATTGGATCAGTTAGAGTTGATTGGGTATTCCGACTCCGACTTTGCTGGATGCCAAGACAGCAGAAGATCCACATCAGGCTATATTTATCTATTGGCTGGTGGAGCAATTTCATGGAGGTCTGCCAAACAGACACTCGTAACTTCATCCACCATGGAAGCAGAGTTTGTAGCATGTTATGAGGCATCCAATCAAGGAATATGGCTACGAAATTTTGTCACTGGGCCGCATGTTCTGGATGGTATTGAAAGACCACTGAAGATATTTTGTGACAATAAATCAGCAGTTTTATATTCCAATAACAACAGGAGTTCTACAAAATCAAAATACATTGATATCAAGTTCCTTGTTGTAAAAGAAAAAGTACAGAGTGGACAGATATCCATAGAGCATATTGGAACAAACTCCATGATAGCGGATCCGCTTACAAAGGGATTACCACCCAAGGTCTTTCATGAGCACACTGCTCGTATGGGTGTTGTCTCATTTGAGGATATCCAAATTTAGTGGGAGTTTGTATTATTCATTGTATATTGCTCTATGTTATGTTTAGACTTTATCTATACATTTGGATTGTGTTCTGCAGAAATAAAGTATTCATTTTATTGCACTCTGTTAAATTATGCTAAAGATTTGATCTCAATAAAGTTAAGTTGGACCAGTTGGAAATATGCATGAATAGATCACATTGCATGTAATTTCCATGCTATGCACTCATGATTGATCTATGTCATTTAGCTGTGCAGATATATGTGACCATTGATTGGTCTAGTAACGATTGATGTAACAAAGGCCACCTTGATCCTATGTCAGTATAGTTAATGGACGAGATTGTTCGGATATACCCTAAGGACATGATAGCAAATTTTGAGCTCATAAGGTTAAACACATTTATTTGATTACATATGCATGTGGCCCAGTGGGAGATTGTTAGATTAATTTTTGTAATTAATCTATAATTTGGGCCACACATGTAAATAATTAAAATGTGTGTGCTATCATTTAATTAAGCCTAAATATAGTGATCTAATTAATAATTGATTAATTGGCTTAAGGGTATAATTGTCATGAGATTATTGTGTAGATACCATTAGACAATTATTATTTCTATGAGGGGCAGAAATATAATTGTGATAAAATTAAAACTGCCCTAGCGGTTTATAAATAGGGTTATGGTCCACATTCTACGACTACGCATTCCAATTTCTGAAAATCCTCTCAGAGAGAAATTGACACAGAATCTAGTGGCTAGAATTGGAAGACCATCTCAAAGGGTTTTCTTCCTATAAGGTTTCTCCTTCAATGGATTCAGGTATGCTTCCGCTATTATTTTTCTACTCATTGTTTTTAATCAGGAGATTCCAATATATATGACATTAGGGTGTTCTCCTTGTTAAATATTCCAGTATATATGAAGTTAGGGTATTCACCTTATTAAATATTCCAGTATATATGAAGTTAGGGTATTCACCTTGTTAAATATTCCAGTATATATAAATTAGGGTATTTATCTTGGTTGAGTTATAACAAGGATCTTGGTTGGATTCTAACATATAATGGTGAAGCTATATTTGGCATTTGAAAGCGAGTAAAGAGCATTCATATATAAGCATATGCTCCTAGCATGTAAGGTATTGAATAAAGACCAACACAATTACACAACGCTGCTATGTTTGGTTCCAAGAAAATAAAAAAAGAAAGAAATAAAAATATAAAGGAAAATAATTTTTCTTATGTTTGGTTTTACTCGAAAAAATAGGGAAAAAAAATCAAATATAATTATAATTAGTTAAAAATGTATATATTTTTTAAATTATTTAATCTTTGATCAAAATAAATAAATTAGTATTTGATGTTAATCCAAGCTTATTTCACTTATTTTAACTAAATATAAGAAAATCATTTTTCTTTAACATGTTTATATCTTTCCTAGAATCAAATATAACGTAAATCTACTTTTTATTTTCGTTCACATTTTCTTTTCCTTTACTTTTCCTCTATATTTTATTTTCCTTACAATTTCCCTCAAGTTTTTGAATCAAACATACCCTTAAAAATAGATCTTTTCCAATGAGGCAACACTCACATTGTTATCAAATAGAAGTGTCTATGCAATTATTCCAGTGCAGATTCTAAAACTCTTGATGTGAGTTCTTTTGTCTGTGGAAGAACATTATCCAAAATAGATACCAACAGAAGTATATGTACATGGAAAGTAATTTCTTCACTGACATAACACAAAGGTTCGATCCTGGATATTTTTTCCATAAGATTAAACATCCACTGTGCATCTATAAAGGATTGACAATTTTTATCTGCTTTCAGCCAACAAACATGTAGTCTGAGAAAAGAACGTCCTCTTCTGCCTCTATGGATCACTTCAGAGAGTTTTCAATATCAATCACAAAACGGTACTTCACGTCCTTCTTTATTAGCCTCTCAAGGGCTTCATTTGCATACTGAATTGGAATTACTTCGATCTCTGGGTGAATTCCATGTGCAGCACAAAAGTCAAGCATTTCTTGTGTATCTTTTGTACCACCTGTAGCGCTACCAGAAACAGTTCTCATACCTGCAGGGTGGTCGATTCATAGAGTCTCAATAAGCTGAGAGTATTCCGACTTATCTAGGCTATGATAATTGAACCAATGCACAATCACAAGTAACTATTTTAAATTAGAAAGTTTCAGAGCCAGAATTACCCATGACAATGCTTCCAGGACTGAATTTCACTTCACTTGGGAACCCCACCAGAACTAGGACTCCGGCAGTCTTCAACAGAGACAAGTATGGATCGAATGGGTGATCACCTGATGCAGTATCAATTATAAAGTCGAGTGATCTAGAAAGAGCCTGCATACAAGATAGTAACCATCAATTTATGAAAAGCCAATGAATGAATCATCTTCATTCTTGCTTGCGATATCAAGGCAAACCATGCACAATAGGAAGTCGGATGGATTTTTACCATCATCTGCTGTTCGTCTGATGAGACCACAAATTTGTCTGCTCCAAGCAGATTCAGAGCTTCTTCTTTCTTGGATATGCTTGTGCTGAGAACTGTGACACGCAATCCAAAAGCCTTGCCAAACTTCACAGCCAAGTGACCAAGACCACCTAGCCCAATCACCCCGAGGGATTTACCAGGTTGGTTCATCTTGTGGCGCATCATGGGAGTGTAAACAGTAATTCCAGCACATAGCAAAGGTGCTGCTGAAGCTAATGGGTAGTTGTCAGGTATCTTGAAGCAGTACCTGTAGATTTAGCACCAAAACCAGCATTTTCATCTGTACTTAAAATTTTACCAAGTTCCCTAAACCTCAGGTGGACAGATCAAAAGGCCTTGTGCCCACATGGAATCCTTAGACTGGACGCCTAGATCACATAATCCATGGTGAGCATTAAGGAACTAGAAGGCTTCTTCGTTCAAAACTACAGTGATATTAAAAGGGTTTGTATATTAATATCATTCCAATGAAAGCACCAACTTAATAATACAAGATGCTCACCTTTCATGAACAACAATGTGACTGGAATAACCTCCTTTGGTGACCGTACCATCAACATCAACACCATTAAAAGTGAACACCGACCCCCTCGCACAATGAACTTCAAGTCCATCATTGCAGTACTCACAATCCCTGCATGAGTTGACATAGGTTCCCACTCCAACATGGTCACCAACTTTGAAGCGACGAACATTTGAGCCAACCTCTTTTACAATTCCAGCAATCTCATGTCTGGTACACAAAATCATAAATCCATAAGTCCGAGGAAAAGATATGAAAAAGCTTGGGGACCATGGACCATTTTATCATACAGTCAGGCTACATACCCAGGTACCACAGGATACTTAGAGTCTCCAAATTTATTCCTAGTCCAGACTACATCAGCATAACAAACCCCACAGTGTGTGATATTCAATGAAACATCATCACTTCCAAGAGCCCTGTATAATATTCCCAAAATATGTGTGGATGAAAGCTTGTACACAATCAACAAGACAACCAAGGGAAAGGTGGGGGTAGAGTAAAAACATTTCATTCTACTTACCTGCGGCTGAATTTGTAAGGTGATAGAAGGCCAGATGGATCTCTTGCCGCCCATGCTAAGCAGTTGTCATCTGCACTTTCAGAAGTCATTATGAATTGCTCTGTCCACCATACCATAAACCAACAAGGCACACTCAGTATATCAGATGTAGAATCAAGACAAAAGGGAGTTAATCCTAATAACATGTACAGGCAATGGCCAATCCTACACGAATCAGACGAGTCCAATTCCAGTTTGGGATTGAATTACTACAAAATAAAATCTTGATATCCAGACTCCACAGTTTTCCAAAACAGGGGACATGATTCAAGTTGCAATTCCAACCCTACTGCCAACAGGCACCATGGTTGATGGGAGAAACAGAATACAAGAGGTAAATCCTTATGATTTGTCGCCTTGTGGGCGACTGGCGTGACTTGATGATATAAATTAAACATGCAGAATTAATAAATAAATAAATACAAGACCCCTATGATTTCCAATGTTATCTGAAAAGTTGGTGTAGAGAGAAGAAGCCGATTTGGGTTTACCTGCGGGAAGAGACTGTCGGCGAAGGCAAAAGCTCATAGGCAAAGGCAGATCGTACTGTACTCCCAGTGAACAACGCAACTTCTATATATGCATATACACTCCTGCTTGGGCCTCGTCTTCATTGGCCCAACAATCAAACCAGGCCACGTAAGCAATGACCTCTTTAGCCTGCCCCGCATCCATTTGTCTAGATTTAACCTACCCTTGTAACCACACTTCATTTTAAAGTGATTTTATGCGCGGACTTTGATTTGGAAGAGTTGCCTTCTTTTAATTTTATTTATTTTACATTAATTGCAAGTTGGTGCCTGGGACATGGGACTGGACTGATACCCTAAAAAGTCTACAATTTTTTATTGACTGTAAAAGGACATTTTTGACCTTCCAATTTTTAATCCAAATGGGTGTTAATGACAGTTGTATTTTAACATAATTAAAATAAGATGGTTGACAATACGATTGTTTCAGGCCGGCGGAAAACTCAAGTTTTGGGTCAAAATGGCCGTTTAAAAAAAAAAAATTATTTGTAACATCTATCCACTCTTTTAAACTTATGTTCAAATTGATTTATTTGATATCAAGTAGGCGTCATGTCATTAAAAATATTTTTTTTTGTTATTTTAATTAAAATCGCAATTAATAAATGTAGCTTCATTTTTTAACTAAAGTCTCAGTTGACAACTACGACTTTAGTTAATTTTTTTTTAAATTTTAAATTTAATTAAAAAGTATTAAATTACAATTTATGATTGAAATTTAAAAATATACTTAAATAATAAATTATTTATATTTAAATTTAAAAATCTAGTATTACTTCAATAAACATAAATTGATAAATAAAAGATATTATAAATGAATATTTTATTTATTAATAAATTAATAATATTAAAATAATAAACTTATATAACATATAAATAATATATAAAATTGTATAATTTATTAATTTAAGATATTTAATTTGTTGTTTTTTAATATATTAATTTATTTGTATTATGATAAATTTATCTTTATCGAAATAATAGTATACTTTTCCGCAATTGATAACCGAGATTTCAATTATAATTTTTCTTTTTTTACTTTCAAATTTAATTAAAAACCTATTAAACAATTTATGATTGAAATTGAAAAAATATACTTAAATAATAAATTATTTATATTTAAACTTAAATTATTTATAAGAACATCTTCATGTTTAAATATAATAAGTTTAAATATAAATAATTTATTACTTAAGTATATTTTTTAAATTTTAATCATAAATTATAATTTAATAGTTTTTAATTAAATTTAAAAATAAAAAAATTTATAATTGAAATTTCAGTTATCAACTGCGGCTTAAAAATATACTATTATTTCGATAAAGATAAATTTATCATAATACAAATAAATATATATCTTAAAAAACAACAAATTAAATATTTTAAATTAATAAATTATACAATTTTATATATTATTTATATGTTATATAAGTTTATTATTTTAAGATTATTAATTTATTAATAAATAAAATATTCATTTATAATATTTTTTATTTATTAATTTATGTTTGTTGAAGTAATACTAGATTTTTAAATTTAAATATGAATAATTTTTAATTTAAGTATATTTTTAAATTTCAATCATAAATTATAATTTAATAATTTTTAATTAAATTTAAAATTAAAAAAAAAATAACTAAAGCCACAGTAGTCAACTGCGGCTTTAAGTCAAAAATGAAGTCACGGTTAGCAATTGTGGCTTTAACTAAAATGATGAAAAAAAATATTTTTAATGAGATAGCCCTTATGTAGCACAAAAGAGGCCAATTTGAACATAAATTTGAAAGAGTGGTTAGATGTTACAATTTTTTTTTTAAAAGGGTCATTTTGACCCGAAAAACTCCTTCAATCTCTTGGTCAACCATTAGGCTATGTTTGTTCCATAAAATTTGAGGGAAAATGTAAGAAAAAGAAAATGTAAAGGAAAAGTAGAAGGAAAGAAAAATAAAAAAATATATTAAAAGTCAATAAATTATTTTTTTTTGTTACTTCAAACTCATTTTATTTAATTTAACCTATCAATATAAAGATTAAAATATTAAAAAAATACATAAGTTTTTAATTAGTTTTAATTATATTTGATTTTCTTTTATATTTTTTATAGGAGAACCAAACATAAAAAAATCATTTTTCTTCGCATTTTTTTCCTTAATAGTTTTCGGGAACCAAACATAACCTTATGGAAGAGTCGAATATAACAATTAAAAATAATTTTAAGATAAATAAAAATAATTAATTTATTTTTAAGTCTACATCTTCATTTTACATTTTTATCATCATTTACTTTAATTACCTCCACGACATTTATTGTCACTCAACCTTCTTTACCCTGATCATAATTTATGAAAATAAATATGTCAATTTTTATAAAATAACTTTAGTACTTAAAAGTAAGAATTAAGTAATAAATTTTAAGTTAATAATTTAAATATAATTTAACTTAAAACATTAAGTAATAAGTATTAAGTTTATCAAATGGTAGTCTAATACCATCTTAAAATTCATTCCAAAAACTATAACCAATTATTAGGCCATTTCATTTTATGTTGCGCCTTTATCTATTATTATTATTTTGTACATGTACCCGAATTTAGGATTGATTGTATTTGACCTCTTAATATGTGATTATTTTGTATTTAACCTCCTACCCATGTTTTGCCTTTAACATCCCATATATCCAATTACTTTGTATCTTACACAAAGAATATTTATTTATACCTAAATCTTATGTGGTGAGACAGTGGCATTTAGAAAACTTCCTGCATATAGATGTGACAATAATACCAGCTAAATACCATTTGAAGTGGTGGCACTGGGAGAATTGAAACCCATCTCCATTATTTCCGACTTGTTTTACAAAATAACCCCATAAAGGGAATAACATCAAGTTGGGATTGAAGAGGCACCAGCCAGAAACAACTTTAATAAGCCAGTTTCTTCATCCTCGATACTAAAGATAGTCCATCTGCGGAGCCAAAAACATTGTACTGGATCTATAGAAATGTAAGATATAGAAGAGACATCTCAAGGATGCTTCCAAACTATGGCCAAAACACCTCGCAGCAGGAAATCTAGGGGAACACCTCAAGGATGCTTCAAACCTGCAAATATATGCCATATGCACGGCATGATTACAAGTGACACACGGCTAATACTTGAAAATGTCTATATATCAAACCTTCCAGAAACCAGTGCAGAACATCACATGTCAGGAGGTATCTAAGATTTCTCACCAAAAAAGTGGGGAAAGGGAAGGTGGCGCCGCCTAAAAGTCACTAAACACACCATGCAAATAGTTTTGGTGCAATAAAACAATGGAGAAATTGATAAGGATGCATGCTGCAAAATGGAGCACTTAGCCAGTCTGGATCGTAATAAACATTAGAATGGGCCAGTTGACCATGACATCATTTCCTGATCTGGTCGAGGTGCAAAATACAGGCATTTTATCTAATTCACTTTTTCCTCTTCGTGGAACGTTTCTTAGTCTGCGGTTTGTGTTCTAGGGAGCTCCTTAATTGGGCTACTTCAGGGTCTTCAGGTAGAGTACAGTGCAGAAATTTCTTGCTGGAACCAACATGGTTGCAGAACAGCTTCAGCATCTTCCTTCCCCTCATCCATTTGAGCATTATCTTCATGTGTGTTTTGCTGTTCAATCCACTAATACCAGCTTCCTAAAACGAAAAAAAGTGAAATCAGATCATAAACATAAAATTTGTACAAACAAAAAAGTTGATGTACCTATCCTTCTCTATTTTTTATTTTGTTCATTTTTTGGTTCAGAAAGCTTATCAATAGAAAACAATAGCCCTCCCACAATAGCAAAAACCAATTGCAATTATTTAAATTGGTAATCTGGATATCCAATATATACACACACACATACATCAAACATCACACATGCACGCACACTTACAGGATTCATGGGTGCATGCATCTTCATCAATATTCAGAATATACGGCCAAAACCAGACTTTTGTATGGTAGTTTGGAAAACATCCTAAACCATGTGACTCAACTCCCCATCTATTTTACTTCCTTCCTCTTCCTCTGTTTTGTAGCTTTTCTTTTCATTGGTTCAGGTGTGGTTCTGGTGGTTGTGCTTTTTTATGTTTCCAAGTCAAAGATTTCCTTCTACGCTGTTTTCTCTTTCCTCTCCTTTTAATAAAATCTCGACATTTCTTATTTTATAAAAAGGATTCAAAAAACCCCCAACCTAGGTCAAATAAATACACTGTGCTACGGGTTATTATTCTGGAGGCCAATCTTTGTACATAAGTAGCAAGATGAGCCCTGTGTTCACTACACAAATTGTTGAGGCTAAGGGATTGCATCCAATTAGAAAAGCACTGCCATCCAACAGATTCACAATACTCTGATATGCAGATCACAATATTTCCATACAAGTAAATTTTTGAATTATGCCTATTTCTGTTGAAGCAGATCTCTGCTTTCCACTATATTGATCCGTCCATACAGGTTGGCCTTTTAATGCATCTCATCAACACCCTTAACCCGAGTTTTTAATGCAAACAAGGATCTATAAGGCTGATCAGAATATAAAACTGAGTCCCTCATGCAACAGAAGCCATAAGGTGGATAATGCATGAGAATCGGGACCATGAAAAGTTCAGACAAGTATAAATACAACTCTTTTCGTAGGGTTGCACTAACATGAAAAACTGATGCGTCTGAATAGATGTTGCACATAAAGATGCAAAGATAATAAACAAAATACTGAAGCAGGGGCACATACAAAAACCAATATGATGCTGCTGGCTTCATTACTTTTTCGTTTTTTTTTTTCCTTCATTTTCCTGTCTTATTGCTCAAATTTATTTATTTATTTATTTTTTATAGGTAAGAAACAATAAACTTAGAACCTAGGATGGTGTCCCAATGATGAGAAACAAAAGAAACTTACTCTAAAACTCTTTTACTTTGATACAACAGATGAATTGAGTGTTTTACTGGATACCGGCAGGGGCATGTGCTATGGCAAGTACAAAATGATAAAACTACTAAATTCTTGTGGTTAATTGATTATATTAGACCCATTAACATTAAAAAGCTTATATCTAGATAATGATGGTTTGAGCTTGATTGAAAAGGTATAATGGTGAAGCTATATTTGGCATTTGATAGCAAGTAAAGAGCAGTTAGATACAGCATTCATAAATAAGCATATGCTCCTACCATCTAAGGTATTGAATAAATACCAAGATAATGGCCAACACAACTACACAACACAACAAAATTTCCAACCAAAAGAAGACTTACATTATGTTTGGTTCCAAGAAAGTACGAAAGAAAGAAAAAAATGTTAAGGAATGTAATTTTCTTATGTTTGGTTTTACTAGGAAAAAAAAATTATTTAAAAGTTAATAAATTAGTGTTTTATATTAGTCCAAACTCATTTCACTTATTTTAATTCTTCTATATAAAGATTAAGTAATTTAAAAATGTATACATATGCTTCTAACGAATTTTAATTATATTTGATTTTTTTTTCGTATTTTCCATATTAAAACTAAACACAAGAAAATTATTTTCCTTAACATTTCCTTATCTCTCCTTAGTATTTTCCTAGAACCAATCATAATGTAAATCTATTTTTTATTTTCCTTCATTTTTTCTTTCATTCAACTTTTCCTCTCTATTTGTTTCTCTTGCATTTTCCCTCAAAATTTATGGGAACTACACATAGCCTTAGTAAAGCAATATGAATACTTAAAAAGCATGTCAAAACATTTACAATCAATGTGAACCATTCAGATAATATAATACATTGTGATGAAATAAAGGAGTTTCTTATGATTGTAAACTCCCAATGCACTTTCATATGTTTATTATAATCCTCTCAAGATTCCCCCTCAAGTTGGTGCATTCCTGCTCAAGTTGGTGCATATAAATCACACATGACAAACTTGCCCATCAGAAGAAAGAAGGCACTCCTGCCCTCACACAAAGTGGTTAAATTTTCCCAGTCTTGATGGAGGATCCACAACAATGTGATAAGGAATGGTCACATTATTATCAAATAGAAGTGCCCATACAATTTTCTCGGTGCACATCTTTTTTCCGGGGAACTCGAACAACAGGAATCCACATCAAAACACTGTAAATAGAATGTAGGAGTAACACGTATAATACGCTGTGTATAAGGGGCAAAACGCGCACATACTGATAGGCATCTAGAGAGCAACATCATATGGAATATCTTCAAGGCATATAGCAGAAACACAATCAAGCAATACATAAGAGTTTATGTGTGAGAGATGCGACAGAAACACAAATCCACTGACTTGTATTATAAGAAGTTAATCTAGGTTTTCAAAAAATTTCAACAGGCTCTTCAATTTTGAGGCCATGGATGAGAGTATAGCGTCAGTGAGTGAGCATAGAGAGAGGGATTCATTGATGAGAAAGAGATTGCAAAAACCTTGGCCTGGATCCAAGTGTTGGAGATGGAGAGAGCGCCGTTTTGCTTGATAACTTGGTAGAGTGATTGAGCTATGGATGAAGCCTCTTGATAAGGAACCTTTGGATTGATTTTCCTCACGTTCACGGCGCATTTCCGAGAGAAATACCTCACAAATAAACCAGCCGCAACTCCCCTACCACCACCGCCGCCACCACCGAACCACATCTCTCTGCTTCCTCCGCAGTTGATCGGAATTTGGAAATAGGGGTTTGGACTTTTAACGAACGTTTTGCAAACACATCGCTCCCTAAACCCCTTCCCAGTTCCCAGACGGGCATCACGTGTCACGCACGTGAATTACATTTTCCATTTTTATTTTTAGCATTATAGAAGTTGCCATTGGACTTGTCTCAACCATTTTCTCATTTTAAAAAAAATATTTCACAAATTTTTTATAAAATTTAATTTAATTCTTTTTTAAAAATAATTTAAAATTTAAAAATAATTTTGTATTATGCCTCAGTATATATTAATCTTTATAAAAAGTAAATCTAAAAAATTATTTTTTATATTTAATTTTTAATGGAATTTCATTTCTCAAAACAATAGGAAATGTTTTGAAGTATATAAAGTGTTTTCATCCCAAAACAACAAGCCAGACAAGAAAAAGGATTTCCAAAATCCAATTCACTGTGGTGGGAAAAAGGAACAAAACCATATTCACTGTGCCTTCTGGTTCTGCATTTTTCATCAAAATCAAGTCACCTTGATGCTAAGTTTCCCCTTCTTGTGGTCAGCTTCTGGTGCTTCAATCTTTTTATTCCATTAGTTGCCATTCATTTCTATTGCAGCTTGATTGTAAAGCCAGGCTTTAAATCAAATCTCTCAAATTTTCAAAGGAAGGTTATTGCATTCCATATTCATACATGTTTTGTCATGAGGTGTTATTTACTTGTCAATTCACTCATTCATATGCCTACTGCTTGCAGATTTGTTTGTCACTGTATCATATTATTTTTTCGGAATTCTGAGATAAACTCTAAATGGGCTTTTAGAAATTTAAATCCCTTAAATGGGGCTTATTTTCTTAGCTCGCCATCTCATTGTTCTCTCCATAAACTAGGGTGATTTGCTTCTGGGTCTGTGCGACTGTCATAAGAAGCACAAACACCTTGTGGGGAATGCTTCTCATGACACAGAGACCAAGACACAACTGTTTTCTGTGGCTTGTAAAACCACAGAGCATAAGCATCACTTTGAATTAAGAGAAATAACTTAAAAGAATATTCTAGTTTGGCATTGAATGCCCAAAGTTGAACCAATGTCTTCCAGCTTCTGTTTATGTGGCTCTGCCTACCAGTTTGGACTCATTCATATTCGGCACAGATCTGTTCAATAAGGTCATCCTAAAGTCTTTTAGAATAGAATAAAATTTTCCCAAAAAATTGTGATTGTGTTCCACACTTGAGGTTTTGTTAGTCAAAGTTATTTTTCCGTTTTGTTTTGTACATGTATTGTACCAAAACTCTGTTTCCCTTGAGCTACTGTTTTATTTCCAGTTTATAGGATCTAAATGTACTCATTTCTTCATCAATCCAGTAGTATCCCTCATGTTTTTATTTAAATTGGTTTGGTCAATCTATTTCCAGTATAGGGTCCATATAGAGTATGGCAGATACTGAGGGTATTCAGTTCAGCCTCTAGGTTGTGATAATGGAAATGGAATGGCAAGATAAGAGTGGTTGATATCTGAGATAGTGTCTAAGAAATCCCATTTAAATTTTTTTGAAGTTAGCCATCTGGTTCCCCTAAACAGGATGGATTTGCTGGAGATGATGCTCATGGGTTCTCTTCCACAGTAATGTTGGCTGGCCTAGGCATGCTGTTTTGTGGTGAATATTGGTGATAACACCCAGTCCAAGAGAGGCATTCTCATATTGAATTTGTTATCAGTATGGGTTACTGGCAATTTGGATAATATGAGAAGGATCTGATACCATCCTTTCTACAATGAGCTTGGTGTGACTCCTGAAGTGAAGATGACACAAATTATGTTTGCAACCTTTAATTGTGCCTACCATGTATGTTGCCATCCAAGGGGTACTCTTTCACTATGCCAGTGGCCATATCACAGGCAGAAATATAAATATTTGTGACGTAGTCAATTGATTTGAATTTTCTTTACTATTGATGAGTCTGTTATGGGAAAGCAAAATTGAAGCATTTATGTGTTTGAAAGATTACTATTACTTTTTTAAGATGCATTTTCTTATGTATTGTGCTGGCTTCTGATAATGTAGTCTGTCATGCATGTGATCCTCCAGCTTGACCTTGTTGGATGCAATTTGGGAGTGCATGTTAGATTTTGAAGTTTGAATCAGTTTTGTTGTACTTCTCTTGAGATGCCATTGAGTATCGAATTGTGCAGTCAGCTCGTGGGATTGAAGGAGGCAGAGCCCTTAGAGAATTTTTTTTTATGTGATGAATTCCAGATGCTTCCATTCAGAGCAGCAGAAACGTTTGGCACCAATACTGATTGCTTGACCATCTGGAATTCACGAGACCACCTAGAACTCAATTATGAAGTGGGATGTCGACATCAGGAAGGGCCCGTATAGTGACACTGTGATCAGTGGTGGGTCTACATGTCGCCAGGCATAGATCACTGAAAGATCAAGGAGATCACAGCTTTGGTGGCAAGTAGAATGAAGACCAAGGTGGCAGCACCTCCAAAGAGAACACTGTGTTTGGTTTGGAGGTTCTCTATTGGATTCACTCAGCACGTTTAGTAGATAATGGTAATTTTTGTTATAATGTTTCTTCTTTTGTTTTTTTCACACAAGTTTAAAGAGTTAATCAGAATATTAGTCTTATAAAAAATTCTTCATAAAAACATGAAATCTGTTAATGCTCCAGTGGAAAAAGGCTATATGGAGAAAAACAAGAAAGATTTTATTACAAAGGGTAGGAGCAGAATTTTATAATGGTCTTCAATACCAGAAGCTTCTAAATCCCGCATCATTTTTAGTTTTAGCTTTTAGATTTGCATGGTACAAGAACCCACTTTCTGTTCCTTCTTTCATTTTTTTTTCATTTGGTGCTCTGATTTTCATTTGGGAATCCGGTGTTTGGTATGTGCATTGGATGCAGATGTGGATATCAAAGGAAGAGTATGATGAATCAGGGTCATCCCTTGTTCACCAGTTCTAGACCAGTGATTTTTTTGTGCTTGCTTTGCTTTTCTTTTTTGTTTTTGGCACCTTATGGTCTCTGATTGCGTTATGGCCTGTCTACTTTGGTAGTTATTGTGGCTTATTTCTGTTCCCCTCTTACCTCTATAATTGTTTTAAAAAGTGCATATAGAATATATATATATATATATATATATATATATATATGTATATATTGTTTATCCTCCCTACTGTTATATTGTATCATTCCCATGAAATTGCTCAGTTGCCTCTGTTAGCTTGTCTTGTCTTTTGTCCTTGTTCTCTTGTTGAATGCGGAATGCTAACAAAATTGTGTTACTTTTCCTGTCAAAGCAATTATATAGCAATTTTTAGGTGTGGACCTTGCGACCTACCTGCATAGGATAGAACATTTGTATTTTGGACTAGCAAGGTTATTGGTGAGTTATTTGGAAAGATAATTGAGTTCAGTTTACGTCAAATGACCTTACCAGAATTACATGGTGTCAACCTTTGATGCAATTTGATGCATAGGGAGTTGGGTGATAGAGAGACTTTTGGGTGGGGGTCTGCGAGAAAACAGGGGTGGTGTTGGCCTGGGGTTGCAATATGGTGAAATTTTGCCAGACATTAAAAAGGCACACGAATCAAGCATCCACGGGCTGAGTTATCCAGCTATGAACACTGCAGAGAAATCCCAAATGTTTACTTGAAATTGGTGAATTGCAGGGGTCACGAGGAAATGAGTTGGTAATTGCACAGGCAGTTTGGGAATGACAACTTAAGGTGTGAGTGGTGAACAGAGACTTGGAAGCATGAGATAAAAGGGTTGATTCACACCCTTAATTGCATCAAGCAAAACTCAACAGAAGAATAGCTTGCGTGATGAATAAGGCCTAGCCAGAAGTTGCTCTCGTACTATTTTCAGACAGATGCTTTCTACCTGAAATCTCTCATTTGATTTAGGTGAGAGGTAGCTGGTGGGGTTAATTGTTCTTTTCTGAAATTATATTATCTAGTTTACTTACCTTAAGCCTTTCTAGTTTGTAAATTTCAACTCCGCTTTCTGATGCGTCAGGTAGACTGCTCTGGAATCTGCGACTGCAGTGGTCCACTATTTTACAGAGAGAAGAGTTCCAATCCTAGAATACCCTATTAATGGACATAATCGGTAATGGCAATCCTAGTAATGATGCATAAAATAGATCAATTACAGTAAGAAACAGAAGAAAATTGCTTGTAAAATGTTCACACTTCCAAGGGTTCGTTTCCGGTGGCTTTGGTTGGAAGATGGGCTGAAGTGGGAAGACAACTACCTCTGCAAGTGGGACATGAGGAGTGGGAAGATAACCACTCTTGGATGCACTGGACGTGGAAACCATGCTTGCACTGCCCCATCACCCGGATT
The DNA here is from genome assembly GCF_030704535.1 of Vitis vinifera. Taxonomy (NCBI): domain Eukaryota; kingdom Viridiplantae; phylum Streptophyta; class Magnoliopsida; order Vitales; family Vitaceae; genus Vitis; species Vitis vinifera. The sequence goes on along the minus strand of NC_081806.1, from coordinate 2,435,014 downwards.
CCCTCTCCCTCCACGAACTCGGACAAGCAAATAGCACACTCAGCCTCTGCTCCTGCCAGCTTCATCCCTGATGAAAACACCAGAGTGGGAGGGGCCACTTGTTTGTCTGCAGCTGCCATGGAGCTGGAGTCCAGTTGGACCTCAGGAAGGCTGGGGGGCGGGCGAGATGAGCGGCGGCTACTTAGGAAGCAGCGGATGACAGCATTGAGAATAAGAGCAGAGATGAGTGCGCAGAAGAGGATAATGAGGATCATAGCAGCATTAGCTTCAAAATCTTTTGCGTTGGCATAGGGTTGCCACCTGCAGTCATGGGAACTACTTTCACATCTTGCAGGTGTCGAGAATTGTGGAGGTGAGACTCGGACAGGATATTCTTCTTCTGCGTCTAATACTGCTTTTAGCATGATTTTCTCTTGTGTGATTTCTGCTATACTATCTGCAATAGGTTGATATGTAAGAGAAAAATGACACTCAGTTTTCTTAGCTCGCGGAGAGAAGATACTGAGTGGAATGGAATGAAGTTTGGAATGCCTATATATATGCAACACAAAATTAAGCAGCGAAAGATGCTTACGTGGGCTTGAAGATTTACATGATTCTCTGCAACACGGTGGTTTTAAGTTTTAACTCACGACTAGTGCTACCTAACCAATTCTATGTGAATTGTTCACAGATATACTCCCTTTCAGAGTCACATGTGTTCTATCCATTCAAACAAGGAGATGAGCCCCACAGGCACATCAAACAAAATTGTCATTAATGTACTTGATGTATGCTCAAGAGAGTCGCCCAAAAAAAGAGGCGAAATGCAGTTGATAAGTAATACAAATGTAACAAGGAATGCTGGAAGGGGAAAGGACAGAGAAGTAGTCAATAGGTAGTGTGATTATGAAATACACAGACGATAGCCCCTTACCAAGGGAAAAGGCAATCCTGCATTTATGAGCCTCGTTCGTAGCATGGAGTTGTTTTAAGACCAAGACACAGGACAATTGCCCTTTAATTTGTGTGTGCTAAAAAGCAGTTGTCTTAATTGGGGCATAATCTAGCCATATCAAGTAAAAACCTGTTAGAATTCGATTGGATTCAAGACGAAGGATGAGGGGTCGTGGTCGGGGTCGTGGTCGGGGTCGGGGTCTGTCCAGAACTTCAACAGGTGAACCTACGAAGAACAACAGAAATGATGTTGGGTTTGTTTTGTTGGTATTAGAAGGGAGGAGAGGCCTCAAGGATTTCAGAAAGATGTAGACACTTCCTGAACCCCATCTTATCCTTTTGTCAAATAATATTTGAAACACCTCGGTTGTATTTTTTTGTGGTAGAGAGGCGTTCCAGAGAGAGAATAGTGAGGCCCACGTTAGTTAATAAAGCATCAACAGGGTTTGGCAGGAGTGTGGATGATGGCTTTAAGAATCCAATTGCCTGCGTACCAGGGCACTGCACAGTAGCATGGGGGCATGAATGGATGACAAACCTACGTCGACAGAAAGGTGGGCCCTCGAGGCCATGCGGATAATGAATGCCTTGGTGTGCTACTAGAATATGGTTGATTACGGTCCTCGTCATTATAAATACCATGTATGGAGTAGATAGGCCTCCCTAATTGCACCCTGCCTCGGCCGCTGCCCCCTTGGTTCTAAATCACTCATGATGATGAATCCTGGAGCCAACTTGAGTTTGTTTCATGGACAAGCAACCGTTCATTGCAAGTAGAGGCCAAGTGTCAGCCCCTTAGACCCTTGACTTAACCATGGAGGAATAAGTCTCATGGGTAGGCCTTGCATTCATGAAAGCCTAGGATGAAAGCAGGGAAATCTTGGAGGTTTGATGGTTCAAACTCTGGGAGCCATGTGAGGAGACCGTGGGTGAGCCAGACGTGCACCACGGGCGAGCCAGACGCGCACTGTGGGATAGTCAGACATGCACCACGTGCGCATCAGATGGGCATCGCGCGCACACACCTAACTTAGGTGGTGCAGATGAAGGTTGAGGGACTTGGAATTTTAATTTATAATTAAAATTATATTCCATTATGCATCCTCAAACATATTGATGTCTCCTCAAGAAACAATGAAAACGGCCCGTATTGCATTTTAAGGGGGGGGGGGGGGGGGGGTGACTCAAAGGAGGGAACCACCAAGAGAAGCCTTGACCGCACCAAGGGGGCACCATGGCACGGCCTTGGGCGTGCCTAAGACACATGACGCAACTCGAGCACACACACATGGGCTCCACGACATGTGTAGTGTGCACCCCGTGGCCGCAACGGCACGGGGCCTGGTGCGGCCTACCCCTTCCCCGCGCAGGCACGAGGGCGCCTAAGCCTTGTGCGGTGAGCTAGCTGATGAAACCATGGGCGCAATGCCATGGTCTGATGTCTCCAATAGCTGACTCGCACTAAGATGCCTACACACAGCACAAGGGCGCAATGGCCTGTGCACCAAGAAGGATTGGCCATGGGCACAATGTCATGGCTCGTTGTCGGGAAGCAAGTAACAAGCCCAAGCCATGGGCACCTAGACATGGCACGGGCTCATACATCAGTGTGAGGAAGGCACACTGATGCACCAGACGCTTGATCAGATGGGTGGTGCACGCTGCCTAACTCAGAGGGCCTTGATCAAAGACATGCTGATGGGCACCCGGTCACAAGAGGCACCTTACGAGGAAGGAGTCGGCTTGTTAGGGGGACTCTCCAGCAGCTTGGCGAGCAAGACCTAAGGAGATTGGCAGTGCAGCTAGCTAGTGGCAGCTAGCTCAAACAACCAGTGACCAAGTCATGCAGTCATTTGACCTGTAGTTGGCTGAGGGATGATGGCTAGTGCAAGTGGGTGGCATGTGCAGGCCACTATCTGGGTGGTGGGTGGTTATGCAGAGCAGTTGAGGGCGGTTCTGGCCAGTTGCATGACCACCAAAGTTGGCTCCAAGATTTGAATTAGGAAATTCAAATTTGTAACTGCAACTCGAGTCATTTGAAAAGGGCTCTTACGGCCTTGAAACAGAGAGAGAGAGTTTGGGGAAAGGGTTCCTTCTCGTATGCCTTGGGTGAGAGCATTGTACTCTGGTTCAGGAAGCAATTTTGTCTTGTAAGAGTGATTAATACAAGTTGGGAAAGGATTCCCGTAACCTCATGTGTCCCTGTTGCTTTGTTATTTCTGTATTCTATTATGTTCTTCTAAACACTGGGAAGGGAAGGTTGGCTAATAAAGGGTTCTTAACACCGCGCACTCGTGAAAAATTAAGTGAGATAATCAGGGGTGTGACACCAAGCTCTTGACTATGGTTTAAGCAATTCAGTGCAACTTGCTACTTGGACATAAGACTAAACGATCGAAAACTAGACCATGTCAACGGCACCTTGCCCCTTGCCTCGGACAAACTTGGCCAAAGAAAGGGTGTGTCCTATAGAGTTCTTAGGCTTTCCCCGTCGACAACTCAATTCATATGAGTACTATAGGAATGAGGGATTTTTTATTAGAGTACGACTATTTTAAAAAATAATTTATAAATTATCGTAGTGGAAAAATAATTTCAAATCTACCGTAGTTTTATCCATATAAAAAAGAGAAAATAAATTGTAAGTGAAAATTCGTCTCTTCAAAAGATGATTTATGAATTTTTTTAAAAATTATAAAAATAAATCGTCTTTTGAAGATACGATTTCTAAAATTTCATTGAAATCGAGATAATCGTCTTTTGAAGTTAAAAATTTAAGAAGTGAGAAATCGTCTCTTCAAGAGACGATTTCAAAATAAAATAAAACCAAGTGAGAAATCATATCTTAAAGAGGCAATTTCCACAAAGAAAATATATGTGTGAGAAATTCTCACTTAAATTGGAAAAAAAAAAAAAAAACCTAAGTGGGAAATCATCTCTTTAAGAGACGATTTCACACAAAAGCGATAAATTTTCACTTAAAATAAAATAATAATAATAATAAAAAATAAATAAAAAAAGCCCAGGTGGGAAATGGCCTCTTCAAGAGACAATTTCCACACCACTTTTAAAAGTGAGAAATTCTCACTTTAAAAAAAAAATGCTTCAAAAATTCACTTTTTCATTCTTTATTCTATTTATACAATAACACAATTATTATAAATATATATTATAAAATTAATAAATTTTATTTACTAAATTTAATATATAAATAACATACTAAATTTAATATAAGATAAATAATCTATTATTTTTTTCTCTTACTTTGGAATTAAAAAAAGAACTATTATCAATTATGTGGAAAATTGATTTTTTAAAAATTATTATTAATTTATTAAATAATTATTTAGTATATTATTTATATATTAAATTTAGTAATTAAATTTAATTAATTTTATAATATATATTTATAATAATTGTATTATTGTATAAATAGAATAAATAATGAAAAAAATGGATTTTTTAAGGTTTTGTTTTTGTTTTTTTTTTTTTTTTAAGTGAGAATTTCTCACTTTTGTGCTACCCACTTGGATTTTTTAAGAATTGCTTACTTTGTGTGGAAATCGTGAGATGATTTCCCACTTGGTTTTTTTATTCTTTTTAAGTGAGAATTTCTCATATATATATATATATATATATATATATATATATATTTTTTTTTTTTTTTTTGTGGAAATCATCTCTTTAAGATACAATTTCTAACTTAATTTTTTTTAAATCGTCTCTTCAAGAGACGATTTTTCACTTTAGATTTATTTCTTATGTGAAAATCGTTTCTGAAAAAGATGATTTCTCATATAAAAAATGAAATTTTAAAAATCATGTCTTGGAAAGACGATTTTTTTTTATAATTTTTTTAAAAGTTCATAAATCGTCTTTTGAAGATATGATTTTTCACTTACAATTTATTTTCTCTTTCTTATCTGGACAAAATTACGGTAGATCTGAAATTATTTTTTTTACTACGCTAATTTAGGAATTATTTTTTAAAACAATCCTAATATTATAAAAAATCCTAAGAATGAGTCAATCTAGAATACAAACCATAAAAGAAAATGTCTATTAAACCAATTACAAGAATACCAATTAGGTACCTATTAGCTAAAAAGGAACCTTCTAATAGCATTGGCTATTTACCCCATTTCCCTCCACATTTGACATTTCATCGAGTGGTCATGCTAAACATTAAGAGTTAGGGATAATTATGAAATGAGACACGGATAATATTCCTACTATTATTATTCTATATTATTAGTTTATTTCCATCTCTTAATTCTTAATTAAAAAATAATTGGAAAATAAATAGTAATTACAAAAATGAATAATAACCCCCAACGAGGGTATAATTCAATTCAACATTTTGTTCATTCAGGTTTGATTGTGTCATAGCTTTATAATTCAAATTAGGCTAAGAATCATTTTGAAAAACAATTTGTAAAAATGATTTTGAAAAACAGTTTTTAAAAATAATTTTTAAAAACCATTTTCTAATATTTTGTAAAATAAATGTTTATTTGAAAACCTTTAATATTTTCAACTTATTTCTTACGTTTTCAAATATATTTTAAAATTAATTTTTATTTGTAGTATTTTAATTTTAATTATTTTTCATATTTATATAATATTTTTATAAAAAATAAATAAAAACAATTAAAAATAACCAAAAGGTATTTTATGAAAACAACTCAAAGATGTTATATGTAAACACTTTTTTTTTTTTTTGTTATCAAACATATTTTCTTGTTATTTTACTCTAAAAAACACAAAACTGTTTTCAAAAATAAAATTATGGGTTATAATTTCCTCTTTGGATGCATTAATGACTCTCAAAGTCCTTCCTCTTTTAGTTGTGTGAATTCTGTCATTCTAAGATTATTTTTATTTATTTATTTATTTATTTATTATTATTAGAAACATAAAACAGGTTTTTAACAATTTTGAAAGAACAGTTTTTAAAAATTTGTTAAGAAAAGGGCAAATTTTATATTTTTTAATTATTTTAAAAGATATTTTAATAATAATTAAAAATATAGAAAATATTTTTTTTAAACTTTTGAGTACATACTACCCTTACGGAAATAGGTTAATCTTTTTTTAGTATTTTAGTATACAATCAGAATATTATTTTTAAAATAGTTAAAAATATTTATTGAAAAATAATATTTTTAAAATAAATTAGTTTATTAAAAATTATATTTTTAAAAAACAGTTCCAAATAAATATTTAATATCTCACATTATTACACACATGCTCGCGTGGGCTGCCATTCTGCTTTTGTGAAGAAATGGTCCTCTAATTATTGCCAATTAATTGAGATGGTGAAATTTGAAAATTTGGAAAAATGTGTTAAAGTTTATTTGAATTTCATAAATTAAGTTTGGCTTTTACAAATTTCATAAAAAAAAAACTAAAAAAATGGTTTTTTATATTTTATTTCATTATTGAAAATATGAAAGAAAATTAAATATAATTAAAATTAATTATAAATATAAATATTTTAAATTTATTTAATCTATAAGAAAATAAGTGGATTGAGTGTAAAAAAATATTTAATAAAAATAGTTTATTGACTTTAAATTCATTTTTTTTTTTTTTTTTGTTTTCTTTCTCTGAAAATTTTTAAAAGGAAATTGAAAGATGATAAGACTTAATTCCTTTCACCTTTACCTAGGTTATGTTTGGATCCCAAAAATTAAAGGGAAAAATGTAAGGAAAATAAAATAAAAAGAAAAAATAAAAGAAAATAAAAAGTGAAAATAAAATAAAATAAAGTCAATAAATTATTTTTATTTTCTATTTTAAATCCATTTCACTTATCTTAAGTTCTTAACTCATTGATATAAAGATAAATTAATTTAAAAATGCATAAATTTCTAATCAGTTTGAATCATATTTGATTTTTTTCTTTTCTTTTCGCATTTTTCATATGACAACCAAATACAAAAAAATAAATTTTTGTTTCATTCTTTGATATTTTTCGACTATATTTGGTTCCCAGAAAGTACTATAGAAAGAAAAAAAGATGTTGAGAAAAATGATTTCTTCATGTTTGGTTTCACCATAATTTTTTTTAAAAGAAAATTAAATATAATTAAAATTAGTTATAAATTTATGCATTTTAAACTAAGTAAAATGAGTGTGAAGAAACCTATAATAATTTAATTTAAAGTGACTTAATAACTTAATAACTTATTAAGTCATGAAGTATTTGACAAGTTGTAACATTGCGGGTGTTTGATAAACTAATTTAATAACTTAAATTGATTTAATAATTTAATTTAAGTTATTAAATAAATTAAATATGTTTTATAAAATTACTTAATAGTAGATTTAAAGTAAAAAACAATTTTAAGTAATAAGTAAAAATAATTAACTTATTCTTAAGTTTATATTTTTATTTTACTTTTTGATCTTCATTTTATAATAATTATCTTCATAATTTTTTTTTACTCTACGAACTCCATTAATATTGAACTTTTTTTACCCTAATTATAATTTATGAGGATAAATATATCAATTTAATGATTTAAAATAAATTTTAAATTAATTTTAATACTTAAATTAAAAATTAATTAATAACTTTTAAATTAATAACTTAAATATAATTTAAGTTAAAATCAACTTAAGTATTAAATTTTATTTAACAGACTCAGTTTTTATGCAAGCAGCTACCTCATGTTTAATGAACCACAACAGAAATGGGCCAACTATCACTGGGCCGACCCAAAAGTTCGCACCGACCAATGAGGCCCAATTAAAGAAGCGGACAAAGCCCACTTTGGTACGCAGAGCAGAGCCGAGGGCGGGTCTTTCTGAACCGTGCGGACGAAGAAGAAAGAGTGTTTGAAAAGTGGAAGAAGAAATCAAGTGAAGTGGGGATGGAGATGGTTTCACATGGATGAAGTTTGAAGTAGCTAGAATGTCATCATTGTCTTCAGCGTCTTCGTTATCATCATCAGCAGTTAGGTCATGGAGGACTGCGTTTTTGACACTCAGGGACGAAACCCTAGCATCTCCACCTCCCTCCGCGGTCCTGAATCTCCTCCAACATCTCCTATTCTCCAATTCTCAATCCTTGATTGCCGCTGCCCCCGACCTTCCTCCTCACGAGGTATTCTTTTCCCAATTCACCCAATGCCACATGCATAAACTTTTCCAATTTTCTTGACATTTCTTGACATTTTATGATTGGTTTCAGATTGTTTCGGATATCATGTTTCTGATGGAATTGGTTCCGACTTGTTCCGATGCCGGTGACGATACGAGCCTTACCTTCATAAGCATGTGTCACTTGGTATTTCTTTGTTTTTCTGCACCTATTTTTTTTTTCTTCAACGCAAGTGTTTTTCCTGACTGTTTTGTTTGTTGCAGATCCATGATGTCTGTCAGCGTGTTTCCCTTGAAATAAATTCGCCTTCTTGGGCTCTTATGCTCGACACTTTTGGAACCATGGTGGAATCTTTTCTTGGCAAAGCTGGTAGTAAAAGGGTTTTCTCAGAGAATGCTGCTAGAATCAAAGCTGTAATGGAATGTGTAGAGACTGTAAGGTTTGTTCATTCACCTTGTTTACTTATTTTCAATGGTTGTACTTCTAAATTAGAGCTTAAATTATACTCTTAGACTCGGTTCTATGATTTCTTCATTGCAGACGTCTTGTCAGTGTATATCATCGAAAATGTTCACTCTCAGAAAATGTACAGTTAGTGAAGTTCCTTCTCCGTATTGTCACATGCTCTCATGCGGAGTTATATTCCTCATTACATTCGAGTGGCAATCAGAGGTATGCTCCTGAAATTGGAAAGAGAATACCCAGATACAACAGTTTATGGGAAGTTCAGACTATTGCCTTCACTATGATTACTGCAGTATTCTCAAGAGATGGGTCTTCATTTCCAGGTGATATATGGCAATCAACAATTGAGGTGAGCATTTTATTTTGCCCCATATATAAATAATAAAAAGCTTGACTATATATAAATAATAGATAACTTAGATTTGCCTGCTTTGAGTTAGGTTCTTAGGAAGGTGATGGATGCCTTGGCATCTAAGAGCGTCCTTGTGGAAGATAATGTCATGTCTAGGTAAACTGCATGTCACCTCCTCAGCAAATTGCTTATTTTTGAATATTTATTAGAATCTCATCTGTATATGGCCCTTGTCACTTCTGCTCTTTAGGTTTTATACTTCTCTTCTGCATTGTCTGCACGTGGTTCTTACAAATCCTAAAGGCCCTCTTTCTGACCATGTAAGTAGATATATTCTGTTTGGGGCTCAAGACTAAGTCTCTGATATGCACCTGCAGCCATTATCTTTTACCCTTTCTGCATTTATTTCTTTGCAGGTGGCAGGTTTTGTGGCAGCATTGCGGATATTCTTTATCTATGGCCTGACTAATAGAACCGCACTTGCATTTCCGGGTGCTGTTCAGAGGCAGGGACTCAGTTCTGTGAACCATGGATTGAGTTCGACAGAACCTACAAAAACCGATAGTGGTCCTTATAGGCCTCCACACTTACGCAAAAAGAATGGTACAGGTATACGGCAGCATAAAGCTCAGGATTCTCAGAGTTCCTCTGATCATGAATCCTCGATGGTTGATTTGACATCATCAGATTCAGATTACAGTGATACTGATGGATCAGGAAAAGACAGCGACAGTCTTCGAATCTCTAAGGCTAGATTAGCTGCCATTGCTTGTATTCAGGTAAGTTGTCATTGCCAGTTACTCTTGACTTGTATCCTGGTGTACTTATGATTGTATTATTCTTTTGTTTGTATATCATGGGAATAGAATGCTTTGACATTGATTCTTTAAACTTTTATGGTTTGCATTTTCGTTATTTTGATTGGATTTTAATGTGGAAATCAACACTAGGGAAACCATGTATCCGCATCCATATTTTAGAGGAAGACTATATTTTAAGTTGGCAAGCTATGACTAATAGCAGAAGATGTCTTTTGGGTTAGACCTCCTATATGTGATTCTCAAGGATGAAGTTATTAATCATCTTGTAAAAATTTAATCTATTCCCAACTTCCCTTTTGCTTGATTGAAGCTATTGTTGGATGCTTGATTGAAGCTATTGTTGCATGCTTGATTGAAACTGTTGTTGAGTGGTGGAAAAACAAAGGAATTTTCCCTATGCATGATGTTCCATCATTGCAAATAATAGCTTCTCTTAGTAATTTTTCTATGCCCGTCAATTATTGCTTCTTTTTCTTTTGCACTTTACTAAAGATCAGCTGATATCTTCATTCTCTTAGCACGAGAGTGATATGATTTCCGCCTATCTTGGATTGTTTGGATCCTTTCAGTTTAGTTGGTTCACAGAATAAACCCATTATATATGTAACAATATGGTGATAACCCTTCTAAAAGTTTTATGGTTTCTTTTTCTTTATATGTGGAAAAACTATATAGAGTCTCATTAATGGTTTAAGACTTAGAATCTTGGTGCAATTTTCTGGTTGTGGGGTTCTTTGATGTTTTATTCTTGCTCCTTTCTTTCTCCTTGTTTGTCTTTCAACTTGGAAGGATTCTTCATGCTTCTCTGTATGTTTCTCCATATATGGAGAAGCTACGTAGAGTTTCATTAACAGTTTAAGGCTTAAGATGTTGGTGCAATTTTCTAGTTTTTGTGGGGTTCTTTGATGTTTTATTCTTGCTCTTTTCTTTCTCCATGTTTGTCTTTCAACTTGGAAGGATTCTTCATCCTTCTCTGTACGTTTCCCTATATTAATAATGTTGCCGTTGTTTCTACTAATTTTTTTTTTCACCTTCTAAATATGATGCAAAGGATCTTTGCCAAGCTGATCCCAAATCATTTACTGCCCAATGGACAATGATTTTGCCTACCAATGATGTATTACAGCTGAGGTGAAACATTCTGGTTCCTCTCATTCTCATTGAGATTTGCGTTCATTGGTACTGAATTTTATTTCCCTTTATTTCCATTCATCTCATTCATCTCATTCATCCAATTTTTTCTGTTTGCTTGCTCATTTACAGGAAGTATGAAGCAACTCTGATGACATGCTTGCTGTTTGATCCTTATTTGAAGGTATTTTTTCTGCGCTTTGTAGGAATTTCAGTCATTTTGTTATTTATACAAATACCTAGGCTCCGAAAGGCATTCAGCCTCATTTGTTATTTATGCCGGAATGCATCTATTGCATTCGGCTCCTTTTTTTAAGATAACATTGTGCTTGTAATCCTGTGATACTCCCAGCTTACATATTCTACTTTGTGGAGGCTAGGCACGGATTGCATCTGCAGCAACTCTTGCAGCCATGTTGGATGGGCCTTCATCCGTTTTCCTGCAGGTAGCAGAATATAAGGAATCCACTAAATGTGGGTCTTTCACAGCACTGTCGAGCTCCCTTGGTCAGATATTAATGCAACTTCATGCAGGTATTTGAAAGTCATTGTGCTGTGTAATCCATCTAGTTTGGTGCAAAGTCTACCTTTTGAATTATCTTGTTTATTTTTTATATTCTCAAAAGTGTTGCTTTCTTCCATTATATATGGTGTAGGTATTCTATACTTAATCCAGCATGAAACTCATGGGGGACTGTTGGCGTCCTTGTTCAAAATTCTCATGCTTTTGATATCATCCACACCGTATGAATTCTTCTCACTGTGATCTGTGGTGTTTATGTATTCCAGTTTTGCTATTGGATAAAAGCATTGACATTTTATTAGTGCTCCCTGTCTATTATTTTATCCTTATGATGTACATAAATCGGTGAACCCTTTGATAATCTTGGTCATGTATTAGAACCGTCATTCTTTTCTGTTTAAAATGTTGTATATGTTACGTTCCAAGCAAACTCTTTGTGGTTGGGTGCATTTATAAAAGTCAAGTCTTTTGATCTCTAAAATGATAAGCAAGTTAAATAATATATTATCAGTGCCTAACAAAAGGTCACCACATGACACAAGAAAAAGGAGAAAAACAGGGAACACCCCTCCTATCAAGCAACACTCAACCAAATTATGAAATTTAATATAGACATTGAATCCTAGTCTATAAACAACATAGCCCAGCACAACAAGGAACACAAGAATGAGCTTTTCATGGCTTGATCCAAATGCTCTACATTTTCAAGTGATATGCTATTTCTCTCATTCCCAATGCTCCTGAATAAGAATGAACCTGATTTAGTGTACAAAATTTAGTGTATCCTATTTAATAAAGCATTTGGTAGATTTAGCGTACCCTTTCAAATTGAAACCCTCCCAAATTTAGTGTACAACATCTAATAATCCCTATTTAGTAGATTTAGTGAACAAAAAATGAACCTGATTGGCTGATATTTTAACCATTCAACTGTATGCATTTTTTTTGGATGTCGGAAAAAAGACTTGTTTTGATTTTTAAGAGACATGCTACTTTAGCGAGTTACACTTATAGTCATGTGGTAACTTGGATGCAATATATGCCTTCCTTAACACTCTAATTTTGCATATCTCCCTTTTTGATTTTCTGAAAAAATCTGTGAAATGTATTTACATTACTGGTGTTTTTTTGTTGTGTTCTATAGATATGCAAGAATGCCTGAAGAGTTGTTGCCAACAGTTATTATTTCTCTTCGAGCAAGGGTTGAAGAAGGGTTTCCATTTAAAAGTGATCAGACAAGTCTGCTGGTTAGTTTTGTTCAAATATGATATTTGGGGTTATCCATGATGTCTCATATTTCTGCCTTATTAATCTACTCAGTGTGGGAGGGGTGCGGGTTCCTGTACAGTTCTTGGATAAATGAATTGATGGGAATCTGCCTCAACCTGCAGATCCAAAGAGTGGTCTTTACTTTGTGGTGGTGAGTTGTGGGCATGGCTAAATTTTCAGGGGATATTGTAAGGACCCTTACTATGGAAACTCCAACAGCCTTCAATTATTTTGTGTCATTTGTAGATGGGATTTTGCGATAGGAGAGTTATATGTCATTATGTGCTTGGAAAAGTATTGCTGTGTGATTTTGTAAGTCTTGGCTTGATTGTAGCTTCTTATCATGAGATATCAGGTCCATGAACTGGGCCTTTAAGAACAAAAATATCCTATATTACCAGCTCAAAACAAATTACTGATGGTGTAATAGTCTTTAGACTCATAATCTCTTAACATATGTATTGAAAAATAATGCATCAGTTGGATGAAGCATAAGAAAAACCACAATGGAAGAAGGCTGAGGAAAATGAAGCAAGTTTGTAGAGAACAAAGAGAACCATTGTACATGCTGTGTCTCACTACTGATTTGGCACAAGTTCTTCCTTGTCCTGTTCCACTTACCTTCTTTTAAGTCATTATTGGATCAGCAGTAGTCTCCCTCATAGAAAAACCTTCCTACTTTTATTTACCTCACAAGTTTCCAATTTAACTTCTATGTTGTATGCACAGGCCCTATTTATACCTTTAGATACTGCCATATCTTAAGATCACCTCTAATTTCTTTTCTCTTGTTTTCCTTCATTGTGTCACCTTATATCACTACGATTTTTATAGTTCTCCCCATACTCAAAAAAAGATAGTATATGACCTCAACCAAATATATTCTATAAATGACAGGATTATTTGAAGCATAGAAATAATTCTTCTGTATCATCATTATATTCATAAATTTGCATTTCTTGACAGGCTGTTGCTCTTAGTTGCTTGACGGCAGCTTTATCAACCTCACCTTCCTCACCAAAAGTTAAAGAAATGTTTTTAGAAGAAATATCAGCTGGTGAGCCCTTATTTTCGTGCCATGAATTTAAAGGAAGCTTGCTTATATCTGTCTTTGAATTTTTATTACTAGCTTGGAATTTAGGATGTTCAAAAGATAAAAAACTTCCCCATTTTTTGGAGGGGGAAGGGAGTTTGGTACTTCTAAATCATGCATGAATATTGATTGATGAATTCTCTCTCTCTCTCTCTCTCTCTCTTTATATATATATATATATTTAATGTGGAGGAAGTTCTAAGGAACATTTGTAGCACTTGGTAGTTTTCTTTTTCCCAATTGTTAGTGTCTGATGTGCTGGTATGTGAACTCTGAGCAGTTTCCATGTGGTCGTAGTGGACATGTAAGCCCAATAACATAGGGGCTCATGTGCAAGCATCTCATCACTTGTGTTTGCTCTCTATTTGAACTCCTTAAGCAGGAGGTATAATTCCACCCTTATCTCCATTCTGCAGGAGCTTTAGATTTCCTTCTTGCATTAATGATGGTGGCACCTCGATACAGTGGACCCTTGGTGGATATCCACACATGGTGGAAGCAATCCTCATTTGTATTGAGACTATGAGCTCTAGAATTAAAAACTTGAGGGTTAGGGTGACTTGCAAGTTGAACACTCAGAAGACCTATGATCATGCTAATTAAGAACTTCTGCTCAGTTATGGATCCAATCGGATTCGGTTAGAAGTAAATTGGGAACCACATCCTGTATCGCTAGAGTTTGATATTCTATGATGGTTAATAGGTTCTCGATTGATTTCTTTCCAACCTTGAAGGATCTAAGGTTGAGGGACCATCCTTCAACTTATCCTTCTCTAAATGGTGGAAGTTATGATTTGTTCACTGCTGAGCAGTGTAAGAAGCTTTATGAGTGGACTCAATGTGGGGGATAGAGGTTTCAAATTTGGGAGGTGGCATGGGGTAATTTCTAAAGATTATCCATCATGTTGCTTTTCATGTTGGTTGTGTTGGTAGATTGGTATGATGACCCTAAAAATTCAACCTTTTTTTTCTAGTGAAATCCTTTAGCAAGCTTCGCACTCTAGAGTTGGTAATTTTCTTCCACTAAGGAGGTGTGGGGTTCATGGGGCACTTCTAAGGTTGGATCCTTTGCTTGGGAGGACTCCAGTTAACTGGTGTTGCCCGTCTTTCCTGTGTCAACTGAGGACAAGTTGCATGGATAGCATGGTAATTTTATGGGTAAGGTTGAAAACAAGGCATGGAGGATGATCAATTTTTGTTTGTTCCTGTTCAAAATTGATAAACCGGGAAGGAGGAATTTGATGGCTTAAAGTAAATAAAAATAGCAACAGAAGACCTTTTCCTAGATCTTTATTTGCTTGGTCTAGGGGTTCTTGGGGAGTTAGGAGTATATCTTATCTATAGATTTCATCAATAGTTTGGGGTGAGGTGGGGTGGGTTTTAAGTTGGTTACTAGTGAGTTCATTGCATCTACTTATTTATATATTTGTTTATTTATGTTTATTTTTGGTTTTTTGTTGTTGTGTATGGGTATGTGTGTGTGTTTATTTGCCCTCTATTCTCCATGTTTGCATTTGCTGTTTTGATCGATGCATATCTGTTATATATTAAGTTTGTTTATCAAAAGAATGTTGTGGGGCTAGAAGGGGGAAGGGATTGAGATTTCACATTTGCCTTTTGGATGTGATTTTTTCATGTTTTGTTAGGCAAACGGTGATCATTTATTGTACATGAGGTATCCTTTTTGCTCTAAGGCAGTGTTTGACCTTGAAGTTCACATGAAAAAAAGTGAGCTCTTCCTGGTGGGCAATGTGGTGAATATGGATAAATTGGGGTCCTGCTTGGTGTGGGGTAGGGTTGTTGCCATCTTTTTTTATCAGGTTTTATGTTGGAGAGATGTGCTTAAGGTTGTTTTTATTTGGGACTCTTTTTTCAGGAGTGTTTGGAGAAAAGGCTTGCATGTTGAAGAGGACAACATACGGATATTAATTTGCTAATCAAATAAGCATCATTTGACTTATCATTTCAATATTCATTTGTTTCCAAGGCTCATTGAAAACTTTACCCAATGAGCTTCTCATGAGCTCAATGAAGGGAGTTTCTCCTAGATCTTTTGGTATTTGTGAATAAAGAATTTGAAGGCATTCTGTATAGCCCCTTGGGTTAGAGAACTGTTTATAGAGGTATAGGACTTGTTTGGGTTAAATATTTGGAGGCCTAAAACAGTTTTTAAGCTCAATGAGAGCTTTTCTTTATGTTTCAGAATTTGTACTAAAACTACTTTTTTATTTTAAAAAGAGCGTAATAGGTAACCAAAGATAAGTTTGCTTCTTGAATAAGCTCTTTTTTAGCTATGTGAGAATTTTTTTCATATTTAATGAAATGTTTATAACTTCAAAATTGCCTTTTTGAGATTATGAATTAACTTTTGGCTAGAAGTACAAGCAATAAGCTACTGTATCTCTGTGAGTTGCTTTTGTGGGCAAGAAGAGGAGGGTGGCGTGGCAAATGGGACCGTTATGCTTGTTTTGGGTTATTTGGAAGGATAGGAATTCTATTGCTTTTGAGGACGGTGTGCTGTCCATTCAAAAGCTGAAAATTTCTTTTGTGTATTTACTTTGGTCGGAGACCAAATTGTGGATAAAAGACGGTCTTTCGACCTTAATAGATTTTATAGAATGGGTGTGTATGCGTTAAGGGAGAGGGTTTTTTGTGCTTTCCTAGTGTTTTGGGTCCTTTTGTAAGGGGGTGAGTTGATCTATACTGTATCTCTGTGAGTCGCTTCTTTTGCGCCTCTTTGCTATACATATATTGCTTATTGATAAAAAAAAAAACAAGCAATAAGCTACAGAAACAAGGCTGAAAAGTAGGGGGAAGTCGGTTTCTTGTATATTATCATCCTAAATGGAGATTCAAGCTTTATATTGGGTGTTGTTCAGGCTTTAGACCAAGTTCTCTTGATATACCTTGTTGGCCTATTTCCTAATAGGTTAAAGGTCAACTTGGTAACTTAACCTGGTATTAATGCTCATTTGTTTATAAGAGGACATGACTTTGAATTTATTTCCCCCATTTGAACCTAAAGACGGCTTACTGTGAGGTGTGGGGGTGTTAGGGCTTTAGCCCAAGTTGATTGGATATACATTGTTAACCCTTTAACTAACAGTTTAATCTTTTAGTCAAATTGATAGTTTAGCAGTTGTGGTTAATGCTTGGCATGTCTTATCAGAGAGCACATGGTCATGGTATTATGTGCTTTTTCCAAACAGAGAGGACTTGAGATGTTTGTTGAAGTCAAATTCTTAGCAGCTTTGGAGAGGTTCACTCTAGCATTTGATTTGGACATCTACAACCTTCTGGTTGAAGAGTATTTTTTGATGGATGTTTCTTGGGTTTTGTAGGAAGAGGGATGTCATTGGAGATTCTCATTGGTTGGGGAGGATACAGTCCTTATGAGGGAGTTAGGCTCGTCGTTTTCTTGGAGACCTAGATTATCGAATTAGATGACTGATGGCTTGGCTAAGATGGAGCTATATCACTTGAGATGTTTATAGAGGACTTAACTCCTTAGATGTGTCACACATTCTTTTCTTTCTATCTTTCTTTTTATTTTATTTTATTTTATTTTATTTTTTATTTTTTATTTATTTTTTACATGCATTCTATTTTTCTTGTCTTTTTGAGTATCATGTGGGTGTTGTTTGTGAATTGTGTTTTTTCCTTTGAAGGATTTCTGTTTAGGAATAACTTCTTTGTTTTTTGGAAATTTCATTAGTTTTTTTATATATCTATAAATTAATATGACTTTGAAGCTTATGCGAATACTGTTTCCAGGTTTTGCTGGGGCTCAGGGGAAGCCAAGTGTTCTTTTTACCATATTTCAATATGCTGAAAAATTAACATGCCCAACAATCAGTTTTGAGGCTCTCCAGGTAATATCATGACAGAGCTAGAAATCTTTGATAGGTGTAGATTTCATTTTGAAGAATTATGATAATAATTGATGTGTGTGGATTTGATTTCAAAAAATTATGATTGAAAGTGAAGCTAGTGGTGTATACATGGTCTTTCTTTCTTTCTCTCGGGTTTTTTTTTTCCCTCTCTTTTCCCTGATGTATAAGAAGCATAGAATATAAATTAAATAACATCAAAGGGATGCACTGAATACATCTGCTGTAAGCTGTAATTTCTTTTAATCACTTAAAAGTTTTCCCTGATGCTGAATAAATGCGATAAGGCTTATTTGTTCTGGTTATTTATGCTCCTTTTTCGAGATGCCATTTTTTTCTTTACCTTTGGGATGAATTCCAAGTGAGGCAATTTCAAATGGCCTTTTGTGAGCTTATTATTTATCTTTAAACTTTATTTATTTGCTTTATTTTTAATTTTTGCTTGAATTTCTTTACTTTTCTTTTGATAAAACCATGATTGTTTTTAAAGCTGTCTTCATGTTTCTCTCTTTTGGTTATTATTAATTTTTTTGATCAGAAACAAAGATTGTATATCGATAAATAGATCAAGGGGATGATGAGAGATCTTCCCCACAAAATACAAGATCTGATCAAAATATGACTCAAAACTCCTCCACTATAACACCTATACAAAAATTAATCCAATTATGACTATAATTCTCTTGCTGCTTGTATTTATATTTCTTTATGTTTTTTCTTTCTTTTAAATCCAGCTTTTCTCAAACCTTTTGCTTGTTTCTTCTCTCTGCGTATGTCTGCATGTGTTGTGTTGAATAAACTAAACTTGTTTGTAGCTTTTCCTTCTTTTCTTTGAATTTTTAATTGATGAATCTTCAAGTGGCATTTCAAGCTTTAGCATTGATCTTTGTGATTCTTCCTTTTATTGTTTCCATCAATGCAAACACAATTACCTAATTTAAGATGATAAGAAATTCCATTTGATCTTCCATTTGCCTCTTTTGCTTTTTATTTTTTATTTTTGAAACTATTTTCATTTGTATACCTTTTTTTTTTTTTTTTTTTAAATTTTCCTTTACTTTCTTGGATGAAGTTCTTAAGATGCAAACCCTTTTTTGAAGTTGTCTTTCATTTCTTTTGCTTCTTGTACTCAGCTTTCTAACTCCTTGTTTATTTATCCTTTTTTTTTTTTAAAAAAAAAAAATCTAGTTTTTCTTTGTATTTTCTGTTCAAAACTTACAATTTAGTATCCACTTTTAAGTTTTTTTGCGGAATACCAGGCTGATTCAAGGAAGTGTGAAATGGCCCCTGAATTTGGATTCAAAGCTAGGCCTTTTAATGGTGGTGAATCACTATCATGATCTGAGAACAACTTAGCAATGGAACGTAGGATCCCATTTGGAATTTTGTTTTCACCATCCATCTCTATTTTCTCAGGAGAAACCAACTGCATAGTGAATCTATTCTTAATGCTTTGGTGATGTATCATTTTATATGTTGTTTTTGTGCTTTCTGCAATTCAATTTTGTGTATTAAACCTGTTGCTTTTCATTGTTATTTGAAAATATAGGCCCTTAGAGCTGTGTCGCACAACTACCCAAACATAATGGTGGCATGCTGGGAACAAGTTTCTACTATTGTTTATGGATTTCTGAGAGCTACTCCTGAAGTTCCTGCAAGGCAGTGGAAGGGACACTCTGGAAATACTGTTGGGTCAATTGGGGAGAAAACCCTTACAGCTGCTATCAAGGCAAGAGATCCTAATGCCTTCTTCAGTCTCTTGATTTTTTTGTTTTATTTTGTTTTTCTTTTTCCTTTTATTTGGAGTGTGATCTCTTTGTTCTGAATAGATAGTTAGAATTTGATTGAAGTGTGTCTTATGGTTGATTGGGTGCTATTATTTCTCTTAGTATCTACTGGTGTGCCCATAGTCAGTTTCAGTTTGTTAAATTTATGCAGTTCTTATGATGTGAACTTTCTTCAGAGTTCATACAAAAGAGATCCTAATGCCCTCCAACTAAGTAACACCTCTATAACTGTCTCTGGGAACACCCATTGAACTCCAAAAATGGCAAGGGTAATCTCCCAAATAGTTTTAACCACTGAACTATGAAGAAAAAAGATATGGAATTTCATTCCGGTGTGCATATTTTGGACGGCTTGGAAGGAAAGGAATAGGTTAGCTTTCAGGGGAGGGTCTTTAGATATTCAGAAATTCAAAAATTCTTTTGTATGTAACTTGTGGAGTTGGGCTAGGGTGTACAATGGTGAGGAAACCTACTCTCTTTTAGGTTTTTTGGAGTGGCTTGTGACCACTTGAGGGTGGGTGGGGTTTTTTTTCCCCTCTTTTTTTGTTTTTTCTAGCCTTGTGTAGGGCTGTTCAGTATACCCCCTGTATACGTGTGGCTTTTTAGCCTTTTCTAATATATTTGGTTGTTTATCTATCAAAAAAAAAAAAAACTTTCTTCAGAGTTCATAGCATTAAGGATCCAGATATACACATATGCTTATGGGGGAAATCATGGTGGATCAATATTTTTTTTGATCAATAAGTATATAATTGTATTGCAAAGAGGCGCTAAAATAGCGACCCATAGAATTACAGTATAAGGGAACTTACCCCCTTACAAAAGGGCCCATACAACAAGGAAAAAACAAAAAATCTTCTCCCTTAACGCATAGGCTGATCCTTTCATATTTCAAGTTTACAGTTAACTCTGTTTTTCATCATAACCTAGTATCTTCTGGATGAGTGCTAGCAGTAAATGGCTGTACTGCCTTTTGAGCTTATTTTGCTTCATCATCTTAGCTACACCATTTTTTTCCTCTTTCATCTTTTAATCCTTTTGCACTTGCTATTTCTATTTGTTTAATTGATGTCTCCTTGTGCAAAAGTTTAATGCCTCATACGTGAGAGCTTGTTTTTTATTTATGTTTCCTACCTCTTGACATCTCTGCCTCTTCTCTTTCTATTTTCATATTATTGTTTTTCTTTACCTGTCATTGTTAATGCCTTTAATTGATAGTGTTTCACATTTTCAAAATCTTTGGAGAGATAAAAACTCCTCAAAAACACTTACTCCTTCAATGGTTTCTACTGCTTGTAATATATAATTGTTTCTTTTGTTTACGGGCACTTATGCTTGCAAGAAATGTTCCAACAAATTTTGGGGGGATGCTATCATTACAGCAACCTGATTAATAAATCTCATGCCTTATAAACCCCCATTGAAACCTTGAAAAATTATTTTTCCTCTATACAATGCTTGGGGTCTCTCTCTCCAAAAGTTTTTTGGTTGCATTGCTTTTGTTCATATTCCAAGTAAAGACAAATCTAAATTTGATCCTAGAGCTGCTAAATGTATCTTCTTAGGCTACTCTCCTACTCAAAAGGGTTATAAATGCTACCATCCTCCTTGAAAGAAATTTGTTACAATGGATGTTAGTTTCTTTGAGGACCAACCTTATTGTTAGTAGACTAATCTTCTTTGTTTTTTTTTTGGATAAAAAATTGTTGGTGTAAGAGGCCCAAAAAGAAGTGAAGAAATGAACTACATCCCATACTATCTTTGACGTCCTCCATTTGTCCTCAAAGATCTTATCATTCCTCTCTCGCCATAGAATCCAAATCAAAGTGAGATAAGCAATATTCTAAAGGGTCTTGCTTCTAGTGGAATTCCCAAAACCCATATAAGATAGTCATCATGTCATAATAACTCCTAGGCTGAACCCACACCATCTTTTCTAGTATGAATAACCTATGCCACAACCCCAAAGTGAACGGAAAATGTAGAAATAGATGGTCACTTGTCTCTTTACTCCCCCCTACATAGTATGCACCAGTTTGAACTAAGGGCTTTAAAAGATCTTCTCGCTTGAAGCATGTCATTGATATTTACCTTATTGTGTGCCACTAACGAAGTGAAACCCTTGACCTTAGTTGAGACTTTTGATTTCCATATAAATTTGGTTGGATGGAAAGGAACTGAATTCGATCTTTTGGACAAAGTGAGGAAAAAAGATTTTACTGAGAATAAACCTAAAGAGGACAGTGTCTATGCTCGTGCATCTGGGACAGATGTGGACAAGTGTACATGGGCAAGAGAGGTCATTGTTCTTTCAAGATCCTTAATCTCCAAATCAGTTGATTGTGATGAAAAATTAGATTCCAAGAAAAAGAGAAGACAATGCCATAGATAGCTAAAATGGAGAAGTTTCTAACTATGACAACTTTATAAAATCTTGAAAATTGAGAACACAACGGTTGATCCCCCTACCTCAAGTCTTCCCAAAAAATTAAATTAGTAGACTAATCTTTAGTGGAAGAAATTGGAAGTGGAAGATCAGTTTCAAGACTGGTCCACACCTTTGCCCATGTCTACTTGGGTGGGCGAGAGAAATGGAAATAAGGTTTAGAGCTACGAAATCAAGGGGAGTCTAAGCATTTAGAGTTGCTTGTTTACTTAAGAAGACTATGGGAAACTAGGTTGAAACGAGGTCAAAATCTTCTTAATCACATATAGTGACCCTTAGAAGAAGGTACGTCTCCTAATCCTCCTAATTCTGCCATTTTAAATCCTCCTGATGTCGTCTAAGTGTTTGATAGTGAAATAAAAAATGTGTTAGGAATTGTATCAAACATCTTTTGTCGAATTTCTAGTCAAAATCTTCTCAATCAAATATAGTCATTTCTAGAAGAAGGTACGTCTCCTAATCCTCCTAATTCTACAATTTTAGTTCCTCCTGATATTGTCCAAGTGTTTGATAGTGATATGGACATTCCTATAGTCATAAAAAAATGTGTTAGGAATTTGTATCAAACATCTTTTGTCGAATTTCATATCCTATCATTGGATGAACAACAACTATAACTCCTTTACTACAAACTTGAATTCAGGTTCAGTTCAAAAAAATGTGCAAGAAGCATTTGTTTACCCTAAGTAGAAGAAGGCAATAGATAAGAAATGAAAGCCCTATATAAGAATGATACGTGGGATATAATTAATCTACCTAAAGGAAAGTGTCCAGTTAGATCTGAGTGGGTGTTTATCATCATGTACAAAGTTGATGGCTTTATAGAAATATATAAAGCAAGATTGGTTGCCAAGGGGTACACTTAGACCAACAGGATCAACTACAAAGAAAATTGTTTAGTTCAGGTTGTGTCTAACCATGCTAGTTATTTTCTTTTCAGTACCTCCTAGAACATTGATTTTGATTGATTAATTACATGCACACTAATGTTGCCTTTATATTATTTCATGATGTCTGCATTTTCTATTTGTATTCACTGTTACAGTTCTGTGGCTTCTGCCTGGGTTCCTCAATTAGATTGAAAATTTTGGTGTGGGTGAATGCCTTCTCTCAGCATCCGTGGTGAAAGAAATTTACACATTGAATATTGTTGGCATCTGATTGTTTTCTTTTTCTTCAAGGAATTGATCTTATGAATGACATTTTGTGCTTTTGGAACATATTCCCAATTTGTTGACCAAACGATTAATTTTTGTCAGCATGTGATTCTATCCAAATTTTTACTGATAATTTATTATTCAGGTTTTGGATGAATGTCTTCGTGCAATATCTGGATATAAAGGAACTGAGGAAATTTTAGATGATAGACTACTGGACACTCCATTTACTTCTGATTGCATGAGGCAAAAGAAAATTTCATCAGCTCCATCATATGTACTAGAGAACACAAAGGAAACTACAGGCGATGAACCTAAGGCATGTGAGTCTGGCGGTGAGCAATGGTGCGAAGCAATGGAGAAGCATATTCCTCTGATTCTCTGGCATACTTTCCCCATGGTTGGTTAGATTTTTTTCCTTTAAAGTTGACTTTTGTTAATATAATGGCTTTGAAAGGAATATGTAGAGTTGTTACCTTGCAATTCTTTTGAATATCTGTTGCCATATCTTTACAAGTTTTTATTAAATGGAAATGAAGTTTAATCTAATTAGAGCAAGAGAACGACAGGGAAAAGGAGTTTGCCTCCAAATGGGACTATGAGACAGGGAAGAGGAAATACAAAGAAACCAACATCATTTTACTATAGAAAATGCCAAGGTAAAAACACCCCCTAACTCCTAATCTGTCAAAGCTTCCTTTTTAGCCAAAAATTGCCTTTATTGGAATCTGGAACCACTTAAAAGTAGTATCCGTTACAAATTAGCTTCCAGTATCCCAAGTTGTTAATCAGAGCTCCCTTGGGAATGACTGATTGTGGAGGGATCCCTTTCCACCAATATTTTCATCTCTCTCATGGTAAATTTTTTTCCTTGTGTAGCACTAACTATGTCATACTTAGTTCTCCAATGTGCCCAAGAAGAAACACAATTAACCAAAGCACTCACAAGTAACAACATTACATTCAAACAGCCCAAAGTCTCGTTTTTCTCAAAAAAAAAAATTGCAAGGAAACTGGGTTAGTTGGCTTCAAACTCCCACTTATATTGCCTATGGAAGCCTAAACCACACAATGCCTTTATACAAACATGTTGGCAATTACAACCCACCCACCTAGGTTTATGCTGGCAAATCAGCCATTCCAAATCATCATGATGGCTGTGGCAGTTCTATAACCACAAGATACTTTGACAACTACCTCAATCTCCCTACAACTTGGGCAGGCTTAACCCAACCTGATTTTTTTATGGGTTTGGGTAACTTAATTGTCAATTTAGGTTGGGGTTTGAGCAGAAACAATCAACCAAAATTAAATTTGGGTTGGGCTTAGGCAACCCGAGCCTAGCCCAAACCCGATTATATATTTATATGAAATTTAAATTATATATATGTAAATTTATATTATCTAATAGTATTGTACTAATATCTATTTCATTTATATTACGATATATTTATTGTTTTAAATATTAGGAAATGATATAGAGTTAAGAATTGATGCATCTATAAAGATTTTGGTTATTTTAGCATCATGAATATTTAATATATCTTATTTGGTTTTACTTTCAAATGTACTTATGTGAAAGATTGATTATGAACATTTAAGTTACTTTGAAACATGTATTAAAGAAATCACGCTTTCTTCTGATTATAATGGATTGTCTAAATGATTAGCTATGAATTGAAATTTCATCTTGAAATGTGTGAGAAGTATAACTTTTTATTCTTAATTTGATTATTGATTTGTAAATTGCTAGAAAATATCATTTAATGTTATGTGATGACCTTTTGTTTTATTTTGTTTTTGTTTTTATTTTAGAAAATTTGATCATTTTATTGATTGTAGCTATTGGATTGATTTAAGTGAACGAATGTTATAAATTTACATATTGACGTATTGGTTTACAAAGGTTCTAGAATTCTAGTTAAACTAATGTTACTAATAGTTTTGTTTATTATAGGCTTATTGGTAAAATATTTAGAAAAATGGATGTTAAGCTTATATAATGCTTATTAAACTTACCAATCAACCCATCTCAACACATATTTACTAACCCAATTGTACTCAATTTGAGTCCGAGTTTAGGAAAACAAGCTTGAGTTGGGCATGGGTTGAACTTCAAGTTGGGTTGGTTTCAGCGCATGAATTTCATGTAAGGTTGAGTTCGGTTTAGCTATCAACCCGACCCAATCCACTCAAGTTGCGCCCCTATGTGCAATTGGGTCTTGCTTTGCCTTCATCCATGTTGCACCTATAGCTATACTATGTCTGTACTTTCCTGTCCACTGGACTCAGACCGACCAAGTACTTGGCCTGTATTAATGCTATTATATGTTTGCCCATGCTTGTGGCCCTCACTCCTTTGTCAGTGTCACATATTCCCTCATCCCTTTGGTTTGCATGGTTGGTTGCCCTACCTATGCTAAACCAATCCATGGCACTGTTATTGGTTGCTTGGCCTTTGCTGCCATCAACACTTGCTATGCACAGCTATCACTTTGTTGACCTCCCAGCATCGTTTGAGACACCCATATTTTCATGCCTGTGGTAATGGCCCATGGTCCTTTGGCCTGAGGTTTTTTATAGACATCATTTACAATTATACTTTTAAACCCAATAAGATGAGTCGGTTGCAACCACAAGTGGGGTCAGGAGACTTCTAGGGCTGAACACAAACTTCTTTAGATGAAATACCGACTTCTTTAGATAAAACATGGACTTCTTTAGATTCTTTCACCACTGAATTCCAAAGAGAAGCGAAAAATTTAATTCTACTCCATACCATCTCCCCGTGGTTTTAACTATCTTTGAAACAGTTAATTTGATCCAAATGAACCAATTCAAAGGTTTGCAAACACCAGAATGAATATTTTTCATGGATAGTGAACACTCCTTTACACAGAGCAGGAGTGAACAAGGAATGCAAGAAGAAATGGTCACTAGCTTCTTAATGCTTTTGCATAAGAAACAAAATTCCAGAGATAGCATCTTATAAGGTATTCTAGCTTGAAGAAAGTTTTGTTATTAACTTATTGTGAGGAACCACCCAATCCAAGGTCTTAAACGTTGAAGGAAACCCGGCCTTTTCAAATCATCTTTGCAAGGAGAAACTCTAGGGTGATTCCTCTTTAGTCAAGAACTGAAAATAAGACTTGTAAAACCCTTATTCAGACCTTGAAGCATTCGATGACATGAAAGAGAAGAAGAATTCCCTATAATTGAGGCAATTGTCAAAATGAAAGTTCCAACGAAGAGATATGGATAGGATCACAAGTTCAACAACTTTGAAAGATGAAATAACTGTGGAAATAATTGACATAACACTTCTGAACCCTGCCATAACCCAAGACCAACTCAGATATCTGTTGCCAATGATTTACCTTGTGAGATTTGAAAATGAATCCCGACCTTGAGAAATACCCTTACAAGGCTATTGACTATGGGTCACTCTAGGCTGAATTAGCATTCTTATGATTCTCAAGAAGCACATACTTAATTAGCATTCTGATAATTCTCAAGAAGCGCATACTTAATCTTGATCACATATATTTTTCTGCTTGTCTATTTCTCTCAGACATGTATTGTTATTGTCTGTTCTATTCTGTCTGCATGTAAATCATTTGGGTTTGGATTATTGAATTGGAAATACAAATCCACGTGCCAGAGTGTAACTTCTGGCTAGGTGGAACACACAGTTTGGGGTTTCGTAAGATGAACATGTTTTCATACTACTTATGGTGAATGTACTACCTCAAGTTATATTTGTCTCTATATATTTACAGACATATTTGGATAATTTGTCCAACAAAAGATGGAAGAGTGAGAGGGAGGGGGGAATGCATTGATGAACAGATGTAAAGAGTGTGTTGGGTTGATGGATTTTCTCAATTTGAAGATCTCCTCATGTGGATAATACAAGTTCTAGTTGAGAAAAAGAGGGAGTGATTGCTCATGCTGTTGCCATGGTTAAATGATCCCAACATAAGATGGATAGAGAGCCCATATTGTCCTCTTCAGGATGATGGATCTTTTTGATTTGAGGAGACCGGCGCTAATTGTTTTTTTCTCCTCTCTCTGGCGTGTATATATATATATATATATGCATATAAATTCTTTTTGGAAGCAAATGTGTCCATGAATCAGTTCATCCTATTCTAATTTACAGTTTCTTTTTTCTGGTAGGTGAGGGCTGCTTCAGTGACTTGTTTTGCAGGAATAACTTCCTCTGTTTTCTTCTCTCTTACAAAGGAAAAACAGGACTTTATTCTTTCTTCCTTAGTAAGTTCTGTAGTAATATTTACTTACACATTTGCTTGCCTTTTTTCATATTGGGAAATGGAGCAAAATATCTTTTTAGTTTATGCACTTAAATTTTTTATAGATCAATGCTGCAGTAAATGATGAAGTTCCTTCAGTTAGATCAGCTGGTTGTCGTGCCATTGGTGTCATCACATGCTTTCTGCAAATTTCTCAAAGGTGATTCCTGTTGTTGCTTGATGATATTTTTCTATTCTTATAATATTGATCACTTGACAATGATGTCAGTGAACAGATAACTTACCAGGAACTTAAATTGTATAGTGCAGAGACCCTTCAAAAGTTTATCCATGCTGTTGAGAGTAACACACGTGATCCCTTGGTCTTGGTATTTTCTCATTAATATTTAAAAGTTATTTATTTAGTTTTTGTATCGAAGGCTAGTAAACATTTTTTGTGAATGTTTCCTGCTTCAGGTGCGAATAACAGCCTCTTGGGCTTTGGCAAACATATGTGATTCACTCCGACACTGTATTAGTGATTTTTCCTCTGAAAGGCATTCTGTAGGTATGCTTAATATTTACTATAGTACTTTCGAGCGTCTTGTTTTCAAGTAACATTGCATTCTTTTTTCTAACCTCTTTTTCTTTTTCCTGAAAACTAAAATTCAAACTCTCAATTAGTGGCATTGTTGATTGAGTGTGCTTTGCGTCTAACGAAGGATGGTGACAAGGTAAACATTTATTAACTGTCTCATAATTTCTTTAATCATTTTCCCCATTTTATACTGTCTTTATGGTGTTGATAAGGTAAGGTTTGGTGTGAGTCCCTCTCTCTGTAATTAGTATGAGGTTTAAATCCACTGCTAATGACATAATCCTTTTGACCACTCTTAAAACCATAGAAAAGCTTTATTGAACAGGATAATAGGATTAACACCCAGACCCACATCCCTTGATGGGGTGCATGGATGGTCCTACTTAACTACATTATATTTAGATCCGTGCTAGCACATTTCCAAATAAAACCCTGACAGTTTTATTGGCAGTACTAAGCAGAATAGGGACTAGTGATGGGAGCTAACTGGGGTGGATATGTCTATGCTATTGATGAGAGAACTTCATTTCCCATGCTATCCATATTTGGCTTATCCTGGATTCTTCATATGAGCTTGATTTTGTTTGGTCCAAATCAATTTTAGAGTTTGTTATTATTTAGTGCAATAAATGGAAATGCTATATTGCAGACATGAGGTGCCTTATCTTATATGATTTTCTAATGTTTAGAAGAGATGTTTTAGTGGAAGGTTAGCTTCATGATGTACTTGGTTTGAAATGAATTTCTTGAAATGAGTTTCAGCCAGTAATCTTTGGGACACTGTCGATAATGCAACTTTAGGGAATCCTTTTGAGCACAGGCAAGCAGGCTATAACCTTGATTTAATTTCTACATGGAAACCACCCTAGACATGCAGTAACACTTCTAAGCTGAGGCTTCAAATCCCCTCTCATGAAGTTTGCTACTTGTAATACAGCTGCAGCTTACTCTTCTCTGGAATGCATGTATCATATACTAATACATTTAAAATTTTTTAAGAAAGGTGGAAGTGGTCAACGAAAACATAAAAAAAATAATTTGTATGTTGGTGCACCTCCTTTTAGGTGCTTTTAACATATCTACTCATTATCTTATCAGAAAAACATAAGGAAATATATTTGCTTTGCGATGCTAAGTGGCCATAATCTGAGTACAATTTGAGCAGGTTATTATGTAAGTATTGCCATGTTACTGTAGGTGGCAGATAATTAGTTTGTGCTAGTTCTTTTGGAAAAATAGAAAAATCAGTTTTAATAAATCTTTTTTTTGATAGGTAAATGCACAGAAAATTTTATATATAAAAAGAGAAAAGGGTGCCTAAAGGCCAACCCAAAGCATACAGGGAGTATACAAGAGATGCCTAAAGGTAAGAACAAAAAAGAAGAGGGGATACAAAAAATCTCACCTACCCTCATCTAGAACCCAATCAATAAAAAAATTTGATTAAAGGTAAAAGTCCTTCGTTTATAAACGACTTAGTCCAAGACCAAAAATTACATACAAAAGAGTTTTTCATCATTTGAATTGAAAGCTCCTCATTTTAAAAAACAATCTTGTTTCTTTCCTTTCAAACCGACCAAAAGAGACATAATGGAGCTGCCATCCAAACCTTTCTACACTTCTTGCCCACAAAGGAACCATGCCAACCAAGGAGGATATCTCTATTTGAAAACGGAAGGACCCACATTACACCAAATAGCGCAAATGGTAACTCCCACAAAACCCTAGCCTTGGTATAATGGATTAGAATTGGATTAATAGACTCCTCTTTAGCACAACAAAGGAAACATTTGTTAGCTATGAGCCATACCCTCCTTTTGAGTTGATCCAAAGCTAAAACCTTACCCCAACAAAGCTTCCCAATCAAAAAGCCTACCTTAGTAGGAACACACGGGCTCTAAATTATGCTCTCGGAAACAATATTGCATTTCTAGGTTCAAGAGCACTATAAAGGAACTTAACAGAAAATTTCCCATCCTTAGGTGGTGTTTGTTTTTTTGGCTTTTTGCTGAAAGCAATTTGTTTTTAGAATTTAGGTTGTTTGTTTTTCTACTTTTTCATGACTTATTATAAGCTTTTTACTAAATAGAAAAAGCCAAAATATGTAGCTTTTTCTAAATAGAAAGAATGCATTATTGGTTTTTCTTTATTTTTTAATACTCAATAAAAATAAAATACTATAAAAACAAACAACCTAATATTTAACACTATTAAGCATTAAGGTTCTATTTAGAATTAAGTAAAAAAACGAACACCACCTTAGTCTCTTTCCATAGCACCCTATCCTCCATATCAATAACTAGTCTCTTTCCTTGTATTGTCAAAAGGAACCTCTCCAACACCTCCACCTCCTAATCATTGAAAGGCCTAGAGAACTGAGGATTCCAACCCCCCTCCTCAACCATAGAGTCCTAACACTCCGCTACCCACGCCTCTTTTGAAGCCACTAAGACATACAAAGAGGGGAAAGAATCGCATAGGGCATCATTCTTGCACCATTTGTCCTTCCAAAATTTCACTCTTCTATCATCCCCTCATAGAGAACATAGTTTTGTTAAGGAATAAAGACCCTTCCTTTATGATTTCCTTCCATAACCCCACACCAGACCCCTCCTTCACTTCTTAGGTACACCACCCCCCTTTTTCCTCCCCAAACTTCCTACTAATAACTTTCTTCCAAAGAATCTCTCTTTCTACCGCAAAGCGCCAACTCCATTTACACAATAGGGCCTTATTAAGTGTAGATAGACTTCTAACATTCAAGCCACCTTTCCTTTTATCTTAACAAACAATTACCCACTTTACAAGATGAGGCTTCATCTCCAAAGCTCTCTTGCCCGATTTGCTCTAATCTCAATCTAACCACCCTTGACATACGCATCAAAGACATGAAGTAAATGGGCATGTTAGACAAAGTACTCCAAATGAGAGTGATTCTCTCTCATTTAGAAATATATTGTCTTTTCCACAAACTAGCCTCTTCTGAAACCTCTCCTCCACCCCATCCCAAACCACCACGGATTTGTGCGGTGCTCTTAAGGGGAGCCCCAAGTAAGTGGAAGGAAGCGCCCCCTTGCAACCGAGCTCAAGGGCTAAAATCTCTATATTCTCTACTATCCCCACCAGTAAAATTTCACTCTTATCCAACTTGATTCTCAACATTGAGATGACTTCAAATCATATTAACAACCAACTTTAATAAGCCATCTGCTCCTGGGAAGCCTCACAAAAAACCAGCGTATCATCAACAAACAACAAGTGAGTGATTTGAGTCCCATCTCCACTCCTTTCCCTTATCGTACAACTTGGAGTATAATGGGTGATGCTTTCCTCAGTTAGAGATGTTCTCCTAAGATGGCATAGTTTCTTTTGTTTAGAAGAAGAGGAAGAAAGCTTGGAGAGCAACTCATTTATGCTTACTTTTGTCCATATGAAAAGAGAGAGATGGGAGAACATTTAAAAATACCAAAAAAGTTGATCAATCAATCAAACAATTATTTGTGCATAGTTCTTTGGGGTAGTTTATAGTGTATATAGGAGATTGTGCATTGTCTATGATTGGTTGAGCTTTAAGTAAAGCAAAGGTGTTGCTTTGTGTGTAACCCTTAGCTTTGTTTGGCCCCTTGACACCTTGTATAATGTGTTTATGCTTTTTTTTTTTTTTTTTGATAGGTAAAAGTAATTGTATTAAAAAGAAAAGTATACACGATGTATACAAGGAAACAAAAAGCAAAAAGGCGCAGGCACACAAAAACAACCGCACCTTATGAAGCTCCTAACCAATCTACAAGATCAAGCATAGACAAGGAGCCTTTCCCAATATACAATCTTACCCAATTCCAAAATAGATGCAAAAAAGAACTTTTTAAAGAATGATCCGAACATTCACAACTCTCAAAGGCTCTCCTATTTCTTTCCCTCCAAATAGACCAAAAAAGGCATAACGGAGCAACCTTCCAAACCTTTTTCCTTTTTCTACCAACAGGAAAGCCTCCTTAACTCAAGAGTAAACCTCTCACCAAAGAGTGGATCACCCATTGAACATCGAACAAAGCAAAAATAAGCTACCACAATATACGAGCTTTTGGACAATGAAGAAGAATATGAACACTGTTTATGCTTTTGCACGCTCTTTTGTTAAGCGTTGTTAATGTAATTGATCTTTGCCTATGAAAAATAAAAAGTTGACTTGTAAAATGTGTTGTTTATTATTTTTCTTTTTTTTTATCTGTATCATGTATCATAAGTTTCTTTATATATTGGAAGCATGAAATATTAAATAATATATAACCAATTTCATGAAAGATAGTAGGATTTAAAGAGTTAAATTTATATCATATCATATGAAAAGATTGAATACTAGAGTTTTGAAACAAGACAATTTAACAAACTATGAGTTATTAGTATAGGTTCATCACCAAATCTACAAAAATGAACTTTTGAATTTTAGATATGATTTTTAGTACTAAATTCTAACTAGGCATGTGTGCATCAGTTTGTTGCTGATATACATGCTTTGTATTATCTCCAAGCTCGAACTTTTCACATTCTTCATTATTCTTTGCCCCATTTTTCCTCCCTTCCTCCTCCAAAAAAATAATAATCATAATCATAATCATAATCATAATCATCATTTAAATGAAAATTCTGTAATATTCATTTTAACAATAAATTTTCTTCACTTCCAAGAGAATGTGGCTTTTCATGTAGGATTATTTCACCTTTCTTTTTATGATTGATTTCTAACCTTATTATATATATTAAACAATTAATGTAATAAATAGTAATAATAATAATAATAATTTTTTTTTTAAGAAAAAAAAATTGAATTTGATTTTTCTTAAAGATTATGAAAAATAATTAAAGTTATATGTGTTGTTGTATCCTTATATTGCTCATTTTCATAAAAATTATATTGCATTGTTGTAATGTATTAAGTTATTGTTCATAGCTTCTCATAGTGTTCTCTTTTGTAGTCTTACTTTCATTCTCATATTTGTAGTTTATTGAATTGTTCTCTTTTTGTGTTTTTTCGTTTTTAGATAAAATCAAATGCTGTGAGAGCTCTTGGGAATCTTTCAAGATTTCTTCAGTATAGAAGTCCAGCTGGTATCCATGACAAGCCAGTGAATTGTGCGGGCCTATCTACACCAATCAACAGTGTTGAGGTGTTGTCATCAAGCACTAATAAGAAAAATGGTCACAGATTTGTGTCTAATTCAAACCAGCCACTTCCATTGGGAGATTCAAGTTGGCTAGAGAGAATGGTGCAGGCATTTCTTTCTTGTGTTACAACAGGAAATGTGAAGGTATTCTATACCCATTTTTAAATTTATAATTGTCC
Source organism: Vitis vinifera (assembly GCF_030704535.1). Classification (NCBI taxonomy): domain Eukaryota; kingdom Viridiplantae; phylum Streptophyta; class Magnoliopsida; order Vitales; family Vitaceae; genus Vitis; species Vitis vinifera. Next base: position 2,401,841 of record NC_081806.1, on the reverse strand, counting down.
TCTTGGCTAATCTTTTGTGGTTAAGTATGCATGTTCTCATTTCAATGTCGGTATGTCATGATTCTCAAAAGTGTGAGGTTGTGTTAAACAGGTCCAATGGAATGTTTGTCATGCATTGAGCAACCTGTTCCTGAATGAGACATTAAGACTACAAGATATGGATTGGTAGGGAACTGAAAACCTTGATAATGCTGAGGATTTGTTCGCATATGCATATTACTAGCTTTAAAATTCTGGATATAGTAGGTTGATGCTTGATACTTGATGATGTCATATACTCTGGTGAAATGAAATGTTAGAAACTTTGAATAAATGAAGACTTCATCTTGATACGAACAGAAAGCCTGAGTGCTCTATGGAATCTTTTGTCATCTTTTCTTCTCCATCGAGCTCACTTAGGAAACTTAGGTGTACCCACAGTCACTGTTAGACAAGGGAATGGAGATTTTGTTGGTTTGGACAAATATGAATAAAACCAATGATGGAGTTCCCAGTATTTTGAGAAATGGCTTATGATGGCATGTAGAAGTTCTATCTACATTCTCTGTATTTTTTTTAATGAATGGGGAGGTTTCATAGTGCAGTCCGTTATACTGTATTTAGGAGTCATGCTCATGATCACAATTATTTGGGCTTTTTGGTCCTAAAATCTCCTATCTAGGTAAGCCATATATGGTACACATAGCCTCTATCATTTGATTTTCTCTTTCAATCTTACATACGAAATCTTTGCCAAACTTCTTATATGCTGCTTTTAACCTATGTTACTGGACACTAATGGATCTTCTTAGGTGGCTCCAACTGTGAGGATTCATGGGAAAGAGTATCATATAGAATGATATCATCCTGAAGTTTTTGCTATGTATCAAGAAATATCATATACAATTTGATACAGTTCAATTTTACATTGAGTGAGTATTGCATGAAATTACCCTCAATTGAAGGCAGCATATGAAATACTTGGGACTGCTTGTTGGTGTGTCTTCCCATGCTAGTACAAAACTATTCCTTTCCCAGTGAATTGGATTTACTCAGCATTTATCCTATTAACTTAAAACTTGTGCATACGACATGTTGGATGCTGGTGTACAGGTCCTTTGTGCTTGCATATTATTTCAATTTTGATAACATTTTCTATGATGCAAATAGAGGTAATAATAGACTCAGTTTTAATTTTCTCCTGAAACTTAAAGAAATAGTTCAACCTATGTCACTCCCATTTTTTGTCCATATCCTTGGATTTACTCAACCAATTTAAACTTGATACATATCTTAATTATACCTTTCATCCCTTGGCTTGTACTCTAGATCTGTCTAGAAGAATTTCTAACTAATGTCCCATTATCTTTCTCTCTTATTTGTTCCTTTTTTGTGTTAAAGCACAATTAACTAGGCTTTTCCTACATCTCTAATGTGCGGAGGCTAGCATAAGTTTCTTGGTGACAGAGCTGCTTAATGGTTCATAGGATTTTTTGGATTATCCAATGGTTATGCTTTTTGTATCTTGGGCTTGAAATTTTCATTTACATGATTAAAGAGTTTTCTTTTCTTTGCAAAACATATTGTAGCAAGTCTGAAAATGAAAATATCAAGACCATCACACACACATTTGTTCCTCATAAGGGAATCGAAATGCATTCTTAATATAGAGATGTTGATTTGTACTCAGTTTCTCACTTTTTTGACAGGGCTTCATCTGTTTTTAGTATTCTTCTACTACTACTTCGTGATTCTTCAAACTTTAAGATCAGGATACAAGCTGCTGCTGCTTTGTCTGTGCCAGCATCAATTCTTGGTGAGTCGTAGGTCTGATCATTGGTCATGTTATGATTGTTAAAATGTGATTATGGTTTTCATTGTCTTAACAACTAAGTAATGCCTTGGTCCAGTCAGGAGGGTAAGCAACACAAATTCTATTTTACTGTTATGCACTATTAGGGCTACATTTTCTGCTAGATGGCATTGGTGATGATGTTTTCTCTTACAACCTCATCCCATATTATTTTCAGATTTTCAGCTGTCTTTCGACTACCTTCAACTTGAAACATACCACTCATTCACTCCTATGGCTCCATCTTTGTTGTGTTCATCTCAGCTAATTTATTCCTGTCTTGTTCTCAATTCTATCTCTAACTTCTAACTAATTCATTGGCTTCCAGTTCTATGCATTCTTCTATTAGGACTCTTTGTCCTGATATCTTTCATTTCAGCAGCTGGTTTTATCAACATTATGAACATGTTATTTCTCAGCTTCTAGTACAAATAAGTGCCATGCAGTGTGCGCATGAATTCTCTCGAATTTGAAATTTTCTGCGTTTATATGTTGAATCTGAAGTTTCTTTGGTTCTTTTTAATGTGGGCTTGAACCCTAATGTTGCGTTTGAGGTGGATTTTTTTTTCTGCGATTCTTTTCAATGTGGGGTTGGATTGAATCTGAAATTTTCTGTCATGCCTTTTAATGTGGGCTTGAATGCTAATGTTTGTTTGTTTGTTGCAGATTATGGGAGATCATTCTCTGATGTTGTCCAAGGTCTGGAGCATATACTTGAGAATCTAGGGTTGGACCAAATTTCAACGCCCTCAAGTTTCAAATATAGGGTTGCACTTGAGAAGCAGGTCAGGCTCCTAAAATCTTTTGCATTTAAGTAATCCCATGTGCAACCATATGACTTTAGTCGTAGTTGCCAAATGGCATATCCTACTCAATTCAATGGAAGAGATTGATGGTCCTGTATGAAGATGAATGGGAAAAGGGATTCCCAAAAAAATTTTGGGTGCAAGTCTTCTTGGGCTGATTTGAGGACAGCTAATCCAAGTTAAGGTTGAAACTATAATTCAGAATATTATTATGGAATGTGCAAAAGTTTAGACAAGAGCATAATGTCAATTATCTAAGATAAATCAATTCAAAATGTTTTAAATTTCATCACTTAAGACTATTCTTTATTTCATTCCTTCAACACAGAAATCACATAATTTAGTTTATTTTACAGACATGGTATTTAAATAAATAAAAAATAGCATTACTGACAAATTTACGAAGGCAATCTAATAAACTAAATGACATTATCAAGCTCACAAACTCTTCCTTTTTCACTAATTCAAGATCACAGGCTTTTTAAGATATTTCTAACAAATTGGTTTTTAATCTTATTATGAAGAATTCCTTGAGTTTGGCAGTCCAGTCTTTTACCTTTTGCGTTGGAGCACATGGATGACTTTTATAGGGAGATCTATTTTCTTCTAGTTTTCTACTATGTGTGTAAATATACAATTTCTTCTCTAAAGAAGTTCTCATCCTTGTCTGGACCTTTCCTTTTCATAATTATGATACAAATATGCTTCTCAAACTAAAAATTATATACTAGTTTACAATTTACGTTTGTAAAGCAGCAATCCTTTATTCAATGGACACTTGGTTTGAATTGAAAAATGTTTGCTTGATAGGATTCAAGATTCATGTTCAGAAGATTTGTAAATGCCACATAGAATTCTCAAAATGTGGATTCGTAATCAACACTTGTGCCATTTTGGTATTTATTTATTTATTTGTTTTTCTTGTCACAGTTGACCTCAACCATGTTGCATGTGCTTAGCCTTGCATCAAGCAGTGATCACCAACCTCTTAAAGATTTTCTTGTGAAAGTAAGCATTTCATACTCATGGATATTACACCATTGATGTCTGTTGATGTTTTTATTGTTGTGTCCTGTTTCTGTTTGCTTTCTGAATATGGTAGTAATTAAATGCTTTTGCTGTAATTGCTCACTCTCTCTCATCATATTATTAAAGCCATGTGCAAGGTTTTTCCTAACTTGTATTTAAATGATTTTTATTTTTATATACGTGATACTCTCTGCATTACCAGATCTTTTTCTCAAGTTTTCTGGCCTCATTCATTTGACTATTTCATATAGAAAGCGGCATTTCTTGAAGAGTGGTTTAAGGCGCTATGCTCTTCACTAGGGGAGACAAGTACCCAACCTGAGGCTGATAGAAAGAAAGAGATGATCTCTCAGGCAGTACAATCACTAACTGAAGTGTATAAAAGCAGGAATCATCATGCCATTGCTCAGAAGTTTGAAAATCTGACCAACAACATACCATGAATCCCTTCATGGTCCAATTTCTGGTCTGATCGGTTAATTTTATGCTGGACCACATACAGTCTCAGGTCCTTCCTGTCACTTATATTTTCCTAATAATGTACGAGAAAAATGAACCCTTTTGAGGTATGCAATGGGGAATTGGAGGGTTACAATGAATCAAGTGTGAAATGGAGCAATGGGGATCACAGCGTCAGAGCAGATACATGAGAAGGACGTATTTGGATGCTTCCTTGTGTTTGATTTTGGGTTTCTGCTGCTTGTCATCTTCTGCATGGGAGTCGATCTATTTTGGAATGATCCTAGCATAGAGTCTTCTCCATTTTGTTTTTAACCTTTAGTGGGTTACTCTATTTTGTTACATGATCTGTATGATTAAATTATTCGATACTATTTAGCCTCTTGTGTAGGCAGCCCGTGATAGTGGGGTTCCAGGGGTATTTTCTGATCTCTACTTTCTTTTCCCATTTATGGAATTTGAATCTCTATGATCATTATTTTTCCACTTCCTAGAACGCCAGAAACAAGTAAGGCTGGTTAATGGAGTCCTATATCATCGCATTACCTTTTCTCTTTCTTAATCTATCATCGCCATTATTTAGGTCAAAATTTTATTTTCCTTATCTGATATTCATTATTATTTTTTAATTTAATGGTTATGAGTCACTTTCAATATAATTTTCCATTCCTTTGTTTTGAATGTGTGGTTTGTTTGTTTGTTTGTTTTTTATTTACTTTTTATTAATGTATTACTTTAAAAAAAATTATTAAAAAATTTATTCTTAAAAACAAAATTGAATTGTTTTGACTATTCTTAAAATAGAACAGGTTGCTAAAATTTCATTTTATTTGGTTCTCATGGTTTTAAAAACTATATACCCCTTTCATAGGATTGAATAAACCCTCACACACCTTAGATTTAAAAGGAGTGTTAAAGCTTTAAAACATGTTTATATTGATAAGAGGTGTCTATATTTACATAACATTAAAAAAAATTTCTTTATCCGATATGAGACATTATAATTATTATTATTATCTCTTTTTTAGAAGTTGGACAATTTTATAAATCAAAGAGCACCTTCAAACTATCAAGTTTTCATGAACTAAAAGAAAAAAAAATCATGTAAAAATTTAATTTTATGGTTCAATTTAGTATGTGATAATTAAAAGGATTTTGTGTATGTCTCTCAAGGAATCGATCTTCGAAAAATATAGACTAGGTAAGGCATTAAGTGAGAAGTTGACAAAACTTAAAAGTTGATTTTAAATTAAATTATTTTTAGTTTATTTAGATAAAACTTATTATCTATTTTTCGTTTTATGTATTAAAGTTATTTAATAAATTTATCACTAATATTCATTTTCATAGATTTTAACGTATATTTATTTTCACTAATTTTAAATAATAAATTTATTCATATAATTGACATACTTCATAAAATATTTATTAAAAAAAAGTCAAGCCATATAATAATTAAGAAATTTAAAAGAAAAAATGGAAGGAGAAAAAGCAAGGAAGGGTAGGAAAAACTGTATAAATATGAATGAGAACGGTCGGAACGTTTGTCGTTTGAGAGTAGGATATGAAGTCATCAAGTTGGGCACTGAGGAGTGAGGACAACCAATGAGGTTTAGGGGGAGCGTTTTAGTTCTGAGACCGAAAGACAAATGCAGAAGAATGGTGTGGAGCTGGAGGAACTGGAACAGGGTGATGCCCAAGGTTCATCGGGTGAGGTTGCTTCTGGGGATCATATGGATATCACCCTCACCACCATCCTTGTTTCCAATGGCGACTCCCGCATTCAGGTTGTTGTTTCTGATGGGGACCAACTCTCTCCCAAGAAACCTCACCTTTCTAGGACTCCCAGCTCTCACGATGAATGCAGGTCCTATCAATTTTCCCACTTCTTTTCGTTTCTGATATTGTTTTTGTCTGGTGTCTCTCTTCTGGGGCCCTACGAAGTACAACCCTTTGCTCTTCCTGCATCACAACTTACCCAATTCTTCATCTTCTCAAAACGGGCACTTTTCATAACCAAACCAAATATCCCATCAATTGGTATTTGGGAATTGGAATTCCCGGGAACCAAACTGATGCTTTCTTTCTACCATTTCCATTTCAGGGTTCAACATTGGTCCATTCCCATTATAAAGTCATTCTAAGCATTTCTTTTATGAATACATTTCAAATAGAGTTTGGAATGTAGAGTACAATACTCAACTGGGTTATCACAATTATGCAGCTTAGCTTTGATTTAGTGCTGTTAAATGACTGCCCTTTAATTTTAAGGGGACTACTAGAACCATTGAATGTGTTGTATTTCTAACCATGGAGCTCGTAACTATTTTTGTTCTGCATGTTATTTTCTGCAGAGTTTGTAATGCGGACATGGAAGAAGATTTGATAGAGCTTGGATGCCATTGTAGAGGTTGGCTTGCAAAAGCTCACCGAACATGTATAGATACTTGGTTCCGTACAAGAGGTTCAAACAAATGCGAGATATGCAAGTAAGTTTTTCATTTAAGCTGACCTAGTTTTGGGCGGCCAATAATGTGCTTCAGTCTTTTTTGTGCAGACAGGTAGCCGTAAATGTGCCACCTCCAGAGTCGCTGCCGAGTGTAAGTCTTCTCTATCTTTGTGTAAAGACAATCTAGGATGGCAAACTTTAAGATTCATTGCCTTTGCCCTTGTTTTCAATTGATCAATTGTCTTTTCTGTTCAGTATTCCAATTCTGCTTTTCCAAACTGAGGCACTAGATATCTGTTTCAGATATGCTAGCTGTATGTTGAAAAGCAGGAAAACTGTTAGTTTTCCAATCCATGGCATTGCCCATCATTCATGCTAAGCTTGTTTGATCTTGTTATTGATGACAATTTGTAGCAGGGAAATTATCCCTCCTTTGGAAGGAGGGAGGTAGGTAGCTACGATCAAAGCTACTGGAATCTGCTTATTTAATGAAAACAATATTCCTTGCTCTGACTTTAGATTGATCATTTCTGCAACAGGGGGGTTTTAGACCAGTTTGCGTGGCTTTGACAATCCTCATTTTTGGTCTCCTGCTGGATGTGCTGGTATCAATTGTTTTTGGTGTGTCTTTACTGTGAACATCATGATTGGTACTCGTTCTATATCCATTTGGCGTCTGTTCATGCAAATACCATCTTCCAAGCTGGGTCAGATTGAGATTTTAAAGGCATTGTAACAGGTATCATGTCTGTGCTTGGATTTGGAAATGCACTTTGCATTGCTGGGCGATTCAGCCAGAGTTCAAGGAGAATAATGCAAGTAGCCGAAACAAATATGAATCTTGGGTACCTTCCCGCTTTGTAGCTAAATATGTAAACAATAAGATTCAAAAATTGTCATCCACCTTTTGCTCCTCTTAGAGTTAAGAGACCTTGAATAGATGGGATTATTCAGTTGGGTGTGTCTAGAAATTCTTTTTGTACATCTCCAATGTTGTCAAATCCTCTTTCAAGAGTAAGATTTTTAATCTGATTGTCCACTTTGTACATGGTCTTTTCTAGTTTGCTTATTACTATGAACCTTCCTCTTTAAATCGGATAGTTATAGGCGTAAGAGGTTTTGCCTCAAGATAATTTTTGTCAAAATTTCTATCAATATTTTTTGATATATCTCAAAGATATCCATAAAATCTAATTATCAATATATCCATAAAAATCGATTAAACTTTTCTAAAAATAAAAATAAAATTGAGCATTTATATCTCCTCCCTCACTCTAAGTTAGACAAAACTAAAGAAGAAAACTAAATGAGTAAATGTAAGAATATCAATGTTTGTAGAATCGGACCAAACATTGAACTAAAAAGATTATCTATTCATGAATGATGATCGAACTGATGATATTACAAATATATGATTTATATTTTATTAAAATTAAAAATAATTATAAGGAATTAAAATATGTATATATAATTAACTTTTTTAATAATATTTCATTTTTATATTTGATATATCAAATTAAATGATAAAAGATAAATATAAATGAAATTGAAAAGTTCATTAAGTTTTTGATCAAACAATAATTAATCGGTTCATATGAAATTGGATGGTTCGATATTTGATTTGATGGTGGTCCAACCCTTGAAATCCAATCCTATTTTCAATTCAAAATATTGAAGAATATAAAAATGTGGGTTAAAATAAAGATTTGTGCCATTTTAGTTTGCATTTATCTGATTTTATATTATTGATTTGTTTTGCTTGTCACAAATACCCTCAAACCATGAATGCATCAAGCAATCATCACCAACCTCTAAAAGATTAATATCCAAGGCAGTGTAATCACTAACCGAAATGTATGAAAGCAGAAAGCATCACAGAAGTTTGAAAATCTGATCAACAACATACCATGAATCACTTGTATGCCGAAATAAGCTATAAAGGAAAATGAATCCTTGGCCCATCTTTGAAATTTTAGAATGGAAAATTAATCCAATGTATTTGGATTATTTTTTAAAATAAGAATAAGAATAAAAATAAAACATTCATTTTTATGAAAATCAAAATCTCACTTTTAATTTTATCCATGGTTTGTATGCTTAAATCATTCAATCAGAGTGATTTATTATAAGCTTACCTATCTGGCCTCTTGAATCAAATTAGGGAATTTTAGTCAAATCTTTATTTTCTTTATTTGGGGTCATTATTATTTTTAATTTCATGGTCACAAGTGAAAACAATTTTTATATGTTCCTTAAAAGTTCTTAATTTTACTTTGTTTTTAAAAACCAAAAACAAAAAATAATAACCAAACAATGTTATATTTTTGTTTTTAAAAAACTCAGCCAAATGGGTTCTCATCTTCTACAAAATTCCAAACATTTATATTTTCATAATAAGAATTTTGATAGATGGGTTTTTTAAAAACTTTTTTTTATATAGTTATTCTCAAATTTAAATAATAAATAAGACAAATTTCATGATGAGAACAAAAAAGTAAAAACAAATTTATATATTTTTCTTAATAAAATAAAAAATGTATGATATAATTATAATTTAATATATTTTTTTAAAAATCTAAAAGAATAAATATTACTATACAAATATGATAAATGTTAGATAAACATTAAATTAGATTCACGATAAACTCAAATTATTCGAACTCTAACCCAATGTCAATCTTAATTAAACTTACATTAAAAAAAAAAAAAAAAAACTTAACCTAAGTTGAATTCAAGTATTAGAAATGTTTTCTTTAACCGGTCCAAACATCGAATTATACCCCTACCACCTACCAAACATACCATTATGCGGGTCCTATGGGGAACGACTCTTTTGCCTCAATTTTGGATTGATGCTACTATCTAGGAGTCTCTTTTATGATGCTTATCCGGATCTTGCTTGATTTGTGTGATTAAATTATTCAATAAAAGTGATTTATTCTAAAACTACCTATTTGGCTTCTTGTGTGCCTAGTTGGTGATGTGCATTCCTTAGGCTTACCCCATAAAAGCAGAAATATGAGTGGGGCCATAAATGTTCTCGGACCCCACCTTTGTTTTTTTGGTCACCATAATTTAAATCAAATCTTTATTTATTATTTTTTTTTTTATGGTCAAAAATTAATATTTGAAAAATAATTTTCTTTCCTCGATGTTTTTAAATTAGATTTTAGGCTCATAAAGTCAAAATAATTGAATGAATTTTTTAAGAAAAAAAATTGTTTTAATTTAAGTTTTATGCACTCGATTAAAGGTATTATCGAGATATTTTGGATGGAGAAATTTTCGAGACTAGGAGAAGGTAATATTTATATTATTAGAAGATATAACTTGAAAATGGAAAAGAGTAGTGTAGTCTCTCTTAGATTAGGATGTGGAGTCATAATCTTGGACGCTGAGGAGTCATGGCGTGTCCAACCACTGAGATTTGGGGGGGAGGGTTTTAGTTTTGAGAGAGAGATAGCGTAGCGAAAGGGAAGACAAATGAAGAAGAATGGTGTGGACCTGGAGGAAGAGGGTGATGCCGGAGGGTCATCGGTGGAGGTTGTTTCTGGGGATCACGTAACCCTCACCACCATCCTTGTTTCCAATGGCGACTCCCTCGTTCAGGTTGTTGTTTCTGATGGGGACCAACTCTCTCCCAAGAAGCCTCACCTTTCTAGGACTCCCAGTTCTCACGACCAATGCAGGTTCTGTCAATTTTTTCCACTTGTTTACATATCTGATTTTGTTTTCTTTGGTGTCTCTCTTCTGGGGCCCTACAATCTGTAATTCCCTTCATTATTACCCTTGTTCTTCCTGCATCACAACTAACCCAATTCCCCATTTTCTCTAAATGGGCAACTTTTCACGGCAAAACCAAGCATCCTCCCACCAATAGGTATTTGGGAATTGCGAATTGAAATTCCCAGGAACCAATTGATGCTTTCTGACATTTTCATTTCAGGGAATTGGGGGTGGGGATTGGTCCATTTCGTTGTAAGTTATTCTAAGCATTTCTTTTAAGAATATATTTTAAACAGTGATTGCATGTAAAAGACACTACGCAACTGGGTTATCAATTCATTTAGTGTTGCAATGGGTACCAAGCCATGTTGTTCAGTGACTCCCTTTAAATTAGAACCATCGGAAAAGTGTTCTAACCATGGAGCCAGTGGCTATTCTTGTTCTACAGAGTTTGCCAGCAGGAGAAGGAAGAAGATTTGATAGATCTTGGATGCCAATGTAGAGGTGGGCTTGCAAAATCTCACCGAACATGTATAGACACTTGGTTTCATACAAAAGGTTCAAACAAATGCGAGATATGCCAGTAAGTTATTCATTGAACCGGTTGATGATTTTAAGCTTAGTGCAATTTTGAATGACCATAATGTGCTTTAGTCTTTTTGTGTAGACAGGTAGCCTCAAATGTGTCTCCTCCGGAATCCCAACCGAGTGTAGGTATTCAGTATCTTTGTGTAAATAAAACCTAGGATGAAAAACTTTAAGTTTGCCTTTACTCTTTTCATTAAGATTTGAATTGGATTTAATGCTTGGGTTGAACCATTTTGGTGGAATCCTACAACGTGATTCCCTCCCCCCCATCCCTCCCACATTTTATCTGATGCTGTATGTGCTTTAAAGCCCAAACTTTTAATAAAGCAATTTACTGGTTGATGGTTTTTCCAGTGTTCCAATGTTGCTTTTCAAAACTGAGATCACACAACTCCAGGCGCTGGGTCTCTGTTTGAGATATGCTAGCAGTATGTTGAAAAGCAGAAAAGACTGTTATTGTGTGAAAATGCTTTGTATAGACTACATATCCATGGCATTGCCCATCAGTGATTGATTACAGTTTTAGACCTTTGGTATAAGCAAACACATAAAATAGTGCTAAGCTCGGGTGATACTGATGACAATTTGTAGCAAATAATGGAGGTTTATGTCTTTAAATTAGCTTGTGTGTTCCATGAAGCAGGCAAATTACTGGGTTTGGAGGGTTGACCCAAACTTTAGAGGGTCAAATATTGCGCAGGAACAAGCAAGGGTAAGAATGTAGCTATCAAGCAACTGGAATCTTTTCATTTAGTGAAAACATTATTCTTTGCTGTGATTTTAGGTTGATCATTTCTGCAACAGGGTTGTTTTAAACCACTTTGGGTGGCTTTGTCAATCCTCATTGGCGGTCTTCTGTTGGATGTGCTGATATCAATTGTTCTTGGTGTCTCTGCATTGCCTGTGAACATCATCATTGGTACTTATTTTATACCCATTTGGCACCTGTTTATCTGAAAATACGACCTTCCAATATTCCAAGTTCTTGGTGGGCATTGGAACAGGTGTTATTGTCGTCCTTGGACTTGGAACTGCAATACGGCTTGCCCTGGAATTTTGCCATGAGTGGAGTTTAAGAAGAGTATCACAGAGAGTAGATACAAATGTGACTCTTGGTTACTATCCTACTTTGTAGGTAAATATGTAAATAATAAGATTTAAAACCTATAAGAGCCCTCTTACATATTTTGTTATGTGTACTCATCTATCTTTCTCTGCCTTACCTTAATGTTCTTGTTTCTCTTGCAGATCATACACCTGATGCATTGGAAAAGATCATTCTCCATTAAACAGATTTGATTTATTCAGTTGAGTGTGCCATGAAATTTTCTTTGGAAATCCATCTGATGTTGTCAAGTCCTCTTTATTCTAGATTTTAATATGATTATACGCATTCATGCTGCTTCGATTTGCATTACCAGAAACAAGTAGTCATTCTCGTGGATGTACGTGTTTTGAGTGGATGCATATTTGTTTGTATTCTTCGTATCCTCACACCATCTGATCTGTTGTTGGTGAACGCATATGCACATGGTTTCTTTGGGTGATGCATATGCACATAGTCCTTGACTCCTTAATTTATAATGTACATAGCCCTCAATATATAGTCCTTTTACCAAGCCCAAAGAGCTAATCCTTCCTTTTCTAACGTTGCTTATTTCCTTCATCTTTAGATCATTTCTTTCTACACTAGACATCATCTCTTGAAACTGGAATGTGTAACCTAAAATCTTGGATGTTACCAATTTATATGCCTTCACAACATGTAACTTAAGATGACAGTTATGACACCTTAAATCAATGAATCATTTAGCCAGCCATTTAGCAAGCATGAGGTTCTAGAAAGCCATTAACAATTGGGTCTTTTGAGAATTTGTGAGAAGCATTGTAGGAACGGTGGAACGATTATGAAGCACTGGGAAAGTATTTTTGGGAGTAGGAAGAACTTATTTTGTAATTGTTAGTTTTAAACGTCGTCTTTTCAGTTTGATTCATAGAGAAAGGTTTCACAGCGAAGTTTAACAGTATTTGGCAGGAGCTCCCATGGATGCAACTAAAGTTTCTCACCATCTTGCAATTTTATAATCTTTGCTATCATGCTGTAACCCCAGCATCAGACATGAGAGACGCAGCAGCTGCAGCGGTAGTGGGGATAACTCCTGTGGAGGAAGCGGGTTTTGATAAATGCAGAAGCCTGAAAATAAATATAAAAACACCTGTAAATATCAATAACAAGCAAGAGCCAGAATTGTTTATGATTTCACTACATGCATGTCCAACCCTCATTTTGGTCCAACATTTCAATTCTCCTGACCTACTTGCAGAGATCAGTATCCATGAATGAATAGTTTATTGTACCTAAAGTTGTTATGATAACTCATTCAAGCCTTTTGGAATACAGGGTACTCACTGCAACATTCATGGCTTTTAAGTAAGGGTAGATAATTTCAAGTGACAAACATTCGGATGATTATGGAAAAAGGTGTGAGAATAATAATGTTAATAGAGAGAACGCATGAGGTGGGCTGATTTGGGTGGATTGGGAAGCCAATCCAGTCCACCAATTGACTTGGATGAGGGGAAAAGAAAAGGACAGAAAGCCAAAGAGCCCATTATGATTAATTAAAGCAATTAATGTCATTGACATAAATGCACCCAGCTTCACCTTCACTGTTAGAAATTTTCACAAAATTTGGAATGAATAAATGAAAAAGGACAAAGAAGTGTGGAGTGTGGAGTGTGAAGTGTGAATGGGGGGAAGGATGGGGAAGAGGACTACGGCTTGTAGAGTGAGCAACAGTGAAGCTTGGTGGGAAGGTGGGGGAGTGGTTTCTAGGCAGATGCCTGTGACTTTGAGAAGAGATACGTGAATGCGAAAGAGCCAAAGGCCAAAACAGGGTGCGTGGTGTCATGTTGTGATTGGAAAGCCAACCTCACGTCCATTGACGCGTATTGGGAAGACGTTATACAAGGAAAGAGCGCTTACGCGCTATGGCCTCACATCACATTATATAGGAAACACATACCGATTGATGATGGCGGGGTAAAAGCTAAAAATAAAGAAACAAAGAAAGAAAAAGCAAGGGAGAAAAAGAGTTAAAGGCAAAAAGAAGAGGAGAAGGAGGAGGAGGAAGAATCGAAGTTTGATTGGATTGTGTGTATTAAACAACAAAGGGAAAAGGGGAAAAGGGTTAGCGAGGAATTGGAAGATGGGAGCGGTATCCATGGAGTCATTACCACTGGGATTCAGATTCAGGCCCACCGACGAGGAGCTCATCAACCACTACTTGAAGTTGAAGATCGAAGGGCGTCATTCGGAGGTGGAGGTTATTCGGGAACTTGATGTTTGCAAATGGGAGCCTTGGGATTTGCCTGGCCTCTCCATGATCAAGGCAGATGATCCGGAGTGGTTCTTCTTCTGCCCTCGTGATAGGAAGTACCCAAACGGCCGTCGTTCCAACCGGGCCACCGACGCCGGTTACTGGAAAGCTACTGGCAAGGACCGTACCATTAAGTCTCGCAAGTCTTCCGCTTCGATTGGCATGAAGAAGACCCTTGTTTTCTATAAGGGCCGTGCTCCCAAGGGTCAGCGCACCAACTGGATCTTCCATGAGTACCGTGTCATCGACTCTGCTTCTGATTCTTCCCAGGTAACACTCTTTTCTCTCTCTTGTAGCTTTCTTCACCTGCAAGTTTCCTTAGCTTGTGCTTGTTTTCATGGATTTGGAATTCGAATCGTACCCTCCAATCCCTGAATTGACTTTACTTCCCCTAAGTTTCTAATTTCTGAATACAAATTCAACCTCAAAATCAAAATTTTGAACTGCAACGAATTAGAGTTCCCCTTCTAATCCCATCGTTTAAATTCATCTCATCACAACAGTTGAATAATGAGTAGTATTTCAGGATTAATTTGTTGTTTTTGAGAACAACAATGAGAACACTTCTATAGGTTTTGAAAACCAGTAAAAGTACACCCAAAATGATAGAGTAAATAGTTTCTTAATTCCTTCTCTGATAAAAAGGGAACTATATGAAGCCTTCCTCCGTGGCTTCTGACTGTGTTGGGTTCCCTGAGGTCCATCTTAGGTGGCAAGGGGTTGGGTGTCATTGGCCTAACTTGCCTCTCAGTTTTTGAAGGGTCACCATCCCTTGGGATTTTGAGATAGTGTCATTAATATCCTTTTATCAAATATCAAGCATTATGGGTATTTCTAAAGCCTTTCTTGTTCCCTGCCAAACTATTAGCTAACATTGAAGTCAAGGAAAAACTATCACCTCAAATTTTAAATGAAATGGGATGGGCTGTGTTTGTCAGCAAGGGGTAAACATAGTGAGTCAGGGCTTGTTGAGATCATCAAAATATAGGATTAAAAACTCTGAAATGAAAATAATTTAAACAATAATTTATACTGTCATGGAAATTGTGTAAAGCCAGAAACCAAAATGCTTTTGAAGCTTTCAGGCATGTAGGCTTTGAAGTTGTGCCAAAAAATGCATTGTTAGGGTTCTATTGGTCTAATATAAAATTGGGTCTTGGTTTATGTATGAGTGTCAGATTTGTCTGATCCCTTGATTGTGGGACGTAGGGGGCACAAATAAGCTTATCTAATTTCCCTTTTTTCTCATGCTATAATTCTATCCCCTAGGCTAAGATGGAATGTATGATTAAAAATATCCAATGAGAATGTCAGGTTATTTAGAATTACATAGGAGTTTATTTTTCTTTTTCTATTTCTTTATTGAACACACTTGGCGGGTACATATTTGGCCAATAAGCATGTGAAATATAGATCCCACACCTCCCTTGTCATATCATGTCCAATAGAGTATTTCCCGTATTTTGAGCGGCTCATCTTACATCGTAGTGGAAAAGAAAGCAAGTAGGGGAAGAAAATTTCAAAATATAATATGGTAACCTCCAATAGGCCATTTTGTTTAAAATAAATTTATGGTCAATCTGTGAAATGGGTAAAGTGGTGTGCATTTAGAAATTCCATGAGCTGAATTCTGTCAGGTGAATTCATCTTATATGCTTCAAACATTGGTGTGCATGCTGAAATTTGAGGATTGAGATATGGATTGAATCAGGATCAACAGTTGGGTACTCATCAAATTCATGTCAAGGGAGACTTGAAGATTTTGGTTTCAACAGTGAAACAAAGCTGTTGAACCATGGAACTAATGAGCCCCTTGGATAGTTTGACTCACATGAGAATAGGAACAAATTCTTCATCTCTGTAATTAAAGAACCAGCATAGATATAGGGAATCCAAAAAGGCAGTCAAACCTGATATTCACTGTTGATTTTATTAGTTTTAATATTGACCAGCTGTACTGACATTTCAAACCCATTTTGTTCCTTATTTACTTTCTGCAGGGTGCCTATGTTCTGTTTCGTTTGTTCTACAAGCCAAATGAGAGGATTGATAATCCAAAGTATGATGAAGTAGAGCCTACGGGCTTGTCTCCTGTGACAACCAAGTCTTCTCCAGGTGACACATCATCAGATCTTGTTCAAGAAACAGAAATGTCAGATACACCGACTGGGGGGGAATCAGAAAATTTTGAGAGATGGCTGAATGATAAATCAGACAATGTCACTCCTACTGCTCCTGTACCTGTTGAGAGCTGCTGCAATGGCTACATACCTTCTGATGTGGAAGACCATGTAGCAGAAGTAGAAGAACAAGTTTCAGAGGTGAGAAACAGGGATTTTAGCTTGTCACTGTGCTTTATTTTTAGTATATTGACTTTATAATTATAAGAAACTCAGTGAACAGACCTTGGTTATTCTTCCTATTATTTTAGGTTTATCCACCGCTGGGAGAAGATTCAAGGTCGTATGATGGTCAAATAGATTGCAAGGTTTTCTCTCCAGAATCGCAGCTTTACCCAGAGCTAGCCACAGCCTACATGGGTTCACCTTTTTCCAGTGACTTTGGTGATGGTCAGACTGGATTGCGTTTTCAGGATGGGGTTAGTGAGCCGGAGGTATGCCTCACAGAGTTTTGGGATGAAATCTTCAATAACCATGATGAATGCTCTGGTGAAGAGTCCAACAGTAAGAAGAACTCAGCTGTTGGAAGTGAGACCCTGGTGCCCGGTCAAGTTTCTCTGTTACCTAATAGACCACATGGAGACTCTCATACTAAAAATGGTGGATCAAACAGTGACACTGACACTGATATGGCTCAAATGCAGGTACAATAACTACTTTTATAAATTGCAATGAAAGTTCAAGCACCAAAAATTTGAGCTGTTTTATCCCTTAGGTGGTACATCTGATTTAACTTTAAAAGGGGTTCATGGTAGTATTTAACCATAGATTTATAATACACAGGTTTTTTTATACATATAATACAACAAAATCGCATGCAATAGATTTATATTTGCTTTTGCATATCTTTTCTGTGACTTCATCTCATCAGATGTGAACAAGGCAAAGTATTGTTTTCAAAGTGCTTCAGCAAAGCTTTAAAGGCTTTCTTTTACTCTCTCTTCGGGAAAATCTTCTCCACAGAGCCATTTATTTTATGCTCTCCAGTTAAATAGTGCCTTATCAGTATTTTCCTTTGAATAATTTTAAAAGCTTATGGAGAAGTTGCTGCTATGCTTGTATAGCTTCTCTCCTTTTTCAGAAAGGAAATTTGGGAAATGAATGCTTTTTGGGGTTTATGAATTCTGTTTTCATGCTTTTTTTTTGAGACAATAGGATTTTGTATACATCTTATTAACTGATGCAACCAAATGTCTTATATATTTGGAGTGCATTGAATTTCCAAAGTTTCATTTCCATAGCTTTAGATTTTATGCAAATATTTTTCTTTTTCATTTAATTTTGGTTAAAACGTGTATTGAAGATACATTTTTCTTAATACAAACATTGATGGGTATATGACTTGATAAGTGTGTAGTCATACCTTCACCTTTTGGTCACTTTACATGGTTGATTGGTGGTTACCTTAGTCAGGGAGAAATTCTAATTATTTATAAAATTAATCCATTGTGCTTTTCCCTTTTACACCAGTATGATCCGGAAATGAGAGCTTCCAAGTGGTCCGATGAGTATATTGTTGGCAAGGATCACTTGCAAATGGATGTATCTCCTGGATATCACCAACCTCAAGCGTCATTCCATTTCCCAGAATTCAAAAGTGGTAACATTGGTGCTCTTGGGGATGATTCTATTGGACGAGATGCTTCATCTGCTGTTTCTGCTATGGCTTCATTAGATGCTTTACTCAATAATCTGGAGGAATCATCTACTCAGAAGAATCATGTTAATTATGGTGGTGATCCTGTTGGTGGAACTGGAATCAAGATCAGAACCCGCCAGCCACTACAACGACAAATGCCTGACAACTTTGTAACACAGGGCATTGCTCCTAGAAGAATCCGCTTGCAGATGCACAAAGTGATGTATGCAAGCAGCAATGACGAACAAGAAGCCCAGCCAACTCTCAAGGAGGTAAGCTCTGTTACTGAAACTAAATAAAATTCAGATGGTTTTTCTTCTCCAATTAGAAACCATGTAATATTAGTGTCTGCAGGTTGGAGAAGGCAGAGAACATCCTCCTACATCTGACGGCCCAGAGAAAGAGAGTATCGTTGGGGCAACCAGTAGGTCCAGTAGAGGATTAAAACTGAGATTGAGGGTGAACAGGGATGGTGAATCTGAAGGTGAATCTGACAACTTCCAGGTGAAGCCATCAGCATTTTTGGAGACAGTCCCTGCACGCCGTGGCCCAAGTACCTTGTTAGTGTATACAGTCAGCTTATCTCTAGTTATAACCCTGTTCCTATTCTTAACAGGGACCTGGAGATACCTTAGGTCTTACATGTTGCATGGATAAGACTACACACTGTATATGTCTGGATGGTCTTATACAATGATAGTTTTGCAGGTGGTCTTCATAGCTTAGGGTATTTCTTTTTTTCCTTTAGGTAATACGAACAGCCCTCCTTTTGTACATCCTGGTCTAGTTGTGCTTAGTTTTGTAATATAAAAGTGGGAACCAATGTAGTAACAGATCACTTCTACTTTTATTTCTGGATTGCCTTCCTATGAACTTCAAGAGGCACTAAACTATATGTGGTCGGAGTTTGTATGAATAGAGTTTTGTTAATAAGGCACTGATGAATTGGGTACTAGAAACCCATCCAACTGGATTCATAACCAAATTGACAACGGTGGGCCGCTGCTGCAGCGGTTTTTGTTAAACAGAAGGCTCTGTATCTGCGCCAACAGTTTGGTCCTATTTATTGTATCCTTGGGTCATCACGCTTGGGTAACAAGGTGTTTGTTTTGAGGCAAAAAGGATGAGAAGAAGACAAGTTTTATCGTGAAAATATGTAGTATTCACTATTCCACGGCAAGCCCAGATGGCAGATAGCATCGCATGGGTCTGTACGGTAGAGTGGTTGGGTGGAGGGTGGGTATGGGGAAGAGGGGCGAGATGCGTTTAATTTTGGCGTGTCAGGCTTTTGAAACCGAGATGTGACCTCATAATGCATGTATAAAGGGCATCAATGAAATAAATAATGGGGAAGATGGAGGGAGAGAGGATAAGGATGAGCATCATTGGCCTCGCAATAATGAAATTCCAGATAAAGCTCTGGGAAATGAGTCGTCAGACAAGTCCAGAGAAAGACACCCACGTGGAAGCGTAGTAGCACTAGCACACTGGAAAAAAATAAAACAACTGCCCTGCACCGCCGTTGGAAAGCTAAAGATGGTGTTAGAAAACAAACCGTCTGCCCACTCATCTATTTATTGTTTTTTTAAAGTATTTGAGTAGAAAGAGAGCGTAGCCTCCACCACCAGTTGCAGACCAAGACAGAAGACCTGTTAGATTTTGTTTCCTTCAGAGTTTGAAGCGTGGTTCTCCCCTCATTTGGAGTTGAAGGCCCATTCCCATAACTTGAAATTGAAGCAGAGAAGTGTAGTGGGTGATAGAAGGGATGATATTGGTGGCGGTAGTAGCAGAGCTCATGGAGGAGTACACAGCGCTGTTGGCAAGGGTGCTGGAGCATCTCTTCCACGATGCCCCTTTCCCCAGGAGAATTCGTTTTCTTATCCTCCGCAGTCTCCCCTTCGCTTCCCCCTCCTCTCTCCGCTTCATTAGGGCCCCTGCTGCTTGATCCCCTCTCGTTTATTTCATTGTTCACTTCTCTATGTACATCAGAGTTGATTCTCTTTGTTTCTCCCTTTCCTTTTCCCGGCTCTCTCTCTCCCTTTGAGAACTGAAACATGTTTGTAATATCAACCTCTCTATCTGTTTAATCTGCAGTTTTTTTCTTTAACTGATTAAACCTCTCTCTCTCCCTTTCAGCTCTCCCTTTGAGAACTGAAACATGTTTGTAATATCAACCTCTCTATCTGTTTAATCTGCAATTTTTTTTTAACTGATTAAACCCTTGTTTAAAGGGATGATTATCTATCAGTGGGCATATCCTTCCACCCCTTTTAACAAAGAATGACAGACCAGAGGGGTTAGCTCCAGAGAGCCCAGTTCAATGTTAGTGGAGAAAAAGTAGAAGCTGATGATACCTGTTGAAAACCCTGATCATATTTCATTAATTAATAATGGGTGACCTCTGTTTCTTCATTCAGCATTCACCATAACAGGCTTATAGGAATCAGGAATGATTCAATTCACGAGGGTGGGTTGGTTATGCCCTATGGATGGTTCAATGTGTATGTATGTAGTCATTCATCCATAGCCATCTCCATTCTCCAACAGCAGCTCCAGCTCTTGGCTTTTCTAGGTCACTGTGCAACTTCATTGTAGCTGTGGGTTTAATTTGAGTTTGATGTGCATCACATCAATTCCCAATCAATATTCATCTCAAATTAAGGTATCATTATTGCTGTCAATCATTAAACAATACACCAATATGGTAATTTATTGAAAATTTATGATGAGGTGGCTTTAAATGAACCGTAATTATCACCCATATGTCAATGATGTGTTAATTTATGGGCGTTCTGGACCCTTCCATTGAGAAGGAAGATTACCATGGAATAAGTCAAGAAGTGTACGAGAGAAGTCCCATCGTGTTTAGTGAGGTACCTAATTCTGCAACAGTCAACAAAGGAATTGGCCGAGTGTAAGCTAAGTGTATGAGTTGCTGAGTTAGCTTATGTTACAGTTAGCAATTAATTTATGTCTCTTTAATGCATTGATTAGTTGCATTTCACAATTTACAACTTCTCTCTCTAAAGACTTTCTGTGTTCAAGGGAATGGTGTTTAATTTTAACCTGTGACTTAAATTAATCCATATATGTAATTCTTAGAGAAAAAAGTGTATTAAATTTAAATGAAGTGATTAATTTAATTATAATTAAATTAATAAATAAATTAGAAGTAGATTTATAATTAAAGATAATTTAATTAGAACTCAAAAACATCTCATAAGTAGTAAATTATTTTGTTTGATTTATCATAAATATATATTTTTTTCTTTTAGGGTGTGTCTAAAAAAGAAAGACAAAAATGTTGGAAAAAAAATCATTTTTTCTTATATTAGGGAAAATAAGATATAAAAAGAAATTAGAGAAGTTTGCCAAAAGTGCATTTACATTAGGGAAAACATTTTCCTTCTTATTAGCCAAAATATAATATGGGCATATATATGGGATATGTAGAATCAGGGAAATTGAGAGAAGAAAAAAAAATTGCCTATTCTTCAAAAAAATATAGGAGACAAAATGAACGAGAGATTGGACAGCTAGCAAGAAATATTGCCAAATATCTTCAATTTATCAATGACTTTTTACTAATTTTTTCAAAAAGTCATTAATAGTTCGTTCCTCCCATTTAACAAGTAGATTTGATCCCCGAAAGATGAAACATAAATCATGGATCTACTAAGTCTTCTCGAGGAATTGCTTAAGAATAAGAAAGAGGAATCTCATGTAAATACCATGTAATAAGGTTTGATCCAGACGATTCCATAAATATTCCATTCCAAAAATAGAAACAATTGGGATTTTTTTTGGAGATTGGATGCAGTTACTAATTCATGATCTGACATATATAGAATGAAAACTTCATTCTTGATTCTATGAGAATTTTTATGAAAGTCTTTGATCCAATGGTAAAAAAATGTTTCCTAATGAATATTTCATCATCCTAAGCCAAATTTGAATTGGGATATTTTCCAATGGTCATTAAATTCCGTCACAAATTGCATCATTTTCATCATCCTAAGATTTTGCACGCACCACATGAATCTATGTGCCTATGTCACATTGTTGCAATGGGATACATTGGATTGCTAGGGGCACACGTTGCTATGTATACTTGATGGTTCTTTGGTTGCATGACTCCGTGTGTTTTATATTATTATATGTGCATTTTATATCAATACGTATACCTTAGTGTTAAGTTGGAAGTCATGTGCTTTGCATGCATGAAAGACTAACCTGTCAATAATGTCAAATGAATATCGAAAGAGTATGCCTATCACTTCTAAGAGAAATGATATTTGTCGAATGAGGTGTCACTCCTTCTTTCATTACATAAAGGATAAGGGAAGTCATTCCATATTTTAGTTCATGAAGGCGATTCCTTATAGCTTTTTTAAACCCATTTCATCTCCTTATGTGAGTTGAAATTTCTTGCTTATCAACTTACCTTCCCTTGTCTTAGGGTTAACATATTGATTTGACCTCTTGTGAGTTAATGTTTGGCCAATTTTTATATACATTCCTTGAAAATATCCTACTTAGAGTGACATCTTAATTTGTTATATTTGTTCTAATCAAGAAATGGCTCAAAGCATGTTACTTGACTTTGGCGCATTTTGATAATGACTTTAACCTATACTTTAATATTATCAAGTTCTTTGAATATATTAATGATCTTGATTTAACAGATATGGTTGTAGGCTCCTCAAGGTAATAGATTATTGTTAGCCCCTTGACTTGGAGTATATGACACAAATACCTTATGAGTGGACACTTTGGCTCTATGAGTTACCTGTAATTGAGGCAAGGTGGCATAAGAGTGCAATGCCATATGCAATGAGGCAACAACAAAGTCCACTCAAATGTAATGCCTATACTTGACACAAAGGTACAATGCCATGTATGTAAAGATTTAAGAGTCATGGATGCAATGTTATGATTGGTTGTTGAACCAACAAGAGGGCCTAGGCAAGGCATGAGGCCATAATAGTAACAAAATGGATGCATGAGCGAGTTACCTTGACACATACATGACCTTAGATATGATGGGAACACATGAGCATGGTGGGTTATATGCTCAAGAAACTTGCAGGTTGCTTAGAGCTGCTACAACAAGCTAGTAAAGAATGTTGTAAGAAGTGTGGACTAAGAGAGGGTTTGTCACATACACTAGTTACTTAAAAAGCATGCGGTAAGTTGCCTAGAGATGCTTCAATAAGCTAGTGAAGCATGTTACAAGGTGTACGGACTTAAAGAGGGCTTAGCATGCACACGAACTATATAAAGAACATGCAACAAGTTACCTAGATATGTTTATGAACGAAAATTTTGATAAATATTAATGATATATCGTGTATTGGGAGATATGAAAATGATATCAAGTGGTGATATATCAAAATTCATTAAAAAAATTATTGATATATCGATATACGATAAATAGTCCTTTTTTTTTCATTTAATCCTCGTTGATTGCGTTTTTTTTGCATATTTTTTTCGGAAAAATTGCCTAAAATCCCCCACAGCCGCTTTGCACGCTTCACGTTGTTATGGGCCCAGGTCACGTCATCTAGCCCAATTGCTTTAATCGGCCGCCCAGCTGCATCAATCGGCTCCAGGTCACATCATCTGACCAGCTGCCCAACACGCATGCATCAAGCGCTGCTATTAGGAAAACTAAATTTTAAAAAGTAATGGTTGAAGAGGTTGAACCAAGACGTCACCTTAGAGTAGGGGAATGTTGTGCCACCCACCCAGCTTATATTTTTGTTATTTATTGACATACCCTTATACATATAACATTAAAATTATTATATATAGTATCCAAAAATAAATTTCTTAATACTATATATATATATATATATATAAAATATTTTTTTTATATATATAGATATCATAGAATCAAATTATTATAAATAAATTCATTTTAATTATCATGTCTTTTGTATAATAACTAAATACAAAATAAATAAAATTATCAATATTTTAATAAAAAATATTTATACATGTATTATTATTTTTTTATATCATTGAATATAACCAAATTAGATAGATATATATATAAAATATATTTTTAAGTTATAAACATTATTGTTGAATATTATAAATTACATTATGTATGCATTAATTTCTTCAATAAAACAATTTTAAAATGTTTATTACATTTCTAAGTTTATTTGTAAGAGTTTTTTCTTACATTTTTATGAGTTTTAATTAATTTTTGGCTCATCAATATTTTGTATCAAAATATCCAACGATATTTCTCCAATATATCCATAAAATTGAAGTACTGATATATCCATGATTATCTATATTTTCATAATTGGATGTTGCAAGAAGTTAGTGAAGCATGTTGCATGGTGTACAACCTAAGAGAGAGCTTAGCACACACATAGGCTACAGAGAGAACATGTAAGAGGTTGTTTAGAACGCTACATTAGGTTAGTGAGACATATTACAAGAGGTGTAATATGATATTTCACATCAAATAATGAAAAAAGTTTCTAACATTATATATGTATGAATTTCTCTTAACATTATAGACACATTTTAAAGTCATGATAATTCATTTGGGTTTAGAGCGGATAATATTTACATAGTTAGGGACAAATCATTATAAATAGTATTAGAGTTGATCATTGACCTTAGTGTAAAGGTTTATTTAACCCCATAAGGGGTGTCTATTTGTTTGGTTCTATAATTCCATGAGATATAATAAGGATATGACTATATAAGGGGTGATTGTGATATGCCACATTGGACAGAAAAAAAAAGTTTTTAGCACTATATATGTATCAATTTCTTTTAATATTATAAACTTGTTTTAAAGCTGTGAGGGGCTCTTTAGGTTAGAGTGGACAAATATCTATATGGTTAGAGGTGAGTCATTAAATGTAGACCAAGGGATGACTTGGCACACACATGAGCTGCATAGAGATGCATGAGGCAATCTACTTAATGCAATGAGCTAATTGGATGCATGGTTGATTCAAGTGCATGATTGGACTAACTTAAGACACAATAATGGACATATTTGAGGCAGGACACAAGAGAGACATCTTGACATTGGGATAAGTATAAGGAAGACATGTTGCACCATAAACCAGTAACTTGAAGAGTTGGTACATAGACTAATGCAAATAACAAAAACATGAGGAGTTTCAAATAGATAAGGAATAGGTTGAAGAAATTTGAAATCTTAGAGTTGGATTCAAAGTGTTATTGTGGCTTGAGTTTGAGTAACAGTTTAAATTCTTATTTGTAAGTGTAGTATGAGTAGGACTAAGATTGCTTACTCTTAGTCCAAATAAGAGTATTGGTTGGTAACACAACTTATAAATAAGAGTTTGGGTAGGACTAAGATTGTTGGTTCCTAATTAAAATAAGAGTGATTAGTGCCACACCTATAAAAATAGGGTTGAAGTATTTTCTTTGAGAGATTATGAGAGGGAGAGTCTCCTTAAAACATAGCATGAGAGAGAGCATGTACTCAACAAAAGGATTGTAAAAGTCTTGTTAAATTATATCTTATATTGTTATTTAAAGAATGAATAAAATACAAGTTAGGAATTAAGCTCCATAACCTCAAATTTTCTTTGTGTGTTATTCTTTATACTATCTCTTGCGGGTTAAAGTAGGTTGGCTTAAAGGACTTCTAAGTGCGACGTGAACACAAAAAATTTGTGGGAAAGTTCTAGCCCGTGACAATTACCTATATGAAGAATCTGCTTCAAATATTGGACTGAGAGAAAATGATCACAATTAAAGAATTTGCTACCATCTAGTGTCAAGTGTCACCGCCAAAGCTTCCAAATTAAGTAAAAGCCCAAGGTTTAAATGTCAAGGTTTGAAATATCAGCAAACATGGATATATCGATACTTGAATTTTACGAATATATTATAAATATCGGAGAAATATTTGTGGATATTTTGATAAAAATATCGGTAAGACGAAAACTATTCAAAATATTTGAAAAAAACTCCAAAAAATGATAAAATAAGTAAAAATACATATATTAAAATTATTTTGTAAGTGTAATTGACACAAGTATGGTTAAAGAGAAAAATATCTGTAAAAACTATATTGGTCTTAATATATAATTTATTATTTATCTTATCAAATTAATTTTTAATTTATAAAATATTAAAACTTCATTGTTATTTTTTATATATTTTAATTTTTTTTGAATAAATTTATATTTTTAATATTTTAAAATAAAAAATTCAAAATTAGAAGGATAAATATAAAAAATTTAAAAGTGAAGTGATAGTAATTTAAAAAAAAATAGGATTAATGAGATAGATTATGATATATTTAATATTAAAATTATAATTTATTTAATTTAAATGTATTCAATAATGTAAAATAAATAATGATGCATATGATTTTTTTAATATTTATATTTAATTATCATATAAATGATATAAAAAGACCTATAAAGAAAATTATAATATTGGTTTTTATACTTTTTATTAATCAATTAAATTAAATTTAAAATAAAATAATTATAATTAATTTATTCTTTTATTTTTTAATAACGAAGTTTAACATATTTAGTGTGAACACTCGCGATAAACTTTGAAATATTGCTAATTGGTATCATGTGGACCCTCACCAATTAGCGATATTTTGACAAAATTTTGCGACATTTCAAACCATGGGTTTAATATGAAGTGGATTGAGGTATTTGGCTTTTGGTTAAAGCTAATAATAATAGAGGGCCTTATACGTGGCACCCTCGCAGTAATGGGCTCTCGCCCACAGTAAGGGCAATTTTGAATGATAAAACCGTATAGAATATTGCAAGTGGGGTACTTAAGAAAAGATTTTTTAAACTGTGTATTATATTAATGTTGGATGATTAACAATGGGCTGGAAGGATCTAGTAATTTTGACATCCATTTGAGGTGGCAGGCCAGGGGGCAATGTAAACAATCCCAACCCATCTCAATTGGGTTAGAGGCAGAATCTCGCAATGGATGGATTGAAGACCAAATTAAGGTAAGTGAAAAGACATGTATGTTGTATAGTTGAAGCTAGCAATAAAGAGAACGCACATAGCACTTGGTCATACCCTTTATAGCAAGGGAGCAATTTTGAGTTATGAGACCAATCTCAACTTAAATATCAAATTTCAAGAAACATGATTTGAAATGTTAGAGAAAAGACTAGAATGTAAGTGGGCCAGGAAAAGATTTTGGCAAGTGGATGAGCATAAGGGAACCTAAAAGGCTAAACCCAACCCTTCTGGATATGGGGTTTAAGAAAAACCCCAAACCCACCTTTAGCCTAGTTAGATTAGAAAAACCCACTTTATTATCATAATATCATCCAACTAGGATATCTTATAGTTTTGTGGTACTGAACTGTCGAGCTATATTGTCATGCAAGCCGCACAATCTTGTCTTATCAAAAACCTATGTTGCAACACACTGAGGGGTTTCTAGCTATATATATATATCTTTTCAAGAATTTTGTCATAGAGAAAAGCTATATTCTGCTCTCTCAGCTCCTAGCCCTAGATAATATTAAAAAGAAAAAAATTATAAACAGAAAAAGGGCCTGTACAACTAAGAATCAGAAAAATAATAGGAAAGCATGGAATAAGATTAATTATACCAGCCATTGAGTACCGAGAATAATTGGGTAAGCAAGCACTTGGAAGAAATACCATTGGCGTCATGAGATGGATATATAGGGAGTTAGTGAGGCGGATAACCTTGAAATATAAACAAATCGTAAATCCCATGCACTAAGGGAGTATCATTCATAAACTGTTCAAAAGGTTATTCAATTGTTAAGCAATTTTCAGAGGAAATAGTTAAAGAAATGGTGGTGATGCAATTGAGAATTTGGGGCTTAGTCTCATTGCATGAAAGGAGCATAACATGCATGGTCCGTGTACACATTTTGAACACGCTTAGTTAATAATTGTTCAAAAGGGAGGTGCCTTACGAATTATTTTATACTGTGGAAGGAATAGAATCAAAAGGTTCTCTTCTCTCGAAGGGTGGGTTTGTAGAAAATGTAAAAACGTGGGTAGCATAGAGGCTAAGTTATAGCAATATGGGAATATAACTTTGATGTGCTTTGTCGATAAATGGTGCATGTTGTGCAGAGATTTTTCAAAAGGAGAGATTTTTACGAATATATGTTCCCTTTGCATCAAAACTGATCTTTCCAATTCCTTAAGCCCATCCACATATTCTCTTTGGGCTGTCAGCAGTCATGTTAGGTTGACCCACATTTGAAGCATTAATGTGAGGATTGAGATGCCATTCCTTTGTCCCAAGGGTTCTTAATTATGTGGGACACCTTATCTTGCTATCTCAAGTCCCTCAACGAATTTGGGCACAAGAAACTCCTCAATTGGAACATCATACACCTCTAAAGAATATATTTGATAGTAGATTATAACTTAAGGAAACGATGGCTTCCTACAACAGGAATATCTTCCAAGGCATGCCTCTTTTTTGTTTCTCTCGTTTGCTTCTTGAGGTATATAAATAAGGGACTTGTTGCCATGGCTACCGCACTAGAGAGACGATTGGCCTCTTTCTTTTCTTTCATTACATGCTCTAATTACTTTCTCTATCAAGACAACCACAAAGGCATCGACCACATCAACTTCAAGATGCCCAAGGGTCGACCTCTTTCATTGCAGGTTCGCTTTCATCCTAAGTATTTTGTTTTTGATCCATTGAGGTATCTCTTGCTTGGCTTCAGCTTTCAACTGGGTTTTCCATTTTCAACATGCTAATTAAGAAACCTATGGCACCGTGCTCTCTCTGTATTTCGTTTTTTAGGCACCATGCATGAAGTTCTATTTTGTCTTCTTATAGAATTGGAGTACGGAAGTATTCTTCTTAATAATTAGCATGTGTTAATATTCATCCAACTATCTGAGGGTTAACCAGATATATTACTTTGTTAATCCTTTCTAGCTATAAGATGAATTTGTGAATGAAAACCAAATTTGTCATGTCCTAATATAAACTTATAAGCCAACACGCCCCGGCTTGTGTTGGAGAACAGGGTCATGCATCTGTGATCAATTGAATATGAGCTGATGAGCTGAGCCGAGCTGATTAAAAGCCAACATACATGATAAACTCTTTTCAGAGGACATAAATGAGAAGTGTTGGTTTGCTTCATCCATATATGCGTGGCAATTAAGCTTCAAAAATCATGTTAATCTCCATGGCTCGAGTTTCTTTACAAGCCTGGAGTAGGGCGTAGGTAAAAGAACAAAAAGAAAGGCCTAGCTTCTTGAACAAAAAGAAGAATCCATGGTCAATAATGTCATGAGTCCAAACTAAAAAATTGGCTTTTCTTAATCCCTTTAGTTTCTTATAACCGCCAGGGTAGAAAGGTTTCCAAAAGGAACAGAAGGGAACAAAGGAATATATATAAGAAAAGAGGGAAACCGTGTATATTTTTGTGGAGACAGCATCTATGACTGTGCACCGTGTTTGCTTTACAGACTGTGGAGCTCAAAGTAAGGATGTGCTGCACCGGCTGCGAGAGAGTCGTTAAAAATGCCATTTTCAAGCTTAGAGGTATATCTATAAAGATAATAAATTCAAATCATGGGTTTAATTAATAAAACTGGTATACAATTTGATTGATATCGATATGTACCATAGCTCACATGTTGGGTCTATGATGGCATGTACGCAGGAGTAGATTCTGTGGAGGTGGATCTGGGGATGGAAAAGGTAACAGTAGTTGGGTATGTGGATAGGAACAAGGTGCTAAAGGCGGTGAGGAGGAGTGGGAAGAGGGCTGAGTTCTGGCCCTACCCGGATCCGCCTTTGTACTTCACATCCTCTAACGATTATTTCAAAGATCTCACCAACGACTACAAAGAGAGTTACAACTATTGGAGGCATGGCTACAATGTAGCCGACAGGCATGGGACCATTCCACCCACTCACCGTGGAGACGACAAGGTCAGCAATATGTTCAATGACGACAACGTTAATGCTTGCTGTCTCATGTAACTCCCCATATATCTGCTTTCATGCTTCCCTTTATATATATATATAGATATTAGCCTAGACCTGTGTGTTTAATTCGGATCCTTCGAGGAAGCTGTGTGTCGATCATTTCATTTCTTAAATGCAGTACTGTGCAGTCTGTAATCAGTTGAAAAGGTCGGGAAATGTACTCAGTCCAACAGTGTGTATATATACATGGACACTTCGCCTGTAATTGTTGGTTTCGTTTCAAACTTAAAAGGAAGAGCGCCTGCATATATTTGTGGTGCAAATTGGGAATAAATGGTAACACTATTGCTTTGGTATGATGGGATCAAACCAACATTAATTGCTTTGGTCTAGCTCATGGGTGACAATGGACAAGCTCCTACAAATCAAGTACACCCTTTTGATAATCCCTTCAATTTCAAAGCCGAATTCTTAATATGGTTGTAACAGTGATTCCTACCAAGTAACAGTTGGGCTGGAGAGATATGATCAAGGCCAGAAGCTTCCCTTTTTTGAGTTTCCAATAGTCCCAAGCAGAAAATAGCATTTGGTTTCCTCCATATCTCCCAGAAAGCTCCTAGCCTTCCACAGTCCATCTGTCACACCAGGTCTCTTGTGTTAGAAGCATAGTTTAGAATCGTGTAGCGTGAGTCTAGCCTGTGTGTAATTAGTCTTTTAGGGCCTCATCTCATACCTAATCTACGTTGTGTTTAAGCTCAAATCTGAATCGCAGGTTTAATTTTACTTTTCCTAGATTTGAGATGAAAAGACTTGATCAACAGTAAACAACAGAACTTTTGGTTTGGACACTTTGCAGCAGGCATAATTATGATCTGATCTCTTAGGGAAGGAGCAGTTGGAGGTTTAGGTCCAAATCAGTTTCCCTAGGTAGGTAAGAATTGAGGTTGGTGTTTAAAAGCCATTCCTTCAACAGAGACCAACTTGGGGTTTTCTGAAAATATATTAAGTTCAAATGATTCACGTGATGGCCCAATTGCAAAGCTAGTGGGATGGAATAAAAGTGGGTTTTCTGCCCTTTTAGTACTTTTGACCTTTATATTGTCCAATTCCAATTCCAATGAAAGACTCACAAATGGAGTGTTTAAACTATGGTTGGGAAACCAATTAGCTGGATAGTTCCACTGTGACAAAGCGCAGTTGAAGTTATACTTATATCACGCTTTATCATATTCTAATTGATAAGCCACATCAAAAGTTGGGCTAGGAAACTAGCTAGTAATCCATATAGACATGAGAAAAATAAAATGTTTGTAGGTTGCTAGAGGACTTGTTTGGCAGCAAATCAGATCAAGTGTCGAAGCATTATATATTCTGCAATACATCTGAAGATTCCCCGGAAGGACTTTAGTTTAACAGTATGGCTGCTGCTGCCGCCTGGTTGAGGACAAGGGGTGGTTTTTTGACCTTCCGAACTGGATGTTTCCTTTTTCTCAATATCAATTTTCTGCTATCTACTTCACTATAGACAGCTAGTTTATGGGTAAGCCCTACCTATCCTGGGTGCTAGTCCATGAAGTAGACTTTTCAGTTGTATTAGACATGCATTCATGTTCATGGGGCTAGGGTAGGACAAAACTCAAATACATATCAACCCTAGCTCTAAATATTGCTAGCACTGGATGGTATAATGTAGTCAAATAGATCATCCATATGCAGTAGCCCAAAATGTTCTCTCCAATGAAGACTTTGAAGGATTATCGGCTAAAATTATCTTGGGGTCGGCCATCCTTGGGCCTCATGGTTTGATCCACAAAGGGCCTAAGAAACATGAAATCCATGAATGTAACACAGGATCACAAATGAGAAAAACAAGAGAGGTATGCATGTATTATTGCCCTTATATCTAAATAATATTGTGACAGTCTGCACAGTAGGCTGCTGTTAGTAATTAATTGTTGAAAAGTCACCATCGAACTACTGTGACTGTTATTAAGAGATGAGGCGCAGTTTAAGAAGGATTTTAATTAAAACCATGGCCTCCACCTCCAGCATCCCGGAGGAAAAGATGGGAAAGGAATCAAAAAGGGAAAATGAAAGAAAATACATATATAGACATAGTGGAGATACGAAATGGGAAGAGAGAGATAGAGGGTTGGGGGAAACAAGGTCATTTAAGAACATCGCTCATCTCACATTTACTGCGACTGGTGCCACATCAAACACAAAGGGGGCTTAGATGCCGAGTACCATAGTTGGAAGTACAAGGACAAGCCATGTAATTATTCACCCACAAAGACAAAAGCGACAAGTCATGACGTGGGGACCTCTAACTTGGCAAATTTATATCCATTCAAGACATGGTACCCCCACATCCCCTCACCCCCGCACTGTGTTTCATCTTTCTCTCTGTCTCACTTTAATTACGGAAAACCAAAGCAAGATGATGTTTCGTAGGGAGAAACTGTACATACACATTATAAATTAATTGAGAGGGGGGGTAGTAGGGGGAAGGTAGGCAGAAAAAGGGAACATAAAAAGAGGATGAACTGAATAAAATCAAAGGCTAGTAGAGTGTGGGCAAAAATGGAGGAAATAAAAAAAATAAATAAATAAATAAAAGGAAAAGTAAAAGGAGAGGGTGGTGGAGCGAGGGAAGAGGGGGGATGGGTAAACATTGGGGCTGCAGTTTAGATACCTTAGCATGAACTGGGAACCCGGCATTGAATGAGGGAGAGAAAGAGAGAGGGAAAGGGAAAGGTGGGGAGTGAAGGACAAAATCAGCCCCATCCCATCCAGGTGGGTCAGAGCAGTCCCGCCCTTAACACTGTCTCCTCCTCCTCTCCTTCTTCTCCTTGTTCATGTTTGATGTATCTTTACGGCTCTTATGGATGGTGTGCACCCCCATGACCCGTTCCTATCATCCCTAACATTTGGTTATTATTGCGGTTGTTTTCTGGGATCTGCTGCCCACCCCTTTGGACTGTCATTGTTAATGCATGCATGCCCCTACACACAAGAAATTAGAATTCAAAACCCATACACATAGCTAGCCTCACACATCATCACCCTTTTTCCTTTTCCTCTTCTGATGCTGCTAGCCGCTACCTACTTCTCCTTCGCCGCCCCCAACCCCACTCCCACTTGTTTTCCTTCTTTTTTTGGTTGCAGATACGAGGGAATTGATCACAGCCCTTGGTTGGGCTTAATGCTGAGTGGGATACATATGATGATGAGCAAAGAAAAAGCGTGAGGGCACCTCTCACTAACTTTGGCACTTTCCAGGGAGGCTTTTTCTTAGGTGAGAAATAAAGAAGAGGAGGTGGGGAATGGGGGAAGAAGCCATCCGAAAGATCACGGGAATGTGGTGCATTAAATCCAAACAAAATATCAACGTGGTCCATGCACTCTACTACCCTCGCTAGATTGCACGCGTCCTACTTTCGAAGTATATCCAAGGATAACTCCTTTTTATTGTTTTTATTATTTATATGTCTGTATGCCTTGTTTATTGTCGTCATTGATTACGCCTACTAAACCCTAAGCTAGACACCTGTTTAGAGAACAGAGTGGGGACTCTTCTGAGTTCAGGTTTGGGCGTAGGAATCTAGCTGACTGGCTTCTCTGCTTATTGCAGCAGATGGATGATCCCCTTTGATGAATGATTGCTCACTCCTAGCGTCTACATGGGACTACTGCTTTTTTATCGTTTTCTCAACCAGCTGGACAGGTGTGATCGTGATGAAGCCGCAACAGGTGAACTTGTGTTTCTCCGCATTGTTAAGGAGCTTCGTTACTTCTCGTTGCTAATTATTGATTATCCCTTCATCGTTGCTATGTGGGAACTGGGATGGAGCTTTCATTTGGCGAAACAAATGAACAAAAATATGAATGAGTTGGCATGGGCCATCAAATCATTCCACCCGTCAATCATACACTACCATGCCGAAGGATATACTCATCCTTCCCACTCTCAAAAAGAATAAATTACCGTGAATATTGTTCCTTTTTTGGGTCATGCCATGCAGGCTAAATAGTTTGTCTGATAATTAAGTCCTATCTAACTCTCAGATGTCTTCTCTTTCACTTTCAGAATCCAAATTTCATAATTTGTTTTGTCAATTTTCCACATGGAGTACTCGTCCCAAAACACCCACATAGCTACCGCTTTAACACATGGTATCATTTTGTCAAATTTTCCCTGATGTGTTAAACATTCTTAACAATAATCACAATGATCGAGCAGGCTAAAAATTGGGTTAGACAACTTAAGCAAGTTGGTTTTGGCTTTGGCTTTGGCTTTCCAAATTTATTTAAACATAAAGTTGGAAAAGAAAAGGAAAATAAGCAAACCCAACTGAGATTTGTGAAGTTATTGAGCAACATGGATGATGGGTGGCAAACAAGACGCATGTAAATAGTGAGAGGCAGAAATGCCGTTTAAGGAATAGAGCAGTTTCTAAATGCATGAAGGCACTGTGGGATTGCGGGCTGTTTCGTTAGGGTTGTCTGGTGTGTGACCAGAGTTATGGTTGTGGAAGAAGAGACCTCATCAGTCGTCCGCACAGTGGCAGCCCTGACCTAGCCAGCACTGACCCCCACTCACTGCAGCCCTATTTACCTACAACTCTTCTATTCACTAGATGCCAGATGCCATACACAAATACACATACACATACAAATACAAATACAAATACAAATACAAATGGAAAATACTTATACAGGTTCTGGAACCAGGGGCCCATCACGTTTACCTTGGTGTTTATGTTATGAGTCTTAGAGTCTGTGTAAGAGAGAGAGTCGTCATCCATGGAGCATGAATGGCAGTTGTCTGTCCTTTCACTGTATGACAGTCCAACTAAAACCATAAAGGACGGTGACTTTCTACATCAAGTACCTGTGTAGATGCATGCGCTGTGCTCTCAATTTTTTCACTTCTCTCCTATTCACATTTCTTTTTCCTATTTTTAATTGAAAGTAAATAATAGATGATGCATTGCATCCAGGGATTACCGAGAAGCTGGGAAAAACTCACTTTGAAAATCTTGTAACCAATATCTTTCTATGGTATTGTATGTATCTTGAGATAACTATAGAAATGGTATCCCAATTCCTGCTAAAATTTGATACAGATCCAAGATAGTGTATTCATTTATTGCAAAGATATTGCGAAAGAATCAGGCTTTCTCAGTCTCACTTTAACAACCTTCTATTGAACTCATCCAAAGTGTTTAGCTTATTCAAGCATTTAAACAAATGTATCAGTCATTGCTGCATTAACCATATAAAGGGCAAGGCAATGGAGAATTAGACAAATAAAACTAACTAATATGCATATTCTAATAATTGAGCGCTGCAAATTCAATCTTCCGCAAATATATCAGTGTAGAAAGTGGCATGGAATAGAAGCAAGGAATCAAACTGTAGCACAAACAACATGATATATAGTCTATCTAAATAAACCTACACATCTATTGGAAATCTGGCCAAAGATGTTATATATATAAGAGATTGATATGAGACTTTATCTCCCTAAAAGAAGACCTCCTCCAACCGGTTATTACCCACTTCCATTGCTCTATATAGCTGAACAATCTAAAATCAATACCCAATATCGATCAATCAAGTTATGCCTAATTCATGACCTTAGGTCTTCATGAATCACATCAAGAGCTGGAGAAAAACCAAGAGATCATCTAAGAAACTATCCTCTAGTAATCCTGATTTCTCATCCTACATGTAAAAATTGTATCATGAGTAGGAAGCATTCCTAACTAATGTGGTTTCCCAGAATGCTTTACACATAAAGTTTTCTTACCAAAAGATGCCATGCCTCCCTTAACAAAGTGCAAGTAGAAAACATGTGTTGGAGATGATAATAATCACCAGACCTAATGTTAATGGCTGAACTATAGAACATGCATAATCTGAGTAAGCTTGTGCTGTCTACAAGATCCTTAATAATATCTCAGTGAAAATTTGCTATCTAACATATACAAGCATCATCTAGAAGCGAATTTCCTTTGTATAAAAACAAAATTGGATGAATAGAAATTAATGTGCTAAGAGTTATATATCAAGTTTAGGTCTTTTTTTTTTCTAATTCAAACTCTATTATGAGCTTGTGTCACTAGTTTTGAATCAATTAAGATGCACTTCATTTTGGTTTCTGCAATAAGGACAACATTCAATTATTTGACTGGATCTTTACCTTCTACAAGCTTATTTTAAAATAGACATAAAACAGAATTTCCTCATCTCATTTCTTAGTGCTTCGATATTTTTATTCTTAAACAAGTTATCAAATGTGATCCTACTTGGTTTCTATAGGCTTCTAGTTCCTTTGAACAGTATTTAGTACTTTAATGTACCCACTTTTTCTTTAATCTATCTTTTTGATGGCATTGAAGGCACTGCCAGTGACACTGTGATGACACATATATAATTAGTCATACCTATATGTTTGATGTTAAATGATGATTAAAATCCAAAATTAATTATTCAATAAGGGACATAACTTATGAAAAAGTACCAGTACATATGATTATAAGAAATTGAGTAGAATTATCTCAGTAACATCCAATTTCTTAGGGACAAATATCAATGTATCATTCTGTTGACATTTATTGCTGCACTATTCTAATTCATGTCATGGTTAGTTAAATCTGCCTCATTGGAATCTCCCATATTTGGGAAATTTTCCAACATATAGAGTTCTTCCTTACTACTCACAAAAATGATGATCAAATATGCATCCTACATGAAATGAGGAACAGTAAATATATTAACTGGATGATAGTGAGACAACATGTGAAACCAAAAAGCAAGGAGGGGTACAACATATTGAGATATATAATTATAAGACAACTTCAAGTGAGCAAGTGGATGGCTAGCTCTCACTGAATACAGTAGTAATAAGACGTTATGAGCTTTCAATTGTTTTGAATGGAGCACTAGAAGGACAAACTTTAGCACAAACCATATATATGTAATCTATCTAATAGTAGCATACAAATAAACAGTAAAATTCATACAGCAGCAGTGACATGCATCTACAAACAATCTTTGATTTAGATCAGATAGAACTTTTAGTGGCAGAATAATACTACAGCGGAAGGAAGGAGTTTTGCACTATAATATTAATTCTAAATTAGGCGAGACAAAACTTGCTGCTCAGGTTAGGTTCTAACTTATGATTGTTACTTCAGCTGCCACGAAGATACGTATTCTAATTTGTGAATTAAGGACTTAAAGCATCAAAAGCAAAGAGGGAAATCCACAAACTAAGACAATGATAAATAGGGAGATAAACGCTTGATTCAACAAATTGTTTAATTGCTCCCTAACTGATAAGGCAAATCCAAAGAACCAGTGGTAGAGGCAATTTTTAGCAATACGACAAGGAAGGAGAAAATGGCCAATAGTAATGTTAACAGATGTGATTTAACCAGCTAAAAACAGGTGGCAACAAGAAATGGAATTTCGCATTCTTGTGGGTACCGTTTGGATCAGTACGTCGCTGTCCAGAGGTTTAAAAATAGATAAAAAGTCCCTCAATGGAGGGATTTCATTACTGTATCAATATTTTCTATATATGATCAATTCCTTCACGAGATCGCTTTGGTCTACTATTTGATGAGGTTGTGCAGTACATCCTCCACATATGTTATTGATCTACAATAATTAGATGAATTAGTTCATTTTAGAACGGAAAGTGTGTGTTTGTATGTATATATATATATAGAAAAATACCCTCCTTGTCTAACTGAACACAGCCGTAAGCACTCTATTTCAATCTCTACCTAACATAAAGGCAGCCACTAGGTCCATAAAGAGGTGAATGAGCTGAACTTATCATCACTTGTGGACCACCATTATCAAGCAAAGAGGAAGTGATAAATTCTATGTAATAAGTGGCAGTTGTCTCCAAAGCCAAGCTATTTGATCTTTAGTGCATATATAATTACTACTATTGGATCAATGGGGGAAAGTAGAATCACTCATAGGCAGCAAGCTATATATCCAAGTATATGGAAATCTATGCATGCAGTAAACCAATTATATATGTAACTCACAAATTACAAGAAATATGTGGCTTAGGCAACAAAAAGTTTCATTCCTTAGCAAGGATATATAAGCATATTTAATTTGGACATCAAAAGTTTCAAAACCACCTCTCATGGGTCTTACCACTTTTGAGTGCTCTCACATTTAAAGGGTGGAGTGAGGAATTAAGATGGGTGATGACAGAAGACGAATATCAATCAGCAAAAACAGCTAAACAGACTTGTAAGAATTAATGATAGAAGGAAGAAGGTTTAAGAAAATTAAGGCGGAAGCTACCATATAAAGCTCTGCAACTTTCTCTGCAATACCTGCGGGCGTGCCCAACGAAGCAGCGACAAGAACAACAACCTAGCAGAGTAATAAAAACAAAAGAGAGAAAAAAACCTTCAATTACATCAAGTAGCTAGTAATGTACTGAGGGAGGAAAGTTTGTTACTCACTTGAGAACAGTAGAGAGAGAGAGAGAGGGGGAGAAAGAGAGAGAATGAGAGAAAGAGATAGAGAGAAAGATAGAGAATTAAGGTAGCTGCAGGTAAAGAATAGAGAGAATAAAGATTTCGCCAACTAACTCAGTGGAAAATTAAGCAAGGTATGGATACATGGAGGCCCTACAAAAGGAAAACGTGAAATCACGGGCACGATGGATCTATGCAGATATATATTAATATCTATATATGGTGTTATACACAAGTTAAAAGAAGAGGGTTTGATATGGGCAGCTATCTCTAATTCGATCCCCACGAACCCAAAAACCTTCAACCAAATTAACTTCTGTAGTACAACGAAAAACAACCTACTCCCAACACGGGTATTTCATAATCTCCATCCTCTTTATTCAGCCACTGAACCTGACACATTGTTCCCTTTCTGAGGCCTTCATGATGGCAACCATAACCGATTAGCTGTCCTAGTGACCGTACCACCTTCTCCTTCTTCTTCTCAAGTCTTTGCATTCCCTCTATCTCTGCTGCTCTCAGATATCCAAATCAAAGGACATTGACTCCTTCCCTTTGTTTAGCAAGTTGGTCGGCAGCGTGGGCAGTGGAGTACCATTATAGAGCCTTAATTGGAGAGGATGATGATGGGAAGAAGGTGAAGAGAGGTGTGGAGGCTGAGATGCCACTGCCGCATGTGGTATGGAGGTGGAGGACAATATGTCACATTCATCCGACTCCGATATTGGGCACTCCATGTTTACGCCAAACAGCCTCAGCCGCTTGGCTGCAGCTTTCCCGTGGACCACCGGCACTGAGTTGAATACCATGGGCTCAACCCCACCTTGTTGCACTTGCACCATTCCAACCTGTTGTGGGGCAGTGGGTCTAAGGTAAAAAACTGAACCCGAGCATGGGTTTACCGCATTGTTGTAACTGTATGCGCCACTGCCGTAGGGGTTCCGTCCACCGAGATGACTCATGTAGTTGGGCTGCGCCAGCTGCACCTGCTGCCGCCCCATTGACACGGCCCCTCCCGCTACCGGAGCCTGCAGGAACAAGGGACTCCATGGGACTGACCGGTGGAAGAAGTGGTGCGCTAGAGATGAGGGCTCCGGCGCATCTGGTCGGCGCCTCCAATCGATGTACAATCGATCCTTACCGGACTCTCCTACGCCGCGCTGGAATGACACTATGTCACCGGCGTCGAGCTTCTTCTCCTTAACAAAGCGGCTCCACCCTTTGGTCATGACGTAGCTCTGGCTGCTATTCCAATAGGAATATCTGAATCGCCATGGCTTCCCACTTCGGTCCTCGAAATTCAGGAGAAGACCCTTCTCGTTTGCGGAGGAATCAAGCGGGAAATACTTCTCAGCGTGCTGCTTGGGAATAACAAGGCGATTGAGCTTGCCGACATCGCTGGGGGTCACGACCTTATCAAACATATGCTCTCTCTCTAGGGCTTGGGAATCTCTCCGCCTGACATCATCATCAACAACATCATCCTCATCATTTGTAGGCGATGTGTCCATGAGCTCAAGTTTGGAGGCGGCTCCACCCTCAAAACATCTCATCCCGTCTTCTTGGTGACCCAACCAACCCCGTTGAATTTGGGCATCCCATCGGTCGCCTCCGTTGGGGAGGGGAACAAGGTTTCTGTACTGAGAAGAAGACGACGATGGGGAGGGTGAGGATGAGTATGAGAAAGGAAGCTGCTTACCTCTAATGACCTGCTCTTGTTCACACACTACATCTCTATCTGGCAGCAAATCCATGATCTCTGATTTTAGCTGGATCTACACCAAATGACAAATCAAAATCAAGCAATACAAAAATGTATGGAAAATGGCAAGTGGGTGTGTTTGTATTCGGGGTAAGGCAACTCCCAACCCCCTCCTTAGCCTGATTGAAACTAATAATAGTAGAAAAGCAAAAGGAAAAAACGACACCACCACTACTCCTTCAACAAGCCGTTAAGCTTGTGGTCTGTAGGTTAGACAGAGAAGAGAAGTAGGAAAAAGGAGGGATAAGAATGAGGGTTGCCGTTTGACCAAGAAGAGTGGGAGGAGGGAAGGAGAGAGGGAAGGCCATGGAAGACGCAAAGCAGTGGGAGTTGATTGTTATTCTTGTTGACCTTCAGAGATATAGAGCTAAGCAGTATATGCGTGATTTTTCTGACTCTGGGTGGGTGCCTCCCTGGAAGCTTCTCAAGTTAGGCGATTATCTCTCTCTCTCTTTATTCTTTCTTTCTTTCCTTCCTTGTTCCAACTTCCAAGTCTTGAGTCCCCAGAGTCTTTAGAGTCTTTATACGTAGGGACCCACGTATTATCTGATTGGGCTCATGTGAGCTTGTCCCAATCATCGTCCTGGATGGTTGTTCATATTTTCTGCGATAAGGCCCAAAAGGCCAGCTGTTTTTGAGGGCACGACCTTCTAATTGAATTCTGCAACTGGCTCATCTCCTTGCTTCAAATTCTCAACTAATTAATTAGCCCATCACCACTTAAAATTGTGTAACTATGGTTAGGGTTTTGACTTGTCATTTTGTTTTGTACGGAACCAATCGAGTGGGAAAAGGTTTCGGACCATTTCCTTT
The DNA here is from genome assembly GCF_030704535.1 of Vitis vinifera. NCBI lineage: Eukaryota > Viridiplantae > Streptophyta > Magnoliopsida > Vitales > Vitaceae > Vitis > Vitis vinifera. The sequence goes on along the minus strand of NC_081806.1, from coordinate 2,360,717 downwards.
AGATGTGGTTGTTAAACTTATCCTGTGACACACTGTATCCACCTTACCATGCCCTTCTATATATATTATATCACTTTATTTTTTTGTTTCCTTTCTGGGAAAGAAATTCCGCACCGAGCTCGTGCCTGATGGTTTTATAAAATAATCAGTCTTTGGGCCCAACAACTCATATTTTAGTAGTCAGTCGAAGGGTTCTATTCAGTCATGTGAAAATACCATGTGATGATAATGTAATCTCATATCAAGTTGTTTAACGTGTAACAATTTAATAAGGCCTTTAAATAAATGTTTGAAAAAGGGTGATGAGTTGGGGGTTTAGATGGGGTTGGTTTAGGCTTTTAGGTCCACAAGGCCCCGTGGACCGTGAAGACGATGCAACCCGGAGGGGGGCCCATACATCACACCCACAATGTGACAAAGTGTCTCTGAGCATCCTGATTTTGAAGACTTTAAGCTCCCATTGTTACTGGAAAATGAATTATGTTGGAGGTGGAGGGTACTATTGTTAATGATGAATATGATGTCATATTTTAGATTCATGAGCTGCATGCAAATAAATATTCAAAAACTTCAACAACATAGCATATATTTTCAGAGATTTGTACCTTGCAAATATATATATATTTACATATGATGAGTCCCCAGAAATACCTGCCCATGGCCCGTGGCTTGCAAGGTCATGACCTGTCAAGAGAACTGACGGATGGACTCCACTGGAAGACAATGTGTACACCTGGATTAATGTATTGCAGAATGGGATTGTAGAACCAAGGCCAATCTGTACCCTTCTCAACCCTAGTTGTCTAAGAGGGTCTCTTCCTGACTGCATCAAATGGGTATCCACCCATCCGTCCAGTACTCATTTTTAAATGGGTTCATCAAATTGACAGCCATGTATATGGTAATTGAGTTAACATTCACTATATCCTCTTAGTTCATCAGCATCACCGACTCAGCTTGCTTATTTAATCTTGCAGTTTTGCATCATTTTACGTGTGTTCTTATCCTTTTAAGGCTATGCAGCTTCATCTGCTTCTTCGTCTTCCTCCTCAAATGACTAGGGTTCATGATTGCTTGATGTAAATCGTTAAAACCAAAAGGAGTCCTTACTCCTTACCCATTACTCTAAAGAGAGGTGGGCGGCCAATAGGACCACATGGCGGACCACACTGAGAACTACCCTAAAGTCTTAACAACAGCCTGACTGCTTGATTTAAGGAAAGATCTTAAATCTCCATTGAATAGATGCTTTTGGTTTTCCACCCACAGCCTTAACACCATTGATCATCTGTCCATATTTCCCTCCAATTTTCAACGAAAAACAAACCTTATATATATAGCTGATGATTTTGTCCCAAGACAATATAGCTAGTTAACTAATGAATAAATTAATAAATGATGAGAGAGATAAGTGCAATTATTGGAGTAAATAAAACCCAACATGTCTGTTTTGTGGTTGGGCGAGTCTCCCACTTGGAATTAAAATGACAACAGACGCACGCAAAACTAGTGGAGGTTAGAGTAAGATGGAAGGCCCCATTAATTTCTTGTAACATGTCATTATTATCAATAAAATAAGATTGCATCATTAATTACTTTGAAATGTCCGGGCTCTTAACAGTATGATTATATGACTCCTCATGTGTTACATGTATATATACAAATGTACATATAGTTGAGGATGGGGCTTTCGTCATCTGCTCCAGCCAGGGTGACGTTTGTTTTTTTATTGAAGGAATCAACATGCATGAAATCGCTTTGCTTATTATATGTATGATTCTTTTGACTTGAATGAAATGAGGCCCAGTGCCCCCCTTCTTTCCAACACCACTCGCATCCCAAGAAACACACTAACCCGGGCCTCATTGGATTGAGCTAACCCTCCAGCCTATGCTTCCTTTTGTGTTTAATCTTTTTCATTGTCCTCAACTCACCTCATTTAAAATCTTAATTAAGAATAACTGAATGATAATAATTTATCTGCAGTACTAGTTTTCTGTCCTAGTTTTTGGGTAAGACTGATTAAGACGTTGTCCTTGAAACTACAGCTGCGCTGATGGGGTTTCTTTTAGTGAAAGGGCAAGCAGCTTTATGATCTCAACCATGTACTTTTAGTTGTAATCCTCCAATTACAGACCTCATATTATGTTATTTCTTTTGTTTCACTAGTGTCCTTATTTGATGCAAAACAATTAATATGTCCCACCAAATCAAGGTCGAAGAGAAGGGTCTCTTTTCCTTCTGGTCACTACATTATTTAACTTCCAAAACCATATGTGCCAACAAGAAATTAACTAAAATAATATACATCTTGTACCCGCCCAAGTTCAGCTTAATGTGTGATGGATTTTGACACTCTTCTCCTTTCCTCATTAGTATAGAAACATATGTAGGCCCTTCAATTACAATGAATTTCATGGCTTTAGTAAAAAAAAAAATCAAGTTGAAGAGACCCATCACATAGGTGGTGGGTCTCAATTATTTTGTTTTCATATATGCAATGCACTACAGATGTTGCCATGGAATACTAGATATAGCTAATGAGCTTTATAACTGGGAGGGTGCTGAATCTCACTAGCTAGGTCGGTCATTAACGGACTGTTCATTATGACTGGGGGGTTGAGGGCTTTGATCGCACAATATATATTTTTATGATTACCGTGGATTGCTTTGCTTACAAGTCAGGACTTGAAGGATTCCCATACAATCTACCCTTATGTGTAACATGTGTAATATTACAGGTGTCCCACATCGGCCAACTAAGGGCGGTCCCTCCCAACATTTTGTGGGATCAAATTGTGAAAGTGGTGGCCGAGAAGTGATGGGCAATTTGTGTATGGATAGCAGCCTTTCTGAATTCTGATTATGATGATGACGACCACCATGACCACGACTTGGAAGAAGGGTCCAACGATCTGGCTGTCAATAAAGGAAAGAATTACTTTAAATGGGAGATTTAATTGTAGATTGCAGCCAGTTGCCCACAAAGTTTCCATATTCTCTCACAGTGGAATCCCTCCAAGTCCTAAGCCACATCCATTCCTTTTGACACGGATTCTGGGGAGAGAGAGTTAATATTTCTGCATCACCTTTCTTCCTTTGGAGAGCCTCTTTTTCTCATTTGGCTGTCAATTATTTATGGAATCATGTCATACAGATCATGGCCTTGCTTTAGGAAACATACCCATCTACATAGTCCTAACTAGTTGTTTCTAACTAATATTAGTTTAATTCAAGTAGATTCAGAAACCTGCACCTGACTCCTTAGAATAAAAATTCTTATATGTATTCATTATAGAGAGTGACCCACATATGGTCCCCAAAATATTTTAAGAATTACCTAATCTCGCAATGAACCCAAAGAAGATTTTTATTAATGAAGCTTTATATGTATATTTTACATGATATTTCTTCAGTGTCCTAGCTAGAAGACCTCATATTTCTTCAAGCCCTAAAATTCGAGAAACCAACTGTTTGATTGGTTATCAGTCTTAATAAAGGTTGCTTAAAAGATGTAAAGGGAGCATGAAAATGAATGCAAAGCAGGTTGCGCATGGGAGCAGCTACAAACGATGAATCAAGCAATGTGCAGAAGGGTGTGGGGGTGGACTATGATGTCTCACCTGTTGGAGTTATTAATGGACCCCTTCCTAAGTCCCATAACATGCATAGCTTTAATGGGTCTACACACCTACCCTATAAGCTCACCAAGCCACCACTCCCCCACTACGTAGCTCTCCATTTGCCCCCCGCTTTTTGTCTTTGATGGCTTTGTTTTCTTTTCCTCCTGGATTGGGTTTGTGATACTTATTAGTTATTATAAAGATGGTTTGGGAAAAAAATATAATAAAAACTTTGAAGCAAGTTCTAAGAATCCTGTCTGCATCTGAGGCTTTAGAGGATTGCATCATCAGCTAATCTACTAGTACCCATTCACTCATCAACACCCAGAAGAAAAAAGGGAAGGAAAAACCAAATGAATGAAAGGAAAGTTTCTATGGTCCTATCTGGTTAGGTGTTGGACCACACCCTCCAGACTCCACCGGACCACCACCACCACCCACACTCTACCCTCCAGGCTATCTTTTATATTTCTTCTGTTGGCTCTATCTTTTCACCTCTCTCTCTCTCTGTCTCTCTCTAGTCCCTATTCCTTTCATACAATTGCATTTCTATATTCATATCCGATGTTGTGGTTTTGAGGTAATGTCTCATATTAATGCCTAGCTAGCTAGCTAGCTCTCATTGACTTCAAAAGTGAGTACCTAGCAAGGAAGGTTAATTTCTGAGAATACCATTTTTTCATAAACTCCATATCTAAAAAGAAAATTCTTGAAAATGAGTTGTCATAGTACTACTAGCTAGCCCCAATGGTACGCTTACATTATTGACTCTAACCATCCTTCCAATTGCTGCTGCTCAATATAAAAATCCCATTCCCACCTCAACTTGATGCTTTATATGATAAAAACCATCTGACCCCCCTTCCTCCTCATTGGTGGGATGTGATTCTACAAATCAAAGCTCATGACCCATACTTGAAACACATGGTCCGAAGCAATCAAGTTTGGTTGTAGGTAGATAGCTTTAGTACTAATCATCTAATCGGAACCATGTGTGATGTGTCATTTATATATATATATATATATGTATTCTATTTCAAGGGTCTCATGCATGTATTACGTCAAAAATGGGCTCCAAGTTTCCAACTATGTCAGGCTGGATTCATTATTCCCATTTAGAAAAATATTGTAATCAGACCTCTGGGATCTGACTCTATCCCTCGTATCTACACACACTAATGGTCAGAACTCAGAAGACATTCCACATCGTATAGTATAGCCCAGCCAGAAACTAATCTGCATTATCGTCAAGTATAAAATTTTAAAAACATTAATAAATTTTTATATTTTAAATGCAATTAATACTATCCATAATTATCATTCAATGAGCTGAAAGGGTTTTAGATATTGATTATGAATAAAACAAAAATATTCAAGGATCATTTAAAGAACACAAGTACTTTGTTTAAAGAATGTTTTAGATTTTTTTTATTAAATATTTAAATTTTTTTTTTAAGAATTTAAAATAACAAGAAATATCTCAACAGAGGTTTTTCAAGAATTTTAGTAATATTTTTGTACCGAAAAATACTAGTCATTGGGCTTAAGAACTCGTGGGTGGCAAATTGACTGGGCTTGCTCTGAATTGGGTGGCCCAATTGAAATCTCACTGGGCCGCCTTCAGCCCAAGGCCGTAGAGGAGTTTAGGTTGGGTGGAGCATGAAGGTCTTTAGGGCATTGGTTCTATGTATATATATCTAGGGTTTTAGCAGGGTTTGCAGAGATTGAAGAGAGGAGATGGATTCTTTTTCAACACATTCTCCATCAAGTGGATCGTCTCCTCAAATGTCAACGGAAGATTTCATGGACCAGCTCAAGACTCAGCTTGCCCAGGCCTACGCCGAGGAGTTCCTCGAGGTAGGCTATCAAATTTTCATTTTTATTTTTATGAATTTTATCAGTACAAGGGAATCAACTTCTGTCAAGTGATTTTTATGATCATCTACCCTGGTGGGATCGTTCTCCTTTCTTCGATAAACCCTCCATCCTTCCAGTCTAAACCCTCCCTAAATCGGTGGGATGCATCTTAGTAAACTTTTTATCTGCTTCTATTTTTAAATAATTTGATTTAATATCTAACTTCATTGATTGTAAATGATAGGATCAGTTCATTTGCATATGGTTTTCTGTTTTCCTCTTCACGGGTTTGCAGTTTGAGGTGAATTAATCTCTATATTTTGGATCAAAATAAGAAAGGATTGGAATATCATAATGAAAAGTTTGCCCAATGAGAACCATTTTATGAATTTTATCTGGAGAAGGTCCAAAAAAGGAGCTTCGGTTTGATTCAGGGTGCTAAGAAGAATTCTTTTGGATAAGAATGAGTAATCAAATGAAATAAAGCAGCTCAATGAGACCCCATGCCTACAGGCAAGAGCAAGCATCATATAACCTAATTGAGACTTTTTGGAACAGACTAAACTCTTCTTACCAACTTTTTGACTAAGAGCTAAAGTTATTTGTTCCCTAGCCTGCACTTGGGCATTGGCTAGGTTGCCAAATCTTTCTGACACTATCTAGCCTGGAGTTCAGCGCCAAAAATTTAGATGTTTATAATTTAAGAAATCATGTTTTCATGCCTTTGATGCTTGGCTAAAGTGGTAAAGGCTTGGAAATGATTTGTGGGAGATTTCAAGTTTAAGTCCCAATGAAGGACAAAAATTTACCTATCAAGAAAAAAGGAATCATGTTATTATATCTAATTGGGTCTGAGTGGCTAGTTCCCCAATGTATTATATCAAACAATGACATACTTGCTCATTATGAAATTGTGCTTATTGTTAATATTTGGAAGGAATCCAACCCTTCACTTTGATCTGATTTGCCTGACTGGGATTTGCTTGGAGGAGGTTCCTGTAATGTAGTTAGATGGGCTAGAGAGGTTTCTGGTTTAGTATAAGAAAATTTACTTGGAAATTTTAAATATTGCAATATTTCATCATCTTATCTCTAGTTACCTTTGTTTTTTTTTTTTTTTTTTTTTTTTTGTGAAATTTGGAGAGCAATATTAAACAATTTTCAAGTTGACTTGATGGAAAAATGTCAAGCTGTTGTGAAATGTGTTTAGCATGTTATATGGATAATATATCTATATATATGGTTGTGCCTTGTGGCAATTTTGCATACATCTTGTGTACTTTAGTGTGTTCTTTTTTGCACCTTTAATATATTATACTCACATATACAATGGTATGCAAGACGTACACAATGGGTACGAGAAGGCATTGCTAGAAAGTGAGAGAACACAAAAGTAATTATTCCTTCCCTCAACTAAATCTCTCCCAATCTACAAAATCAAGAGCACTTTAGCACTTGAACCTGCTGCTCCTCATTTTCTTACACTCTTTGATTTCATTCCTTCCAAATTGTGCAAAAAATGCATCGGCTTGAAACCTTCTTGTGTTTTCCTCTCACAAAAGAGTCATGTCAACTTAAAAGAGTCTCCCTCACCATAGAAAGAAGGATCCACACAATGCCACATATCTCTAGTTACCTTTGTTTTTTTTTTTTTTGTGAAATTTGGAGAGCAATATTGAACAATTTTCAAGTTGACTTGATGGAAAAATGTCAAGCTGTTGTGAAATGTGTTTAGCATGTTATTGGATAATATATCTATATATGTGGTTGTGCCTTGTGGCAATTTTGCATACATCTTGTGTACTTTAGTGTGTTCTTTTTTGCACCTTTAATATATTATACTCACATATACAATGGTATGCAAGACGTACACAATGGGTACGAGAAGGCATTGCTAGAAAGTGAGAGAACACAAAAGTAATTATTCCTTCCCTCAACTAAATCTCTCCCAATCTACAAAATCAAGAGCACTTTAGCACTTGAACCTGCTGCTCCTCATTTTCTTACACTCTTTGATTTCATTCCTTCCAAATTGTGCAAAAAATGCCTCGGCTCGAAACCTTCTTGTGTTTTCCTCCCACAAAAGAGTCATGTCAACTTAAAAGAGTCTCCCTCACCATAGAAAGAAGGATCCACACAATGCCACACAAAGAGAACAAAAGTTGTTATAGTGCCCTTACTTTGGCACAGTGTAGGAAAATGTGATCTATTGATTCCTCTTGGCTTTTGCAAAGGAGACATATGTTCATCGATAACCACCCTCTCTTTTGAAGCCGATCCAAAGTAAGCTCTTTAACCCAATTAGCTTCCCCTGCAAAAAAACTCACATTTGATAGGACCCATGAATTCCAAATAATGGTCACCGGGAAAGCAATTGCATGCCACAACTTTGGAATTGAATATAAAGATTTGATAGAGAAAACCCATTCCTAAAATCCATATAAACTGCTCTATCTTTCTCTTCCAACTTCACGGACCTTCCTTGTAAGCTTGAGAAAAATAATGAGTGAGCTTTTATGTATTTCATGGTATAATGACAATTATATAGATGTTTTCTCTTAGGAATCTTGGTCGATTGGGAGCCAGTATGTTAGCTTGATTTCCTAATAGTTCCATTTTGGTTCTATGGAACCATTTAGACATCTCAAAAATCATTGGGTGCTAGACAAGGCTCTAGAACATAGGGTTGCTCTATGTATTATAAGTAACTCCATTAGTTGCTCCCTCATAGACCATTATGCATGATTGTTGTCCTCAATGATTATATTGCTTCTCTAAGAAGAAACATTAGATGTTTTTTTATCTAATTCAATTAGTAAAACTTGATGTGATTTGAGCTTGCTGAATACCCTCTTTCCCATTCCATTCCCTTCTACATCTCTCTTTCTCTCTCTCTCTCTCTCTCTCTCTATGGATATACCTCCATGGAAAATAGTAATAATAAAACTTGATTTAAAGATATATCATGGTTCGCATCTCACATATTGCATTTTGCATGCGCCACTAGTAGTTTATGGGAGTAAGAAAGCAATGGAATGGTAGTGGTGGTAGTAATGCTAGTAGATGATATAGAAAAATATAGTTAGGACTGAAAATGGAACTAGAAATTGGACACTCTGTATCATCTACTGTCATTTGACACCTTGAGCATGACATTGGAACCTAAATGGTATCAGGTATGTTAAGAGAGTAAAAATCCTACTTCCCAATGGCGATCACCAAGAATAAGAGAGATTCATGTCAAAAGGGAATTCTAGAAACTTCATCGATGCATTAGAGAACTCATATTTTTTTTTGGTGCAAGAGGAACTTTCCAATTTTATCAAGGTGAAAATGCTGATAATTTTTTGCTCTATTTGTGCATGTCCTGATACTGATTATTTTTTGCTTTATATGATCTTTCTATTTTCTGCCACCTGTCATACAGACTGTGAGAGGAAAGTGCTTTGAGAAATGTATCACAAAACCAGGGTCAAGCTTGAGTGGGAGTGAGAGTAGCTGCATCTCTAGGTGTGTGGATCGCTACATTGAGGCCACGGGTATTATTAGCAAAGCTCTATTTAGTGCACCACGCTGAAACTGAGCAGAACAATATCCTGATGAAGATTAATGCTGCCAAATTTCAGAGGAACTGCAAACTGAAGAAACAAGCATATGTTTGGTAATGCTTTCTCAAGCAATAATCTGTTAACATTGAGTACTGATTTAATTACAGGCTTGAATGTCAGCCATATAGACCTTGCCCACACCTGGGCTTTATCATTGTTACTTCAATGCATGGATGGTTATCCTAACATTTGTGTGCTAGGCCTTTGATAGCATGCTCAGCTGACAATATACAAGTTTTTTACTAGAATCTTCATGGTGATATAGCTAGAAAAATATAGTACAAGCATAACAAAAGGTTATGAAGACAGCAATTTCAATTGATATACAAAGCCTATCAGCTAATGCTTCCCTGAGCTCCTTTCTCCTTTTAATCTCTCTCTTCTCCCTTTCAAACCTACGATATCCCTCTTCCAGCTCAAGGTGATTTTTACTGCGCAAGCAGTATAGAGCCCGATTCAGAACCATCAAACTCTTCCTGCCACTGAGAGGTGCCCCTGCCATGTCCTCAACATTCATACTAATTTCCCTCCACATAACAGGCCCTCCTCCTTCTGTCAGCATGCATTTAACCAATATCACACATTCAGCCAATTTGTGAGGAAGCAAATGCTCATCCATTGGTACGATGCACCCAAAACGCAGCATGTAGTCCATACCAGAGTGCCAGCTTCTCTGTACCAACAATGGCTTCCAGCTCGACAGATTGACAGCTTTCCCCTTTTTCTTGTCAAACAGCACCCAACTTAGCCTCAGGTCCTCTAGCTCTTTGCAAAAATCTCCCCTCCATCTTCCTTCCACATTAGAGAAGCATGGAAGGTTTCTTAGATTTTGATGCCTGTTGCTGGCAGCAGCATCATCATCATTGTCACCAATTGCTGTCCCGGACTTCGAGATCAATACATCCAGTTTAAAAGGGCAATTTGAGAACCACATCTGATGATCATTGGAAGTCTCATCCCAGTTGCATTCTGGGTCATTATAAACATCCACAGCCTCAGGTATACCATCTACTACCCTGGAGAGGATGCATTTCTTCTTGTAATAGATGTCTATCAGTGACACGAAATCAGAGGGCCAGGCGCAGGTGCGAAGTCCTGGGCATACTTGGTTTCCGGTGGTGTCTCTGGTGATATCATCGTATAAAACTAAAGGGTAGGAGTCAGCATAGAATTTGTTGAACCCACCAATGGAAGAAGATGAAATCAGGCTTTGGGCTTCTTCCAGTGCAGTGGAAGGCCATGTGGAGTGACACAGCTGTTGCCATAAGCTTTGGTCTTGAGCCACATCTCGGACATCAGAACAGGCGCAGGCAGCAGCTGCCACCGACGAACCATCGAGTCGAGCAATAATATCTGAGAGAAGGTCCCTATTGAGTCTCTGGAATTCGCAGGAGGGAGAGGGGAACTCCATGGTGGAAATCTATCTGCTTTCCTTCTGGTTTGAACCTGGTTTGAACTTCGAAGAATGTAAGAGACCAACATATAAATATGCCAAAGACTACCCGTCGACCATATAGGCACAGACGTGTTGGTGTTGTGTTCCAATTCCTTTGCCACATGAGCTAATCAAATAATCAAAGTCCTTATCTCCAACTTATAATCATCAATGACAATTAACAATTGCCAGCTCATAACCGTGTACGAGGACAGAAGCTCATGGCCGTAATTAATAATCCTAGGTGATACAGATGGCTGAGGTGGGTACTAATCCACCAAAATTATACAAGCAGCTTATCCTCCTTTTATCTTTTTGTGTTTGTTTTTTGCATAGACATCCGACAGCGATAAAGCCGGTCGACAACCAGGAAGGTGTGCGACTGCTATGGGAATTATTATTACAAGTTCACATTTTCATGGGCCAAGCCAACCACAAATATTTCAGATTTCAGGCTTGGGGTGGGCTTCCCCCTTGGACTGTTTGGTTTTAAAAGTCAAAGACAAGAGAAAACAGCAAGTTGGTAACGATGAAATTATATAGAAAAACAAACTTATTCTAATGGGGGTCTGAACCCACTGGGCCAGGCCATCTAAGATATTGCTCTAGGAATTGATGGACCTTGAAGCAATTTATTAAAAAAATGTGGAAAGTGTAAGGAAATGAGAAAAAAAAATGGATCTTAATTTCAAGGGTTTACAACTTTATCGAAAGGCAACACAAACAACTGATTCAAATAACAAGACTTCACCTTTATTTTGTTGGCATAGGATTATTTAGCCTTACAAGCTTAGAAAATTGCTTAGTACAAAAATTATGAGGTATGCAGCCACCCCTTTCTTTTTCAATCGCCATCCATACAAATGAATTATTATGGAATATGCCCCCATTTGCTCATCTCCTCAAGCTCTGCAATATATACTCAGCATAAAGGTCACTGCACCATTTGGGAAAAAGAACATGTTAGAAGCTGAAATCTCTACTTGAGTTTAAGGTAAGTTGTTATCAGATTAGAGGCTTACATGGAATGCTGGACAGCTTGATGAGCAGAACTTGAAGGTAAGAAATCATTCACGGCAACCTCCTTGTTCTCATTCTTTTTATCTGAATTGTTTGTCAAGAAAAAATTTGTCTATTGTTCATCCCCTTAACAAATTTTCATGAAAGGTTGAACTGAAAGATGAAAAGGATACAGTCTTCAAAGAATCGCCGGATCTCAGCTAGTCTATGAGGTGGAAGCTCTTTGATGTCAGTGTAGTGTCGATATTCTGGATCGTCAGCGCATACAGCAATGATCTTATCGTCATTCTCTCCCTGGTATGAATAAAGAACTGAATTTCATATGCCTCAACTCACTGTGAAGAACTAATGGTTGCATGATTTGCTTGAGAGAAATGACATCACCTGATCAATCATGGGCATCAGCCCAATGGCCCTGGCTCGAAGAAAACAGCCAGGAACAACTGGTTCCTGTTCAAAAATGTCAGTTTGAGCTTGTAAAAACACTTCCAATCTACTCGCCCACAACTGTTTAGTTGCAAAACAAAGACGAGCTCTTATTATTGATTAAATGCTATCTAGTTTGAACTACCTGCATGAGGATTAAAACATCCAGTGGATCATTGTCTTCACATAGGGTACGGGGAATGAATCCATAGTTATGAGGATACACCACAGATGAATATAAGACACGGTCGACCTGGGCATTGATGTTAAACAATAGAAAAAACATTCCCATCATATGAAGGCATGCATACATAACAAAATGGAAGAAAAAACAGATCTCCATCAATGGTGATTTGGTGCTCAAATATCCAAATCATGTGGAAAAATGTCTGGAAATTAAAGCACTTCAGGGTTCAGTCTTACCTTAATCAGCCCAGTTTTCTTGTCAAGCTCATACTTAACTTTACTTCCTTTCGTTATCTCAACAACCTGCACCAAGGGAGTAGACGATGAATGACAGAAAATAAATGAGGGATAAGAATCAGAAGAATGATGGCATACACAGTTGACAATTTGAGGAGCTCCAGGTCCTGCATATATACAAGGTATACAAAAACCGTTAGTTTCCAAATGGAGGCTGCAATTTGAACTATGAACATAACCATTCTCGAGACACACCAATCTCAAGATCATGCCAGGGATGAGCAGCAACCGATCTCCTTGACATTGATGAGAGGATCCTCTCATTCAAGGAGGATGGGCGTTGTGAAGCATCGTAAAGTTCGGTTTTTTTTTGTCCATCACCCATTTTTCTGACATGATTAACAACATTAAAGTGCTGATATTGTTACAAATACAATATGTAAAAATGCAAGGCAGATACCAACAGAAAGCTCTCTATTAACAACAGAACCCACCTAAGATTGAGGGAAGAAGGCCAATATAGGTAAGAAGGTCAGGGTGCTCAAGAACAGGCAGACGGGATCCAAGTATTGCTTGGTCGTATGGTATGGTTTATATAGGTAAGGTCAGTTCCTGAGACATTGCCACATGATGAGAGGAGAGCAAATGTAGAGGACACCTACTCCTAGGTTGCTGACTTTTCAAATTTCTTACATTTTCCTATATATAAAATACTGATAACAGAACCCATTCTCAATCCGAGAGTTTGGACCTCAAACTAGTCATGAAGACTGCAAATATTACTGGGTCACAAAGGTAGGCTGTAACAAGGCTATCTATTTGGTTAGAGAGGAGTTGTGCTATTCTCAAGGCTAGCCAGGCTCTGGTGTTTGGGTAGCTTTGTCACTATATATATTTACACTACGGGTAATTTTCTGAAAGATAAGAAGGATGATATGTTGTAACATGAAAATGCAAGTATATGGTATCATATTAAAACTTAAAATCTCAATTGTTCAAGTATATGATTAAATTAAGATTGTTGAATGTATGTACAAAGAAATAAGATTTTGTATGAAAAAAATGAAACCAAAACTTTTTTCTCACATGTATAAGCTTTTCTCTGAAGACTTAGGTGATGTTTGTTTTTTGGCTGAATAGAAAAAACCAAATTTGACATCATCTAGTATAACTAATGTGAACTTGTTATCAATAGATTCAGTTTACTTATGTTGGATGATGTAAACAAGTTACTTTTAATTAAATAAAAAAAGTTAAATATTTTGATTTTTTTTATTCAACCAAAAAATAAACACTACCTTAATTTTGAATTTGAATTCAATTTTTACCTTTTCTATATTTTAATTACTTTTCTTTTTTATTTTTATTTTTTGTATTTTCTTAGCAACCAAATATAACCTATGGGGAGAAATTCTCGATCATATTTAACTTATTGTTTGTGAAGAAGCTAAAATTCTTGGTGCATAATTAAAATTTTATTCCACAATTTGTTGGATACAGGGAAGGATGTTGGTGAAGGGGAGAACCTCTTTAGTAATCACAAGAGTTATCGAATGACCCTTTAGTTGCATGGTTGGGGTCTTATATAGCTTGTGGGTCTGCTGTTGAAGCAGGGTTTTCCACATTTTGTTGGCCAAGGTTTACTATGAGATAGATTTTTATACGAATATAGGGACTAAAAGTCAAGAAAATTTGTGATTAAGTTGCAATTTTTGGCACTTCCCCTTCCTTCACTATCATTTTAATTGAGCAGGTAAATGAGGAGGAGAAGAGAAAGAGAAAGGAAAGAGAAGGAACAAGTGTATCGTCGTTGTCATTGTGAATTGTATGGAAATGAATTGGACACCTCCATTTACCAGTGAGAAAATGTATGGCGAGGACCCAAACAGAGCATGGGTGGACAAGGTAGAGAGATCCGAGGAGATGATGGCTGACCTAGGTGAAACAATGTCACTCTCTTATGTCATTCTCACCCATCTCTTTACTAGGCTCATTACCAACCTCATATTATAAAAGGGAGAATCACTAATTAGGGTAGATAGGATGTGATAATTATTAGGAAAGGTGACTCATCTCATAAATTTTTGGATGATAATTTGACCTTTAAATGTGTTTTTTATATTATCTATAAATAAATTTGAAATGGTCAATGATGTGGGGTCCACACATGATGATAAGTACAAGTAATTAATGGTAAATTTCTTCGGCTAAAAAAAATTGTTGTTCACTTTTGAACAATCAAGTTACTATTAAAAATTTGCTATTTTTTCTCTCTTTTTTTTTTCAAAAAAATTTAGATTTTTTAAAGAACCTCGTAAAAAAATAATTTTCAATATCTCATAAATAAAAATCATATCTTAATGTTATTATATCGTTTTATATATGAAACATACAATTAAAAACTTTGTTATCATAATAAAATGAATAATTATTTTTAAGAAGCACTTATCAATTGAATAATATATAAATATTCAATTGAATAACACATAACTATTAAATAGAATACCTTGCAACTATTCATTGGGTAATATAGCACATAAAAAAATTAAACAAAAATAAATTAAATTACGTTGTAATATATTATAATAATAGTGTTTTTGTATTGTAAGTATAATACATTTATGTCATACCTATATTTTATTACAAAAGCAATAATTCTAAAAATGTTTATTTATGCCCTATTAGTATTAACATATCATATCAGTATATTAACAAGATATTAAAATTTATTTGACAATTTATATATATATATATATAAACTGATAGTTTCATGAATTCAAATTAATATTTCATTTAGTTTCAAAAATGATTTATAATATAAATATGCTTTGAAATATGGTATGATCATACAAAATTATCACTTTTATAAAAAATTTCAAATTTTTTCCAACTAGGTTTTATTGTAATGTATTGTAATGTAAGTATATTTATATTATAATTATAACATATTTTTGTTGTATCTATATTTTATAATAAAAGTAATAATCTAGAAAATCACTTTTCATACCTCATTAATATTCAACATATCAAATGTAGTAACATCACATGCATTGAGGGAAAAAAAAAAAAAAAAAACTATCTAAAGGAAAAAAAACTATATAAATTTTTAAAAATTATTTTATTATAAAAAATAAAAAATAATCAAACGTTCTTCATCATTTTCTTATTCTTTTTAGATAATATAAATGAAAAAATAAATATTTTTATCTTCCACGAATTTAATATAAAAATATAATTTATCAATTTAAAATTAATATATATATATATATGAAAAAAATCATCATTTTTATTATAAAATTATGAAATTTATTTTTTTCTTAATAAAATTAAAAATTAGAATAAAAATAAAAAAATGTAAAAATAAAATACAATAAATGATATTTTGATAATATTTTTTAGAAGTATTTTTTTTTTAATTAACAGATTTAAATAACAAATTATATTATCATTATATATAATAATCATAAGAGTAATCCAAAATTTTGATTTAAAATTTGAACCTCAATAATCACATATCACAGATCATAAATACCCTAACAAACAAGTACTTTAAATATTTTAATTTTAAAAGTTTTAATTAAAGTACAATTTTGGTATTTAAGGTTTTTATTGTCCTCCCCCGATCAAAAGAGATTACCCTCCCTAATAATTGTGCCACCCATCCCCTAATTCTTCCATTATAAAATCAACACGCCAACCACTAGGAGGCCCACATCTAAGATGTAATTGGTCATTGGAGGGTGACTGAAGCATCTTGTTGAGCATAAATACGAGGTCACCCTGATGATCAGCCTCAACATCAGCCTCAGCCTTATTTCAGCTCAACAGCCAACCCCCACTTGTGAATTTGCAGATTTCGCCTAGGCCAAAAGCTAGCCATGGTTCCTAGCACCACAAAGTTGTTACTGACAGACATGGTTTTAGGTGTCGACCATGTTCCTTCAAACTACGTTCGACCCCCCTCTGAGCGTCCTAATTTTAAGGATGTCCAGGCATCAGATGTCTCCATTCCTCTCATAGACCTACAGGACCTCCAGGGTCCTGGCCGCCCTGATGTTGTCAAACAGATTGGCCAAGCCTGCCAACACAGTGGTTTCTTCCAGATTCAAAACCATGGGGTGTCCGAGACCATGATCAGTAACATTTTGAGGCTAGCCAGAGACTTTTTCCAGCTGCCAGAAAGCGAGAGGCTCAAGAACTACTCAGACAATCCTTCCAATCCAGTCAGGCTCTCCACTAGTTTTAATGTTAAGACAGAAAAGGTAGCCAACTGGAGGGATTTCTTGAGGCTCCATTGTTACCCTCTGGAGGACTATGTCCATCAATGGCCTTCCAATCCTCCATCTTTCAGGTAAGTTTTGGATAAGCTACCTTACCTACAAGCCTGCTTTTGGTTTCATTAATTATTTTCAGTTAAATCTGACCAACATGCAGTTACATGTACATAATTCCTTGATGATATATAGGGAGGATGTGGCTGAGTATTGCACCAGTATCAGAGCACTAGTACTGAGACTGCTGGAAACCATTTCTGAGAGCTTAGGCCTCGAGAAGAACTACGTAAGTGGGGTGCTGGGCAAGCATGGGCAGCACATGGCTATGAACTACTATCCGCCGTGCCCGCAACCAGAGCTAACTTATGGGTTGCCTGGACATACTGATTGTAGTTTAATCACAGTTCTTCTCCAAGACGATGTACCCGGGCTTCAGGTTTTAAGAAATGGAAAATGGGTGTCAGTCAATCCTATTCCGAATTCCTTCATTGTCAACATCGGTGACCACATGCAGGTAAATTCTGATCTTGATTCTTCCACAATATTAAAAATCAACAAAGCCCCACCTGCAAAAATGAGGAAAATTGCCTTTGAAAAGTTCAAACAGTTTCTGAAAAGAGTGGAACCCATCTCTTATTTGTTTTCTTTCTTTTTCTGAAAACGTGAGGCCATGTGAATCAGGTAATCAGCAATGATCGATACAAGAGCGTGCTGCATCGAGCTGTGGTGAACTGCAACAAGGATCGAATCTCCATCCCAACTTTCTACTGCCCATCACCAGATGCTGTAATAGGCCCTTCCCCAGAACTAGTCGACGATGATCACCCAGCTGTCTATAGGAATTTCACTTGCGAGGAATACTACACTCAGTTTTGGAACAGAGGGCTTGCAACTGAGTCCTGCTTGGACACGTTCAAAGCATCTACCACTTGACTTTTCTTCCCTGCCAGTTTCTGGAATGCTTGAAATGTGCTATGGTATCTTAAAATCTTCTTTAATCTATGTATTTCATGAGTGTTAATCACTTTATTTGAAGAGCCTTGGGCAATAAGACTGCAAATTGTCAAATATTTTTTCATTTTGGCACCTGTGAATGATCTTACTACACCAGTCTTTGATCTGATTGAGTTTTCTTAACCATGAAAATGGGGCTGTATTGTCAGTTCTCACTGAGAGAATATATACCTTCTTCCCTCACCATCATGGCATTTGAATATGTACGATGATCTCAGCTCTGGCCCTTATCCCGCTTTCTGAATTGTTGGACGCCCTCATGCTCTAATAATTTGCTAAATCCCAACTATTCGACATTAAAAATATTTTCATACTTTATAACCCCAAAGCTAAATACAACAACATCCAGCCCCCAATCAACCTCTACAATTCGGGCTGAAATGGTCTACTCCATCCATGGGGCAGTTGTACTGCCTTTTGCATGAAGGAACAATTGTGTTTTGGACATGTTAAAAAATTAAGTATTGATATCTATAAGTTCACCATTTAACCAAAAAAGTGTGAAAATTGATAAAAAAATATATGAATTTTTTATATTTCCTAAAATGTCTTTCATTGACTATGAAAAAAAAAAAAAAAAGCAAAAAAACATTAATTTAAATTTTATTCATTTTATAAACCTTAATAAAATTTAATATAATTTAGTGATTTGAAAAAAAAATACGCCCTTTCCCAAAAAAATAAAAATAAATTATTATTAGTATTATTATTTAAAATTCAAACATCTTAAAAAATATATATATATTTAAAATTATGCATAAAGAAATAACTAAAAATATGTCAAATTTATTTTTTTAAAATGATATATTTTTAAAAAATTTAGTTTTCTAAAAATAATAAATTTTTAGAATAATTATTAAAAAAGGAATTGAGATCAAAAAATTTATCAAACATTCTTCGTATTTTATATCCCTCCATCAATAATGCAATTTGTATAGAATAAAGTTTGCAATTTGTACGGAATAAAATTTAATTATCGGCGCATCGGATTCAAAACACGATTGTCCCACGAAGGAATTCCCATCACAAAAGGCAATAATAGCATGTGAACGTGTGGGCGAGAGGGACCAGAGGGTGTGCGGCTTTGAATATGGCCACGATAACTTTGCCGTGGCCCTTGAAAAATTTTTTGGGAAAATCATTGGAAACAAGTATTTTATTGGGGCCCGACACAAGTCCGTGCCGTCATTTAATTATATTATTTTTATTAGAAAACTCCTATATATGGAAATGGGAATGCCATAAACGTTTGAATTTGAACAATAAAATAACCTACGACAAAAAATTTGGCATCTTTTCATTAAATTTTATGGAATTCTCTTTTAATTTACAATTTAAATCATTCAAGTCTTACTTAAATTCAAACAATTATACCAAGATATTAAAAAATATATATATATATAGAAAAGAAAGAAAAAAAAAACCATCATTTTCAAGAGAATAACATGTGTTTAATGTTTAATATTTGGTTGGAAACAGGTTTTTGAAATAATTTTATATTTCTTAAAATAATAAAATAGGAAAACATGTTTTATAATATAAAAAAAAAATAGAAAATAAGGGTTTGATTGGATTTTCATGATTGTTTTTTATAATAGTTTTCTATTTTTTATGATAAAAAAAATAAGAAAACATCTTTGATAAATAGAAAATTGTTCTCTTTTTTTTAAAAAAAAAAAAACAAAAAATATTACATTTTCAAATAATATCGTTTATATAGTTATTTTCACTTATTTTCTAAGACTTATTTTAAAAAATAATTATACAAATATAACAATTAAAATTAAAGTATTAAATATAGAAATTACTTTTTTAAATATATTTAAAAATATTAACAACATGTTAAAAACATTTCAAATTCGAAAATAAATTTGTGTTCTATAAAACATTAAATAATGGTTTTCAAAAACTGTTTTCAAAAATTGTTTTCAAAACCAATTACCAAACTAGATCTAAACTATTTAAAAAAATATTTTTTTAATTGTTTTCCTATAAAAAAACATATTTTTGAGGGATATTTTAAAAAATAATTATATAACTATGAATAGTGATTAAAAATAAAATATTATAAATAAAAGTTGTTTTTAAAATATATTTATGAAATAAAAAAATATTTCAAAATTTCAAAAAGACTTTTATTTTGAGAAAAAGAAAAGAAAGAAAGAAAAGTGAAGCAATAAGTGTACCACCATCATTATGAATAGTGATGAAAACAAGTTGGGCAACTCCATTTATTAGTGACTAAAATTAGGTAGGTGGGGCTCAAAATGTTGTTAAAGATATTAAAGTTTTGCATAATTGTTATAAAGTTCATGAATTTTTTTGGATAAAAATATCATTTATCATTCACACATCTCTTTTTCTTGATTCTCATAGGTTTTTTCCAATATCAAACCATTAAAAATACGTAAATATTGTTTACATATGAATAAATATAAAATATAATTCATTTTTTTTATTTACATTTTCACACATGTACAAAAAAACTTATACTAAATATACATGTCTTTTACCAGTCCATCTATTGTGAATATATTTTGATTTTTTTTCTTGTTTATTTTTCATATCAATAGAAATATTGTTTACACATATGAATGGATATTAAATATTTTTTTTCACATATATATAAGATGCTTGTACTAAATTTATAAGGCATTTGTACCACACTATATAAATATTAGTATATTAGTTGCATGAGGCTATAAAAGTATGCATATTATGAATATATATTTTTTTGTTTTTATGAATGTTAATAAAAATATGAAATTTTTTTATATATTTAACATAATTATCTTATATATGTGTAAATATATGGGAAAAAAATTATATTTAACATTTATACATGTGTATAAATAAATTATATTGTGTGTGAGAGAGAGTTACGGTCGTTATTTAATTAAATTTAAAAAAAATTTCAAAATTTCAAAATAAAAAATAACAATACTTACATATAAAATTATATTTAACATTTTATACATGTGTATAAATAAATTATATTGTGTGAGAGAGAGAGAGTTATGATAGTTATTCAATTAAATTTAAAAAAAATCAAAAAATCAAAATAAAAAATAAAAAAACTTAAATATTAAATAAATTAATATAAAAATTTCTTAAATAGTTATTATTTAATTAAATTTTAAAAATAAAAAATTTCAAATTTTCAAAATAAGAAATAATAATAAAACATTAAGTTAATAAAAAGTAAATTAAGATAATAGTTTGAACTTGAAAAAAATAAACACTAGATGAATATTAAATAGATTTAAAAAAATATTTATTATTTTAAAATTTTTTGAAATCCTAATATATTAATTATTGTAGTACTTAATTGTTAATTATTATAAGTACTTAACTATTAATTATTATGAGTATTTAATATATTTTTTTAAATGGCTTTGAAGGGTATTTTGGGTATTGACGATGATAATTGAACCTTACGTCCTCGGGAGGAATAACCCTAAATAAAATACCTACGATGGGATGGACATGACGGAGAGAACGGCAGGTGAAGAGATCTGAAGAGATTGTGGTTGACGTCAGTGAGCTGATGTCATTCTACCATGTCACTTGGGTGTACGTCAGCCAATTCGTATGTCACCCACCTTCTATATATTTTTTTCGTACACTCATTACCAACCTAGATTATAAAATCAAGACGCTAGACACTACATATTTCACTTGATTACACACGCTAACAGCCATATTCTACTGGGTTACGGCATTTGGCTTAATGGACACCACTTCGTGTATGTCGGCACCATTGCACTTTTTAATTAGAAACACTAGCTAGCACACGCTTCTTTATGTGCATGCTTAGTTTATGAGTAGCGTTTTTCATATGGAATATCATATGGACTGGATTTTTATTTTATTTTTTGCTGGAATTCCACTTTGGGCTTGCAGTGAAATCTGAACCACCGCAACGTGGGCTGGTCAGGGTCACATGTGAGGTGCAACCGTGGTCCGTGTGTAATTGTCAGGTAATTGAAGCAGCTTGTTGTGTATATATAAGAGGACACCCTGATGATCAGCCTCAACATCAGCCTCAGCCTTATTTCAGCTCAACAGCCAACCCCCACTTGTGAATTTGCAGATTTCGCCTAGGCCAAAAGCTAGCCATGGTTACTAGCACCACAAAGTTGTTACTGACAGACATGGTTTTAGGTGTCGACCATGTTCCTTCAAACTACGTTCGACCCCCCTCTGAGCGTCCTAATTTTAAGGATGTCCAGGCGTCAGATGTCTCCATTCCTCTCATAGACCTACAGGACCTCCAGGGTCCTGGCCGCCCTGATGTTGTCAAACAGATTGGCCAAGCCTGCCAACACGATGGTTTCTTCCAGATTAAAAACCATGGGGTGTCCGAGACCATGATCAGTAACATGTTGAGGCTAGCCAGAGACTTTTTCCAGCTTCCAGAAAGCGAGAGGCTCAAGAACTACTCTGACAATCCTTCCAAGACAACCAGGCTCTCCACTAGTTTTAATGTTAAGACAGAAAAGGTAGCCAACTGGAGGGATTTCTTGAGGCTCCATTGTTACCCTCTGGAGGACTATGTCCATGAATGGCCTTCCAATCCTCCAACTTTCAGGTAAGTTTTGGATGAGCTACGTTGCCTAAAAGCCTGCCTTTTGTTTCATTAATTATTTTCAGTTAAATCCGATCAACATGCAGTTATATGCACAAAATTTCTTGCTGATATATAGGGAGGATGTGGCTGAGTATTGCACTAGTACCAGAGAACTAGTACTGAGACTGCTGGAAGCCATTTCTGAGAGCTTAGGCCTTGAGAAAAACTATGTAAAAGGGGTATTAAGCAAGCAGGGGCAGCACATGGCTATGAACTACTATCCACCATGCCCGCAACCAGAGCTGACCTATGGGTTACCTGGACATACTGATCCCAATTTAATCACTGTTCTTCTCCAAGATGATGTGCCTGGGTTGCAGGTCTTAAGGAATGAAAAATGGGTGGCAGTCAATCCTATTCCAAATACCTTCATTATCAACATTGGTGACCAAATGCAGGTAAATTTTGATTTCAATTCTGACACAGTCTAAACAACATAGGTCCACCTGCAAAAATAAGGAAATTTTCCCTTGAATAAGTTGATACGTTACTAAACTTCAAATGACCACAAGCCAGTTGTCATGACAATGTAAAAGGGAGCACTGGGGTCTATTGTTTAGAATGAACCGCTATATCGACCACAAGTAGAACATTTCAGATGCGCTTTAAGTACTAAGTTCTAACTACCATATATTTCCCACAATTTTTCCTTTTAAAGACTACATAAATGCGTGGTGTACAATTCAAAGTGAGGATAAAGAAAAATCATGGTCCTCATTTTTGAAAGGAGCGAAACCCAGTTGAAATATTGAAATGGCCTCGCTTTCCTGTCCAAGGACTGGGGCATTATGGACTGATATGGTCTGCTTTTTCCGTCAGGTAATCAGCAATGATCGATACAAGAGTGTGCTGCATCGAGCTGTGGTGAACTGCAACAAGGACCGGATCTCCATCCCAACGTTCTACTGCCCATCACCAGATGCTGTAATAGGCCCTGCCCCGGAACTAGTCAAGGATGATCGCCCAGCTGTCTATAAGAATTTCACTTACGGGGACTACTACACTCAATTTTGGAACAGGGGGCTTGCAACAGAGTGTTGCTTAGACACGTTCAAAATATCACCCACCTGAGGTGAATGAAATGTGCTATTGTATCTTAAATTCTTCTTTAATGTACTTGATGGGTTTTAATTAATCTAGTTGAAGATCCTTCTACGAGAAGATTGCTACTTGTTAAACATTTTCATTTTCGCACCTTTGAATGATCTCCACCAGTCTTTGATCTGATTGAGTTTTGTTACGTTGGTGTAACTGGGGCCAGAAATCACTTCTCCAAGAACCAAGTGGGACTAAGAGCAAATGTCTACATTTTTCCTACCCACTCGTAGCATCTGGATAGATGTCATGCTCTCTGCTTTTGCCCTGATTTCCCCTTTCTAAAATATGGGTTACCTTTTAAAATTTGGGTGCTACAACTCTCAAATTATTTACTTAGTCCAAGCTATATTCAGAATGTTGGGACACCTCCTTTTCTAGCCATCTCCAAAATAATCCCTTGATGCACTACTATTTTCCCCCACAAATATCATATCATTCTGAATATAGCTTGGACTAAGTAAATAATTTGAGTGTGGTAGCACCCAAATTTTAAAGGGTAACCCATATTTCAGAAAGGGGAAATTAGGGCAAAAGTAGAGAGATCATGGCATCTATCCGGATGCTATGAGTGGGTAGGAAAACTATAGACATTTGCTCTTAGTCCCACTTGGTTCTTGGAGAAGTGATTTATGGCCCCAGTTACACCAACGTAACAAAACTCAATCAGATCAAAGACCGGTGGAGATCATTCAAAGGTGCGAAAATGAAATGTTTTACAAGCAGCAATCTTCTCGTAGAACGATCTTCAATTAAATTAATTAAAACCCATCAAGTACATTAAAGAAGAATTTAAGATACAATAGCACATTTCATGCACCTCAGGTGGGTGATATTTTGAACGTGTCTAAGCAACACTCTGTTGCAAGCCTCCTGTTCCAAAATTGAGTGTAGTAGTCCCCATAAGTGAAAAATTTTTTTTTCTTCTTTCTATGCATTTCACCTCGAAATAAGAAATAGTATTGATACTAGGTATCAAAAACATAGTAAATTAACTAAAAAAGTAGTCAATTTGAAATTAAATGGATAAAGAAATAGTGGGTTCCATCGTTTCTATGGTTACTTCTTAAACGGTAAGGTCATTTCTATACACCGGAGCTCCTTCCTTCATTTAATACATCTTATTGGTAACTTGTACAGTTCACACTCTTTGGCTCTACC
This sequence comes from Vitis vinifera, assembly GCF_030704535.1. NCBI lineage: Eukaryota > Viridiplantae > Streptophyta > Magnoliopsida > Vitales > Vitaceae > Vitis > Vitis vinifera. The sequence goes on along the minus strand of NC_081806.1, from coordinate 2,336,151 downwards.
CATGACTCATTTTCTAGCCATCTCCAAAATAATCCCTTGATGCACTACTATTTCCCCCCACAAATATCATTACAAGCTCTCCATGACAAAAAGAAAAAAGTTGTAATGGAAACTAAAGTGGCAGAATTACCAATCTAACCAATTTATTATGCATTTATGTTTGTCAATTTGTTTTCTGTATGAGAAATGTTCTGGAAAGATTAGTATGTCTTTGAAGCTGACAAGGAAAGATTTTTTGGAAAGCTGAAAAGATTTTATCTAATGAAAATTAGTTGAAGTCAAGCCACCTAAGAGTGAAATCCTAGCAGTAGAAAAAGTTGTTTTAACTGTGATTGGAATCAGTCAAAAATAAACAGCCAAGTGTATAGACACATATGCGTATAGCTAAGACAACAATTGATAAAGTAGAACAGCTAGTTTATGTGAGCAAGATTTCTCAATCCCAACCTGAAGTTCTCTGTTTGGCACTGAAACCCCATGGAGAAAAGCCAGATGGTTACTGATTGGAGCCAAAATATGTGCTCTAATGACACATATTCTATATGATTTGTGCACCAAAGGACATTCAAATCACCCAACTTGACCTAAATCAATGCTAAGGCCCTAGCCATGAGTTTAATTTGTACTTTGGAGAGTTATCTCAGGTTCAAGGGAAGAAAATGGTATAAATTGAATCACTTTAGATTTTGAAAGATCAAGAAATGATTAAATGAGGAAATAAGTGAGTCAAAACTCATGGACCATAAGGAAAGACAATATGAGGATATCATGAGTTTTTAAGATAATAAATGACCATTATGGAGTAAGAAAGAAGGCAAGAAAACATGGGAAATGAGGCATGAAGTAAAATTCAGCTACATTGAAATTTAGAACTCAAAAATCTGATGGCATTATATATTCTGACTTTGAGGACAAATTTAGAGTCCTTTCTGGAGTCCAATGTATACATACTATATATCATTTCGAATCTCAGGAAGTCAGAAGTCCAATGCTTCAAACGGTTTGCAAATCGGAGCTGAAATGAAGAAGTTATGGTCATTTGAAGACAACTACATCAAGCTGGAGGGTCATTTCAAAATGATTTCGAAATTCAACTTATAAATTCGAAATCCACTTCAAAATGACACCAATTTCGAATTAACTCACTGCCACTTTGATGTTTCACCTCCTCTACCTCGGGAATTGCATCTATTCAACTTATGAATTCGAAATCCACTTCGAAATGACACCAATTTCGAATTCACCCACTACCACTTTGATGTTTCGCCTCCTCTACCTCGGAAATTGCATCTAGGGCACTTCGTCCACCCTAAGTGGACCCCACATGACTAGAAATCACCATTTTATTATTTTTTTGATCATTTTTAGGAAATTATTTTATAATAAGTGGCCAATGAGAGTGTGTCACATGTTAGGTAATTGATAGTATTATATAAACTCTCTCAATTCTAGGTTTTAGGGATCTTAGATCTTTTTCCGGAGTTTTTGAAATTGAAGGTGGAAGAAGATGAGAACTTTGGTTTGTTTTTTATTTTATTTTTTTTATTAAATATATTGTTTTTAGTTTCTTTTAATTCAAATTATGGATTTTTACCCTATTATGGATTGTAAATGTGACATCACCCCCATGAGAGGCTAAGAGCCAACTTGGAACTTGAAACATGAAAACCTAATGGCTAGAAAACCTATAGAGACAATGGGTAAATTATTATAACAATGAGATTAATTATTGGTTGGGTGACAATTTATCATTTTTTTTATCCTATCCTTGTGAGTTCGTTTAGGGAATGATACGGTAGGTTATTACTTGATACTAATGATTCTTAGTAATTCTTGATCATTAGTTATCCTCGTCTTCTCTACCATTATTTGCCCATAAACAAAGCTACAAGGAGTAAGAAGGGTTAAAAAGCCAAATCTTAAATTGGTAATCAATCTCATTCATTTGATGGTTTTAGGAATCTGTTTTAAAAAGGAAAAATTAGGTTTCAGATGCAATTTTGAGTTATAGAACTCAACTTGATCGCGAGTAGCCAAGGATTCCAGAACCCTAAGATCATATTACTTAAAAGACCCTTGTTTTCTCTAATTTCTATACCCTAGGTTGGATTGTGGAAAACCCTAAACTTGAATCAATTGAATTTAAAATCATTATTCATTTTTTTATTAATTTAATTTCTTTTACTTAGTTTCGCATTATTCACATATTGTTTTTCACTTTAGGATTTAAACAAAAACAATTCATTTATTCTAGTATTGACAATTTTCATAAGTCAGTCTTTGAGGACGATACCCGAAATACTACAAAAAACGTAGTGACTCTTTCTCTAGTTTTTCTTAACCAGAGTTACTACGTAAAAAGGCTAAGTATTTTGGTACAATAGAGAATTTCAGTCAGTTACATCAACTGAGGAAGAGGAAGACAGCCACCGACAATATGCTATGCAATTGGTAAGCGTATCTATACTTCCTATGGTGTTGAAAGTAGCCTTGGAGCTGAGTGTGCTAGACCAGAGGCATTTCTTTCCCCTTTAGAGATTGCATTCCACCTCCCCATCCACAACAACCCTGATTCTCCTTTTACACTTGATCGCATCCTCTGCCTTCTGGTAAGCCATTCCATTCTCACTTGCTCTCTTGTCACCTACCATGATGGCAAGGTCCATAGGCTCGTCGGTTTGGCACCCGTGTCCAAGTACTTCATCCCAATCCATGATAGAGTTTCGTTGGCTCCTGTATTACATGGCCTGCATGACAAGGTCATAGTAGATATATGGTAATAGAATTCATATAATCCTATTACTTATCATCTCTTTATTACCTTGTTCGGTTTCTAGAATGTTTGAGGGAAAATGTTTGGGAAAAAAGTGAAGTAAAATAAAGAATAGATTTAAAATCGATAAATTATTTTTATATCCGACTTTAAATTCATTTAACTTGTTTAATTTTTCTCTGTCAAAATTAAATAATTTGAAAATACATATTTTCTAACTAATTTTAATTATATTTGACTTTCTTTTATAGTTTCCATTAACGAGATGATCACTCGATTGTCTATAGGAATTTCATTCAGTTTTTGAACAGATGATTGACAGCGGATTGCTGCTTAGACACGTTCAAAACATCTACCACTTGATGTCTTTTCCCTACTAGTTTCTAAGATGCACAGACTTGTTGGGCGATAACAAATACTTCGTTACTTTTATTGATGACGCTTCACAAAAGACGTTGGTATACTTGATGCATAAAAAAAATTAAGTATTCCATATTTTCAACAATTTCATGTCATGGTAGAAAGAGAGATGGGAAATCCCCTAAAGCGTTTTCGAACAGATAATGGTGGAGAATACATTTCTAGAGAATTTAAAGAATACTGTTAAAACATGGAATCGGGCACGAGAAGACAATTCTTGGTATGCCACAGCACAATGGCGTTGCTGAATAGATGAATCGAACTATTGTGGAAAAAGCCTGGTGTATTTTGAAAATGGCTAAACTTCCTAAGCCATTTTGGGGTGAAGCTGTCAACATTGCCATTTACCTAATGAGTAGATCACTCTCAGTTCCTTTGGACTTTGATATTCTTAAGAGAGTTTAGACTGGAAAAAAAAGTTTCATACTCTCACTTTAAGGTGTTTGGATGCAAAGTATTTATGCATGTACCTAAGGAGCAATGATCAAAGCAATTTCTTGCATCTTCATTGAATATGGGGATGAGCAATTCGACTACAGGCTATGGGATCCAGAAAAATAAAAGATAGTTAGAAGTAGGGACATCGTGTTTCATGAACATGAGACCATTGAAGATATGGAGAAAAATGTGGGTAGCGCAATACTCATATATGAAAGTATTGCAAAGTTAACACCATGATAGACTTCATCAAAAGGTGCCACATATGAAACATAGATGACAGGATCAGAACAAGGAACAGAAATTGAAGAACCAACCATTGGGGATGAGGACAATGTATATGACAATAAAACAGGAGGTATTGATTAGGATGAACAAACCCTTCCACCAGAAGAAAGACCTTAATTGAGACGAACTACCAAAGAACTTTGACCATCTACAAGATATCCCAATTTTGAGTATATTTTAATTATTGATGAGGGAGAGCCTGAGAGTTTCCAAAAAATGTAATCTCATAAAGATAAAGACTATTGAATAAAAACCATGTAAGAAGAAATGAATTCCTTATGGAAGAATGATACATACAAGTTGATAGAACTACCAAAGGGAAGGAAATCACTCAAGAACAAACAAGTGTTCAAACTAAAGAAAGATGACGAGAAGTTGCTTAAGTACAAGACTCGATTAGTGGTGAAAAGATTTGGTCAAAAGCAAGGTATTAACTTTGATGAAATATTTTCACCTGCTATGAAAATGTGTTCAATTCGAGTTATACTAGGGTTAACAGCAAGTATGAATCTCAAATTGAAGCAACTCGACATAAAGACTGCTTTTCTACATGGTGATCTTGATTATGAGATCTTTATGGAGCAACTAGAAGGCTTTAAGGTTAAAGGGAAGGAGAACATGATCTGTAGGTTAAAGAAAAACATGCATGGACTAAAACAGGCACCACGACAATGGTACAAGAAATTTGACTCTTTCATGATGAGTCGGGAGTACAAAAGAACAGTTACAAATCTATGTGTATATGTTCGAAGATTCCCTAATGGTAAATTCATCATTCTCTTATTATATGTTAATTGTAGGACAAGATGTAGACATGATCCGAAAACTAAAAAGTGAATTGTCAAAGACATTTGACATGAAAGATTTGGGTACTACAAAGCATATCTTGGGGATGAAGATCCTACAAGACAAGAAGGCAGGAAAATTATGGTTATCACAGGAGATATATATTGAATGAATGCTAGAAAGGTTCAATATGAAATATTCAAAGCCAGTCTTTACTCCATTTGTTGGACATATCAAATTAAGCAAGAAGTCTTGTCCATCTACAGAGAAAGAAAAAGATAAAATGTCAGTCATTTCATATTCATTAAGAATTGGAAATTTGATGTAGGTTATGGTGCATACACGTCCAGATATTTCTCATGCACTAAGAGTCATGAGCGGATTTCTAGCAAATCCCAATAAGACTCATTGAGAAGCGGTAAAATGGATCTTCAAGTATCTCAGAGAAACCTTAAAGGTATGTTTAAGCTTTAGGGGAACAAAACCATTTCTTGAAGGGTATACAGATTCTGATATGGCTAGAGACCTAGATAGTAGAAAATCTACTTATGGGTACTTATTTACATTTATAGGGGGAGTTATATCATGGCAATCAAAGTTATAAAAGTGTGTTTCATTATCTACTACAGAAGTAGAGTACATAGCAGCTATTGAAGTTGAGAAATAGATGTTTTGGATGAAGCGGTTTCTTCAGGAACTAGGTTTGAGATAGAAAGACTACATAGTATATTGCGACAGTAAAAGTGCTATAAACTTAAGCAAGAACACTATGTACCATGCAAGGACGAAACACATAGATGTGAGATATCACTGGATCAGGAAGGCTATTGAAGAACAACTATTCCAAGTAAGAAAGATCCACACATATAAGAATATTGCTGATATGATAACGAACGTCTCTATAAAAGAAAAACTTGCACAATGTGTCAGGAACGCCAACATAGGCTCTTACTAGAAGTCAAGAGTTTTCCCATCTTCGGCTGATGCATGGGTCTGGGAGGGTTGACAAGCGGCCATCTTAAGAAACCAAAAATTGTTTGGTTTCAGTTGCCTTATGTCGCCACTGCTATAGCTCTTTTTCTTATCAATAAATTGTTACGGTTTTTCTTCCAATAGGAGCCTACCTATATTTCAACCAATTGAGGCCATCTTCAGCCTTAAAAAATTTCCTATAAATAATAGGCTTCTGAGGATCATTTGTAGACACAGAAAATTCCAACCATAGAGGGTTGTGCATAAAAGTGATAAAAAAAATGATGGGTATCATATCAGGGAGAGTGTGTGAGAGAAAAAATTAGCGTCTATAGAGAAAGTACCGAGTGATAAAATTTTGAGGATTGTGAGCATATCTTGGGGTGTGTGAAACTCAAGTAAGGGAAATATTTTGCCTTAATTTTACCACATAGTGGATTCTTTTCTCGGCTTTGCCCCATGAAGGTTTCCTTCATTTTGAGAGTTTTACCACGTAAATTAGGTGTCCTTTTTTCTTGTCACTTTATTTTTTGTAAATTGGCACAACTATCCAACTGCACATTTTATTTTCCGTGGATTGACACTGTCACCCATTTACTCATTTATAAAGGTTGACATAGCCATCCAACTTCTTATTTAAATTTTTAAAGGTTGACATAGCCACCCAGCTGGTTATTTAAATTTTTTAAGGTTGGTATAGTCACCCAACTTGCTCATTTAATTTCTTGTGGATTGGCATTGCCACCCAATTACTAATTGATAATTATTGTGGATTGGCAAAGCCACCCAAATATTACTTGTTGTAAGATTTAATAGGTCACACACATTCCCAACAGAAGCAAGAGTGTGTTGTAATGGAATAAAAACTGGGAACCTAATTCAAAATAGTAGAACCCATATCTTTGTTTTTCGTCTTAGAAAAAGTGAAGGCAAGTGAATTATTCGAATGAGTTGGCTTTTCTATGAAAAGAGTAAAGCACGATGGATTAATATGGTCTAGTCTTTCGATCAAGTAATTAGCAATGATCCACATAAGAGTGTGATGCATCGAGTTTCAATGAACTACAACAAAGGCAACATATTTATCCCTACATGCCATTGCCCATCACCAGATGTTGTAATTGGTTGAATAAGTCAAGTTGGGTCTTGTTTGATTCAATAGGATTAATCTCTCAATCTAATATGCTTATAACTCAATTGACTTATTTATTTAAAATCAAGCTTTAAATGAATCAAATATAAGTTAAATAGATTATAGATATAGTCAAGTTAATCAATATAATTGTTAATTAAATCAATCAACTCAAATTTGTGTTATCCCAGTTGATCTAAAAATAACGTATTTATTAAACGGATTATAAAGGTCAATGTAAATTTAACCTAAACACGATTATACTCAACTTAATCTTACATAAAATATGTCAAATTCAAGTCTTGTCAATGAATCATACCAAACTTTCCCCCCCATATATCTACATTTTTCAGGTGCCATGTCTCCTTTTGGCCTAATTCCCCTTTAAGATTTGAATGCTACCATGGTCGAATTATCTGCTTGACCCAAGCTATATTTAGAATGTTGGGACACCTACTTTCCTAGCTCCATCTCCAAGAAAATCCTTTGATGAACTACTATTTTCCTCCCTAAATATCATTAGAAGCTTTCCATGACAAAAAATAAAATATAATTATAGTGGAGACTAAAGTGGTTGAATTTCCAATCAGGCCAATTTCTTATGCATTTATGGTTGTCAATTTGCTTTCTGTATGTTAGGATGACACGGGGAGATGTTCTAGAAAGATTAGCTCATCTTTTAGGATGACTATGCAATATTTTCTGGAAAGTTGAAGGTTATGTTTAGTTCCGTAAATTACAAAGTAAATAAAAAAAATGTTAAGAAAACTAATTTTTTTTATATTTGATTGTATTATAAAATATTCCAAAAAAAATTAAATATAATTAAAATTAATTAGAAACTTATATATTTTAAAATTATTTAATCTTTATATTGATGACTTAAAATAAATAAAATAAGTTTGAAATAGCAAATAAAAATAATTTATCATTTTTAATTCTATTTTTTATTTTCTTTCACTCTTTATTTTCTTTGCATTTTTTTTCAAATTTTTCTATCAACCAAACATGGCCGAAAAGTATTTATCTAAAGAAAATTAGTAGAAGTCAAGGCACACAAGATTGAAATCCCAGCAACAGAAACAAGTGTTTGACTTTGATTGGGAAAAGGGATAGCGGTGCCAATTTAAGCAACCAAGTTTGATTGTGATATATATATACATGCCGCTAATACAAAAATTGAAATAGTAGGACTAGTTTCTGTGAACGAAGCTTGTAGAGTTAAAAGAATTGACAATCCCAACCTGAAGTTCTCTGGCACTGAAGCCCCATGGAAAAAAGGCAGATAGTTACATCAACCGAGGAAGAGGAAGACAGCCACCGCCAGTATGCTATGCAATTGGTAAGCGCATCTGTACTGCTTGTGGTGTTGAAAGCAGCCTTGGAGCTGGGTGTGCTGGAGATCATAGAGAGGGCTGGACCAGGGGCACTTCTCTCCCCTTCCAAGATTGCATCCCACCTCCCCATCCACAACAACTCTTGTTCAAATTGATGAATGGTAGTTTTTCATTCATACTTTCTTTCGTTCATATACAGAATATATATAGAGGGTAATCACCATTCTAAGAATGGGAAAGGATGATACAAGGAAAGAAAAATATAAGGAAATAACAACTAATATCCTAATATCTCAACTTTCCTAATATTTCAATATTCATAATATCTTAACTTTCCTAATATCTAAACACTAAATGATATAAGGAAATAATGATATAAGGAAAGCATTCCTAATATCTCAACACTCCCCCTCAAGTTGGTGCATAGATGTCACACATGCCCAACTTGTCTAAAATTTTTGAAAATACTTGACTTGAGACAACTTTGGTGAGGATATCGGCTAACTAATCTTGCTTTCCACCTTGGATCAACTAAGGCTTCCTGCACACTGTTAGGAATAACTACAGTAGATAATTGGTTTACAAATGACTTATTTGATTCAGACAAACGATGGTTAGACACATAGTTGCTCATGGGATATTTGACTTTGGTAGACAAATCAGGTTCATATGTGGGTTTAGGAATACCTTTATTATGACGATGTGGTAACCGTTTCATGAATGGATCGGGTTCCAAATTAAGAACACCCTCAACAGACGACGATTGGTTTGGTATTTCAGTGAAGACATCTTCGGACCCAAATTGTTGACCACTCATATCCAACTCACCCACTTCCTAGTTCACTAGTTCAGATTGTCCAGATTCATCTTCCTTAGAGATATGATAATCATAATCAAGAGTCTGAATTTCCTTATGGTACTCTCCCTGAAGTTCAGACTCAGATGAAAAATACATCGAATCTTCATGAAACACCACATCCATTGTAATATACATTTGTCGAGTTGGAGGATGGTAACATCGATATCCCTTTTTGTGCAATGCATATCCAACAAACACACATTGCAATGCATGGGAAGTTAACTTAGTGCGTTGGTGCTTGTGTAGATGCACAAATGCCACACAACCAAAAACACGAGGAGGTAGATTTGGGACGGTTGGGGCAACTACGACATTAGTAAGAGCTTGGAGAGGTGTTTGAAAGTTAATTGAGTTAGAAGGTACCCGATTGATCAAGTATACGGCAGATGTGATTGCTTCTCCCCAATAAGATATCGGTGTTTTTGCTGCTATCAAGAAAGCACGAACAACCTCTAACAAGTGCCGATTTTTTCGTTCAGCGACTCCATTTTGCTGGGGTGTATTAGAACAAGTAGTTTGATGAATGATGTCATGTCTTTCCAAATACTTTTGAAGATCAGAACTTTGATATTCTCCACCATTATCACTACGCAAAACCCGAACCTTTGCATTGTACTGAGTTTCAATCATTTTATGAAATTTTTGAAACAACAAGTTCACTTCATCTTTGGTCTTCATCAAGCATAACCATGTCATTCTGGTACAATCATCAATAAAAGTAACAAACCAACGCGAACCACTCAAAGTTGGGACTTTGGATGGGCCCCAAACATCAGAATGTATAACCATAAAAAGAGACGGACTTTTATTCAAAATTAATGGAAATAAAGCACGATGGCTTTTAGCCAATTCACAAATATCACAACGGAAACCAGAAATATCACTCTTTGCAAACAAACTAGGAAATAATTTTTTTAAATAACCAAAGGAAGCATGTCCCAGACGTCGATGCCACAACCAAATTTCAGACTTTTTCTTCTCCTCCTCAGATCCATCTGCCATCAAGGCTTGTCGCAACTTATTTGAATCCTTTGACTGTAAGTCCAAATAATAGAGTTTTCCCCGCTTAATACCAAAACCAATCGTCTGTCTTGTTTGGATGTCCTTAAAAACACAAAATTCAGGCCAAAAAATGACAATACAAGATAAGGCTGCAGTGATTTGAGAAACCAACAAAAGATTGTAATTTAAGGATGGAGCAACTAAAAATAGAATCCAAATTCAAAGTATCAGTAAGAGTTAAGGATCCTTCCCTAATGACTAGGGTTGTGTTACCATTGGCTGTGGAAACAAATTTTTGTGAAGAAGGTCTAACGGGTGAGACTTGTCTAGAATCAAAAGTCATATGATCTGTAGCACCAGAATCAATTATCCATGCATTATTAATAACAGGTGTAGAAGTATTTAAAAACTTACCACCATAATCTGTAGCGGCTATCAATGCAGAGGCTTTCTCATCAACATTAGCCTCTGTTTTTATTTCGGCAATAGTTGCAGTCGAGGTTTTCTTGGAATCCTTCTTCCGTTGATCACGATTATGATCCCACCAGTTTGGATATCCCACAATTTCAAAGCAACGACTCTTGGTATGACCAGTCTTATTGCAGTGAGTTCATTTGAAGGTTGACTTATCAATATGAGGGTTTGTCTTAGGATGGTTGGTCTTGGATTGGTCCTGCCAATTTCGGGTTGATTGTTGTCGGACTACCATAGCTAAGGTGTCAGGGTTGTCAGATTCTACTTTCATACTAGCATGACGTACTGCCTCTCGTCGAATCAGTGCATAGCATTCTTCCAAATTGGGAAGAGGATCTTTGTGTAGAATCTCTCCTCGAACTTGCTCAAAGTCACCACCCAATCCAGCAAGAAAGATGTGCACCCATTGTCGTTCAATGGATTTTCGGTATGCTGCAATGTCTTCAGGGTCTTTCATGACTACCTTATCCCGATGATCCAATTCGCAAAAAAGTTCAGTTAACTCTCCATAATATTTAGAAAGAGACCTGTCATTTTGTTTGGCAATGAAGGTTTTTTGATTCAAAGTGAAAACTTGTAATTCATCACTTCCATTATAGAAGGCCTTTGATAATGCATTCCAAATTTCTTGAGCGGTGGGTAAGCGTAAGTAACGCTTCATAATTTCTGGACTCATGGACATTAACAACCATTTCTTCACCTTTTGATTCTCAGCATACCATTTTTCATATCCATCTTCTAACTCTTTGGTAGATTTGTCTTACCTCGGATGTAGGAAAGTTTTTCCCGTTCGGCAATATGCATCTCCACAGTTGTGACCAAACGTCATAGTTTGATTCAGTCAAAATAATTCCTGGATTGAAAGTACCTTCAGATTGAAAAACAATAGTACTTTTTTCACTCATTTTTTTTTCTCTCGCAAAGGAGGGGCAATTGTTGGCCTTACGACAAAATATCCAGGATTTAAGTTCCCTAGCTCTGATATCATGTTCAAATTGATGAATGATAGTTTTTCATTCATACTTTCTTTCGTTCATGTACAAAATATATATAGAGGGTAATCACCATTCTAAGAATGGGAAATGATGATACAAGAAAAGAATAATATAAGGAAATAACAACTAATATCCTAATATCTCAACTTTCCTAATATCTCAATATTCCTAATATCTCAATATTCATAATATCTTAACTTTCCTAATATCTAAACACTAAATGATATAAAGAAATAATGATATAAGGAAAGCATTCCTAATATCTCAACAGCCCTGATGCCCCTTTTACGCTTGATCGTATCCTCCGCCTTCTTGCTAGCCATTCCATTCTCACTTGCTCTCTTGTCACCCACCATGATGGCAAGGTCCACAGGCTTTATGGTTTGGCACCCGTGTCCAAATACTTCATCCCAAACCAAGATGGAGTTTCGTTGGCTCCTTTCCTACATGCCATCCAGGACAAGGTCATAGTAGATACCTGGTAATAAAATTCACATAATCCAATTACTTCATCATCATCTCTTTCTTACTTCAAAATTCAATGTGAAAATCATAACAGGAACCATTTGAAAGATGCGGTTCTGGAAGGGGGACTGCCATTTAAAAGGACCTATGGAATGGATGCGATTGATTATGTGGGGAAGGATGCCAGGCTTTGCGAGGTTTTCAGGGCCTCCTTCAGGGACTACAACCCAATTTTTATGAACAATCTTGGAAACTTACAGTGGTTTTGAAGGTCTAAAACCACTGGTGGATGTGGGTGGAGGCAATGGTAGTATCCTCAATGTGATCGTTTCCAAGTATCCTTCCATTAAAGGTATTAACTTCGATTTGGCCCCAGTTATAGAAAAGTCACCCTCTTATCCTGGTATGGGCCACATATCCTATCTGCTACTTGTTATTTCCACATTAAATTAAGTGGGTGGCCCACTAACCTATTATTTAGCCAATTAAATTAATATCCACTATTTTAAACTGTTATAGATATTTACCAATTGATGGACTGGGTAAATTACAATTATTTTAATATTATTATTTGAGATAATTAACAGTTATTTTGATTGACACGTTCAGAACGGTTTTGAACGTGTATTCTTGGCCCTCTCCTCCTATCAATAAAAGACATATACAGAAACCCCTTCGTGTGTGCTTTTTCCATCAATTACAGAAAATAACTCTGTGTATTAAGGTTTGATAAGGAGAAGAAGAATCAAGGATTTAAGATCTATAAGTTGAAGGGAAATCTCTCATGGCTGCGTCTTCTTCAAACGGTATGTGATTTATTTATTAATTAAAGTTATCATTATTATTTTATTAACAGAGATGAGTTTGAATCATATTGATCTGGATTATTGTATGTTAGCTTCCGTGTTAAATTCCATCAATTGGTATCAGAGCTTGGTTTTGAATTTAAATATTCAGATCAATTTATAAAAGATTAGATTTTTTGAGATTTATCTTCCATTAATTCGTCTCACTAAATTACTAAAATAAAATAAAATAATAATAAAATTAAAGACCTGCTTCAACGCTGACTGGTGCCGGTGAGGGGTACTGGTTTGACTTCAGCCATTGTTGACCATTTTAGGTGCCTTTGCTGGCCATTCTCACGCACCGTTTTTAGGTGCCTTTGCTGGCCATTTTCAGGCACCATTTTAGGTGCCTTTGCTGGCCATTTTCCGGCACCATTTCAGGCGCCTTTGCTGGCCATTTTCAGGCACCATTTCAGGCGCCTTTGCTGGCCATTTTCAGGCACCATTTCAGGCGCCTTTGCTGGCCATTTTCAGGCACCATTTGAAGGCGCCATTGCTGGTCGTTTTTTAGGCGCAATTGTTGGCCACTTTCAGGCGCCATTGCTGGCCGTTTTCTGGTGCCATTGTCGGCGCTGGTTGCAGGCACCATTGCGGTGCCATTGAAGGCGCCGTTTTCAGGCGCCACCTCCTGGTTGCAGGCGCCGTTGAAGGCGCCATTGTCGGCGCCATTGAAGGCGCCATTGTCGGCGCCATTGAAGGCGCTGGTTGCAGGCACCATTGCCGATGCCATTGAGGGCGCTATTTGCAGGCGCTGTTGCCGTTTGCAGTGCTGTTTGAGGTGCGCTTCAGGCACCACTTACAGGCTCCGTTTCTCAGGCGCCATAATAGGCGCTGTTTTCTAGCTGATTGCAGATTAGATCTGACACTTTCAATATTCGTAAGGGAGCTTACTATTTTCTGGCACATCTCATACCCGTAGTACCGGGTCTTGACCACGTAATCAAAGGCTTTAAAAGGTCTCTGCAGTGGAATATATATATATATTTTTTTTTATGTGCACTAATTCAAAGATCTTAATTATTATTATTATATATGAGGAATGCAAGTATTAGCTTTAGTATAATCAATGAATGCAGATTTCTTTAATTTTATTATGATTGATTAATGAATCTGTTGATTATTAAAGATACTATATTATGATTGATTATTGAATCTGTTATAGATACTATTTCCTTGTTTTTTTTAACTCAAATAAAAGAATTAATTTCATCTTGTGAATATTTTATCTAAAGACAATTTATAAATATATGGTTAACTAATTTGGATAGTTGCCAAAGTAACCTAAATTAGTGAGCCTTGTATTTATTGAATTGTATGAAAGAATAAAGGGAGACTTGTAAAATTCTTAATATTTTTCTTTATAATTAGGAGAATGAGACTAACCCAAAGGAGAGTCAATTTCTGCTAATTATTAATTAATGTTTTATTTTGTGTTGCTTAGAAAAGTAAAATGGATACCCAAAGGTAACATATAAATGACACAAAATAGTAAAGTGTTTTAAGCTCCCTCCAAGTGAACACTAGATATGTTAAAATTTACCCAAAGGAGAATTTTAATGATATCAATAGTTCATTGTTTTTTATTTTATACTTGAAGCTTATTGTGAGCATTGTTCTATTTTGTACAGTTCCCACTTCATTACACTCTCTTGCATCTGGAATGACTATTTTTGATGGGTCAAACTTTTCTGAATGGTATGAAAGAGTTCAATTCTCACTGGGTGTATTGGATCTTGACTTGGCTTTAATTTCTGATAAACCTCCTGAAGCTACGGATGATAGTACTCCGGAGCAGGTGGAACAATCAAAAGCCTGGTCAAAATCAAACAGACTCAGTCTGATGTTTATGAGAATGACTATTGCCAATAATATCAAGACCTCTCTCCCTCAAACCGAGTTTGCCTCGGAATTTCTGAAATCTGTTGAGGAGCGCTTCAAACCCGCTGATAAGTCCCTTGCAGGCACATTGATGGCTGAATTGACCACCATGAAATATGATGGTCAGAAAGGTATTCAGCAACATATTTTGAACATGACTGAAAAGGCTGCAAAGCTTAAGGCACTAGGTATGGGTATGGATGAGTCCTTCTTGGTACAGTTTGTCCTTAACTCACTTCCATCACAATTTGCTCCATTCAAAATCCACTATAATACTAACAGTGATCAGTGGAACTTGAATGAGCTCACCAGTAAATGTATACAAGAGGAAGTGAGATTAAGACAAGAAGGACATAATCATGTTTTTGCTGTAACTCATGGAGTCACGAAGAAGAAAGGAAAATTCAAAAAGGGAAAGAACTTTCCACCTAAGAAAAGCGGACCTGGGGAAGGTAGCCAGAGTCATGATGGAAAATTCACTGTAAGTTGCTACTTTTGTGGCAAGAAAGGGCATGTGAAGAAGGACTGTATCAAGCGCAAGGCTTGGTTCGAAAAGAGAGGTATAAATCTTTCTTTTGTATGTTATGAATCTAATCTTGCTGAAGTTCCTTCAAATACTTGGTGGATTGATTCTGGAGCCACAACTCATGTGACTAATTTAATGCAGGGATTCCTTACAACCAGGAAACCAAAGGAAAGTGAAAAGTTCCTCTATATGGGAAACCGTCTCAAGGTTGAAGTGGTAGCTGTTGGTACCTATCGCTTACTATTAGAGACGGGTCATCGGATGGATCTTTTAAACACTTTTTATGTACCTTCTATCTCTAGGAATTTAGTTTCCTTGTCTAAATTAGATGCTACTGGATATTCTGTTTTATTCAGTTCTGGACAATTAAGTTTGATGTTGAATTCTGTTACAGTTGGTTCTGGTATTTTATGTGATGGTTTATATAAAATTTCCTTGAATCATGAATTTGCACAAGCTTTGATAACCCTGCATTCAAATGTTGGTTCAAAACGTGGCTTAATTAATGAAAATTCTTCAATCTTGTGGCACAGAAGACTAGGGCACATCTCTAGGGAAAGAATTGAAAGATTAGTGAAGAAAGGAATTTTACAAAATCTTGACTTCACTGATTTTCATGTATGCGTGGATTGCATAAAGGGAAAGCAAACTAAACATACAAAGAAAGGTGCCACAAGAAGTAATGAGCTCCTTGAGATAATTCATACAGATATTTGTGGACCACTCTCTCTTCCATGTTTCACAGGAGAGAAATATTTTATCACCTTTATAGATGATCTATCTCGTTATGGTTATGTTTATCTAATACATGAAAAGTCTCAGGCCATTGACATCTTTGAGATGTTCATAACAGAGGTCGAGAGACAATTAGATAAAAAGATTAAAATTGTGAGATCAGATCGAGGCGGTGAATATTATGGCAGATATGATGAATCAGGACAAAATCCTGGTCCTTTTGCCAAATTCCTTGAAAAGCATGGCATTCGTGCTCAGTACACAATGCCTGGTACGCCACAGCAGAATGGTGTTGCTGAAAGGCGTAATCGCACATTAATGGAAATGGTTAGGAGTATGATGAGTTACTCTTCTGTACCTATTTCATTGTGGGGTGAAGCCTTAAAAACCGCAATGTATATCTTGAACAGAGTTCCTAGTAAGGCAGTTCCAAAAACTCCTTTCGAGTTATGGACTGGTAGGAAACCTAGCTTGAGACATATACATATATGGGGTTGTCCAGCGGAGGCAAGAATCTATAACCCACATGAGAAAAAGCTTGATTCAAGAACGGTATCTGGATATTTCATTGGCTATCCGGATAAATCGAAAGGGTACAGATTTTATTGTCCTAACCATAGTGTGAGAATAATTGAAACCGGTAATGCCAGATTCTTAGAGAATGGCGAAATCAGTGGGAGTAATGAACCAAGAAAGGTAGATATTGAGGAGATAAGAGTGGATATCCCACCACCTTTTTTACCTCAAGAAATTATTGTCCCTCAACCTGTTCAACAAGTTGAGGATAATGAGCAAAATAATAGAGATGATTCATTACCATTAGAAAATATTGCCATTGAAAATGTTGTAGAGCCACCACAACCGGCACCTTTGAGGAGATCTCAAAGAGAAAGGAGACCTGCCATTACAGATGGTTATGTGGTGTATCTACAGGAATCTGATTATGATATTGGGATAAGGAAGGATCCGGTTTCGTTTTCACAAGCCATGGAAAGTGATGATTCTAGTAAATGGATGGAAGCTATGAATGAAGAGTTGAAATCTATGGCCCATAATGGTGTCTGGGATCTCATCGAATTGCCTAATAATTGTAAACCCGTCGGCTGTAAATGGGTCTTTAAGACAAAGCGCGACGCTAAAGGCAATATCGAACGATTTAAGGCCAGACTTGTGGCCAAAGGTTTCACTCAAAAGGAAGGTATCGATTACAAAGATACCTTCTCTCCAGTTTCCAAGAAAGATTCGCTTAGAATCATTATGGCACTTGTAGCTCATTTTGATTTAGAGTTACATCAAATGGATGTGAAAACTGCATTCTTAAATGGGAATTTGGATGAAGATATCTATATGGAACAACCTGAAGGGTTCGCAAAGAAAGGAAATGAACACCTAGTTTGCAAATTAAAGAAATCCATTTACGGTCTTAAACAAGCTTCCAGACAATGGTATATTAAGTTCAATAATACCATTACATCTTTCGGATTTAAAGAGAACATTGTTGATCAGTGTATATATCTGAAAGTTAGTGGGAGCAAGTTTATATTTCTGATACTGTATGTGGATGATATTTTGCTTGCCAGCAGTGATCTTGGTTTATTACGTGAAACCAAGGAATATCTCTCTAAAAACTTTCATATGGTTGATATGGGTGAGGCAAACTATGTTATTGGCATTGAGATCTTTAGGGATCGATCTCGAGGAGTGCTAGGTTTATCTCAGAAAGGATATATTGATCGGGTTTTAGAGAGATTTAATATGCAGTCATGTTCATCGGGTATTGCACCTATATTGAAAGGTGACAAATTAAGTAAAATGCAGTGCCCAAGGAATAACATTGAAAGAGAGCAAATGAAGAAAATTCCTTATGCATCAGCTGTGGGGAGTTTGATGTACGCTCAAACATGTACAAGACCGGATATCAGCTTTGCTGTAGGCATGTTAGGAAGATACCAAAGTGATCCAGGATTCGAACACTGGAAAGCTGCAAAGAAGGTGATGAGGTACTTACAAGGGACAAAGGATTATATGCTCACATATAAAAGATCAGAACAATTAGAGGTTGTCAGTTACTCGGATTCTGATTATGGTGGCTGTCTCGATAGCTTAAAGTCAACTTCAGGGTTTGTCTTTATGCTAGCAAATGGGGCAATCTCGTGGAAGAGTGAAAAACAATCAATTACTGCTTCATCCACGATGGAGGCCGAGTTTGTTGCTTGTTTTGAAGCTTCAAGTCATGCTTTATGGTTGCGGAATTTTATCTCAGGGCTTGGTGTTGTCGACTCTATTGCTAAACCTTTGAGAATATATTGTGATAACACCGCAGCTGTTTTCTTCTCTAAGAATGGCAAATTTTCTAGTGGATCGAAACAC
Organism: Vitis vinifera; assembly: GCF_030704535.1. Taxonomy (NCBI): domain Eukaryota; kingdom Viridiplantae; phylum Streptophyta; class Magnoliopsida; order Vitales; family Vitaceae; genus Vitis; species Vitis vinifera. The sequence goes on along the minus strand of NC_081806.1, from coordinate 2,317,853 downwards.
ATGGATTTAAAGTATTTAGTTGTTAAAGAAAGAGTCCAGAAACAACAAGTGTCAATTGAAAATATTAGGACCACACTTATGGTTGCTGATCCATTAACTAAAGGATTACCTCCAAAGGCATATTTGGAACATGTTATGAGGATGGGTCTTTTGAGTAATCCATAATGTGTATGATGATGAATGGTGGTTATGTAATTGACAATTTGCACATTAAAATTGTTTCTGTTTATTCTTGTTTTCAATTATGGGTGCACATTTTATTGTTTGATAAACAAGAATTGTCCTGACAAGACAAATTACAGGGGCTATTTGGCATTAAGGACTGGGTTAGTAAGGGTTATTGATGTGTGGTGCATGGAAGGAAACATGACATTATGGTCATGTGACCGCCATGACTCGCATTTATGATCTAAATTGATTCAGTATTATGGCAAATGATTTTGGATGTATTGGCTAAGTTTATTGAAATCGTGATCACGTGTCAAATTTATTTTCCAGTATATATTTATATATAAACTAAATATATTATAGTTTTCATAATCGGTTTAGTGGGCCAAGTGGGAGAATGTTATTTCCACATTAAATTAAGTGGGTGGCCCACTAACCTATTATTTAGCCAATTAAATTAATATCCACTATTTTAAACTGTTATAGATATTTACCAATTGATGGACTGGGTAAATTACAATTATTTTAATATTATTATTTGAGATAATTAACAGTTATTTTGATTGACACGTTCAGAACGGTTTTGAACGTGTATTCTTGGCCCTCTCCTCCTATCAATAAAAGACATATACAGAAACCCCTTCGTGTGTGCTTTTTCCATCAATTACAGAAAATAACTCTGTGTATTAAGGTTTGATAAGGAGAAGAAGAATCAAGGATTTAAGATCTATAAGTTGAAGGGAAATCTCTCATGGCTGCGTCTTCTTCAAACGGTATGTGATTTATTTATTAATTAAAGTTATCATTATTATTTTATTAACAGAAATGAGTTTGAATCATATTGATCTGGATTATTGTATGTTAGCTTCCGTGTTAAATTCCAACACTACTAGGTCATACTGTTCAGTTCAATCCAAAATAAATTCAAACAGTGAATTGAAAATTAAGGATAATCTTGTTGCAGGCGTTGAGCATGTTGCAGGAGATATGTTCACAAGCGTTCCAAATGGAGATGCTATCTTCATGAAGGTCAGTCTTCAATTTTCAAAACCAAAATCAATTTCCAAGTAGAGCATTTTTTGGCAGTTTCTCCCCATAACATGGACGGGAATGTAAAATAAAAGTCAAATAATGGTGTGCTCTCAACTAATCTGAGTGTTTTGAATGAAACAGTGGATACTCCACAGTTGAAACGACGAGAAGTGCCTGAAGTTGCTAAGGAATTGCTACCAATCATTACCAGACAATGGAAAGGTTCTTGTGGTGGATATGGTGATCCCAGAAACCCCTGAACCAAGCGCTGCAGTGAAAAGCTCATTTCAGCCTGAATTTTTTTCGACCAATATGAAAACTGATAGGAAGGAGAGGACAGAAGCAGAATTCGCAAAATTAGGAAAAGAAGCTGGATTTTCCAGTACCAAAGTGGCATGCTGTGCCTATAACTTCTCGGTGGTGGAATTCCATAAAAATATGTAATATGAGCAGAGAAATTTCTCGTCTTAATCAAACTGGTAATAGATATATGAATTCCATGGGCAGCGCATGGCTATGAACCACTATCCTATTCCCAATGTCTTCATTATCAAAATCAGTGATCAAATGCAAGTAAGTTTTGATCCTTGCTTCTTACAAAAAGTAGAAAATAAAAAAGGCCCACCTGCAAGAAAGAGGAAATTTCCCTTTGAATAAGTTGGAACAGGTAGCACACCTTCAATAAGCATCAATGTAAAAAGAGCAATGGGGCCTGTTGTTTATCAGCATCACTCAATTGACCACCAGTATAAAATACCAGATGAGTTTCAAGCATTTGACAATGATGATGAAGAAAGATCCTGGTCCTCATTTTCATATTCTGGGACAGTGGAATGAAAACTGGGAACCTACTTCAAAAGGGTGGAACCCATCTCTTGTTTTCTTGTCTTTGAAAAAGTGAAGGCAAGTAAATTATTCGAATGGACTGGCTTTCCTGGAGCGGGCGGGGACAATGAATTTATATGGTCTACTCTTTCGGCCAGGTAATTAGCAATGATCCATACAAGAGTGTGCTGCATGGAGCTGTGATGAACTGCCACAAAGATTGCATCTCCGTCCATACATTCCACTGCCCATCACCAGATGCCGTAATAGGCCAGATGATCACCCAGCTGCCTATAGGAATTTCACTCAATTTTGGAACAGAGGACTTGCAACTGAGTTCTGCTTAGACACTTTCAAAGCAACTAGCACATGGTGTCTTTTCCCTGCCAGTTTCTGAGATGCATGAAATGTATTATCGTATCTAATCACGAGACCTTATAACCATTTAATGGTAAAGTCCTATTTTAATAATTAGGTTGAGTTAGATGTTGTTCGAGTCGATATGATTAATCTTTTAATTTGGCACATTTATGACTCAATTAACCTAAAATCAAGTTTCAAATTAATCAAATATAAGTTAAATAGGTTACAATAATAATCAAGTTAAGTATAACAGTTATTCAATAAATCAATGAAAGTCAAGTTCATATTAAACAGACGGACTAAATTTGTTGTTTAAGTAGATTATGTATGTTAATACAATTTCATCAGAACATTATTATTTTTCATCCAAACCTATGAAAAACATATCAAGTTCAAGTCTAATTAACAAATCATCTCAAATAAGGATGTAAATGAAATCGATAGGGTCCAAAAAGGCTTCCTCAACTCTATCCCCTTTATAAAATTATTGCACATTCCAACCTTATTCATCGCTTTAAACTAAGCATGACAAGGATATAATTCTTGCTAATGCTTTTAATTTCAAAATTTTATATTTAATCTTTTAATTTTTAAATGTAAAATTATATATAAACTAATATATTTAATATCTATTTTATTTTTTAAATATTAAATTATGTATAGTATATTATTTTAAAATTTATATAAATATAAGAGAATAATGATAGCAGGGACGGGTGGGAATAGGATCCCCATCCCTGATCCGGGTATTTTGAAAAATTTCCATGCCCTCGAACCCGACTTCGATTATTCTTCCCGTACAATCCAACATATTTTTCTTGTCATACCTGGGATCAAACTTTGTGCCCCTGTGTCTACTTTTTTTCCCTCCCAATCATGGCATTTAACATTTGGATACTACCATCACCATGCTCAAATCATTTGCTTTATCCAAAGCTATATTCAAAATGTTGGGAAAACCTCCTTTCCTAGCTCCATCTCCAAAATAATTCCTTGATGCACTACTATTGTCGTCCACAAACATCATTCGAAACTTTCCACGACAAAAAAAATCATAACGGAGACTAAAGTGGCTGAATTACCAATCAAGCCAATCCTTATGGATTTTTTATAAGAGTACAGCAGTTTTTAAAAATAATGCCTAAATTACTGTGATAAAAAAAATAATTCCAAATCTACATAGTTTTGTTCAACGAGGAGAGAGAAGAAATTTGTATGTGAGAAATCGTCTCTTGAAGAGACGATTTTCACTATAAAAAAAAATAAATTCTCACTTTAAAATTAAAAAAAATAAAAATAAATTCTCACTTTAAAATAAAAAATAAAAAAAATAAATAAGAACATATGAGAAATAGTCTCTTAAAGAGACGATTTCCACACGAAAAATAAATAAATTCTCACTTTAAAATTAAAAAAAAAAAAATCATGTGAGAAATTGTCTCTTTCACCCTCCCCCAACAAAAGCTAAAAGTGAAAAATTCTCACTTTAAAAAAAAAAACAAAACAAAAAACAGAACCTTTAAAATTTTTTTTTTTCATTCTTTATTCTATTTATACAATAATTAGATTATTATAAATATATATTATAAAATTAATTAATTTTATTTACTAAATTTAATTTATAAATAATATACTAAATTTAATATAAAATAAATAATATTTATATATTGTTTTTTTTCTTTCACTTTGAAATTAAAAAAAAAAAACTATTATCAATTTTATGTGAAAATTGAGTTTAAAAAAATTGTTATTAATTTATTAAATAAAAAATAAAAAAACGAAACCTTCAAAAACAATTTTAAAAAAAAAAACTTTAAAAATCCATTTGTCTATTCCATATTATACTTATACAATAATACAATTATTAAAAATATATATTATAAAATTAATTAATTTTATTTACTAAATTTAATTTATAAATAGTATACTAAATTTAATATAAGATAAATATTATTTATCTTCTATTAAATTAAATAAAATTAATTAATTTTATAATATATATTTATAATAATCGAATTAATGTATAAATAGAATAAAGAATGAAAAAAAAAACATTTTTAAGGGTTTTTTTTTTTTTTTTAAAGTGAGAACTTCTCACTTTTGGTTTTTGTCGGGGAAGGGTGACTTTTGTAAAGATACGATTTCCCACATGGTTTTCTATATATATATATATATATTAATTTTAAAATGAGAATTTAAAATTTTTTTTTTTTTGTGGAAATCGTCTCTTTAAGAAACGATTTCCCATTTAAATGTTGTTTTTTTTTTTTTTTTTAATTTTAAAGTGAGAATTAAATTATTTTTTTGTGTGGAAATCATCTCTTTAAGAGATGATTTCCCACGTGGTCTTTTTTTTTTTTTAATTTTAAAGTGAGAATTTAATTTATTTATTTATTGTGGAAATCATCTCTTTAAGAGACTATTTCCCACTTAGATTTTTTTTTTTTTTTAAAGTGAATTAAATTTTATTTTTATTTTTTGTGAAAATCATCTCTTCAAGAGACGATTTCTCACTTACAAATTTATTCTCTCTCCTCATCTACGTAAATTTGAAAATTCTTTTTTTTACCACGGTAATTTAGACATTATTTTAAAAAACTTTCGTTCTCTTATCAAAAATCCAATTTCTTATGCATTAATGGTTATCAGTTTATTTTCTAACTTTTCTGTATGTTAGGGTGACACGGGGAGATGTTCTAGAAAGATTAGCGTATCTTTTAGTATGACATGGCAAGATTTCCTGGAGAAGTCAAGGTAGCCAAGATTGAAATCCCAGCAGTAGAAATAGACTTTTCACTGCGATTGAACAAGTTAGAGCCGTGCCAATTTAAACAACCAAGTTTTGATTGTGATATATATACATGTACATACGGCCAAGTTTCTGTGAACAAGATTGTAGAGTTAAAAGAATTGTCAATACCATCCTGAAGTTCTCTGTTTGGCACTGAAGCCCCATGGAAAAAAGGCAGATGGTATCATCAACCGAGGAAGAGGAAGACAGCCACCGCGAGTATGCTATGCAATTGGTAAGCGCATCTGTACTGCCTATGGTGTTGAAAGCAGCCTTGGAGCTGGGTGTGCTGGACATCATAGGGAGGGCTGGACCAGGGGCACTTCTCTCCCCTTCAGAGATCGCATCCCACATCCCCACCCACAACCCTGATGCCCCTTTTGCACTTGATCGCATCCTCCGCCTTTTGGCTAGCCATTCCATTCTTACTTACTCTCTTGACACCCACCGTGATGGCAAGGTCCATAGGCTCTATGGTTTAGCACCCGTGGCCAAATACTTCGTCCCAAACCAAGATGGAGTTTCGCTGGCTATTTACCTACGAACCATTCAGGACAAGGTCACAGTGGATATCTGGTAATTAGATTCACATAATCCTATTACTTCATCGTCATCATCTCCTTATTACTTCAAACTTTAATGTGAAAATCTTCCATAACAGGCACCATCTTAAAGATGCAGTTCTGGAAGGGGGACTGCCATTTAAAAGATCCTACGGAATGGATGCCATTGATTATGTGGGGAAGGATGCCAGGTTCTTCGAGATGCTCAAGGCCTCCAACAGGGACTACATCCCAATGTTCATGAACAAAATCCTGGAAACTTACAAAGGTTTTGAAGGTCTAAAATCATTGGTGGACGTGGCTGGAGGCAACGGCAGTGTCCTCAATTTCATCGTTTCCAGGTATCCTTCCATCAAGGGTATCAACTTCGATTTGGCCCCTGTTATAGAGAAGTTGCCCTCTTACCCTGGTATGGATCACATATCCCATCTGCTACTTGGCCATATTGTTCAGTTCAATCAAAGTAATTTCACACTGTGAACTGAAAGGAAAAGGATAATCTTGTTGCAGGCATTGAGCATGTTGCAGGGGATATGTTCACAAGCGTTCCAAAAGGAGATGCCATCTTCATGAAGGTCAGTTTTCAATTTTCAAAACCAAAATCAACTTAGAGTAGTTTCTTTCCATAACATGGATGAGAAATGTGGATAGAAGTCAAATAATGGAATGCTTTTGACTAATCTGACTGAGTGTTTCGAATGAAACAGAATATACTTCACAGTTGGAGTGATGAGCACTGCGTGAAGCTACTAAGGAATTGCTACCATGCATTACCAGACAATGGAAAAGTCATTGTGGTGGATGCGGTGATCCCAGATGCCCCCGAACCAAGCGCTCAGGTGAAAAGCACATATCAGCTTGATTTGTTTATGATGAATTTGAACCCTGATGGGAAGGAGAGGACAGAAAAAGAATTTGCAGAATTAGCAAAAGAAGCTGGATTTTTCAGTACCAAAGTGGCCGGCTGTGCTTATAGTTTCTCACTGGTGGAATTCCATAAAAAGATGTAGCATGATTTTATCATGATAGTAATATAGAGAAATGAGGATTGTTGTAAGTTTTGATACTAGTAATATAGGGAAATGAGGGTTGTTGGAAGAAGAATGTAGGCTTGATCGGTATTGAACTGAAGCACATTTCACCATTTTTTTATCATCTCAGCAGATTGTGTTTCTTATACTGTAAACAAACTAAAAACCAAAAAAAATCACTCAGATATCATCAGCTATGTAAAATCGAAGGGCCAAAAAGGCCACTCAAATGTTGAAGAGGCCTAGAAGGTTGAAAAGAGACATCCCCTCCCCTGTTAGAACTCATGGGAGTTTCTCTCTGAAGTTTGAAAAAGTGGTAGTTAGACTTAGTCTTTGTTATATATTGTTTCATATCAGATTCTTGCTCCATAATTTTCTGTTTTTAGTGAGTAGAAATATTGTCAATAAAATATAACAGTAGCTGAGATTTTTTTGCAATTTCCGTTTGGTTGTAAGCCTATAAATAGGCATTCTCATTTGTGAAATAGATGTGTGCCTTCCTTCGATTCTTAACTCTCAAATTATTTATTTTTTCCTTGCAAGTTCTAGTTTTTTTTTTTATAGATTTTGATAGTGGTATCAGAGCTCTGTTCCTACGGGCTATGAGGCAAAGTTTCTTTGAGTGTTTTGAGTGCTAAACACAGTGAGGTTGAGTGATTTATTTTGTTTTTCAGACAACTGTGAAACATGTCTACTTTCATCAATACTTCCTCTATAATTCTAGTGTTTAATGGTGAACACTATCACATTTGGGTTGTCAAGATGAGGATTTACTTAAGGTCTTAAGGTTTGTGGAATGTTGTGATGTCTGAAGCTGATCCACCACCATTGGGAGCAAATCCTACAGTTGCTCAGATGAAAGCATATGAGGAGAAAAAACTCAAGAAAGACAAAGCCATCACCTGCCTACATTCAGGACTTGCAGACCACATCTTCACCAAAATCATGGATCTTGAAACACCTAAACAGGTATGGGACAAGCTCCAAGATGAATTTGAGGGCAGTGACAAAGTCAAAACTGTCAGGCTCTTCACATTGAAGAGAGAGTGAGTTGATGAAGATGAAAGACAGCGAATCTGTGAAAGATTATTCTAGTAGGTTAACCAACAAGCTTTATGCACAGGAGCAAAGGGTCTTAATGAGAGGTGATGAAGCTACTGAAGGTGCTTTTCAAGCAAATCATAAGGGAAAGAGTTTTGGAAACCTGCAAGGAAAGAAGTTCTTCAAGAACAACAAACGAAAAGCTAAAGGATCTTCAAGAAAAAAAAATTTTCATCTTGCTCTCATTGTAGCAGAACCAACCATGCTGAGAAAGATTGTTAGTACAAAGGTAAACCTTCTTTTAATTGTAATTTCTGCAATAAACTTGGCCACAGTGAGAAGTATTACAGAACAAAAAAAAAAAATCTTAGTAGCAAACACAACAATATGCAAATGTGATTGAAGAAAACAAAAATGATGATGAGCAATTATTTATGGCATCACAAGCACTCAGTTCTCATGAACTGAATGCTTGGCTCATTGACAGTGGTTACACCAGTCACATGACCAAACATCTGTCAATTTTTACCTTCATTGACAGATCAGTTCAACCAAAGGTCAAGTTGGGAAATGGTGAAGTTGTGCAAGCCAAAGGAAAATGGACAATTGCTATCAGCACCAAGAGAGGTACAAAAATTGTCACTAATGTACTTTACATTCCAGAACTAGATCAAAATCTTCTTAGTGTTACACAAATGCTAAGAAATGGATATGCAATCCCTTTTATAGAAAATTTTTGTTTTATCACTGATGTACATGGAACAGAGATAGCAAAAATTAAAATAAATGGAAATAGCTTTTATTTGAAGCTTGATTTAATTGAAGGTCATGTCTTAAGTGCCAAGATTGATGAGAGTGTTGTTTGGCACAAAAGATATGGTCATTTCAACTTGAAGTCACTGAAGTTCATGCAAGAAGTTGGTATGGTTGAAAATATGCCTGAAATCATAGTTAATGCTCAAACTTGTGAAAGTTGTGAGCTACGGAAGCAACACCGCAAGTCATTCCCTTAAAATATGTCCAAGAGAGCTACTCACAAGCTGGAATTAGTTCATTCAAATATTTGTGGACTAATGAGCATAGCCTCATTGAGCAACAATGTATATTTTGCACTATTTATTGATGATTTTAGTAGAATGACTTGGGTTTATTTTCTAAAAACCAAATCACAAGTGCTCTTTGTGTTCAAAAGCTTCAAGAAAATGGTTGAAACTCAAAGTGGCCAAAAGGTTAAGGTTCTCAGAATTGATAATGGAGGTGAATATACCTCAAAAGAGTTCAATGTTTTTTGTCAAGAAGCTGGAATTATACACTAGCTGACAGATCCATACTCATTGCAGCAAAATGGACTCTCTGAGAGGAAGAACAGAACGGTAATGGAGATGGCAAGGTGCATGCTATTCGAGAAGAAGTTACCAAAGCTTCTATGGGCTGAAGTAGTTAGCACCTCAGTATATTTGCTTAATAGACTACTGACTAAGTCTGTTCAGAGAAAAACACCAATAGAGGCATGGTCTGGTGTAAAACCATCTGTCAAGCACCTGAAAGTGTTTGGCTCATTGTGTTACCTTCATGTGTCATCTATCAAGAGAGGCAAGCTTGATGAAAGAGTTGAGAAAGGTGTTTTTGTTGGGTATGCAATAGAATCAAAAGGTTACAAAATTTATAGCTTGAGTAAAATGAAAATTGTGATAAGTAGAGATGTGCACTTTGATGAAAATTCCTACTGGAATTGGGACTTGAAGAAAGTTCATAAATGTGATCAAACCACTCCATCTATTCTTAAACCAGCAGTAGAAAGTATAAGTATTGAAGATCCACTTGATGTTGAAGCAACTTTAAACACACCAGTGCTTAAGGTAAGGCCATTATATGATGTGTATGTGAGGTGCAATCTTGTACATGTTGAGCCTACATGTTACACAGAAGATGCAAGATTTCCAGAATGGATTAAGGCTATGAAAGCTTAAATTGATGTTATTGAAAGAGATGGAACTTGGAAGTTGATAGAATTACCTGAAACTAAGAAGGCAATTGGTGTAAAATGGGTTTTCAGAACCAAATTCAATTCAAATGGTTCAATCTTGAAGCACAGGGCTAGATTGGTTGTGAAGGGTTTTGCTCAAGTTGCTGGAGTGGACTATGGTGATACATTTGCACCAGTAGCCAGACATGACACTATAAGGCTACTACTTGCATTTGCTAGTCAAATAGGATGGAAAGTGTACCATTTAGATGTCAAGTCAGCTTTTCTAAATGGTATACTTCTTGAAGAAATTTGTGTTCAACAACCAGAAGGCTTTGAGGTTACTGAGCATGAACACAAAGTGTACAAGCTGCACAAGGCTTTCTAGGGTTTGAAGCAAGCACCAAGGGCCTGGTATAGCATAATTGACTCTCACCTAATCCAACTTGAATTTAGGAGGAGTGAAAATGAAGCTACTTTGTATTTGAAACAAAATGAGGATGGTTTGCAATTGGTAGTGTCACTTTATGTTGATGACATGCTAGTGACTGGAAGCAATGTATGATTGCTGGTTGAGTTCAAAATGGAAATGCAAGATGTATTTGAGATGTCTGACCTTGGCATCATGAACTAATTCCTTGGAATCGAAATATACCAATGCAACTCGGGTATCTTTATTTCACAAAGAAAATATGTTGTTGATATTCTCAAGAAATTCAAGCTAGAATCATGCAAAGAAGTAGCAACTCCATTGGCACAAAATGAGAAAATTTCAAAGAAAGATGGTGAGAAACTTGAGGAACCCTCTGCATATAGAAGCTTGGTAGGCAGCCTACTATACTTAACAGCAACCAGACCTGACTTGATGTTTCTAGCTGGTTTGCTTTCAAGATTCATGAGTTCACCTAACAATGTTCACATGGGAGTTGCAAAAAGGGTGCTGAAGTATGTTAGAGGTACAACAAATCTTGGCATCTGGTATTTAAAGACAGAAGGAGTTAAGCTAGATGGCTATGCTGATTTTCAGGTTATGTATTTACAATCGGTTCAAGCGTCATTTGCTGAAATTCAAGAAAACAAGAAGTAGTGGCACAATCAACTGCAAAAGGTGAGTATATCTCCTTAGCAATTGCTGCAAATCAAAGAATATGGTTAAGGAAATTGCTTGCTGATCTAGGCCATGAACAAAGCTCACCAACAGAGCTTTACTGTGACAACAAGTCAACCATTTTCATTGCTCAAAATCATGTCCAACATGGTAGGACCAAGCACATAAATGTAAAATTTCACTCTATAAGGGAAACTGAAAAGAATTCACTTGTCAAGCTGCATTATTGCTCAACTGATGTGCAACTTGCTGACATAAAGACTAAGGCACTTCCTAAATCAAGGTTGGAGTTCCTAAGGTTGAAGTTTGGCATGTCCAAGGCACATCTCAAGGAGGAGTGTTAGAACTCATGAGAGTTTGCCTCTGAAGTTTGAAAAAGTCTTAGTTAGACTTAATCTTTGTTATTGTTTCATATCAGATTCTTGCTCCATAATTTCTGTTTTCAGTTAGTAGAAGTAGTGCCAATAAAATCTTATAGTAGCTGAGTTTTTTTGCAATTTTCATTTGGTTGTAAGCCTATAAATAGGCATTCTCTTTTGTGAAATAGATATGTGTCTTCCTTCAATTCTTAACTCTCAAATTATTTATTTTTTCCCTACAAGTTCTAGTTTTTTTTTTTTTTTACAGATTCTGACATCCCCTTCCCCCACCCCACACCCCCCCTCCCTAGATATACAACACCATATCTATGACTAATCAGTCCCCCCCTTGCCATTTATTCATGTTCCATCTAAATGGTCCCATGGATGATCTCTACTTCATTAGAATAGGTCCCATGATCTCTGCTTGGGCCCTGATTATGGGATACCCCTTTTAACATTTGGATGCTACCCTGCTGAAATTATTTGCTTAATCCTTACTAACTTTATTCAGAATGTCTCAACTCCTTTCACTCCACCTCCTTATCAATCTCCCGTTGGAAGTTGGAACAACAATCTTCCAACAAGCTCTTCCTCTAAAACCTCCTCTATGCTCATTCACTAACAATTGTCGCTACTCTACTGTCTGCCTGCAAGCAGTGTGAAATACCAGACTTTGTTTATCTGATGGATCCCTCTTCTACATCAAGTTAACACTCAAGTTGCAGAGGAAAATCAAAGGGGAGAAAAGACGATGATAGAGGATATTCTAAGCTGATTATGTATGTATAACTACGAACCAACCAATGAATCATTGATTCATTGATTTATTCTCTTTGGGTTGGTAGATACCTATCTATGGTCCCCAGGTGATGATAGCATCTTGACTTTTGCAAGCACCCTTTTAGGATAAGAGACAGGTGAAATACTCATCCCTTCTACACAAGGACAAGGACGGACTAAGGATGACAACCAAAACATTTATATGTCCGTAGCGAAGACGAAGGGAAGCAACAATGACTTTTTTTATTTTGTTGCAACCGCTCAGAAGGATGACTGTTAAACCAAAGACCAGTATGGGTCGGACTCCTCTCGATAATGCACAGGAGGATCCATCCTGGATGCTATACACGGTCCACGGGGACAGATTTTTGTTCCTTCAGATTCTACTCCCAAGTAATCCTTGATGCAAATAATTTTCTTTTTTATTTATGTGTCAATTTGTTTTTCTTTTAAAATGACATAAATAAATGTTTTGGAAAGAATATCGAGTCTTTTAGAATGACATTGAAAGATATTCCAGAAAGCTGAAATGTTTGCACGTTGAGTACTAGTCAAAGTGAAGCCGCCTAAGAGTGAAATTTAGTGGCAATTGAAACATTCAGGTTTGTAGAGTTGAAAAGTATTTCTCAATCCCAACTCGAACTTCTCTGTTTGGCACTGAAGCCCCATGGATTCCAAGGAAAGCCAGATGGTAACATCAGCTGAGGAAGAGGAAGACAGTCACTGCCAGTATGCTATAAAATTGGCAAGCGCATCACGCATCAGTACTGCTTATGTTGTTGAAAGCAGCCATGGATCTGGGTATGCTGGAGATCATAAGGAGGGCTGGACTAGGGGCACTTCTCTCCCCTTCAGAGGTTGCATACCACCTCCCCGCCCACAACCACCCTGATGTCCTATTACACTTGTATGATCATAGCACCCCACTATCAAGGACATCAGCTTAGAGTGTTACAAATAAAACTGGATAATTCACAGCGGGAAGGATGAGCACTGCTTGAAGCTACTTAGAAATTGCTAGGAAGCATTATCAGACAATGGATAAGTGATTGTGGTGGATTTGGTCATCTCAGAAGGCCCTGAACCAAGAGTTGTTCAATGCACATTCCAATTTGATTTGGTTACGATGAATATGAACCTGGTCAAAAGGAGAAGACACAAGTAGAATTTGCAAATTTAGAAAAAGAAGCTGGATTTTCTTCTTCCAAAGTGGCATGCTATGCTTATAAGTTATAACTTCAGTGGTTGAATTCCATGAAGGATGTAACATGCTGTTGCATGTATCTTCCTGATTCTTTCACTATGTCCCCAAGCAGAGAATTTCTCATCTGAGCAGGAAGTTTTTCATCCACAGATCAAAACTCCATAAAACTACTCACATACCAGCAGCTCTGTAACAATAGCTGGGTATGAGAATAGATTCAACTGTAAGGATTCCCACATGGCGAAACACTAGATAAGACAAAATTTAAATTGAAAATCAAAAGGGACATAAGTCCACAGTAATGACTTACCAGCTGAAATTATATTTACTCTTAAAAAGAATTAGAAGGTTTAAAAAGAGACATCCCCAACCCCCCTCTCGCTTTCCCCTCCCTGGAAGCACACAGCCATACCTATGAGCAGTCATACCCATCTAAGCATCTACTCACGCTCTATCTGAATGGTCACATGGCTGATGTTATACTCCCTTCTGATGTAGTCTATAACTTTGTCTAGCACCATGTCAGCATCAGCTTCCGGCTTTATTTTGACATGGCAAGCTAATAACACCTTCCCTACAGTTATGGCCCAGATGTGCAATTCATGAATTGCAACTACCTCATCCATCTCACAGAGACCTTTCTCAAGCCTTGTTGCATCAATCTCTCTCGGTGTGCTCTCCATCAGAACCTCCAGAATGTTCCGCAGCATCCTGATTGTTGTGCCCAGAACAATTGCTGAGAATATGAGAGTGCATATCAGGTCAATAATCTTCCACTCAGGTTTATACCAGATGATTGCACCACCAATCATTACACCAATGCTCTGGATGGAATCCCCAAGTACATGAAGATACGCCCCCTGTACATTGATATTCCGCTGTGTCTTTTGCTTAACTCCACCCTTCACCTTATGTTCACCCTCAGAAGAACCCTCAAGCAGAGGTGCCATGAGACCAGCTTCATGAGCATGATGGTGGTCATCACTGTGTTGGAAATTTTCCTCATGATGGTGATCATGTGTGGTAATTTTTATCCCATACCGGTGCCTGTTATTATGATCCTCATTGCTATGTCCATGATCATGTCCACCATGCCCATGATCGTGCCCACCATGCCCGTGATCATGTCCACCATGCCCATGAGCATGATCATGACCGAGAAGGAGAGCCATAACAACATTAACAACTAGACCAAAGGCAGCAACAATAAACATAAGAAAGCCCTGGACTTCACCTGTATCATGGATAATTCTTGCAACAGCTTCATATACGAGGATCCCAGCAAGAAGCCATATCATCTGGATGGAAACCAGTGCACCAAGTATCTCAATCCTGAAGAAACCATAAGATTGACGTGGAGTCGCTTCCCATCCTGCTGCCCAAAGCGAGAACAAAGAGATAGCAAAGGCAGCAACATCTGACAACAGATGAGCTGCATCCGTTAAAATTGCAAGACTGTTGGCTTTAATACCTCCAGCAACTTCAACACTCATGAAAATGATACACAGTACAACTGCTATCAAAAGTTTCTTCATGGATGCTGCACGCTCTTTGTCATCCTTGGAAATTGTTTTAGCATCTGAGAATCCACATGTTGCTCCCTCACATATCTTACTTCTGCTTAGGCTCGTTTCTACAGTTGGCACATCTCCATGAATTTCAATTATATTGCCATGTTCAAGATTTTGAACTTCCATCTGCAAATTTACCACACCAATTGCAGACATTTTTTTTATCATATATGATCATAAATATGACATAGTATTTTGCATAATGGAAATATAGCATAAAGAAAATATAGAACGATACTTCATAAACTAGCCTTACACAAAAAAAAAAATAATGTAGACCAGTTTATAAAAATCAACTTCAATCAGAACAAGAAGGGATCTAGTAAAGAGAGAAATAGAAACAGATAGAAAAGTAAAATGAAAAAATAATTGCTTCATCATTCCAACAAAGAAGAGGAAGCACTGTCCAAAGTCATAGACATGTATAACTTATACAATCTTGGCCACCTTGTCTAAATGCAATATTTTTTGCTTTTATTTTTTATTCTTTTATTTTTGGATAGATACCTTCTCTAATTGCAATGTAAAAGGCTTAACATTCCAAATAGTTCAAATATATATATCTAAATTGGAAATACAACTGTGGAATCTTGACCAAACTTCTTAAAAAAGAAAAGTATGATTTCTAAACTAAATTTGAAAACAAGGAAAGAATAGTTCTCAACATAAATCAAATAATATCCTAAAGCATTCAAACATCCATCTATTTACAAGGCCACTCATAATACACCCTGTAGGTTCAGCAAATGGCAGTCCACTTAGAAGCCAATTTGGACCCCAAAATGAGCCCAGTGCTATACAACATTTTATCCAGGCCATCGTATCAGTCTTGCAACTGTCTTAGTTAGGAAGGGGCTTAAGCAGTATTATCACTTTCCAGCTGGGCATTGCCATCCATAAACTTCCATTCAAGAGAATGAATCAATACTTCTAAGTCCCACATAATAATAGCAAGCAAATATCTTCCAAATATCAAACCATGCAAGCCATTTCTGTCACAAATCTAGACTATAGTCTTAGAATTTGGTTTTGCCCACGAGTAAACAATGAATCAAGATAGCCTCTACCTCAACAGAGGTGAAAGTCAAGGTATCAGCCTCTTGGGCATCACTTTAGACCCTTGAGCTCCTGTTCCAAACCTGCTTCAACTTTTGACCCTAGGAGCCTCTTGGGAATGGAAAATCTCCATCATGGTTACAGGTCTGACAGTACATAAGAAATCCAATTCATCATGTTACTGTCTTATTTTAGCTTCAATGCTTCCATAATATGTTTACTTTAAATTTGTCCCCTTATATGAGATAGCATAAGAAGTCTTCAAGAATCCAAGAGGCCACTAGTTTTAGAGGATAAATATTCAATTGTTAGGATCAAGGATATATGCAACAAACCTTTCCAACAACCACAAGAAGTATGTGTGCTTAAAATTACAAAACTTAAACAAATTGGTAAAGATACGGACATCCAATGAAGCATAATAAAGTAGATTTGAACAAGAATAGAGGCAACAGGTAGCTCGAGGTTGAAGAAACTTTGGATTAAACTTCTACTTTATTAACGCAAAAATATAGTAAATGGATACAAGGCCATCCATGTTCCATGTGACTATACAACTGGCAATCAGAAAACACAAGTTTAAACAAGCATAGAAGATCAAACATGGAGTTGGTAGCCATAGGAATTCCAAACCTTTTAAATACTCGCTAAAACATTAATCTAACCACTTGAGTTCATGAATTTCACATTATTTTTCTATAGAACAGAGTAATTATCATGACGGATGAGTTGGGGAATTACATAGTGGTTTAATGCTTATCATAGAATTACAAACAATGTGGTCAAGAAAATTTGAAGGTGCAGAACAATGGTAAAAGAATAGGTCTATCCAAAACAGTGTGGTACCACCCCTGTTTGGAACGCAAAGGAATATTGTCACCCACCAATACAGAGGGGGTCCATTTTCCAAAGGCTGAAATTTCATTTCACTTCCTTTCCTTTCCTTAGAAGTAGGATGAACATGACCTCTTCACCAAACATTATTGAGCTCCCCATTTTTTACTTCTTCAATTTAAAGATGATGGCCAAGACCATAACAATTTCCACTTATGGACACATTTCAATAACAGAATTCCTGAGAATGAATATTGAAAAGAACATAACAAGCCTTCACTAGTTCAGGTAACAATTTAGTAACTAGAATAGCAATCTGGGAGTAGCAAAAAACAAACAAAGATATCAACCAAAGAAAAAAGGGCACGAATGTGTGGAAGAAGACAGTGTTATTGTCTTAAATGATATATTCTTTAGCAGCCAACCACATCACCACCAGCCACGTGAAAGAAACAGAGGCGCTAAACAGACAGAATGTTATCTTCAAAATCCAGAACAACCCAGTTACACAAATCAAGCAGTCAACACCCGCAGGCCTCAGAAACAGCCAGACAAAATCACAGTAACAAACGCATTACCAGAGACAAACCCAAATCACGCATCACAACCAAATATAACGAAACCAAAAAACCAGGACATCAATACCACAAAACCCATACCGTGCCACCCACACAGAACAAAGAAACACCACCACCAGATCCCAAGATATCACGTAAAAGCAAATAACACAAAATCCCTCAGGATCTCCCGTAGCACTCCAGATTCCCAATTCCCAACACCATAACCCAAATCAGAAAATTAAAAAAAATTAAAAATAAAAATAAAAAGTTACTTTTCTAGTAAATAAATAAGAAAAAATTGGTGGAGGAGAGAGAAGACCTTCAAGCAGTCGTGTTCAGAGTAGAGGATTCCAACTTGAAGAAAAAAAAGGCTTTGTATTATGGCGTAGCGATACCCTCTTGACGCTGGTCTCAGAGCTTTGAGGAGGAAATGGGTAGATAACTGTGGATTTAAATTTTTTATTTTTATTTTTTTTCCTGTTTCTCTCAGTTTTTGGAGCCCCCACTCTCTCTGCCTCTCTCTAGGGTTTTGGACGGCGCACGATACTCATCGCTGGTCACGAGTCGTCCCTCTGGATGAGATGATAAAAAAAGAGACGATAATAATGATATCTTTTTGTTGTTCTTTCTTTAGTCACATTAATTGCATTTGTTTTTGTACGTATTAATTGCCCACTATTCAAAAAAGGCGGTTGTCCTTTCAACACCACATGCTTTTCTGGACTAGCCTGCCCCACTTTGTTAACCCCATTCAAGTCTGGCCTCCACCGCACATTCAAATAACAAATATATGTTTTTTTATTAAATAATAATGAATAAATTATATTAAATATAATTATCGTCATTATGATTCATTAATTTAATAAAAATATAATAATTATTTTTTATTTAATATTTAAATTTTTTTATTCAAAATATTAATATTAGAATATATGCATAGACATATCATCAAATTTACTATAAAACTTATTTCCAATTTAAATTATATATCATCAAATTATATAACATGATACATCATTAAATAACAATATGAAATATTGTTTTTTTAAACAATGAATAAAATTTAATTTTTTTCTTCTCTTTAATATAATCATTCAATAAATATAAATGTTTTAAAATAAAATATATTTAAACACAATCATAAAATAGATTAAAATTAAATTTTTTTATGAAATAATTAAAATCAAATTTAAATATAAAAAAAATGTGTTATTAGCTAACACCTCACATGCTTGCATGTGGATCAAACCTAATATTATATAAAAACTCATGTTTATGTGTATGCTTATTTTATAAGTTTTTTTTTTTTGAAAAAAGAAAAAAAAGAGTCTCCTAATAAAATGATGTATTTAACATTTGGATATAGTTTAAAAATTATATCATTTTATCAAAAATTAAAAATATATTTATCAATTAGAGAATAATTTTTAATCAATGGGTACTATTTATAGAATTAATTGATAGAAAGGAATGCAATAATTTTTAAATATGTTAATTTAATATTTTTTATGTTTTTATTTGAAAACTAACTCATTTTTTATATATATAATTAATTTTGACCATTTCAAGTATTTATAAATATATTTTAAAAAAATTGTCATTTAAAAAAAAAAAAAAAAAGAATAAGAGCATTTTTGTCATATGGTTAAATTTTTAAAATTGGTTTTTTCAAGTACGCTTTTAATCAAGTAGCCTTATCTTATATGGATCGAATTATGAAATAGTAAAATGTGGTCTGTGGACCGGGAATGATATTAAAAGGAGGAATGTCGGACAAGCGAGACAAAGACAAAGGCAAAGTAGGCAAGAGATGGTAAGAGTAGCGGAGAGGACAAGGGTCTAGCTGAGGTAGACTAGTGCCATCCACGTAGAGAATGGGTCCCGCTATTATATAGCCTTTGAGTTGATCGGCATTTCATTCCCTTTTTGCATGGGAATGGGAATAGTAATGGGAATGTATTCAATTGCCTAATAAATCGATTGGATTCAATCATTTCTCCGGAGAATTGCTCCCGTGGAAAGCGTAGAGGAGCCGCCCACGTTTTATTTTCATTCGAGAGCATCAGTCTTGAGCCGTCCATCCACTATCCAATATCTCTTGATTCCGTTAAAAAATACATATTTGAAACCATATTTTAATGCTTCATTGAATTTGTATTGAAATCGCAATTTTATAATAATTTAAACGAAAATATTATTTTGAATAATGATTTCAAAACATGTGTTGGAGCAAAAGGGCAATTTCATCCAAAACCCTGATGGGTAACTCAGTTGATCCGATCTTGGGTTTGTTTCCTAATAATCACTAGTTCGAGTCTCCTTAGGATGATTCGAGGTTTACCCGATCGGTTATCAAAAAATAACAAAAAGGTCAATTTGATCCAAAATTCTAATATATCATACAATACATATGGATCATCAATTGGCTTTCCAAATTTTCCCAACTATCCTAAAAAAACATGCATCTTCTATTAATTTCAAGGTTCAAGACAATCACTCTCTAACATCTTCTCAAGCCTTAACACTTCATCATTCCATGCGAGGAATCCCTACTATGAAAACCCACCCCAGCATTAGCATACCCTTTTACCATCACATCCACTCATCCACCACAAGCATCACCATGCCCCCACCACCACAATTGCCCCAGTCACATCCCGCCCAACTGGCGTTCTTGTCGCCACTGTTTTAATTCCCGTTGTGTTTTGTGAATTGTGATCACCTATGCCCACTTCCCTTTGATTCGTCTCTCTCCCGAATATGAACACTATTCATATTTGAAACCCCAAATAGATAAGGCCAAGAAAAAGGCCAGTGTGAAAATGCACATCACTCTGTGAAGCCTCATTTTCAGCCAAATTTCAAAAATTCACTCCTAAATTTTGTCATTTTTCTCAACTTGTCAAAGTTCTGCTCTATCCAAATCCCCTAGTGCTTATCCAACATAGAAGCAAAGTCTGTTAAAGTCTCTATGCAGATCGATTAACAAAATAATACCCTACTGAAGTCAAACTCTCCATTTAGCTATAACAATGTAAACTAGTCAAACAATTGGATTAGGAGTATAGATCAGCAAAACTTAAATTTAAAACCCTTTGTCACTGCTTTTAGATAAGGGTTCAGTGAAAGAGACTTGAGATTAAAGATTGTCTGTCAGC
This sequence comes from Vitis vinifera, assembly GCF_030704535.1. Classification (NCBI taxonomy): domain Eukaryota; kingdom Viridiplantae; phylum Streptophyta; class Magnoliopsida; order Vitales; family Vitaceae; genus Vitis; species Vitis vinifera. The sequence continues at coordinate 2,297,440 of NC_081806.1, read as the reverse complement.
GGGAGGACATAGAAGGCCAGTTCTTGGTTGGAATAAAGACTTCTCATTTCTCAACTAAGCTTTCTGATCACCACTCTTGGATAATTACGCTTCTCCAATGGAGCTCCAGTCCAAAAGCAGAAACTAATTTATACCAAGATGACCAAAATTGGAGGTACAGAATATTACATCAGGAGTGCTGTTACTTTTCTTACACATGGATGAACTGAAACAGAATTGTAATAAATTCAATGGAAACAGAGACAAAAGGACTATAAAATGACCTTCTTTTTGGGTTCAAGAACAGGAGGATCAACTTCAATGCCCATGTTAGCAGCAGTGCCAGCAATAATTCTCATGGCTGATTCAATACTAGTGCAGTTCAAGTCTGGCAGCTTTTCAGTTGCAATGGTTCGCAATTGCTCAATTGTGATCTTCCCCACCTTCTCTTGCTTTGGGTCTTTTGCGCCTTTCTCCGCTCCTAGTTAAACACTCGATACAATTAAATAACTCTTTACAGGATCATGCAACTTAAAATGGCAAAGAAAAAGAAATGGATAATCATTTCTGGCGTTCATATCTATCATCAATCACTATTCTACATTAACAAACTTATCCACAAGAAAAAGTGGTTTTTCCTGTAGGCATGCACTAAAATGCGTGCAGGCGTGGGCCTTCCTTGGAGCCCAACTTTTCCGGGGAAATAATGAAAATATTCTAAATACAAGACTTCATCTCTAGCATAGGCAGCCACAATAAGCACAACCAAGTTATAGCATGCTTAGTGAATCCCCGAGCATCGTTCTTCTTTAATGCTTGGGTTTACTTTCTTTGGTTTTGCAGAGTTTGTTAGCCTAAAGATGGTTACATAAAAGTCTTCTTATTTCATCTTCTCCCAATCTCATAACGTTTTGAAAATCGTCTTTCCTAGTGGACTGTGATAAATTGGTAGGTCTGGAGCTCACAATTCATTAAGCAGAATAACTCATATAGCCGATCTGAGACAAGTGACTGATGGATGAGAAACTTGAAAGGGAATGAGCTTTAAGCTAGTAGAAAAAGCAGACATCAGCAATTCAGCAGAGTAAGAAGAAAATCAATAACAATAAATGAGATATGTTGCCCATGTAAAAGCAGCTGTGACGTAGGTAGTTGTTTTGTTTGGGAAACAGTACAAGGACAAGAGCTGCTTGTTTATCCTTGATCAAATAACTGCTGTTCATGCATCTTTATCATGGGCCTTGATAACTTCTTGCACTTTTTGTTGGTGGGCTAAGGCCCTGTAAAAGGACTTTATGACTTGAAAGAAATGTTTAATATGGAAGTCATAATGTTGTTACTTCTTACAGAAGCATTAAAGTTAGCAGTTTGCAACTTTTCTGGAGAAGAAAAAAAAAACCTAAATTATTATAAGCTAGGAATGAGATAAGAGCTTCTTCCTTCCTCGAGTGATGCACTCTCTCAAGGAATGGCTGGATCTGTCATCCAATGCAACTTCACAAAGCAAAGACAAAGGCATGCATTTAGCAAAAGATTCAAAACAAAGAGAACATTGCATTACAACCAACTCCAAAGCAGCGGCCTTGTCCAGCCACACAGATTGAAGCACAAACCACATGAAAAATTCTTGACCCAAATGGAACAAGGCCAAGGTATTTGCCAACCATGCACACACTGTTCTACATCAGAGAGATGGTTTTTGAGGCAATTTAACATAACCGTAGTTTTAAATGGTTTTTGAGGCTTATGTCTCAAGGCCCACCTCAAGGCAAGACTCGAGTAAAACACTCCAAGCACACACCTTGAAATTCATATTTAAGTAGAGTAAAGTACAGATAATCCATGTGGCAAATGCCTCACAGCTAGAGGATCGCTTCAAGTTAGAAATGTGCACCTTAAAAGCAACCTACAAATGAGCGCTTATCCTACGAGAATTGCTTCAAGTTTTGCTAATGCCATATCTTCAAGCAATCAAAATGGTAAAATGCAGCAATGCTATATTGTCAGGCAATAAAAAAGAAGAGTCTCAAGTCCAGGTGGGCAAGCTCAACCAATATTTACAATGAGAAGTACTAAAATGGTTCAAGTATTCAGAGTTAAAATGCCATGCCATGAATGTTACAATTGCAATCAATAAGTAAGAATCTACTCTACCCAATTCTACTTGTAAGTAGTAATAACACAATTCAGCTCAAACCATGATGAATTGTAAAATCAAATTGGCAATACCTCTCAACTTCATTACAAATAGCAATAAGAAGAGGAAAATGAACAAAAAAGGAGATAAATGAAACACATAAAAAAAAAGAACAAAAACATCAAACACTTGGTGAACATCACATACCTGCAGCCTTAAGGAGCAAAACTGAAGCAGGCGGGGTCTTCAAAACAAAAGTGAAGCTCTTATCCTGCGAGCAAACAAACCACGAAACCTTCAAAAGCTGCTCAATTTATCCAAATTTACGGGGACGGAAGACAAGAAAGCGAGAAACCCACATCGTAGACCGTAATTTCAACAGGAATAACATAGCCAGCCTTGTCGGCGGTCCTAGCATTGTAATCCTTACAGAAAGCCATGATATTCACACCCTTGGAACCCAGCGCTGGCCCGACGGGCGGTGCCGGAGTGGCCTTCCCCGCCTCCAGAGCCAGCTTAATCATTCCAGTCACTGCAACAACAAGAGAGAGAGTCGGGTTGTCTTCCGTTTTTCTGTAATTTCCCAGGAACCAAACAAAGGGAGGAATTCGAAAGAATCGCTTTTACCTTTCTTGGATTTACCACCGGGCTTAGGTGGGGCCATAGAGATGACAGTGAGAGCCCTCGGAGTAGAAGAAAGGAATGGGCATTTTTTTGTGGGAAGGAATTGGAGCGAAATGTTGGGAACTGAAGATAAGTTCAGAGACGATGAAGACGAGAGCTTCACATTCTTGGGAAGAAGAAGAGATTGATAGTTGCAGACTGAAGACGCCATTGTTCTCGCTTCTGAACTCGCGACTGACCCCTGCCAAGACGCTTGTTTCTGGATAACACAGCCGGCGTGGATAATCCCATAAACGACACCGTTTAGATGGGATAATAAAGCGACCACATTTTGATTGGGCTCTCAAATTGTAAAGCCCACCCCCATGGCCCGTTGTCACCTAATTCGATCCAAATAATTTGGGTCTAAGTTTGTTGGGCCCAAGAGGAAACAAACTTGTGCCCTACATTTTTCGTTGGATTGAACCAAAATCAAAAAGTCTCACCAAAATTAAACTTGGGCCCAAGTGTAAAAAGTCTCACCAAAAATTGTTTTCATGATATTTTTATATAGCATCTTTAGTTGTTTTTTATTATTTTCACTTATTTTAAAAAATAATTATAATGATTAAAAATAAAACAATAAATATAAATATTATTTTTAAAATATGTTTAAAAATATTAAAAATAAGTTTAGAAACATTTTAAATTTTCAAACAGAATTTTGCTTTACAAAAATTAGATAACAGTTTTTAAAAACTATTTTTTAGAATTTTTTTCGAAAATCGTTACCAAATAGACTCAAGTCATAATATTTTTAAAAGCAACTTTTAGTATAAGAAACATTTTTAAATGAACAAAACTAAGAAATTAATTTTAAAAAAGTTGAAAATCCATTTATGGTATTTTATGGAAAACACTGGATAAGTGATTTTTCCAAAAATATTTTTATTAAAAACATTTTGAATAAAAATATTGTCAAACAACTCTTACATTCCATTTCATAATGCTTCTAAAAATCACTTATAACATTTTTTTTTAAATGTAGAAAATATTGAAAAATAAATTATAGAACTTAATGGAAAAACACTTGATAATGATTCTTCCAAAAAGAATTTTAAAGAAAAAACTTGTATTAAGAGTATACTTCTTCCTAATATGATGTCTTTACCTCTGAATTGCACCATCTACATCTCCAATTCTAGCTAACATTAAAACCACTTTAAGAGACTTAATTAGTTGACAAAGTCTTTTTAGCCTATTGGAAAAGTCATTTTCATGTCCAAAGTGGCTAAGCTATCCCACATCTTTCATCAATAAATGTGGTAGCTTTGGGTTAACAAAGTCATGCAATAGACTTTGCACCTTTCATTGGCTAAGAATTTGGACCACAAAAATTTAGACTATTCAAATTCTACTAGTTTAGTACAAGTTCATGATTGAAACAAATTTGCAATGCACCAAAATTGACTAAGTCTACTTTGACATTTATGGCAAGAATGGATACTTCCAAATTGCTAATATGTGTCACTTTATGTAATTGTAATTTTAACCTAAGGTTTTTATCTACCATCCGATGGTGACTAATCATGACTCCACACGTCACTATAAATAAATAAATAAATAAAAGGTAATTTTAATTTTCATATCTCACTCTTTTAAATAAATAAAAATTATTAATAGTGTTTTTATTATAAACACTCCTAAATAAAATTACTTAATATTTAGATGTAAATTTAAAAATCTCCTAAATAAAATTACTTAATATTTAGATATAAATTTTAAATTTTAAATTTTTTTGATAAATTTTTTGGTAACATATTTATTAACCAACATCACACCCATACATAAATAGAAAATTAAAAAATCGCAAGATTTTAACAATTTTATGTTTAAGAAGTACTGCATCAACACTTAACAATTCAATAATTAAAAGAAAAAAAAAAGTATCATTATATATATATAAGCTGGTCCCGGGCATCCTGACAAATTCAACAAAGAATTCGAAGATATCCGGAATGAATGAAGTGCATATTCTACACAATATCAAAAATACATTTTTCACACGTGATTTTTGTGAAATGATTGTCCAATATTGCGCGTGACCCAGTTTGTAACTATAAATGTACTTTCCTTCTGACAGATGGCCGCCTAAAGACCATTCAAGGCTAACAGATGGATCACTCCAAAATCCCATCTGCCATCCGACTCATATACAGATGGGATCAACACAATCATTAAAAATTTCTTGAAATGATTTGGTTAGAATTAATCACTGGTTGCTTTTTAATTTAAGGCTTGCTTAAACACTTAAGCATAGACCATTTAATTGGCAAACAAGTAAATTAATAATTTAATATGGCGTAAGTTTTTGGTTACGTTTTGTAAATTATACATTATGAAGGCTAGTTGCAGAGGACGTGAGAATCATGTAGCTAAACGATAATAGTATATAATTGGGCGTCTTGTCTTGGATTTAGTTTTGTAAGTCACCTCAGGAGTTCCCAAAGCGGCACACCATCAAAATCCTCCAATCTTCTGGCTTAATTCGGCCTTTGTGGTGCTCCTTCACTACTTTGTTCTAAGTCATTCTGCAGCTAGCTACTCTCTCTCCCATGGGGCTTGACTTTGTTCTAAGCATTATGCACAACTTGCTTGGGCATTTCAGGGTCATGGTCATGGTGGCACTTGCTTGTTTGGGTCTGTTGAGCCCACCAGAACAAGCTTATTCTGATGAATATACTTCCAGTTGTGTTCTTGTGATGGACGGGCAAACCCCAGCATTGATTCCAGTCTCAGTTGCAGTGGCATGGATCAAGAAGAGGGTTCCAGTGGTACAATATGGAAGTTTCCTTGAAAGACTTGGGATGCATGAGCATGGAGATGAGGATGCAGTGTGCCGTGTGTGCTTGGATTGCATCAAGGGAAGGCATGCGATCAGAGAGCTGTCCAACTGCTGTCATGTGTTCCATCAGGAATGCCTGGATGCTTGGGTAGATGAGGGTCAGGTCACTTGCCCTTTGTGTAGATCCATGCTACTTCCAGCTAAGTGAGAGAACAAGTGATTGTAGAAGACACCCGATCCATGGATGACCCAGCAGCGCACTCAGACATCTTATCCAGACATAACTCAACTGTGGTAGGATTGGGCCCACTGTCTCCCACTTCTTACTTTGCCTCCAGACTGGATGTCTCTAGCTCCCTCTTCCTTGATCCTAAATTCAAAGATGAACAACTTCTTAATAAATATTTAGTGAATTATACTTGACAGATTTTCTCTCCCAAATGGTTCTTTTCATCCCTTATCTCCATAGGAGTTGGGCGGCAGCAGCCACCTCCGTCAGGGTCACACAGCTGATGAACTCCTGGGGGTTCTCCAAATTGCATGTAGACATGAAAATATTTGTTTGGATTGCCCCAGGGTCATGTATGGTTCAAAAGGCTTCAGGTGAGCCATTAATTAAAGCTCCCAAACAATTGCTACTATACGTATTTTCATCTTCAAAAGGTATATCTAGCATTTATTATGCAGCCAGTATCTTTATCCACTTTTAGAGTTTGACGGGTCATATTTTAAAAGCATAGGAGCCAAACAGATCCTAAAAAGAAGAGGAAAGTCTTGTTGGGGGTTCTGTTCAACTCTCACCAAACAGCTTCAATGACATCTAGAGAAACCAGGTGCGCCAACAAACTCAATGAGGCTATAGTCAAATAGTCCCAGTTGTGGAAGCCCAAGTAAAACCCACGATCAGCATCAAGACGAGGTTGCCCTGATCAATTTAAATTTTAGTGAAAGAAAATATCAAAAACAGTTTGAAAAAAAAAAAAAATCTATTTTTTTCAGTGCAGATGAAAACCGACCATATTAAGACAGTGTTTGGGTGACATAGGCCAGAGATTTGATCCTGGTTCCTGTTTTCAAGAACTGTTTTTGTTCTTGAAAATAAAAATCATAAAAAATTTGTTTGGTGAAGGGATGTGTTTTTGTTTTTTGTATTTTCTATGTTATCAAAAACTTTATTTTTTAGAACAATAAAAAGATATTGTCATAGTTTTTTCACTATTCAAAGATTAGAATATTTTTCATGTTCTTTCTTTCTTCTTTTTGTATTTTTTTTTGGTTGTTTTTTGTGTTTTCATAAAGGTGAGTTTTACCCGACTACCACACCCTTACCTGTGAACCCTTTCTTCTTCCTTAAATTATTGAAATTAATATATTTATACATGATGACAAAGTCATTATTTGTTTAAAAAATTTATAATTGATGTAAAAATTTTAAAATTAAATAATTTTTTAAGTTTAAATAAATCGTGCATATGAAAATTACTTATATATTTATAATATCAAGTTAATGGAAGAAAACACTTTATTAATTAAAAAAAATTAAATATATATATATTTTTTTTTGTTTTTGAGAATAAAACCTGTTTTATAAAATTGAGTTTTCAAACACATTTTTTTTTTCTTATCAAAACACAAAAAACTGCTCTTACAACTGTGACTAGAATGGACATTACACGTTAGGCACTCCAGGCCCTATCCAGTTGATGACATTTGGCAGTGCCACACTGGGCACTGGGCAGCTTTTACCGCCCAAATCAAAATCACAGATGGTGTGTGACACAGTGACAGTGTAAGGTGGCATGGGAGTATGGATAAGTTTGAAACAAATTATCAACTTTTCCCCTTTTCCCTGTACTTAACGCTTCTGCTAACCATATACAAACATGTTCATGTTAATGTTGTAATAAAGTACCTGGTTCGGTTTTAATAAAGATTATGATATAATTTGTACAATACGTCTGTGTCCAATAGTAAGGAGACAAGTAAGAAAATGTTTCAGATTCTTGGTTTCTAATTTTACACTTGGACCAGGATCCCTTCACAATCTTCCTAGTCTTCAAATACTGGCGGCAACCCTTCACATGTTCCCCCACTTCTTCTCTTCTTATTCCATCATTTCTCTGGTTCTATGTACTCTAATTCATGGGGTTCCCTTACGCAAGCATTAATATAGCAAGGCCACCCAAAACCATCATACTTCTAGTGGATCTATTATGCCATATCAGATTCATGGCTGTGTTGGCACTGAATCATCTGGGTCTGTCCAGTCCATCAGTGGGTGATGTTTATGCAATAGTCCAGCCATCTCCTTCAACATGGATCAAGAAGAGGCTACCAGCAGTTGAATACAGTGATTTTCTACATAAAATCAGGAGGCAGGAAGATGAAGATACTGTCTGTGCCGTCTGCTTGAACGGGTTTGAGAGAAGGCATGAGATCAGAGAACTACCTAACTGTTGTCATGCGTTCCACAATCCACAGAGAGTCTGTGGATGAGGGTAAAATCACTTGCCCTTTGATTAGATCTATTATGTTTCCCGGAGAAGATGTCATGAACTGATCTATGAATTCTTATTTGGTAATTAGGATTATTTGGAAGTGTCTCAAATTTCTAATTGGCATATGTTACTTACTGTAAAGAATATTGTATAGTTTGGTTACTAAGTTGATATGTCATGGTAATGTTAGTTATGTTGTAGAATAAGGAGGCTTGCGGTTCAGGTGTAAATGTATGGAGCAGAGAAACATAAGATGGTTCGAAGTCCAGATCCATTAGTTTTATTTGTGTTCTATCTTTTATAATATTCTATAGTCGGAAAATCTCTCTTATCTGTAGATGTGAGCATAACAAGTGACTGAATCATGTTAAATTCTTGCATATTTTTGTATGCGAATTGTTTTATTTTTATATTTTTGTGTTAAACATATTTGCAAGTTTCCACTGTCACAACATGTACAAATAAATCTTAGACACTTGAAACTGTGACACAAACAACAACTTCTCTGTATCTAGATCTTTCATGAATTAGATATGGTTGCATCAATATTTTGCATGTATATTTATAGACACAAGCACCCACATGACCAAAGTTCTAAATCTTAACCCAGTTGGACCAACCCATTTTAAAGCAAGCATTTGGAATCAAATCATGGAGCAAATCATCTTATGCAAGGCTATGATTTGGAAGCAGAACTCCTAAAACCCCTATTTCTCAATGAAAAAGCTGACCCATCAGTCAATCTAATAGGAAACTGAGGCAAAAAGAAATTCTACTACAAGAAACTATTTTCTGACCCTCTGTTTGGTGCCTGAGAAAGTGGGGAAAAGGAAAAGAAAACGAATGTGCATCATGAAGTAGCAGCAATAAGCTATAGTAATTATGGTTTGCCTTGTGGTTCTTTTGTTTGTAGTTCTTGTAGATGGATAATCTGATGATCCAATGTGAATTCTTGCTTCTAGTTTTTACCAAAAATTCCTTTTCATCAAGAGATATTTTGTTGTTTTGAATCTGTTAACTCTTCAGGATTTCTTGTTCTAGTATCATATTTCTGGGTGGCATAAGCATTTGGGTATCCTACTGTTTAGTTAAGTTCTAGATTGGAAGCTCTTTATTTCACCTAAAATAACTCAGAAGGTAAAAGATTTGGGAAATTCTTAAGGATGAATGCTAAATGTTCGTGAAAGAGATACAGGGATTGGTTCTTAACAGCATCAAATGCATGCTTAGTTTGTCAGTTATTACCAGGATTAGCTGTCTTGTAAAACTGCTTTGCAAGACTTATACCGGTGCACACGATTTCCGTACACTTACAGGCTTTTCTTTTCAATCTGATTTCTCAGTGAGTTATACATCTGCATACATGTCAAATTTGATTGCACGTATGGCTATAGGACTCCTGACAAAATGCTCACCATCTGTCCATGTTAGGCTTCCGAATTTGTAGTCTCCATGGACCGTCTGAGTTGAGAAAAAGGTAACTTTGAAATGAAGAAATTGGGTGGTTAAGTTGAAGCTCAGTATATGAGGTTCAACTGCCATTTTAATGCCATAAGGAGCCTGCACCTCAGCTTTATACACTGAATTAATGTGTCCCACGTTTGTCACAGTTCTCATGACTGTTACTTTCTTTTTGAGGTTTGGAATGGTGATGGAAGGGAGGTTGAGGTTTAATTGAAAATGGCTGCCTCTCGTGCAATTTGTCGTGGTCTTGGTTAACCTGCCAATGGATGGATTGCTGTAACCCATGGAGCAGAGGAACTGGATGTAGTCCTCCATACTGATATTGTAAATGAGCCCTGGCTTTAGTGCCTTGTTGGGATTGACATGGCCACCACCAATGTCAAATGGGTCTGCTGCCTTGCGAGTCGGCCCCTCCTCAATTATATCCATGCCATCTGTTCCAGTTTGGGAAGCTACAATTGCAGTTTCATGAATGGTGACTATTTAATCATGGATGGAATGATCATAAAAAACATAATAATACCAAAACTTACTGACCTGAAGTGACAAGAGCTGATCTTATGGCTGCAGGAGACCAAGTTGGATGGGCGGATTTAATGAGTGCTGCTAATCCACTCACATGAGGACAAGCCATTGAAGTTCCTGATAAGAAGGCAAACCCATTGCTAGTTCCAGCATCAACTGGTGAATAAGCTGCTAAGATGTTCACTCCTGGGGCAGCAACATCGGGCTGCATCATCAACCAAACACGAATTATAAGGAGACAAGGTGATGGAAGATTCCAAAGATCTTTTAATTTTGGAGCAACTCTATTTTTCATACATGGCAATGCTATTCCTGAAACCAATCTGTTGAGTCTGCTATTACCTTTAGCACAGCAGGAGACATGGAACTGGGTCCTCTGGACGAGAAATATGCAACATGTGGAGATGCCCATTTCCCTGTAACAGTCTTTGGAAATTTCAGCTTTGCAGTAGGAGACCTTCACCGACAAGTTTATGAGGTTAGTTTCATCTATTCATGGGAAATTTAACTATTTGTTTCCTCACCTCCTCTGCATCTCTTTACCTTGCTTTTCTGATGTAAGTAAGTATCTGTGTCCCGACTTCATAATTTACTTTGATACAAGGAATTAAATCACATGACTCAAGCTGACTGGTGGGGAACTGTGCAAAAATAAGTCCAATGCCTCCTGCTTCCAGCACTGCACCTGATGCAGAAATTATATCCTGTTTGTCCGATTTTGAGAAACAGAGGATAATTTTTCCTGCTGCTAATGTTGCATTGAGGCTTCCAGGCTGACAGTCCTTTCTGCAACAAGGGTATGAAGTATTAGAAAATGCGGGAGAAAGTAGAAGAAAATAGTAAATGAAGCAAAGCCTCTCACGCTGAATCGTCCTTTGGGTCTAAAGCTACGCGTTCTGAATAAGTGAGACCAGTGAATCCAAGTTTATGCTTTCCTGTATCAATAGATTGACCCTGCAACAAATAAGACATTGGAAAGAAGTTTAGCAGATTGCCTATTTCTTGAGTTGATTCCTAGAATTACTTCTTTTACCAAGAAAGTTTGGTTGTTCCCAAGTATGATGGCTGTTGGGAAGGCCCTGTCAATGGTGGTGGCTGCCACAGTAATGAGCCAGGGTGCAGTGTTTGCTATTGTCTGTGAGAAAGGTCCATCATTTCCTGCTGAACAAACTACCGTTATCCCCTTTGCAATTGCATGGAAGGAAGCGATTGCAATTGAATCACGTTGATCAACATAGGAGAATAGAGGAATATCATTGCCAACAGACAGAGATAGGATATCCACCCCATCATGTATGGCTTTGTCAAATGCTTTCAGAATATCGGCATCACTGCATGCTCCACTGATAATGGCCCAGCAAGCCTTGTAAATTGCTAACCGAGCAAGAGGTGCACCTCCTCTGGCTAGGCCTGTAGCTAGTCCTCTGTAGTTTGCTTTCTCTACAAAATAGCCTGCTGCTGTTGAAGCTGTATGAGTGCCATGGCCAATTCCATCCCTTGGTGACAGAAATTCTAGGTTGTCAGTTATATTCATGAATTTTCCTATTTCCTGGTGGATCCCTTTAAAAAACCAGCGAGCCCCAATAAGTTTCCTGTTGCAATTGGTGGAATTGAAGCGCTCCCCGTGTTGGCAGATACCTTTCCAACGCGATGGAATTGGACCCATGCCTTCATCCTTGAAGCTTTCAGACTCTGGCCAGACTCCTGCCCAGTTTGAATTCATTCCAAGCACTGTAAGGACATGTTGTTGAACGAAGGGGCTGACATTTATCTGAAAAATATTATACCTGAATCTATCACCCCAATGATAACTCCTCGACCCAGGTTGGTCTCTGTTAAAACATTTGTTGGATAATCATGTTGGAGACCGAGGAAATCCCAGCTTCTAGTTGTATGGAGCCTGTGAATGCGATTTGGAATCACTTGAACAACACCTGGGAATCCTGTAATCATGGGTGAATTCCATTAAAGGTGCCTGACAAAGATTTGCCCACCAAGTAGAGTAAGGTTTTGATGCAAGTCACTGTACCTGCAATATCTTCTGCCTGAGATTCTGTCAGCTTTGCTGCAAAGCCAGAAAATCCATGCTTGTAACTGTAAAGAATTGAACTCTTGGCAGCTTCTTTGCTTCAATACAACATGAGGAAAGCTTTTATTGCTTTTTATCTTCAATCATGCAAATCATATCTAAGTCTAGAAATGTTTAGAAATGTTCCAACCAATTTAAGTTGTACCTTCCAAGCAAGGTGGACAGCATTTCATGGTGGCATTTTTTTATGGTTGCTGGATCCTCATGCTTCTTCTCTCCCATGTACACAATGTACACCTGGAAACATTCCCTGTTAAATACTTGTGATCAAAAGGGGTTCAGCTGGAACTTGAAGTTGCGATATACTCACATTGCTAGTAGTCTCCAGGCCCTCCACAAAGCTAAGCGATCTATGGAAATATTGTTGAGCTAGAAAGAGTACAAGAAGTATCATGAGCAAGTGGTTTCTTCTTGCCGCTCTCAAGTTTTCTGGATTGACGTCCATCAGACGGTGATACAGAGATGAGAAGTTATCTTGGTAGAGGAAAGTATGCAAATGCTTCTAACTTCGCCACTCCTGCTTTGGTGACTATAAAAAGAACTTTACTGATATGATAAAAGCGGAACATCCCTCTCTCTCTCTTTTACCTTTTTGTGTGGGCTTTCTTCTTTTTGCTCAACCAACGGAAAAGCCAGTCACTGTGTATCTGATCCCGAATAGCCCTGGAAATGGAAAGATGTTTGGCTAAGGCCAAGACTTTTTCAATGTAGGGTCTGACTTTTTCAATGTAGGGTATGACTTTTTTAGCCACTTTGTACACCTTGAGACATGATTTTTTTTCAGATAAAAGACTAATGTTAAAGTTTGATATGATGGCATCATCACTTTCCCCAGCTTTTCTTCTTGTCAACTTGAACAGTAGGTACATATGCTTGTGAGGTGCATGCATGAAGCATTATCTTAAAGGTCTTCCAAAATCTATGATCCCTCTTTTCTATCATGCAGTTATGTTGTTCTGATTCTTTTCCCCTGAAAGAGAAACAATGTGTTTTTAGTAGTCTAAACCGGTTATGATTCCATTTGAATTCTTCATTTAGTCCTTTTTAACTCCCATTTTCGTGGCCAACCGGATGAGTGATTCCGTTCATTCAGAGAATGGTCTGGATGAATGACAGGATGTGCAATGAATTGAGGGTCCCACTTATCCCACATTCATTGTGCAGTAAGATTCCCTCTCCACAACTTCTGAGCTATGCTTTTGCTTTTTCTTGTTTCTCCATTGTCATCAGTGGGATTACACCCTTTAAAGAAAAGGCAAGATAGTGCAGACATAGGTGTTACTGCCACCAAGATATAATGCTTAAAGGTCTGTGGATTGAGGATGACCAGTAGTGCCGTGAGTATGATTACCCGAGAAAACCTGGGGATTGATCTTACTGTTCAAGTGACTCCATGATCAAGAATCTGACAGGCATCATGGGGCACTGGTGCTAGGTCTAAATATTAGCTGCATAGGCCTAAATACCATGGTTTGTTGTTTGGTTTTTGGTGTCTATGAAAGTTATATTCTGTCTGATATACTGATTCAAGGCGCCATTTTGATCATAATGATAGGAATCCTTACAAAAGATCTCTCTGAGATTTGCCTTTAGAAATTAAAAGTCAATTCATGGAATTTCCACCCATGTTTTAGTCCACTGTAAAAGACAATAAAATGATTCGTTTCTTGTGCGAACTTCAAACCTGCCCTGATTATTCTTTGACTTCAAAATCTGTAGTTTACAAATCTTGGCAAAAGAAAGAAGGTTCTAACTGATTTTTGGTACAATCCAATCCAGCAATTTATTTAATTATTCATTTATTTACTTTGTTTTCTCTGGGAAGCTTGCAGGTATTTTCAATTGTCATCTGCATAAGATTGTATCAACTGTGTCCTCACAGATATGGGACTTGACACAGTGTGCACCCCATCCATCCAAGTTAGGCTTCCAAAATAGTATCCAGTGTTCACACCTGGTGGGCGGTGGAGACTTCCACTTGGTGGTAGAGTTGAAAACCAATATATCAGGTCTTACAGTAACAGGTATGCCAAGTGGAGGCTCAATCATTGCTTTATACATGGAGTTCTGGGGTCCAACGTTTGTGACTTTTCTGGTGAGAGTGGTGGACTTTCTCAGATTTGAAATGGTGATTGAGGGTAGGTTCACATCCAAAATGGAGGCCTTGGTGTTGGGGCAGATCGTGGGTTGCTCCACAAGCTGAGAGATAGCTGAGTTGTTATAACCCACAGAACAGAGGTAATGTATGTAGTCAGATGTGCCCATGTCATATACAAGACCAGGTTCAGCTGCCTTGTTTGGGTTCACAATGCCTCCTCCATAATCAAATGGATCAGCAAGCTTCCGAGGGGATCCCTCCACGAAAATAGGCTCTCCAAGAGGATCAGTCCTCCATGCTGCAACAGGAATTTGTGGCTAGTCAATTTGGTAAGCCAAAGGCATGAAAACAGAGCTTGGTGGTTCAGTGGAAAATGGTGGCGGCTGTACCAGTTGTGACAAGTGCTGATTTGATAGCTACGGGGGACCAACTGGGGTGCAATGCTTTGAGAAGTGCCACAATGCCTGAGATATGAGGGGTTGCCATTGATGTTCCTGAATGCAAGGCAAACCCACCATCCATAAAGGGATCCAAGGGAGAACTAGCAGCCAATATGCTGACACTAGGTGCTGCTATATCTGGCTGTGTTAACATGGACACCGCCGGAGTTAATAGGATTCAACATTATTATATGAACATGAAAACTTCTCTTAACTGCAATAGCAGCTTCCCCATTTCATACCTTCAAATTGGCTGGTGCAATGGAACTAGGCCCTCGACTTGAGAAGTAAGCTATCTTGGTTGACACAGGTTTCCCCACTAGTGTTTTAGAAGAGCTCAACTTCACTGTAGGAGAACTGTGCACCCCAAAAAAACAACAGAACTTCACATCCTAATACAGAACATGATGGTGGTGGTTATGATGATGATTATTATGTTGATGAAAGGTACCTGGTGGATCTGATGTAGAATAGTATCTTGGTGCCGAGCTCCTAGTCTACTATAATACAAGGGAAGCCATTACTGCATGGAGCCAAGGCATTCCTGGGGTTCCTAGCTACAATCACCCCAACACCGCCAGCTGCTCTTACAGCTGATGAAGCGCTTGCCATTGCGCTTCGGCTGCCCACTGTAGTGAAGCAGAGGACCACATTTCCAGCCACTGTAGTGTTATTAAGTGACAGGGACTCACAGACTCTGCAAGTAACACCATTTTCAGAGTGGTCATGTTTCATAGAAGTATAAGATAATGCATTGCAGAAACACTTCACTATTATCCATGATCATAGCCTACACCATGTACAATAAATGGAAAACCATATCTGAAATTACCCGGCTGCTGTAGGGAGGAGGCCTGGAGTCTCTGGATGCACCAAACCACTAAAACCAATTTCCTTTCCTGGAAACATGGCTTGACCCTAGAAGAAAGAACAATTAAATTGAGAAACAATGTCTTCCGTAAAATTGAGCCAAAATGCCATAGAAGGCTACCTACAAATCGCAATGCTAGAGGGTCATGTGAAATGGTTGAAAAGAGAATTAAATTCTACTGCCAAAACTTACCAGTATGGTCACGTTGTTCCCTAGTGTAATGGGCGTAGGAAAGGACCGATCAATAGTGCTAGCCGCCACAGTTAAGATCCAAGGCGCTGTGTTCTGTACTGACTGAGCAGAAGGGCCATCGGTTGAAGCTCCACAAACAACAGTCATACCCTTGGCCACAGCATGAAACGAACCAATAGCAATCCCATCACGCTCATCAACTTCTGAGAACAGAGGAATATCACTGCCTAGGGACACTGATAACACATCCACCCCATCATGTATTGCTTCATCAAAAGCCTTCAATATATCAGCAGATGCACATTGCCCTGCTGCCACATTCCAGCACACTTTGTACATGGCTATACGAGCCCGGGGTGCACCACCTCTTACTATTCCTAGGCCAAGGCCCTGGTAGCTTGCATTAACTAAGAAGGAACCGCTAGCAATGGTGGATGTGTGTGTGCCATGTCCAATGGAATCTCTAGGGGACAAGTAATCCGGGTTTTCAGTGGTGTTGGATGGCTGCTCATTGTCTGCAAGGAACCCATCAATGTACCACCGGGCTCCTATTAGTTTTCTGTTACAGTCTGTTGTGGCATTAAAGAGCTCTCCTGATACACAGCCACCTTTCCAATGGGAAGGGATTGGCCCAAACCCTTCATCGTTGAAAACTTCTGATTCCGGACATACTCCTGCCATGGTCATTATTCTTTTCATTTGTCATAGTCATAAGAATTGTCCAAAAATCTCAGAATAACACACAGAGAAGGAGAAACCTGTGTCAAGGAGGCCAATAATAATCCCACCCCCCATGTTGGTTTCATGCAGAAGATTGGATGGAGATTGAGAAGATAGGCCAAGGTAATCCCAACTCCTGGTTGTTTGCAGCTTATGAAGTCGATTGGGTATAACATGGACAACTCCAGGTAAATCTAGGTAGATGCAGAAAAAAGAATTATTGAGAGAAAACTATAATGTTTAAAATCATGCATTGAATCAAGTCTGGCATTCAACATATTTATAGCTCAGTTGTTGCTACATCTACATCATCCTTCCTGATCACTAGAAAGAGAAGAAAGGAAAGTACTTATCATATATAAAATTACCTGCAACCTTCTGTGCTTGAGAGTCTGTAAGCTTGGCTGCAAACCCAGAGAAGCCATGTTTGTAACTGTAAACCATGGAATCAAAGGCAGCTTATGTGCTGCAGCATAAACAACCATTCACAGTTGGTGAAACAACCATTATCAAACTATGCAGCCTCACATTTACTCTTTCTTTTTCCCAATTTTCAGCCTCTTAAGCCAAAGTAAGTCCTTTCCATGTCTAAGCTGGTGTCATGGTTTTTTTCTGATCAAATCATGATGGAAGGGATAATTTTTTTCTAGCTAGAACTGCAGTGGATATAACTTTTTTTTCAAATGCCCATTAAATAACCAATCTCAATCTCTTTTTCCTGTTTTCTTTTTTTTATTATCCCAACACTGTCATACAGGAGATCCTATAGAATTGTACATCCAAATGGTACTCAAAGCAAATCTAAGTCAAATACAATGAACATACAGCTTCCACCTTATGAGAAAAATGATTGAGACACACCATTTGATAGAACTTGTGAACTTTTCCAATTCAATTTGATTAGCTTTAACCATCTAAATTTTGCAGTCTATAATTAAGATTAGTTACTACAATTATGAACTCTAGCAGGTTTTTCATGGAAGATAATAAAGGAAACATTTAGCCTCTTACATCATGTGTTAAAACTTAAAAGTACTTATCTCTACCTCCCCAAAACTGAAGCAAGGATGTCATGATGTGAATCAGTTACAAGCCTGGGATCACTGTTTTGCCGATCACCCAAATAAACAATATGAACCTGTTATCATATCAAAAATTGTCAGCTTCACAAAGTGAATTTTATGTTAAACCATAGATTATACTTGCTCTGCTTTTGGCACTGACTGGTGCAACCGAGATGTCTTGGCCATAGAGAATGAAGAGAACATTCACTAATACAAATAATGGAGTTCCGTTACTGTCCATGGCCTTTTTATCCTCCCACTCTCTTTTTTTCAATTTGGAGAGATGAAGTTTGAAGGTGAAATGCTTGGTGATTGGTGAATTGTATTATATATGGGGATTGAAGCCACGACTATGTGGTATTGTCTCCACAAGCTTGGCTCATGATTTGCTGTCATTGCATACGTTTAGCTTCAAAGTCCTAATCTGTCTCTAAATTTTTTAATTAAAGAAAGACTTGTTATATTATCGGCCACGTTAATGGACAGTTCATTCAAAGTACTATGCCTTCTCCAGTATGTTTTGGATCAAATTTTCTTTCATTTTTTTTTTTTTATTCAACTTTAAGTGCCTCCCTCAACTATGTGATGTGGCAAATTGGCTGATAGACCTGCAATTACAACAGCCATTTGGATAACCTTCCTTGTTATTCAATTTAATAAACTAAGGATAAGAACCAGACCATTAAAAACACATACAAGGGACAGATAGCATTGAAGATTTCCATTCTGCAAGGCGGTTTCTTTTCTTTGACTCTGCAATTTTTTAGGGACATAGTGATATAATTTTCAATCATAAGAAAAATAGAGAAAAGGGGCCAGGGCTAGACTTGCTGAAGGCCTTCACATTTGGTAGCCTCTGTGGAACTTTAATCCAATTTTTTTGTCTGAAGGAGTTGTACTTAAATTTTTTTATAGAAGAATGAAATCCCAAGTAACCTTCAAAGTACTTGCTGCAGAAAACTTGATGAACCCCTGGATAATAATAGTGGATACAAAATAACGGAACAGATAAGAACAAAGGAATAGACTAATGCAGGAAACTTTGAACAAGTTTGTCATCGACTCAGGTTACTAGTGACCTACCAGAAGCTCCCTTCTTCCAAGAAGGATGCTGTTTATTTATTATAATTGATAGATTTGAAGATCTGATCTTAATTTCCATGACAGTTTGATGTATGTAGACCAAGTATTTCAGTGAAGGCCATTTTTTCTTTCTGTACCACTATTTCATTTTTAAAGCCTTTGGTGAATGTGGCTTATACTGGAACTCAATTCAAAGTCTCTCTGCATCATCTTATGGAATAATACTAGAATCTGGGAGAGCTTTCATCTTAAAAGATGGTAGGAAGAAGGTTTTTGTCTGGAAATTAAGGTTCTCCTTATCATTTAGAATTCAATACTGTAAAGAGCTAAAATATAAAATGAAAATATGGGACAAAGAAACTGATCATTTTTTAATTGTCATCAACATATGATTGGATGATCTCTGTTCTCACAGACAGGGGACTTCTCACTTCATGAACTCCATCCGTCCAAGTTAGGCTCCCAAAATAGTATCCTGTATTCACGTGATGGGTCGAGGAGACTGTAACCTTGAAAGTGATTGATTTGGTCATAGAGTTGAAGACCAAGACATCAGGGTTTACTGTTATGACTACACCAATAGGAGGCTGAATCACTACTCTATAGATGGATTCAGGGGCACCTACATTTGTGACAGTTCTGGTGAGGGTGGTGGAATTTCTGAGGTTTGGTATGGTTATGGAGGGTAGGTTTACATCCAGAATGGAAGGCCTTTCACTGGGGCAGACTATGGATTGCCCTGTAAGCTGAGAGATGGCAGAGTTGTTGTAGCCCACGGCACAAAGATAATATATGTGGTCGGTTGCACCCACGTCATATACCAAACCTGGGTCTGTTGCACCATTTGGATTTACTATGCCACCTCCAAAATCAAATGGATCAGCAAGCTTTTTAGGGAACCCCTCGGCAAAGATTGGAAGGCCAGATGGACCATTCCTCCATGCTGCATGAAGAGTTGAGATATCGAAAATGGTCAGTCTCACCACATATGCCAACATAAAATCACTGTTGCAGTGCTCAAAACAAAAAAAAGAAAAGAAAAAAATGATAGCATCTGATTGAGTGCATTGTATGGTGGTGAAATCACAAAGTATCAGAGTGGAAGAAAATACCAGTTGTGACTAGTGCTGACTTAATAGCTGCAGGGGACCAATCAGGGTGCAATGCTTTGAGGAGTGCCACAACGCCAGAGACATGAGGAGTTGCCATTGATGTTCCTGAAAGCATGGCATAGCCACCATCCATCACTCGATTGAGGGGACCAGTGGCAGCTAATATATTCACACCAGGGGCCGTTATATCTGGCTGTACCACACAGAAGCAACAAGATGGTCTCAATGATGAAAGTTTACCAAGAAGCAGAAGAATATCAGCAGAAGTCCTGGACTTCTGGGGTGAATTAGGCTCAAGCCAAACTGAAGCACTACGAGATATACAAGGTCAATATTCAATTTGTTCCTAAATGGCCCTTGTTAGCCCAAGGGTTCTCCTAATCATGTTTTGATGATAACAAACCATGGCTAAGTGGCTAATTGGTTTGAATTATAAAGAATTATAGGTGTTAGTTTGGAAATTCATCAAAGGATCCAATAGATGCAAGATCGAGACTTTTGGAAGACCTTTAATCATAAGAAACATATGTAAGATGAATGCATGGGTGAACTTAGGATTTTCATATCTTTTCATGCATTTTTAAAAACTTGGTTTATGCATTAAAGTTACATTTCCATCAAAACCCGAGTTTTACCAAATGAATTTCAGGCAAATCGTTTCAAAATTGGTATATTAGTTTACCTAAAGACCTTGCCAAAGTGTTAGAAGGGAAAAGAATAGAAAAAAATAGGTTTTCAGGCCAAAAATGGTGAACTAATCGAGACATTGGCCAATAAGCTCAACCGACTAGGTTATTGGTCGACCAATTATACCTTCCTGATTAAGGTCCGATTGAGAGATACAAAAATCTTTTCTCTCTTCCAATAGCCTTGCATTCCCGGTCAAGGGCCATGCCTTCCTGGTTGAGGTCCAATCGAAGCCTAACAGTCACCTACCACATATTTATTGTCCAACGGCTAGTTAACCAGTCGACCCTCAGCTTGACCGATCGAGACTACTTTTTGGCATTTTGAATCTAGAGGATAGAAACCTATAAATTGAGAGCTCTACTTCACTTATGAGTAAGAGAACACCTGCATTTATTTGTCTACCTATTTGTTCTTGCCTCAAAAGCTCTCATTCTTTCCTTGATGCATTAAATCTCCATTCGCATATTCCTTAGTGCACCCTTGTGATTCTTCCTAGTATTTAAATTGTATTTGAGCCCTTGTTGAAGTAGGTTGAGATATTCAAACTTGTTATTTGGGTGTTAGAACCTTCAAGTGAGTAAAAACTTGAAGAGATTGTGTATGAGTCCATTGAAACTAGAATCCAAGTGTAAAGATGATTAGAAGCTTGGTTGAAACTTCAAGTATAGTGGAACCCTCAATTGGTTAGGAGCTTGAGAAGAGTGGACGTATGCAAGAAAGTGTTGAACCACTATAAAATCTAAGTTTGTTTTCTCTAACTTTATCTCCTTATATTTGTGCTTCCTTTGTTTGAATTGCGTTTAAAAAATATTTTTTAAAACTCAATTCACCCCCCTCTCTTGAGTGTTTTCTTTATTAAGATTAGCCTTTATTTTCTCAGCCTTGAATGGAACATTTTCATATATCATTTCCAGAGTCTCCTTAGGGGAGCTTAAACTTTTTACATAGGTTTGGTTAAATTCTAAAGAATATTTTGGTGAGTGGATTTCCACTCTGTTGTCCATGGGTTCAGGCTGGTACAAGCCAGAGGATGTCATGGATTAGACTTGGGCTGAACTGAGAACCAGACCACCTGCTTTAGTTATCATCCTAATTATAAAGGTTACAAAGTAATAGAACTAAAGTACCTTAAGAATTGCAGGGGCAATGGAGTTAGGCCCTCTAGATGAGAAATAGGCAACCTTGGCCAAAACAGCCTCCCCCACAAATGTTTTAGAAGGGCTGAGATTTACTACAGGAAGCCTGTGAACCCCCAAACAAACAACCACAATTCAGAGGATGAGGATGATATAAGGACCTAATGATGGTGATCTTGAAGGCAAGAATGACAAAGAGAACAATGAGATACCTGGTAGACCGGATGTAATAGAGTATTCTGGTTCCAATCTCATAGTCAACTTCAACACATGGAAAATCATTGCTGCATGCAGCCAAGTTATCACCGGGATTCTTGGCAATGATCACCCCAACGCCACCTGCTGCTTGCACATCTGATGAAGCACTTATTAGAGTGGCCCTCCTAACCGTTGAAGTGAAGCAGAGCACCACTTTTCCAGCAACTGAAGTTTGATCAAGTGAGAGTGCTTCGCACTGACTGCAATAGGTAGTTCAGAGAATGTGTTATGCTTTGATAATATGCTAAAACATAAGCAAGTTGATATAATCCAATAGATTGAGCTACCCTGCAGAGTTTAGGGCAAGCCCTGAGACCTCTGGATATACCAAGCCTGAGAAACCAGTCTCCTTTCCTGTAAACAAGGCTTGACCCTGCAATGATTACCTAACAAATGAGTAACTACACACTAGTACCAAAAGTAGATGATGATGGAGAAGCTCATAAGACCAACGAATAAAATTGCAACAGGATACCAGCAAGGTTTTATTGTTTCCAAGTGTGATGGGTGTAGGAAATGCTCTATCCATGGTGCTAGCTGCAACAGTTAATATCCATGGTGCTGTGTTCTGTACTGTCTGAGCTTGAGGTCCATCATTTGAAGCTCCACAAACAACAGTGATGCCCTTAGCCACTGCATGGAAGGAACCAGTGGCAATCCCATCACGTTCATCAATATCTGAGAATAGAGGAATAGAAGACCCAATTGACAGGGATAACACATGGACCCCATCATTTATAGCTTCATCAAAGGCTTTCAGTATATCTGCAGATGAGCATTGTCCTCCAAGAACATTCCAGCACACCTTATAAATAGCCAACCGGGCATGGGGTGCCCCACCTCTTACGGTCCCTAAAGCAAGGCCCTTGTAGCTCACATTACCGACAAAAGAACCACCTGCAGTGCTGGATGTGTGTGTACCATGTCCATTTGCATCTCTTGGAGACAAGAATTCTTGGTTTCCAGATGTGTTTAATGGCTGTCCATACTCAGCAAGAAATCCATTGACAAACCAACGGGCTCCAATGACTTTTCTGTTACAGTGCATTGTGCTATTGAATTGCTGCCCTGATTCACAAACACCCTTCCACTGAGATGGGATCGGTCCAAACCCTTCATCATTGAAAGATTTAGACTCCGGCCATATTCCTGGTTCATTGGGTAAATTGTTCAGATAATCCATATGCATGTGCATCCGTGTATGAATGAAGAAGAGAGGTCAGACCTGTATCTAGGACACCAATGATTACTCCATCCCCCATATTGCTGCTGTGAAGAATATTTTTAGGAGATTGAAAAGACAGGCCAAGGTAATCCCAGCTCCTCGTTGTTTGTAGCTGGTGAAGGGAATTGGGGATGACTCGAAGCACACCAGGCAACTCTGAAACTCGATCATCAATCATGTAAATACAATACTAATTACTAGCACACTATCAGGACATATGACTGATCATGTCCAGAGAATTGGCATCCCATCATATAACTTTCGAATCATCAAACTTAATCAAGGGACGAGGATCAGAAGAAGAAGCAGTTGAGATATGTAGAAAAATACCAGCAATTCTCTGTGCCTGAGACTCTGTAAGCTTGGCTGCAAACCCAGAGAAGCCATGTTTGTAACTGTACACCATCAATTCTGAAGCCACTTCCTTGCTGCAGAATGAAAATTACATGTAAACAAACTGTTTAATTAACCAAACAGATTAATTGGATTCTCGTTCAATAAATCTAGACTAAAATACAGATAATTCCTTTTGTTGTACCTCCCAACTATGCTGGCCAGCATGTCATGATGGGAATCCCTGACAAGCTCGGGGTCGTTGTGTTGCCTCTCTCCCAGATAAACTATATGAACCTGTAGATTATAACAAAAAATTTCAATACCCCAGTAGGTTCTCATTAGGTTCTTTAAAGGAATATACATGGAAACAGGCATTTTTTAAGATACATTCTTAAACAAAACATACGTTGGTCCTGGTCTCCGCTTGTGCAAGAGCAAACAGAAGACAAAACAGAACAAAGAATGGAGTTGAATTACTCATACTGTCTCTCAAATGCTTGCGTCTTTGGATGGAGAGAAAGAGAGACATCAAAGATCAGTCGGAAATGGAGCAAGAAAACTATATCTGATTAGCTTTCCCACAATTTGCAATCAACCTATATGCAATTGGCAATTCAATTGTGTGACCTGGGCAAAGTTGTAATAAGTCGACAACAACCAAAAGGAAAAGGTCAATCTCACATGGAAGCCCTTTACTTTATGCAGATTCTTTAACCGTCGCCACCAAACACAGACACTGTATAGGCTTTTTTTGGTATGTCAACGCTGCAAACTTGCAGAAGGGAGTCGTGTATAATGGCTTAGAACATTGACATAGCCGTGGCGTCGAGTGGGCAACAAGTTTGGGAAGTGCATGTGCTTCACGCTCTTTAAATAAACGCAAGCTTTGTCATCTCTCCAGATGAACTGTGGATACAGCAGGAGATGAGTCCTTAAACATGGAGGGTACCGACTAAAAGTACAGATTTGTGGTCGAAGGGCCCAAGTTCAGCCTCCATGGAGAAGTGGGTCAAGGCCAAAAATTTCGTACTTTTCCTCCACTATTGACTTTCCAGCTTATCTTATTCCATTCACATAAGATATAAATGTAATGGTGGATAACTTTGGCCGGCGTTTTCGGTCAAAATGGCCCATTTATTAAAAAAAAATAAAAATATCTAATCACTTTTTAAAATTTATGTTCAAATTGATCTCTTTGATACCATACAGACACTATATCATTAAAATATATATTTTTTTTCATCATTTTATTTAAAGTCTCAGTTGATAACTAATGCTTTATTTTTAAACTGAAGCCTCAGTTATCAATTAAGACCTGAGGCTTCATTTTTAAACTGAAGCCTCAGTTAGCAATGGAGGCTTCAATTTTTAAGTAAAGTTGCAGTTGTCAAGTAAGGCTTAAATTAATTTTTTTTTAAGTTTAAAATTTAATTAAAAATTATTAAATTACAATTTATGATTGAAATTTTAAAATTTTACTTAAATAATAAATTATTTATATTTAAACTTAAGAATCTAATATTACTTCAACAAACATAAATTGATAAATAGAAGATATTATAAATGAATATTTTATTTATTAATAATTTTAAAATAATAAATTTATATAACATATAAATAATATATAAAATTGTATAATTTATTAATTTAAGATATTTAATTTGTTATTTTTTAAGATATTAATTTATTTGTATTATGACAAATTTATCTTTATTGAAATAATAGTATACTTTTAAGTTGTAGTTGGTAACTGAAATTTCAATTACAATTTTTTTTACTTTCAACAAACATAAATTGATAAATAGAATATATTATAAATAAATATTTTATTTACTAATAAATTAATAATCTTAAAATAATAAATTCATATAACATATAAATAATATATAAAATTATATAATTTATTAATTTACGATATATTTTTTAATATATTGTTTTAATTATATAATTTAATAATTTTTAATTAAATTTTTAATTTAAAAAAAAATTGCTAAAGCTTCAGTTGACAACTATGACTTTAGTTAAAAAATAAAACCTTAGTTGTCAACTAAGACTTTAGTTCAAAAATAAAGCCTCAATTGTCAACTGAGACTTCAGTTTAAAAATGAAGTCTCAATTATCAATTGTGGTTTTAGTTCAAAAATGAAGTCTCAATTATCAATCCAGCTTTTAATTAAAATGATAAAAAAAATATTTTTTAATGGTACGACGTGGGATCAAAGAGGCAATTTGAACATAAATTTCAGAAAGGAGTTACATGTTATATTTTTTTTAATAAATGGGCCATTTTGACCCAATACTCTGGCGTTTGAATCGAAAGGTGGAATTGGTCAAAAGAATTAACTAACAGCATCTAGAAACCACAACAAATACACACTAAACCAGATTAAAAAAGAACCGTGTTCTGTAGCAGAAAGTCTCCCCAGAACTTTTTCTTCAAGTATTCATGATATTCATTTTCAAGACTCTCTCTACCCTAGAAGACAAGTCCCCGGTATGTATCATAGATTGAAAGGAACGGGCTTACGTAGTCTTGCAAGGTAGTCAAGGAGTTCATCTCATGGAGAAGAAGTAGAAGGCACCTCTTCCTGAAGCTTACATACATCATAATGTAATGGTCTCTTTCTTGCGCATAAGAAGCTTTCTGATCATGATGTTGAGCATAAAACAAGGAAGATTGAGAATGGTATTATTTGGAAGGATGAATGACGTTATTCTTCAGCTTTCAAGACAAATTCTGC
This sequence comes from Vitis vinifera, assembly GCF_030704535.1. NCBI lineage: Eukaryota > Viridiplantae > Streptophyta > Magnoliopsida > Vitales > Vitaceae > Vitis > Vitis vinifera. Next base: position 2,271,334 of record NC_081806.1, on the reverse strand, counting down.
GAAGACCTTGTGCCCCTTTTCTTCATATTGGGTAGGTGGACGGTATGAATGGGCAAGAAAGATTTCACGAGCAAACTGAGAGTCCTCTATATTACGTCAATTGTCTATCCTGTATTATTCCACGTCTTACCATAGACCACTTTTCATGACTCGGGCAGCAAACAGAAACTGATGATGTTATCAGCTAGAGATCAAGACCACTTTTCTTCGATTTCGGGGCCAAACGTAACCTGAAAAAAAAAGAGAAAGAAAGAAAGAAACTCTAGCAGAAAGTACTACATCTTGGGAAGAGAGAGATGAAATGCTGTGCCTCCTTGAAGAATTCACTTTTTATTTGATTGATTACACTGATGCATCCTATTTTAAAGCTCTAACAAACCGTGTTGCTGGCTTTGGCACCTGTAAATTGAAAAGAAAAGATTTAAGCATAGCAGGGTGACTAGATCTGCCAAATATGCCTTCAAAAAGTTTGGGAGAACCATAGCACAGTTTCTGTTACGTCAACGGGACCAACCATATTTATGTCCACGGATGAGAGAATCATTCCATTATATAATAGAGAATATTATAGAGGATAGAACCAGAACATTACAGAGGACATAACCAGATATAACTATTGAATTCTTGAAACATCTCATGTCTCCCTACTTTTCGTATCTCTACCCTAACATGAGTCATCTCACTCCACTGGGTACCTCACGTTCTTCCCCACATCTTTATTCACCTCGTATAGTATTTACATGTCCATCTTCATCTCATAACTTTTTCCTCTCACGACGTAAAATATTTATAGAAATATGTCCAACAACTTCCCTTATTCTATAAGAAAGTCTAATATTACAATAATATATCAACCCAAAAATATTTTATATAATATTTTTTACAAAAAATGAATCTATACTTATTAGGAATTTGGTACACTTCAACAGTTTCTGTATACAGTTTCTATCAGCTTAATGCACCCTCCATAGTATTTGATAGCCAAGCCCCAGAAGTTGCATCCCTTGTAATGAGGTTAATGCCGCGAACCCAGAGTTCCAAACTAGCAGCAGAGGCTGCCTCAAAGTGTATCTCTCTCCCGGTCTCTGTCAACACCCTGAAAACTTCCCTGTTTTCTTCCCCAGCATCCTTTCTCCTATTCTTTAAAAAGCTTGCACTTGGTCCTGCCACTGCCTCATTACAGACAACATTCCTCCGACTTGACTTCCCCCATGTCAACAATCCAGATTTGAGCATCCGGACAACCTTTACATGGGGAGAGCCTCTTCCCTCTCGGGTGTGCTTGCGCAGCTTCTCCCCAAGCAGCACATGAGAATGAGCCAGGTAATCAAGAATCACACCCTCTGCAATCTTACATTTATTGCTTTTCCTAGAAAGAGACAAGGCCATCTCTCCCTCACAACTGACAATTCCACAATCAGCGCCTCTTTGCAACAGCAGCTTGCAGGCATCAGCATGACCTTCCTTGGCTGCTAGCATTAGAGGTGAATACCCATTTTCATCCAGAGAATTGATTGGAAATCCCATTTTCAAAAGCTGAAGTAGTGCAGACGAGTTTCCCATGCGTGCTGCAAAATGAAGCGCTTTGAATTCTGAGTAGCCTGTCAGTACATGAGCAAGCATGGCATCAAGCAATATTTCTTCAAACCGATTTCGATCGTCAGAATAGGCTCGATGCTGCAGGACAGACACCACTGTCTGCCCATCTTTGCTCTTCACCCTAATATCTGCCCCAGCCATGATAAGGAGACGGAAAGCTTCAATATGGCCTGCCTTTAATGCAACCAGAATGGGTGTCAAACCTAAACCATCATGTGTACTGATACCTTCTCCCAACTGTTGGAGGATCATCTGAAGGAGCACTGTATTACCAATTCCTGTGAGAAAATGCAGCAAAGAGAAAACCTCAAGATTGCTGGAGCAGATTTTTGTTCCAGTGATGATTGCACGCCGAAAGATATCAGCCGTAGAGGATCTGAACAAACTTTTCTTTGCCAATTGCACTGCACTGTCTCCATTATTGTTGATCAGACCCAAATCAGCACCTGCAATAATTAGCTCTAAGAAACAATCAGCCTGATCAGCTTTCGCAGCCACCATCAGAGCTGTATCACCTGTCTCAGTCCTAGCATCGACTTGGCATCCATGTTTGATCAACCGTTTCAGAATGGAAAGGCAACCCAGTCTAGCAGCCAAATGAAGAGGACGGGACTCATGCCCCTTCTTGGTTCTTATAGGAAACTCAACATCAGCACCAGCATCAAGAAGCACACCCACAGCATCCGAATTCTGGCAGAGAATGGCATGGCAAAGAAGAGTTCTGCCCTGTTGTTGACTTTCAAGGGATGAAATTTGATGCTGAAGAAAAAGGCTTAAAATTTTTCCACTAGCTTCATAATACTCAACCGCACACCATACTTCATCATATGGCTCACCCAAACATCCTCCGACTCTCAACTCTTCACCAGAGAAGATATCCCATGACCAAGCTCCAAGCCTTACATAGCAATCAGTTTTTGCACCTGCCTGAACACACATTAAAATCCATACTTAAAGACAGGCATTAAAGATGGTTCCATGACCTATGAAGGCAGTACAACTTCATTTTGAAAAGAAACAGACAGGCTGCACAAATTGCTGCAGTTTTCAAGTCTTTTCTTTTTCTTGAAAACTAGCTTTCAAATTTCTATGTACTGCACAAGGATACTAACATCTGCTTTACAATGCAGTAACAATAAACAATTCACATGGTCAAGTGATGAATACATTTATTTTTTGATAGGACTTAGTTATAATGTGATAACCAGCTTTGAACATGAATTGAAAAGTGGGCATATATCAGGATCATCCTTCAATTCTGAAAATATATGGAGATCAGACAGCAAATTTTGATCATGGATAAAGTTAGGAACAAAAAAACCTGGAAAATGAATCCTGCAGACCAGAGTAGAACCATATAGGTTGCTCTCATGTGAATAAGATGAAATTTTTTCATTACATTGGTTGGTGAAAGTATATTAGGTTACTTTAGGGCATCCTGGTGGTAATTTGCATCAGCATTACTAATAAATAATGTATTAAGTATTAAATAGCAGATCATTACCTCCAACAAGTACTTAGCCATAGACACTTGTCGGCTCACAACAGCAGCTACCAAGGGTGTACAATCTATGTTAGCATGCAATGCAGGCTTTAGAGACCGTAATAGAACCCTATCCGCACAATTTATGTCCACTCCATTCTGTAAGAGTGAAAGTTAGTTATGTAGATGCCTAACTGAATTAGATATTTATCATAACACTTGGTCCATACCTTGATTAAAGTATCAGCTACATCAACATAACCTCTGCTGCTTGCAGACACAAGTGCATGCTGAGCCACAGAAGGTCCTATCATCTCTGAGCGGATCAACAGTTCCGCAGCTCTAGCCTGACCACAAAGGCAAGCTTCCAGCAAAGCATGCTCACAAGCTGATTGAGAAGCACCTGCCTTGAGAAGCATGTCAAGAAGGGCACAATGACCTTCACGAGCAGCAGCAGTTGTTGCAAAGCCTCGAAACAACTCCTGGTTAACATCAGCTCCAGCTGACTGGAAGAGAAAAGAATGATAAAAAAGGAGAGAACTCAAGGCATGAATAAATATATTTTTTGACATGAAAACCGATAATAAACTAGTAAACAATCAGACAATCATAAGCCGTGACAGAGTGAGCTAATCAATCAATTAGATATAAGGTCATTTTCACAACTGAACTAATGATCAACGGATTAGATATATAAGGACATATCAACAACTACACAGGATCCTCTGCTTTAGCATTCCACCAAAATAGTGAGGGGATGTTACTACACCACACAGAAATGAATTCATTTCACTTTGTTTTAAATAGGCTTTGAAATAAGGCCACTTTTGGATGAGGATGGACAGAGTTGTGCTTTTCGAGTGGGCAACAGGCACTTATCCCAACATTAGATACTTGAATCAAAATTCGCTTGTGTATTATATACATTACAAGAGATGACAAGCAATTGTCCATTCCCTCAATTACTACTACATTGCTCCAAAATTGATGGGTTTAAGTGTTTATAAACACAAATATAATACAAATTGAGAAGTTGAATTATGCCTGTATTTGTTCTTCAACTAAAATCACTTCCTACAACTCACACCACAGACCAAAAATTAAACAAGAATAGCTCATTCAGAAATTTAAAACCTTAATCCATTTCAAAGCAAGGCATAGCACCACTGATGGCCAAAACCCCAAGTGGTTAAGTAGCAAGAGGTTCAAGAATATGTAATACAGAAAGCCATATGATGTAACTTGTAAGGAGTGAGCTAATGCAGTTTTAGTCTAATCTCAATAGAGTTTCATACCAGGATCACATGGTAAAAAGAAGTTAGGAAATAGACCAAGTCGGTTAGTGAAGACCTTGCCCCATAGACAGAGTTCTATAACAGAGAGTGGGAACTACTAAGCAAGAAGCAAGAAGAGGAGAAGAAACCAAAAGGACACCTTACCAGTAGCTTTCTGACAATGGAAACATGGCCAGAATGAGCAGCAGCAAAAAGAGGAGTAACATCAGTGACAAAATCCCTGTACTGAATCTCAACTTCATCTGCCTCTTCCTCTCTGAGTAAGAACTCCAGGCACTTCACTCTCAAACTAACAGTCCCAATATAGTTGACATCCACAGCTTGGGACATCAAACTCTGGGACACCCAGTTGATATCTCCTTGCAGAGCCGCATCGATGAGCCTCTGGGAAGGCAAGGCAAAGTCGTCTGCACCCCCACCACCCACCAGATTGTACCTTGCCATTCTGAACCCAAATCTGAATAAGACGACAGGTTGATAATAAAAGCATAGAAAGGAATCCCAGGAACTGTAGAGATCGAGCAGACAATGCAATCTTCTTCTCCGTCTCCTTCTTCTATAATAATATTATTAATGCAAATAATAAATGAGAAAGGGACCAGAAAGGTTCTTGTTCAGACACTGTTGGGCGGGCGCTTGGGGTGACACGTAGATGCAAGAAGATTCGAGCTAATCAAGGGAGGAAGACGAACTCATAACCCATCAGCATCTTTCTTTCTCACTTTCTTTCTTCAACGTCTCAGCTTTAACCATATCTTTCTTGTTATTCCAGTCTTCATCAATGTACCATTCTGGTCTGCCAGTGGTAAAATCAATTGGGGAATGGAAGATGAAATGGCGTGTACACCTGAGATTATGGAGAGCGTAAAATGGAAAGCAGAGGGATGGGCCACAAGGTTTAAAACAAGAGAAAAAGACCAGGGTTGAAGCTGACTTTGGAAATAGATTGAGTGTAGATTTGGGAGTGTGGGTCAATGCCCTGCACATGTCTCAATGCCGACAATCGAGCTTCTACCCCGCCGGATGCACTTGCTGGCCTTGGCTCCTTGTCACTGGGCCCTGGCCATAGGCCAGCCCAATTTGCTTGCAGAACGGTTGGAGCCTGGAGAAGGGAAAGTAGACCCATTACAGTATTGATAGCAGTCTTCCAGTTCAGCCATTCTAATTTTCTTTTATTTTCTTGGCAAATAAAAAATGCAATGGGTAGTTGGAACTTGGAAGTAAACTTTCAAGGAGAATTCAAAATTCTATGATATCCTTGAAGAAGTGTATGGCTGAAGTAAAAAGCTTACCTTCTTTGGGACCTTATGCTAGTTCACTGCCAACTTTTATCTTATGTCATTTGTAAGCAATTATTATTGCATTTGTTCAAAACCCTACTAATTGATCTTTAGGGTTCTCCCTCCATCCGTCGGATCTAGAGCAATTATCTAATTGCCTAAGTCTCGAGATTCAGTGAATAACTTAATATGATATTAAAGTTCACAAAGATTCATTTTAGCAGAGAGGGAGAGAGAGGGGGTTCAGGGAAATGGGTAAAGATGATTTTGGGTTCACCACCACGCTTGGTGGCTAGGCAACCTCCATGCTTGGTGGCAAGGCAAACTCAAGAACTCCACCCATAAATTCCATTGAATAAGGGACTCATAATTTGTCTCAACTGACGGCTGGAATGCTTGGAAGCATGCACCACCTCTGTACAAAACTGCTGAGCAAAACCAAGTGACCAAGTCCCCCTCCCCGCTGTCTTCACCATCAACCTTTTAGAAAGCAACCACACGGACAAAACCACTAAGAGCTAACACTGCAGATGGCACAGCACCCAGCTTCATCATTCACCATGGTCCAGGCCCACATCAACTGTTTTTACTTTCGAGTCTTTTTACAATTACTAACGGATTGGATGCCTAAATTTGGGTCAAATTCTTTGAGCTGGGACTTGGGAAAGGCATGATTTCAGGATCCTAGTCTCCTAGAGTACAATAATGCTGATTTGCTTCAACCCCTAGGCTAATAATAGGGGTAAGTGGAATAATCAAAAGGGTCATTACCCCTCAAATAATAAATATTGTATCTGTTGAAATGGACCCTAGAGGACCTGTAAGTCCCTATAGAATAAGATGGGAATGAATCACATCCATGTACCATCTCATTTAAATTTAAAGAACATGAACAAAAACGAAAGTGGTGGTGGGACCACCGACTCCACCCTTAAATTTGAATTATTGAATGAAGATTAAAAAAAAATTGAATCCCTTAAGCCCTCATGGATCAACCTTGAGCCCACAAAATAAATTATAGGGAAAGGTTAAATCTTAAACCTTATACCATTAAAATTGAATTACAAGTTGACCCAAATTCTTAAATTTAAAATAATAATAATTTAACTGTATTTAATATTGGCACGCGTCTAACAATATCATTTCTGACTTCCTTTGAATAGATAATAATACCAATCAAAGTTTAAGTTAATTTTTTAAAGAGACATATAATAATTTTTCTTATATTTAAATTTAATGTTTAAAGACTTTTTATTTTGATAAAGTTATAATATTTTATGTGTGTTAATAATTGACCTTATAAATAAATAACAATTTTTAGGAATTTATGCTTATATTTGTTTTTATTGAAGATTTATTACTTGCGTAATGAATATGATTATTGACGTATGATACGGGAAAATGATTTATGCATGGACGGATGTGACTCCCACGCTTAAGTGATTAAAAAATTTATCATCTTAAATTTGGAAAACTTTAAAAAATATAAGGTAAAGTGTTGATTATATTTTCTATTTTAGAATCTTTATTTTTATTTAAGAAATAAAACGTTTTCATATAATGGGATTGCGATCTTGGGTTCGATTTCATCACGTCTCGTTGTCTGGAGCTTGATGGGACGAGCTGTCTTTAGGCTGAGTTGGACACCTGTATACTGAAATGACCAAAATACCCTATACTGTATTCCACTCTGGCTGCGCCTCCCCCATTTTGAAATTTGAATTGAGCCGCATAACAAAACTTGCTTTTGCGCTTTGACCAAATTGCCCTCCCAAGGCCCATAATTTTCCATGTCTCCTCTCTTAAGATAAGCCTAATAAAACAAACCCATAAGAAGTCTTAACAATTTTTTTTTTCCATATGCAGGTATATGCATAAATTCATACCATCCAATTTGTATGAAAATGACCTCTACCGATACATACCAAATTATTTTAGTCCAATTATTTAACATCTATAGAAATATTCTTCAAATGATACCCCCACATGTATAGTGATTTGATTGAGACAATGTCTAATTTGTATTTAAAAAGTTTAAATAAATTTGAATTTATCTAAACTAAATGACACAAAACCATCACTCAAATATCTAATTTTAAATGATTTTTTTTTTAAATTTTATGTATCGAAATAAAATATTTAAAAACAAGTCCCAATTGTTTAATTTATCAAAACTTTGTTAAAAAAAAATTCTCAAGATGAATATTGTTGTTGAAAACAAGTAAGAAGTGTTTTTATTTTGAAAATGTTAACCTATGGAGCTTTAATTTGGTATATTCCAATCTATATTTTCTTATTCTTTGTGGGGAATGGGCAAGATTTTAGAGATGTTGAGGGTGAATTTGTGTCTTAATTGGCAATAGATATATAGATAAGAGAAAGCAGCCACTGACATCACCATAACCCAATGGTAGAGACATTCGAAAGGGTCAATGTTGGTGATGTCAAGCCTTGTAGCCAAAGCCTCCATTGGTGGGGGTGATCCAAGGAACAATTCCATGGTATATTAATCTTATGAATTAAGATGTCATCAAGAGAATAAATCTAATCTTGAATCTATGATTATTGAAGTGGGAACTTCAAACCAAATGCAACAACTACTTTTTGGATGAGAAAATACCCAACTAATTAGAGGGGGTTGGTGGGTCAGATAGCAGTTGCCCATGCTCTGTCATGAAAGCCTAGAATCTCAGTTCAGAAATCAAGGGAGGGAGGAGAGAGAGGAGGAGGAAGAGGAAGGGGCATTTTGGGCAGTGAAAGCTGCTCGTTGCCTTTGTCATTTCGTGTATTGTACAAATACAAATTGATATACGAGGGGTGGAAACCGAAATGGAACAAAATTACGAGTCAGACCTTGCGATTGGGTTTCACTCCATTTTCCATTAAAGGTCAGGACAACAAAAGCAGTGCGTTTGAGATTCTTTGGGCACCGCTCTGAAATCTCCCTCCGCCACCCCCACCCCTTTTTTTCTCTTTTCTCTCGTGAAGTGAAGTGGGGTTGGTTTAATTTCTGCTGTGGCAGGACCTGAGGAGTGAGAAAGACTTGAGGCGGAAGCTTCGTTGGTAAAGAAATGGGGTTGATGCCTGGGAGCAGAGGGCACAAGGCTGCCAATGGCGTCTCCACACGATGGGTTTCCGTCTTCTGCATTGCCAGCTTCTGCTTTGGAGTCCTTGTGATTAACAGGTTTTCTCTCTGTTGCGGTAGCTGAGTAGGTTTTGCTATTGATATGATCAGCTTTGGATTTGTTTTCTTTTTCACTTGGAATCAGATTCCTTTTCATCCCCCACTTTCTTCTTTTTCTTTTACTGGAATTTTGATTCAAACCCAGATGCAAAGTGCCATCTTTTAGTGTTAGGATCGGCACTTCTGATTTCTAGGTTTGTAAATTGACAGCTGATAACTGAATTTTGTGTTTTGTTGTTAATGGCGGTGGGGGAGGCTGTAATTTGGGGTTATGAGCTGCAAAGAGGCATTATTCTGGGGAATGGGTGGATTGAAGCCTTTGTTGCTGATGGCTGATGCTAGATTTGGAGGACTATTGCAGAATATAGAGGATTAGTAGTTTTAGTTATGCTTGGCTTTGGACATTGATAAGATTACCAGGGTCCCATTTGGTGAAGCTGTTGGGTTGGGAGGATTGAGTTAGGTTGAGGGAAAACATGTTTGTCCACTAGCTTAGAAAGTTAATTTCATGTTCTAGAGCAAAGTTAAGAAGCTTTCTCATCTCTTGAATATCAGAAAGCTGACTACTTGGTAATGGGGCTTGAAAAGATGGCCATTGAGATTGTCAATAAGTCATTTGGGACAACCCACAGGAAACTGATGGAAGAGATTTGCCTGGAGATCAATAGTGTGATCAGTGGGAATACAGTCCCAGCAATGGGTCCATTCCCTTGCCTGTGGATTGGCCCAAGTATCATTCAAACTTGGAATAATGAGAATACATTCTCAGCAATGGCGTGATTTGTGGAATTGATGGTGTTAGCATTGGCCCTCCAACAACCCCCAGTATTTGTATATTATAACCCGTCATTTTATTGCTCTATGTCTGGTAGTTTCATCAGCATGACACCTTTTTTTTCTTTCATTCTTTCTATTTGTGATGTCTGAATTTCTCAATTGGAGTAGAATTTGCATATATCTAGCTGAATTTCTTCTGAATTTGCTTGGATGGGTTCCTTGTGTCTTTTTCCACAGGCTTTGGGTCATTCCTGATCCAGTCAAAATTGATGAGGCTTCTTCTATGAAGAAAAATCAATTGGGAGAACTTCAGCCCATTGTTAATTGTGACAAGAAGGTAAGTCACATAACGATGGCTCATGAGCTTCACTGCCTGTAAATAATATATCAGGATAATAACGTTGTTTATTTTATTATAGGACACATCTGTACAGGCGGGAGACATCCTTTCTCAAGTTTCCCAAACCCATGATGTAATAATGTAACTTTCTATGTCCTGCTGAATTATATTAAGGGTTTTTCAGAATTCTGGCCAGTTTTTATCACTCTTTCATTTCATTTTTCTTTATTTCCTCCTCAACTTGAATAATTTAAAGTCTTCATTGTTTGGATGAGTTCAGAATGTCAGATGATTCTTATGGTACACCCACATTGCAATACTTTCAGGACTTTAGACAAAACAATATCCTCTTTGGAGATGCAACTAGCTGCAGCTAGAGCTTCCAAAGGTGATGGTGAGGAAGGATCTCCAATGGTTACAAAACCAGGAACTGAGCAAGTGAAGGAGCGCCAGAAGGTTTTCTTTGTTATGGGGATTATGACTGCATTCAGCAGCAGAAAACGCAGGGACTCAATCAGAGAAACCTGGATGCCTCAAGGTTCAATTTAAACCTTATTAACAGTTTTCTCACATATGCTGTTAGTGGCTTTTGTTGTTATCTAGCTCTTACAGTTTTTGGTTTTGTTTGTTTAAGGAAAGGAGTTAAAGAAGCTGGAGAAAGAGAAGGGAATTATAATACGGTTTGTTATAGGACACAGGTAAATTTATTTGATTGGCATCCATGTAATTACTTGCTTCAAGATTATTGTTTTGATAAATTCATTGGATTAAATTCTCTGGTCCGTAGTGCAACCCCTGGTGGTGTTCTGGATCGCACTATTGATGCCGAGGAAACACAACATAAGGATTTTCTGCGACTGGTATGTTACAGTTTCAGTTGCCTAAGACCAACATCTAATTCTTTGCAATATCATTCTTCCCTCATCCCCACAAACGACCACAGCTTGGTTCCTGATTGTTGGCTTAAAGTGCTATTGTAACAATTGTACCTTCCTCTGAAAATAGAAAAAATTTTATGATAGGTATGAAACTAGAAAAAAAATTGCTATTACATGTTCCAAAAATAACAATAATAATAATAGCAACTTTAAAACTGCATATTTCATCAATAATTGTATGGCCACAGCTTCTGAAGTTATAAATTTATTTTTCATGCTCATGTTTTTTCCACTAATGGAGGTTCAAATTGTGAAAAATGTGTCTTTAGCTTAAAATACAACCAGAGGTTTGGGAGAGAACTAAATTGTTAATACACTTGTTGAGGTTTCAACACTGCCTGGATTTTCCTAGTTGTCCTTTGCTGCAAATCTTAGGTTTGAAGTTTACATAGAACTGACTTTATCTGTGATGCAGAACCATATAGAAGGATATCACGAGTTATCCTCAAAAACGCAAATATACTTCTCAACGGCTGTTGCTAGGTGGGATGCTGACTTCTATATCAAAGTTGATGATGATGTGCACATCAATCTTGGTTAGGATATCTGCATGCTTACATATTTATCTCTATTTCTTCAGAAAAGCATGAACACTTGTATGTAGATGTAATATTTGTTCTCTGGATTGATCTAAACATTGGCAGGTATGGTTGGTTCTACTTTGGCCCGCCATAGGTCTAAACCTCGTGTTTACACTGGTTGTATGAAGTCTGGACCTGTCCTGTCAGAGACGTAAGACATACATTTTGAAGCTTTCCTGATCATCAGTTATGTTTATCATCACTGATATTCCTGTGTCATGATGTGCAGAGGGGTCAAGTACCATGAACCAGAATACTGGAAATTTGGTGAGGAGGGAAATAAGTATTTTCGGCATGCAACAGGACAAATATATGCTATCTCTAAAGATCTGGCTACCTATATTTCGGTAAACCGGTAAGCCCATATGTCAGTGTATCATTTTCTTTTTTCCTTTTTAGGTAACCTAAAGCTGTTTATTGTTGATGGTTTTTCCTCTCCAGCCACATACTGCATAGGTATGCAAATGAAGATGTCTCTCTGGGTTCTTGGTTTATTGGTCTTGATGTTGAGCATATAGATGATCGAAGCTTCTGCTGTGGGTCTCCTCCTGGTAAGTTGCTTCCTGATAATGTAGCTACTTGTTTATAAAGAATGAAGTTCCTTTTTTCTTTCCTCCCAATCCAGATTTCCCTGAAAGTTCAATTATAATAGTTTCTAATGATCAGTTGCAAGATAGTGTGAGAGGCATCATCTCTTAACCATTAAACTCCATATCCCTGTTAATGCTTAGAACACTAAATAAGTTTATAAATATGATAACTAGCTCATGCTTCCACATTAATTCAATTTGGTGGGGAATGGTTTGGCCCTCTACTAGCAAGGAGTTGGAGCAGGGACAGGGGAGATTCAAGGCTTAATTTCATGTAATAGCAAATTAATAAATAAATAAAAACCATAGGATCCAAACAACTATTTGTATGATTAACCCAGTAGGGTATTGGTGGATATTCTCTGACTTCCACCTCAAGCCATGCTTTACTATTGTGAGGTTAGTTCAGCAAATGTGTGGTGAAAGATATGAAAGAACTATAAACTATGCTATGATAAATCCTAGTCCCCACATGAGTCATGGAAATGGTATGGAAAGCAAAAACAAGAAATGACATGAGCAAATGCAAGAGACCTGGTTTGAAAAATTGTACAAGAAAGTTGAGGCATGATAATTGTTGTGTTGATGGAAGCTTCAATGCAACTTGGTAGTGCAATAACCATAAAAGATAGAATTATTCACACACAAAGGTATACGAGGTTTTAATGTGGTTTGACCAACCATATCTACATTTATAGAATACCACAAAGAATACTATGTATGACAAAAAAAGCAGATACAATTATTGAGCCCTAAGACATCTTAAAATTCACACTCTTTATATCTACACTCCACTTGGTGTCTCCCACTCTTTCTCACGTCGCTACTTATTGGGTATAAGTTTTTACATGCCTATCTTCATCTCATAATTTTTTTTCCCCTCATGACGTATAATTTTTATAGAGATATTCATAATAAATTCCATTATTTTACAAGAAAATCTATTTTTTTTTTTTTTGATAGGAAACGACAAAGGGATATATTGATAAAAAGGAAGTACAAGAGAAGGATGAGAAATCCTCCCATCAAAGAAAAACAAAACTACAAGGAAGAAAATCTAATATTATAATAACATATTAACGTACAAAATACTATATGCAATATTTTTTACTAAAATATATATATATATATATATATATATATATATATATATATATATATATATATATATATATACCAATTAGGAATTTGAGACACTTTTCAACAATTTTCACCATGGATCAACATTTCATCAAGTCAAATTTTCAAATCCTTACTCCACACAATTGTTTACTTGTGTGCTACACTCCTTGTGTGCTACACTCCTTGTTTGCATTCTAATAGATTTGCATGAATGCAAACTATTCAGCCGCTTCATTGTTTCCAGTTTTCAAGATGGAATAAGTGTATAGGAGAAAATGCACTTATTCTAGATAATGAAGTACATGTTTCATGTATCACATGTCAATGAGAGAGCAATTGAATCTATCTTCAAGCAAAATTCCTTATCCAATCCTCTCCTTGGCTTTTCCGAAAAATATTCACCTTGGATTCTGATAACCTAATCAAACTCCAAAATCTCATTCCGATATAATAGGGTTGTTACTAAATCATCATATGATTGAGAAAGTGATGGCAACAACAAAATTGTTTTGCCCTCTTCTTCAAACATTGCCATGAATTGCAGCAGTTGTGAAGTCAATCGGTTGAAGGTATTCAAGTTTGTAGTAAATTTGTGTTTCTATCATATGTTATAAGACCATACAACTCTTTCATGTATAACTTGTTTGAAAAGTTTTTCACCATATACAATTGCTCTAAACTATTAAGATATCTTTAATTATTACTTCATCAAATTCACATTATGTATTAGCTCAGTAGAAAGATTTAGATGGATCACACTAGAAGTCTTCTCATCCATTTCTTCTAACATCTTGTCTATCATATATTACCTTATGAACTTATTATTGAATAAGTAAATCCTCTATTAGCAGTTGCCATAGAGAAAAATTATTCCCAGAAAAATTTGCTATCTCGTGCTTAGTCCAGATGTCACATGGACCCTTGATAGTACTTGTTTTGTTAGCAAAAATTTCAATGTAATTTTGTAGTTCAATAACCACAAAAATAAAATCATTCATACACTACCAATAAAATAAAAATAAAATCACTCTTACATAAAGGTATACAAGGTTTCAACATAATTCAGCAAACTATATCTACAAATGACAAAATAATTCCACTATACTGTAAAGAGTATTATTGAGGATAGAAAAAATAAATACAACTAAGAAACCTTGAAACATTCCTAATCCAAGTTCCCCACATGGGAGCCTTCACTACTTACATCTCTATCGACTCAGTATAAGCTTTACACGCCAATCTCTATCTAGTAGCTTTTTTTTTTCCGTAGTCTGTATATTTAGAGAGTATTCCTAAGGACTTTATTTTATAAAGAAACTAATTTTACAAGAAAATATTAAAATATAAAATACTCTATATGATTTGACCAAAAGGAATGCATACTAACAAGAATTTGAGACACAACAGTAATAATGAATTTGAAGTGGATTAAAGGGCTTAAAAATTGATGGAAATTTTAGATACCGGTGATCCCTAATGTAAAGTCTAAGGAATCATTAAAGAAAATTATTTGAAACGCTTACAAATCATTTTACGGAATTTAAAGACTTGAGAAACTTAAAAATGGGAGAGATAGATGGAAACATGTTTTTCATGAGTTTCCCATGTATTTCCATGATCTTTTCTAAATATTCTCAGGATTGTCTGAAATATTTACAAGAATTTCTATTGTTTTTGAATGGTTTTCTCTACCTGTTCAAAACATTTCATCCAGTTTCAGAAACTGTTCCCAGGGAAGTGGGTTTCCTGGTAAAACCTATGTTATGCTACTATGTCCCATTCCATCTTTCTCTTCCCCTCTTGCTCACATACATTGATACATACAGAAATATTCTCTCCTGATTATGTTAATCTTTGTTGATAGATTGTGAGTGGAAGGCTCAAGCAGGAAATCCCTGTGCTGCATCTTTTGATTGGAGCTGCAGTGGCATTTGCAAATCTGTGGAGAGAATGGAGGAGGTACACCAGCACTGTGGGGAGGGTGATGGAGCGATTTGGCACACGAGTTTTTGAATTCCTCGCACCCAGTTGTAATATATTTGTGAATGTGTTATCAGAACAGTGCCTCAGACAACACCTTCTGCCCGATTTTTGTCCATTGATGATGCCTCGGGACAGTTGGTACATGATTAAGCTGATTATTGCACATATGGATTCTCAAAAGTTAGTGAAATTGATGAAATCATTTTTTTTTTTGTTTCAAAACCTGCAATTTGATATTCTAAACATCTGAACATTCATAGAACCCTTCACAACATTATTTAATGAAACAACACGATTTGGGTAAGTGGGGATCTTAAACTCTCATAATGTGGATGGTGATAGCTCACTTAATTTCTTCAGAATTCTTCAAAGTTTTTATCTACACTTTGTCCTAATTTCAACTCTGTGAACCAGTGCCGAAGTTAGAATGTCATGTTCACATCGCCGCCTGGGCGGTGCCGGCATGGTGGGAGTGGTATACGCCAGAAACTGAAACATCCCAAGGATTGTGGCCAAATCTTATTAGTCATGGTCCCTAATAAAAGTCTCATACACAGTCCATTTCATGAAAGCCTAAACCATCTGACTTTGTCTTAAATTCTGAGCCTAACTTGGCCCAAGCGCACAACTTCATCGGAGCTCTTAGGTAGGTTCCAGTTCAGGCCCCACCACCCCCATTACTTTAGTGAAGCAGAGAAAGCTAAACGTGTATTAACCAGTTACATCCAATCCGTACAGGAAGAAGGTGAGCCTCCATTATGAAGTGGGCACCATTGCCCTGTTGAGTTTGATCTCATCCCCTTCCCATACATGTTTAAAACGCCTGTTTTCTAATTCCTCACGGACAATAGGCCGTGTCACTCGTGATGTTCTAAAGTCAAAAAAGCTCAAACAAGCCCCCTGACCCACTGAGAAAAAAACGCCACCAAACCATGAGATTTATGATCAATCATTTGACTATGGCCGGTTCAGCCTTGCTCCCCTCCTTTCACCCATGTTGCTACTGTTCACACCATGGCTTCTACCGTGTAAATCTAATCATTTGAAGCATTTTAAATCGCCATCTGGTTTATGGTATGATCAAGCTTTAGCATGCCACCGACCATTCATCATTTTTGTCGTATTTGGGTCTAACCTCAGACATTGCTTATACCATTTGTTGTGTCAATGAAATCTTTGATATCATTACTTAATGTGAAACATAGAACATAATCAATCAATACATCTATAACCCAAAGAGTATGGTTTCACTGGTGTATATAAAATCATTTCAATATTTACAAAGAAAAAATTATTAAAACTATCTTTTATTTATCAAGTCTATGTTCTGAATCTTATTCTATTAGATATTTTTCATATTTTTATCTGATTTGTATATAGGTTTTAAGTATTTAATTTTTTATAATTTTGTCCGTTATACCTACTAAAATATTTATAGGAATGTTTTTAACAACTTTTTTTTATTCAATAACTATATCTATTCTTACAACAAAACACTAACATATAAAATATTCTATATATTATTCCTATGAAAAAAAAGTATATATTAAATGAAATGCAAAATAATTGAAGAAGAACTTGTCCAAAAGCTTACAAGGGCCTATTGTGGTCGCAAATCCAAACAAGACTAAGAATTTGATTTCAACGACCTAAAATCTTATTTAATGGAACAAAAAGACATTTGTAGGACGCTTAACAGCTAATAATACTAAACAACCTTCAAGGTCTACCAAACAAAGTAGTATACAATTCTTTAGTATTTAGTAGTGTTTCCCCGAAACAGAACACCTGCAAGGTCCATCCTTGGAGCCACTCCGACCCCATTGCCTCATCTCCAACACTTGACCAAATCCTTCTAATCATACATTAAACAACCCTCTAATCCATGGGAGATCATGCCTAGCTTAGAAAGTTCACGCCACACCAAAGATTTTTCAAGTCAAACTGTATGAAACCATCCTGGCTTCCAACACCACACGTTTGAATTGACCCTTAAAGGGCGTTTTGCCAAACTCCTTTCCATGGTCTACCAAAGTGCTTGGTCATTTAAAGACCAAGTAGTCAAATAAAATATTCTTAAAATTCACTCCTTGTTTAAATGATGAAATTTAAGGAATGGGTTTTTAACATGTAACAAATTGTTTAATTCCAAACAATTCTAATGGGTGTTGGCTGCCACCCAACTTCCATTATTCTACGCCCTTGGGATCGATGAAGTTTTAGATTTAGATTTTTCTAGTTTAGTTTTAATTTGTAATTGTCACATAATAAATAAATTTAATATGAAATTGAAAAAAATGATATTAAGGAAAAGATTTATTCAAGCATTTGAAAATTGTTACAACCCACGACGCGTCAAGGAAGAACGTGAAAAACGAGACATCGATGACAACAATTAGTATATAATAGGGAAGAGTGAAGGACGGAGGGAGCTCCACACACAAGAGAGGATTGGCTGACATGAGAAATTGTATGATTTACGAGTGATACCGTACGGATAAATTTCTCTAAAATAGCAGGCTTTTGGGCCAAATGTTGAGAGGAGTATAGGTGAAAGAATAGAATAAACCGGGAAGAATTGAAACGGGCCTACGGTAATCCGAGGAACACGTCTCTCTACCGCTTATCCTGCAATCCTTATCCCTAGTTCTCAATATACCTTGTCTTCTTCAGCCGCACCATATCTATTTCTCTCCGTTCCTTCTTCTTCCTATCTTCCTCTCCTCTCCTTTAAACCATCCGTTTTTTTTTACTCGATAAGCCTTTCACTCTTCATCCCTCTGTCTCTCCCTCCCTCCGAGCCCTGGAATCGGTGCTAAACGCTCATATATTCGATTCAAGACGAGGGTTTTTCCTTTTTTGTTAGGATTTTTTTTCATCGACTTGAGGGAGTCGAATTTTTTTTTATTATTATTTTAGCTGGGTTTTGGGTTGTTTTTTTTTTTTTTGGGGTCAAATGATGTTGGTTTCGGTGTTGTTGGAGATCTTACGGAGACCCACAATTGGGGATGTCTTGGCGGAGCTGATGATGTTCATGGCCCCGCTGTGGATTGCGGTTGTTGTTGGAGTTTTGGTGGGATGGACGTGGAAGCCCAAATGGGCGAATTTGGGAAGGGAAATGTTGGATTGTTCTTCTGTCCCCAGCAATTCTTCTCCAGCACCGCCGGCGGCGTCTTCCAGTACGGTTGCCGCGCCTTCATCTGTGTCTGCGTCCATTCCCTGCTTGAATTCGCTAAAGTTGCAATTGCCCAGTTGCATTTCTTGGATTGGCGACGATGGGATAGACAAGTCACTAATGGCGCCAACAGGAGATTCTGATTGCAGGTTTGTTGGATTCTTTATACACCAGATTATTCATCTGGGTTTTACAAAATTTTTTCCCTTTTTTAGCCTATTTTCCCAGAAAAACTCCAATTTCCTAATTCGAATTGCAAAGTAGATCAGGAGGTTGGATATATTTTTCAGAATCACAGAAAGGAATGAGTTTAAAAGTTGAATAGAAACTTGATAGCATTCTAACTGCTGAATTTCTCTTGGCCAGTCCATCCCAGCTGAAAGCAGAAAACTCGGTTGTTGTGGCAGAAGATGATTTAGAGCATCTGTGCCAACTTGTAGAGGTGAAAGATGGAGGTCCCGCATGGATTCAGATGATGGATCGCTCTACTCCAACCATGAGCTATAAAGCATGGAGGAGAGATCCTGATGTAGGCTTTCTTTCTCTTAGTATTTTCTCTTAGGCATTTGGTGGAATAAGAATAAATGAATTAGCACCCAGAAGTTAGCACATATGATTCTTCCTTCTAGGGCTTGCTCTATTTTATACAAATAGTTAAATTTCATATCTTGTGCGATTGATTGAGTTAAATTCTGTTGGGTTTGCTAGACTGGCCCTCCACAATATCGTAGCAGTACTATCTTTGAGGATGCTACTCCTGAGTTGGTGAGGGATTTCTTTTGGGATGATGGCTTTAGATTGAAGTGGGATGACATGCTTATATATGCTGCAACTTTGGAGGAGTGCCCCACCACAGGAACCATGTTAGTTCACTGGGTTCGCAAGGTAGGGAGAGTCTTCTGTTGTATTTTTCCATTAGTGGACTGTCTTGGTTGCATCGGCTAATTTTTCCAATCCTTTTTGTGGCACAGTTTCCCTTCTTCTGCAGTGATCGAGAATATATGATAGGTCGCCGAATTTGGGAATCAGGGCGATCATATTACTGTGTTACAAAGGTATGAGAAGGCAAAATTGTCTCTGTGTGTTCCATTTTTTTGGTTTTTCTGCTTTGACTCTGAAGTTAGGGAAGAAGGTTACAGAATTATACTTATTTTAGCTCTCTTGGACATTGGTTATCTTTTATGGATCAGTTTCATACCCCTTATTTGTAGAGAAAAGTTAGTTCTCTAGGTTATAACTCTTCTCTGTTTTTTTTCCTTGGCTCAACTAAATGAATGGTTATGTACTCTATCTTCAGAAGAAATACATGTCAAAATAACCATAGTTTTCAATTTACAGTCTGATAGATACTTGTAAAGTTAACCACTACAGAATTATGTGAACTAAGATTTAGGTTTAGTTACATGTGATATGTAGCAAATAATGAGGGTTGAAATATGCAAATGAACATTTACATACGTTTTTAATGAATATTTGTCCAAGAGCAACATTTATAAGCTACTAATATAAGTGTATGGTTATATAAGGGGGCCTGGTTTATATCTAATGGTCTCTTTTGACATGGAATCATGGATACTAATGAACTGGTTTTTATTGGGTGCATAGCAGATTTTTTTTCCATTCTTTTTAGCGTTCCTTTTGAATTGGTTATGCCAGCTTCAGTTGAGATCCTACTTTCTATATGTTTCAGGGAGTACCTTGCTCCTCTGTCCCACGGCGCAACAAACCACGGCGTGTTGATTTGTACTATTCTAGCTGGTGCATTCGTGCAGGTATATGGGGTGTTTAAGTTCATTTGTTACATGAATTTTATTTCAAGAAGTTGTTTGTTTTGCATAAGCCGAAAGGAATCATGTAGCCAACCTCAAGTAGTCTACACTTGGGACTAAGGCTTTGATGGGTCGAGTTGAGTATTTGCATTCTCCAATTGTTTTATATCGCATAAAAAAATGGAACACCTTTACCTCAGAAGAGAAAAGCAGTGTTGTTTTTCTCCAAAATTTAGAAGAATGAAAAATGGAAATAATATCTTGTTCAGAGGAAGATCTCTCCATTGAAAGATAATATATAATTTCAAACAGGATCATTTTCCAATATCCTTTGCTCACTAGAGAAAATAAATGGCTGAGATGTGTATCTGTTGGCATGATGCAGTTGAATCAAAGAGAGGGGATGGCCAGCTGACTGCATGTGAGGTGCTGCTCTTCCATCACGAAGATATGGGTATACCATGGGAAATTGCAAAGCTTGGAGTTCGGCAGGGGATGTGGGGAGCTGTAAAGAAGGTTGACCCTGGTTTACGTGCTTACCAGAAGGAGAGAGGATCCGGAGCTGCACTTTCACGTTATGCTTTCATGGCTCAGATCAACACCAAGGTCAGTGCAGACTACCTGAGATCGCTGGAAAGCACCAACAACGATTCTTCAGAGGTTGAAACATTTGGTTCATCTGAGAAGCCAATGGGTAGAAACATACCAAAGCTTCTAGTTGTTGGTGGGGCTATTGCCCTTGCTTGTAGTCTAGACCGGGGGCTCTTGACAAAGGCAGTCATATTTGGAGTTGCCAGAAGCTTTGCAAGGATTGGAAGGAGGTTGTGATTGAGGATGCCTTTGGCATCAAACCGTAGATGTCACCCAAGTAATTCACTTTTGTTGAAAGAGAAGTTGCCCAATGTCGGAAATCCTCGCTTGCTCCGCCGGATAATCATAGAAGGATGTATTATTTGTCTTGTATTTGAGCCTTGAGGCAGCTGGGGATCAGGAAAAGAGAAAGATCATATAGTCTGTATTCTCCATAAAAAGGTAATACTCATTAAAGTATCTCATGCTGCCCAATAACAAGCAGATTCAAGTCCTTTTTTTCATTTTGTGCAAATTTTGCTTATTTTCAAATGTTTCATTTCAATCGTGACGACTTCCTGAAACAGTAAACAAACGAGTCATGTGTTAAACATCATCCTCAAATCAGAGTTTATTAACTACAAGGAACTTGTTAATGGTAGGTTACTTTCATAAAACACAAATATCCTGGGGTTATCTATTTGTACCCATTGAATATGGAAAATATGAAGTGGGTTTGCCTGGTATTGGCCAAAACATCAAGAGTCTGCAGGAGTGATAATAACCTTAAAACTAGACAACAGTGATTAAATGTACCACAGCTATTTTGATTTGGCCATGCCTACTCTCTTTTTCATATTCATTTGGGGTTGGGCTTTTTCCCATTTGATTAGAAGTCATCAAGCCTGGTTTTGCAGCCACTTTTTGGAACAAATCTTCTCGTCATCTGTGAAATGCCAAGGAAAAAGGAAGTCTCACCACCATCTACAATTCAAGTTGAGGTTGCACCCAACTGCAGGTTTTAACATAGGCCATTTCTTTTATACCCGGTCCAAAATGATGCAGGTCCCATACCCTGCCCACAGGTGCAGAATCATTTGGCTGTCGCTTTCCTTAAAGTGACCATTATTGTCGGACCACTACAGCCATGAGCGCCTACATATATTAATAATCCTTGACCACATAAATTCAGCAGCAGCAGCTTAGCGGCTGCCGTGGTCTCAGAACCACTCCAAATTTGCCCCATTATCCAAATAGTATGATTGTTTGGGATACCAATGTAACCCCATCATCGAAAGTTACAGATAAAGGTTCAGTATGGTATTAAATTCTGCCCATCATCCATAGACAGCAGTCCTGCTGACAGGAAGTATCAGATCTGATGGAAAAGGATCTCAAGTCTGCTAATCCTTTAAAGCTTAGGTGAAACAGTAGCATTTGGCTTTTAACTCCTTGTCATTAACCACATTGTTCTCAATCAAATACTTCTTCAAGGCTTTGAGGGGATCTCTAGCAGCATAGCGAGCCTTCTCCACTGCAGGATAAATATGTGTTATACCTCCTCCCTTACAGATAACCACAAATGAGCAGACTGCATGAGCATGAGAATTGTTTGATAGTCTTTTAACCATTGAAAGTGGTTATCTAAAATTTGAACTGAAAATGATGTGATCACCAGGATGCCAAAGCTCATCAGGATTAGCCAATGAATGTCCCCTAAACCTGTAGGTCTCACATTATACTAAAGTTGGTCCTTCTTCCCCTGCGCGCCCTCTGAATTGCCTCCATAGCTTCCTCTCTCACCTTCAAAACATCCATACCATCCACATACACTCCAGGCATTGCAGATGCTGACCCTTTCTTCCATATCTCAAGTTCAGAAGTTGCTCTCAAATGCAACATCCCAATTGCCCACAAATTGTTCTCCACCACAAACATAATGGGCAATTTCCACATTGCTGCCATGTTCAATCACTCAGAGAAATGCCCGTTATTACAAGTTCCATCCCCAAAGAAGGCTGGTGTCACATGATCACAATCAGCCTCTTTCAGAACCTCCCTCCTGTACTAAGATGTGAATGCTCCACCCTGGCCTCTGCAACACCCAGTCATCTTGCCAAAAAATTAACTCATAGCTGCACGAGCAGGCACACATTTGCTAAGAGCATGAACATGATCTCTATGTGTTACAACACAATCCCCCTTCAAGAGCCTAATGAATCCCGTTGAGACAGCTTCTTGGCCATTGTAGAGATGAACGAAAGCCAAACATTTTTCCTCTATGGTACATCTGAGCACATATGTCCGTAAAGACTCTACCTAGAACCAATTCTTGGTAGAGGTCTAATCCTTCCTCCTTCATGATCAGCTTGTACGTACGAGAGGGAAAAAGAAAAAACCAATCACATGGGATGCATTATCAAATTTAAGGCAGTTAAGGATCTTGATGAATTATCTGATTGGAGAAGGATGAGATCGATGGCAAAAGGTATTAAAACGGAGTTTCTGGGTGGATCCCAGGAAGGATGGGGTGGTTTTGTGGGAATTGGTTGAAGGATTTTCATCGCAGAAAGAGGGGTTGGAGGGTGTTGATCTCAGAGAAAGTCAAAAGACATGGGGTTTTTTTATTGGGGTCTCAGAAAGAATTGGGATTGAGATGGAGACGAGAGTATGAAGAGGGATGAAGGAGCGGAGGAAGCAAGAAGAGAGGGAAGGAGAGGTTAGCGGAGAGGCGGCCACGAAACTACACTAGTCTATGCTTGTGAGAACTCTGCATGGCCTTCAACCACATCACCCTTTTTCCTTCCTAAACCAAACTCCATCACACCAATCACAACGGAATAGGGAGGAAAAATCTACGCTAAACCCACCAATTGAAGTTATGTTTATAATAAAAATGGAACCTAATATACACTTGATCATTTTTATCACTAATTTACTTGATAAGGAGTGATTGAAAAAAAAGAAAAAAGACCAAGTAATTCTTTTGTGTCCAATCAATCATAAAAATGATATTTTAGAAATGTGCATTGCATGTTAAAGAAGATCCATTTTGATAGGAGAACCCTTTTGGCAAGATGGTTGAACATTTGTTTTGAAAGGGTTTGAAGGGCTTTAAAAGGTTTGGGTGCTTACATTTAGGGTAACACTCAACGGATGAGTGAGTGTTTCTTAAAAATTATTGAAATTCTTAATCCAATTAAAATAAAGAAGATATTATGAATAGGAAATAGTATGCATCCACATAAGAGATAAATAAATTTATATAAAAAACCGCTACATCAATTGCGTAGATAAAAAACATGGGATCTAAGACCTTTAATCTAACCATTTGTGAAAAATAAAATACACATATTTACTCCATTGCATATCATGATTTATATGCAACACAATACTTTCAATGTTTCAATGAATTCGCCTCAACCTTTGAGGGGATGCAAGTCATTCCAACGACTTGAAAATCAAATTTATGAAATCTGAGAATTTAGGTAATGATAAAACAAGTTAGGGTTTTCTCCATCAAAATCTAAAATAGGTTTAAAAGGGAATATATAAGTCCAAGAACCTAAAGGGTCGAAAATGGAATTTTCTTTAAAAAATAAAATTGTAACTTTCCAAAACAAGTGACAAATAAATTTAGGGACAAATGTGTTTTGAACCTAATTGGACTGGAAAATTAAGCTTTGGTCCATATAAGTAGCATAATTGATAGGGATGATATAAAATATAAAAAGACCAATATACCTTTCAAAACTATTTTCTACCACAATGTTTGACAAACTTTTTGATGTTAAATTTTTTAAAATAATTATTGTGAAAATTTATTATTTTTAGAAAACTAATTTTAAAAAATATATATATTCTAAAAATATATTATTTAAAAAAAATAAATTTGACATATTTTTAGTTATTTTTTATATACACAATTTTAAAAATATATATCTTCCAAGTTGTTTGATTTTTAAATAATAATAATAATAATAATTTATTTTTATTTTTATTTTTTTGGAAAATGACGTATTTTTTTTTCAAATCACTAAATTATATTAATTTTATTGAAGTTTACAAAATGAATAAAATTTAAACTAATGTTTTTCTACTCTCTTTTTTTCATAGTGAGCAAAGGTTATTTTTGAAAAAAATAAAAAAATCATATCCTTATTATTAATTTTCACATTTCCTCTAGGTCTCGGGCTTAAATGATGAACTTACGTAGACCAAACCTTAATTTTTGGGCCCAACCAGGTCCAAAACACAATTGTCCTATAACTTTATGTTGTAAACTTCTACACCAACTCATCGGTAAAAAATCAAAGTGTTTAGGACCTTAATTTAACATCTTTGGAGAATAAAACATATAAATTTACCCAGCATATCCTAAAAACTTAGTACCTATATCGTGATTTATGTTTGCGACACAACATCTCTAATGCTTCGGTAGATTCGCCTCAACCTTCGAGAGGATACAAATCATTCTAACAACTCGAAAATCAAATCTATGAAATTTGAGAGTTTAGGGAATGACAAGAGAAGTTAGGGTTTTCTCATCAAAATCAAAAACAGGTTTAGAAAGGGTATATGTAAATCCCATAACCTAAAGGGTACAAAACCAAATTTTCAATAAGAAATAATATTTAGCCTTTCTAAAAATTAATTAAGACATTTTGTCTCTTTGAACTCAATCCATATCCTTTCACATATTAATTTGCCCTCTGACCAACTTTTTCAACTTACATATAACAATCCGATTGGATGAACGACAGCCTAAAATCTAAAGGGATTTATATGTGAGAATCAAAATGAACAAAATAGTTGTAGAGAGTTCCAATGGATTTTAAGTTTTAACAGTTCATCGAGAAAGGCAATTGTAAAGAAAGCAGGGGGAATTGGAAGGGCCACAGGGAATTCCTAGTCTCAGATGAGATGATGTGGTGGAGTCCTTGTTGTACTTGTTGATTTTTCTCAAGGTGGTTTTAGGTGATCATCTGGAAAGTTTCCCAGCAAAATTTTTTACTAAGAATCTTTGTTGTCAGGTGAGTTGTCTTCCTTACCTCGGACGCCCGAGAAGCAACCTGAGAAAAGATGACGAACCCCTTGAAAAATCTATCTTGAAGATATATTTATGCGGCCTAGAGGGTGATAGGGTTCCCATCTTCTTTGATTTTCCAAGAAAATTTGTCCTGTGAATTTGCTCTTTATTTTTTTGCCTTTTTCTGGGTCTCTTCTTTCTTGGTTAAATCATTGAAAATCAAACAGAATTCATCTCAACCATCTCAGATAAATAGAAAGAACCAGATATTAACAATCGAAACCAATCAAAGAATGGAAAATCATTTGAATCATCGTATTCTATAATATATCTATGATTCCAGTATACAAACAATAAATCAATCGACTTCTATATTTCCCCAAATCCATCGAATTGGGAGCAAAGAATTCCAAAGTAGGACGGTTATTGGTTAGAAAGAGACGAGGGTCTCGAAGCAGTGCAGTCCATCCAACTCTGGTGCGAACCGGGGCACCCTTTCCTTCCGAGGCTTCCCAACAGACGCCGGCGGCGATGGGTTCCCCAACTTTTCCGTGCTTTGCTGCGACTCCATCTTGTTACCAGACGGCAAAGACGACTTCAGCTTTTGGCTCAAGAATTCGAAACAAACCGCATCAAAAGAACTGAAGATGGAATTCATGCTGGGCTTGATAGCAAGAGAAGAGAAGATTGACTGAGTTGTTGTTTGAGCTGATGATGAGGAGGGAGGTGTGGAAGAAGGGTTTATATAGGAGGGAATTGAAAACACGGAAAGGTGGGAATGTTAATCCCCTTGGAGTAAGGATCAGATTGCGGACCAAGGCAGGAAGCATCGCGCCGACAGCGTGTTGGACTCCTTCGGTGGACCACCTCAGCAGTTGACAGCCAACCCCCACAACAAAGAATGGAAAAATCCCACGACTGAAACTCATACATGGCCATTGGTCAACTTTCAAGTCGTAACAGCTCGACCACGGAAGTTGCTGATGGGCTCCATCTCATTGCACGAGACGTGTTGGCTTCTTTAAATACAGCCCACATGCGCCAAGACTCCTCCATTGGGGAATTGGGACATGGACTAGGCAAAGGTGGAGGAACCTGCATGGTATATTGTCTTTGATTAATTGCAAGGATCCAGTCGTTCTTCCCATTCTTCCCATTTCTGATTAATCAAATTGGGAAAGGTCGAGTCAATTTCTGAGTTGAAATCACCTTGAAATTTTGTCTATGACATGGTGGGCAAGAGGGGCTGCACCCTCTAATGCTTTTCACGAGCTCATGTCATAACATCAACTTTATGTCAGTCAATCTTTATTTTTAAATCTACGAGGATCATTGTCTTTGCTTATGGAATTTTGGATCAAATTGACTTCTTTTACCAGGAGGGGCTGCACCCTCTAATTTTTTTCAATACAAGAAGAAGTTTCTCACTGATGAAAAACAATGGAGAAGAAGATAAATAATTAAATAATAATAAAAAAAACAAATTCAAGCCAATTGTTATAAATCATGAAGCCACAATTTGTTTTGTTTTATTTTAATTTCCCAAACTCTTTCGCAACGGTACAAAATAAATGGAAGGCATGTAACACTTTATTTATACCATATTGTATAATAATAAATATATATTATAAAGTTCTTGGACAGTGATGAAAATAAATTCAGTAGAAAACAAGCGTTTCAAAAGATTCCAATCCATCAAAGGCAGGCGCAGAGGCCCACTACATCTACAAGATCCTGCGATTTCACGCTGCCAATCTTCTTTTTACTTTCCAACTCATGAATGGGCATGGTCTTTGAGTCCAGTTGTTCCGCACCTTTCCAGGGGAGGCGGAGGCAACCCCAGCTCGTCTCCGAAATAGTCGGCACAGATGTCCCCACCAGAGGACCTGAAAAAGGACATTGTCGATCCTTGATCGCAGGAGAGACGGGGAGAGAGAGCTAAAGAGAGTGGGGACACGATGAGGAAGAGAATAATGACTATCGGAGCCCGTGTAAACTTTATATAAAGGAAGATCACAGTCTAATCCTATGAGGACTAGGATGTGAATGTGCAATCCTATGACGACTAGGTTCCATTTCATTCACTTATTCTCAGGCTAAATACATCTTATCTCAATAATTTTAAAATTTTATTAAATACCTTTATTATTTTGAGTAGGGGAAGTGTTCAATAAAAACAATAAAAAAAATATTTAATAAAATTTCAAAATTTTCATAACTCAAAATTTTTAACAATTTTTAAAATCATTATTTCTTTTTATTATTATTATTTAATTTTAAAAATAAAAAATATATTCAAATGGACACTAAAGTATTTGTTTTGAAATTGTTGGTTCCAATTTTCCACCTTACCCATTTTAGAAAATTTCCTTTAATTATCTATTTTGAGAATTTTTTATTTAAAGAATTAATTTATATTTATACTTATACAACGTTAGTAAAATTTTAATATAAAACAGAAAAATAATAGTCAATCACAAATTATCACACATTAAAGTGGTTCAATTTGTTAATGATTTGGATTATGTTTCCTTGGTTTATGATCAAATCCTATTTATCTTTTCAATTTGGAGGTGCGCATTATTCTTATAATTTATAAGTTTAAATTGACGACATCACTACTTATCTTTAAAAAAAGAATGAATTTACGGGCATACGTGGGACCGCATGTGTATACATCCATACATTTCCAACGTGAAGTTTTTCTTTATTCAATATGATTACACATGGGAATACTGTCCCTTTCCAACCTTTAGCATCAAAATGAGGACTCTAGACGAGACGTTACGGAATTGATCACGTTAAGGAAATTTTTCCGGTATTACATGGCACATCAAAAAGGACCAATTTGGAAATATTAAGATTCTCAGTCGTAAAATTTGAATTCTCAAATTGTTAAAAAAATAATAAATAAATAAAATAAGTAATAATCCAAGTCAGATGGCATCAATTCATTTACTTTTCTAGTAAAATATGCGGTAGATGACATCGACTAGACCCCTAGTCCCCTAGTCCCCTAGTTGAATGAGTGAAGGAGGCGGGGCAGATGCTACTCTTCTTTTAAAGCAGCGCACCAGAATCAAAGGCACGCCTGCCAAGATTGACTCGAAACGGCATCGAGTTTGAGCAAACGACCAAAAGCCCACCC
Organism: Vitis vinifera; assembly: GCF_030704535.1. NCBI lineage: Eukaryota > Viridiplantae > Streptophyta > Magnoliopsida > Vitales > Vitaceae > Vitis > Vitis vinifera. The sequence continues at coordinate 2,242,471 of NC_081806.1, read as the reverse complement.
ACATTTCAAACCACCGCCCCACCACCCAGCTTCCCACCTCTTACTAGTCACTGACCATTCGCTTTCTCTTCAATCGAGGCATCACTGCATTTACTCCCTAAGGATTTTTATTTTTATTTTTATTTTTTATTTTATAAAATAAGATAATTTAAAACTTATTTTTAAATTTACAAAAAGAGAAATCAAATAAAAATAGGGAGAATTACATATTAAATCTGAATTTTAAAATTGTGTTTAGAATAAATTATTTTAAACGTTAGAATTTACACTAAAAATATTTAAAAAAAATTATTACAATGTCTTTAAAGAAAAAACCTTTTTTTATCGATACTTCATAAATTATATTTGAGTTTTGAGCAAAAATAATGAATTTAAAAAAAAATCACAAATCAAAACTTCTATTTATCATTTGATAAATAAGACTTTAAATTTAAGCCTAAAATCATATTATCAATTATGATTTTAAATTTAAATTTAAAATAAAATAAAATTATAATTATCAATTAATGCTAGACGTAATTAATAAAATTGTTTAAAAAAAATTATTTTTAACCAAAACTCTATCTGAATTTTATTTCTTTTTGGTCATATCTCTTTTAATTGTACTTGTAAGTCTCTTTTTTTCTCTTTTTTTATTTTTTATTTTTTTTATTTAAGAAGGAAATAGTCAAATTCCTTAACCAATTCTAATAGAAATAGCTATGATTGCCACGCTGGCATATGAAAATATTACGTTGTTACCTTTGTTAAACAGTTGGGTCGAGGTGCCGTAGAAGCCACGTGGGAGGGACGGTATCTAACAAAAGCCAGCCCCGGATCTTAAATTAGAATTAAATTCCATTTAATGATGAGCCGTGGAAAGGTACTCCTGGTATAAATACAGTTACAGGGTTTTACAGTGAACGCTGCGATGCGATAAACGAAGAGGAAGAAGGAACAGTTGCAGCGGTGGTCGGGATCCGGCGTCGTTCGTCGGATTTCGTCCATTTTCAACCGGAGATCTTTCCTCGCTAGCTGAAATCTTTGGATTGAGAGATGAAGGGGTCTTGCAGTCTCGTGGCCTCGGTTTTCGCTGCTTCAACCGTGGCTCTTACTTCCTCGTCCTCTTCGGGAGGCCGCGACGGTGCTTTCAATCCTTGCTGCAAAGAGGTGAGCCTTTCGAGTTTTTATTGTTTTTCCAGTGAATAATTGGTTTGTGACTCGGCCTTTAAATTAAGATCTATTTCCTAGATTTCGTGATATTTGTCGAGCATGTTGGTTTCTGATTCTGATTTTGGTGGATCTTGTTTGAAATAAATCTTTTGATTGGGCCTTTTCTGTGTTATTAAATCTGGTATCGATTCCCTGTTTTTCCTCGTTTGGTTTGTGTTTTTCCCTCAAATACTTCATCGCCTTTCTAGTTGTGATTTAGGTTTAGTCTTTGCATTTGTAAAGCCGTGTTATGTCTTGTTTATGTCGGATTATTATTTTATCACCTTTTTCTACTACTTATGATTGAGGTTAGGGCTTTGCATTTGTAAAACTTCTTTCTTTCCTATTTATTCAGAGTTTCACGATCTCTTACACTCGTGTCTTATTCTCTTTAGGGCTTGCCACTGTCTTTGGGGAAAAATAACACTGAGATTTCCCATACATCCTCATCAGCTGATAAGGAAAAATTCGCGCCCCGATTCGACGGCTTAAGGTTTATAGAAACCCTGGTGACAGCACACAGATGAAAGTTCCCTTGGGTTACGGAGCATCTTCTAATTAACGTGCCAGATTGGTTGTGAGACGTGAATGACACCTCTTTTAATATCCAATTAGGCGAGCAATGCTTCGCGTGATTGGGACAAGATTTTATTGTTTCGTTTTATATCTTTCGTATCTCAAACTTTACGGTCACGATTTAGTCCAATTGTAGAAATTCTTGGCGTGTTATTGTTTATTACCTACTTGTATGTAAAGAATTTGCATATGGTAGTGAGTCCATGGATGTATCCCGTGATTCAGTAAAATGCATTGATCTGACTTTAGATTATCTAAGGATCGTTGTCTTCTGGGAAAGAGACAGAGAATTTGTGCATGCGTCTCTGTTTCGAATTGTGGGGTTAAATTCTTTGTAAACAATCATTATATTAATTATTTCAACAGAAAGGAAGAATGTGCTGAAAGAATATGCCCTTCTTTGAATTGGACCATCGATGCCAGTTTCTTTTAAGTGAATGATACTCCAAGGCAAATTTTAAAAATATCTCCCAACTAATCTTCTCACCGTTTACATCTCTTACCTTCCTGAGCACTCTACCCAATTCCCATCTATTAGTCTTTATATCTAAATTCCCCTTTTTTGTTGGTTAATCATAATCAATGAGAATGTATGTATAAATGGTAAAGTGCATGCCCAAAACTCTATTCCCCCATTTCTTTCCCGTTTCAGAGCCTTAGTTTGTTTGTCTTGTCGTCCCTTCCGATTTTTAGGTACCAGTTGCAGTCCTTATTTTGCTTCTCTTCCGGTTTTTGAGTGCTCTATAAGTACTGATCAGCAATCTTTTTTCATCAGCACCGCTTTGGAATGATTATGCTTTGCTGGAAAGTTGTGGTAGGTTTTGGTTGGGGTAGAGAGACGCATTTTTTTTTTGTGTTTTTTGTGGGTAGGTTGTGGCATATGAAGAGAAAGGCATGAATGGCTTAGGTGGAAGTAGCAAAATACGCAATTCAAAATTTCTATCAAGAAGAAGATCACCTATCCCGCTTCCATGTTCTTGAAACCATGCGTCATGCTTAGGAGTATTGCTGGGAAGTGCCATTTTCTTTAACCTTTTGAGGGTGTCTCCCCACCTCGATAGGAGGTGCAGAAATTGTTGTAATCTTAATTTTAATTTTAATTTTGATTTTGATTTTGTGTGAAATACGCGTGTGGGTTGAATATTTTGAAGGAGATACATCGACATTCATCATATAGACTTGGACGAAGCGGCCCATGGTGATCCTTTTCATTCCCTTTTTGTGGGGTTTAAACTCAATTCTTTTAATTTCACGCCCTTCCCGTTGAACTTCAAAGTAAGAGGCATGCTACTTGCCCGAGCATACCCACCACTCAATCGTCTTCACTCTTTCACAGCTCAAATTGTGGTCCTGAATCCATATAGTGTTAAAATCTTCTTCAACTGGGATTCGATTCTCTTCACATTGGATGTAATTTTAAGCCTCACGTTCAGATTTTTGCAACGACAACGATATGACAAGAGGGCATTGAGGGTCCCTCATACAAAACTTGTGACAAGCATTGCGCCACAACATTCTCACTACAAGTAGTTCATGTGCTTCTCACCTTTCCTCCTAATTGAAGAGTCAGACTTGCAGTCATGTGAAGAGAGTTTAATTAAAGCCGTCTGGAATCCCACATCCCGTAGGTCTAGTTTTATTTGGTGGTGCTGGTTTTGACTTAATTTTGTTATATTTTCCTGACACACGAGGTTGGAAAAAAAAAGAAAAAAAAAAAAGGGAGAATTGTGTAGTTGGGCCAAAAATTGATTAAAGATTCATATATCATGCATATTTAATCCCAAGATTTAAATAAAATGTAAAAATTAAGTTGAAGGATATTATCCTTCGTTAATGCCTAAAATACCAATGTAAATTTTATTTTTTTATTCATAATTAAGTATTACTAATTTCTAACTTTTTGTTTTTTTTTTGTTTTTAAAGATATTGAATCTTTTTACTTTTATTATAAGTAAGGATAAAAATTTTTTATATAAAATTTAATGAATAATTAATTTCTTTATTTATAATTTAAAATAGAAAATAGTGCTGATTTTTAATTATTTATAAAAAAAAAGTTTTAAAAAACAATAAAAAATCCAAATAATTAAAATAAAATTATTATGGTTGTATAAATAGTGTACAATAAAGATAAAAAAAGTTTATGTGAAAGATCAATGAATATTTTAGATCAAAGGTTGCCCAAAACATAATCGTCCAAAAAAAAAAGAGGGCAAAAACAAAGACAAGGAGGAAAACGAAGGGCGGGTGAAAAACGCACGTGAATTATGGATTCATCGCATTGTCTTTTTCTAGGCCAGCGCCTGCTTCGTCGATTTGGTTTGTTGAATAGTGGGAAAGCAGGGTCCCTAATTTCCATCGCCACAGTCTCTGTCTCTGTAGCTTTGCATAATGGAGAATGGAGCATTCTGAAACCCTGAACCCATCTTATCTTTGACCACACAATACATTAAACATAACCATGTTTCAGCGATATTACATTATGTTGGGCTTTCTTTTTCAGAATTGTTCATTAATTTTATAAAAATAGCTTGTGACGAAAAACAGAGTTTAAGTATGAAAATTAAGAAAGTATTATTATTGTATAAGGTCTTTTTAGGTTCTCTTTTGGTTCTTGGATGCCAAGAGAAAATTAACAAGTGCTGAACAAGAACAAAATGCAAAAAAAAAATTTATCCTCATTTTTCTTCAAGAAAAAAAAAAAGGATTAAGAAAGTTATGAGAAAATCTAAAATTTTAATCATTTAAAATTTTTCTTCCGTTTTTTTTATATGCAATTAAAAATTATATCTTTTTTCCTTTTCTTTTGTTTTTCATCCTTTCTCAAACGATCTAAAATTAAACATAACATTAAAACCTATTATTTTGGTTCCATACTATACTACTTGCACCTAGAAAAATAAAATTAATTAAAAATGAATATTAATACAAAATAATGAAAATAAACAACAAGAAACAACACCAACACATGTATTTACGTGAAAAACCCTAGTAAAAAAATACTACAGACAAAAGAGAAGAATATCCATGTTAAAAATTAGTACAAGAGGCAAGATATATGACATAAATATAAACATCATAATTCTAAATTCTATATATGTCATCGCATATATATAGGGAGAGAAATTAACTTCATACAAAAATTCTCAAAAATTTAGTTTCATATCATATGTTGTACTACGAATTTTTCTTTTCGAATCAGATAAAATAAAATTCAGATTACCAAATTCTAACAAATATAATTGGAAGTTGTGAAATTTTTAGTTATTGTCCGTATCTATCTCCTTGTTAATTGAGTGATGGTTACAGGGAAATTTTTTGAATGATACCACTTCAATGCTGCACAATTTTCATAACTAATTGAAAATAGTTTGCTTTCCAATTTGACCTAGATTACGATTCCCGATTGCTTAGCAGATTGTGGGTCAGGCTTTAAAAGGCCCAATAATCATATTCATTAGGTATTTCACTATCGGGACAAGGGCAGCCCAGCCCAGCCCAGCCCACAATGTAAAAGGACAAAACATGAAATCTCCGTCTAACCGAAGGTGACGCCGCCGTTTTCCAAGAAAAATCTTCCACTTGAAGAGCTCCAGGTGTGCGGTGTTCGTCGGTTAGACGACAGAGATGTTACTTTCACCGCGGTCTATTCAGGAAATCAACTCAAAAATGTAATCAAAGATTGGCCCGAAACCCAAGTGGAAATTTCATCTGAATCAGGCCGTCCAAATAATTTATAAAATTGAAAAAATAAATAAATAATTCCAGCATGTCCCCAATTCTCACATGTACCGAGGACCCACTTCAACGATCCTGAGACGTCCAGCTGGAGAGAGAAACCTCAACCACTAACCTGAAGCCACGTGTCATTTACTGCTAACCTGGACTCACCTCCTACATATGACAGGTCCCCGGGACTCCCAGAGATCACCCCCACCACGTTTCCCTGTGGCCTCTCCACTCTTTCGACTACTTTCTTTCTTCCTTGTCTTCTAGCCCTAGCCCGCTTTTTCAGCATCACTGTAAGTACTAACTGGTAAGTGCTTTTCGGAATTTGAGATATATTTCCAGTCCGTTTTGAATTTCTCGGATTTGAGTTTGGTTTGTGGTAGCTGTAGAATTTGTGGGGTAATTTGAGAAGTTTTGGTTTCAGAAAAATGGCGACTCTGACTGCTTCTCACTTCGTATCAAGAACATCGCATGTCAACGGCACCCAGGAAAGCTCGGGCTCGGAGACGAAGTCGTTGGCGCAGATTGGGCTGAGGGGCCAGCGCGCCACGCACAATGGCTTGAGGCGGTTGAGTGCGAGGACAACTGTGGGGAGGAGCAAGGGGTATAAGTCTGAGAATGGCAAGGGTTTGCCTTCCGGAGCTATTGTATGTCGAAGTGGGATGAACTTGGTGTTTGTGGGATGCGAGGTTGGTCCCTGGAGCAAAACCGGTGGTCTTGGTGATGTTCTCGGTGGTCTGCCGCCGGCCATGGCGGTGAGTGTAGACGATTTCTTTTTTCTTATTTTTTTTTCACTTCAAGAGTGTGTTGCAGGGTTATGATTGTGTATGGTGGTTGTGTAGGCTCGTGGGCACAGGGTTATGTCTGTGAGTCCACGCTATGACCAGTACAAAGATGCATGGGATACCTGTGTGGTTGTTGAGGTAAAGTTTTCTTGCATGATTCCTCGTTTTCTTTGTGGATCAGTGAGGATTTTAAACTTAAAAATCATCATTTTTTTTATTTTTTTTCATGCAGATTCCAGTTGGGGACAGAATTGAAACTGTTCGCTTTTTCCACTGCTACAAAAGAGGAGTTGATCGTGTCTTCGTGGATCATCCCTGGTTCCTTGAGAAGGTATATATATATATGCTGCAGATTTGGTAATAGGCGTTTGGGTGGTCTGACTCTAATATTCTTATTCTGATGCTCAACTTTCTGAATTCCCAAGGTATGGGGAAAAACTGGATCCAAAATTTATGGCCCTAGCGCAGGAGTAGACTACATCGACAATCAAATGCGATTCAGCTTGTTTTGCCAGGTAAATTTTCTATAATCTGCTGATTTTTTTCAGCAAAATCCATGGAAAAGGAAAACAAACGGGAAACTTGGGTTGTCAAACACTATTGACATTCATTATACATTTCCTATGTATAATCATGAATGTCTGAAAACAGCAAAAATTAATATCCAAATCTTTCTTAGAGTGCGTTTGAAAGTGATTTTAGAAAGGTGCTTCCATGAATCGAATCACTACCAATCGGACTCTTAATCATGCCCTACCTTAAAGTAATGAGTTGGCTTTCTTTCTATTGCACAATGTAAAAGGAAATTGGCGGAATTTTCTGTTCTTCTTTTCTTACTTTCCTGAGACTAGCAGATTGGGATGGTCTGCTTTTCACATGTGGTACTGTTATAAGTTGTGGGAGCTTTTGCTTAACTTTGTTCCGCCTAGTTGCATGATCAAAAGTACATATATTTGGTGCTTGTAGCAAATAGTTAGTATTTCTTTCTTGTTTAGCAACTTAAGTGAGTAAACAGTGCACACCATCCACTTCTATTCTCACCTTATTGCTGGTTCAGGGTGTCACACTGTGCCAGAATAGCCAATTGCCCCACAAAATTCCCAGATGTTTTTATTTCTTTTATTTTATATAGCCGTCCCGTATAACTCATTCGATTTTGATGCTTTTAGGCTGTTCTGGAGGCACCACGGATTCTGAATCTAAACAGCAGCAAATATTTCTCAGGACCATATGGTGTGGACCCTTTTCCTCTGCATCATGTAACTTTGGCCATAGTTGCTAATTAAGATATAGCTTTTATTTAAGTGCATGTGCTTTTCTTACTGATGTAGGAGAGGATGTTGTCTTCATTGCTAATGACTGGCACACTGCTATTCTTCCATGCTACCTCAAATCAATGTACCAATCTAGTGGAATTTACAGAAATGCCAAGGTAAAAGGGTGTTTGATTTTACTTGAGAGTGTAGCATTTAGAATTCTAGCCAACTCAGAAGTCCCATTTCTTGAGGGCTGAGGTTTTGCTTGGTAAACTATGCCAGGTAGTGTTTTGCATCCACAACATTGCCTACCAAGGAAGATTTGCCTTTTCTGATTTCGGATTCCTCAATCTGCCAGATAGATTCAAGAGCTCTTTTGATTTTATGGATGGGTATGTGTTATCAAACATTCCATATTATATGAATTTCATGAACTTTTCTTTGCTCTTCCAAATTTATAGCATTTCAATTCTGCAGGTATAAAAAGCCTGTGAAAGGAAGGAAAATCAACTGGATGAAGGCTGGAATACTAGAAGCAGACAGAGTTGTAACTGTGAGCCCATACTACGCCGAGGAACTTGTTTCTGGTGAAGCCAAAGGTGTGGAATTGGACAACATCATTCGGAAGGCTACCATTACTGGAATTGTGAATGGTATGGATGTCCAGGAGTGGAATCCATCCACAGACAAACACATTGGCATTCATTACAATGCCACAACTGTAAGCTCCCTAAGATTTTTTTTTCTTTTTTTAATTCGCCAAATATTTATGGCTGTAGAAACCTGAACTTTGGGTCCCTTTTAGGTGATGGATGCAAAAGCTCTACTGAAGGAAGCTCTTCAGGCAGAAGTTGGGTTGCCCGTGGACAGGAATATCCCACTGATAGGCTTTATTGGTAGACTAGAAGAGCAGAAAGGTTCAGATATTCTAGCAGCAGCCATTCCAAAATTCATTGATGAGGATGTTCAGATTGTTGTCCTTGTAAATACCTGACTTGGAACTTTAAAATTCATTCAGTTTTGCTTCTGTTGTAACTAAAAACCAAACTGAATTTGATGTTCTTTGCATCAGGGAACTGGCAAAAAGGCCATGGAGAAACAGATCGAACAGCTGGAGATTAAATATCCTAACAAGGCCATAGGAGTAGCGAAATTTAATGTTTCATTGGCCCATATGATCACTGCTGGGGCTGATTTCATGTTGATCCCAAGTAGATTTGAACCATGTGGTCTCATTCAGTTGCATGCTATGAGATATGGAACGGTAAAGGAGTTGGACCTTTATTTTTCCCAATTTGTCCAAAATTTGATCTGCTACCTCACTCTCAAGGATTTGGATGAACTAACTCTGCAAAAACTGTCAACTTTGCCACAGGTGCCTATTTGTGCCGCAACTGGTGGGCTTGTCGACACTGTTAAAGAGGGTTTTACAGGATTCCATATGGGACCCTTCAATGTTGAAGTAAGTTTATGCTTCCCTTTTTTACTTCTCCTTAGAAATAAGGAATCATGTTCATAAATACTGAATCATGTCCATGGTATATTTTTAGTGTGATAGGATTGACCCAGCTGATGTAGATGCAGTAGCAATAACCGTAAAGAGAGCTCTTGCTACTTATGGCACTGCTGCTTTGGGAGAGATGATACAAAACTGCATGGCCCTAGATCTTTCCTGGAAGGTCAGTATAAATCCCAGACTAGTTTTTCTAGCTTCTTCCTGTTTGAACTTGAAATCCATAAGGGAACATCTTGTTTCTGGCTACTGGGACTGAATGATTGTGCCTTGGCTGTGGTTCAGGGACCATCCAAGAACTGGGAAGAGCTGCTACTCAGCCTGGGGCCTGCTGGTTGCCAACCTGGTATAGAAGGGGAGGAGATTGCGCCTCTCGCCAAGGAAAATGTTGCCACTCCTTGAGGGCAGGCCGCCCTTAATGCCGCTAATGCTATCCATTGACTACCTCATCCATGTACCAGCAAATAGCCCTTAGCTGTGTTGATAAGCTCCAGTTTCACACGAGCTACGGATCTGTTAAAAACTTGGTTTGCAGGAGTTAGGGTGTGTTGAAGGTGGATGATAGCGGGGGTGCAAGTAAATAATGCATTGAAAATAGTATGTGGCTACGCTATCTTTGTGTTGGAGTTGAGAAAGCTCTCACTTCAGAAGCAGAGTAAATAAAAATATGTAGTTCTTTCTTCCATTTGAAGCTCCTCTAGGTATGCTAACAGCCTAGCCCATGTATAATACTTCAGTTTGTAATGCGAGTTTTCAAAAATCTTTTGCCGCAATGTTTCTGCTGTTCGATGGCAAAAAGAATGGTTATTTTCATAGAAAAGAAATCTGTTTGGAGAAGAACGCCTCTCTGTAAGTTCTGCTTGAAGCAGAACTACCACTGAAATTTAATTGTGGCCCAAAATTTGGGTCCCCATATGATAAAATCTGTAAGCCTCTTCTGGCCAGCTTTCTTCAAATTTCTGCCTCGTTTCAAGAAATCACATTAATAACTTTAATGTAATTATTATCGAGACTACTTAAAAGATGGCTTTTAACTTCCCATACCATCTACCCTACTGAGATTTAGAAAGAAGTCTCTTTATTGAGAACAAGTAAATGGATGATGTCAGCATATTACAATAGAGTCTATTTTGTAATTGAAAAATTACAGTTGTATTGCTTTTTTGACTGAATAAAAAAAGTTAAAATATTTGATTTTTTTTATTCAATTAAAAATAACTTGTTGACATCGTCTAACATAATTAAAATGAATCTGTCATACAAACACCACCTAAATAAAACCTATGCAGAAGTAAATAAAACCTATGCAGAAGCAATTGAGACGTGAGTACCATTCCATCTACATTTAAAAAAAAAAGAACAAGCAAAAAATACAACAAAAGTCGATCACCCAGTGGATACTTTCTCTACCATACATTTGAGGTGAAATAAGGGGACTAAATTTGATGATTTTACTTTCTCGTTCCGCAAATTCCTTTTTTTTTTAGTTCATTAAATTCTCTTGAACATAGTATTTACCCTAATGAAACCTTCTAGCACTTTAAAATCGACATGCTGGTATTGTATCCCTTCTTATCTTATAAATGCTTTCAACATCCTTGTTCCCAGAAGGGCATAAAAGATCTCACCATTCACTGGTGCCTAGAATGTGGCCCATAAGACAGGAATGAGGTGAGTGGCCAAAAGCAAAGCTGCAAAAATGGTAGAAACTCTCGGAAATGAATGCAACTTCACACAGTACAGTATCCTAAAAGCAAATCTACGGTTCCACTATTGTTAGTGAGCAATAATGGAAATATAGATAGGAGACATAGCGCACATGGACATTGTAAGGCTTGGGCTGCTTTGATGGTAGTCTTTACACATATTTTCTATTTTCACCTGTGGTATGGGGAAGCAGTGGGGACTGTAGAGGTACTCGTGATTCAATTGAGGAATCAAACTCTACCATTTACCCCCATCAATTGACCAAACTCTACCATTTCCCTAAAAGCTCTTAGGGATTTATATATTGTATTTAATAATGATTTTTTTTTTTTTTTGGATAGGCAAAAGAGAAAATATATATTAAAAGCACCTAAGGGAGGCATAACATAGTACACACTAAGTACACAAAAATACCTCTCCTTATTTTAAGTTCAACCAATTTACAAAATCTAACATAGACATTGTGTAGCCCTCAATATAACCCCAACCCCAATCTACAAAAGTATACATAAAACTGGATTTGATTGCTTAGTTAAACTGCTCAACATCATTAAAAGCCTTCCTATATTCATTTCTTTCCAAAGAGTCCACAACAAGCATTCTGCACAAGGGATAGGCCCTCCACAATTTTTTTCCCACAAAAGAGTCATGCCAAACCCAATAGGTTTCTTCTAACAGCATAATCCATAACCCATTCCACCCCAAAAAGAGTTTGTCGATTCCTCCTTACCCTTGCATAAGCAACACCTATTTGGGAGAATCCAACCCCTCCTCCTTTTGAGCTGGTCAAGAGTTGGAATTCCACCCCAAGACACTTCCCCAACAAAAAAACCGACTTTCACCGGTGCCCAAGTCCACATTATAATAGGAACGAAGAGATCCAACTGAAAACTTCCAGCTCTTGTATTCAATAATGATATACCCAAAAGGCCGAAGGCCACCCAAAAACTCTATGTATGCATTATTGTGTTCATCAAACTAAACAATGACTCATCACCTGACCTTGTTGTGTCCCAGTAAAGTTACATTCCACTATGATGAGCACGAATCTAGAAAACATGACAAGCCTAAATATAAAAAAATCCCTAAACCCTAAGTGTAGCCCTAATATTATATGAAATTGACAAGCAACAAAAATGAATGAGCTAGACTGAAGATCATTGACTACCTCAGATGAACACAAATCTAACAAGCAAGAATTTCTGAGATATGGTATAGTATGTTCCACATATAAACCAAAAAAATAAGCACATGATATAAAGACCATTCATGAGTGGAATCACATTTAGGAAGCCATTATCTCAATGCTTGACAAGTTTCACCCATCCGCATATTTTGTTTGAAATACTAACATTAAGAAACAATCCAACCCAAACATCGAAAATTTTCCAGCTAGTGTCTGCTGTGCTGGTAACATCACATAAAAATACGACAGCTTCAAATTTACTGAGCAACTACAAATGAAGTCATAAAATTGCAAAATACTATTCATACTGAAAGGAGCTCCTAATCAAACAAACTGAATCCCATGTCCTCATCACTCTCTTCCTTTGGTTCCTCCTGTAGTATTTTGGCAACCCAGAACAAACCAAACACATTAGGCAAAAAAAAAAAAAAAAATGAAACCATAATCAAAACATGTATGTATTACTCAAATAAAATTAAAGGAATAGCTCCTACCTTCTTCTCCTCAGGTGGAGGTGCAGCTGCACCTGCAGCATCACCGCCTCCAGCCATGGTAGCAACAGCCATGGGTGCGCCACCACCACCAGAACCAACATTCATGATTAGATCATCTACACTCTTCTTCTCTACAAGCTTAGCAAACAGACCCGGCCAGTATGATTCTACTGACACATTGGCCGCTTTAAGCAAGGTGCTGATCTTCTCGGCCTAGCAAATATCAGTCAAAGAAAACCCCAATTCCCAAGATAGCATATATATATATATATAAACTTTTCTAACATTATAAAATCAATTACAGGACACCACCACATAAAACAAAAAAAAAATCCCAGTGAAAGTAAGAAAAAATGGGACAAAACATTATAGGCTGTGTTTGGTGGCACAGAATTGGAATTCCAAGCCCGCTGATGAACTGGGCAACCAAACACAGCCTTGGGGGACCCAATAAATCAAACATCTCCCCCCTAGCGCTCAAATTGGATTTAGTTAAGGTGAATTTCTCTAATTCCTTCCGTTTTCATAAAATTTCTGCGCAACCAAACTGGTGGATGCAGATAAAATAAATGGTAAGGATACAGTAACGGGAATCCCATCGTCGTGGAGAATCAATATAGCGAGAGTGCAAGCCTGCTCTCCAATAGACATTCTTCCTAGCAGAAAATTACTTGATCTACATGTATTTACAACAGATTGAAATCACTAGTAAATCCCATAGCATCAAATGGAGCAAGAATATACAAAATGAAACGAAAAAGAAAAGAATTCAGTAGAATCAGAGAGAAAAGGAGAAATATGAAAATGAACTTACGGATGTGGAGAGGAGAGAGGATCGTTTGTGCCTCGAAGCCGCTCCGGCGCTAGGGTTTCAGGGTTTCGATATGGATGATTTTTAAGGTATACGCTTGGAGGCTTCGCTAATCTACACCCACCTAAATATGGTGAGTTCCACAGCCCAATTATATCTCTCCACGTAAACAAAGAAAAATTTTCAAAACTAGGCTTCGTTTTTGTCAGTCACTTAAAGGTGGGACGGGCCGGGGATGATCGAGCTTTTGTTCCTCTTGATTGGGGCTCGGGGACAAGCTCAGACCAGGGGGAATTCAACTCTAAGCCCAAGACCCGACCTAAGCCCGGGCTTTAATATATAATTATCTTTCCAAATAAAAATAATACTAAGGTTAATTTGGTAATTAGGATGTCAACATTTTGATCTTTTACCCGTTCTACTTCTATGTATGCTATTGATAGATTTTTTTTAGCTTAAATCGTGTCACATGTATAATATTCATGGATTTTTTTGGGTTTAGATTATTGCTCGGACTAGGCGCACATTGGGCTTAAAAAATCAGCCCAAGCTCAACCTTACACAGATTGGGTTCGGCTCGAGCCAATATGGGCTTTGGCCTGACATGTCCAGACAACCTAATCCATATACCTAGTTCTACAGTAACTAGGATAGGCCTAAATATGGTTGAGTCGGGCTTCAAAAACCAGCCTAAGCCTGACCTTAGATGGATCGGGCTACACTTGGGCCAAGCTGGGCTTCAAACATTAGATATATATATTCACTGCATTCCTACTTGGTCACTTATTTCATATTTGAATTGCATTCTTCTTACTTCATGAGGTTACTATTTTACACGTATTGAAGTCACATTGGGAGTAGCTTTGGAGAAGGAGAAGAGGAGATTAAACATAGAAATTGAAAATGATGTAGAGTATAAAAATTTGTGTTGGGGGAAGAAGATGAATGGGGGGCGCGAGTCATGAGTTTGATGCAAACCATGGTTAGGAGGAATCACCCAACGTTGGCTTTGCATGTATCCTACGTCTCTTTACCTGTCTTCACTGTCGTTTCATTTCCCCTTTCTGAAAAATAGAAAATGGGGAATTAGAGGAGAAAGAAGAAATTAAAGGGATGCCCAGAAAAAAAGGTGGCCGGTTGGGAATGGTGTCCATGTGAAGAGTGTCGGACAAAGCTGCTGACGCTGGTCGTAGGCGGTTCCGGGGCCCCACAAATCATCGGCTTGAACGACCTCTGAACCAAGTATTGAAGCTTTCAATCAAATCACGGGCAAAGCATTTCTTTTTCTTGGTTCAGAATTAGACAAAAGGCATCTCCATGGCTTAATCTAATCTAAGCTGAAATTAAAGGAGAGCATCACTCACAGTCACTCGCCTATATATCCGGAACTCATTCCCCACTCTCCTCCTTTTCACCCTACTTACATTGATCCAGAGGAGGAAAATCAGACCTGGGATTTTCCTTCTTTTGTTTTTCTGGTTGAGGCGGTGGAGTGGGTTCAGGCTTGACGGCACATTCTTCCTCGTTTTGAGTCCCAGTTCCCAGTTCTAGCTGCGTACTACTGAGTACGGATTGGTTACTTCTCTAGTAAGGAATTCATGGAGTTGAGTAAATTCTGCTACTCTTCTTTAGTTTTTCTCATCTCAGGTATGCTCGGAATCTCTTTTAAGTTTTTTTGTGTACTTTTTGGTTTCATTGCGTTTGGGTCTCGCTGTTACTTTTTGAGTAGGGATTGTACTGCCGGCGGTGGTGGTTGCTGTCGGCATCAATTACGGCCAGATCGCGAACAATCTGCCTTCGCCGGACGATGTGGTTCCACTGGTACGGTCAATTGGTGCGAGCAGAGTGAAGCTCTACGACGCAGATCCGAAGGTGCTGCGCGCATTTGCCAACACTGGAGTTGAGTTCATTGTTGGGCTGGGAAACGAGTACTTGTCGAAGATGAGAGATCCGGACAAAGCGCTGGCCTGGGTGAAAGCGAACGTTCAGGCGCACTTGCCTGATACCAATATCACCTGCATCACCGTCGGGAACGAGATTTTGACATACAATGACACTTCTCTCAATGATAACCTGCTGCCGGCGATGCAGGGCGTACACGCAGTTCTGGTTAACCTAGGGTTAGACAAGCAAGTCAGTGTCACCACAGCGCACTCGCTCGCCATTCTCGAAACCTCCTATCCGCCATCGGCCGGAGCTTTCCGGCAAGATCTGATAGAGTGCATTACTCCGATTCTGAACTTCAATGTCAAAACCGGATCACCATTTCTCATCAACGCCTACCCATTCTTCGCGTACAAAGCTAATCCGAAGCAAGTCCCCATCGATTTCGTCCTCTTTCAGCCGAACCAAGGGGTTGTCGATCCTGACACGAATCTCCACTATGACAACATGCTGTTCGCACAGATCGACGCCGTTTACTCCGCCCTGGCTTCCCTCGGCTTCAAGAAGATTCCCGTTCAGATCTCCGAAACTGGTTGGCCTTCCAAGGGCGACGAGGATGAGACCGGGGCCACAATTGAGAACGCAAAGAAGTACAACGGAAACCTGATAAAGCTGATGTCTCAGAAGAGAGGAACGCCCATGAGGCCAAACTCTGATTTGAACATTTACGTTTTTGCTCTGTTCAACGAAAACATGAAGCCCGGGCCCACGTCGGAGAGGAACTATGGGCTGTTCAAACCCGATGGAACCCCAGCCTATCCGCTCGGATTCAGCGGAATCGAAGTCAGCAGCAACACAACCACCCCTGGGTACGGCGGAAACGTCAGTGTCACGCAGCCGGCTACTTCTTCCACCGGTTATCTTTCCATTTCATCTGCCACGGTAAAGTTTAGTTCAACCGTTATCTAATATACGCCTATTATGCCATGCGCATCTTAGCTATCTAATTCATCGTAGAAAAATAATATAGAAAAAAAAAAAAAAAAAAAGGCCACATCCTAAAAACTCTATTTTAAATTTATTACTTATTTTAAAATGCCATTCCAAACGAGTCCTTGTGTTATTATTTTGTATATGAATGATGGTTTTGGACTGAAATTTTAGCCAAACCAAAATGGAGAAATGGACGCATAAATGGTGGGGATAGGGGTTTTGCATGTCAAACCGAAATGGACAGGTGTTGAATTGTTGAATGTAAAAGGTATAGAAAGATCAAATAGCTTGAATAGATTGCTTTACTGGATAATTGGCATCTAGTTCTTTTTTTTAAGAAAGATATTGGGTGGTATAGATTCCTTTACTGTATGTTGAAAGCATCATGTTGACAATGATCTATTTTATTGACCATGACAACACGTAGCGTTGCATTTTGGGAATCAATAATTGAGGAAGTGGTTGTCTCTAACGGTGTTCTGATTTCAGGAAAGATTAGGTTCCCGTGGCATTCTATCCTGTGTGTGCTTGAGCTGGATTGCACTGGCCCTTAGGAGTTGAAATGTGATTGAGAATTTGAAGTCCTTTACAGCCTCATCGGCTAGCTGTAAAAAAAAGGGAACAGGAAGGGGAAAAGGAATCAGGGAGATTGGGGGTTGGGGAAAGGTAAAATTCTGTTCCTTTGCCTGTACGCGATTATGTGTTGTGGGAATCATCATCATCTTTATCTTTTGGACTAACGAAAGTTTGCATCTTCATGGAAATGGAATTCCCAATGAGCCATACACCCCTGTTATCCTAGTGGCCTTAAACAGTAAACAGTAAACGCAGAGATTAATGCTTTTGCTGGTGGAGCCACTTTTCCGGTAGAGGGTGTAGGGGCCACTGAGAATTGAAAATGATGAATGACCGTTGCTTTTTGCTTTTGAGTTGGCACTTGATGTTGAGTTGCTGCTTTTCCTATTTTTGGTTTTTTTTGTTGCTGTTTCATTCTTTTTCTTTCTTTTTGCAGGGGCTATGTATCAGATATTAATAACGGTACGCCTGAGGAGATTAGGGAGATAATTCTTAGTTTTAGTATTGATTTACGCATATAGGACAATTAGATGAGTGATATTTGATGGTGTCTTGTATCACATTTGTTTCAGCCCATAAAGAAATGTTCATCATTTTCTGTCTTTGATTTCATTGTGCAGTTCCGGAATTTTTTATTTTGTTTTTGGTAAGCTTCGTTGCACAGTTCTGAAATCAAGCAAACAATACTACATCAATTCTAATTAAAGATGAGAAGGAAACTGGAAGGAAAGAACCTGGATGAAGCCATTTCAAATTTGGAGAGGAAAAAGTAAAAAAGAAAAAATAAATAAATAAATTTTAAGTCAATAAATATTTCTGAACACTTAAATTTATTTCAATTATTTTTTTCCATTATGTAAAAATTGTATAATTTTAAAATATATAAATTTCTAACTAATATTAATTATATTTACTATTGTTCCGTCTCCTCCATGGTGATAACATTTTTTCTTTCCGTCCGGTGACCAATGTAAGCCTAAATGATGCTCCCAGAATTGGATTGTAAAATGTTTCTTTCACGTTGGATTCTGCGCTGAAAGCAATGACCTTCGGTGTAAAAAAGATCTTTTCCTTGATATCTCCGCCACCTTTTACAATCCCCCCTGCCTTTTTGCCTTCTGACCTAAATTAATAGACACCTCCAATGGTCAAAACCGGTAATCCAAGGCCCCATACATTTTTCGACCAAACCAGCAGTTGAGCCATAACCATATATGCCATATAAGACTCAAATAATTATTGGAAATCTGATTTAAGAAAGGAGTAGGGACACAACATGATAACAATTTCAACTCTTTTATCTGACTAGCAGAGGGGGAGGAAGTAAAGAACAAGATTTGGCAAGAAGGTCAAGGTAATGAGGAAAGTGCTCACTATTTCTCTCCATTTGAAAGCCTACAGATCACAGATTAACCGGAATCTATAATAAGCCTATCTGATTGGCAACCAAAATTTCCTTTTTAAAAAAGCGTCATCAACATAAGATAAGCTATAGCTACTTCCACCTACCATCCTAACCGAATACAGCCCCTCATATTTCCATTATACCCATATTCCAACCTTGGTGTTGCTTCTTAAACCCTTAGCCTGTGCAGATTGGTCTGAAAGGCGCATCATCATCCTGTGGACTCAATTTTTTTTGGACCAAATCAGCTTTTCAGGTAAAAGAGGGACCATTAGAGCCACAACACTTCGAAATGCAACTGCATGCTACATACACAGCCCTCAAGAACTTGTATGACCCAGAGAAGGCTCCCCTGTTCCAATCTTTGGAGCTGCTTTAACTCGTTGATAGAATAACACATATGCAGCTGATGTCTTGATCTCGCTCTCGCCAACGGGAGAAACATGGCTGTCATCGAAATGGTACCATCTGTTTTCATCAATCAACTGCACAGTGGTAAAGTAAGCCCCTTAGTTCCTCAAAAGAAACCAATGTCCTCTGGAAGGATCATATAAATTCAGTTAGGCAATTTTGAATTACAGTAGGCAAGAGTGTGGCAACTACTTCTACATGATTGACTAGATGTAATATACTTGATAACACGCTAAAGCCTAGTAATTATTAGCTGAGATATGTTTGGTCACACAGCAGAACCACTTCAATCCCTTGAGACCTGGCTCAAGTGGCAATGGTTGGATGGGGGAGTAGAAGATCCCAGGTTGGATTCCCAACATCAATAATAATAGTTCATCCAGCTGGTACTCCCATTGAAGAAGACGAGAAAAACTTGGGGATTGTGTAATTTAGAAGACAAAAGAAAGAAACCTGGATTATGTAATTTACCTTTGCATAGGCAGAGTAGTGCCCACCGCCTAGGCCACCATAATGGTTGCTGATGGCATATAGCTCATAAACATGAGATTGTGAAGATGCATCCTTGCATTTCACATATTGGCTCAAGTCAAGACTATGAATGGGAAAATTTACAAGGGTATCAAGTTTGTTCTTCAGGTATCGGCTGTATGAAAATCGTTTCAAGTGAAACACAAGAATATCTGGCAACCTCCACAAGTCCAATTTCTTGGTGGCTTGTCTATGTTCCTTGCAATTAGGGCAATACCTGCATTGAAAATTTGGAACAAAAAGTATTGCATTATAACAGATATGAAGTGCATTAGCTTGAAATTACACAACTATGCACTGAAAAGGGCTTAAGAATACTCTTACCACATGTCTTGAGGTCCTAGAGGTTCTTCTTTCAGGAATGCCTCCAAGCATGAAAACAGGGTGATAGCTTCTGGCCTGGTCTTCTTTGCGGTGAACCCATTCTTATGAACCTCAGGAAGATCCCTGAGGTAGCTGGCATCATATAATTCATGTTCTTTGTCAGTCCAGTCCAACATAACCCGTATAAATTGACCAGGTCTTATGAGAGAATCCTTTTCAATAGGCTTGCAGCTCAAACCCCTTTCATCAGTAATGGAAAGCTGGAAGGACAACTCCCATCTGGACATTTCTTCTAGTTCTGTGCCATCTGTCGACTGGTTCCCAGATCCAGATTGAGTATTGCAGCTGTTTGTAGGATTATCAGTAGCTTCTGAAACGGAGCCATTTTCCTTGCCACTATGAACATTAGACGAAGAGGGATATGTTTTCCTTCTCAATGGAGAGAGCAATCTAGAAACGGCAATGTCAATATCAGCTCCAGTTTGAGCATCCTCTCCTAAATAAGTAACTAGTGGTGCTCCCAAAAGCTTCCTCTCACCACCCTTCAGACTGTCTGGTGTACATCTGCAATACCGGGGTGCTTTGATTATTAAAATATCAATGGGGGAAGAATAGGCAATACCTAAGTAATTAGACCAGCCTAGGAAAGATGAATCCTGTCAAGCATGAACACATTTGCCGGCAAACAGAGACAACAAACCTACCTGTCCATCGCACCACATACATTTGTTGTAAAAGGTTGTATTTACAATTTGTGTAATAAATTGTTAGTCTTTCATGGCAATGAAAGCACAATACATTGAATAGGATTATGTGAAAATCGATACATGCATTCTCATGCAACATTAAATAGCCAGTATCATTATAACCATCGGAACACTGCCATGGCCCCTTTGTTTTCAAGCAATCTAAGAATTAAAAGCAAGCATCAGATAAAAATTGACAAGCATGTACAATTATGTCACTAGAAGCCTTTAGGCCACCTGCAATTGAAGAACCGAATAGATACATATTTAAAGAAGAAAACGTACTGTTGCTGACACCTATGAATTATCTCCAGTCTTGTTAATCCTGCTCGTTTCTTAGGAAGACGGTAAGCCACAATATGTTCCTCATCCTTTATATTAGTCAATAACTCCGAAGGATTCTCTATGTATCGATATATCCGATGTTCGTAGACCTGGAAATTGAAAATTGTGCTTCAGCACTGCAACTTAAAATAAATAAGCAAAACAGCTATAAATAATAATTGAAATCTGAATGTTAATATCTACCTCAGCAAGCAGTAGATTTTCATCACTCTTCAAGCAGCATGCAGCAGCCAATGCCTGGCTAAGATCTTTACAGTAACCATGTTTTAGCACTGTCACAGTGTAGGGCATTGGAAGGCCACTTCCATCACCATAGAACACAGTCACCGTCATTATCCGAGTGACCGTTGAAGGCAGCGGCAATGACAAATACATGAACGGATCAAATGTTATTGAAATTTTGCTGCAAACTGGGCAAACCAGAGTTGACTTATATTGACCCTGAGTGTTTGGTTATAGACTGTTAGTGACCATATTATTATGCCTAATTCCAAGTTTCTGTACTCCATATTTTAAGTAAAGAAAAGAAATACTTTAAAACTCTACATCATAAGCATCAAGATATTATAAAATTGGACATCTGAACTATATTCCCAGGATGAACCATAGGTATTGTGAATCCAGTGCAATTTTAGAAGAAATCCCAGTGTGCGATTCAAACTAAAATCTAACAAGGTTGTACATATGATGACATTCTCGAGGGTGCCAGTGATATTAAGAAATTGAGTTAATTGACAGTCATGTCAACAAAAGGTTTTCTAAGATGAGAAATGAAATTGAAAAATCATATAAGACACTATGTAAGTACTAGTTAGAAAGCAGGGAATTGATTCCAGTAGACAAAATAGGGAAACAGTAATGAGCATTTTGGAATACTGTTGCACAGCCCATGAAACTAATTCTAGAGACCCCTCACAGGTATGCCTCATCAAAGAACTTGGTTTCAAATACAGGACAGCATGCCTATCAGACATGCCAGTTATAGTCCACCCGAAGACACGATTCCAAATTTCTAACCAGAATTTAGGGAAAAAAAAATTATACAAATCAAGGCCTCAGACAAAGCACGATTTAGTTTTTGACTTGGCACTGCAGGTCATGATAGAAATTCAGCACATATACAATGTGCAGACTGTGTTTTCCTTGTAACTTGCCGCAACAAACTTTTAATGTTCTGGCACTAAATTTTCTAAAGGAAGAAAAATTGCGATTTCTGAAGCTAAAAGAGAAGTGAACAAACTGATAAACCTTTGAAAAGGTTAAAGGTTTGAATCACAGAAACTTGAGTAGATGCTCAAGGAAGCCACTAGAAACTTCCCATTGTGTAACTAGAACAAACTCCATATGATATGGTAGCACAGTTTGCTTGTCCTCATTTACATATAAATAGAGAAAGCATCTTCTGTCTTCATTGCATCCTTGGTCATCTATTGCATATAAAGTACCTGCTATATCAACTTTTTGACACTAGGCACAGCAAGGAGCTTTCCTTTTTTTCTTTATCGGGGGTCGGGGAATACATATAATAGAACCTGGAACCCATCCCACTCATGGCTTTCTTGCAGCATACTTTTACATACTTTTTTTTTTATGGGTAACAGCATACTTTTAGATACTATTGATCTACATGTTAAAATGAACCTGGTATAAAGTTCTAAACCATCATTGTAGATTATGATAAACGGCCCACATGATGAAATGCATACATAGGAATTAGAATCTTTGTGATATGATATCTTACATGGGCTGGAATTTGAGTCTCTGGGATATGATAAATTCGGTTAGGTTAACCATGTATATGTTTGATGCTCCCAAAACCAATCATTATAGATGAATTTTTTATTTTTTTATTTTTTTTTATTTTTTTATTTTATAGATAAGGAGAATAATATTAAATAGGAAGAGGAAACACCAAACTAGTGCCCTCTAGGTATATAGGGAATATACAAAAGCAGCCCACAGACTAATCATTATAGATGAAATTGGACAATTGTAGATGGACAGTTTAACATTATTGGTATCAATTTTAAGCAAACAAGCAGCAACCTCGTACTTGCAAAATTTAAAAATACAACACAACAGTGTAAAAGGAATAAATTAAATTAAACAAAATTGCTCACCTGGCAAACATCCACAATTAATGAATCATTCCGAGCTTTATGATTCCTCCAACACTCGTCAGCAACTTCCTCATCTGGGCGACCATTTGAATCCTTTGTTTCAATATATGGCTTTTGTTTTACACGATTCAAATCTTCATGCAGTCCATCCAGTAAGAAAGCAAGAAGTTCCTAGAGAGAAGAATTTGTTATTCAGGGGAAACAAATTGATTATGTAGACAAATGAAGTATACTAAAAGTATTTACAAGAAGAGACTGTAATTGGGTTTTCAACATTTGAAGCAAAGAGTAGTGAACAACCAAACAACAATTAACCACAGAGAGGGCATAAGGCAGTACTAACTTGAGAATCGTGCTGATTATACCCACTGAACTGAGGAGCAAATCGAGCAAGTTTTCCCTTAAATGCACGAGGTGCAACTGGTGTCCGGCCAGAGGACCATAATTTCCTCAACAATTCACCAAAAGCAAATGCAAGCTCACCCTGCACAGCTACAATGGATATTAGAAACTTTACGCGAAGGGATTAAGAAGTAAAGGATTCCCCTCTGGTCATACAAGAAAAAAAAAACCTGGACAGAATAGTAGAAAGGATGAAAAATAAGGATAGCCTCATACATTCATTCCTAATGGATTTTGTTTGTTGATCTCCTCGGTGTAGTCTTGCAAGAAATACTCAAATATGGGGGGTGTATGTACTAAACACTGAATAGCACTGTTCATAAAGCAAGTGTTTCCTAGATTCTGCAATCCTGCCAAACCTCCCCTATCTCCTTTTGCTACACTCCTCAAAACATCATATCCATCCTCCATATCTGTAAATGTTGAACCTAAAGGACTTCCCTGATACAAATTGGAGGTATGAACTTTGGAATAACCATTTGAGAGGGTTGGGCCTCCTGCAATTGATACAGAGGATCTTGGAGGTTCCATTGGTACCAAAGCCAGTTCATTTCCGGTTGAATCCATGCCAAATCCAGAGGGCCAATATCCATCAAGTTGCACCTCCAAAAGAATCTGCAGTGGCGAGATGCATAAATAGACAGACTACAGATAAATCAAAACAAAAAACCAAACAACAAATTTGATGATGTTTTTGAAACTTAAAGGAGAACTACCCAGCCAGGAAAACAGAGTATACTAACTAACATTTTAGAATTACACACAGCCTTTATGTTGAATCAGAATATACAATGAGAGCACAAATTTCATTTAGAAAATGTGAAAAAAATTTATAAGCTCTTTTATAATCTATGACATGAGATTATCACAATCATTAACGCCTAAAACAGCCTTTGCTGAGGCTGGAGCTAGTCTCCTATATAATTCAGATAGGAAAAAATTATCAATCATGAAAATGATAGTAAACAAGGCAAAGCAATTCTATGGAAAACCAAATCCTAGATAGATGGCTTTGGGTGAAAACCAAATTAGAATAAATAAACAATATATATATATATATATATATATATATATATTTGTGTGGCATACTGACATAAAAACATAACTGCCGCCACAATGTATTCATCTTTGGCAGGGCAAGGTTGTGATACAAATAAAAATCACCTTATTCTCAGAGCCTATTCCAGTTTTTCTTATCTTTTCTTTCTTTTTCTTTTTCTTTTTTTTTTGATAAGAATATTCCAGTTAACTCTCTGCTCAACTAATCTCTAACTCCATAAAAACCTTACCCAAGTAATGATGTGTGCTTACATATATGCATAACCACATTGAAGCAATTTTTCATTTAATTACTGTAGAAAATAGCATTCCATTGATGATGCCCAAGATAAACTAGGTAAATTATGTGCCATTTGGGGCTCCATGGGACAGATGTAATGTCTAATTGTAGGAAACACAACATTTTGGCATTGACAGAGTTAAAAGTAGCACCTTGCAACAAAAATAGAAAATTTAATAAGCTAAAGCACTTCCATATGCATAAAA
Organism: Vitis vinifera; assembly: GCF_030704535.1. Lineage (NCBI taxonomy): Eukaryota > Viridiplantae > Streptophyta > Magnoliopsida > Vitales > Vitaceae > Vitis > Vitis vinifera. The sequence continues at coordinate 2,217,941 of NC_081806.1, read as the reverse complement.
ATAAGGTAAAGACATGTCTTTTCATTCTAGAAATCAAAGAAACGAATATAATCATCTAAAGATGGTATAATCCATGCAATTTCTTTCTAATACCAATTATTCACAGATAGATGCATTTTCCAGAGTACTTACATCTTGGTCCATCTGCAAGTTAGATTCCTCAAGAGTTTGGTTTGAAGCAACTAATATTGCTTGTTTCCGCTTATTGAAATAGTCCCATATGCGGGCCTGTTGATATTTTAAACCAAAAAAGGAATTGAACTTCTTCTCAGTAAAAGAATATAAAGGTAAGGAAACCAAAAGAAAACCCATACTCAAGGCTAAGTCACACAACACACCTTTTCCTGCTCTACCACTTTAAGTGTACACACCCTCTCATAAAGCTCATGCACAGAAGCCTGGAACAAATTATACAAGTTAGAAAATGAATGTTCTACAATAAAATATTGATCTTCATCCACCAATAACAAACCTAACAGGTCATACATTCAAGGTCAAGAAACCCAAAACCTAAACAGTATCCATTTACAGGGGAAAGCCCCTCCAGTATAAGCATAGAAATTCAGGAAGACTCCATAAGAAGCATATTGAACAAAAGAAGGCTCCACAAGACAACTGTTCCTAAATTTCTTGATGCTACTATAAGAAACAGAACAGTTACAAGCCTGAGTTAAGAAAATGACTTGCGAATGAAAGTTTCATTTTTCTTCTTTTTTTTTTCCTTTCTTTTTTCTTTGTTTTGTTTTCCTTTTTTGGAGCACAAATAAGAAATTCATGAGGAGGATTTCCATGCATCACTTCTCTCAAAACCTCACATCATTCAACCCAACTAAGCTAGAGTTCCTTGGTTGAGTGAAAACATTCTAGGATACATTAAAAAGTTTTTTTCCAACCCATTTTTAATGGGCAAGGAGATGAAGAAGGAATTCAAACCCATGAGAAGTCTGCAGTACAGACTTAACCAACTAAGCCAGTCTTTAACATAAAATTAAACATCAAATGACATGGGAGAAAGAAAAAGAAACTTAAGGGTAAAACACACACACACACACTAGGAAACATGGTAATTTTCAGGCCCCAGAAGCTCCAAATATTGCTCAACATAAGATTAGCTATGATGAACAGTCTCCATGATGTGTGAAAAAATTGTAGTTGTACCAAGGTTAATATAGAGGTTAAATGTAATGTCTCTACAACTAATAAAATGGTAAAAATGAAAGTTCCAAGGAGCAACTTCAACCAAAATTTAACCGTAAAGGCAAAATTAACAGTTCATAGAAAGTAGCCATTTCCATACATCATTAACTCTTAAGGTGAGAGATAACCATATAGGTCTATTTTGAGAGAAGAAAAAGAGGCAAAAGAAAGGAGTACCTTTTTACTCAACCTTATAACTGATTGACTGTTGTCTCTGGAATCAGTTAACTTAAGGCATAGTCGGTAAATCTCCACCATGAATTTCTTGTGAGTAATACCTTGAGAAATCATCTTTCTGGGTAATGCCGGTCCTCCTTTATACCTAAGTCAATGTAATGAAAAGATACATAAACATATGCAGCATCCCAAACAATTATAAGGAATAAAGCTTGTGCCTCAAAATTCAAAAGGAAGAACCAAAAAAGATCTTCCAAATAATATTGGAGCATATCCCCATATAAAATCAGAAATACCAATCCATAAATCACCTTTCAAGAACTGAGCAACAGGAGTAAAAATGAATGTCTGCTTTCACTGCTTACGCATTTATTATGGTATATCAAGGAATGCACTCCTACAGGGAGTCACATCCCAGACAACCCACATAACCAACAAGCCAAAGTGATATTTGACATGATCATGAAGCACCTAAAAACCCCATTAGAGTGAATGGATGTTATGCCCATCACTGTTGATAATGCATTAGAAGCAGAATTGGAAAAATAGGTCATAACAGAAATAATAAGTTGCCTTACTTCATAGTCAACCAATCCAGATATTATCAAGCTTTTACCTAAGTGATGGCACCGACAAGTGAATCAAATACAAGGAGAGTTTGCAACTAAGAGAGATGATTTGTGATTCACCAAGTTGAACCAGTAACCTACTCAAGGCTACAAAGAAGTGATCACAATCTCATGCCACTAAGAAGTTGGCTTCCCAAAAGAACATTGATAGATGACCATAAAAGACATGCCTACCCAAATTTTATATTGAAATTGATGACTCTGCATTAACCAAAAGAATCCACTTCCTCACTCTCCAGGTGTAACAACAAATCTGAAAATCTTAAAGCTTTCAAAAGGGTTCATCCCTTGCTATCTGGTGCCTTGGAAACCAAATAGGATCAGGAAAAGAACAATAAATTCAGAGGGTCATCCACAAATTCTCTAAAAACATTTCACACAATGCACCTGTGCACATAGCCTGATCATCTCTAAGCGTTTATAATGCCTCCCCATGGTTATATCCTACAGGCTCATCTCTATACCTTCCCTTCTTAGTTTGATCATTAATTTACTTCAACATCAATTTACTGGAACTTTAGGCCCACACATTAATTGTCATTTGTCACTCTGCTCAATAAATAATGGCACAACCTTATGGTTTAAGTACCAGTATACATGTTTGTCACATAGAACAGTAATGCACATCTCAATGCCAGCCATTCAACCCTAATTCTATGGGAAACAATTAAACAATAAAGGAACTCAAAAGGAAAGAAACTACCAATCAAAAACTCCTTTATAAAGGAAAAGATGTCAAGTATCACATGGTAAAGCTGTCTCAGCTAGAAAGGAATTAGAATGAAAATTTCCTACCAGTCAAAAAGCTTCTCCCAAACTTCTTGAGGAACTAAAACATAATCACGTCCCTCCTCTAGCGTTCTAAGAATCTCCAGATCATCAAGTTCACATTCATTTCCATTTAAAACAATATCAGAATTATCAATAGGTCCAGGTCTCTCTGCTGTCTTTGATGGAACCGCATCCAAACGCTGTGAATCAGACAAATGCCCATTAATTGGATATTCACCATTGCCCTGTCCAATGTATCTCTGCCAACTTGTAAACCATCTGAATAAATGGAAGAAAAAAAACCTAGTTACAACCGTGTGAACAATGTAAAATTGAAACAACAATCAATAAAAGAACCAAATAAAAAAAAAAAAATATCAGAGAAAAGCCATCATAGGACAGGTTATTCCATCATAGGGCATGTTATTCCATCAAACAAGCCTGTTAAAGACATTTAAACCTTAATTTCAAAATAGGGCTTGACAATTACAGCAAGTAAAAATGATGGAAAACAATTCAGGAAATTACAGTACACCTTTAACATGGATGAAACATGTTTGCAAATTTTGGCCTTACCATGAAGGTTTGCAATTGGAACACATAATCAAGCAAAGTTGGGTAATCCAAAATCTCACAACAAAGCCTTAAAGGCTTAAACATATTTTCGTGTCCTCAAGGATAAACATAAGATTTTGCTTGTCCCCATTAACAAGAAATCCTATTTTCTTAAATTATATTCTATAATTGCTTTTATTGAGTATTAATGTACAATTGCTGAATCACAAGTCAATTCAGATCAGGAATGGAAAAAACATTGATTTTATATCAGAAATAGGATTTATTTATTCATTTATTCATTTATTTTGGCGAGCACGGAAAAAATTGAAGGATGTACAAAAGAGGTTGATGATTCAAATGATTTTTGTAGTGTGAGAACTGTAGAGCTCCTGAATCAACATTAATGTTCAAAAAAGGAACGAGCAAAAATGATGGCTGGATCTCCTTGAAAATACCAATCAAGCTAAAACAAAACAAGTAACCCAATCAAATCGATAAATTTTTCCATAAACGGTATAAAAACGCAGCATGCAAAGTGAATTCTAATAGCACAACAGAACCGAAAAAGGGCAAGTGAGATTGCCTATTGGAAACAACGTAGTACAAGTTGCCTTCTTTCAAACTGGACTCTGATTTATTCATCAAATCATCAACAATCTGTTTCTCTTGCTCCGGTGTGTAAGGTAAGCAACTTCCTCCATTTTCCATCATAAAACCCGAATCAGCAATAGTCATAATCGATTTCAACCTGAAAATTTTCTGAAAACAGATAAATTTCCGTCAAAAACCGATTAAGATCTCAAGTTCAGCGGTCAAATCTAAACATCAAACCAAAATTTCAGAAAAAAAAAGGGCGAAAATGCATGGATTTGCTCACACTGAATTTGAATTGGCGGAAGAGATCGGAGCACAGAGAGAAAACACAATTGCGAAGAATGTCTGCAGTGAATGATTGAGATTCGTTGAAAATTTTGCTAGAGGAATTGAAGAGATGGAACCCTAGATTGCAGGGGAAGAAAGGCTGTGATCCGTCTTTCTCAACGATCTGTGCTTTTTATTCACTCGAGTCACGGTCCTTATATAGCCCAAAGCCAAAAACGTGCAAAAGGCGAAAACCCATTTATTTATTCGTAGCCTTCATTTTTTTTTTCTTTCTAATTATAAAAAATATACTTTTTATAAGAAGTTGTGAGGACAAAGGTACTTCAATGTAAATCAATTTTCATCATCAACTACAGGTAATCTTATGTGACACTGGAATTTGAATCTAAAATAAATTTACCTTTTTAACCCTAAAAGGATTGTTTTAAAAAATATATATTAGAAATGATTATTAGAATATAAATATATTAATTTGACTTTATTATTATTAAAATTGTTGCACTTGCACACTATTATAGAAATGGTTGTCTTCTAAAACGATTTCATTGCTTCATACCTTACAAATATTCTTGTTACTTAATAAATAAATTTTATTATTTTACATTGGAGTCACATTTCTTTGTATCCACTCATCAATTAATGGATGTAACCATAGCCTTCTAAAAGCAGCCGGGTTGAATGGATGTCATCAAATCACACATTCTGCCCCATTATCCCATGAATTGACGAGGCTAAACTGATATTTGCCAAATCAAATGAAAAATAAAATTATTTTCCTCATACAGGAGATGTGTGATAATGAAGTCTGAAGTATGCCAATGGAGATGGCTACTCCTCCTTACAACTAGGCCGTTTAGGTTAAAAAGGAAAAGGTCTTTTCCTTGCATGCCACTCCGGGAAGAGGATCACGCTCTTCAGCTGTAAATTCTTAAGCAGATTCCTTGCTTTAAGGCAATCAGCATCTCCGCAGATTGGGGCAAGGAGTCAGCTTTTGAGGTCTTGGTCAAGACACATGCACAGAGCACAGGTGGATCTTGGCAGGTAACTGGCTTGGTAGGAGGAACGTAAACGCGGGGCTATGAAAACCCCCGTTTTAAGATGTACAGAAAATGCATTGAAACGGGTTCACATTATAAACAACCGTACTCATCCACTTACACCGCGTCTTTTATCTCATTGACTTGGCCATCTTCTAGAAACTCTTTGCTGTGTCCAATCAAGAAAGCATTTTTCTGGTCATATTTCAAATAGCACGTAGATTTAGGAACTCCCTCCACAAAGCAACCAACCAGCAGAACGAATAAATCATTCTCATGCTGCTTTCCTAAATATTACAATCTAAAAAGAAAAACAACAAAAAAAACAAAACAGAACGGAGTTATTGACATCTCATTCTCCAAAAAAATAAAATTTATATGTACACTAATGCTACATCTTTTTGGCCTTCAGAAGCTCCAGCAATTCAGAAGCAATATTGAATCCCCATGCCAATCATGCCCCAGATGAGGTTGGCAACAAAAAGATGGCCGAAAAATGGAAGTATGCACCAATCTGATGTGACCCCAATAACAAATCTAGGACGACTTAAAGGCATCTAGCCAACTTCCTTGCTAATTTTTTTTTTTTACGTTTAAGGAGCTGGCCATTTTCGCTGAAACATAAGTTGCAAACCATCCAAGAGGGACAACATTTAACCATAGAACCCAGCTGCCCCCCCAGAATTAGGATATTGAATCACAAACCAAAGAAATCAGCCATCATGAACTCCAAGTCTATAGCCTGGTTCCCACCTCATCTGAGCTAGCTGAAGCCTCACTTCCAACAGGACATGTTCCACCTCCCTGAATCTCATCCTCACTGAATATGCTCTCATCGCTAGAATTAGAAAATGGTTCAATGTCATCATCACTGATGATAGCTGCCTTTCGTCTTTTCCTGACATCTTTTATTCCTCGGCCTTGCAGAGCCAGTCGTCTGCGTCGTGCTTTCCGCTTGCCCTTTGGAAACTCTTCTCTGTGTGATTCAAGACTCTTGCTTTCTACCTCCTTTGCCATTTTGCCCTTGCCATATTCATTATCATCCAATTCAAAGCTTGATGGTTCAGCATCAAGCTTGCGTCTCTTCCTGCTCGCATTGGTCTGATACAGAATTATTCACACTTCAGATTTGGATAATGTTGTTATAGGGGACAGTTAAATCCAAAAAAAAAAAAAAAAAGTCAAAGACACTGCAGCCAAATCCAACACTTGAACAAATGAGAGCACAAGTTTTCTACTTAAAACTCTACTTCATGATAACAGGTAAAGCGAATGGAACTACTGATAGATGATGCCAATGGAGACTCCACCTCCAGGTTGTATGTGTGTCCCACAAAGATGAAACTTATTCAAAGACTGATCAAATGCAATCAGCCTTCAGTGGATAAAAGAACATTTGCACAGAAGGACTATGATAGCATTCGATGGCTACAATAAATAACATTCACTAATTTGTTAAAAAAAAATAAAAAAACCCAATGAAGACCAACTGTGAAGATGTTACATGGTGCATCTAGTGGTAGATAGGTAATTCAATCTAATAATCAGGGCTGTCAATCAAAATAGCAGTCTATCCACCAAGCTAATGGAGGTTTCAAGTCTCAACACATAATAATATCATGCATACAGAAGACAAATTTTTTTAATAATGATCATATGATGTACCTTGGGACCACGATCAATCAACCGTGCCCATTCATTCCGGTTCCTCAGGCAATCAAGAACAGCCTGCGAATGACTTGAATATGCATAACGCTCTCCATTATGCTTCCTCAAGTTATGCCAGTGCTGCAAAGGAACAAAAAGAGAAGAGAAGAAACAAGCGAGTTTATTCCCTTGTTTACAAAGAAGGCAACCAACTAATATACAGAAGATATCAAGCACTCTATCTAACAGAAGCAACCATACCGGCAAGACTGCATTACAGAGTTCTTCATATGTCATGCGCCTGCCTTTGCTCATAATATCATTGATCAAACCTATGAATTAAAAAGGTAAAGTCTTAGACAGTGAAGAGCTCAGTAATACTTCTTTCTATTCTAATTTGATCACATTTCAGGAAAAACATCTAGAATTTTATGAAACTATAATTTTTATGAAGCAACTACCTGGTAAAGTGCGATGTGCAGGAACCCGTACAGTGCCCGCATCATCATCAGACATATTCCTTGGTGAATTACGTACAGATGCTAAATTTTGATCATTAACCTCATTTGAGGAGGATGGACCACTATTTGCAGTTGTGTTGGAGGCAAGGGGAATATTCTTCTTGACAGAATGTTCTGCTTTCGGAAACCCATCGTCTGCTTCCCTCTTCGTAGAAGCATCTGCTGCATGCACTGGATCATGTCTCCTCTGATCAGGTGAAGGCACTCTGTCCATTTTCTTGGCTTCATCATCACGCTCCCGAAAACCTCGAGACCCATCTTTGGAAATATCCTTGCTTTTTCTTCTAGGAATCTATAAAACAGAACAATATTAGCGACCTATGTTGTTGAAGGCTGCAAATATTCAAAAGGGGACAGCGACTTAATCTACACAGCAAAGTAAGACATCTTACCAAACCATGATCCTTTCCTCCAGAAGATGATGTTCGCTTTATCAGCATGCTTGTAGGAGTTGGAGAAGTCAACTGAGGTAAGCTACCCGCATGGCGCACACGTGGTACCCGAGGCACTCTAGGAGAACTATTAAGTTCTTGATGCAAAAGTAAAGCAAGCTACCAAAAACCAAAATAGGAGACCATGTCAAAGATAAACTTTCAGAAAAGAAATTTAATAAAATAAATGGCAATTCTGCTCTCACCTCTTCATCGCTTAGTGTTGCAGGAGAATTTGAAGGTGCAGTAGGATGCATAGATGACATATTATTCACCTTAGATGATGACTGGGAATTTGAAGTGCTAAACTTTTCACCTCTTTGTGACAAACTTGGGGCTGGTACTTTATTTTGTACAAGCACAGCACTCTGAGTTTGCAGTGAACCAGCAGAGTCACCAGAACCTGAAGGAACAGCAGTATTCTGGGCTGAAGATGCCTTAGAGGACGAGTGCAACACAGGATCTTTTGAATCTTTTGAATCTGACAGGGGTCTCTTGGAAACAGAAGAATGGGAAATCCTGTTTGAGTGTGATGCTTTCAAAGCAGGATTGATGGATGATTTTGGACGCTCTTTAACTGTTTTCCTTGGCATTTCATGCCTGTCTTCATCCCTGACCACATCACTTGCAGCATGATCTTTCTTACTGTTAGTATTGCAGTTAGAAACTATTCGTTCTTTAGCAATAGGATTAGAGTTCTGAGTATTCATGGGTTTACAGTTATCAGAAACAGATGACTTGGAGATCACAACAGTAGATGAACTCGGAGAAGATTTTCCTACACATACTACCATTTTACGCTGACTAGATAGTGCTTGAGAGCTAAATACAGTTCCATCTAATTTTGGTGGCTCTTCAGCTAGTTTTGAACCATGTTTGGGTTCTGAAGTACTTTTCTGCACTATCATGGAACCATCTGAGACATCTAATTCCTGCTTATGCAGACGAGTGCCACCAGATAATTGATCAGCTTTATCTGCATGAGGGTCACTGGCTACTTCTGCACTTTTGTCAACATCTTGTGCCTTATGGTCACTGCATTGCGAAAAGCTTAGAGCCACTAAATCATTCAATTTAGAATTTTCGGACATCTGATCTGCAGATATCCCTGGAATTTGAGATAGGTGCTCAGTGCCAATGGGCTTTACATCAACAAGTGCAGAAGACTGAGAATCCAAGATCCTTCCAGAATTATCATCATCCACATCTGCTTTCACTTTTAAATCAGGCTTTACAGAATTTAGCAACATGTCACCATTTGAATCCAGAAGAACTTGACTTTCTTTCAAATTTGATGCTACACTAGGCACCTCTTCGAAAGGAGGGTTTGATTTCTGTACATCGATTTCCATATTTTTATAGGAACCTCCATTATCATCTAAATTAGCAGCAGCCATGTTAACCACCTAACATAATATTAGAAAATGTCATTCCAATACAACAAGTAAAATCTAAAGCATATAAGAAAAGCAATTCCTAAGATCACAAATAAGTCAGCAACAAGATAAATTAAACAATCCTTTGTTAAATAACATATGCATACACTGCATGTAAAACCACTTGGTTTCAAGAAGCAAACCGATAGCAAAAATATCCACCATAAATTTGCAACTCTTCCATGGAGGAAAGGCTTTTAACAGGATACTTCCACAGAACAATGCCAAGTAAACGACCTACAAGTTTCTAGTATGGGAAATCTTCAACAAATAGTTCTGAACTCCTAAACCACATCAATGCATCTAGTATAATTCTGGATGGGGTGCTGCAGTTGACTAACAACAGCCAATTTTCTCTGTTTCCAAACCTCCCCAATGCAGAGATGATTTTTGCTGCTACTTAAGAACAATTTAGGGTGGGGAATTCAACACGATATCTGGCTTCCACCAATGAGGCCTGTTTTGATCTGACCAATGGAATTATAAGTGTAAACTTTTACCTATCAAAAAGCGTTTATGGTTGTCTAATTCAAGTTGAATAGTCACAGTTGATGTTCCCCACCATGTTATTTTTTGGGAAACCCGGAAGAGGGGGGGAAGCGTGGCAGGGTGCAAGGATAGAAAATTGGCTTCAAAGCAATAAAAATGCAAAACTAAATATTATTGACCAAGCATCTTGTTTCAAAGAGATACCACTTTGAATTTGCGCTCTTTTCGTTTTTTCCTTCTTTTTATAGGCAAACAAGAATATTATTAGTAACAACTAAAAAAAAGGGTGCATCAGAGATCAAAGTACAAACAGGGTAAACGGAGGCACCAAATTGGCAAAGAAAAGGATAAAGAGAGAAAAAAACCCTCTGTCCCATCAAAGCGTCCAACCAATCAACAAAATCTAATATAGACATTGAGGCTCCATCTAAAAACTTCCTAGCCCAAAGCCAAAGCAAACTCAAGAATGCCTTCCTGCACTTCTTGCACACAAAGGTCCCTTGCCAAATTAAAAGAATCTAACAGACCATAGAAGACAACACCCACCCAGTCAACATTAAATAAAGAGAATAGAAAATGCCACAAGATCCTCATTTTAGCACAATAAAGAAGTATATGAATTGTATGATCAACCGATTCTTCTTCAACTTTGCAAAGATGACATCTATTTTCCAAAGTTCATCCTCTCTTTTAAATTTTCTCTAGTCAAAATTATCCCCTAAACTGCTTCTAAGCAAAGAATCCAACTTTTTTTCTTTTGATAGACAATAAGAGAATGAATGAAAAAAGTGCCACACAGATGGGGTACCCTATGTATATAGGTAGTCTACACAAAACATCATAAGCATGAATGACAAAAGACAAATACAACAACAGCCTACAAAAAAGCCAAGCTATCCACAAGGAAGAATATCTAAGAAATCTATAATGGAGAAGCTCTCCATTTCGAATGAAGCATGAGACCACTCCAATAGGGATTTAACGACAAACTCCTTCAACCTTTGATCTAAGAACTTCTCTTTATTGAAAGCCTCCGCTTACACTCTTTCCATATACACCAAAGCAAGCAAATTCATATGCCAACCAGTTCTTTTCTTCTTATCCAACTCCTTAAATTTCCACTCAATGAGTAGATTTCTCACAGAAGCTAGAAACACCCATTTCAGCTGAAGACTGCTAAGAGAAATGATCATAGCACTTTTGTCTTTCCACAATGAATTAAAATGTGATCAAATAATTCTTCATTGTATTTACAAAGGCTGCATCTATTGGCCATTGTCCATCCCCTCTTCATTAAAATATCTACAATTAAGATCTTCTCCCAAACCCATGCAAAAAAAGAACAGATCTCAGGGGAGCTTGGGATTCCCAAAGCTCTTCAACTGGGAATACTATATTACTCTAAGCACATTAAGATTTGTAGTACAACTTGATACTGAAACCACCCCTCCTATCCTTTTTCCAAAATAAAGTGATCTCTACTTCTTGCACTTTCAAAGGTTAGATAAGATCCAGAAATTAGGTCACCACCTCCATCTCCCAATCTTAGAAGGGCTTTCTAGATTGAACCACCCAATGGTCTCCACCTCTTCCCTCCCATAAATGTGCAATTGTAGCATTCTTGGAAGAATATTTTGAAAAGCATAGGGAATGCATCTTTTAACCTAATTTCCTTTACACATATGTCCCATTTTGTTCGTCTACCATTTTTTAATTGGATAGCTAGCCGAAGACTAAAGTCTTCCCATCCTTTTCTAATGTCTTTCCAGAAGCTCATACCAAAGAAGTCCTTCACCCCTCGAGCTCTGCCACCCCTCCAATCCCCTGAATTTTTCATGGATAATCTTCCTCCACAAGCTCACCCGATCAAAAGCAAACCTCCACGACCATTTGCCTAGCAAAGCCTAATTAAGGACCTCCAATCTTCTTATTCCCAACCCTTGATGCTTCTTATCCTTGCTCACATCTAACCAACTCACTAGATGAATCTTCTTTCCTAAATATCCCCCCACAAAAAGTCTCTAAATTTCCTTTAACCTGATCCTCACATTTTTAAGAATTGAAAAGAAGGGAATAAAATGAATTGGGAGATTCAATAGGATATTCTTTATAAGGACTAGTCTTCCTCCTTTGGATGAGTACTACTTTTTCCAAGAAGTCAATCTCCTTTTGAACCTCTCCTCAATTGTATCTCACCCAACACAAGACTTATAAGGGGCCCTAAGAGGTAAACCAAGATGAGAAGTAGGAAATCCCCTCACCTTGAAATCACAAAGAGAATCCAATCTGTCCAATCCTCCACCTCCTTGACTAGAATAATTTCACTCTTTTGCATATCTATTTTCAAACATGAGACAACCTCAAAACAAGTGACAATCCACTTCCAGTATCTCAATTTTCAACTGATCCATATTAACCTCAAAGAATAGAAGACTATTGTCACAAAATAAAACCGTTCCATCTGCAAATAATAGGTGCAAGATGTGTATTCCTTCTCCTCCTTTGCCCTCAACATTGAAGTCAATAATGAAACCTCCCTTCTTAGCCCTTTTAATTAGCCAACTAAGGACTTCCATGACTAGCACAAAAAGATAGAGAGAAAGAAAATCCCCTTACCTCAAGCCTTTGCAAGTTGGGAAAAAAATCTATAGGGGAACCATTCACCAAAACTGTCATTCTTGCAGAGGATATGCAGAAGTGGATCAGCTCTCTCCATCTATAATCAAAACCTATCTTGTCCGACACCAAAAGGACAAACTTCTAGTTCACATGGTCATAAGCTTCTTCCACATCCAATTTGCAAATTATGTCCACATTGGAACTTCTCTTCCTTGAATCAACACCCTCATTTGCAATTAGAACTACATCAAGAATTTATTTACCCTCCACAAAAAACATTTTGATTGTTTGAAATCACATTGATAACAACCCTTTTCAAACTGCCCACAAGACTGATTGGCCTAAAATCCTTAACATCTTCCATTCTTCCCTTTTTATAGATAAGAACCAGAAATCTCGCATTGAGGCTACAGAAAAAAGAATCCAAATTTTTATACACCCAATAGTTCCAAACTACATTTATCGGAGAAACCCAAACAAGAGCAAAAGACTTTAACTAAGAAATTTCTGCCTTTTGATACCCCCCTCAATCAATCTCTCTTCCCCATTCCTTTTCATTGAATGTTTTTACGACTTCAAGATAAAGGCCTCAAGACTTTCCAGCTTCCAATCATTGCACTATCTTGAGAAGCAGGAACTCCAATGCCTTATAATTTTGTTTATGAAATTAGGAAACGTCGAGACACTTTCCACCTAAACCAAAGTGACCCACTTGGCCCTACTTCTCCTAACCTAAAAAGAAAGAGGGGAAAAAAAAAAAAAACTCACTGCCATCTTACTTTTTTTTTACCACTTGTTCTGTCTTACTTTTTTTTTTTACCACTTGTTTATGGCATTAAGTGATGTCTGAGGATTACCTTTTCAAGCAAATTCTTACTTTAAATAGAGAATCTACTAGGAGTGAAGGACAAAAAGATCAAAGGGAACTCTAGAATCATGTGTGCAAATCCAAATGGGTACCCATCTTTGCCATCCAAGTGGGTGAAGATACACCTAGAGAATCACTAAAAGTAGTGGAGAAGATGACGAAACAAAATGAAAATATATGAATATAGCTTGGAAAATATGAACAATAAAATGGCTTATGCAAATCAAGCCACTCTAAACGCAAATATACTTAAATCAATCACAAAAATATGTAAATTAACCATGCAAAATCAGGTTTAAATCAGATTGGAATAATAATAAAATAAATAAATACCAAACAAGCATCATTCGATATATCCACAACCTATTCATGCATTCCCGTCCATTCAAGTCTGGCTTTAAGCCAATTACAACTCAAAAGCAAATCAAAATCTCATGACTTAGTATATATACATACAAAACAGGCATTAGGCAACCTTGAAAAAGCAAGAATCAAAGCTAAAAAAAATGAAAATGGAGAAACCTAGGTGAACCGGTTCATTGAATGATGTCAACTAATACAAAACAATTATTTACAGTAAGAAAATAGTATCACACAAATCAAAATAGCTTAAAAATGCATAACAAGGTTATGGGATGAGCTAGTCAAAGACAGACATGCCTACTAGTTGATACATGCCCAACAAGTATGTCCAAAAAAGGAGGAAAATGATTCTTAATTTGCTGAAGTTCCTCTAAAACAATTTCTTACTTCATTTGAAATCTTTAAAAAAAATAAAAAAAATGTCCCATGCCTTAAGATTACGTGCTTAGACAACACAAGTGTCCACCTAAGTGGGACCATGCAACATGGCGACTAATAACAAGTGGCATCTTAAAATGCAACGATGAATCTTTAACTGTAAGTTTAAAATTTTCACGCTTCCAGCCAGTCCAGTATTTGTTCATTATTGAGTTCCTATATGTTGATTAAACAGGTAAGTCCATACTAAGATGCCCATCAATTATTTGTGAATATAAATAAAAGAGTTGCTATAGGTCTTGAAACTAAATGCCTTGTATCTTAATTATGAATCTAACAACTCAACAGCATAACAACACTCCCTGCTGAAACCAACCCGAGACTGGAAAGGTAAAAATACAGAAACAAGACAAACACACACATAAAACTATAAAAATGGTGTTGTGGGGGGAGGGTGGGGGGGAGAGAGGAATAAAAGGCAGGGATTACTATTTCTGCACCTAATTGCAAAGGATAGCAGCCATATCAAAGCATACCTCTTCCTTCATAGGAACACTCTCAACTGTGTTGTTTTCTAATGTTGATGATACGATGTCAGTTTTAGGAGAACTTTCAGATCTTGCAGGAACTTGATGCTCGGTCTTATCTTCATCTAGACCAGCTCCAATGGGAAAATCGTGTCTAGATGCATCAGCAGGAAAAGATTCCGAATGGTGCTCAGCAGCCACTAAGCTGTCATTCGACTTGTCAACATTACTGTCCACTACATGAAAAACATCAGATGCAGGCTCTGTGGGCAGAGTGCCCCTCAAATTCCCTTTATTGTTACTCTGATTATTAGTCTTGGGAAGCTTGGAACTTCTGTCTTCGTGATATTCCAACTGTTTTGCATCACTAGAGGATGTAAACCCTGTAAATGAAAAACCAAAAAGACCAAAAAACAAAAAACATAACAACAAAAAAACTGGTGTCAATGAGCCAGTAATGAAAATTCCAACCATTTTGCATCACGAGTAAATGAAAGCCCTAGTAAAGAAAATTAATGACCAAATGATTGGAGCCAACATGTGCATATTACTTACTACAACAAATGCTCCACCATTTACATTCTTATTGAAACACAGCAGACAGTAAAAAATAAAAAGCAAGAGTCTATAGAAAAGATTAAATAGCCATAGTACCAGCATCATATGTATTGGAAACTCCATCAACTCACCTGTTTTGGAAGAATGTGAACCTCTTCTTTTAGTATCCTCTTTTTCAGCAGTCCTAATCCTCTTCTTTCCACTGCGATCCTTTGATGGGCCGAAATCTTCTTTCTTCCTCTTACTCGGATGAACCACAAATGGACGGAGTAAGCTTCTCTCCTTCTTCACGCCATTCTGAGCAGGCCTAACATCAGAATCCCCAGCCTCCCACGTCTTCAGCTCTTTTGTGGCTGGTTTTCTGTCAAACCCACCTTCCTCAGTTTGGCCTCTCATATTAACCAAAGCTGCTGGAGCAGCCAAAACAGCCTCCTTTGACAGTGAAAACAGAACCCCGGCTCCTTTGTCCACAGGATTTTCATTTTCTTCCTCAATTTTAGAATCAGCCTCTTCCTTCTCATCCCAACAGGGGAACTCTCTATACTGGAAATTGAACTTCTTGGGCACGTAACCAGTGCACTTCCACAACTCCGGCGTGAAAACGGAGGACAGACCTTCAAACAGGCCAGGTTCGCCTCCCGGAATGCCCTGAACATGTACCCTCTCCTCAATTGGTATATCCGTCCACAGCCTAAAAGGCCGTCTAGCAGGAATATTCGATCCATACGAACTCTCCATCCTCATTGTCTTAGTGGGCAGCTCAACCAGCAATTGAGCAACCTCCGTCTCCTCGCTATCATTCCTATTATTCTTGCTCTTGCATTTATCGCAAGCAAACAACTTCTCCCCCTTCACATAGCGCGAGCACCGCGTATGCACCCACACGCCACATTCATCGCAGTTCACCATCTCTTCCCCATCATCAAAATTCACACCACAGACGCAATCCACCGTCCAAGAACCATCCACCCAGTCCTCGGGAGGATCTGAGCTAGGAAGGCGGTGCGACCTTCCCTTCATAGCTCCCTACTCTGTGCCCTAATCACAACAACCCTACCGCTCCTCCAATTCCCCAACACCACAAACCCTAGCCCTAATCCTGATTCTCATACTCGTCCGTCGAATCGAATGGTTCAATAACCTACCCCCAAATGCTTCCCCTAAAATCCATCCCGCCCAAAATTACATAACAAAAACCTATTTCATAGATTACAGTACCTCGAAACCAGAATCTATGATCGATTTTGACCGAGTTCAGAGCTTGTTTTTGATGGACTCGCTCTCAGATTCTCCTATTTCTCTGGGCAAAGCTGTAGGCGATGTGTTGAAGAGCTTGAGATGCGAAGAACGCTGAGGAAAGCTGAAAATCTGAAAAGCTGAAAAGCAGAGTCTGGTTTCTCACGATCTCTATCCCGAATCCTCACAGAAATGGCTTCTCTCCAACGAAGAAGCGGAACCCAAGACAACGTCGAAATTGGCATTATCAACTGACTGGCGTCCGTATCTGTTGAGTTGCCTTGGGCCCTCGGCTTGCCTCCAAAATATCCAAGCCCAATGAAAGGGTTGGCCAATGGGCCCACAACCCATAAGGCTCCGTTTGGAAAACGCTAAACCGGAGACTAAGCCACCAAAAGAAAAATGAAAAAAAAAAAAAACTGCAAAAAATGAATTTTCTTATTTGATTTATCACAACAATAAAATAAAATAAAATCTTATATAATTAAAATATTTAAATATTTATATATTTTCAAATTCTTGAATTCTTTATACACCACACGAAAAGAGAGAGATATATTTTAAAAAATTTAAAGTTGTTGAAAAAAAGAAAAAAGAAAAAAGAAAAAAGAGATGAATTTTAAAATCTTTTATTATAATTGTTTTTAAGAACAATTTTATATTTTTCAAATAAAAGCACATTTGATAAAATAAAAAAACACTATTTTCTAAGTTTTGTTTTAAAAATAAAAAATATGATATTTTTATAAAATATCTTTTAAACGTTTATAATTATTTTCATTTGTTTACTAAATGTTTTTTTTCTAAATAATTATATAAATATATAAAATGATTGAAAATAAAATATTAAATATAAAAATTATTTTTAAAAATGTTAACAACATATTAAAAATATTTGGATTTCTAAACCATAGCATCTCAATGATTGCATTTCCAAAATTTTGAAGTGACATTATAGGGAATATTATTATAAACTTTAAAACCAAAGAGAAGACATGTAAAAATCAAACATATTTAACAAGAATCCAAATTTATTTTTATTTTTAAAAATTAAAATTAAAATTCTCATTAAAATTACTAATGAAAAGCTAAAAGTAATAGTTTAAATGATATTTAATTTTCCTTCTCCATATGAAATCAAATATCACAATTACATCACCTCATAAGGAAAATGGAATATTTTTATAAATTTTTTTTTCCTATTTTTAATATAAATTAAAATTGGATGATAATAAAAAAGAATTTATTAAATTTAATTTAATTTTTATTCATTTTATTTTTGTCAATTAATTAATTATTTTTTATTACAGTCAATGATTACGATATGATTAACACGAGACATTTGCGTAATTTCGTATTAACATCCCGGCTAATCAGACAGCACTCATTGAGAGTACAGCTTAGAACACAAAGATACTCGCTTCCGATACAAGCCACATGCCGATGCAAAACGCCATCCGATCTGGACACTGAGTCCGAGGACTCCAACGAAAACACGAAACTACCCTCACAGCGACTGGTCTTCGTTACCAGCGTCTCAGTGTGTGTTGGCTCTACTACGCCTCTACCCAGGTACGCAGTACGGTGAGGGAGTTGGTGAGCAGCATCATCGCGCATGCAGATTTGGATATATCCACCAATAATTACTCGCCACGTCATGTGTGGACACATGACATGCATGCCATATGGCACATAGAAGTCACACCCCAGGGCATACGCCCAACATATGGGTCGAACCCCGATCATCGCCATCATATGACGATGTGAAGCTGGTTTACACATTCGATCCGAAGAGCTTATTCGCTCTCTCGTCGAATCACTGAAAAATTTAAATAAAATCAAACAAAAATTAAAAGTAAGAAAGAAGAATGTTTTTTTTAATACTTGTTCTCCAGTTTTATTTGTTGGGTTGAGTTGTGATTAATTTTTTTTTTTCTTTTGTTTCGTATAGTTTTATCCGTAGCGATCTCGATGCGTTTTTGGAATCCATCAATGGAGACGATTTGGAGTGGTGGTAGAGGTACGGCTTGATTTAGGAATGCATTGTGTGGTGTTTTCTACTTGATTTTAGGGCATTTTGGTTTTGATCGATGAATCGTGGAGTCAGGTGTTAAGGAGTTGTCGAGATAAATATTTTTTTTTGTTTGGGGGATTCGATCATGGCCGTTGTTGAGAATGGTGGAGTGGATTTGGGGATCAGCGTTGGCTCGTCGAATAGGAACTTCGACGCGGCGGCACCGGAGCAGAATGTAAGCGGCGATCAAGAGCATCTGGTGAGGGCTCGGATGGTTGATCCGAGTTTACATCAGAACAACAACGGTAACGGTCCGATCCTGAGGCCGCACGATCAGGGCCTATACATGAAGGTACAACAGTTTCAGGAGAGGGGGGCTGCGCCCCCTGCCCACGTTAGCAGTCACAAGGCTCAGGTGGCGTCGGTTCAGCACAACCTTGACCGCTCGCAGAAGATCGGCGTTCAGAATATGCAGGTGGGGCCGGTAGCTGCGCAGCATCGCTCCAATGGTGGTCATTTGCAGAGGAATGGGGACTCTGGTGTGGATATGAGAGAGTTGCAGGAGCTATTCTCTAAGCTGAACCCCATGGCTGAAGAGTTTGTTCCTCCATCGCTTGCTAACAATGGATTGAACGGTGGTTTTTACTCTAACGGCTCTGAGACGCATAACAATACAAGAAATGGACAAGTTAATGGTCGACGGGTATAACCTACCTCTGATTCCTTATTTTCTGTAATTATGTGGTGAGGGAAAAAAATGGAATGCTTAAGAAACTAACCCATTTTTAGCATTTCCATCCATTTCTTCCTTTTCAACAAATGGAACCTGTTCATAATACCATCTTTAATCCTGGTGTGCTTTTGGTTTTGTCTAGAAGAAAAATAATTTCGGACAAGGCAAACGGAGGATGAATAGTCGAACAAGTATGGCACAACGGGAAGAAATCATCCGGAGGACTGTGTATGTGTCCGATATTGATCAGCAGGTATATAATTGTTCTGGGTTGCCGCTACTATTCTCTTTTACTGGTTTTAGCGTGCATCAAATGTTTGACCTAATTATTGGTAATTATGCCAATAGGTTACTGAAGAGAAGCTTGCAGCTCTATTTATAACTTGTGGGCAGGTATTGATGCTTTTTGCTGCTTTTGGGTGGAGATTATTTCATTACTTTAAACAGAATTAGGTTACTGAAAAAGGATTTACATATGAAGGTTGTTGACTGCCGTGTATGCGGTGACCCTAACTCAGTTCTGCGTTTTGCTTTTGTTGAGTTTACTGATGAAGGTAAGTAATTAACTTACCTAAATTCTATATGGTGCATAATTCACAGGTTTTTGGTTGTTTATTTGACTCTGGGTATTTTGGTTATGCAGAAGGTGCACGGGCTGCTTTGAGTCTGGCAGGGACAATGCTTGGATACTACCCTGTGAGGGTGCTGCCATCTAAAACAGCCATTGCACCAGTTAACCCTACATTTTTGCCTAGGGTGAGAAACTTTGCCATTATGATCGTTTTCATTTTCCAAAATTTGAAAATTGGAGTTTTGGTGAAGTTTCTCTCCTAATAACATGATGTTGGTACTTTGGACTTCAGAATGAAGATGAACGCGAGATGTGTGCAAGAACAATTTACTGTACAAATATTGATAAGAAGGTACTTTTTATGTTTCTTTATATTGAATGTGCTCCGGTGTAGGACTAGGAAACACTTTTTCTTTTCAAATCAATGTTGTATTTGTTTGTTTAATGCAGGTCTCTCAAGCTGATGTTAAACTCTTTTTTGAATCGGTCTGTGGAGAGGTTTGTAATCATGCCTGTCTTGAAAATGAAGTTATGTTTCTTAACATTGGGCTGTTTTGGTTGAGAAGCATAATTTAAGAAAACATTTTGTATGGTGCAGGTTTATCGTTTGAGGCTTCTTGGAGACTATCATCATTCTACTCGCATCGCATTTGTTGAGTTTATAATGGTAATTGGCTGTTTCTCTTTATCTATTTACTTTAAGATTGTTGTTGGATCATTAAGATGACATGCTGATAATTTTACTGGATGTATAGATTTCCATTTCTATGTTCAGTATTTTGCGGTAGGTTTAATAATCATTGTCCCTTAAGTTCTGTTATCCTTTTGTGTGCAATTGACATGTGATTGTTGCTAGCTTCAACCTGGTTGAATAAGAATTGAGGACAACTTGTTTTTTGGCAGTCATGATTCCTCTATCCTGGTAGTTTTTCAAAAAAGACCACTAATGGGTATGGCGATAGCTAGAATGTATATAGGAGAAAATATGGTGGTGAAAATGGGCTTTTAAGGACTGTAATTGTCATGATATGAATTGCTTGGAGTATTTGGCCATAACCATGGTCCAATTTTTGATGCAGAAATTAGATTGAAGTTATCTCCCCAGTTGGCTATGCTAGATTTGTTTATAGCATAATAAGGGTCTGTAAATGCTCTTGTGTGTATTTTTCAGGAGTTTCCATATACCCATCATTATCATAGTGTCCTTTGTAGAGCTGAAAGGGTATGGATATATAGGGACTTGGGTTGATGAGGCAAGTTTGAGCTTTCGCATTGCGGTTTGTGTGTGACTGTGACACCATTGTCTCCTCCTAGGCCAATGAATACTTTTCAAGCAATATCAAGGGGATTTTTTTGGGGTCTTTAAGAGTTGAGACAATGAAGATCAAGTTGATTAGGTTTTTTTTAGGGGAATAATGCTTATGCAAGTATATTGGAATTTATAGCTAGTAGGCTAAAGCCTTAACAAAGCTCTTTTTAGATTGTCATTTTTCTTCATATCTTTTTGTCATCTCTAGAAAGATTTGTTTATGGTTGGAAAATATTCGAAGAGATTTCCATTTTTGTTTTAGGGTGGGTGGGGGTGGTTAGGGTTGGGGGAGGAGACAAAGCTGCAGTTGGTGAATTGGTTTCAGTAAATGGTGTTGGAGATTTGGAGCATTTGCTAATGAGAGTGACTCCCTTTGGAAGTGGGTTGTTTTCCCTTGTTATTCTCAATAGCCATTGCCAAGGATGCATGGCTAATCAAGGGGTGGGAGTAGGAAGGGGAGGGTGGATGTTGGAACCCCATGGTCACAAGATAGATCCATGATCAGGAGCTAGAAGGGGTGGAAGCCTTTTCCAGAAGATTGCAAGGGTAGGCAATTTGTAGGGATATAGTAAATAAGATGATTTGGTTGAACTCAAAATGTGGCAATTTCTCAATTAAATCTCTTTGTTCCTTATCTAATGAAAGATTAAAGGCATCCCCTACAAGCATGATTTGGAATCCTTGGGTCTTGTTGAGGGCTGGCTTTTTTGCTTGGAAAGCTACATGGGAAAAGATTTTGATGTTGAGACAGGAAAGATTGGAGAATTCTGAATGGATACTATTTGTGTAAAGGAGAAGAAGAAATGGTTGATACATTTTTCTTCATATTTCGAAAGCAATCATGCCATGACAACTAATTTATGCACTATTTGGGATAGAAAAGGTGATGCACTCCTTAGTAAGAGATGTTTTTTTTTGAGTTGGTATGGATTTTTTGTCTGGAAGAAAATGGAGAAAGTTTAGAAAGTTGCTCCTTTGTGCTTATTTTTGGACCATTTGGAAGGAATGAAATATGAGAGTTTTTTATAACAATGAAAAAGCATATCAAACTAACAAATAATCCTTTATGTACAATTTTTCAAAGTGGATTAGAGTATACATAGTTGCTTCTTATTTGTAATGGATTTTATTGATTGACTAAACTCTAAGTAAGACACGAATTATTTTTTGTTTATCCTTTCACTTTGGTTGGCCTTTTGGCACTTTTCTATAAGCTCTAATAGGAGTTCCTTTAGTCAGGTTGGAAAGATTTTTACTAAATAATAGATACCTTGATCCTCTAAGCTACTACTACCAATGATCTCAATGGGATTTGTCTTATGGATGCTGTAAGGAATTGTCGTTGTATGTTTCCATACTCTATCTAGGCCATGGGTTGACCCTAAATTGATTCTTTCCATTCTTAGTGATGTGAAATTCGATTTATATATGTGCTTCCTTGGAAATTGGGGTAATTATTACAAGTATATCATGCTGATGTTGCCTTTTCATTGACCATAAGAGAATAACTTGTTTTTGTCAAACTTTTTGCCATTTGTCTTTTCATTTGATGTCAATTGGAGGTTATATATGGTCTTGGGTTCGAATCCTTCTATTAATGATACCCTAAATTTACAAAAAAGGCAATATTTGATGAAGGCAGTTCCTAGGGGTGGAAGAGTTCGGTTTGCTGTGGAGTCAAAATCTTTTGAGATTTTGATTGATGAGTCAGGTGATAAATTGAGAGGGTGCATTTGGGAGAGATGCAAAGGTATAACATCTTGGATCAGATTTGGGGACGTTAGTCTAAGTAGGAGTTACAGGCTGGTCCCATGCATGGGAGGAGGAGGGTAGGAGTTACAGGCTGGAGAAACGTTTAAATGAGGCGGGAAGATTTATCTTTTGCTCGGTCCGTGATGTAGAGGCAAAACGTTTTTGCTTAATCTTCCTAGAAGGGAAGGGGCTGTCAGGTGGGTGGAATATTTTGGCAGAGAAGCTGAGAGTGTTGGGAGTAGTCCCCATTGGAAGCTTAAAGACTCCTCTGTTTAGAGAGGTGCAGAAGAAGGAATTGGAACTAGAAACAAGGACCTATGCGGATGTAACAAAATCTAGAGCGGGTAAAATAGGAGATAAGGTCTGGTTGGAGGTGGGAAGGAGGGTGAAGCCAGAAAGAGTTGAGCTATTGGATCGATGTTTAGTGGGCAGGTGGGAAAATGGAGTGAATCCATCACTAGAGCTGGATTTTCTGAAGCATTGGGCTGGTCAAGCTTGGCTCCTAAAAGGTAATTTGAACATAGATGTTTTGGGAGGAGGGTTCTTGCTCTTTGAGTTTGAATGTTCAAGTGAGGCTGAGTGTGTCTTGTCGAGAGGGAAGAGAAGGGTGAAAGACAATGAATTAATTCTGGAAAAATGGCATCCGGAGGTGGGTTGCTTGGGTAATAAAGTCATGGTTAAAGAGGCTTGGGTGAGAGTGGTGGGCCTTCCCCTTCATCTATGGAGTTGAGAGATGTTTAAATTGATTGGGGATGGCTGTGGTGGTCTGATTAAAGTGGATGAAAAAACGGTTTCTATGGCCAATCTTCAATGGGCTAGATTGTTGGTGAGGGTGGAAGGAAGGGATTTCCCTTCCTCAGTTCAACTGGTGGAGGGATCGGGATGTTATTCAATCCAGTTGTGGTGGGAAGTTCAGCCCTGGTATTCTCAGGTGATGCCGGCGGGAAGCGGGTGCCGGAAAGGTGATACAGAGATTGAAGATGAGGAAGGGAGTGGTTTAGGTGACGTGTGCAGAGGAAACGTGTTGGAGAAGGAGGCGCAGCTTGTGGAGCAGATGGGAATTCAGAGTGAGCCGCCCTGTGGAAGCTCCTCGAAAGGAGCTACAATCTTCTCTATGGAGCCAGCTGCAAGGGGGCCTAGTGTGGAGGAGACTGATGGAGAGGATAGGCTAGAGAATAGGGGTCAAGGAGCAGGTAAAGTGGCCATAAGGGGTGGTGTTGGGTTGGGGCTTGCCGCCATTAAGGTTGGGCCTGATATTGGGGAGGCCCAGATTAGAAGCAGGCTTGGGGTAACGAAGAGCAGTCTAGATTGTGAGGAAGCCCAGTTGTTTGGGCCGGAGGAAGCAAAGCCCATTATATTAAAAGGATGGCAGATGGGCTGTGAGGAGAAGCCCTTTTATATCAAGGGCTCCTTAGTGGGCTGGGAAGGTTTGGCCGAGATGGGCTGTGGGCTCGTGGAAGAGGGTTTAAAAGGTATTAGGGCTTTCTCTCTCGTTGACGAAGTGGAAATGGGAGCTAGGGCTATTGAGGAGGATTCGCGGGCTGGTGTTAGAGATGACGAGGGAGTCGCCTGCTGTCACAGAGGGGATTAGAGGGCTTTTGAAGATTTTTCAATGGTGTTTAAGGTATGGTTAACCAACGACGCTCTAGCAGCCGAGGCATCCAGGTACGAGTCAAATTTTGTGGAGGTTGGGGGGGTTCGGGATTTCATCTCTTCTTCTTCTTCTTCTGGGTGTGAGAGGGCTTTGGTGGTGAGGGGCTCTTCGGGATTAGACGAGACTGTTGTTGGTGTTAGGTATCAAACTCCGTTGTGTGCAATGATGAAAGATGGCAGCCCGTGGATGATGGACTCGGTGAAAGAAAATTCTAAGGGCAATAATATGTCAGATGTTGTTGAGGTGATGCAAGAAAGGGTGGATCTTGGGAATAAGTGGGATGAATGTAGTTTGGTGAAATTCAGTAAGGCATTGGGGTTCTCGACTGAAGGTGTTGAGGGGGAAATCCTACAGTTATTGCTAAAACTAAAAACTAGAAGAGACCAAGGCAAGAAAAAGGGAACTTTAGGATTGACAAGGTTTGATCGGGAAGTAAAAAAGCTAGAATGTTCGATTAATTATGATGGTGAGAGCAGAAAAAAAGGGTCGGTTAGAAGAGGAGGGGACAGAGCTTTGTGTATTAAATGAAATTAAAAATTCTATCATGGAATGTCCGTGGGGTGAATGACAGAAATAAGAGGAAACTAATTAAAGCCTTAATTAGATCCCAAAATGTGGATTTAGTCTGCCTTCAGGAGACTAAAATGATTGAGATGTCATTAGGGGTAGTTCGGAGCCTAGGGGTGGGGAGATTTTTGGAGTGGGGAGATTTGGATGCTAGGGGAGCAGCTAGAGAGGTGGTAGTATTCTGGGATAACAGGGTGCTAGAGCTAATGGGATTGGAAGTGGGACTCTTTTCCATTTCCTGTCGTTTTAAGAATGTGGAAGATGGATTTAGATGGACTTTCTCAAGAGTGTATGGCCCTACGCTAAAAAGATACAGAGAAGCATTTTGGGAAGAATTAAGGGCCATCCGTGGGCTATGGACTGATCCATGGTGTATTGGAGGTGACTTTAATATGATCAGGTTTCCGAATGAGAGAATAAGAGGAGGTAGAGTGTCTTCTTCAATGAGAAGATTCTCGGAGGTGATTGATGAGCTGGAGTTGAGGGACCTCCCCCTTCAGGGGGGGCCATTTACCTGGAGTGGAGGTTTGAACAACCAAACTATGTCAAGAATTGATCGTTTTTTGGTGACGGAGGACTAGGAGAGCTACTTTAGCGGGGTGGTGCAGAGTACACTGTCCAGGCCAGTGTCGGATCATTTTCCCATCCTCTTGGACGGGGGAGGGGTGAGGAGGGGGCCTGTCCCCTTTAGGTTTGAAAATATGTGGCTTCAGGAGGAGGGTTTTAAAGATTTGCTTGGTGGGTGGTGGCAAGGTTTAAGATTCAGTGGTTCCTTTAGTTTCATCCTTGCTGAGAAATTGAAGGCACTGAAAGTCATCTTAAAATCTTGGAACAAAGAGGTTTTTGGGAAGGTGGGAGTGAATAAGAAGTTGGCTTTGGATAAAGTGGATTTCTGGGATAATCAGGAGAAGGGACGAGTTTTATCCATGGAGGAGTTGGAGGCTAGAAAGGAGGCAAAAGAGAATTTTGAAAAATGGGTTCTCATGGAGGAAATTTCTTGGAGGCAAAAATCAAGAGAGGTGTGGTTGAAGGAGGGAGACAAAAATACTGGTTTTTTTCATAAGATGGCCAACTCTCATAGAAGGAAAAATTGCTTGTCTAAATTAAGGTGAATGGAACTTGGTTAACAGAGGAGCAGGAAATTAAGGGAGGGGTGGTTGGAGCATTTAAGAATCTTTTGACTGATCCTGGTGAATGGCACCCATCTATGGATGGTTTGGCTTTTAATAGGATTGATGGTGAGGAGGCAGCCAGGTTGGAGGAGGCGTTCATAGAGGAAGAGGTCTTTTCTGCTTTATCAGATATGAATGGAGACAAGGCTCCTGGCCCAGATGGCTTCTCTCTCAGCTTTTGGCAATTTAATTGGGAGTTTGTGAAAGTAGAGGTTATGGGCTTCTTTAAGGAATTCCATGAGCGTGGCAGATTCGTAAGGAGCCTTAATTCAACTTTTCTGGTCCTTATCCCTAAAAAGGCGGGCGCGGAGGATCTTAGGGATTTTAGACAGATAAGTTTGGTAGGGGGGTTGTATAAACTGTTGGCAAAAGTGTTAGCTAACAGACTTAAAAAGGTCATGGGGAAGGTAGTGTCTTCAGCTCAAAATGCGTTCGTTGAAGGTAGACAAATTCTAGATGCAGCCCTAATTGCCAATGAGGCAATTGACTCAATGCTGAAAAGTAAGGAGAACGGGGTGTTATGTAAGCTGGATATAGAAAAGGCTTACGACCACCTAAACTGGAATTTCTTGTTGTCGGTTTTGCGAAGAATGGGATTTGGGGAGAGGTGGATTGGCTGGATATCTTGGTGTATTTCCACAGCAACTTTTTCGGTGTTAATCAATGGTACTCCAGAGGGCTTCTTCAACAAATCAAGGGGTTTGCGTCAGGGAGATCCTCTTTCTCCTTATCTTTTTGTGATTGGAATGGAGGCCTTTAGTAGGCTTATTCATAGGGCTATGAGAGGGGGTTTCCTTTCAGGATGCAAGATAAATGGTAGAAGAGGTGACGGGACGTTGGTTTCTCATTTGCTGTTCGCTGATGATACTCTAGTTTTCTGTGATTCATCCCAAGATCAGATGACTTATTTAAGCTGGCTGTTGATGTGGTTTGAAGCCTTATCAGGTTTGAGAATCAATTTGGATAAGAGCGAAATCTTGCCGGTTGGGAGAGTAGAGAATTTGGAGTTGTTGGCTCTTGAGATTGGTTGTAAAGTGGGTAGGCTGCCAACTTCTTACTTGGGGATCCCTTTGGGGGCGAATCATAAGTCCGTGGCCGTTTGGGATGGAGTGGAAGAAAGGTTTCGGAAAAGACTTGCCAAGTGGAAAAGGCAATTCATCTCTAAAGGCGGGAGAATGACCCTTATCCGGAGTACCTTATCAAGTATGCCTATATATTTGATGTCGTTACTTTGAATTCCTAGAGCGATTAGTTTAAGATTGGAAAAAATTCAAAGGGATTTTTTATGGGGAGGAGGAGCTTTGGAGAAAAAGCCTCATCTAGTAAAATGGGATACCGTGTGTTTGGATAAGAGTAAGGGTGGTTTGGGAGTTAGACGTTTGTCTATTCTCAATAGGGCCCTCCTTTGTAAATGGAATTGGTGCTTTGCGAATGAAAGGGATAATCTATGGAGGCGTGTCATTAGTAGGAAGTTCGGGGAGGAAGAAGGGGGGTGGTATTCTAAAGAGGTCAGGGAGGGCTTTGGAGTTGGTTTTTGGAAGGATATAAGGAAGGAAGGTGCTCTTTTGCAAAACAGGGTGGGCTTCTCTGTGGGGAATGGTAGAAGGGTGAAATTTTGGAAAGATAATTGGTGTGGGAACTCCACTCTCTGTAATTCATTTCCCTCTTTGTATGCCTTTGCATCTTATAAAGAGGCTTGGATAGATGAGATGTGGGATCATTCTGGAGGTGAAGAGGTTTGGAGTCCCAGATTCTCTAGGCCCTTTAATGACTGGGAGGTGGAGGAGGTGGAGAGATTACTTGTGATAATTCGGGGGAGGAGGCTTAATCCTCTTGCGGAAGATTGTTTGTTGTGGAAAGAGACAAAGGATGAGATTTTCTCAGTTAAATCTCTTTATAGCATTTTAGATTCAAGAAGAGGTGTTCTATTCCCTATCAACATTATATGGAATCCTTGTGTGCCTACTAAAGTGTGTTTCTTTGCTTGGGGGGGGTAAGGTGTTAACTTTGGATCAACTCAAAAAGAGGGGGCGGTGCTTAGCCAACAGATGCTTTCTTTGCTGTGAGGAAGAAGAATCTGTTGATCATATTCTTATTCAGTGCTCCAAGGCTAGAGTGTTATGGGAATTATTATTTGCTCTTTTTGGTGTTTCTTGGGTCCTTCCTTATTTGGTTAGAGATACCCTTAGTGGGTGGAGTGACTTTAATATGGGCAAGAAGCGTAGAAAGGTGTGGAAGGCAGCCCCTTTGTGTATCTTTTGGGTGGTGTGGAAGGAAAGAAATAGGATTGCCTTTGACAATGAGGAGCTCTCGATGAATAGGTTGAAAAATTCTCTTGTTTGTAATCTTTGGGTGTGGTCTAAACCAGTTGTAAATGAAGGTCCTCTCTCTTTACTCGGTTTTTTTGATTGGCTAGGTGCTAGGTGAGGGCTGGTATTGTATTTCTGCTTCTTTTTGTGCCCTAGGGCGTCTCTTGTATACTCCCTGTATGTTTTTGGGCCTGCTTTATGGGGCTCCTTGCTAATATATGCTTTTTGTGTGTTTGCCAATCAAAAAAAAAAAAATGAAACCCTAAATTTACTTTGTGCAAGTTGTTGCGGGGCGATTAGTACCCCAAGGTTTCGGTCCCCATGGAGAGTCCTAAGTGCTTGGCCATGAGAGGTTCTTTGGTTATCAAGAAAAGAAAAAAAAAAGAGAGAGAGAGAGATTGATCCGATATGGAGTTTTCATTTTTTTGATAGATAAAATAGAACATATATTAATAGTTCCTAAAAGGAGGTGGAGCATAGTACACATGAATATACAAAAAAAATCCCGTATAGGCGAGAAGGTTAAGAAACAAAAAAAAACTCTCTCCTTGCTTTAAGCTCAATCAGTCTACAAAATCTAACATAGAAGTTGTTGTGGTCCCCTATATACCACCCTAGCCCAATTCAAAAAAGTATACATATAATTGGATCTGACTGCTTAGTTGGATTGCTCTGTATCATTGAAAGCTCTTCTATTCCATTCCCTCCTATGAGTCCACATCAAGCACAAGTGAGCGACTCTCCACGCATTTTTCCCCCTTTTTCCCCATGAAAGATTCATGCTAACCCAATAGATTCCTTCTAACTGAAGAAAGCATCATTGACTCCACTCCAACAAGAGAATAAATTGGGTGCCATACCATTTTCACTTTTAAGCAATGCTTTTCCTGAATGTTTTTTTGTTGGTTTTTTTTGTTTTTTGGCTTTTGTATTTCGAGAATAGTTAACCGTTCTAAAACATTGAACCAAATACGCCCTGTGTTTCTCTTGAGAACTTTTATTCTACTCCTAAAATTCATCAGAAATAAAACATGGTTGGCACATTTTTGAGTGTTGTTTCAACGAGTTGGTTTAGAGGAGGTGACAATGTTTATGGTAAACTTTGTTGATTGGTTAAGCTGAGATCAAAATATAAACTAACATTAATTACAACTCAAGGAGGCAAAATTTCAGCAAAAGCTAAGATGGCTGCCACTTAATTAGCTAAGCTTGGAACCCACCGAATGGAGCATCCCAACTCAGTTGCAATATCAAATATTTGGCATGGCCGTCTGTCTAACCTCCATGAATCTCTTTTCTTTTTTGGCATCCATAAACTGACAATATCCTATCAAAAATAAATAAAAATAAAAAATAAAAATCTATAAACTGACAATAGCAGAATGTCCTTCCACTACAAGATTGGACAAGCCCAAAGCTTTAGCTCCATGAGGCCTTCAAGTAAAGTTAGACTCAATAGCAATGCCCAGACCCCCCCAGGCTTAGTGTAAGCTTTTGTTACTCTACCGAAACGATATCTTATCATTCCACCAATTCCAAGATGCCCTGGAGTGCCTAAAGAACATCCTTGAAAGTTCAAGTTAAAGGGTCTTTCATTCGGCATTGACGATACTTTGTTACCTTCTTTTGCTAGGGGCTATTAACATATTTCTTTGCTTGCCTATGAAAAAAGGGAAAAAAAAAAGGTGGATTGCAACGTGTAGTTAAAATAGTATATTTATATGCAGATTTATACACACAGGTATGGATGCTGATTAAAGAATGTGTTGATACAATATTAGAGTAGCATTGTACAATTTATTTGAAGTGGCTTGGGCTTTGGGTTGTTGGATCAGATAGGTGTTGTTCCCAACTTCCCAAAACAGTTGGGATAAGTTTAGATGAGTGACACTGACAGATTCTTCCCTTTGGGCTCCTGAAATACTTTTTTAAAGAATAATTTTAAAAAAAATTGTTTAGTATAAATTATTGGGTTAGATATTGAACTTGTGGGAAGATTTACAATGGTTGCTGTAAAAATGAGGAATTCACTGATGAGGCAAGGGACACTGCTGGTACATGGATTGCCATAATATATGATGATAGTCAAGATTTTGATGAGCGAGTCAATCATTTTGCAAGTCACCCCTATAAGGATATATGATAATAGATCTGCAATGTATGTTGTTACTCTTGCAGGCTGAAAGTGCAATTGCTGCTCTCAACTGCAGCGGTGTTGTGCTTGGTTCCTTGCCGATAAGGTCAGATTTCATTTTGTCTTCTCATTTCTGTTTTCAACTAGGAATTTCATAAGAAAATCTTTGTACCATGTTTGCTTGCTTTTAGTTTCTAAGCCAACCTTTGCTGTTATGTATAATCAGGGTAAGCCCGTCGAAGACGCCTGTTCGGCCACGTGCTCCTCGTCTTCCTATACATTAATCATCTTTGCAGGTCCAGAGACTGATATTAGTACCCAATTTATATATTTAAATACACACACCCTTGTAAAGATGTTTACCAATGCTTCTGGTCGATCTGTTTCATATATACTCTTTTATCTTTTGCTACTTGGCCTGGGATCTTTGTGATCCATACAGGTTACGTTTTGTTGCTCTAGCACGTGTAGAGTTGGATGGAACTTCGAGGTTTCGGAAGATCTTATGTATGATTGCGTCTTAACATGGACTATCGTGAATGTCCCCAAAATCAAACCCTTTAAGCTGTTCTCAACTATCTTCTTGTTGATTTATCATGTTCTTATCATGTTGTTTTTTCTTTTTGGAGTGTTGCCTGAAAAACATACACTGAACTCTGCCACGTGTTCTTATGTTTTGGAGCATCAAGCCGAGAAGTGGCTGACTTGCCATAGCTCATTTTCATGCCAGGTTTGGCCCGTTTCGGAGACTGGAAGGACGAGTCCATGATAGATTTATTATTTGTGTATAATCAACTTAAGCATATAAATCATCTCTCATGGACAACAAAAATTTGGGTTGTTTGAGATGGATTAATAACCATACTAGAGAAGGATGAAATCCAAGGAGAAATGAATAGTTTTCAAAAATGCTTCTTGAAAACAGTTTTTAATTATTTTCAAAATAAAATTATGCCTAAGATCTCAAATTCACAGTTTGTTTTTCATAAATGTACTATATATTTTATAATGTAAGGGTTTTTAAATACCAAAAAAAAGAAGTAAATTTGATGGGTGTGGAAAAAATTATAGTTTTTTATTTTTTTTCTTTTTTTTCTTTTGACATGTAAATGGAATGAGAATGAAAGTAGATAAGAATGAAATACAGTGAAAAAGAAGACGAATTAGAAGAAATTGAAATCTTTACAAAGGTAGCTTTTGGTTTTTATGAAAATAAATTTATGTAGGTTTTTTTCATTTTTATTTTCTATTATTTAATAATTAAAATTCATCCTAAAAGCAAATATATTAAAATATATTTATTTTGTAATATTTTATAAAATATAACAGAAAAAATTTAAAATCCTTCCATAAATTTTATTCTCCTTTTATGTCAAACATATATTAATATTATATAAACAAATAAAGGTTATAAAATTAAAATTAAAATTATATAAATTTTTTTTAGAGGAATTCACTAAGGGGGACAAGGTCCTGAGTTGAAGACATGAAGGTTTGTGTAGGTTTTGATGGGTATAACCGTATAAGACATTAAGGAGTAAACTTAACCAAATTAAGTCATTTTGTATTTATCTCCTTTTAAATTTAGTGAATTTATCAGATTTAAGAGAAACTATGGAAAATATAAGAAATTGTGATTTTTCTTTATTCCACGCAAGAGTAAGAGTCCAATATCACCACCCATTTTTTATTCCACGCCGTATATCAGTGTTTATTTGCATATGCAGTTGGGTACTGATCAATGCCCGCATGGTACAGCTCAAAGGTGTAGAACGCATCTCAAGGATTTCCCATCAGCAAGCAGCTGAAATGCTTCATTTATCTTCTCAAATGGAAGCTCATGAGTGATGAACTCGTCCAAATTCACCACCTGAATTTAACCATAAACATGACATCAGCTGTACATATAATATATATGTAGAAAGCATTAGCCATTAGCTGATGTATAAAAGGGTATGTGAAAGTGACTGACCCCGCGCATGCATTGTTGGGCAAAATGAGGAAGCTGGGTCTTCCCTTTGAAGTCTCCGAACACTGATCCTATAATCCTCCGACCATCAAACAATTCCATAGGATGGATAGGGAGCATCCTCGGAGTTGGATGAATTCCCAGAAGAACTGTCATACCCCATCCCTGCTATACAAAATTTATCATGTAACCCACCCAATTCATATTCTTTACAAACATACGCTTTTAATCTCATTCTAGCTGACAGTATCAAGGGCACTTGAATTATTAGGAAGATATGTATATATGTATAGATAGAAGAGTAGTTGCAATAAATGAAAGAAAGCAACATACCTCATGGGTGGACAAGAAGGCCTCCCTCAGAACGTCCAAATTGCCTGCACATTCAAAGCTGTAGTCTACTCCTCCTCCTGTCATTTCCTGGATTATCTGCTTCCACAATTATTTATGTGTGTTGATTAATTAATCTTCAATTTTTCAAGTTGTTTCGTAGGTCCAAGATTCATGGTCCTCCAATTCTAGATTATTCAAATGGTTGGTTCATTAATGGCTATGTATGTATAATACTAACCTCATGCACAGGGTTCTTTGAATCATTTGGGTTGATGAAATCAGTGAGCCCCATTGCTTTTCCTATTTGTAGACAGAGAAAGATCAGAAGAATTAGACCGAACCCATCAAACGTTGAATCACCACTTTTACATATGTTTGACGCTACTGAATCCACTGTTCAATGGTTCATCTTTTTCTATAAAAACACTAGGCACCTTTGATAAATTTGTTTGGGTTGATATCAACTCCTATTATTTTTGAAGCTCCTCTGGTCCTTGCTCCTTCAGCAGCCTGCACCATTGAAAACCGCCAAGGTTATCAGTCACAATCTCTGGAATATTTCTCAGTCATTTAGTATCTGGCATTGTTATTAATATATATGCCTAGGACTTTCGAACTTACAGCAAGACCAACTGAACCCAGCCCGAAAATCGCCACACTCGACCCTGCTTGCACCTTGGCAGTGTTCCATGCAGCTCCAAGCCCTTCATCGCCCATTTTATATGGCCATTGCCCAAACACAATACAAAGTTAATAAAATTTCACTGCAGTTTGCTAGTTTCCTCGTCAATTATAAGAGAACACAAGGAAAATGATACAGGTGGAGGGTACTAAATGAGATGATCTTAAACAAAATTTGAGGGAGGTTTTGGAATTATTAATGACGGTATGGGAGGATCTTCTAGTGACCCACAGGAAAGAGATGGAAAGTGATTAAAGAGGTGTAGTTCTTGTGATCATGACCTGTATCCATTGCTATCTATCCACATCTACCATTAATTCATTGTCGCATGGCCATGAACCAGAAGGGACAACATGAACATTTTTTTTAGTAATATTCATCATCGTCTTTAGTTGGAAAACCTTTGATTACCAGAAGAGACGCCACAGCTGAGCAAGATCATCTTCTTGAGAGGAGCCTTGGAGTCGATCTTGACGACGCAGGCGGAGTGAAGGACGGTGTACTCGGTGAAAGTTGAAGTGTTGAGAAAATGGAAGATGGGTTTCCCATCTTTGGTGGAAAACCTACAGTTGCCGTCGTTCACCATCACGCTCCTCAGCGGATGTACCCTAAACCTCTCACAGAGATTAGTTTTGTCGCACTTGCAGTAGACGCAGTCCCCACACTCCCCATTAAAGATTGGAATTACATGGTCACCTTTCCTCATGTCCACAACACCCTCTCCCACACTCTCAACAATTCTGCACCCCACCAACAGGCGACAGCTACATCACATAAAAGTACTGGAAACTTTTGTTGAATAGACAAGCAAATATATAGATGTCTTACCCGGCAGCTTCATGGCCTAAAATCCGAGGATACACTCGGTAAGCTTCGCTCTGTAGCAGCAAATACATGGAGGTGAGCAAGTTAGCCAGAGAATTATAACTGAGTTGTGAATTTTTATGGAGGCTTGGCATATATACCTCGCCCTTCCAATAGCTGAGATCAGTGTGGCAGATTGAAGTATAGAGGATCTTGACTCGAACCTCCATTTTCTGAGGGGGATCAACTTGAATTTCCTCTATGACAAAGGGCTGTCCCGGACCCAGCACAACAGCAGCTTCAGCCCCAGAAAAAAAAAAAAAAAAAAAGAATTATTTTCTTGAATTATTCATCAAATTAACCAATTTGATTCTGTGATATCCCTGCTTAGACACTCACCTTTGCAAGTGATGACCTTCCCAGTGGTCTCACTTTCAGTGTGGACGCCACTAACCGACTCACCCTGTGGCTTCTGCATCTCTCTATGATCTCTGCAGATATCAAAATTGACAGAGACAATAGCTTATTTGATGGGCGAAAGTGTACCCAATCTCCAATATCCATAAATATCCCTATACAAAATCTGGAAAGATATCTATCGATTAATATTTTCAAATATTTTATCAATATTTCATCCATTGTTTTAAATTTTTTTCACCAGTATTTTTGGATATTTTACCAATATTTCACCCATTTTTAGATTTTTTTTTTCCAAAATTTCAATTATTAAATAAATTAATTTTAATTATTTTATTTTTACATTTGATTTAATTTATTACCAAAAATATAAAATATAATTTCTTTAATAGATCCTTTTTATATAATATATATTTATTAAATATAAAATATAAATATTAAAAAATTATAAATATGTTATTATTTATTTGATATCATTCAATACATTTAAATTAAAATAGATCATAATTTTAGCATTAATTATATTTTAAAATTAGTCATGTTATCATAATATTATTATAAAATAATATATAATGCAACTTAATAATAAATTTATACTTTTTATGGATGTATATTATATTATTATTAAATATGACAAATTTATATATATCAATTTAAAAAAAAAACTTTAAAATATCTATTTTTACTTCTAATATAATTTTTAAAAGGCTTTTCTTAATATTTTCATTAATTTTTACATCAGTAATATTTTATGTCAAAATATTTGTATTCATATATTCGTGATTATTAATATTTTTTTGATAATAGTTACAAACCTACTCATAGTGGTCATTACTTGTGGGTTCAATGAATTTCTAATAATGGAATGGTGTTCTTAAAATTGGTTGCAAGGGCCTTTTGTTCAAGCAGAACAAGGAAATATGTACTAAATGGAAAATGGATCAATTAGATTAATTTAGATAAACTTTATCATATTTGGTTATACAATATAAGGCAAGAGAGGAGATGATAAATTATATCTTATTTCTGGTTGGTAATAAAATATGAGTTATAATGTTACTTATTTTATTTTGTACTCAATCGAATATGGAAGGAGACATATTAAGATATATTATTTTTACCTTTTTTTTTTTACATGAAATGTATTATATAGGATATACATATTTGAAGCAAAATATGCATATTTTATTTTATTTTATCCCGTCAATCAAATATGGTCTAAAGATAATCTATATGAAATAAGGTTATAAAAAAATAAATGAGACCCAAAAGAATAAAGATTTTATTTTCTTTTTTTGGTAATACGATGATATTTTTTAATATCATCGTTTTTCCTTGATATGGAAAAAATAATATTTTGGTACCATAAAGTGACCCATGCCCTATGCAAGATGTGACGAAGTGATGGAATTGTTTTGGGGCTAAGGGTTTTGTATCATCAACTCATTTAAACGTGTAAGATCTTGGATTTTTCTTAGCCACGATTCATGGCCAGTTTTATTAATTGGTTCTTGGCGGATAGTAAATTTATGAGCAACATTTATTGGATGGCCATGAGGCCGGTGACAACCCTTACAAAAATCTGATACGACCACCCACTGGCCATTTTAATTTTGTTTCACTTTGGCGTGAAGCATGAATAATTCAGCTGTTTATGAAACCCCACCCTCACCCCCACCCCCACCCCCACCCCTCCCTCTTTTCGCCTTTGCTGCTGGATATATCTCAGCTGATCATCAAATAAACTTCAAATTGTGAATACGGTTTTTTAACAAGAAAATAATGAAGATATTTTTGTCAAAATAAAACAAATCATTGACATTTTTAATCAAGTAGCCCTAATTATAAACGGTCCGACGAACTACTCTGTTTTATATGAACCAACATTTATTTGACAAGTTTTGAAAAACATTGCTTCCAAGCATAAAGAAATTTCCCAATATGAAGTAATACCTATTCTTTTCTTTGTTTTTGTTTTTTGGGTATTACTAAAAATCAAGAACTCCAAAATATATTTTTAAGTTGTATTATTTGTATCATATTTGATTATACCTTATACCTTGATTTCATTTATTATTTTGTTCGACGATCTAAATCTCATTATGCATATTCAATGATCCGGATTTAAAGTTGTATAGTTATAAACAATAACTTAAAATTTTCCTTGGTGGGAGGAGGTCACACTTACTCATCTTCTTTTGAAATTATCTTGGTTCAACCTGGAGGCTGCTCCTCAAGATGAGATTTATTAGGTCGGCGCCTAGCCGTGGGAATTCATATGTGATGTCTAGAAACCAATAACTGAAGAGCAAAAGCATTAATGTGAGGGAGAGGGTGGGTGGGGGAGTAGAACAGTGGCCACCAGCCTGTTTCATGGCATGAAATCAGGTTTTTCATTTATATCCTGTTGTCACACAGAATCTAAAATTAATGCGACTTTAGTTGGGTAGAGTCACAAGGCTGGCAAAAAGAATGACTGGAGGGTTAGTAGCCCAGCCCCAACCCAAACTCAGCTGAACTAATAAGAACAAAGACAGGTTGGGTTTGGCTTTTTCTAACGTGCCTTTCTTTTTGCATAATAGCTAAACTAAAAGACTGGGTTGGGCTTGGATTGTGGGCCTGGTGGCTGTTTGGTTAATGAGAAAAAAGACCTGTTCAGTCAAAAAGTGAACTTCCATTAGGAAGATGGCAGGATCTTTAGTATGTGATTTCATTCCCCTTTATATTTAATCAAATGGACAATGGCATTGTCTTGGTGAGGGCTCTAGAATATTATAAAAAGAAAGTTGTTATATGTCATTATAGCTAGGTTCATTTTCTTGTTCACCCCGATTTCTTTCATCCATGACAATGTTTCTCAAGTTTATATCAGTAAATAAATGAAGGGCTTTTGAGGTTTACATGGAGACAGCCCCTGCCCCTTTTTGTATGAACTTTTTGTTACTGTTCACCACTCTTTTTTCTGCAGCTCCTTGTAAAAAATGATGCTATGTAATGATCAGTGGATGTATATGGGTCCTAGAAACTGTGAGTTGTTCTTTTAATATTCATTAAAGTTGAATGATTGATATCTTGATTCATTTACCTGCATCTCTCTTTCAAAATGAGAAAAACAGAGCAAAACCAATTTGAAAACCTAAGCCTACCACATCCCACATAACCTAATGTGCCCAATTATGACAACTTTCCAAAGCCTTATCATATACCCCACTTGGGAGCACTGGCATATGAATATACCAGTTCAGGAGTTGTTCTAGACCTTTTACTTGATTCATAGGAAATTGGACTTTCTTGTACCATGGTTCTAAATGCTAACCTTCTTCATATGGACATGATTTTTAGCAGGCTAAATCTATGCAAACAGTTATGATTTTTCAATCTCATGTGAGTAAATGATCAGCACAAAGTTCTAAAAGTTTTAGTAGATCAATCAAGGACCGGGAAACCTGAATAATGGGTCAAAATAGCCTTCCGCTGAAACATAATGTTCAGAATGACATACTTTTCAAACAATTGTTCAAAATAGCCCTTTTGAGTCCATGTCAGTATACAAAGTAATTTTTTATTCTTTTTATTTTTTACTTTCCCAAACTTCAGTTGCATTTTTTCTTTCCCAATCCCAAACTTCCATCCGAGCTGCTCTCTTCCCCCGTGCTCTACGTGTGGTTTTTTCGTTAAAAACCCTAGCCCCACTTGTGGGCCACTGAGGGAGACGTTGGAGCTACAACTTCCATCCGAGCTGCTCTCTATTCCCAATCCGTGCTCATTTTTCCTTAAAAATCCTAGCCCCACTAGTGGGCCACTAATGGAGACGTTGGAGGTTGAGGTTAGTGTTAATTTTTTTCAGATCTGAGCTTTTTTTTATCATGTGTTGTTAGTATTTTCATTTTTCCCGTTGGATGCTAAGAAAAATGGGAAACGAGAATGAAAACAGAAAGAAAAAAATTCTTGATTTTTCTCGTTTCTCAGTTTTGATTTAGGGTTCTTGAAATTTAAATCCAATGGCACAACAGTAAAGAGACCCCTAAAACAGATCCAGAAAACACAAAGAGCAAAAAAAAAGCAATTTTTTTGGTTTTCCTTGGGGGTTTTGCATGGATTTTCTCGAAAATCAAACGAGGATGAACTTTCGCGGAAATCGAATGGGGCATGGATTTTCTCGGAAATCAAATGAGGATGAATTTTCCCGGAAATCAAATGGGGCATGGATTTTATTGGGAATCAAAGGGGGGTTGCAAAAAAAAAAAAAAAATATGATTAGATTAGTACCTGCGAGGATTGAGAATGGCAGAGTGAGAGAAGGGCTTTTTTAAGGATTCTCCCGGCTGGAGGTCAACTTCAGAAAAGGGGTTCTTCATGCCCGAGTGAGAGAAGTGGGTAGCCTTTTGATTTTTAGATTTAATAGAGTTAAAAAAAAAATCATGAGAACAATTTTATCTCATCTTAATAGAATATATTATAATTTTTAATAAAATTAAAGATTAAATAAAAAAGATATTAATAAAAATAATTTTATCATATTATTATTATGAAATTTTCCTGTGGAATTATTATTATGGGTTTGCTTTGGTATTGGTACATCAACTTATCACTTTTCCTATGAAATTAACTGAATTTACTAAATTTATATTAATATTACTAAATTTTCCTATTGATATTAAGTAAATTACTAAATTTATAAAATATTTATATATTTGAATATTTAAATGAATATAAGAATTAAAGTTTGAAGGTGTAGTAGAGTCATTTTTATAAATATATCATATTTAAATACTTCACTTTTAAATAAATTTTATAAAATATAGTGTTATTTATTTTTATTTTCATATTTTCAATTGCTAATTTACTTAATATCTTGTTTTTGTTAAAAAATATTATTTAATTTCATAACAAGTCAACATAATACCACAGTTATGCGTGATGTTCATTAATCAATTATCAAATTTCAATTAGAAAAATTTCTCTTTATTTATCAAAAAAAAAAAATTCAATTAGATAATTGCTGGCTTTTGAATAAGACAAGGGGAGGGGACCCACCCTAGTAATTGTTAATTATTCAAATCAAAAGGGTAGTTGGTTGGTTTGAAATTTGAAACTTTGGAATTGGAATAGTTGTTTTATTGTTTGTTTTTTATATTGATTGGAAAAGTCAAAGTAAATACTTAATAATGGATGATAATAATATAACTATTGAAACCTTGGAACATCTTGATTCACTTGAGGTAAGCTAAGTTGCTAACTAGTCATGATTTCACTTTTTATTTATTTTTCGTCCTGCTTAGAACTCTTTGACAGTGTTAAGTTCATCAAGAAACTTATTGTATCATCATGATCATTATGAGCCATTCAAAAGATGAAAATACGTACTTTCATTAACATTAAATTTCATTTGTGATTTGGTTGGTGATCTTTTGAATGTTGTGATTACATTTTGTGTGTAATTGATTGCTTGATATTTGACAACACTAGGATGGTTTTTAATAATCAAATAGGCGGACTACTCAGCTAGATTTACCACCAGTCATTCCGAGGGGTAGGCGGGGCTTACGTCGACCTAGATTGCTACCTCCACCACCACCTCTATTTCCAGCTCTAGCCCCATCACAGATAGATGTTCTTCATGTGTCACATGCAGTACCTGCTACAGTTAGAGAGGGGCGTCCAAAAAGGAAGAGAGTACCAGTTACACATAGGTTCTCTCCTTGTGGAGGCATGTGAGATTATATATGTTTTTTATTTCTTTTTGTAATTAATTTCATTAACTAATTTTGTAAAAAAATCTATATATGACAACTACGGCTTAAGAGTATGTTATTATTTTGTTAAAGATAAATTTGTCATAATACAAATAAATTAATATCTTAAAAATTAACAAATTAAATATCTTAAATTAATAAATTATACAATTTTATATATTATTTATATGTTATATAAATTTATTATTTTAAGATTATTAATTTATTAATAAATCAAATATTCATTTATAATATCTTTTATTTATCAATTTTTGTTTGTTGAAATAATACTAGATTTTTAAGTTTAAATATAAATAATTTTTTATTTAAGTATATTTTTAAAATTTCAATCATAAATTGTAATTTAATAGTTTTTAATTAAATTTGAAAGTAAAAAAAATATTATAATTGAAATCTTAGTTATTAACTACTATACTATTATTTCGATAAAGATAAATTTATCATAATATAAATAAATTAATATCTTAAAAATTAACAAATTAAATATCTTAAATTAATAAATTATACAATTTTATATATTATTTATATGTTATATAAATTTATTATTTTAAGATTATTAATTTATTAATAAATAAAACATTCATTTATAATATCTTCTATTTATCAATTTATGTTTGTTGAAGTAATACTAGAATTTTAAATTTAAATATAAATAATTTATTATTTAAGTATATTTTTAAATTTCATTCATAAATTGTAATTTAATAATTTTTTAATTAAATTTTAAATTTAAATAAAAATGAACTAAAGCCGCAGTTGCCAACTGCGGCTTTAGTTAAAAAATGAAGCCGCGTTTGGCAAATGCGGCTTTAGTTAAAAAATGAAGCCGCGTTTGCCAACTGCGGCTTTAGTGCAAAAATGAAGTCGCATTTCCCAACTGCGGCTTTAGTGCAAAAATGAAGCCTCGTTTCCCAACTGCAGCTTTAGTACAAAAATGAAGCCGCGTTTCCCAATTGCGGCTTTAGTGCAAAAATGAAGCCGTGTTTTTCAACTGCGGCTTTCACTATAATGACGAAAAAAATATATTTTTTTAATGATGTGGCACCTACGTGGCATCAAAGAGGCCATTTTGAACAATAGTTTCAAAATGTGCCCGTTTTCAATATTAAGTTTCAAAAATGGGTCATTTTGACCCAAAACTCGGGAAACCTCTTACGCTACCGCTTACGTCTCTATGACATCATAGGAAAAATGGGCATGGCCATTGACCTATATGCTGTAGTCTGTTATGGACCACTATAATGGTTTGTAAATGGAAGGCACCAACTAGATGTGGGAGGGGCCATAAACAGATCCACCACTATTGGGAAGAAGATATTTATGGCAATAGGCTCATACACAATATGAACGAATTTCCCATTAAGATTGGTACCAAATATAGCTTTTCTAAAAGAAGGATAACTTTTCTAGGCCTTTGATTTTTATTTTTTTTAAAGCAGCTGTGAAGGATGAGCTAGCAAATGAGCAAAGCCAATGCTGCAACTAACATGAACCGACTCTTCTTGGATGCGTGTTGAAATTTCCATCTCCCTTTGGCTTCTATATTATTTTGAACCCCGATTTTCTCGGATTCACTCTACCTTTTGTGATTCCCAAATTCCCAATCCATGATCCTTTTGTAACATAAAGGTAGCTGCCCACTTATAACCATCAACAATCAACTTCTCATCTATTAAATTGACAGTAAATGTTTGCTTCTCCCTCAATACTTCTCAACTGTATCCCAATTCATATCCTTTCTGCTTAATTCCTATCATTGCATCTCCTTCATCTCATTCTTTCAACAGCCATGGCCAATTGCTTTGTCCTGTATCGGCCCAGAAAAAGGCCTATTCCTCTAGCAGCTGCAGCTAGGCATAAAAAAGTGTTACAGGTTGTGAAGGAAGATGGCAAGATTTTAGAGTACAGGGCACCTATGCTTGTTAAAGATATGTTGATCAAGTTCCCTGGTTATGGTTTCGCCTTATCGCCTGAAGCTTTACAGCCCCTTCCACCAAGTTACCAGCTCAAGGCTGGACATGTATACCATCTTCTTCCGCTCTATGATCCGGTTCAGATTGCCTCCCCTGCACATAATTCTCCTTCAGTGGACCTGGACAGCGCGAATGGTACTAAGAGAATAAAAGTAATTATAACAAAGCATCAGCTTCAGGAATTGCTGTTACAGAAAGTATCAGTGGAGGAGATGCTCTCAGGACTTCAAAAAGATGCATGGGATGGAGTTCATTCGTCGGTGAAAAGGTGGAGGCCATTGCTTGAAACCATCCCTGAAGGTAGTGAATACTGAATAGCCTCTTGTCATGTAAGGAATAGGTGTTTGTTGTCTGTTAAAGGTTAAATCTACTTACTCTCAGTGTACTTGAAAGAAATACTGAATATTTAAATATATAAAAAGAGGACTAAGAACAGAGTCTATTCACTTCTGGAATCAAAATTGATGGACTAGATGTTTCTAGGAAACAATCTGTTGGCATGAATTTGAAAATTATTTGGTGTTGATTAGTGGGGAAGATGGATGCCAAACCACCAGGAAACCAGAAGAAAAAATTGATAATGTTTGTCAAGGAAAATTTTGGCTAGAACAATCTCTTCTTACAATGAAACTAGAGCAACTACCAAAGTTTTTTTCCAGACAGAACCCAACTCAGATATGCTTAGCTCCCTCAGTATCATTATGGCTAGTCTACCACACTGCATCATGCCTAGCCTCTGGCTTAGCCATCAGGTGGGTTGGCACGTCTCTCGACGGTTCAAATGGTTACAGATCATACCATCAAGTTTATGACACCAAGCAAAGGTGATTCTGTTCATTATCGATGCTAATAGATGGTATATGGCAGATACATTATCTTGAGAAGAAGAAAGGAAAGTTGCCCCGACAGAGTTATTGAAATGCCCTTTAGTCTGACCTGCCCCTTTGCCATCTTTGATAATTCTGAAAACAAAAAACTGGGTAAACCGGGGCTGGTCAGGCTTTCCTGTGCAATGGGAATGAATAAAGCCCCCTATCATGATTGGCCACTTTCAGGCCATGCCATGTGACATGTTTGCTTAAGAGAATAGGGGGGCATTCTATTCAAGGGGATTCGTAGATGCTATGCCAGAAATCACCGTAAGTCAAGGAGGGTGTGCACACTTCTCTTTAAAAATTCTCTCAAAAAGCTTTTGGATGATAAAAGAATAACAAAATAGTTAAACCCATCCAACCCTACTCTTTTCCCAAATTGATTTCTTAAATAGTACTGGAGTCTGAATAAAAGTTGCCGCACAAAATAAAGTGGAGGATTAAAAGTGGAACCAGATCTTAGCATGACAGGGGTTGATCCCTTAACAAGCCCACTAACTCATAATTAACCCTGCAAATCTTTCTTTTCTTTTTCTTCAGACTTTACTTGTCCTCTTGATCCCACCTATTATTGGGTGGTCACCAAAGGAGGCTGCCAATTTTTATGAATCCAACAGACTGATAAATTCTTTGTTTGTAACAAGGACTGTAGAGAGGTAGCCAAGTGCACATGCCCATGCCCGGGAAGGCCGGCTAATGGAAAAGCACTTTCAAAGAAGTGTGATGGAACGACCCTTGTCAGGATTTCCATGGTCTCCCACTAACATTTGTTGCCTTCCCATGATTTCCTTTTTCCATCTTCTGAAATGAAGAAATGAAATAATACAGCACCATTATTTGTAAGCACATGGAAT
Organism: Vitis vinifera; assembly: GCF_030704535.1. Classification (NCBI taxonomy): domain Eukaryota; kingdom Viridiplantae; phylum Streptophyta; class Magnoliopsida; order Vitales; family Vitaceae; genus Vitis; species Vitis vinifera. The sequence goes on along the minus strand of NC_081806.1, from coordinate 2,173,742 downwards.
TTGATAATTTGAAGAGGCTAGGGCCACTTTGACAAGCCCAGAATTTATTACAGAAGTGGCCACACAACCTGGTATCCACTGGGGCAGGAGCTTAATAGTTCTTTTATCTTCGTCATCTATGAATAGTTGTAAGTGCAGCCACAGTACCCCTGTTTCTTTCTGTCTCTGTTTCTTTTTCTTCAGTCCTTTACCAAATGCATATTGGTTTCACAAATCAGTTGAAGCTCAGGACCCACAAAAGTTAACGAATTGACTTTCACTTTAGGACAAAGGTGCAGGCTAGTGTGCTTATATCCATTCCTTTACATAGCCAATCAGAGCATGCCTCCACATGGTATGGAGGGAAATTTAAGCATTCAGCCAAAAAAGGGAAAACCTGAATCATCAAACTAACCCTATTATTTTTCTTTTGGGCTGCTAAACAGCCCTTCTGATGTCATTTGCAGAGATTTCTAAATGGTGGGATGGAAACTCTGTTCACTTTAAGGCAGAGCTGCTGAAATAAGGGACCAAGTTTGATAAAGCGAAAGTGAAAAGGATGCCCAATTGTCTGGTCTGTGTTCATTGACTAGGATTTTGCTTCTGATTGTTAGTTGACCCGGATCTCCTCTTACTAATCTGTTAATCAAATGGCTAAAATTCTTGGGCCGCTGCTCCAAGAGGATCAATAAGTTGTTAATAATGCGATTCCTCTTGAGATCTATGTGTTCATTCTATCACTTCAATACTGATACATGCTACACTTCCTAGTATTTCTTCTGGGTCCACCCACATCTCTATCCTCGATTTTCTCTTAAAAATAAGAACATCACATCAACTCCTTCATACTTTAAAGGCAGATAGTGAGCAAATGCACTTCCCTTGGTAAACATAGAAGAGCTCTCAGTGTGTGAATGGTTGGACCACTTTCCCTACAGAACACACATATTAATGCTTAGTTGTTGTGGTCTCATTTCTTTTCTCTTTTTTCCCTTTTTCTTTAGCTGGTTGAGTTAAGAAGCTCTAAAGAAGAATCCCACCGACGAATTGCTTCATTCTCTATAGCTTTCCCTCCCTTTTATCACTGTCAACAAGAGAATAAGAGAGGGCTTAGCGGTAAACATTTGATTGACTGGTCATAGATGGGGAACTGCCTGTTTGGAGGCTTGGGAGAGGCTGGTGCAGTAATCAAAGTAGTAACATCCAATGGTGGCATCATGGAGTTCTATGCACCAGTAACTGCAGAATGCATCACCAATGAATTTCCTGGCCATGGCATTTTTCGAAGCCATGACCTCTTCTGGAAGCCACTTTCCCACCATGAAGAGCTTCATCCAGGAGAATCATACTTTCTCCTCCCAATCAACAACACAGGTAGTAGTACTGGTGGCCATGTCGCCCAAGTAGGCCATGTTAGATCAAACAGTGTTCCTACATCTCTTGTTGCGCCGTATAGGATGTCTTTTGAGAATCAAGGGATGCTGAAGAGGTCATACACCGATGTGTTCTCTAGATACAACAACACTGGAGTATGGAAGGTGAAGCTGGTGATCTGCCCCGAACAGTTATTGGAGATATTGTCACAAGAAGCTCGAACCCAGGAGTTGATTGAGAGCGTGAGGACGGTTGCAAAATGTGGAAATGGGGTCTCACCTATGGGGTTTTCAGACCAGTGGAGCTTCTCAAGCAGCATGAATGCTTCCTCTAAGCAAGATGGCTTACTAGAAATTTAGTAGAGATGCAGATACATCTTCTATATTCATATATATATCTATGTTATATGGTAATTGCACTCTATGCACCTTAAAGTCTGATATTTTCTTAAGATGAATGCAGATTGTACTATTACTGTCTAGATTTGGGAAAATTATCTGTGATTCTCAACAAACACAAAGGTCTGCTATGTAATTAGAATATTTCTCTTCTGTGTCTATTCATGGAAACATTGCACTCAGACTGTTAGGAAAATTAACATTGCTCTTAGATTTGTTGCATGAAGGATGGATAATGACTCTCCTTCTACAATAGTTTCTGGATTACCATGGCAGTATGAACTTATATGGTCAGGGCCTGTGACAGTGAGGTCTGCAAATGGGTCTTGATAAGGTTTAATATGCTGGGCTTGGACCTCACCTGGCCTTGCCTTGCATTGGCCAGGTTTAAATTTTCAATGAATATGCCCAAAGCCCATTGTTGGCCATTGTTTGCTTTATCCTCATTGCCTGTGTTCCATGTTCTTCATATTTATGGCCATTGAAGAATGGATAATGACTCTCCTTTTACAGTAGTTTCTGGATTACTATGGCAGTATGAACTTATATGGTCAGGGCCTGTGACAGTGAGGTCTGCAAATGGGCCTTGATAAGGTTTAATAGGCTGGGCTTGGACCTCACCTGGCCTTGCCTTGTCCCGGCATAAATTTTCAATGCATATGCCCAAAGCCCATTGTGGGCCATTGTTTGCTTTGTCCTCATTGCCTGTGTTCCATGTTCTTCATATTTGTGGGCTTTAGACAGGAAAAGGGCTAACTTGAAATCTACCATCAGACAAAATTTTCAGCATTTTGGTAACATGTGCCTTTATTTTATGCAAAGAATCCAATGAAACAAGCCATGACTTCACGTCAAGCAAATTTTTTTTGTTGAACTTGTGATTAGAAAACAGGGTCTTAGATATATGATTGCCTGCAACCATAGCTACAGAGGAATTTATGGAATTTATCATCCATATAAGCCTGAATTCAGCGTGGAGGCTTGTGGAAGCTGTCACGCTGCCTTGTATAAGAAGCCTGTTGATTTGGAAGATACCACATTATTTAATGTGACTTCAACTTATTCATTTTCTCTGTTGGAAGATGTCATAGTATGCGACACACTTAAATGTCGTTATTCGTAGCCCTCCCCCAGGATGACCAGAAAAATGTACTCTCCACATCCTGAACCCCTCAATTAAATGAGCTTACGTAGCTACACAAATGATTGATTTCTATGTTTTCAAATCTCCCAAGAATGTTTTCAATTAATGTCGTGAACTAGCATCCAAAGCTTCCAACCGAAGTTAATCTCTCATTCGTCATCAATGAACATCCTGGGGTCTCCAAATTTGTACTTTAGTAATTCCCTGATGACAAGCAGCTAGCTAGGAAGCAAGCAATCCCCATCAATGGCCTTGAATAAATTAGCTAGCTACCGGACTAAGTGACCCACCAACCTGGCCCGCTACCCCTCAAATGGACATCCATGCAGGTCTTTAATGACCAAATCAGTTGCAGCTTTATTTTCAATGAGCTAAAGATTTTCAGAGTAGATCTCTGAGGCAGTTCACTGCTGATGAAGTGTTGAGACACTTAAATCAATACTACCCTATTCTATACTTGCATCCATGTTTACCATACACTCTATCACATAGAGATATTTCAAAATGCTCATTCCTTCAATTAACAGAACTCAGGAGTCCCCACTTGAATTCTAGAGTTGGGGATCGGGATGGTTTTCTTCCCTCTTCATATCCTACTTCCTGCTAAGTGACAAAGAGCTTTTGACACTGCTGAACACTGTCTCCAAGAGGATAAAAAGGAAGTTTAACAAACAAGAAAGCTCTAGTTGCCATCGATTTGGGAAATCAAGGATAGATGATCTCCAAACATGCCTTTTTTTCGTGAAAAACACTAAAAAGTTTTAGGTGGTACAGTGGCCAAAGATAGATCATATCCTACATTTTTTTTTGTTCCAATTACTATCACATGTATCTTATGCTTAGGTCTATTCTCATATGGTTTTTGCTGTTAGAGAGTTCATAAAAAATAATAATAATAAAAATAAAAATAAAAAGGCATCCGCTTGCATGTGTACAGTTCTCAACTTCTATTGTCTTTTATAGATCTATACTTGTTCTCAAAGGGGAATATGGTTATTCCAATAGAAACTGCAACCATAAACTCTCAATGTTTGCTCTACAATTCGACTCACCATCATCGCAGACAATCAAACCCATTTAGACTAGTTTGTTGAAGCATCACACATTTGCCTTTTTTTAGTTTGTCTTGGAGTAAAAAAGCTACATCTATTTTGAGCTACCTAGTCTCCAAGAGCTCTCTCAATAGCTCTTTAAACCACTGGGAAGACATTCATGGAATTCTAGTCAGCAGCCCCACATTTTTTCACCATCAAACTTTTCCAATGAATTGCCTTCAAAATACACGTTTGCTATGTCTTGTGGTTGGGGATGGATCTCTTCTTTTCAAGAAAATTTTCTCTCGGCTAGGAGCCCAGGCCAATGTCAAATGTACCCCATAAGGCAACCTTTGCGCCATTGCCTGGACTGTAAGATCATCTTAAAGTTCACAATCTCAAGCCCCTTCTTCATATCACCATCCTGCTTTCTTTTCTTTTCTTCATTGCTTGATTGGATTGTTTTGTAAAATGAATTGAATTCACTGAAAACATTTACTCTGTTAGTCAATTAAAAGACAGTAACGTAAAGGATTGCATAGAAAATGAGCCCACAGATGGGTCCAGCCATCTGGGGTCTAGAAGAGGCTGGTCTGTGGTACCTTGCACCTTTTTGGTAAAGGACCTTGTTTTCAAATATATATGCTCACCCAATTAAAGTTATATGCCACCTAAAAAAATGTGTGCTCAGTGATAGTTCTATAGACCGTACCCACCAGAAAACACCTACTAAATCCTTCAAAAACTGCCCCTCCTAGTCCTGAAAAACATGATGTTCATTGGCAGTGAAATAGGAAAGCAACCATTACAGATCAACAGAATTACACCAGGGTAGGTTCACAAAACTCAGATTATTCCCAGTAGGTAGAAAGGAATGTACTTTGGAAAATTTACTCCTGGAAATGACAGCATTCTCTCAAAGATGAAGCATCAAAGGCATATGTCAGCCAGAATCATTCATGACGAAGTAAGGTGGCTTTAAATATTTAATAGATCCATGAATGATCTTTGATGGTGACTGAAATGACACAGATATGGCTTTTGATATTAATTAATATTTTCTTAAAAAGCTTCGACCGATGGCCATGACCTTACGAAAAAGGGAAAAGAGAAAACAATGGCATCACTCAGAATTTCCAAGGTGTAGTGGGAATTCGAAGCAACCCCATGGCTAAGTGTAATTCAGCCATGTGAATTTTGCCAAAATTTGAGGGGAAGGCCTTCTTTGCTGGGGAAATTAAAGAGTCCGTGTTTACAGTGGTAGAGATCAGCACCCCACACAAAAGACATCTGCCTTCATTTCATCTTTATGAATGGTCCCTAGAGATATATTCGATCTTCAGCAGTGAATTAAATCATTCACTAATAATTGCCTTTATCATGTCTGCTTTTTTGGTTTAAAGCTGCTTTATCAAGATTCTTCTTAGGGAAATCTTTATGGTTGAGCCAGAAAAACCTCCAAGCAAGTTGATAATTGTTGTATCAGCATGGGGTCAGACCCCTGATCACTTGATTTTCTGCTTCTTTTATTGCAGTTAGGAGGATGACGACTTACAATATTGATTGACAAGTACTGCTTGTCTAATTGTTTGAATTCTCATCCTCCTAATTGCAATTTGCAATACAAGAAATAGAAATTGAGGTTGAATTGTGGATTCAGATTTTCTTAGTTCAGTGCCCTCCTTCTCAAAGGCTTCTTCCCTTAGGTTTCCCTTCACACCAATTTCTGCTTTTTATTTTTTTTGGATTTTCTAAATTTTTTCTATTTACTTCAAGGATTGCCAATGCTGAAATTGATTAAAAATAAAGAAAAATAAACAAACCACTTGTGTAAAAAAAAAAAAAGAAATAAACCAAAGATGACTTTATTAATTAAGAGGCTAATTTTATTGGTATCTCGATTAGTGTAAATACACAAAGCATTATTGATTTCAAATTTTCTCGGTTAATAACTCTATATATCTATTTCATTAATCAAATTTATTTTCTAAAAAATTATTAGACATACTTACCTAAAATCCATTTTTCTACTCAACTAAAATTAAATTTTATAAACTAAATAAATCTATAAAAATTTTGATTGACAAAATTTAAAATTAATGATGATAAGATGTATTCATATAAGGAGTGTAAGTGAAATTAACCTTTAATAAAAAAAAAAGTGAAAAAACGATGAGATAATAAAAGATGAAAAACAATTCATAATATTATGATAAGATAATAAAATGAAATAAAAAATTTAAGATGTTTAGACAATATAAAACCATAAGAGGATTTTGTCAACCCGTGTGGTTGAGAGGGCGAGTTTCCACCGTCTCGAACTCTTCTGATTCCAAAACTTATGATTCTTCCTTGAGTTGGACTTCTACCAAGGACCTTGCATGGTGGAGCTAGAATTGGCTACCAGGAGTTCCCTCCTCTCCTCTCCTCTCCTCTCCTCTCCTCTCTTAATGGAACAAATTGTTGATTTCAAATTGAACTATCCCTTTTGTTCCCTTGTAACCTTAGTAAAATGGGCTAGTTCCAGTACTAAAACCTCTCCTGATGGAATTATTGAGTAGAATAAACAATATTTTAAGTCATATTGGTACATTATATTATTATTAAATTGGTTAAAATTTTCTAATCTTGATGATATTTTTTTGGACTATAATCATATTCGTATGTTATCTTTGGAATAAAACTAGATGAGGGTGTTTTCCATAGTAAGGAAAAGTGGTATAAAATATTAATAACCCCAAGTTCTTTGATAAATGGTTTGACAAGGGACACTATATATTACGTCACATAGCGCCTTGGTTTGACACCAGCACGGCCTCCTCACCTAAGCTTGCTTCTCATGCAAATAATCTTCAAAATTAATCCCTCAAATATATGACCCAAAACCATATTATATAATAATAATAATGAACCATTAAAAGAAAAAGAAAGAGAAGTCATTGGTCTCTTGTGGTGGCACCACTACTATTTCTCTCCTTGGGTGAGTATGTCGGCACATTCTACATCATTTAACAACCATAACAACATGGGCAACAATCAAACATTAATTTCAATGGTAGATTATGAATACCCAAGTAAATAAAAAAACGAAAAAAAAAAGATTTCAACTACAACCCAACAACATCAACAACAACTGCAAGTGATGTGGAGATGAGATACTGAGTGCAGGTTAGTAAGAGGTGGTTGCTCCATCAATTGTCGGCCAAAACCCATGATTATGAGTAGAACTTGGAGGAGTAACGATCATGATTAAGGTTAAGACACAAAAAGAAAAAAGATGGACTACCTCATAACGGAACATATATTAATGTGTTGTAGTGGTAGTACCGTTATGTGTATGAGAATTGAGAGGGATCCCATTTGGGATTTTTTATCATTAGGAATTTTCCTAATAATGTGTCAGCAAGTGGGTAAAGTTTGTGGATAAAAAGTCAAGGCTGGTGTACTCAAAGCCATCATCAGCGTTGTTAATATGGGGGAGTCTCGACTGTAGTGAGGTAGTTAAAAGGGAGTTGTCTTTCCCCAGAGCTCTGCCACTATGCCTCATTTGAGTCATTTCTTAGGTAATTATCATGCCATCTTATTAGGAAGATGAGGCTTCACAATCCACTCTTTCTCAGCAATTGATCACAATGACAATGCAACACATTCTTTGCATTTTGTCAAGGTTAAATTAGTGTTTGAAAATGTCAAAAATGTTAAACATTTCATTAATTCATTTATTAATTTTTAGATGATGCTTCCATAATTACGACGGTGTGAATATCCCAAATTTCCAATGACCCATGCTGCCACTAATCAGATGGCTTTGGAGAGGTGTAATTGGGATCAGGGTAGGTTTGGGATTAGTCTCTTTGTGCCCCACTTTCTATTAGATAATGATGAGAACATAGTAAGATAATGGGGCGTGTTGTGTTTGGAACTCATCCTAGTCACCTCTTTGGCTGTAACTCATATATATAAAATACATTTTCATATGAGATGTTTTAACAACCCATTATCTATTCCTCCTCAACATGTGGCCTGATAGACTAGAACATGTTACAATTTTAAGAATGTCTAAATTATAAAAAATTGAATTAGAAAACAAAATAGAGTATCTGCATATCCTCCACACATGGTTGTAACTTAGACTTTTCCCCAGCCAAGTTCTGGCATTTCCCTCAGAGATGACCATGGTATGATACATGGATGAAAGGTTTTAAACATTAGTGCTTCCAATCAGGTTCTAAAGTCATCAGAAAAACCCAGGAACTATACAATATTAATATATTCTAAGATCAATCTCAACAGTCATACCAGACAAGTGAAGAAAAAATTCTAGCTAGAAAGAATAAACTAGATGTTAAACGTGTTTCACTTTCATTCAATTAGATTAATGGAAACAATGATGCCACTGGAGTGACGACCTAACTAAAAGTAAAGCCTTATATTTTGGTTTTTGTGGCCTGCCGCCAGCTTTAAGAACAAAATAAGATAAAATAATCTAAGTAATTTATTTTATTTTTTCTCACCTTGTCTCCAAGGGTTCTACTGCAAGGGTAGATAATATCTTGTATGTATGCATTGACGCATTCTTCTCTATTCACACTTGATGGCAATAAGTAATGTGTCATTCCAAGGGTTCTACTGCAAGGGTAGATAATCTCTTGTATGTATGCATTGACGCATTCTTCTCTATTCACACTTGATGGCAATAAGTAATGTGTCATTCCAAGGGTTCTACTGCAAGGGTAGATAATCTCTTGTATGTATGCATTGACGCATTCTTCTCTACTCACACTTGATGGCAATAAGTAATGTGTCATTGCTGGGTTTTTACAAGGTGAATGAAGCTAGCTTAGCTAGCAATGTTATATCTTTCTTATTCAGAGAAAAATTCAAGTAGCCCCACAAAAATTGAAGGACAAAGTGAAAAGGTAAAGGTTATGTTACTCCTTAATAATGCCCTTTTTCAATCCAAAAGGTTGGAAGAGTACGTCAAATATAAAGGTATATAGCTCTACTTTTGGTGATCATGCCTTTTGAATGGAAGAGTTGTGTGGCTCAAATGGGTGCTTCTGTGCATGTTACTGTGTAGATGGTAAAGATAATGGGACTTTGCAGAAAGAGTACTTGGTTCTTGTAGTAATGGTTGGAGTGGTGAAATGGGGGCTGAAATTGGAAGAAACTTTTGTGTAGAAGGAGTCATGATGTGGTGGCTTGCAGTTGGTGAGTGCAATGATAGTAGAAAAAAGTGGGAGCTGGAGCTGTAGAAGATACAAACACCTTCCACAAGCCTGTTGCGCCCATCATCATGTGTTTCTCCTCCAACGGGGCCATGAAAGCGCAATCCCTCCCGACCCCATCATCTCTCTCTTGCGTTGTTGTCGTTGGGGGTGGTTGCACAAGGTAAACGAGTGATGTGAGTGTGAAGAGAGAGAGAGAGAGAGAGAGCTTCTCTGAGGATAGTGGTGGTTTCACAGGTGCTTTTCTACAAGATTTTAAGGTCGAGGGTCACACTTGAGATGGAGGGGTTAGCCCAAACGCAGTTGGGGGGTGACCCACATGGCTACCTATTGAGGGCCCCTTCTGCCCTATCCTATCTCTCGATCTAGGCTTGGGTGGTTGGCTCTTCTCCAAGGGGGTATGGGGTATACCCCACATAAAGTACACTCATGGCCATGATGCCAAAACTTTTTATGCATCGTTGGACCTTCATGTCCTACAACCTATATAAATTATCATGCCCGCAGTACTCCTTACGCACCACACCCATACCTGGTGATTGTCTAATTCTTTTCTCTTTCTCCGCCCCTCTGACTCTTCTTCCTCTTTATTCTGTCCATCAGTTTTGTTGGATTTCAGAAGATTTTTAAGGCAGCAAAATCTCAGAAGCAGGCCCTGTTGGGTTTCCTTATTTGAAGTACTAATGTCAGAGGATATGAATCTATCAGTGAATGGTCAGTCTCAGGTCCCTCCAGGGTTCCGATTCCATCCTACAGAAGAGGAGCTTCTGCACTACTATTTGAGGAAGAAGGTGGCCTATGAGAAGATAGACCTGGATGTGATTCGTGATGTTGATCTTAATAAGCTTGAGCCCTGGGATATTCAAGGTAAAGCCTTCTCTAGATTCACTACCCTGTAATGCTTCATGATTTGCTTTCTTTGTGCTCATGTTTGCTCTCGAAATTTTGCAGAGAAATGCAAAATAGGATCCACTCCACAGAATGATTGGTACTTCTTCAGTCACAAAGATAAGAAGTACCCCACAGGGACAAGAACAAATCGCGCCACCGCAGCAGGGTTCTGGAAAGCCACTGGGCGCGATAAGGTTATCTACAGTAGCTTTAGAAGAATTGGAATGAGGAAGACACTGGTTTTCTACAAGGGTCGAGCCCCACACGGACAAAAGTCCGATTGGATCATGCATGAGTACAGGCTTGAGGAGAACACCCCAGTTCATGACACCATGGTAAGGCCTCCCCTTTATGCCTTTTAACTTTCACGCTCTGAGGCACAGACTTATCGTCCATTGGGGTCTTGCTTATTTGACAATTTTGGTTCTGAATTCAGGCATCCAATTCACTGGGAGAGTCCATGCCAGAAGATGGTTGGGTGGTCTGCCGCGTTTTCAGAAAGAAAAACTACCAGAAGACCTTGGAGAGCCCTAAAAGCACATCAAACTCTATGGATTCAAGGACCCAGATGCTCAATTCAAGCAACGATGGGGTTCTAGATCAGATACTTTCCTACATGGGAAGGACTTGCAAGCAGGAAAATGAAGCAATCAGCAACGTGAACTTCTCTGACAGCAACAACACCATGAGGTTTCTCAACCAAAACAACACAGGCATCAGCGAGGGTCTCCAAGAAAGGTTTATGCATCTTCCAAGGCTGGAGAGCCCAACTCTTCCTTCTCTGCCCAACAACAGCTCACACTTTGATCAGGAACGGTGTTTTAATATTGCTTGCTTGCAATCAATTGATGAGATGCTCAGAGGAAGTGAGCCTTCCTCTGAGAACCAAGGCAGTGGGTGTAACACCACCCCAGTTCATGACCCCAAAGCTGGGCTCAATGACTGGGTTGCCTTTGACAGGCTGGTGGCTTCTCAGCTCAATGGTCAAGTGGACACCAAGCAACTCTCCTGTTTCAGTACAGACCCCAACATGGGTTTCTGCCTTTCTCCTGACCATGATGTAGAATTATCACACCTACGTTCGAGTAGACCGAATCCAAACCCCCAGAACTATAACAGCGAGATGGATCTGTGGAACTTCACTCGATCATCCTCCTCCTCCTCATCAGACCCATTAGGCCATTTGTCGGTATAACAGATCAACCTCTTGAGATATCATATGTTTTAGCTAGCTAGATAATACTGTGTATTGCATAAATAACCGTGGTGATTTCTGAGATGTAGCAGCATTGCCAACCATTATCCCTACTTAATTAATAACATCTTCCATTTCACCATTGTTGATGAAGAATTTACTGTGTTTTGGGTCCTTTCATATCTTCTTTCTCCCCGCAATCATGTCCAAATTCGTTATTATGGTGAAAAGCTTGAGAACGAGGGTATCATTCTCTTCTGACCCTAAGGGAGCACAGGGTCAAGAACTAATGATACCCACTTGCTTAATTGGCTGCATAGGTGGGAGATCACGATCCTGGTCCAGGCCGTGGCTGAATCTGTTATTCTTCTGTGGAGTGAAGGATCAGAACATGGGGCTCTCACCTAACATACGTACTGATAATGACATACAGCATATAGGAAAGGTGACCACCTTTTTAGAACTAAGATCAACAAAATAAATACACACATACTGTAGAATCTTTGTCTGGTTGGGCATCAAGCTAAGAAGATAATTAGCTTGCACCTTGGAGACACTAATGCTCAACTCTCAGATATCTTTGAAGCGACCTATAGTATGCACACACACAGAGTCAAAGACTCTATATATGTTTTTTTTAGGCAGCATCATTGAAAGAATCATATCATATCCTTGATATGAAACCATCACCAATCGTTGGATGTACCTTACTGAGTTGGCCCTCTCACCAACAAAAAGTAAGGTAAGCACTCGATTGGTTTCCTTAATTTCGTCATCACTGACCACATCCTCACCTCCTCTCCACAACCCTCCTAATTTTGATTCAAAAATCAAATGAATTAATATTTAGCATGATGATCATAATTCTATAAAAAGTACTGTGAGATGGATAATGTTCATTTGAAAGAGCAAAGTGAGGTGGGAGCATAAAATTACGTAGAGATATATCCATGAGCGGTAGCAGCAGCAGCTGAATTCAACATGTCCATTAATGGATCCTGGTAGAAAGGTGAGAAGAGAGGAAGAGTTAGGGGGTGGGTCACATCAAGTGCCGGCATTTTAGACCTCTTGATCAGTCACTGTTTGGGCAACTAATTTTAAAAGAATTCCAATAGACTAAGACCCTTTACGTAGAATTTTTCTTAGCTTTGACTGCTAACGTAGGATTACGGTGAGCATGACATAATTAATCTCTTACATGGAAAGTTTTACCAATGACTTGATCTATGTTATAAAATATATTTAATAAAAATTAATATTATGATTTAAAATTAAAAGTAATGTAATAACTTAATGTAACTTAATAATTTAAATATAATTTAATTTAAAATCACTTTAAATTATTAAGCTTTAAGTATAAAATTTATCAAAATTTAAAAAAAAAAAAGCATTATACGAGAATCAAAACTTGTTTAACTCTCCACCTTGTAAGCTTATAACATCTTAAAATTTGAAGAGTTTTCTATCACTTTGGGACGACTAACTCGTTCGATTCATATAAACAACTTTAAAGTTTTGTTTTAACCGTAAATGGTGTTATAATACTCACATGACATATGTAGTTTTATTTCAAAAGTCAAATAATATTTGTACGATTATTAGAGAGTATAGGTCATAACACTTATATAGACATTAGACATTAGATTCAAAGTAATTAATATTTACAGGATAATGATTTTTTTTTTAAAATTTGAATTATTAAGAAAATGATTTTCTTTTCAGGTTTGGCTTATTCCTTCTAGAATGATGATGCCCTTTCTAAAACTACTTAGAGCAATATAGCCCAAAAAAAAAGAAGGGAAGAAAAGAAAAACTAAATGATTGGATTTTGATTCCTTCTGGTAGCAAAATCATGAGGAATTCAGAAAACTGGGCTCCAAGTCAAGAATTTATCCACATTCATGGAGACCAAGAACTACCAGAAAGAAGCAACGAATGATTGCAAATATAAGCAATGCAAGTTGAACTTACATTCATTTATCAGCTACTAAAGATTTCCGCTGCACTGTTTTCTCTCCATCATCATATGGTTATGGAACTCTTCAACAGTCACTTTTTCCGTTATCTAGGGAAAAGATAACGGAATCTACAAGTCACAGGGGCTTCAAACGAGGAAGGACTGTAAATAGTTGATAAATGATGGGTTTTTATCAAATGTGATCAATATTTTCTCGAGAAAAACATTGTCACCAAAAGGTCTATAATCTATAAGGCCTATTTATCTCTAGCCCTCCCACAAGTCAAGTCTTAAGATTAAATTCGAAAGTAGTGTCATCTGCATCATCATTTTTATCCAATCAATTAGTTGGATGGTGATAATGTCATGCTACCTAAAATGATCATTTTAGAAATACATTTTAGATATGGTATTGAATGTCATAAACATCGAGTTCGATCTCTAGTAGAAGTGATTATTAGTGCAACCCCTTGAAATTTTATGATTAGAAATTATATTTTTAAAATATTTTTATTAAAAATAAAGATAATCATGATATTATCTTTTAGTTGGTCCGGTCTTGGATTTGCTCTCAATGATCACTAGTTCGAGTCTTCTGATCCAACCATCTACGATTATAAAAAAAATAAAAAATAATCATGATATTAGAACTTTTAATTCAATAGTATGAGCTATAAATGAAGTGGGATTGAATTATGGAACCTAAAGTATGGTAGAGGACACTAGGTTAGTGTCCCTTGCTAGACATGAATTAATTTTTAGATGAAATCAGTACATAGGGCGTAGGGAATGAAATTTTTGGGCACAAAAGTGATGGTGAAGGAAAGTAAATTAGAAACTCAAAATCAAGTCATTTGAACTGCATTATATTGATACTTGGTCCACAGAATATTGCTTTAGTATAGTCAAAGCATATATTCTTTAGGTTGTGGTGTCTCCTTGGTATAATTGGTGTCCTGTTCTAAAGGTCACTCAAATACAATGTTTTTTCATGATCAATTATTTTGTCGTTGAACCCTAAAAATGATGGTCTGCAATTTCAAAGAATTTTTGCTTCTATACATGCTTTTTCCTTTTTTAAAATTATGTTTTTAGGGATTATGACAATAAATAAAAGCAAAGTAATATCACTTCCAACCTTTTAATGGGCCAGCTAGTGGACTATGGAAGCCATACACCCAGATGACAAAAGCCTCAAGGCCAGATACACAGATTGGACAAATTTAAGGTAGGCCCAACCACCATCTGGGGTATTACCGGCAGACCCCACAAGGCGACACCTTAGACATGTCCATCCCAGCTTCTAGGCCCAATTTCTGTGCACTACCTAATTTCCCTACGCCATTAATCATAGTAATTTGGACATGTGTGGAGATTAGATACTGGCATGATTTGGTTCCTAATAACACTACTTAGTACGATACCAAATGCCCTTGTCTAATGTCAATTGGTTACCGGTAAGGTAATGATTCGATCAATGGTATCAGGAATGTGACAAGATACAAACAATATGTGATTAAATACGAAAAAGAGAAATAATAATAATAAGGAAAGGTACGAAATAATATGATGAGGTGTGAAACTTTGATATGCCATATCCGAGGCAGTATAGAAATTTTCCAAGTGTATGGAGGAGGACTGATCAAGTATATCCTTCTTTGTGAATCTTTCTAGGATTTTTTTTCCCCCTGAACAAGAGGCTAGATTCTAAGCTAGAGCTCAAACGTCCTTAATAATTGGTGAAATGAAGTGTGGAGCTCATACAGGTTAGGCCAACTTTGAAAGTAATTCCACATTGTGAGCTCTGCTCTATTGCTCCCCTACGCATGGCCAGAGCCGGATTCATGGCTACACTGTGAATTCATACTGGGATTTTCTCCATCATCAATAATATAATTGCACCATTGCCAGACCATTACTAATCACAGCCATTATCTGTGTAACCCATGTGCTCGTTACTAAATTAATCACTAGCAATGAGAATAAAAGAGTGGGTCTCCACCCAAGGAAATTTCTAGCAGCTCAAGCCCACCATCACATTCTGAGTGCCGGTGTGGGTCAAGGTCTGGTTCATCCAAGCAGGTGGGTGCCCTGCCTGTATTGCAAACATTAAATGCTGCAGGCATCAGTAGTAAGATAGGGTGCTTTGTATTTGTCCTCTGGGATATGTTCAAACTCAGCTACAGGATTTTGTGAGAATGGACATGGCATGGGGAGGACCCTTTTCATGGATCATTGAGGAAGAATGCTGTGAGCTTAGTGGGGCAAGAGGCAATGTCCAGGTTATTGAAATGAAATTATGAAGGCATCTTAATCTAGTCATGAAAACTGGCTGGTTGATTGTAAGTCTAAGTCAAGAGGCTAAATCATGGTTTGACAAAGGAAAAAGAATCAATTCTGTAATTGATATTTGATGTGATTAAGGGCCAGACCTACGTTTGCTCCTCTACTTTTTCCTTTACTTTTCCCCATCTCTATTTTTGGGGTGAGGGATATCGAAAAGAGTTCAACATTGTGACCCTACCTTGACACTACAATTGGGGTGAAACACCTTCAAGAGGAAATGCTTTTCCTACGATATTTTTACAAACAGATCATGGAAATGACAGTCATGTAATTAATGGGCCTCTGATCATATAAAGCATAAGTTCTGAACTGAGCCTGCCAGCCTGGTTACATAATTTGGTTGTAGATGCTGTCTGTATGAAGAAAACTGTTACTGCCAAAAACCCTAATCTTATCAGCAGGCAGAGAGGTGGGGAAGATATGGATGAAATTCATCTGAATACAACTTAACTACATTCTGTATCATGGAATATACTAGGTGGAGTGTTGGCAACAGCAGCTGAATGGGCTGATACAAGAAAATGGTTTCAGCAATCTTCTTGCCTCATTGAGAATATACACCAAAATCAGTTTTAGGCTGCCTGAGGACTAAGTTGATATGGGATTTTACTCCAAATAAGATGTTTTCAGTAAGAAGCATGTATTACATTATTATTCCGAAGACTCAGAAGGATGTGGGGATCTAACAGAACTACTCCCTTAATTTCATCATCAAAATATTTCAGAAAGATCTTGAGGATTGATATTTACAATGGTGTAAATATGCTTGTACCAAGAGCAAGCATGGTACTCCTAATCAAGAGAAATCTAATAAGAAGAGATTTGCAATAGCAGAGTATAACTTGCATGGTAACCCAAATCATATGGTGACCTATACATTGAATAACGAGCTGAGAAAATGGCTTTTGCCTTCCCATTGCTGCCCACTTCAATAATGTTTGGCTGAGAATATTTTTCCTATGAAGTATGGACATCAGTGATCTAGTTAACTTCATGACAGCTTGGACAATATAGAACACTAGCAATATCATTTTGCATTTAGGTCACAAAAAAGGAAAAAAAACAAGAGAGATTTTTGAGAACTTGCTAAAGGGGTTAGTGTGCTTTTTTGAGCTTGTCATGGACCAACTTTCTGAGATGGATCTTGGAATTACAGTGGAGATCATGTGGAAGCCTCATCCCTGTGAACTCCTAACATCAAGGTCGGCTGTGTTCTATTTCTTGATTTGTCTCATGTTTGAGGATTCTAGACAATATAAAGTGGTTATTACATCAATGGCAATATCAAAGAGGAAATCCTGTAGCTATTGGGATCCAGACAGCAAGAGACCTGGGTATTCAATACATAGTAGCTTGAGGGGGACTTGATGAAGACTCTGAAGGCTAACAACAGATGGGAGGTTGACATGTCTCCTTTTGCCTTGCCAGCTCATCGCCTGGCAAGGCATTCTCAGCTTCGAATGATTTTCATGCTCAATAGTCATCAGCCTAGATTCCACCTTCCTAAAATTTCAAACCAACAATAAAAACATGTGGCAGAGACTTCCTCATCCTTAGACAGACAAATTCTCCCAATAAATTGAGCAATCAACTCAAGTTCATTCTCCTCTCATACCAAATTTGCAAAATTATTCGATGAAGCGTTTTTTGAAAGCCACCGCACACCAATTAGAAAGATCAGTCATTTGAATGCGTTCGAGCAACTTCTACAACTCTTTTTACATCTATGCCATCTTTTGAAAGAGACTCACTCTCAAAATCTGATTTACATGGTGTTGCAAGGAAACACTTTCCTTTTGCAGAAGTTTAAATCTTGTCACTGAGGTTCCCTCATAACTCAAATCTTGTCACTTAGGATGGTGAAAAGCAAGACCCTTTCCCCATCCTCCACTCCTATATCTAGTTCTGGTTTCCCCTACTGTTTAGATTAAAGCAAAGCAAACAATCACAATATAACATTGAACAGAAAGGGCTATATATGTATATAGATCAAAAGGAAGGCAAAGATGATTTTCATTCAGGCCAAAATTCAAACTGGTTATTGAAAATATCTTACAAAGATAGAGGCAACCAGATGAAATGAGTAGGTGAAGGATCAGCTACAGATGGGGCAGAGCACCAAACCATTCTCATTACAATCCGGGCACCTCACCACAACACTCCTCCCTTGCTTTTGCTCCATCTCCTCCTTCACCATCATCACCATCTTACAGCTGCCATTACATTGAAAACAAGGCAAAAACCTCACTCCCCCACAGCCCTCGCAGACCTCACCAGCTCTGATCTTAGGCAACCCTTGAAGCAGCTCACCCAAACACCCCTCTTCCACTATCTTCAGCACCTCCTCAGCCCCACCCACATACCTCCCCTTCACAAACACCCTCGGCGGCACCATCTGGCAACTGTCTTTCCCCTTCATCAGCTCCCTCAACTCCTCCTTGAACCCTCGATCCATCGAAATGTCTCGCTCGCACAGCGACACCCCAAGGCCTTCAATCGCCGCCCTCACGGCGTTGCAGTCCTCAAACGTCTTCCGCACTCCTCTCAACGTCGTCGTGTAGACCACCACTCTGTTCTCTCCATTCGGTGGGCACAGCCTCTCGAACCCATCCAGCAACGCCAAACATTGTCGCAAAACGCTGTCGTTCAATGGCTTCAGAACCCTCAATTCATCACCGCAATTGGGACGATTGGGGTTAGAGTTCTCTTTATTGATGTTGGTCTCTTTGATGGCCAATGCCTTCGGTTTGGAGGGGGCTAGCGGGAGAGGAGGGAAGCGGAAGCTGTCGGCGTCGAGACCCGCCATGAGCTCCCAGGAGTTGATCACCTCTGGCTCTGACCTTATGCCCCTCGGTTCGGAGAGCGGGCTGGGGAACACCGAGCCGAGGGTAAACCGAGGAGTTAAGGTTGGTGGGTGGGTGGGTTGAGGAGGTGGATCGAGGTTGAGCAGGCCATAGGTGGTGGACGTGAGCGACACAATATGGTGACCCAGCGTTGAGCCACTCAATTGACCCAACTCCTCCTCATGGTTCAGCAGAGTTGAAGAAACACACCCCATTTTGGACTTGCAATAGATTCAAGAACGGACAAACCACAATCAAAAGAGACTCAGAAATAAGGATCTTGAAGACAACCCTTTACTTTTGTGAGGAAAATCCGAGAAAATGCATCAGCTCAACTCACTCGGTGGCGAAAACTGTGGAGCAGAGCATTCAATTTCAAAATGCTGAGTAACTGTTGGCGCACGGGACTTGAGCGCTAAAATTTAAGTTTTGCTTTGGTTTTTTTAATCACACAGTACATTGAAGCATTAAAGAGGAGCCTTTTTTCCTTTGAATTCAATTTTCTTTCCCATTACTTTATTTTTCTTTTCCCAATCTGCTGACCACATTCAATAAATTTTTTTCTAAAATATGACCATTTCAAATGCAATTTAGAGTCCTAGCTCTACCCACATTTACCCCAAATGCATATCATCTTATACACTAATGATGGCCACCTCCTTTTGCCAAAACCAAGTCTGAAAAGTGATGGAGGTGAGGGAAAGTGGGGTGGGGTTTTTCCCGGGAAATGGATTCAAAAATGGCAGAGGAACACAGTAATAATTGCTGGGTAATGGCCTAAAAAAATGGTAGGAAAGTACTGGGGACTGGGGGCTCACAGAGGGTGTAGACCCATCTTTAAGAGAGGGCCCAATTATTATTATTATGACTTATGAGGGAATTGGAGAATGGAGGGTACCAAAAGAAATTTTGGAAAAGGGCAAAAATTGGGAGGGGATGTATTAGATGGTGCTGAGAGCATTGAAGATGAGGTGGTCTTCACAACTGAGAGGTCAGTGATAGTGTAGCAGGAGTATATAGTCTCTGTTTTGCAAATAAATGTTCAAAATGAAAAACATTTACATGGATGTTGCTTTCAGAACATCAATTCAAAAAGCTTTTCTTGTGGTGGTTATTAATGAATCTGTTCAGAATGGTTTTCAATTTCTATTTCTAGCAATAAAATAAAGTATAAATATTAGTAGATGTGACTAGCTATATTGAAGTAAGGTTAATTTCATATTTGAATTGAGACTCAAATATTTCAAACATCCTTTCAAGTTACATTTTGACCTTCAAAGGCAATCAAATGGAGAATTAGGAACCAAGGCCTTGCAATGGAGCCCAAGAAATATTGGGCTCATTGGGCTCTCGTTATGTGTGTGATCAGATGTTCTCCCTGTTAGACAAGACAGCTAGGCCATACGAGAACAGCATAAACAGCTAGCAGAACCCAAATACAAAATCATTATACATGTAGATTGAAAGAGGTTCCATGGAATCTTCATTATCCTCACATTCAAATTTTAACTTATCATGGTTGGGAAATGATAACCACTCTCATTCAAAAGGTTCCATTTGTTAGTTTCCACTGGTTTGAGTACATGCATTGGACAAAAACATGGATAGACAAAAAAATAAAATAGGGGGAAAAAGGGGAAAGGGGGGGGAGAGAGAGAGAGAGTTTAAGCTCATGCCAATATGCTATTTTATAGAATCTAGAATGTAATTTAGTTAATAATATGCATTTGGTTTCTTAGGGAATGTTACCAATGGTATCTCTATCAGGAGGAGTAGCTGCAAATAGCAGGCAGAGATGCCATCCTCCAAATTACAACTAAAACAAAGTGGGTTTTTATTTGTGTATTTACTTAATAAAAAATATAAAATGGGTCTATGAAAAGGGGGAAAAGAAAAAGGTCTGACAATGTAAAATTTTTGGTACAACAGAAACCATTTACTCATCGCCTGTGATCTTGAGAATGTGGCATTAGATCTTTATATTTCCCACCTAGTAGATTGAAAAGAGTGTCACAAGTGATAAATGCAGCAAATGAAGAGAAGGGCTTCCCTCGTCCGCTGCTGATGATGAAGCTAGCTGAAAGAGAACTGCATCACTCAGATGAGGCTCATGAATGCTATTTGTTTATTTACTCTTGATTTCATAGTTGGGAGAAGAGAATCTAAACAGTTTGACCAGTCCACCGGGAAATAAAGCCAAACGTCCCTTTACCCAAAACTGGATTCCCTTTTCAACTGGCTATGCTGGTTACTTGGTGGTCTTCGAGGGAGGACTTAACCAATATATATATATACACACACACACACATACCCCCTTCACCACTTCTCTCTCCTTTCTTATGTCCTTTAGCTGCTGATAACACGTGAAGCCATTAGAGTTGATCAGCTGTTATTTAAGAGAAAAATATAAAAGCACATACACTACTGATACAATGAAAAGGTCCCCTAGTGTTTAAGCAACTTTGGATTCTTGTGTACTATCAACTCTCTCTCACAAGTCATATGTCTTGTAAGTTGTTATCTCAATTATATTTGCAAAGTTCTTGACAATCTCTGACACTTTTCTTTAGCTAGTTTTTGACATGCCACTAGAAAACACCTAAACTTTAGCAGATATATTGGAGGTCGTACTCTGAAGTCATCTCAGTCTCTCATTCATTTCTCCCCCTTAACAGTTATGGAGGTGAAGGAATCAGAGATACTTAACATGCTGCACCTCTCCTCTATCTCCTTACGCCCTTTACTTTTGATGTAAATGCAGCTAAGTTTTCTTTCACTTGCCTATGGGAAAGAAGGGAGGGTCCTCCTGGTTGACAGTGGTGAAAAGGGCCTTCAGGTCTCCAATCAAGGACAATGAGAAAAAGAGTAGCAGAAGGAGAGAAGAGCATGAGCTAGAAGAAGAAGAAGAGGAAAAGGTAAATATTTCTTCATTCCTTCTTTTGGGTTTTTTTGTGATTTGAGTTTTTTTGTAAATGATAATATGGTTTTGCATTTGGGCAGAAGAGAGAGAAGCGAAGATGGATCTTCCGGAAACCTACTACTACTACCACTACTACTAATCATGTTCAAGTTCAAGAATGTGAAACAAAGATGATATCAAGTGTACCCACAAATCCCATTTTGGTTGCTGAGCAGAGGCATGCAATTGCAGTGGCAGCAGCCACAGCAGCGGCAGCTGAAGCTGCTGTGGCAACAGCCCAAGCAGCTGTGGAGATTGTCCGTCTCACTAGGCCATCCAGCTTCTTCAGAGAACACTACGCTGCTGTAGTCATTCAGACAGCTTTCAGAGGCTACTTGGTAAGTAATAAGTTATGGGAGTTTTTTTTTCTTGTTTAATGCTTGCTGTTCTAAGAAGAGAATGATTGTGTAAAGGCAAGGACAGCGCTTCGTGCACTTAAGGGTCTTGTAAAACTTCAAGCTTTGGTAAGAGGACACAATGTTCGAAAGCAGGCGAAGATGACACTGAAATGTATGCAAGCTCTGGTCCGAGTGCAGTCTCGGGTGCGTGATCAGCGTGCGAGGCTTTCGCATGAAGGGAGCAGGAGGTCAATGTTTGCTGAAACCAACAGCCTATGGGAGTCTCGATATCTTCAGGAAATTAGACACAGAAAGTCCATGGTGAGTGAATGTCTTCATCATTTTAAGGGCATAAGCATGCCTTTCTTCTGTGTTTTCATGGCTTGTTATTACAGTCGAGGGATAGAAGCAGCATAGCAGATGAGTGTTGCGGCCGCCCCCATGAGATTGAGGAGATTGAAGCCATGTTCAGAAGTAGGAAGGAAGGTGCATTAAAACGTGAAAAAGCCCTGGCTTACGCTTTCTCTCATCAGGTTCCTCTCTCTCTCTCTCTCTCTCTCTCTCTCTCTCTCTCTCTCTCTCTCTCTCTCTCTCTCTCTCTCTGTGTTCTTTTCTACGGAATTAGAACTCATCTCTTTAGTATCTTGATGTCCATATCAAGGTATGGAGATCAGGAAGGAACCCATTTGCAGGAGATGAAGAAGATCTAGAGGAAAGAACAAAATGGCTTCAAAGGTGGATGGCAACAAAGCGATGGGAAAGCAGCAGCAGAGCTTCTACTGATAAAAGAGATGCTATAAAGACGGTTGAAATTGACACTTCTAGGCCTTATTCTTACTCTGCTAGTAATGTTCGAAGGTCCTCAGTTTATCAAAATCAACACCTCAGACCACCCACCCCACATTCCACTGCCTCTCCCTTCCACAAAGCGCACCACAACCTCTCTCTCCACCTCTCACCTGTCACTCCCTCTCCTTCCAAAACAAGACCCCTGCAAGTCCGTTCAGCAAGCCCTAGATGCCTAAAAGAAGAAGAAAGCCATTCCACAGCCCACACCCCGAACCTAGCCTCCATTCATTGTTTCAATGGCAGTATGTGCCGCCAAGGAGCAAGCACAAATGGGGATGTTGCTAGTGCTGTATTGCCCAACTACATGGCTGCCACTGAGTCTGCCAAGGCTCGGGTTCGTTCAGAAAGTGCACCAAGACAGAAGCCCTCAACGCCAGAGAGAGAGCGAGGAGGTGGGTCGGCAAGGAAGCGGCTCTCTTACCCAGTCCCTGAGGCGCCATTGAGTAGCACCAGCACTACTTGTAGTAGTATGCTCAGCAAGAGCCTGAGAAGCCCCAGCTTCAAAAGTGTTCATGCCAACCTCTCTTCCTGCTACACTGACAGCCTTGGTGGAGAGATTTCTCCAACTACAACCAGTACCGAGCAAAGAGGGTGGCTAAGATGAATGGGGTGACTCATGCTGATGATAGATGATATTGTCCACTGCAATGATGAATTTAGTTGTTATGTATTGTCTAATTTGAATAGGAGATGTAGAAGTAGTTGATAGGAATGGATTAATTAGTACTGAATTTATTTTTCCCAGCCTAAAACAGACATCAACTTTCTGCATTAGCCCTAGGCAGATCTTTTCAAACGGAACCATAACTCATCTCTTCATTCCTTGTTCTAATCTAAGTCCTTTCTGCACCATTTTATTATTATTATTATTATTATTATTATTATTATTATTATTACTATTATCATCTTCTTCTTTGTTCCATTCACAGATTCTACATCTTCAAATTCGATAAAAGTGGTGAGTAGAATTACAGCACCACAAAACTTAAAATCCTGAGTTGATGATGAATAGTAATCTTGCTATCTCGCAGGCAAGCAAAGTGAGGACTAAATATACATATATATATATATATATATATATATATCTATCAAAGGAGCATCTTTCAGTTACAATGAGAGTGAGGAATGAATGAATGATGTTGACAGAGAATGAGGAAAGATGAAGACAATTCAACCCACTTGAAAATGCAATGACCACACACATTAATGCCCACTGTACAAAAACCTAAAGTGAGAAGGAAAGAAGGAAAATGATTGTCGCCTAACCTAGCTGATTGCATTAATGCAATACTAAAAGACCACTTTTGAACTTCCAAGCAAAAAACCAACACCCCCTTGAACACCATCACCTTCATCAGCTGAGAGGGAAAATAGAAAAATGAAAAATCTACCCAACCACCATCTCAGAGACTGGTCTATTCTCAAAATGCACACTAACCTATGTATCCCCCAAGCGACTCTTATCATGATATTTTTACAGCAGATATCCACAACTCTTATCATGTTCAACCATATACACTGATACATATTCTGCCTCCTGTTGTACAATATGTCAACAAACACATCCAAACATGCAGAGCCAACCAGAGAAAAAACAGGCGACAAAGGCTGAGTAAATATATAGTTTTTAAGTCATATCACCGTATTTGCTACTGAGACTTGAAGGAAATCCATCACTGTTCTTTTTTCAGAGATAATAACAGATTGGAAGATAAAACAAAGCAGATTAGTTGGATACTTTGATGGATACACATAGTACATGGGATTCTGTGTATTAATCCATTGCAAAACCAATTCCCAATGGTTTGAAGCACTTTTCTTATGGAACGAGGTTTTTGATAAAATTGTAAGTTTTATTTTTAAAATTTTGAAAATCACTTGAAGTAATTTTTGGACTAACAATTGATAGGTGTTTATTACAAAAAAATCACTTTTTTTTTTTTTGTTGGTGTGGGGGTGGGGGGTGGGGGGGGGGGGGGGGGGGGGGGGGGGGGGGTGGTGTGGGTTGAGGAGAACCGTTACTAACAGAAAATTACATGCTTAATCACTCCTGAATGGATTTTGAACTTGCTTTACCACGAAAATGGTGGCCTCAACTATTCAGATCCTTACAATGAAGTTGGGCTGGGCTATTGGGTTTTTGGACGTCTGACCCTTTTCTTGGGTGGGCATAGGTCTGCCAGGTAGTAGGTTATCAAGGCCACATAAGACTGGGCTTGAGCACATGTGTATGGAGCCCAAATGGAGGTTGGCAATGGTGGTTCCTTACTTGGCAAGTGAACTATCATTGTTTTATCACAAAGTGGTCCCATCCATGAAATGCAGAACAAGTACTATTATTATTATAATTATTTTTTTATCAAATGTCCTTCCAATTAGAATGAAATGAAAGCCATCAAAGTCTTCTGCCTTCCACCTTGGGTTGACTTGGTTTTTTTTTTTTTTTTTTATAATATTTTTGTTCTTTATTGGGCACCAGTCAACTACGGATGTCAATAATATTAAAAAATGAAGACAGGTCTGTACCTTTGGAACATTGAGCTTTCATCCAAGAAAACTACATGATGTGAAATATAGAGTTCTTCTGTGAATGACTGTTTAAAAGAAAAGCGATTGAGAAGAGAAGTTTGTAAAATTTTCATTCTTCCTTGAAGAAAACATTTGCTTTAAGGGGTTGGTGCACAAATAAAAGGGTGAGAAAGGGTGAAAACAAAAGCAAAAGAAAGGTTTCTTTTAAGAGAAGGAACAAAGAAACAAAGCCAAAAAGAAAAAGGGTTCCTAAAATTGTCGCTTGTCGTGGCACTGGTCCAACCAAACAGTAGAGAGGCCTAAACCCCCTCCTTCAATTAATCAAATTAAGCCCTTGGTTGCCATCTCCACAGGAGCTCCTGCTACTGCTGCTAGTGGTGGTGGTACTGCTGCTGCCACCATGAACTGATGCTGAGTTGGAAGGTGGTTTCACTGTACTTGCCATGCCCAGGCACAGGGCTTCAGCCAGTGGTCCACCAGGTGGGGAAGCCATCCATGGAACAGGGTTCATCCAGTTGAGAGGCTGAGACTTGAAGCACCCACCATTCTCTCTTTCTAAGTCCATCACTCCAGGGCTCAATTCACCATGGAGGCTGCTCTTTTCATTGCTTCCATCTCCACCACACATTGAGAGGGTCAGGGAGGAAAGTGGAAGCTTCCCTCTTGAAGAAACAGGGCACTTGCTGTTGCATATTTCATTTATGTCACTATCTCCACCCCTCTCAGCAGTGGACCATGCGTCAATGAAGTCCCTTGCCGTCTGTGTCTCACCTTGGTTCAGATTAGTATCCTGGAAGGAAGCCAATTTGGGGCTAAGCAACAAGCCACACTGGTGGTTGAGCCGCTGGGTCTGTACGCCATGGGCAGCACTCAACTCAGAAAAGGAGCTCGAGTACAGCGGCTCCCCGTCATAACGCTGCTTGAAAACACTTACATTTTTGTCGCAGCTGGGGCTGTTCCTCTTCACTCCATGCTTGGACTGCAGCATGAGTTGCTGCCATTGTTGGTGGACTGTGTCTCCTTTTGTGAACCACTCCGGGCACCTTCAGGGAACACCCATGAATCACATCACCCACATTTATTTATGCAAAAACAAAAGACAGGAGGAGACCCACATTGTAGACACCTCGAATACGAACAAAGAATAAAAGAAAGTATATCATAAGCTAAAAACATTAATGAGGTTTGGGTCCTAAGAGTCAGAGACGCCATGTGAGACACTCTAAACTCTAACCCACCTGACTTGGCCGTATGGTGGAGCAGACGCCAAGGTTGTGAAGGCAGATGTGTGGTGGCCCTCCGTTTGGTTCAGAAGATGAGACCTGTCTTGAAAGGATTTGGTGGTGTCAGCTGGAAGGTTAAGTGGCTGCTTGTTGTTGCTACTGGTGGTGGTGGCGGTGGTGGTGGCGGAGTTGTTGATTAACTCGGAATGCAATTCCACAGGCTTTCTTGAACGGGGTCGGCCTTTATGAGTGTGTCGCTCGCAGTACTTCTGGTCAGGTGCCACATCTCTCGAGCACCGCCATTTCTTCCCATCTGTTCTCCGGCACCTCCACGGCTCAGGATCCGAGCTGTTCGGGAACCGCAAATCCAGAGAACCTTTAACCCACCAAACAACATAAATAAACAACAGCTAAAAGAGAGAAATCATATGAGGAAAAATTGGCAACAAATTGAAATTTAAGACCAAGAATATGAAGTTCAAAAGCAAGAGATTACGATTAGAGTGGGAAGCAGTCACATCTGAGAGGCTTCTGCTAATGGGTATGAGGAGTTCAGGTGGAATAGGGACAGAAGCCATCATGTACTTGTAGATTATAGTCTGCCGCTCAAGCTCTTGCCACTGAGCTGCTGTAAAAGGAACTCTCAGAGAAGCCGCCATTCCTCCTGCACCCACATAAAAAATCACATCTTTAGCCTTTTTTTTTTTCTTCCCTCTTCATGAGCAACTTTTTTCCTTTATGCTCCATTTTGTTGATGAGAAAATGTTAAAGAAAAGGAATCCAACAGTGAAAAACGCAAGACAACCAGAAGTTATGTTTCCTCATTCTATATATTTCCTCCGTTTTCTCTCCAACCAAACAGAAGGTAAAGACTAGCAAAGTGAAGCAAGTGTCGTTGACAGGGAAGAAGAACAAGGAAGAAGCTAACCAGTGGATTTGAAGATGGAAGTATCAGTGGTAAAAGGGTGCAGAGTCCTTGGTACTGCAGCACCAGCACCAGCACCAGCGCCGACAACATCGTATATATCACTCATAGACGCCACCAGGTTACTTGTGTTACAAAATATGGGCCCACCATCTCCACCACCACCACCTCCACCGCCATCACCACCACCTCCACCGCCATCACCACCACCACCACCGCTGCCATCACATTGATAATGACAAGAATATTGGTGAGGCATCAACATCATCCTCTTACAATCACTACTCTGCATCTTCAAACCCAAACTAACATCACACCGTTCCAAAAACCCACCCTTGTCTCCACTTCCCATTTCCAAAATCACTTCAATTTTCCCATCAAACAAACACCCAAAAACAAAACCCACCAAAAGAAAAGCCCCCAAAACTCTTGATTAAGCCTCTCCTTGGTGATTTTATACAAAGTGATCACGTGGGTGCAACAACGGTGCCGCCATTCTCAGCCCACTACCCCCTTTGCCCTTTGGCCCCCTGGACGACTCCTTTGCTTCCCAAGCCTCCAACATTCGCTCCTCTTACGGAATACGGACAAATAAATCGCTAGTCTTACCCTCTCATATAACTTTTTCATCCCTCGATACTAACGCTGTTAGATTTGTTAGAAGAAATATTTGGGTGGCCACCTCCTCCATGTCCTCAACCCATTGGCGCAGCACTTTGACTTTGCTTTTTGCTCTGGCTACGGAGGCAAAGTGATTGGGCAAGAGGGCCCTGCGCGTGAGGTGGTGGGTTTGAAGGAGGTTCGGTCCGTTGGAATGGAGTCGCTTTCCGTGAGTGACGACGTTAGCCATTTTGGGCATTGGGAGTCGTAATCTGGGGGCCCACTATCGGTTTCGTGTGAGGCTGTAGGGGACCAGAGCCCACGACGTGATGCATTAACTAATTTTTCATGGGCCCCCATTTTGCTCGGGGATTTATTATTATTATTATTATTCATATTTATTTATTTATTATTTTATCTCTTCTACTTCCACGGTTAGGTTCCCGATAAATCTATCCTTCACTTTGGTCTTTGCACTATTTGTTTCTTTTCTTTTTCTTTGTTTTTTTTCCCTCTTTGGTTGGAACTTGCACACTTTTTTTTAAAAAAAAAAATAATAAATAGAAGAAATTATAAAAATTATATTTATATTTTCAATAATGTTGATTCTACCCAATATCCAAAAGTCAAATATACCCTTTTGTTATTCCTTGTAAAAATTAAAAAACCTTATATAAAAGGCACAAGAAATTTATCATATTAAACCATGTGCTGAGATTTCATTAATTTATGATCTTGATAAATAAAAATTATAGTTGAACGTTTTTTCTTATGACATGAAAAAAGGTTGTTTACACACTAGAGGTGTGGAAGTACAAACTTCAACATTAAGTCAGCTACATGCTCGAATCAAATTTCATGATTCCATACAAAGCATATAGAGTGCGTGAGTCTTGGAAGTCAATTATGGAGACATGATTCCATGGACCACCAGACAGATGGAAGTAATGGGTGGCTAGAGATGGTGATTCAGGTGAGTGAAAAAAATACCCATCTCTGTTTCTGATGATATTCGTTTTGGGCTTCTCAGATTTTTTATTTTTTATTTTTTTGGTGGAATTTGGTAAATGGTAATATGCTTTTGGGAAAGGGCTCTTCTTCCCTCTCTTGTTGTTGCTGAGAAATCCACAACTGGACCACAGCAGAGAGGGCAGAACAAACCAACAAACCAGGCCAATTAGCTGGTCTGGAAGGCCAAACATCAGCAAAACCAAAAGAATTGGAAAGATGGAATTTGTGTCAATTGCCCTTTTAGTACTATGATGAAGGGTTTTGTCAAAGGGTATGATATACATTGTAGTATGATATACTTTGTATTATTAAATCATAACGGTTTAAGTTCTTAGAAAAATTTGTTGTCCATCATGATATCAGAGTCTCGAATCTCCCCACATGTTTATTTCTTTGATTTATTGAATCCATGTGCAGGCCCCAAGCAAATGTTTAAACTTCTAGGCAAAACCTATCCTCTGATGCTCTTGTTTAGGGCATTCTTTATTACCATGCAATTTTCCTTGCATGAAAGGAAATAAGGCCATGGATCATCAGCAGCACACCCTTGGGAGCTGTGAGCTATGTGCAGGGTCAAGTAAATAGGAAGGCCTGTCATACTAGTGATGGTGAGGTTGGAGCAAGTAGGAAGACCCACCACCACGGCAGGCATAGAAAGCAAGTAGATTGAGGTGGGATGATCATAATCTAGAATTGGGTAACACCATAAGAAGGAAAAGACTCAAATCCCTTCCACCATCTGATATGGTGGTGCATTGGATATAGAGTAAGAATTGATTAGTATATAAAGGACTTCACATGAAATTTGAGGTCTCATAGGTTGGATATGAATGAAGATTGAGGCCTCCAACAAACACTTGGTGGCTTGGGAGTTGGGAGCCAGAATAGTTGTAAAGAGAGAAACTGGGAGGATGAAGCAAAAAGTAGGGCTACTTTGGTACAAAGTTGCCAGGGTGTATCAGCATCAAAGCTTTGATTACGGGGCTGGGAACATTGTGTCCTGAATTATGGTAAGTTCATGGCATTTAATCATATGCTTACTTGCTTTTCTACTTTCAAACAAGTTTTTAAATTAGAGATCAGCCTTAAAGGAGTAACTTTAATCATGGTAGGTTGGAGTTTCTTAAAGTAATCCTCAAGCAATACCCCAGATTGTACACAATATAAATGGAAGATATTTAGGGTAAGGGCCATTGCCTCACATGATTTGGCTTCTTCCAGAGAATGTAAAATAGATTTCATCTCTTTGTTGCTCCTTTCCAGGATCTCAGAGTCAGATTTTTCCCACATGTTAATGTCTACTTTTCGGGTAAAATGTATCGGTTACTTTCAAATTTAGGGGGTTTTTACATCGAACTTTTTGGGGTAATATCCTATGAGATTAAATGGTTAATTATTAATTATCTTTTTCCACTTCAGGCCTGAAGTTGGTCTACTTCCATCCACAAGTACTTGTAATAAAGTCGAGCATGTGCACATGTCTTCAATATTCAAGAGGAGCTGATCATAGAAACAAGTCTTATAACACAAGTTGAGATCTAAATTCTCTTATTTCCATGACTAAATGAACTATTCACAAACACAAACTCATATATTCATCATAACATGCTTTCAACAATTACAAACTCAAAAACAGTATTTACTCCATTCTTCCAAAAACAGAAGTTCAGGGTACTTGGTAAATGGCCAGGAAAATCAGAATACCAAGGAAGAAAAGATTATGCCTTACCAAAGAACAGAGTTAATCAAGAAACAGAGATGTGAGAACAAGAAAACTGGTTTCTTTAACTCATGATAAGACTATTGGAACGGATAGGATTCTTTTGTTTCAGTAGAATTCGTAGCTGAGCCTTTTGGCACTCCAGTTTGGTGCCCAGATGCCTACTTCTAGATCCAATTGCTCGAACAACTCTTGGGAACTCGACAAACCCTTTGATCCCTCGCTTAATATGTGGATTTTCGGTTTCCGGTGAGGCTCTTCGCTGAATTGCCATTGATGGAACCACAGCATTACTGTCATTACAAGTGGGCTTCTCACCTGGAATAAACCTTGCTGATTCCCCACAAGAGATAGCAGCAGGAGCAGAAGCTGTTGTAATTCCACGCCCATTATCTTCTTGGTTTTTGTGTTCCATCTTGGATGATGGCCTCTCAACTTGTGTCTGTTTGGTAACCTCCAATTCTAACAGCTTTTCTTCCAATAGAAACTTTGCGTCGGCCAGCTTCATTTGAACTCTCTCTTCCCTTAACACCTCTGCCATCCTCAGCATCTTCCTCTCCTCTTCTATCTCTCTTTTCATCCAGCTGATCTCCGCTTTATCTGATGATATCTCCTTGGCAAGCACTTCACACACCCTCTCCATGGCTTCTCTCCCCCTTCTCTCTTCATTCAGATCTTTGGCCAGCCTTTTATTCATGGACTCCACCTTCTTACGAGCCTTGCGTTCGAATTCAAGCTCAGCCTTCAACTCGATGATCTGGGCTCGAGCTATATCAAGCTCTGAATCCATGATAGGCCTGAAAAAGGTCAGATCCCAGAATGAAGCTGCAATCTTACGAGCGGAGAGAGGGAGCTGTAGCCGATGATGATGCTTGTTTCTAGTTTGCTTCTGCTGCTGGTGTTGATGATGACGATGATGATAATGATGATGCTGCTGTTGTTGTTGTTGTTGTTGTTGATGCTGAGAATAATAAAATGGGTTCTCGTAAAGCTTCCAGCTCGGGCAAGTGGTGGCTGTGATGGGCTCTTCGGAGATGGTTTCATTTGAAGGATTTTCTGGGCTTCTGATCATCATCATCATCATCTTCTCCATATCTTTCTCCTTTTCCTATATGCCTTTTCTTGGTACCTTCTCTTTTCTTTCTCCCTTTGCCGCTTTCCTTTCCCTTTTTTTTTTCTAATGGGATTTTCCCAGCTACAAAAGTAACTGGGGTAGGACCAGTCTATTCTGTAAGCTGCTTTGAATTGAAGGTGGATTGAAAAGGAGAAGAGATGTCACATGCCCCCCATCCTAATTAAAACAGTAGGAGAAGGTGGAGTGGCTGATGTTCTTGGTCCTCTAATTATCTGTCCCCATCTCTCTCCCTTTCTTTATGATTTCTCCTGTTTTGTTTATATCTCTCAACCAGTCATTCTGCTAGATTGCTCAACCTTAATGCCTCATTATGATGGACCTTGCCCCATCAACTCCCGAACTAAAAGTTCCAATTTTGGACAAAAAAAAATTGTTACCATTTAAAAAGACTCGCATTTGACCCTTCTGCACTTGAACTATATCCTAATGCTGGATTTCATGTGGTAAACACTATAATCAGTGGAATGCTAAGGACCCAAAAGTTAAAACTTGGAACAAACTCAGCCTCAATTATGCCCCCAACAATCTCATCCGGAGCAAGTCATCTTCGTTAGTGTGTCTAGTTCTTGAATTCAGTCCCCACTTGGACGGTGAAGCATTTCTTCAAATCAATCATTCATCAACCCCAGCCCCCACATGGATGTTTAATGTTTGCTAAAGCAACAAAAACCACCTCTTCACCTAATATGAGGATTTTTTTCTCCCCTGCTTCTCAAAGCAAACTATAGAAATAAGAGGTTTTGGAGCCCCAAAAGCAGAAGAGGTAATGAGTCAAATGACTGGTTCCGTGCCATATGTTGATGGATTCAACAAGACAAACACGTGAGAAGAAACCCCATTCTTAATCAACTTGCCTATCTAACTCCAGGGTCCCTCTTCAAGGTGTTTCTAAAGTTTTCTTATGATTACTAGAAAGTACCACGTTTTATGCATCACCCCAGCCAAAATCTCTGATTACCCAAGTTCTTGGGTTCAGGATTTATAGCAACAGCTAGATCCCTGGCATGGTCTGTACTATGGCACATGACTAAGATAAGTTTGATAAACCAATGACACAGGCTGGACCACTGAACTGGACCACACCCCATATGGAACTGGCTAATGTGTGTGGAAAAACACAAATCTTCAAAGATTAGTCTCAAGGAACTACTTAATAACTAGAGCAGTTAGAAATAATTTGGGAATGATTCATATTTTTGGTCCAAACCCATTTGATTATAGTTCCGAATAACTGCACGGAGGGACATGTGCTTACACATGCCCAAGGAAAGAATCCTAAGAAGCGTTCAATAGGGGTATGTTCTCAAGTCAAAGAACAGGGAGCCATATTCCATTTCGTGATCATAACGTCTGTCTTCTTTGGAACTCAAAACTTGTCCCCTTCCATCGAGTATAGATCTGGATCCTAGAATGACAGCTTCCTAAAACTCCAGATTACCCGACAAAAGGAAGCAAGGCTAGATATGTTTGATTAACCTGCTATGTTCGAGGTTCAAGGAAAACAGAACTAAAAAAGTCTTGCAGGTTTTCATCCTCCATTGGAAATCAAGACTGCTCCTTCAGGGACAGATTGATATGAAATCTGCCTTCAGTAACCCAGCTTACTGATTCCAACAGTCTGATGGACCCAAAATGACCAACCCAACAACTGAACAGAACTTGAATAGTTAAATTCCAACTTTGAATGTTGGTGAGTGCCTACAAAGAAGTTACTTTTTCTGGCAAAAAATGTCATGAATCATATAAGATATCAATGTTGGGGTGGGCTCCTATTCATTAATCTCAACCAGTAGATGTAGATGGGTGGACCACCATAAATGTAAAATTGTATAGACGTAGCACTTTTCAGGAACAACACAGTCATGGTGGTTTTGGTTTATGCACAGTGCCAACATAATATGCGTATGTAATCTTCAATTTGTCTTTCCAAAAGGGGCATGAAAATGATGAAAAGCATCCGAGATCATAGGAAGGTTTTGGGGCCTTAAATAGTGTTACCACAAACCTCTGTCCCTGTGTTGAGTTACTACTACAGATGTGAGAACTGTGTTAAGTGATGAGAGCAACAAGCTAAGCTTCAGGAAAGATATAATGAACATCAAATTTTCAGTTCTGTTTTGGGCAAGATGCCCCTATTCCTAGAGGAAAATCTTTATGAGCAAATCATTTCCCAAGTCTTGAAACTGGGAACCACAGGATGCAGCAGTATAGGCTATAGGAATAGAATTTCCAGCATGCAAAGGGATCTCTGGATATCAAGGATCTTGGTTGATTGTTGGGTTTCCACTTGTTGACGCCATTGCAAAGCTTCCTCAGCCATCAGCTCTATAAAAGCTAGATTATCATGAGAATGGAAAGAGACACAAATTCAGAAGGACATGCACAATGGAAATGCAAAAGTGATGCTAAAAACATAAATCTCTCAGGAAGCCGACCCCTAAATAGAACCATGAAACACAACCTTGACCAAATGAACACATGGAACACAACCTATAAGCCAAAAGAATTTCTCACGCATAAACTCAAAATCAATATCAGCATTTTAACTATAATGCAAACATAAAAAATGACTGTCTAAGAAGCATACCCTTGACCAACCAAAATAACTAGTTTGATCAATGGAAATCAGTTCTTATACTCGAGATGTTGAAGTAACTCAACAAGAAGGAAACAGGGAATTTCCTTGACAATTATGCAGTAACCCAAGTGACGTTACAGGCCAAGTTCTTTTTTTGTTTGGTGGTTGTTTTTTTTTTTTTTTTTTACGGGTAACAATACAGGCCAAGTTCTTAAAACAGTCACAATCCCAAACTGAAATTCTTAAGAATATTTCCAACTTATGCAGTGGCCTAAGTGACAACATCGGCCCACTGCTAGTTCTAGCCTAGAAATGAAAATTGAGAAGACATGCACCCTCTATATAGCTCAGTTAGCTGCTAGGTGTTATTGGGCAGGAAGACATAGTACCTCAACAATCACCATAGCCCAGAAGCCCAGCTGAGCTACAGGCAGCTTCACTTCCCAAAAAATCTTTAAAACTACTAGGGAACTTGGCTCAACTAAACCTGTTTCTTAATTGCCAAAAATAAACACCTAAGCTCCTAAAAAGATATCAGATAC
The DNA here is from genome assembly GCF_030704535.1 of Vitis vinifera. Classification (NCBI taxonomy): domain Eukaryota; kingdom Viridiplantae; phylum Streptophyta; class Magnoliopsida; order Vitales; family Vitaceae; genus Vitis; species Vitis vinifera. The sequence continues at coordinate 2,138,944 of NC_081806.1, read as the reverse complement.
ACGCATTTCATTCTCCAATAATACCTTTACAGATTTTTTTTCTGCTCACAATTACTAGCCTACAAATAATACCCTCCCAACCTACACCAACTATCAGAAAGTTATGTCCCAAATGAGAACAAGTAGAATTGTAATGGATCGTCTGCACGACACAATAGATACTGATAAATTTAGAACAGCAACCCACTTCACATGAATCTGGATGAACATACAAGAATGCTAGGAGGACAAGCTAGCAGGTTCACTTGCTGATTGTTTGAATAGCAGGAAACTATACTTGGCATTTAATAGATGCACTATATTGATTATAAGGTCTTATGGTAAGATAAATTTCAATGCACCAGGACTCATCCTCAAAATCATGTAAGCTAAACTCAAAATCATCCTACCACGAAACACATGGATCTTAAAAGAAGCAATAGTAAGAGAGAGAACAACTTACAAGAGGCAACCTTGATTACCCGAGTGCCAAAAAAAAGGAAGATATCTTAATGAATTAAAATTGTGGGGGTATTGATTTCACAACCTCCTTTAAGAACCTATAGAGGATTTCCTAAACCAACATGTAAACATTGTACAAAGCTATAAAATTAAAAGAGAAAGAAAGTATTTTCACATGTATTCCTTGAAGGTTCAAATCTTAAATTGATGGAATGTCCTTTTGCAGACACACTTGTTTATGGCTACGAGCACACTAATAAGCAGAAAATTATTCACATTAGTTTGATGAATGATCATCAATCTGAGAATTGCAGCAGAAGCAGCATTCTATAAAGGATGAGAATTGCAGGTATAAGTGCAAGTTGAGACATTGAGGCTAATGTGTGATTTATGACTCAAATGGTCGTATAAAAAAAAAAAAGAATAAAAACACAACAGTTCACCGAAAGTATTGCAAAAGTTTCAGTATTGGTACTTACACATACTGTTTAATTCACAAACATGTACCATAATCTATGAAATTATCCTGCTAACTCAAGAACAACTGACAAAGAACATCAGCATAAAAAGAGAAAAATAGCACATTTTAAATTCCCCATGCCTGCAACAGTCAAGTCCAACTGGGAAACCCAGCGGAATGCCCCAGGTTTCTACCTCAACCTTCACAATTGGTCACTGCACCATATTCTGCAATTACTATTGCCATTCATACAACACTCAGAAATATATCACAATTCAAACTCATCTTCAAGCTTCAGTTGCTCCGCTGCTGCTTCTTCCTCATCATCATCAATCACAAAATACGGATTGTGAGCCTCAGGCTTGAACTTATAACCGGTGTACACATAGAAAGCCAGCGTTGCCAACTCCCCAGCAACTGTACTAGTCCAGAGATACCGATAAGAGGTAATGGTCTCCAATGCATACACCACAACCCGGGTAAAATATATGTAGCAAATAAACACAACATAATAATGTCTGAACAGAGTCAACTTCATCAAATTAACAGCTGCCTTCCCATCAGTCCTAGCTGCCTCACGCAAATTCTTAATCGACCACACAATTGGGAACAAGACGGCACAGCAGCAAAGTATATCAACAAGCAAAAATACCTGCTTCCATGTGAACCAGTCATGCCCGTACGGCCCCGATTCATCAATCACAATTTGTGCAATATTCGCAACCACTTGAAGCGGAATCACAATCATCAAAACCGTCTTCTCCTTATCTTGCAAGTAGGGTTTCAAGAACGACCAACCCGTCCCGATCAAAACAATCAAAGTGAAAAGCGAAATCCCCTTCAGAAAACTGAATATATAAAACAAAACATCCCAACCGTGTGCACTACCAGTTCTCTTAATGTACGATTTATCCTCCGCCTCACAGAGTAAATTCAGCGCCTTCAATATCACCACCGCAAGCATAAAGAAATGAATACGAAACACCGTCAAGCGCTTCTTGTGAAGAACCCTAATCCAAATAGCGGCCATACCGAAATAAATCAAAGAAAAGAGAAAATAAACCCTAGGCAGCACCGCTTTTCCGGCCGACAAGTAATCCCGACGACCGTTCTTGTCTTCAAGATTATACATCACGGATCGAACGTTCATCGAGATCTGCACCTGCTGAAGGCAGTTGGCGAAGACAAGAGTAAACTGATCCGCGTCGTTCATCTGATACACCGTACCAAAGCTCGTAGCCCCCTTGAGCCGATCGAAGGAATACACAGTCTTGACGACGTCAGACTTGAGAGCGCAGGTGATATCCGACTCTTCCAGCTGCTGAAGAACATGTAGCCATGAGTCACGCGTGCAGAGGAAGAATCCGATTTTGGAGAGATCGAGATCGGGGTTAGAGTTAGAGAACGAGATTTGCGAGACGTTGAGCTCCAGGCGGCCGGTGTGGGTAAATCCGAACACATCGAGAGGGATGATCGGTTGACCATCGGATCGGATCTCGGAGGTGTGGATCTCCGCGAAGCAACCAGAGAACGACAGAGTGGTGAGGAGGATGAGAGCCAAGCAGCGAGATGAAGCGGAGCAGATCGCCATTGGGAGATCTGAGGGCGGGGAGCTCAGATCAGATCTGTGATCGAGTAGTTGGAGAGCAGACCTGAAGGAGACGAGCGATTATATATGCATTAAAACCTCACCGACTATGTTAGTTTTGACGGGTTTTACAAGCTACGAAAGTCTTCCCGATGACCAAGACTAGTAAACGCTTTCCGTTTGATGGTTTTTTTTTTTTTTTTTTTTTTTAACAATCGTGAAATTTTAATTTTATAATTTGTATTTAATTTTAGGCAACTTTTTTATTTTTATTTTTAAACTGAAATTTTAAAAATAATTTTAAATTTATGTTTACAAGTTGTTTTTAAATTTTCTAATCTGATAATACAAATTTTGAAAAATAAATTTTAAAATAAAATATTAATATTCATAATTATAAAAGAAAAAATTTACTTTTAAGATTATTATTTTTAAAAAATAAACAAATATATAGTAAAAAATAAAATAATATTTTTAATGATTTTCAATCATCCTTTTGTTAAACACGTAGGACAATATAAAAAAAGTCTAATAAAAAATTAGTTTATAAATTTATTATTTCAAGACTTATATAAAAATCAAGTTTCAAAATCAAATAATTGAATTAAACATGAAACCAAATTAAAAAAAAAAATTGGGAATAGATATAAATAAGATCATACTTTTTGGCACCAATTTTTATGTTAATAAAATTGTTTTTTAATCAATTTTTTTATATTAAAAAATAAATGTCACTTTGGTCCTTGACCATAACATTTACCAATCTTAATTTAAACACATCATTTATTTCTTTTATATTAAATTTGTAAATTTTTTTGAGTTAATTATTTTATATATAATTTAATTTTTTTTCTTTTATATCAAAGCTTTTTAATAAAAATTAGAACAAAAATGACTTAATTTGAGCAAAAAATTTGTGGATTAAAAAAATCTAAAAAAAAAACGGATAACATACCCTAAAAAGTTGAAGAGAAAATTTTGAAAAGAATAGAGAATGACAAAAGAAGAGAAAATTTTTCAAACTTTAAAGATGGAAAATAAAATGATCACAAGAAATTTGAAAAGTTTTCAAACTTTTAATGATAAATTTGTGTAACATTAAATGTATTAATAATGTGGTTTTAAAGAGAACGAAATTTATAACTTTTAAGACATTTTTAGAATGAAAAAAAGTGAAAAGTAAATAAAAAAATTAATTATGGTTTTCGATACACTTTCTTTTAAAGAAAATAAAATAAAAAATTTATGTTGAATTTAAAATTTCTTATGAAAAAATCATGGGAGAATTATCTTTTGGGGGTAGATGGGCCCCCAAATTAACAAAAGGTCCATATAACTCTTCAAATTGAGTTGAAGGATATGAAATAGTAACGGACAAATATACCCTTTAAGAACACATATAAAATATTTTATAAAATTAAGTTAAATAATTTTTTTTCAATAATTTTTTTTTCAAAAATACGAAATTAAATAAAAGTAGTTTTCAAAAATATTAAATTAAATAATTTTTTTTTCAAAAATATTAAATTAAATTTTTTTTTCAAAAATATTAAATTAAATTAAAGTATTTAAAAAAATATTAAATTAAATATTTTTTAAAATATTAAATTAAATAAATTTATTTTTAAAAAATATTAAATTAAATAAAAGTATTTTAAAAAATATTAAATTACATAAAATTATTTTTTTTAAATATTAAATTAAATAAAAGGATTTTTCAAAAATATTAATTTTTTTTCTCAAAATCAACAAAGGGCATTTTTGGAAATACTAAAGAATGATATCCTTCAACTCAATTTCCATACTTTCATTAGGTTTTGGGCTCAATTTGAAGAGTTACATGGACCTTTTGTTAATTTGGGGGTCCATCTACCCCTAAAACATAATTCTCCCAAAAATCATTGACTTATATTATATTGTTAAAAATTATGCTTTAATTCATTTTTAAAAACCATTATATATTTTGTAAAACTTATTATTATTTTTGTTTGTAAAAATAGAAAATAGAACCAGATTCAATTAAATAATTTCATATCTGAGGACAAATATATCATATAACAAATTATTCAATCAAACGAAAAGTATACAAAAGAAAAATAAGTTTTGTTATAAAAATATTTTAAAAAATCAAAAGAATTAAAATCTCAATAGAAGATTTTGGTAAATTCAATAATTATCTATAATTTAATAAGTGTTGTTATTAATTTACTATTATTTAATTAAATATAAAAGTTTAAAAGATTTAAATATCTCAAAATGAATGGAAATAACTATTATAATTATAAAAAGTAAAAAGTTTCCTCTAATATTTTTAAGAAAATTAATTTATTTCATTGAAAAAATGAAAGATATGTTAGGATAAGAAGAAAAAATTAATAATAATATAAATATTAAATATATTTTATTTATTTTCTCAAAACACACTTCAATATGATTTAAAATACTACAAACATATTATTAAAAAAAAACATGATTTATGGGAGAGTTTCAAACAAACCTTAAATGTCTTTCATCTTAATTTTAAATCCAAAATAAAAAAACACTCTATGATGATCTTCTACTATAACCAGACTTCTCTACATATATATTATAAATAAACCAGAATTAATTGTTGAAACTAATAAACATCGTATTGGTGATTATGTGGTGTTTTATCAAATAGAATGAAGGATGAACTAACTATGTTGGAAGGAACGTTGAAAATTAATGTATAGTTTGAGAGATTTCCCATAAATATCAACCTTTTCTTTTATAATTTTTTTAAAGCAGTTTTAGAATTGAATTTGAATATAAAATTAAAATGAGACTATAAACATACAGATTTCTATTGTGTCAAGCAATTAAAACCTTAAATAAAATTCATATTAAGACCGTTAATGAAATAAAAATTAGAGGCAAATGAAAAGATTAAATTTTTCGTTACCTTTTAGATTTGTGATTAAATTTTTCGTTACCTTTTAGGTTTGTGATGTAAGGAATGATTTCTTTAACCTCAGGAAAATGAAAATATTAAATTCCCAAATTTTCCATTGCCTTTTAGGTTTTGTTATGTCAATTTAAGGAATGACTTATGTTAGCCCTAAGAAAATGAAAAGATTAAATTCTCCAAGTTGATTATGAGTATGGAAAATATTAAATTTTGAATTACATTTTAGGTTTGTGATGATAATTTTAAGAATGGTTTGTGTTATGTTAAACAATTAAAACCGTAACAAAAATTAAAATATAAAACTATTATTTAAGTTGATTATTAGTTTTGGTAAAGATATTTCAAAAAAAAAAAAAAAAGCTCATACTTTTATAAGTAATATAGATAAATAAAAATAAAATTCAAAATAATTAATTCAATTGATAAAAAAAATATACAAATAATAAAACCTAGGCTATGGGTAGTTGGTACCATACCACATAATTTTGCTAATAATTTAGAATTATGCTTTAGGGAGTTTATTGGCTGTGGGCCAAAAGTCTTTATAACTTGTATAAGAAGGATATAAAATAAGGAGAGACCAAAATGCCCTTTAGAATAATCATCTCACCTAGAACATATAAAATGGAAAGTTATTGTAGGGAGAATTTATGGTCCGTACATGACCTACAAAAATTAGAATTTTTACCATTGGATTTATATATTTAATTATGGTCATTGATTTGAATTCGAAAACACTTGCTACTAGTTTCTTAATGGAGGATTGAATTGGAAAGGATACAAATTTAGTAATAATTAAGTAATGTTATTTTATATTATTAAAATATATAATTTATAATAAATAAAAATAATGTATTATCTAATTTTATCTTCATTTTTATTTTTACATCAATATTATTTAATATATATATATATATATATATTTTGGTTCTTTATCAACCATTTAATAAAAAATTAATTGAATTAAGGAAGTTAAGTTTATTTTGAATTCTAATTTTATTATATTAAAGAACTAAAATTGAAGAAAATTCAATTTCGATATCCATCAATTAAAATGCATTTTGATTTAATGTAATTCTCATAAATAAATTGAAATAGATTTTTTTTATTTAAAATATTTGTTTATTACATGAAATAAATAAGGATAAAAAAATTAATTTGAAAAGATAAATTTTACAATAAAATTATTTAAATTTAATTTAAAAGGATAAATTTCATAATAAAATTATTTAATAACAATAATTTTTTTTATAAACCAAATAAATATAAAATAAAAAAAAGTTATAAATTTTTTTAAAAATATGTGAGAGAAGGGTAAGGTGAATAAAGAGAGAGAAAGAGAGAATGAGAGAGGTAAAAGTCACTGATTAATTTTTTAATTTAACCATCAAGGATATTTTTAAAAATAATATCCTTTAACTCAATTTTTATTCTATCATTAGGTATTGAGTTTGGTTGATAGAAGGACATTGAGTGGTGCACAATTCTCCCACTAAATAATCATTATTTTGAAAATGTTTTTTTAATGTAATAGGTAACTTACTAAATAAGATAAGGAAAGACAAAAAAATTCTAGAAGATCATCTATCTAGCACTATCAAAGTTTAATATATGCTATAACTTCACAATTGCACATGTTAGGATGATTTTCATTTTTTTTCTATGTTGATATAATATTTATTTATTTATTCATATGAATATAAATATGTGACTGAAAATATCATGTTACATAATATTATTTTCTTTTACTTATCTTGTACATATTATTTATAAGTTTAATATTGGTCACATTTTTCATACCCTAATTAGAATATTCATATTTTGATCACATTCTATGTACCTTAACTTCAAACCTAGGTCACAATTTTCATATCTACTATGATTAAAATTTTCATACATTGGTATCATTTGGATGCCTTGGTCATTTCCTTCACATCCTATTTACATTTTTTATACCTAAATCGCAAAATTTTATATTTTATTACTTTGGTTACATTTGATTTAGTAATGTTCTACATATGCCACACGTATGTTTTAAATAGTAACATTTTTCATACTCTGATTATATTTTTATATCGATGTTACAATTTTCGTATTTTAGTACATTAATCATGACTTTTGTACTTTAGCCACGTTATTCATACCCTAATCACATTTTCATACTTTAATACATTTATAATATTTTTCATATATTAGATGCATTTTTTGTATTAAAAATGGAGGAGCCATTCTTCCATTCACAAGTTTTTTTGACTATCACAAATTTATTAAAAAAAAAAAAAAGAAGAATAAATGAAGTGGAGTTTGAACTTTTCCTTCACCAGGAAGTTTGACCAAATATCCCATTGAAATGTGCCTAAACCACTCTATTATAGAAGAGAGATCAATTTGGATTTTTCTTCCTAGTGTGAATGTGAATGGTATGAGGCTCTTACCCACTAAAACCATACCTAATATGATTGTAATATTAAAAATAATAATAATAATTTATTTATTTATTTATTTAATATGTGAAATAAGTTAAACCAAGTAGTCATATTCAAAATCTCAAATTAGAAACTTGTGGAGAAGCCCAATAGATTTAATAATAATAATTGGTTGAATCATATTAAACCCCAGAAGACTGTGTGTGGTCTTCTTTTATGTGTAGATTATTGTAGTAACCCCTGTAATTGAAGCTTGGTTGAGACAAGACAATGAAACTAATATTATCTAGTGATGAAATTTCCTGTCAGTTGGTGATTTTGTTTTAGCAATCAAGTGTGTGTGTTGCAGTATCTCAGAAGGGTCTAATTTAAAGTACTAAGCTTTAACATTAATTTCGAGTCTTTTACACCTTCCATGGGGAGACACAACCATATCTCTATCCAAATCCACTTTTTTTTTTTGTTTGTGGGTATGGAACGGCTAGCCATCCTCCAAAGAAAAGACACTATGGATTTATTTGTTTTCTAGTTAATTTGCTGAGAAGAATGCAAGGGCACCAACAAATGGTGCATTGATATATGTTGCTGGCTCAGATTGCTGGTAGTTATTCCGATCGTCAGCGAAGCTGTCTCTGTTATTGGGACCACCCAGTATGGCTCCAACAAGGACGTTTGGATTAGGTGATGCAGAGTAGAGGTATTGGAAGCCATTGCTGCAGGCGATGTGATCTGGGTGTGTACGCACGGACGGTAGAGATGAACCCCTGTGGTGGACATGCTGTGGGTACTTGTCCCCGAACCCCACCATGTAGGACATCTTTGCTGGATTATCACCTAAAATGTAGTCAACCTGCTTCTTAGCCAGTGAGATGAGCCGTTCTGCTGTGACAGTTGAAGTCCCACATGAGGCGGATCCTCCATTTGAGCTTAGATACTTGGCGTATGTTAAGAGGAGGAATGCTGTGGAAGTCACATATTGCAGATTGCTCTCGCTCCCTTTGTAGAAAAGCCCACCTGAAAAATATTAATTTAAGACGATTAATAGTTCTTGGAGCCTGTTCAAGAAGAGAGGAAGAACATGGGATTGTTTTGGCTGACCTGGAGTGTATTGGGCCTGAAAGCTGGATGTTCCTGGAATCAGAGAGCATATATAGTTGTCTGAATGTCGTTTATACAGCTGAAATTCCTCGGTGTTTTTCTCCAAGAAGTCCTGTGGAAAAGTATAGCAAAGATGAAGCTCTGATATGCAGATTTTGCCGGAGCAGGAGTTAGAGAAGGAGCTTAACCTTGGAAAGAAGGACCTTTGTTCCAGCTCGCTTGTCGTCCCAACTGAAGGAGTAGTCATCATCGTCCGCGCCCATTGTTTGGCCATTTGACTGGATGTAAGCCAGATATGAGGCGTTATTTGACGCCCTGTGAATCCATGATGCCCCCCAGAGAAGCTCATCCTGATTAAAAGAATGGGATCAAGAACTATGATTGACTAGTAATGAAGAAAGAAGCAAAAGCATATGACTTTATCTTACATGATATCCAGAGTAGGAGCAGTAGAATGGGCAGACCACCGAGCTGAGAGAGTCGCTGTAAGACCCTCTGTAGCTATCTGCGAAATCAAACACCTGCATCATTACAATCAACTCAGTTTTCAATCAAAATTTACAGACATAGGAAGAAATTGAAAGGAGATTAATGTGGGAGTGTTTACTTTCATGGCGGTTTGCAGCAGCTTTGTGGAGTAAGAAGGGTCAGAGTCCTTAAAAACAATTGAAGCTGCAGCCAATGCCGCTGCTGTCTCAGCTGCTACGTCTGATCCTGGGTTTTGTTTAGACACCTTGTAGACATTGCGCGGTGTGTCCATGTCTTCAGGCCTCTCCCAGCACTTATGGTCCATGTTTGGATCTCCCACCTGAACCATCATTAAATACCTTGTTATTTTCAATTCTGTTGAATCCATGATACTAACTATGATAATGCTTTGTTGCTCACTTGGACATATAACGTGCCAGGAGTGGCGGTGGCTGCTTTCAGAAGATAATCCGTGCTCCACCGAATGGCAGCTCTGGCATTCCCAATCTGGCTCGGCATTGAGTTTCCAAACTCAATAACACTCCATGCCAACAGTGTAGTGGTGAAAGCCATCGGCAGGCCAAACTTCACATTATCTCCAGCATCATAGTATCCTCCAACCAGGTCCACCTGAAATCCAGACACAAGTAAAACCTCAGTCATTTCGCACAAACTCTTCGTAAAACCAGGAGTAATAAAGCATAATAAGGTTCATACATGATAAGATGATCCATCCGACAACCCAGAATCGCCTCTCCATGTGAGGCGCTGGCTCGATGGCAACTTCCCCGACCGCTGTCCCTCATAAAACAGAATGGACTTTGCAAGGGCATCAGCATAGTCTTTAGAAGTGAAGGCTGAGCAAGACAAGGTAAGTAAACAAAGGATTAAGCTCAGAATCTGCATCACCATAGAATACTTAGTAGCAGAAGCCATTTTCAACCCCATTCAACCCAATGCAAGTAGTCTTACAACTTGGGGCCTGAGGGGGAGGTGGGGTTGAAATCTATCGAGGCGGGGTGTTCCATTTATAGAAAATATGAAGAGAGAGAGAGTTCGTTGGTCGTTGATGAGGCTGAGACACAAAGGGAATCGTGAAGGTCACGGGATCAACTGCGCAAAACCGGACACTTTGTTGTAATGTCAACAAACAAACTTATCCATACCCGCAAAAGGGAAGGAAATTTCAGGGTATGATCCTATCAGAAAAGGACACATAAATTACAGAATTCTAACTGTTACATCCCATGTTTAAATTCTAAAATCTGCGTGATTTATGTGAGAAAATAATGGATTAAGGCATTCTCTGTTATGGCGTAATTGAAGGCGGTATATTTTGTCCATGTCAGGTCACGGATGGATGCGGACCTGACCTGAATCACGTGTCTTGCCAATACAAAAGACTACTAGTGAGGGCATGACCAGAAACTAGAAAAAAAGAGAGAAAAGCAAGCCTCAGCAGTTTTATTAGTTAAAGGCTTAAAAGAAGCCCTTTCGGTCCAACCGCATGCCATGTGACTTGGACCTAGAGGTTACTAGCTCTGTAAGAGTTTCACATGAATCATCAAGCATTTTGGAATGTTTTGGGTGGGAAACCATCAAACCATGTCTTTTTCTAGACGATTCCTCCTTACCCATTAGCGTAGGATTCTAATATGGCTAATACCACATTCTCTTCATAGTGAAAATCAGAGGCTTTCATAGACTGTTGAACCATTGAGAAGTCACTGATAATGTTGGGCAAATTTAGGTTTTGGTTGACGAAAGTCAGGGAAAGTTAGGCTTGCCTCAGTGCATTGTCTGCAAGTCCCCAGATTTGAGAGGAACATGGATCTGTTTGCAACTATTGTAGTACTTCAATTTTCTTGTTTGTTAGGTAAATAATTCATTCACTTGCTGATATGAATCTCTCCCCCTATCAGCTGGCAAAGGGTGGAACTGCAGTTCCTTGTATGGCTTTCATTTCTTGTTAGTCCCAAACTTCAAGAAATTCATGAACCTGGTAGATGAGCACTGTAATTGAATCAAAGCCTTGTTTGTGATGAACACGGTGCCTCCTGACTACTGTTCCCATTGACTTATGCTTCTCCTTCATCTGAATTCTAGGCATTGTTTGATAAATGACCCAATTCTGGGGGTCAGTTCTAACTTCAACTCGAGGGTTTTTGACAGGGTATGCTGATGAATGGATAGTTTGATATTGTCTTCAACCATCAATTGCCTTTTCATTTTAGCCAAGAAACCATAATTATTCATCTACTTGAAAACATCAAGCATTCCCACCAGTCATTTGAAAATTGAGATACTAGTGATCCACTATGTTTTAACACTTTTTTCAGAATGATTCAGAACTTTTCATGAGATTGATAAGGGCAAAATTTCAGTATCCTGTGAAATTTACATAAGATTTGGTACATTCTTGCTTACATCACATAGGTGTGCTGCAGCTGAAAAAATCAATACATATAGAATAATTGTTTATCTCAGAGACCTGACCGAGGAACTACGAGAAACAGGCAACTGCCAGGATTGCCTATTTTTCCTGTTCTCAAGAGTAGTGAATAGTTAACATGTTGAGGCCATGGCAGATGGACTTAAAATTGAGTATATGAAGCACTTGTTGCTGTGAATGGGAATTTAGTGAAGTAGAAAATTCTTCTCAGGCTTGTAGTTTATGACAGATGCTGGAGTTGGGATTTGCCATGGAACCTGTAAACAACCCAGAGGTAAGACAACTGAGAAGTTTCCATTGATTCACACAAGTGAAGTTTCAGTCATGAACTTACAGATATCCGAAAAACATGGCTGTTTGGACACTGGATCCTCTTCAAATGGAGGTGGGACTTGCCCATAGACCATTTCACAACTCATATCTTCAAAATCTGCATGAAGAAAAGAAAAGAAGAAACATCAAGGACAAACTGAATATGATATGGTAATCACAGGTTGCCATTAGCATTGTTGCAGCCAGAAATCACACTGTTGTTGGCAGTAAAGACATGTGAATGGAAGAAGATGTATACTTGGGGTCATAGTTAAAGGAAGCCCGAATTCGTTGGTGAAGAAATCTTGAGTAGGAATTTTGCACATATTCACGCACATTCCCACACACCCACTGTTCTCCAGGTACCTTGATAGGAGAATTTGTCAGAAAAAGAAAAAAAAGAAAGATTAGTAGTTGGACATTATTTTATTTCTAATATATTGAAATTTGGTTACTGTGACATATGGAAACAAAGAAAAGAATGTTCAGAGCCTAAAATTTCTTATGCCTGGTCCATATGTATACACAAAAGACGGGATGTGAAATTCGGTTTTTCAGGATCTTGCATTACTCACTAAGTGGATTATATGCATATCAAAACAAACCATAAGCTATAGATTTTCCCAAGAAAATGAAAAAGGAACCAGAATGATGCAAGATGAATTCAGATACAACAGATCATTTCAGTTCCAAAGCATATGTAAAGAAGTAAGACATCTACCTGCACTTTTTTATAAGGACTCCACTTCTTTGCTTGACTCCATTTACCTCCACTTCCACAACCTACTAAATTCTCATCAGTTAAATACACCAAATCCCTAGATTTGTAACCAAAGACTCCTCAAAGAAGCTATATAACCATACAAGATCACAGGTCAGTGACGTTCGTAGCATATTTACCTCAGAAGGCCCAACCAACCAGGCGAAGAAAGGCACTGTGAACGCAGCATTGAACTCTGCAGCCCACCTCGTCGGTGGAAAGAGTTTCCTGAACTGCAGCAACAACAATCAGATATGTATAGACCTTATGGTTAGAGCTCATCGACCCATCTAAAAAATGGTGGGTGATCGAACAAATTGGAAGGTAAAGATGGACGACAGGTAAGAAGCCAAGACACCCAGTACAGGGGAAGTGAGAAAATCCCACCTGATCAGGGGCGCCAGGAGGGAGCATGGACAAGAGGACCTCTCTAACCACTTCCTGCTGCTGCATCCGAGACCTTCCTTGCATTACCCTTTTCGAGACATCCACAAATCTCTCATAATCACAATCCCACCAACTTCTCTTCTTCTCAGCTTCTATCCCAGATTTTGCAGGAGCCGCAAACCTCCCCATCTTGCGAGCAAAGAGAGTCATGAAGACCTTCTCAAAGAACCCATCATTGTACCTTGTCTTCTGTCCGAAAGGAGCTGGCTCTCCCGATGGCTCTGCGATTCCGCAGCGAACTATATTAATATATCCAGTACTGCTACGCCTTCTTGGCAAGGAACGATGATCCAGAGCTGGGAACTGGACAGCTTGGAAGCTTAGAACCGACATGAATGAATTCAGTGTATTTGTTTGTCTCAAAAGAGTCGCCAGCAACAACTCCTTTAGAGTACCAGAACTACAGCTTCATACTTCAAGAACTTAAAATTGCTGAGAATGGTGGGATTTGTTTGTTTCCATAGAAAAAATTATGGCCATACAGATATACAATTTCTGGGATGAGATTAATTTTTCCTCTTTATTAAATGGCCACTTCTAACCCAGTTCCTTTTCAACATTTTAGAACCTTCACATGTAAAGATGAACTGTAGAATCTACTCCCATTGTGTGATGGTGAGGATGGTTCAAGAATTTTGTGGCGGGGGTTGATGATAACTGTTGGGATAGGGCCATGTAGCTGAGGTTCTGACATACAGCATGCCACATCAGCATGGTTTTGAGGCAAAAACTGATGCCACGCAAGTTCACTAGATTACAGGAGATGACAAGGAGATCCTCAGGCGATTTTACATTTTTGGGGTTTATTCTCCCAAGTCCACTAAATTTTACATCTTTACAATTTTACATGTAAAGGATGAACAGTTTAAAAAAAAAAAATTAAAAGAAAATAAAAACTTTTTTAAAGAACAATTTCTAAAATAACCCTAAGGCTATGTTTGGTTTCCAAAAAATACAAGAGAAAAAAAATACAAAGGAAAAGTAGAAAAAAAAATTGAAGGAAAATAAATAAATAAAAAAATATTAAAAGTCGATAAATAATTTTTTTTTTTTGTTACTTCAAACTCATTTTATTTATTTTAACCCATCAATATAAAGATTAAATAATTTAAAAATACATAAGTTTTTAATTAATTTTAATTATATTTTATTTTATTTTATATTTTTCATAATACAACCAAACATGAAAAAATCATTTTCATTTTCATTTTTTTTATTTTCTTGGTATTTTTCGGAACCAAACATAACCTAAGTATTTTGAAACATGAGTATTTACAATCTACCAAAACCATTTCGGTATTGGTAGAAATTGCATTGGCCCATCAAACTGAACAAACCTTTGCAGATGGGCAAAAGCAGGGCCCTGAGCATCGAGGCCCAATGATCAGACTGAATGCTTGGACGAGCATGGGATTGAATTGGATCGGGTGAGGTTGAGGGTTTGGAACTGAAGCCCATGTCAGGGTCATGTTGGGCCCAGATAGGACTTGCCTGAACTGGTTTGGAGCTTGGACCCTGAAACCCAAATTAAACCCTCACCCAAACCAAGATTATTTTCTTGAGTTTGCAACATTTACTCAATTCCTTGAATAAGTCCTTGTTGTAGTAACTGTTCAGTGGTAGAAAAAATAGAAGTAGAAGCCATATTATTTGAATTAATTGATCAAAAGGATGAAAAGATCATGGGTCGGCATATTATAGAAGTGCATTTATGTAAGCTATTCTGCATGCAGTTCAGCACAGCAGTGTTGACTCTTAAGACTTTGGCTCCCACAGAAGCAGAAACCATGGGCCATGGCCAACCACCTTTGAAATTTTTCTGAAGGACATCAACCAAATAAATAAAACGCGGCTGCTTTTATAAATGTATCAGAAACTCAGAAATGCCAGAGAAACATACTAAATATACATAGACGTTACATATGCTTAGTTCTAAGTGTCACAGAGGCAGTCGTTGCATTTCAGCTCATGCATGACTGCTTGATCATTAATTTACAAATACTGAAATCCTACTCTTTACTTTCTACTGAAGTCAACGTTTTACCCATAGAAAGAAGAAAAAAAAAAAGTGTTGTTCATGATATATGGAGCTTTGGGAAGGCAAACACCATGACACCCATGAAAGGGATTGGACAGAAGACTCTGGTTTTGTGGGTTAGGATTCCTATTTCTGGACCTGTGAATTGGGATTTGTGATGGCTTTCATCACTTGGGTCGTTGAGATAACTCAATGTTGCAGGTCAACGGACCCTGCAATTTACAATTGCCTATTTGCCTGTCCATGAATCCATGAACCCATTCCTTGTATGTATTGGTAGTTAACAAACTGATCAGACAGCAATATTGGTCAACCCCAGCTGGTCTAGGGAAGCCGCGTATGAGATTGGATTCATTGATGGTGGATGGGCTTAGAGGATTCGAACGAACCAGAAGAAGAGAGAGAGAGAGAGAGGATTGACTTCTCTAGTGAGTTAATATTAGTATCAGAGACAGTTGCAGAGTTGACCTTGGTGGTTCTAAAAGACTGAAACTGTAGTTTGGTATGGTAAATTCTAGGCTGATGCTCACATCATCAATCTTCTTCCTTGGATAATATCTTCTCTAGAGATTGACTTTGGCTTTCCACATAGTTCTATCCTTCTTGGGAAGTCAAAAACATTTTTGGAAAAATGCACTACAAACAAGACATTACTGCACATAGCGAAACTTGAAATGTAGGGCTAGCTCTATTAACTATGGTCTCTTGGTTCTTATATCCATAGAGATCCATACATATCTGAATTTGCCTTGATTTCATTGCTTTTGGGAAGGAATATTTAACTAATTGAAGTTGTTCTTGGAAGCTGCAGAAATGTTTAACTAAAGAATGATGGCAAATACGGTGGAAGATACTTAACAAATCATAATCCATCAAGGGAAGTTTCTTTGTCAAGTTTGCTTTCAAATGCTGTTATACAATTAATCCAAAAGCACTTTATTACTGTTTAAACAACCATCATACCAGCTCATTAATATGGAAAAGACCATACAACCATTCAAACCTAAAATGTGGTTGAGATTCCTGGTACTTTTCAATTAATTAACAAAATTGCATAAGGTCATTAATTTCGACTTTAATACTCCCTTTTTTGGTTGTGAACCTTTTTTATGTTACTACTTACTAGCATTAAGTTCTGAGTCTCCTGGGATGATCATTACAAAGCAGATGACCTTGTCAAGATATAATAATTTGCTAGGTTTCCTTAACAGAAAGAAATAGAATTACAGAAATACACTGCTCAAATATCTATATATACCAAATGATATCTTGGGAACAGGTTGATACACAACTATTAATTTTTTTGACTCTTCTGCTGAATACTTTCTGCCTGTTCTAGGGTTTGTAGTTGTAAAGGTTGCCGATGTTGATTGGGTAGCTAATGCTTTCATCACCATTGAGTAATTTTCTCGCCATGATTCTATTTGCAGCTTCTGTGGGGTGGTATGCATCCCAAAACACATACTTGGATCGATCATCGCACAAAACCGAACTTGTGTTTGCATTAGGCCCCTTGAAGCAAATAAATGGAGGCAAATATCCGCCACAACATGGATCCCCTGCATTGACAAATCCTAGAAATGTCCCTATACAATCAGCACAAAAAAAAAAAATTTAGGGGTTCCATAAACTCAAAGAAGATCAAGGTTCTAAGCTAACCATATTCATGATGATTTTGTATAATCCCCATGACTATGTCATAGGAATTTGCATATACAAAGATGGTTTCTGGCTCCATCTCTTGGTTCAAATGATCCAGCACCCGGTTCAGTTTCTTATTGTAGCCTCGGACCATCTCATTCACCTCGACCGCACATTCTCCACTTGGTAACAAGTTGATGGCGCGTACAAATGGTATGCATCCAAGTGGTCCAACCCCAACTACAATGAATTTTCTAGCCCCCAACTTGTGCAGTCGCTTCACAAGAGAATTTAAATTAGAAAATTCCACCATAGATATCTATAGATATCGCGAATTAGTAATGTAGTACCTTAAGCTGTATAGTCAAGTTGGACACCATGAAATCTTGAAGCATTGTAGCGGAAATCTTGTCATCTCCGAAAAATGGTATTAAAGGTTGGATATAGTTGAGCATATCATTTGATCCAGTTGTTATTGAGAACATTGCCTTCTTTAACAATTCCATTGTAGCTTTCTCTCCTATCATATTCACCATATGACTCCTGCTTTGCTCAAAAGAGTCTACCTGCTCCCTTAGTGGAATTCTCCCTATCTGCAAATACAAAATTAAACAGAATGGTTGAAGGGTTAAAGGCAATTAGAATTTCCATTCCAAAGCTCCATCAAACATCTTATAACCAGAAATGGACATATATAAGGTTTACATACAAACAAGCTCCCTGTTTTATCCAATATTCCTGAAGCCCCAGACGCATAATTTAGTCCTCGGAGAAATGCCTCAGGTTTAGTGGTAGGTGCGAGATAAGGCAGAGGAAATGACTTGGCTCCAAGAGCCTCGTCTGAATGAATCACAACACAAAAATTTAGCAACTTCAAGAAAGAATTATTTTAGCTAAGACATCAATTACCATCCATTGCTGTAGCATATAATTTCATATTTAAACATTTCTAACATTACCTAGAATATCAGATATGGTTCTTCCATTGGTGAATCTGCCAGTGGGTTGTCCACCAGAAGGCGTGAAGTCGATGCCATAAGGAGGAGAATCAGCCTTTGAGAGGCTAAAGAGATAGTCATTGTTTCCCGCATCAACCAAGGAGTCTCCAAACACAAATGAAGTGTAACAAAGAGAGGGCAATACTTGCAAGGAAAGAACGAGAACAAACATTATCAACAGACAAGACTTAAGCATCATCCCAAACGTCTCCATTGCCATGGAAGCCTGTTGTAGCACTGACATTATTTATTAACTATAAAAGCAATACAGTTGGGTACTGAGCGATGATGACAGTGCCAAGAGTAGCACAGTTTGCATGTTGTAGAGAGCAGGTGAGATTCTTGACAAAGTCTCCTATGAATTGGTCCATTTCATATCTTCATATTCTGAAATCCTACATCATGTCTGTTTTGATGATGAAAGCCTCCTAGGCAATGAAAAAATCTAATAGAAATCCTCTTGTTTTTCACTGATTATATATCTTTAAAATGAATTTTATGACTGATAGTATCATTCAGCTAAACTGGAAACTAAGTCGGGGTTATCGTCATTTTTCCCGTTCTGTTTCCTAATTTTAAGTATTATATATATATATTTGTTTGGATCTTACATAAACTAGAGATAAATTTGTTATCCACAACGTGACTACCAACAAAATTAGAGCAACATTGCAACGACTGATCCCATCATACATCTACAAGTAGCCCGTCCACAAGATTTGATTTGTACTAGAAGATATAAATATGGAATACAATGAAGAAATTAATTCAATTTCATGGACAATTGTCATAATCTACCCCTAAAAAATGGTCAAATACCATGGAAACAACTCTTGTAACTAACTCTTCAGTTTCTCCCCCAAACCTCCGGTGTGAATACCCATAATTCTCGGAGCATACAAATGCAAAACTAAATAATGGTCCAAAATCAATCAAGTAATGAATTAATTTGTTGCCTTTTATTGAATTTATAGAATCTAATCGAGGCTCTTTGTGTGCTGCTGCTCTCTCCGTAGCTCTGATTCGTACTGTTTTGAGTACATTTGTACCGGGGGACAATCAAAACCATACCACATGAATTCCTAAATAAGAGGTCGATCCGTTAATTCTTCAACATTGAGTGAGATCATCCATCCTTTTGAATTTGTCACAGTAATTAATTATCTTTCTTAGTCACCACTAGTTTATACGGCCACCCACTTGGCCAAATTCCCGGGACATGGACTGTTCAGTCTTAGATATTGTCATATTGATGACCATTAACAGAAGAGGGACCCATAAAAAGAAAGCAGAACAAATTTTGAGACTTTTTAGTAGACTGCTTAAAGAGAGTCATGCGTGGAACCAAGTGATTCGTTTATTGCTAGCAATTCAATATTACTCAATGGTGATCTTTGTTAGAACTGGTGAGAGTTTGCCTCTAAAGTTTGAAAAAGTCTTAGTTAGACTTAGTCTTTGTTATTGTTTCATATCAAATTCTTACTCCATAATTTTCTTAGTAGTAGTGTCAAGAAAATCTTAAAGTAGTTGAGATTTTTTTGCAATTTCCGTTTGATTGTAAGTCTATAAATAGACATTCTCATTTGTGAAATAGATGTGTGTCTTCCTTCAATTCGTAACTCTCAAATTATTTATTTTTTCTCAGCAAGTTCTAGTTTTTTTTTTACAGTGGTATTAGAGCTGCTGTTCCTACGAGCTGTGAGGCAAAGTTTCTTTGAGTGTTTTGAATGTTAAACACAGTGAGGTTGAGTGATTTATTTTTTCAGGCAGCCGTGGTGCAAACATGTCTACTTCCAGCAGTACTTCCTCTATAATTCCAGTGTTTAATGGTGAACACTATCACATTGGGGCTGTCAAGATGAGGTTTTACTTAAGGTCTCAAGGTTTGTGGAATGTTGTGATGTCTGAAGCTGATCCACAACCATTGGGAGCAAATCCTACAATTGCTTAGATGAAAGCATACGAGGAGGGAAAACTCAAGAAAGACAAAGCCATCACCTGCCTACATTTAGGACTTGTAAACCACATTCACCAAAATCATGGACTTGGAAACACCTAAACAGGTATGGGACAAGCTCCAAGGTGAATTTGAGGGCAGTGACAAAGTCAAAACTGTCAGGCTCCTCACATTGAAGAGAGAGTTTGAATTGATGAAGATGAAAGACAACGAATCTGTGAAAGATTATTCTAGCAAGTTAATGGATGTTGTAAACCAAATGAGGTTTCTTGGTGAGGCATTTACAGATCAAAAGGTGGTAGAAAAGATCATGGTTTCAGTGCCTCAAAAGTTTGAAGCCAAGATCTCTGCAATTGAAGAGTCTTGTGACTTGCAAAGTCTCACAATTGCAGAGTTAACCAACAAGCTTCATGCACAGGAGCAAAGGGTCTTAATGTGAGGTGATGAAGCTACTGAAGGTGCTTTTCAAGCAAATCATAAGGGAAAGAGTTCTGAAAACCTGCAAGGAAAGAAGTTTTTCAAGAACAACAAAGGGAAAACTAAAGGATCTTCAAGAAAATGAAACTTTTCACCTTGCTCTCATTGCAGCAAAACCAACCATGCTGAGAAAGATTGTTGGTACAAAGGTAAACCTCTTTTTAATTGTAATTTTTGCAATAAACTTGGCCACAGTGAGAAGTATTACAGAGCCAAGAAAAAACAATCTCAACAGCAAACACAACAACATGCAAATGTGATTGAAGAAGACAAAAAAGATAATGAGCATTTATTTATGGCATCACAAGCACTCAATTCTCATGAGTTGAATACTTGGCTCATTGATAGTGGCCACACCAATCACATGACCAAACATCTATCAATTTTTACCTCCATTGACAAATCAGTTCAACCAAAGGTCAAGTTAGGAAATGGTGAAGCTGTGCAGGCCAAAGGAAAAGAGACAATTGCTATCAGCACCAAGAGAGGTACAAAAATTGTCACTAATGTTCTTTACATTTCAAAACTAGATCAAAATCTTCTTAGTGTTACACAAATGCCAAGAAATGGATATGCAGTCTCTTTTAAAGGAAATTTTTGTTTTATCATTGATGTACATGGAACAGAGATAACAAAAATTAAAATGAATGGAAATAACTTTTATTTGAAGCTTGATTTAGTTTAAGGTCATGTCTTTAGTGCCAAGATTGATGAGAGTGTTGTTTGACACAAAAGATATGGTCATTTCAACTTGAAGTCATTGAAGTTAATGTAAGAAGCTAGTATGGTTGAAGACATGCCTGAAATCACAGTTAATGCTCAAACTTGTGAAAGTTGTGAGCTAGGGAAGCAACATTGCAAATCATTCCCTCAAAATATGTCCAAGAGAGCTACTCACAAAATGGAATTAGTTCATTCAGATATTTGTGGACCAATGAGCATAGCCTCATTGAGCAACAATGTATATTTTGCACTATTTATTGATGATTTCAGTAGAATGACTTAGGTTTATTTTCTAAAAACCAAATCACAAGTGCTCTACGTGTTCAAAAGCTTCAAGAAAATGGTTGAAACTCAAAGTGGCCAGAAGGTTAAGGTGCTCAGAATTGATAATGGGGGTGAATATACCTCAAAATAGTTCAATGTTTTTTGTCAAGAAGCTTGAATTATACACTAGTTGACAACTCCATACTCACCACAGCAGAATGGAGTCTATGAGAGAAAGAACAGAACGGTAATGGAGATGGTGAATTGCATGCTATTCGAGAAGAAGCTACCAAAGCTTCTATGGGCTGAAGCAGTTAGCACCTCAGTATATTTGCTTAACAGACTACCGATTAAGTATGTTTAGAGCAAAACACCAATAGAGGCATGGTCTGTTGTAAAACCATCTATCAAGCACCTGAAAGTTTTTAGTTCATTGTGTTACCTTCATGTGCCATCTATCAAGAAAGGTAAGCTTGATGAAAGAGCAGAGAAAGGTGTTTTTGTTGGGTATGCAGCAGAATCAAAAGGTTACATAATTTATAGCTTGAGTAGAATGAAAATTGTGATAAGTAGAGATATGTACTTTGATGAAAATTCCTACTGGAATTGGGACTTGAAGAAAGTCCATAAATGTGATCAAACCACTCCATCTATTCTTGAACCAGCAATAGAAAGTACAAGTATTGAAGATCCACTTGATGTTGAAGCAACTTCAGACACACCAGTGCTTAAGGTAAGGCCATTATTTGATGTGTATGAGAGGTGCAATCTTGCACATGCTAAGCCTACATGTTACACAGAAGCTGCAAGATTTCCATAATGGATTGAGGCTATAAAAGTTGAAATTGATGTTATTGAAAGAAATGGAACTTGGAAGTTGATAGAATTATCTGAAACTAAGAAGGCAATTGGTGTAAAATGGGTTTTCAGAACCAAATTCAATTCATATGGTTTAATCTTCAAGCACAAGGCTAGATTGGTTGTGAAGGGTTTTGCTCAAGTTTCTGGAGTGGACTATGATGATACATTTGCACCAGTAGCCAGACATGACACTATAAGGTTGCTGCTTGCACTTGTTGGTCAAATGGGACGGAAAGTGTACCATTTAGATGTCAAGTCAGCTTTTCTAAATGGTATACTTCTTGAAGAAATTTATGTTTAACAACTAGAAGGCTTTGAGGTTACTGGGCATGAACACAAAGTGTACAAGCTGCACAAGGCTCTCTATGGTTTGAAGCAAGCACCAAGGGCCTGGTATAGCAGAATTGACTCTCACCTTATCCAACTTGGATTTAGGAGGAGTGAAAATGAAGCTACTTTGTATTTGAAACAAAATGAGGATGGTTTGCAATTGGTAGTGTCACTTTATGTTGATGACATGCTAGTGGCTGGAAGCAATGTACGATTGCTGGCTAAGTTCAAAATGGAAATGCAAGATGTATTTGAGATGTCTGACCTTAGCATCATGAACTACTTCCTGGAATGGAAATATACCAATGCAACTCGAGTATCTTCATTTCACAGAGAAAATATGTTGTTGATATTCTCAAGAAATTCAAGCTAGAATCATGCAAAGAAGTAGCAACTCCACTGACACAAAATGAGAAAATTTCAAAGAATGATGGTGAGAAACTTAAGAAACCCTCTGCATATAGAAGCTTGGTAGGCAGCCTACTATACTTGACAGCAACCAGACCTAACTTGATGTTTCCAACTGGTTTGCTTTCAAGATTCATGAGTTCACCTAACAATGTTCACATGGGAGTTGCAAAAAGGGTGTTGAAGTATGTTAGAGGTACAACAAATCTTGGCATCTGGTATTTAAAGACAGGAGGAGTTAAGCTAGATGGCTATGTTGATAGTGATTGGGCAGGAAGTGTTGATGACATGAAGAGCACTTCAGGTTATGTATTTTCAATCGGTTCAAGTGTCGTTTGCTGGAATTCAAGAAAGCAAGAAGTAGTGGCACAATCAACTACAGAGCTGAGTATATCTCCTTAGCAACTGCTGCAAATCAAGGAATATGGTTAAAGAAATTGCTTGTTAATCTAGGCCAGAAACAAAGCTCACTAATAAAGCTTTACTATGACAACAAGTTAGTCATTGCCATTGCTCAAAATCCCATCCAACATGGCAAGACCACACACATAAATGTAAAATTTCATTCTATAAGGGAAACTGAAAAGAATTCACTTGTCAAGTTGCATTATTGCTCAACTGATGTGCAACTCGTTGACATAATGACTAAGGCACTTCCTAAATCAAGGCTGGAGCTCCTAAGGTTGAAGCTTGGCATGTCCAAGGCAAATCTCAAGGAGGAGTGTTAGAACTCATGAGAGTTTGCCTCTGAAGTTTGAAAAGTCTTAGTTAGACTTAGTCTTTGTTATTGTTTCATATCAAATTCTTGCTCCATAATTTTCTGTTTTCAATTAGTAGAAGTAGTGCCAATAAAATCTGAAAGTGGTTGAGATTTTTTTGCAATTTCCATTTGGTTGTAAGCCTATAAATAGGCATTCTCATTTGTAAAATAGATGTGTGTCTTCCTTCAATTCTTAACTCTCAAATTATTTATTTTTTCTCTGCAAGTTCTAGTTTTTTTTACAGATTCTGACAATCTTCTTGTAGGGTAATGAAGAACAAAATGTGAAAAAGAAAAATTCATTAGGCCTTATGGTCATTGGACAACAGGTTCGTGGTTGTAAGTTGACAAATAAATACATGTAGGACGAAAGAATCTGATTGGTTTTGTACCCATGATAATTAATTTATGGAGGTCCCATGGTTAGCCCAGGACTTCTTCCTATTCAAACTTTTGTGGGTCAATTGAACTTATTGTGAATACATGAATAACAAACATAAAATGAATTTTTTTAATTTGTTACTACTGAAATTGAGAAAACCACAACTGTTTACTACTGTTTGTGTTATAAATTGCATTTGTATAACCATAAATATAGCCTGTGGGCGCTACTACTTGGAAAGAGCTCCATTCCAAGTGTTTGTAGGCTGTGCTTGTAGGCTTACTGGAGTCTATGCAAGTAAGGGGATCCTCCTTTGGCCTGAAGAAAGTTGTTCTAATAAGTTTGGTGGATTCAAATATTTTTTTAACATATTGAATTTGGGGAGATGTGGACACTGCCTATAAGCGGAGAACAAACAAATTTCATATGAGATGGTATTTAACTCATCTAGTACGTGAATAAACCGCAATCAATATGTATTCTAATGATGATGTGATTTACAGCAGCATGTAATGCCTGTTTTTGGAATTGCGATTGATGTCCATATAGGGCTTCACACATTTATATTTTGACCTACCATTTGAGGGGAAAAAGGGAAGATAATTGAAGGCACAATTGGAACTTAGCATGAAACTTGAATGCCTTCATTGTGTCTCGGCTTACCATTTCACAGAAAATCCACTGTCCTCCACGGGACTATTAGGCTACTGAGGGACAGTGTAAATGATAAGATGGCAAGTATGCATACATTCATTGCTGATGAGTTAGGGTGGGTTGTCCCCTTTGTTCACTCCGGCAATTAACCGTTTCTAAGGTGTGTCCTAACTCATCAATTGCGTATCATGTATAAATACAGGCTCTACCTTATCCTCTCTCCTCTAATTAATACTGTTATCGTCATACTTTCTGATATTTTCGCTTTGTCGCACCTCTTGAGTAGCCTCTCTTTGCAATCAAGCCTTTTTCATCACTAATATTATGATAAAGAACAAAGATGGACTCTATAAACTAATTCACGTGATGATAGATCAATTCATGCCCTTTCCAGGCAAACCAAGTTGAGGGGTGGCTTGGCCATTTCATCAACAATTAAGTATTTCATTTCTAGTGATAGCCTGACTCATAATGACGATTTCTCTCTCTGAAATATGTCACATGATTAAAGAATATATAGTAGGGTTTTTCGTGGGACCATGTGAATGGAAAAGAAAAATGAATTGATCCAGTTTCGGGTGATGATCGATGTTGGTGTTATCTTAGAAACTTGTTTTGGGTTTGTCCAAATTTCTGTGGCTTGTAAAGAGTGGTCCTTTATATCACTACTTTTGCAGATCTATCTCGAAGAAAGAATCAAAAAGTCTAGGCCATGTAAAATCTTACCATGAGAATTGCCATTAGTAGTTACTCATGAAACTGATGATATTATTGAGAAATCATGTTGGCGAAACAATGATAGATCACCAAAGACTGCAAGCTAACTTCATTACTCATTATTTTTGATGTCTTGATGTGATCGGAAGTGCTAGGACCATAGGTATTATAAGTTAAAATTGGCTTAGTGGTAGTGTCATGACCATAAAGTCCCCGGCAAACACCTACATCTGGATCCTCATATCAATGTCAAGTTTAATAAGGTTAGATGAATGCATTACAGGGTCCTAAACAAATAAATGAATATTATTGATTTGACGCTCGTAAGACTCTTCTACATCACCTACTAATAGAGGCTCTTAAATATGTTGCACATTGCCGCCTCCCGCGACATCCAATCAAAGTGTGAAATAAAACAAGATTTCGGTGAATAATTTGCGTCGTATTCTAACATTTATGTATCACTATGTTGTCTTAATCAATACTTTTGTGCCACTTATTCTAATTTTACATTCCAACCATTAGTACCCCTAGCCACCTGAGTCAATCCCATGCATGAATGTCACGGTGGAAGATATTCCATACCACCGGATGTCACAGAAGCAGGATGCTTAGCTGGTTAATAAATGCCTGGAATAGTTGAATTCAAAGCTTAAGTGCTGTAGACCTTGATGGGCACCCATAAGCACCACACCAGCACCGGTTCCACAAGGAAATTGTTCAGAGTTTTAGACATATAATATATACCATCTTTTAGTCACAGCTATTGGATTAATTTTTTTTTTATGAATCTGAAATTAAAATACTGCATGTGCTGATGCCAATGATCTTCATCAAGCAAAGTTAATTTCCACATGGTAAACAGGTAGGGTTAATTTTTGTGTTTTCTCTTAAATCATAAAGAGGAAATTTCTACATTTATAAGGGTTAAGGACGGTGGTGAAGGGTTGGCTCCCAAGGGGATGGGAGTCATGTGGCCAAGACAGCTTGCAATAAATGCAAGAGGTTTGCGGACCTATTCACTTTGAAATATTTTTCATACATTAATTAGTCATGCTACTTCTCAGAAGAAACGCAAAGTTATGGACTTAGATGTAAACCGAAGAAAAGGAAAAAGTATATTTTTATTTTTGACAGACAAGAAAGCGAATAATTTGGTTTCGAGAAGACAAGAAGAAAGACTTATATTTTTAATATGAGATGATTAAATAGTCGGTATAGAGGTCGTAGAGCTATGAGGGGGGGGGGGAGGAATAGTTTCTTCACCTGGAGTTGGAGGTTCAACCACTACCTACCTTTTTCCCTGGCCAACAAACGATTTTAATGAACAATGAATTCATTTATCTGCTATCTGCTAATACGTGTCAAGGTCCATCGCTCCTCTCTCTCATTCCCTACGCTCTCCCCAACTGATATTTTAAGAGAAGCACTCTCACACGCTTTCCTCAAATGTGACAACGTTTTGGAGGGTCAAGAAGGTTGCGCATGGTGGGTTGTTTCCACCACCCATTTACAGAAAACCTAAAGAACCAACACCCACTTGCTTCTCTTCGGCTTTCTTTTTATGATGTTTAGGACCTGCACATTGAGAGAGGGAATAGCAAAGAAGAGGAACCTACCATAGAGGCATCAGCTCTTCATTTTGTGGGCTTTTCATTAAGCTAATGAGTTACTTAGCCTCGTCTTTGTAAACCTCTCTCTCTTTCTCTTTTTTCCTTCTCCCCCCATCTCTGTCTCCTGGGTTAGTGGTGTTGATTCAGTGAAATGGCTGTGATGGGCAAGACCAGATCGGTTTTAACGTTAACCGGCAGAGTCATTAACGAAGCTGTGAGCTTCATTATCTTTTCTATTTTAGACCTTCTTGATTTCCTTCTTTGTTTTGTTTACAAAGTGGCTGATTTCTTCATTGAGGCTGAGTGGAAGCCTTGTTACTGCTCCTCAGCCAAAGAAGCCATCACCAGCAGTGGCAAGATCTTGGTCTCAGAACAAGGAGAATCTAAGATTGTTTGCCTCAGTTCTAGTAAGCTTCAGCTTGAGGAGATCTCCGACACCCTCTACGCCCGTCCTTCCCTCGTCTCTGAGGTCTCCAAATCCACTGTTAAAGAGCTTAAGAAGCTCAAGATGGAGGGTACCATGATACAATCTTGCGAGAAGATCAAGAAAGGAACTGTTCGATCCACATTTACCGTCAACTCCACCATTGTTGAAATGCTCCAAGGAAGGATTGGAGGGCAACAATCTCATCCCATCCCAAGATGGTCTGATTGTGACTGTAAAACTTGCACTTCTTGGACCTCTTCTACCAAAGAAACCCTCTTTGTTCGAGCTGACGGAGCCAAAGGTAACAATAATTATTTTACCTATAACTAAATCATACACTTTTCAAATCATTTTCCTCCAAAAAACTTACTTATATATGATATCAAATGTCAGATAAGGCACGAGAAGATGTGCTCTTCATTCATGGATTCATCTCCTCTTCCGCATTCTGGACCGAAACACTTTTCCCAAACTTCTCAAACTCTGTGAAATCAACCTACCGGTTATTTGCAGTGGATCTGCTAGGGTTTGGGAGGAGCCCCAAGCCAACTGACTCTCTCTACACTCTCAGAGAGCATCTGGACATGATTGAGCGGTCAGTACTAGAGCCATACAAAGTTAAGTCCTTCCACATAGTGGCTCACTCTTTAGGCTGCATATTGGCTCTAGCCCTAGCCGTAAAACATCCCGGGTCCGTGAAATCCCTAACCCTACTTGCACCAGTAAGTCCATACAAAGTTTTTTTTTTTTTTTTTCTCTCTTTAAAAAATGTTTATCATCTAGCATGGAATTTTGCGCATTTAATTTGTTGGCGTATGAACTGGTTTATGAAAACATTGGCAGCCATATTTTCCAGTACCCAAGGGCGAACAAGCTGCACAACATGTGCTGAGAATGGTAGCTCCACGGCACGTGTGGCCGGTGATATCCTTTGGTGCGTCTCTAGCTTGCTGGTACGAGCACATCAGCCGGACAATTTGCCTTCTCATATGCAAGAACCACCGCTTGTGGGAATTTCTCGCCAAGCTGGTCACCAGAAACAGGTTCAACCCCAACCTACCATCTTCTAACTCCTCTTACCTACAACCCCATTTACCCTTACTGCCCCCTTTGGGCTTTCTTTTCTTCTTTTTGTGTGTGGTGCCCACAAGACAGCCCATATATTGTCAAAAGTATTTTTGCAAACATTTTCACAGAAAAAAAAAAAAAAAAAACACATGGATAAAAATTAATATAACTCATATTGATAAATTTATTAAAAATAGGAAAATGGAAGAAGCTTTAGACTTGGTTGATTGGCTGGACCCTACCCTCCACATGGTCCATTTCAAAGGTGTACTTTACACTTGGTCATGGCCCAATAGGTGCCTTGGGGCCACTTCTTTTCTACATCCATGGCACGGAGCAGTCTTTCACCTATCCTCTTGCCTAAAATTAAAATGATAATTAATGTGTCCTAATTCTGTATAGAAACAAGTTTCTCACAATGATATAGTCATGCTTTCTATCTTAGAACTCATCTCAATTAGGATTGAAATCTATTAGGGGGTCTGCGGATTTGAACAGGCCTGGTTACTTTTAGTGGTGACTGATCAGGCACGGCACATCAGAATTATGAGGACAGTTCCTCCAATTCGAAATTAAATTAAATTATCCTCATGATTGAGATTAATTGAGGGGTATCTCAGTCAATTCAGAAGTTCCTTGGTGGAGTGGGAGCTGGGGTCAAATGTTGGTGAGACTTAAATTGAAAACGATGGAGGCATATCTTTATATATGTTGGATAAATAAATTGGTTTTCCTATTCTTGGGCTGTTGGGTTTGCTGGCCATAAATTTAATTTCGCCATATGTTTGCTGACCAAGATTTGTACCTGCCATATCTGTATTGATTTTTTATATAAACTTTGGAACAACTTGTGCAGGATCAGGACATTCTTGCTTGAAGGATTTTTTTGCCATACTCATAACGCTGCATGGCATACCTTACACAATATTATTTGTGGGGCGGCTGGAAAGATTGATGGATACATGGAAACTGTCCGCGACCACCTAAAATGCGACGTCAATGTGTTCCATGGAAGGGACGATGAACTAATTCCAGTTGAATGCAGCTACAATGTGCAATCGATGATTCCTCGTGCCCGCATTAAGGTTATAGAAAATAAGGATCACATCACAATTGTTGTTGGGAGGCAGAAAGCCTTTGCTAGGGATCTGGAGGAGATTTGGAGGAGGTCAAGTGGCTAAGACCCTCCTCATTTGCTACTAGACAGAAGATGCGAAGCCCCCAAATCACCATAATTTCTATCTATCTGAGAAAAAAAAATGTGGATAAAGATAGTCTTGAGATTGGCAAGGTTCTCTCCTTCTTCGAGTGTGAAGTTCTCTCTCACTTAGGCCGTGTGAAATTATTACCCATTATTATTGGGGTGTGAAATGCTTAATTAATTAATATCATGTCAATTTGATAAGGGAAAGAAATGAACGTGAATTCAAACATCATCTGCTTTTTTTTTTTTTATTATTGTTTATGCATGCTTCCATCTTCTCATATAGTCCCTTTCCTTGATTTGGGTTTTCTTTTTCATCTTGTTCTTTCCCTTTGTTCCTTGATATGTATTGCCAATCTGTAATGGTAGAAAAGCAATAAATCCTTCACGTTAATGCACTGTGTTTCATGTCAGATGCACAACGGTGCTGTCATAAATGTAGGAATAACCTGCACTTCTTGCCACCACTTTGAACTCTTCCATCAACAAGGTCCCTTCCAGGTCCCTTCTCCTTCTATAAATGGCATTAACTATTCCCGCTCCTCCTCCATTAAACTCCATTATTTTTCCTTTCCCAGTACTGATATGAAGTCGCCATTAATCTTCAAGCAAATGTTTGCAAGTAGTCCAATGGAAAAACACTACCAAAGCATGATAAGCAATTCTTATTGTGGAAATCAATTTCTGGGATTGGGAATGTACTTATCATAGCTGGGTTTTCCTCAACTCTTTCTAAGATTGTTAGCTGACAAAAATTTTTCCTTCTCTAAGCTCCAAACACCTTGGTCTAACAAGTATAAAGTACAGTTTCATGCGGCTTCTTTCCATCCAATGCATAACAAAGATTCTGAGATTGTATCAGCATTTGCAGGATTCCTCAGCATATAAATTTCTGAATTGATAAACCCACCCATAGTTGCCTCCCCAACCTTTTGCAGTGTTACAAAATCCATATTGTCCTCTCTTGTTGACTTCTGAAAATCATAAACCCTTCAGGTTTTAGGAACCATTTTCAGTGAATAAGCCTATATATCAAGAAGTGCTTAATTTGGTAAACTATCATCTACAGTACATCTTTCCTTCTTCTTTTTTGTGACAGTATCGAAAGTCCACTGGGAAGTTGAAAAATTTTTACACAGAAAGGAATCTATAAGAATTGACACTTCCCCACCTTGCTCATAATAATGTACAATTTGAATTTGTGCATTCATATGCTTGACTACCTCAGACCCTTGTTATTATCCCAGACAAAGACCTTCTCTTTGTTTTTTCATCATTTTTCCTTTTACATTTTATATCTTTCTTTCCTCTATGTAGGTGGGTTACCCTCTGGATATTTAGATCAATGCATCACCTCTTAATCAGTTCGTACGTACCTACTGTAATGTTCATAAATTACTAAGCTTCTTAGAATACGATCAGGCATGAGAAGACTATTCTTTAGTGCAATTAAACAAAATTGTCGACAGATTGATGCGATTTGTTTGCCTTTGTAGGTGGCCATGCCCAATAATATAACAAACAATGCAAGTTTCCTTAATGCTCAAATCAAAACATTTCTAAGCTCAACTGCATAATCTATTACTGTCCTGGTTAGGTGGGTGGTTGCCTTGTTTATGCAGTAAAATGGGTGTGAGTATGGAAAGGGTCTGAGCAAAATTAACAAATGAATGCATGGTTTTGAAGTGGAAATTATAAGACCTGTTGAAAATCAGGTGTTTATAGTCACTGCAGCGTGTTTTGTGTTCTTCAGAAGAAAACCTCAGAGAGTCTCAACCATATTCATCTAATAAATGCACATGCCTGCTCTTCAAACCTTCAAAATCAATGAGGACCCACTGTGATTAAAACTGGCTTTGATCAGATCTTGCTGGTTGGTATGCCAATTTCCTTCTATTGCCTGTTGGACAGCTGGCAAAACTTACAGACGACCATTCCATCCTAAATGCACTCATTGCAGCTCCACACTTTCACCCAATCACAGGTGACCCATATGGTTCATGTTCATGCTGTTTTTTTCTTTTCTTTTCTTTTCTTTTCTTTTTAAAGTTTATAATGCAAAGATGAAAGCAGGCGCTGATTATTTTTTAATCATTAAAGTCTGAAGGAGTTTTTGTATGATTTCTTAATCAAATTTCAGAAAAATTCATACTTATCCAAATTTTGTGGGATCTCCCATCCGTTCGTCCAAGCTGCAGACAGTTGAAATATTATTCGATCAACATTT
Source organism: Vitis vinifera (assembly GCF_030704535.1). Lineage (NCBI taxonomy): Eukaryota > Viridiplantae > Streptophyta > Magnoliopsida > Vitales > Vitaceae > Vitis > Vitis vinifera. The sequence goes on along the minus strand of NC_081806.1, from coordinate 2,106,814 downwards.
TATTGTATGTCTCTTCCAAACTCTAATTTAAACTTCGAGAAAATGTAACTAAAAAAACCATTCAAACATACCTTATTATAAATACACTCATCAATCATTTAAAAGAAACTAATCAAAAAAGACATTGTTATTTGTATGCCAACAAATTTAACATAAAAAATAATCATCATTGTATAATATTTTACGAGGGATAGAAATATTATTCATTTAGTTAATCAAAATCTATCTAAGAATATGACAACCACCATTCACAAATCCATTTTTAAAAAGTTCTTTGGCTTAAAGATTAAACAATAACTAATTATGCCAAAAGGGTGCTAATCATACATTCGATAACACACTAAATCACTCACCATCTCATCATTTCATATTTTTTAAATTACAATATTTTAAAATTAATTTCCATTAAATTATAGAACTAACTTGCAAAACCACTTTCTTCCCTCCTGTTTTTCTTCTTCCTTTGACCAAGATCAACTTTCCACCTCTAAATTAATGACAATGTGGATTAGAGGAAACCAAGTTGGATTCTCGTCCAAAAGAACAAATAGACAAAGGGCCTTTGCATGAGAGTCTATCCCAGTTTTATCAATTCATTAATGAAAGCAAAGCACGCTTAACATTTCCCCCCACATGACAGTGACATTGATACGACTATGTATATTCCCGTGATACACGCAATTATGTGAAAGCATGCATGCATATGCTTGAAAAATGAAAGAAAAAAAGAAAAAGAAACATAAAGACAGAAAAATTTTGAGTCTAAACCCTCTCCTTATAGCCGCAAAATTCAGCCCCGTTTTTCACGCCTTGGGTAGATAGCTAGTGTGATGTTTGTGTTGTCAAATCTCCATCTCTCAAGAAAAAAAAAAACACGACAACAATGGAATTGAGGGAACAATTTAATTGGAGATGTACATCTCTTGAAGGGTTTTTGGGCTGTCACCCAACTTTGACTGCGGTGTATTTCCATCTATGAAGAGGGATACAATTCCTCTATGCAAAGCATATTTGCTTAAACAAGTGAGCTGTTGGCTAACTTAGGGAAATAACATCACCAAGTAATGTTTTTATCTGTCTTTTGTCCACACGTTTCACCTTGTTGCAGGTTGGTGAAAGAAACAACCAAACCATTGCTAGCTGTAACCTTGAGGTTGTTCAGCACTTTATTCCATTCACCCACACACTTCATGGGATTCCTCTCCTTTGCCAAAAAAAATCATGAAAATCCCATCAAATTGAATATGGGAAGAAATAAAAAATGTAGTTAATTATTAAATCAGTTTTGGGGAAAGATGATTTCAACCCGTTTACTAATTGAAGTAAAAACGAAAAGATATGCATATCTATAGTATTTTGCGTACATTAGTTCTAGTCATAATTTGTCGCGATCACTTTTAATCACGGCCGCTTGTCGTACTTTTGATCATATTTTATCGCAATATATCACTTTTTAACCATGCTTACAGTCGATAGTCATTATTTCATGTTTAATCACAATCACTTTTAATCATGTCTATAGTCTTTAATTAACATTGTATGTCTTTTAGCCACCGTCCACTAATCATATATAAGGGATTGGGTTGGTCTTACATTTAAAGACCCAAGCCAGTCAGAAAATGAACCTGGTTTAGGACCTGAGCCCAACCCAAAAGGTTCCGGGCTACTACGCAATGTACTACATGACAAGGCCCAAAGGATGGACAGCTGAGGTTGAATAGAATATAGAAAACCGTACAAGGTTCTTATAAAAAGACTTTTAACACTCAATTCACTGCTTAGTTATGGAATACCGTCCAAATTGCCTGGGCATCACTTGGGGTCTCAATCTTCCTGTAGACAACAAGAGCAATTCAAGTTGGATTCTTATGGTCGGTGAAAGCCATTCTGTAAGTGGTGTGAAAATTGACTGCCTTTCAACTAAGATTTCCAAAATTGCACCTTTCCAATTGGTCAGAAGGGTGAGTTTACATGCCACATGAAGTCTACTGCATGTGTGAAGAGAGGGCTTGGACCTTCTATAAGAGGACCAAATCAAAGTCAAACCATGGTTGTTGTTCCATAACCCTTCAGCTCCATTGAAGGTTAATTAAGTTCCCCAATTTGACCAATTCCCCATCACATGTCCATATGGAAATGGAATTAGTCTAATGAATTTGCAACATGGTTTTTGAAAAGGCCCTGAATATGAAAAACAGAGCAAAGAATATGGAGCTAGGCAATGAACAAAGTGGCCCAGACTCACTCAGAAGAAAAGACAATTTCTTCTTGAACTAGCAGGCTTAGGTTCAAGACAATACAATCTCGAACTCCCATGTTACATTAAAAGAGAAGCCTTTCTAATATCAAAGCAAGTGTCAAGATAAAACTCTCAAACATGGACCCGACACCAACTAACTAGATTTATCTATGTTTCAAAAAAAAAAATTAGTAAAATACAAACCACATAAAGGAAGGGTTGAAATCATACACCAATCCGAAAAATTACTTCATTTACATGCAAACTAGCTCCTAGACATGACAGGTTTTGTTTATGAGTTCTTCCTTTTATATCTTTCCTTTGCTGTCTTCCATGGACATTTGTAGGCTGTTTTATTCAGTGAGTTGATGCTGATATATGACAAAATATAGCTTTGTTTTAGTCACATGTTGTCTCAATGATATGCTCATGGAATCAATGTCCTGGTACTCTATCAAATCATTAAAACCTAATCAGTGACTAATTTCTACAAGTCTCATGCTTGAATGAAACGAAGTTAGGAGATTAAAGTCCATGAAATGTAGTACCATCAATAAAAGACATGTAGTACTGCAATGAATGAAAATCAAGGGTCCAAGAACCCCAAAAAAATAGCTACTTTTTTTTTAATCAAATTCCATCAATATTGAGTGGTGAAAATCCTTCTAAACGTAATGCGAGTAGTATTTAGAATGTGTTAAATGAGCTTCTTCTTCATGCTAATCCCTCAAATGCCAGAAAACCAGCCAGACAAACATATCTTTGTAGACATATATTTGCAAGATACATGGAATTAAACTCATGCTCCTACTGATCTGAAAATGGATCAATCTTAAGGTTGAATGTTCTTTGTAGACATATATTTGCCAGACAAACATATCTTTGTAGACATATATTTGCAAGATACATGGAATTAAACTCATGCTCCTACTGATCTGAAAATGGATCAATCTTAAGGTTGAATGTTCTTTGTAGACATATATTTGCCAGACAAACATATCTTTGTAGACATATATTTGCAAGATACATGGAATTAAACTCATTCTCCTACTGATCTGAAAATGGATCAATCTCAAGGTTGAATGTTCTAGATGAATCAAAAAGCTTAATCACAAAGCTCTAAGAAGTTGTTAGTGTATAATTCATGCTTAAATGCGGAAGTCTCAACAAATTATGGAAAGAAAATTGTTCAAGAGTATGATCATAACAATTTAAAATTTTAAGAAAATTAACTTTCTAACATCGTGTCTGAGTTTCATTTAACATGTTTATTATCCCAATTTATTAAGTCATGTGTAAGCTTAGAGGGGATAACCCTCGATTTATTTGCCAAAAAATGTCTATTCAAAGTGTGATAGTAATAATTTAAATTATTAAGAAAATTAGTTTTTTAACATGGTATCAGAGTCTTGTTTAGCATATTTATTTCCTTAATTGATTGAGTCGTGTTCGACTCCAAAGGGGATAATCCACAATTTGCTTATTTCCTTGGTTGATTGAGTCATGTTTGAGTCCAATGGGGATGATCCACAATTTGTTTACCAAAAAATGTCATTTCATCTAAAGCACATATGACTATGAGACCTACGTTAGGGAGGGTGATACCCAAATAAGCAAGGAGTATACCTTATAGAATTAAATTTTAATAGTTCAAATTTTTAAGAAAATTGGTTGTTTAATAAAAGGTTGTCTGAGGATTACGTAAAAAAAAAACGATTCTCATTGCTCTAAATGAGAATTTCCACAAAAAAATTTCATCATTACCGAGTGTTCCATTGCCCCAATTGTTTGTGAGAGAGCTTAGAGTTGATTATCAAACGTCAATTGCAGATCCACATTCAACAAGACAGACATCTCAACAAGGTTAATTTGGAGTTCCATTCATATATTAATGGAAGATTAGAAAGCTTAGTCAACTTCCTCCAGTTCTACACTTCGACAGATGCATATACATACATATATATCTAAAGTAGTCAAGACAGAAAGTTGTGGTGATTGAAAATAAGCTTTCTGAAGATGATCAATACAAACTTACTGCATTCTTTTGAGTATTGCAGTCCTCATGGACTCTTCACTCGTCAACCCTTCGGGGATTCTGACCACAACATCTTGAAGCATCAGCTCCTTGACGCTGGATACGCTTGCGTGAAGAACTCGAAGATCCAGGTCTCGAAGTGCATCCATTAAGATTGCAGAAGGGTAATTTAGATCGGGACACTGAACCCTTATCATGGCTTCAGACCCTATAATCTTCACGTCTACTTCCATCCTAATTGCACCATAGCTTGAAGATGATCTTCCATGATCAACAATGCTGGTTGTGGTTGTGCTTTGATTATCATACATCTCGGCTAGACACGCCTTTGGTTTTCGCACTTCTTCTCGGAGTTTTGTTTCCAAGTCGTCAATTTTGGTTTTGAGCTCATGGATGTATGAAACTGCATCTGCAAGGAGAGATGCTTTGTCCATCCTCGACACATTGGGGACGACTGCCCGGAGCGCATAGAAGCGGTGGTTAAGCTTCTCCCGCCGCTGCCTCTCCGCCTCCACGTGGTTTAGAGGCATCTCTCGCCCGGTTGCAGGCTTTCTTCCTCTCTTCTTGGGCCGGATGTTCTCCGTCAATGCCGAGGCGAATGGTTCGTCGGAATCAGAATGCCCGGAATCAGAAGATGACCTGCCTACGGTGGTGCCGGCGTCTTTCTTATCATGGTCTTTCTGTTGCTTACCTTCGTGGCTCTCTCTTTGAACTCCTGAGGCTGCTCCAATGTCGAAGATGGAGAGGTTGCGATCCGGTATTTGGATTTGGCTCACCTGGGTGGATGGCTTTGAGCCGAATAGGGATTTGGCTAACAAGACCAGACCCCAGTCTTCCTTGATCATATCTAAAGAACCCAATTCCAGTACGCCACATGAGGTTGAAACACACAACAGAGTCCGAATCCCATTCATTCGAGCTTCAGTCACTCTTTCACAATCATAGCATTGTAGCTCACGATCAGTCAGCCACACAAAGGCGCCGGAGCTAAACACCCTGCCCAGAACCCCATCTCCGACCACAAATGACTTGGTGACAGACACCATGTAGTACCACTCCCAGGTCGCCACATCGCCATCCATGGATCCATCAATCTCCGAGCTATCGTGGAAAAGAGCATGAATCCCTCTGTTCACTTTCTTCCTCTCCAAATCGAACCCGAACAGCGGCTGGCTGAGCTTGTTGCAGTCCTTCGACCCAAGGTCCTTGTTGCAGTAGCCATCAGCCCATGACAACACATGGTTTCCATTGGGATCCTTCGCCGGCTGCCAGAAGATCGCATAAGCCCACCACTCCGGGCGGTTCTGAATGATGAAATGGAGGCGTTGCTGAAGCGAGGGCGTGTTCTCCTGACAAGCATGCAGGAAAGAAGATGAAGAAGACGAAGAGATTATATCTTCCATAACCGATTAGCTTCTCGATCGACTGCGGCACTCAGCTCAACGCTCCTGCCTTGCTTTGCCTTTGAATGATACAAAAGGAAAGAAAAAGAGAGAATGGATGAAACTGACGATGGGTTCTGAGATAACAATGTTCGGACCATTATAGGACATCGTCTTTGGTAACTGTTTGCTTACTGTTTTTAGTACTTTTCTCAAACACTATTCTCCCACCATTTTCACGTGAGGATTGTCCCTTATTTGATAGACCCCTGGAAAGAAGGAGTGGATGATCACATAGTGGGCCTCATCCTTGTCATATCACCACTTTTTCTATCATAGGTTTGCTCTGTTTCCTTGAATTTTTATTGACTTCCGCCTACAATACACCTTTCATCTCAATTCAATGTCTCTTTAATCTTAATCTACTTATTTTTAAGGTCATGAACAATAACCATATACGATTCAGGGCATGTTTACACATTTTTGAAGAAAGCTGCCTTCTTTGTTCTGGAACATGGGCTTATACCACAACACCTAACATATGTTCCAATTCGATTTCGTATTTGAGGCGAAAAGGCAACAGCACGTGGCTATGAGTCATCTCTCAAAGGGTCTTGATTGAATATGTTCGAGCCATTAATTTTAGTTCATTGTCCTTCAAATCAGAAATCTCAGACAAGTGAAGAGCATGCTGAGTAAAATATTTGAGAACAATTATTAAAATTAGGTTTCAAGACTGGAATCTGAAGAACAACTTTCTTATCCATGATCTTCGCGCACGGGAAGCCATCCATTCTAGAATTCCTTTGAGTACCTCTCGTGGGAAAAGGATCCTGCCAAAAAGGAATGTACGGATTGAAATTCATAACATTAAAAAAAGATACGGACCTTCTCCCTAAGTTGTTTCTTTTTGACAAATTATTTCTCTTTCAAAGGATTCAATAAGAAATATTTGAATCTGATTCTGTTCATCCAAACGCGGTGTGAGGTATCAGGTATGCTAAAGAACTGTTCTAATTTCATGGAATTACTCATCATACAAAAAAGGAAGGACAGATTTTTCTGTTGCTGAAGTTAAGGGGGTCGTACAATCCAGAGGCATAGGCACAAAGAAAGAAAAGATGATTAAAGGGTGGCTAGTGGGTTACCACTTACCACTGGCCACCACAAGGTACACGGCAGAAAATCAGAAGACATGTAGGAAGGCAGATATTTTCATTGGCCACAACTTTGGTCATTATTCAAAGCTCATGACTCACTCCCACAGTCCCTCGTACACCGTCCACCGCATTTTTCTTAACTTGATGACTCGAAATGGAAAAAAATGATGCGAAAATAGCTGGTTTTTCCCCAACTTCTAGTTATCAATTCAACTCTGAACGCGACCAATCGTCCACAAATCTAGCCCAGACCGTGCGTTCATAAAATGGATCTTTCCGTATTCGGTGGGGTATAGGCCCCCTGAACGAATACATGTGAAACTCGCCCCTTCGAGCCAGGCTTGAGACACCAAAAGGATAGACTTTTGTTTAATAGTACCAAAGGCTAATATCAAGGACAACTGATGTTGTCCTTCTCCTAAGGCCATGAATAACGCCTGTTTTATATGTTGTTCCATGTTACATTGAACCAGGTTCAGTGAACCAGAACCAGGTCCAATGAACCATGCCAATTCACTATGAGAAGAAAGTGACTTATTTGTTCTTGCCAGAACTATCACCATTCCCTTGTTAACAAGCCAAGACCCACTCTGTCCCTTCTTCGTCACTGATTATGGTTCGGACATTTTCATCTTGAAATTGTCCTTTCTATTTTTGGCCTTTGACTTCCATTGTCCCGTATTTTTATAAAATATAAATGTGACCATATTATAAGAAAGGTAACCATTTTGATATCATAGAATTTCCAATTATGCGCTATTTCAACTTCAAATTTTCCTAATCATAAAAAGAATCTCAAGACTTTGATAAAATTTGTATATCAGAATTTTATCTAGACTCAAACCACCACCAACCGAGCACCGGGACCGTACCACCACCAACACCGGTACGGCACCCACCACGGGTGACTTGGGGATGGGAGAGAATGGGAGAGATTCCAAGTGGATCACGGCATCCGATGTGGGATCATATGCTTGAGATTGTAGTTGACAATCACACTTTGTTTTCCAGTAGGGACATCAAAAATCGAAGTGTCATGATTATCCCTGTCCTAGTCAAATCTTAGCGCTGTTTATCGAGCAAGATTCCAACGTGGGCCATTCTCCCAACTATAAATAAAATCAAAAGAATAAATAAAGATTAAAAAATTAAAAAGAGGGAGAAAAGGAAAAGGAAAAGAGAAAGGGAGGAGACACACATGAAGTGGACCGCCGAAGTCATACGTTAAAATTTTCGGAAAGATTTTTGAAGAGAGCAATAGCATACAAGTCAATAAACCCTAACGACATGTCATGGCTGAGCATTACCTCCCCATGTTGTCTTGACAATTACATTCAGTCTCGCTTTTCAATCACGCCTCCATGCGTTACCACTTCTATATATTATTATAAGTCATATAATCTACTTGGCTCTAATAATACTACGGCTCGAAGTTATTTTTCCGAATCTATATCAAAAAGGTCATCCATCAATCAAATGATATCATGCATTTAATCAAATTCTCATTAGTTCAGGTTCATGTCCTAATCAAATTCTCATTCGTTCGGGTTCATGTCCCAAATCTAGATGTTTTATATTTCCTACATCACATATTAATATTCTATCTCGGACTTCATTTTTCTTATATTTTATATGTCTAATCATCACACATTTTAAATATTTGAATTAAAAATTTGATACCAACCAATTCATTTTTCCTATCTATTTATATAAAAAATAATGTTATTTGATATGTCAAAAATAGTATTTTTTTTTTTTTTACATTCCAACATATAACAAACAACAAAACTAATTATAAGAGTTATAACATAGGTGAAACAAAACTAATTTTGATTGTCATTATATTTAAGTTATGTTTGATTGATAAGATATAACAAGATGTGACATGTATATCTCAAGTGTTGGTAAATCAGAGGGTTAGAAGGGTTGATCATATCCATCAACTTCATGTGTGTTCAAATATCGTGGACACTTAAGTGAATGTACTATAAGATTAAGATATGCGTCTTTCATAATAGCAATTATTTTTAAAAGAGTTTATAGCACTTAAAATTTTACAATAAATATATATATATATATATATATATATATCCTAAAGTACCATATTCAATGTGATATCTTATATTATATTTTGTTTTTTAAAAAAAATAACATGGAATATATATTATTTGTTTATGTATAAAATATTATATTATAATATTTTTTATTTAAAAAATAAATTTTTTCTTATATTTAATAATATTCATAATTAAAATATTTAAATTTTATAAATAAAAATTTTTATATTATGTTTTCAATATAAAAAATAATATATATTATAATATTTTTATTCTTGAATTAGCAAAACGTACAATGTGAATATCAAATTACTTGACAATTCCAACCATTGATCGTTGATCAACAGTGTCTTAATTTTTATTTTTATTTCAATTTTCAATACACTTATAATTTGGTTAGGATCACGGAAAAGTATAATTAACTCAAATTTAAATAATTGAGTCATAATCATATTAGGATGTCCTATAAATTCAAACAATTCAACATGATAATGAGATTCAAATAGTGGAGAATAGAACTAAATACATGTCTTAGAAATTAACATAAAGAATTTCAACAATTTCTCGTAAATATGTAAAAAATCTTAGTTAAAAAATCTTAGTTCTATCATTTTATATACGTTACATCTCATAATCGGTGGTGTACTTTCAAAATATATTTATATATATATATATATATATATATATATATATATATATATATATATATATATATAAAAGTATATGTTATACTATTGTCGAACCTGGTTAGACAAATTTAAACTCGATACATTTATTAAAAGGATTCGCTCAAGTAGAATAAAAACAAAATTAAAGTAACCAAATTCAAAGTAATTAACTATACGTCATTTTCAAGATACATGTGTTGGGTGGTAGTGTCAAAACTGGGCCCTCCGTATGTCTATACGAGCCCAAATTTTAAATATTACGTCCACTTCAAAGGACCTGGACGCACCGCCCAACTGCCTTGTACGATGACAAGCAGAAGGCAAACGGTGCCCCAATAGTTCGGTCAATCAAAGATTTTCCCACATGAGAAAAGGGAAAAAACCATGAGAAATGTGGGCGGCTTCTAGGCGATGCCCGAGGGGACACCGCAAATTCCTTGTGTGCGTCTTCAGTTGTATTGCATTTGCATGTAATAATATTTTAAGCCACACATATTGCACGTTGTTCATTTATGTGGGTGCGGAAATTATCACTTGGGATTATGCACTGAACCAGCCTCGTGATTAGACCTCATGCTAAGCGTGCATTTGAAGCAGTTTTAATCATGGCGTTATCACTCTCCCACCCGTGAAAGCTTGTTTTCAAACTCTTGCCCTCCATGATTTGAATTCGGTTTGTTTTATTAAAATCTTTCGACTGTTTTCTATGGAACCGGCGATGCTCAACTCTCCACATACTCCTTGCTCCACACGTGGGCCGTAGACTTCTGTTGCTGAAATCAACTAATTTGGTTCTCCAACATGCATATTTGTAGTAGACTTATAATATTAAAAGCCACAAAAACTATTAACTTATTAGACAGGTTATATACACCGAGACGAATTTGATCCACACCTAATTATACCCGATTCAAGTCCATGAAAAACATGTTAGGTTAAAGTTGTATAGAAGAATCACACCAAACTTTGTCATCTCTAGATATAATCTTATTTTGACGTTTTTATCTTTAAATTTTTTATTTAGAAAAATATATCTATGAAATATGAATTAAAAAATTGTTGATGGGTAATTTTGTCCTATAAAAATATTATATTTAAAAAATTGTTAAAAGGTAATTTCATAAAATAAAAAAAAAATTTATATATTTTTAACATGAATAAAGTTAGAACACACATAAAAAAAATATGATGAATACATTTTTAATCATAGGTGGGAAAGCACTAAGATGGGGATCGAAAATGGAAAGCCGCTTAAATTTGCACCCTTAAATGATGTAATTTGACCACTAACCCTTTGAAGAACAAACATGATTGGCGAGTTTATTTCACATTCTAAACTAATGATGACAAGAACTTAATTAAAGTCACAAAGTTAGGCATAATCTTATATAATACGCATTAGGTAAATATCTTTTTACACTGTGCTTGTTAAATTAATTTAATAACTTATGATGTGTTTAATAAAACTTAATACTTATTATTTAATAATTTAAGTTGACTTTAAGTTTAATTGTACTTGAGTTGTTAATTTAAAATTTATTATTTGATTTTTATTTTAATTATTAAAGTTGTTTGATAAAATTAACTTAAAACTTATTCTAAATTATCAAATTAATATATTTATCTTCATAAATTATAATTAGGATAAAGGAGGTCGAGTATTATTGAAGGTCAAGGAGTAGCAAAGGAGATCGAAGGTAGGTAAGGTAAATGGGATTAAAAAGATAAAATGAAAATATAAATTTAAGAATAAGTTAATTAAATCATTTTAAGTTATTAATTTGACGTACCAAATACCCATTTAATATAATTTAATAACTCAATTTAAGTTATTAAATAGAAAAACATGTTTGTGAAAATATTAAGTCGAAATAATTTACTTATTATTCTTAATCTCAAATCTATCTACACACTAGTAAAAATATATTTTAGAATTATGATTCATTTTTTATAATAAATATTTTATTATTATTTTGTATATATATAAAAAAAATTTAATTATGAATATTTTTTAAATAAATTTATCATTTAAAATTAATGAAAATAAACAAGAATTAAAATCAATGTGGATAAATATTAGTTAAAATTTTTTATAAAAAAATTCAAGACATTAAAGCCCTCAATTTCTAATAACTTTATAAGAATTATTTGATTCTAATCATTTTGCATGCCTTGTTACAATTGACCATATCAATGATAGAGGGATTGGGTTGCCTCACTCATAAATGTTGGTTTCAATTAATTAATTATTCTAACATGGAAATTAATTTTAAAATATTATATAATTAACATATTCAAAATATATTATATTGAATCGTTAAAATTCAACATCGAGATTGATTTTCAAACATTTTATGATTAATATGTTCAAAGTATTCCCACACTTAATAGAACATTGTCACGTGAAGACCTGTTTCAATTGTATACAACTCTTTGGCACATTGGTTTTTAAATATTTAAACATTGATGATGGATATGACTTTGAGTCATTTCATTTGATGAATTTAATAAATATGGCTTTGAAAGCAACATTTATTAGATCTTTTAACCATCATACATGCACGGAAAAGAAAAGCCAAAGAAAGAAATTTTCAAAAATTTTCTTTCTTATTTCACTTTTACAAAGGTACTATAACATTTTTTTTTATATGTACATTAATTAATGGTTAATAAATATATGAAAAAGAATGGTATTCTAAGTGGTTAAAGCAGCTAAATTTCAAAAGTATGCCTTATTAAAATCATTGTCAATTAAACTTTTGGACACAGATTCATGTACCAAAAAAAAAAGATGCCAAATGATAGAAAAATGGTTCAACATTATTACAAAGTTCTCTTCTTTTTTTCACTGTCCATTGTTCTATTTTATAAAGGGTTAGGAAATTTTCAATAAATTATTTTTTTATATTTCTTTAAACTTATTTTACTTATTTGCATTCATTATATAAAAAATTAAGTAATTTTAAAATATATAAAATTTTAATTTTAATTATATTCAATTTTTTTTTCATATTTTTTATAGTCAAATCATAAAACTATTTTCTTAACATTTTTTTCCTTAATACCTTTCAAATGATTATGACTATAAATTTGTTAGGAAGTCATACGAGGTTTTTGAAGTAATTTTAATTTTTTGACCTTATGAAATGTTGGGAAGACATAAAAATAAAAAAAAATAAAAAATAAAACCCACCAAACAACCCTAAACTTGAAAATAATTCTATGGGAGTTATAAATTTCTTCAACCAAACTGTGCCTTATATTCAAATCATTTCACTATCAAGGGTGGTTTGTCATGTGAAGGAAGAAGTTGAGATGTTGACATTCCTAAAAAGCCATCAAAATATTGCACACGAGGTTCACATTTTCTCATCAATAGTCCCCCAATGAGATCACTAGCAAGGATTGGAACCCTAGGGTTTGGATTTGTGGGTGACCCCAAATTTTGAAGCCTCAGTTTGGAATTGGGTAATTTTGTGCATACCCTACAAGGGGAGAGGTGGGAAGGAGACTCGCACATTGTACTTTTTGGTATAGGAGTTCAATGAACACGTTACATTTTTCCACATATATAATTATCAAGATAGCTTTTGATTTCTATATTTTGTAGTGATGCCCATCTATCATTTTCCAAAAATATGATATCTTTTTTTAGTAATAAGATGTCTATTTTATTTTCAATTGGAAAAGAAAAAAAAAATTGTTAAGAAAATTAGTTTTTTCATGTTTGGTTTTCATTATAAAAAATAGAAAAGAAATCAAATATTATTACAATTAATTTAAAATTTTATATATTTTTAAATTATTTAATATTAAATAAATAAATAAAATTAGTTTGAAGAAACATATAAAAATAATTTATTAAATTTAAACCTTTTTTTTTTCTTTTCTTCTGCTTTTCCTCCCTATTTTTTTTCCTTCACATTTTTACTCAAATTTTTCGAGAATCAAACATAACCTTAATATAATTATTAAAGAATATCTAAATAATAATAATATTTTATGAGAAGAAGATGATCAATGACCCATAAATATACATTTTGTAAACTCATTCGAGATATGTTAGAAATCTTGGAATTTAGCATATGTTTTCAAATTTTAATTTTATAACTAAGGATACTTATGTAAAAATATATATATTTAACGTGTGTCACGAGAAGAAAAAATAAGGATCTTTGGGCAAAAGAAATCATCATCATATCACTTATGAAATGATTATTTTAATGTGTGTCATAAGAAGAGAAAATACGAGGATACTTAAGTCAAGGAAATCATTATCATGTGACTTATGATGAAATGGTAATTCTAATGTATATCATAAGAAGAAAATATGAGAATACTTAAAAGTAAAAGAAATCATTATCATATCACTTATGAAATGGTATAAAATTTTATCAGGAGAGTAGGGATGACAATATAATAGGTTTGAAATAAGTCCACTTCATCTTTTTTTTTTTTTTATGTTTATTTATATCTACTTTAATTCCAATAAAATAAAGGTAAACGAGGTGGCTAGGGGTATGAGAATTTATAAATTAATAAATGTTATAAATATATATAATTTATCTTTAAGAAAAGTAATATTTCATATATATTAAAATCTTGTAAACTCATTCAAGATATGTTAGAAATCTTGGAATTTAGCATATGTTTTCAAATTTTAATTTTATAACTAAAATACTTTAACATGTGTCACGAGAAGAAAATATAAGGATCCCTGGGTAAAAGGAATCATCATCATGTCACTAATGAAAGGATTATTTTAATGTGTGTCATAAGAAGAAAATACGAGGATACTTAAGTGAAGGAAATCATTATCACGTGACTTATGATGAAATTGTAATTTTAATGTATATCATAAGAAGAAAATATGAGAATACTTAAGTAAAAGTAATCATTATCATGTCACTTATGAAATGGTATAAAATTTTATTGGGGGAGTATGGATGACAATATAATAGGTTTGAAATAAGTCCACTTCATCTCATTTTTTTTATGTTTATTTATATCTATTTTAATTCTAGTAAAATAAAGGTAAACAAGGTGGCTCGGGGTATGAGAATTTATAAATTAATAAATGTTATAAATATATATAATTTATCTTTAAGAAAAGTAATATTTCATATATATTAAAAAAATCAATTAAAATTTTTAGATTGAGATAAGATCATATTCAAACAAATTTAAAAATAAAAAATCCTCACAACTGTCTAACTTCATTTGCATTTTGACCAAATTTGTTCCATATGGATGAGTACTTAAAAAATTCGTCTCATTGCTAAGGAGAAATGTACTTCTTTTGATAGTGTAAAATGTGTTTAATCATTTTTTTTTATTATATACTTTTTGTGAACATAGATATGCCACTTTATTTTATTAACGCTTTTTAGTATATGTTTTGGTTTGCTTATAAAAAAAATTGAATTGTAATTCATTAAATTAGTTGGATTTAATAAATATGGCTTTGGTATCATTGTTAAGAGTCAACAAGAGAATATAAAAAAAAATGGTATATTATCAAGCTTTTCTTTATAGATCCTTTTAATACGTGTGTCAATTTGCTAGCCTTTTTATGTCATCAATAAATATTTAAATAATAATAGTATATTTAAACATTGAATGAGTTGAATTTAGTAAGTATAAATATATTATCACTGCGAATTCGTCTTTTTTGTTAGGCTTGAGTGGAAAATGACAAAAAAAAATGAAATAAAAGTAATAAACTTGATTTGAAAGTTTTTTCTTTTATTGCTAGATTGAAAATATCGTTTATAATTGTCAAGAAATATTATAAGCATATTAAATCTAAATCTTGTAAAGTTAAGCTTTTAAGAAAATTGGTTGTTTAATACGATTAAAAATTCGGTTCGACAAGAGGTTTCGTGTTCAATCTGCTTTTTCATAATTTACATTTTCCCATTTGTTCTTCGATGTTTGAATTGCATCTTTGTGCATAAACTTAATTAGTTTAAAATTTTATTTTCATATTTATCATTTTTTTTTTGGTTAAAGTTGAAGATTCTCATTATTTTACCACTATTCTCTCATGCCCTTTGGTGCAATGGTCAATAAAATTCATCTCGGGAAGAAGAATTTGAAATGGTTGAATTAGTTGTACTTTATTAAAATGTTGGTCGTACTTGATAAAAATGTGGGTTTGATACTTCTTCAATTAGACTTTTGTAAGCACCGTCCATATGCAAAATTGAACAAAAAGAAAGGAGAAAAAAATAGTAACATTAGCAGAAAATTCTTTTCCATTCCCAATTTTCTTTTCAATATACCACCAAAGCTAAGTACTTATAAAGTTGTCACATGAAATGTCAAATGCTTGACTAAAATTCATAAGATCTTATGATTCGGTATCAGAATAATTTTTTCAATTAACCTTTAAAAATAATCATTTTAAAAATCATCTAAATAATTTTTTTTTTAGTATATTTTTTTTTTTACTTGCAAGTAGATATTAATAAACGAAGATATCAGTACCCTACCCTTTATTGTCCTGTCCAACTTGTTGATTCGAGTTTACTTGGTTTGCTAATAAACATCCTATCCATCAAATTATTTCTTACTCTACGAGTTGGTAGCTGCCACCACCTATGGACTTAGCCACTACCTATGGATTTATTGCTACCATACACTACCTCTACACCTACACACTTATATAGGCCCATGTGAAGGACTCCATATAGTGGTGAGCTTCTTCTGGTTAAAAGGCTTGCACGTATCAAAGTTGATAGACAACCCCTTTTTTTTTTTTAAAGCTATCCGAGTAGTTACATCATCATGAAGCTTCACTGTGAACACAAAACACTCTATAACATTGCTAATAATCTCTTATATTATGCTTAGTAGTGATATTAACGAGTGTTTATAATATTTTTTAAAAACTAAAAAGATTTTTCAAAATCACTATCAGATTTATTTTCATTTTCTTTTTTTTTTGTCGTGTATATAATGAATAAAGCGTTCATATCCTTCGTTTGCTTAGAATAACGCATGTATCGAGACACAAATATAGTAAACAACTAATAAAGGAGACTATGGTCCCATTAAGCAAATTCTTGAACCACACTTAGGCGAGCTTGCCTTTGCCAACTTATATATCTCGAGACCCTTACCCTATTTAATTTGTTTGCAATGGCCCTTGAGGTAATTGATCATTCGTATAGGATGGTGTTGACCAATGTTTTAGCTCTTAATTGTCAAAATCCTCAGCCAAATTCCACAACCACTCGCACATAATGGCCCACCAAATACTTATATGGGGTTTGAATCATGGTGTGGGTTTTGCAACTACTCTGAAATTTTGAAAAGAGTGTATGTATGAGAGCATTTGCCATTTTCTCCTCCCCAAATCAGGGATTTGTACATGTTAGATAGATTTTCCTTTGAAATTTAAATTATTTAAAGCATGAAAAGGCTTGACACCACTATCCCTCGCATTATATCATGCAAAATCACATCATGATCATTATGTTTGTGGACGTAGCATCTTGGTGAAGGATTTTAGCATATGACACTTTTCTTTTGAAATTTAAATTTTTTAATGTATGTTAAAAGATAAGGAAATACAAGGAATGATAAAAAGATTAGTGAAGCATGATTGAATTTTGCATACACAACTCTTCTAAATCGAGTCAATTTAGTCCAAAAGTAATGTTGCTATACTTATTTAATACTACCACTTTTAAAGGATTAGACTATATTTCAAGTACTAATAAAGAATACTAAGAGAATGTTCTTTAAAACTTAGTACTTATTGTTGGTAGATCGGAGGGTTGGTCGTGTCCATCAACTCCCCTTGTGTTCGTCGTGAGCGCTTGGGTGAATGCATTATAAAAGTAGGGTATGCGCATTTCCTAACAGTAATTGCTTTTTTAAGAGTTGGTAGCGCCTGAGGTCCTACAAGTGGTATCAGAACCGAGGTCACTGGTTCAAACCCCAGGGGTGTCATTAGAGGGGAGATTGTTGACAGATCGGAGGGTTGACCACATCCATCAATTCCCCTTGTGTTCGATGTGGGTACTTGGGTGAATGCACTATAAGGTTAGGATATGCACATTTCCTAATAACAATTGCTTTTAGGAGAGTGGTTAGAATATGCGCATTTCCTAACAACAATTGTTTTTAGGAGAGTTGATAGTGCGTGAGGTCCTACACTTATTACTTAATAACTTAAGTTGATTTTAAGTTAAATTATATTTAAGCTGTTAACTTAAAATTTATTCCAAATTGTACATATTTGTCTTCATAAATTATAATTAAGATAAAAGAGAATGAGGAACAGTGGAGGTAGTGGAGTAATAAAGGAGATTGTAGAGATAACTATCACAAATGAGAATAAAAAAGTAAAATAAATATGTAAATTTAGGAATAAATTAATTATTTTTACTTATTATTAAAGTTGTTTTTTATTTTAAGTCATATCATTAAGTTATTTGACCAAATATACTTAATTTACTTAATAAATTAAATTAAATTATTAAGTTACTTAAAGTTGTTTTTTACTTTAAGTTATATCATTAAGTTATTTTACCAAATATATTTAATTTACTTAATAAATTAAATTAAATTATTAAATCACTTAAAGTTAATAAGTTAATTTATAGAACACCCACTAAATCATATAGTTTTTTTCATGAGGTTACTTTAAGGATCTTCGAATACCGTTTAATTCACTACCTTCGTTGATGTAACTATGAATAAATACTTAAATAATCCTCACATTTTACACTTTGAAAATATGATAGTTAAGGATATAACATAATTTTCTTTTACTAAAATATACCTTGAAGACTTCCACAAATACCTAAAACACCTAATTCGGTAGGAGATATGACTTTGAAAATACCGTTAATTAGACTTTTAGATGTCTATTAATTCACCATACTTTTTTTATGTAACAATCAATAAATATTTGTATAATGACAACACTCCAAATTTTGCAAGTATGATATTTAAGGGTATCACAATAATTTTCATTAGACTTATTAGGAATGACTTTTTAGGAATCATACATACAACCAAGTAAAAGTACAAGAAAAAGGGAAAAACAAAAAATACTTTTTATAAATATTCCTTTTTTCTTATTTATTTGGTATGTACATTTAGTTCATTTTTTTAGTCTAATAATTGATAAGTATTTGAATAAGGGAGAATTATGTTTTGGGGGTAGATGGGCCCCCAAATTAACAAAAGGTCCATATAACTCTTCAAATTGAGTTGAAGGATATGAAATAGTAACGGACAAATATACCCTTTAAGAACACATATAAAATATTTTATAAAATTAAGTTAAATAATTTTTTTTCAATAATTTTTTTTCAAAAATACTAAATTATATAAAAGTAGTTTTCAAAAATATTAAATTAAATAATTTTTTTTCAAAAATATTAAATTAATTATTTTTTTTCAAAAATATTAAATTAATTTTTTTTTTCAAAAATATTAAATTAAGTTAAAGTATTTAAAAAAAATATTAAATTAAATATTTTTTTAAAATATTAAATTAAATATTTTTTTAAAATATTAAATTAAATATTTTTTTAAAATATTAAATTAAATAAATTTATTTTTAAAAAATATTAAATTACATAAAAGTATTTTTAAAAAATATTAAATTAAATAAAAAATATTAAATTAAATAAAAGTATTTTTCAAAAATATTAATTTTTTTCTCAAAATCAATAAAGGGCATTTTTGGAAATACTGAAAGATGATATCCTTCAACTCAATTTCCATACTTTCATTGGGTATTGGGCTCAATTTGAAGAGTTACATGGACTTTTTGTTAATTTGGGGGTCCATCTACCTCCAAAACATAATTCTCCCTTTGAATAATGACAAGATATTATATAGTCCATTTTGTACCTTTTAGTACATTTAAGTTGAATTAGTTAATTTTAATAAATATGACTTCTAGAATACTTCTAATTAAAAAAATTTAGAGAGAAGCACATATGATTACAAGATCAAGGAAACAAATGAAAATGGTTTTGTAAATTAAGAAAGAAAATAATCAAGTTGATAGTAACCTGAGTCCAATCTAAATTAAGAAACAATCAACCCAATTTTAACTCAACCTGATTTTTAACTCGAGATATTCAACCAAAGTCAAATCCAACCTCATTTTTCTAAATTTAAGTTGGTCAAGTTAAACTCAAATTCATCGCTTGAGACTTGCGTTGGTTGAATTGATTAAGTTGTATGATTTAAAATTCATAGTGGTTTTTAAAAACTTTATATATTTAAACCAACATTTAAATAGTAAATAAGACAAAACTTCAAGATAATGATAAATAAAATAAAATAAGTAAAATAAACTTATATATATTTCAAAAGAAATTGAAAAAGTGTATTATAATTTGATTTTTCCTTTAAAATCTAAAATGAAAATGAATATTATTATACAATTTAATAAATATTATAAATACTATAAAAATATTAAATTGAGTTCGGGTTAAACTTGAGTTATTTGAACCTTGATCCAAACCCAATCTAAATTGAGCTTGAATTGAAAAAACTCAATTCAAACTCAATCCAATATTGAAAATGTTTACCTAAGTTTGTCCAAATATCGGGTTTGATTGAGTAAACCTAAGTTGCATCCCTATTGAAAATACGGAATATTCAGGGGTACCATATAATTTTCTTTTATTTGCCTCAAGAGGTTGAAAATTTATTGATTTGATAGGCCCTCTTGGTACAACCTTTTTCGCACAATGCTTATTGAAGAATTGAATAATTCCAATACTTTCTATGGGTTTCAAGTCAATGAACGTGCTCCATTTAATAAATATATCATGGGTAATTAGACCTTTTTTTTCTCTAACACCTTACAAGCACGAAAAGAAGAAGGAAAAAGAAAAAAGTCAAAATTTGAATTATGGTTAATTTGAATCCGACCCATCAAATATTCCTTGGGTCTTACTAGTTATAATTGGTTTTGAATTGATCTATAGTTGATTTAATCGTGTGTTGGATAGGATATAAAAATGACTATTGAATGTGAAGAAATTAGAAATTTAAAGAATCTTGTACTCTATTCAATGCATCATATGCTCCCAAGGTCATATGAATTATAATCGATTTTAAATTTCTTTAGAGTAAATTTAAAATTGAGGTACGAATGTGTTAAAATATAAATAGGTGTTCAAATATTTGAACAAGAAGTGTTCAAACATATTTTTGATAGACATTCAAACGTTCACACAACTTTTAAACATCTCATTTAAGACACGTGAATATAATTCTTCTTTTTAAAAAAACAAAAAAACTTTTTATATATATATTTTGTTGGGTAGGATAAAAAATGACTTTTTAATGTGAATAAATTAAGAATCCAGACAACTATTAAAAATTGAAAGTGAAAACACGTCAAATATAAATAGGTGTTCAAATATTTGAACAAGAAGTGTTCAAACATATTTTTGATAGACATTCAAACGTTCACACAACTTTTAAACATCTCATTTAAGACACGTGAATATAATTCTTCTTTTTAAAAAAACAAAAAAACTTTTTACATATATATTTTGTTGGGTAGGATAAAAAATGACTTTTTAATGTGAATAAATTAAGAATCCAGACAACTATTAAAAATTGAAAGCGAAAACACGTCAAATATAAATAGGTGTTCAAATATTTGAAAAAAAGTGCTCAAACATATTTTTGATAGACATCCAAACGTTCACACAATTTTTAAACATCTTATTCAAGACACGTGAATATAATTCTTCTTTTTTTTAAAAACAAAAAAAAAAATTTTATATATATTGTGTTGAATTTTAGTAAAACAATATGATAAAAACTTACTCCAAGTATCCATCATTATATAAACCTAATTTTTTTGAACTAAAAATTATGCAAATTAATTAATAGTAAAAATGACAACTGGGAGGACTTGCAGTAGATCCATTTTCCCCCGGCCCCCACCACCCAAAGAAAACAAAAAACCTCTTAAATTGGGTGGGTCATGACGGTCCCGTACCCAGCCCAACTCTCCCTATTATTATTATTATTTTCAAATTCTTTATTTTATTTATATTATAAATAAATAAATTTTATAATTTATTTTTATGAGAAATATTTTTTATATTATATGTGTTAAAAAATAAAAAAATAAAAAATAAAAAGAAATTAAATTATTTTCCATTTAATTATATATATAATCGAGGTATGACAAGAAAGTCATACTTGAACCCGTCTCAAAATTAACTTTGATTTTTATAATAATAATAAATAAAAAAATTCAAACCCTCCCTTAAACCTGTTTAAACGACTCTATTATTATCTTTAATTGATGATGATTATTCTATCCAAACATTCTAACATTAAATGTCTTAAAGAACTTTCTTTAAAGTTCATGCAAAGACAAGATGCAATAACCCATTACTTTCAACATAATGATCTACTAAAAAACATGAGATGTTGCATTTAGGATATGAAGAAGGATAAACATTAACCCGTCTAAGAACCCTTGGAAGTAGTTTTATAAGGATCATGTAAAACTACGTACATTTTTTCTTATTTGGTGGATTAATTTACAATCATTTAACTTATGATTTTTTGTATATTTGTAGAGTTTCTAGAAGATTTTATCGGTAATTTTTTTTCGCGTATATCCGATATAGTTGTGTGTCTTTTGATCATAAAATAAAATAGAAAAAGTTGGCATTCTTGAAGGGATAAGATCCTCCCCTCAATCACTTTACATGACCCATTTCATGACAGGAGACACGATGCACCATCAAATACATGGTTAGGGTTAAAATCATGATGTTGGATTAGGACTTACACCAAAATTTTGGAATGTGTGTAAGTGATGATGATTATACTATAAATCATTGAGTTAGCCAAATTTAGTAACGTCACTTGGAGATCACTTTAGGCATGTGCAGTACACAAAGATGATGAGGAGAAGGAAATGAAAATAATTCATATGATTTGAAGTCTTTTTTATTTCCATCATTTTGAGGTTTATTCATGATTTAAAATAGAGTAATCTATGTAGCCAAAAAGTCATTAAAAGAGGAAAATAAAAAATCTCCTCCAAGTTCCACATTTTTTTGGGTCTTGCGACCTTGGGCCACCTTGGGTTTGGTCTGGTTAGTTTCCTATAATGGGCCAGAAGAACTCATCATGAAGGATGATATCCATTCACCATGATTCAAGCCCATAACCCTCGTATTCGTCTCCATCTACCACCCAATAGTTTGGGACATGGATTCCATGGATCCAAACCCAATTCACCAGACCAAACACATTACCAAGATCAAATGGAAGCATGTTGGTGTTTCAATTTTTTACCCCAAGATTCTGAAGTGGGTGAGGAAATTAAAGATATGCTACTTGAGTCCCTTTTTGGTGATTGATTTGGAATTTATTTATTTTATGCATGTTAAATTTGTGAGAAAGTAGATTTAATGTATAAATATCCTGATTTTTATAAATAAAAAGTGTATAAAATATGATTATTTAATGTTCATTAGGATACATTTTTTGTTTCCATTTTAAAATCATGAAATAATATTAACTTTTATATAAGATATAAGAACTCTTACAAATAAAAAACTTTCATCGAAAAAGTCATAATTTTAAAATTTGCTAAAAAGATTGAAGTATTAATAAAAAATTATTACATCAAATTTTAAAAGTGATTTATAAAGACACAAGGTTTTTATATAAGATGTTAAATATACTTTCGGTTTGTTGTTTGTACATTTGATAATATTTTTATTTGAAATGTTTTTTATGAAAATGTTTTCTTACAAGTGTTTTTAAGATAATCATTTATCACATGTTTCTCGGGAACACCTTACAAATGATTTTTTAATATTATAAGTTATTTTTCAAAATTTTAAAAATATTTTCAAAATTTTATTAAATATTTAAAATTTTTTAAAACATACTTTTTTTCTAAAATCCCTTCCTAAAATCATTGTGACTCAGTGTGTGTGTTGCTTTCTTATTATGGGTTCAGGTTTTGTTGATTCCAGATAGATGCAACCTACCATCTCCACTCCATTAATGCTTATGGAAATGAAATTGACGTTCAACTCTCTCTCTCTCTCTCTCTCTGATTTAAGATATTACTGAAAACATAGGCTCAAGCTTATTAGCCTTTTGTCCATGCCACCGCCCCTCTGATATTTTCTAGCAAAAACTCTTAAATGGTAATTGACTGAAAATAAATTTGAAGAGAGGAATTGCATAAATGAAAAAGTGGAATCGACCGGCGCCGCTGTGGCCCATTAAGTTAATTCCAAAACAGTTGAGCAATTAAGGGTAGCTTTAATGTGGAAAGTCTGCAACTTAGAGTGGTCCAACCCTCATGCAATCGGTGGATTTGATTTCATTAGGTTCAGCATTCAAAACTCACATAGCAGAAGCCCCCATATCAATCTTTTCATCTCTAAGATTTCAGTGCTCTTCAGTGTCTGTGCCAAGTCTTTTCCTTGGTTAAATTTTATTTTTAATATAATGTAGCTTGACAGTGATCCCAATCCCATGACCTCAGGATCGGAAAGAGTGATCAGCACTGTAGTCATGTGAGGTTAATTTAATTTGTAGAACACCTCACTAATAAGTACAATTTTGTATTGTAGCCTATTCAGATCTCTTTCTCTTCCATTATTCTCAGTACAAACCAATTAAGTTGGCTATTAATTATCACAACCATTCATATCAAGTTCAATCATGGAGGCATATGGGGAGAAGTCTGGAATCTCGATTGCTTCTTTCAAACCAACACCCAGAAGAGCAAGCTTCAAAATTTTGCAATATATCATATTATTTCATTTTCCATAAGAAATCAGTTTTAATTGTATGTGCACACATAACATAATCACCCAAGCAAACCCAAATCATAAGCTAAGCATTAAGACTAATGGGTTAAACCCCACGACCATTATTTGATATGTACCCACTTTCCTACGCTAGGAACGCCTTCATAGACTACAAATAATTGGTAGTAGCCTGGAGGAGCAACTGCCGCTGAGGCTGGAGCGTCACCCTCAACTGCATAGCTTCCAGAAGACATCCTACGAACTCGATTTACTGCTAAAAGCAACAGTCTCTGGTTCATGGAGAAGGAATGTGTGGTAAAAGATGGAGCCACCATTGTTAGGTAAAACTTTCCTAGTTGTCTCACCTTCACTTGAAATTCCACTGAAAACTTCTGTTTATAAGCAAGGTTCATCCCGGGCTTTACTGAAGAAATGGAGGGCCGGGGCTTCCCTGAAGTGAGGTACGGTGGAGAAAAGGCTTCAACACTCAGTTCAGTTGGAAAAGGTACTGTGAAGTTGTAATTATGGTTGGGGTTGCTGCCGGCGACCAGGACACGTCCATCTGAAAGCAAATGAGCAGTTGAATGATAGAGACGGGGTATCGTAGCAGCCTTCAAAACCTCAAACCTGTTGGCTGTAGCTGCTTCTGCTGGCCTATAAATTACTGGGTTGTAAACAGGTACTCTCGCATACCACCAACCAGCGCTTCCATTTGCCGCACCATTTATGATCAAGACATCTCCTGTTGGCAACATGATCATGTCTCCCAATACTCGACTGATGGGCATTTCCTCCATTTCCCACTTGGGGTTCGCGGCTGTGATTCTCAGTCTGCCGCAAGTTTTGGTTGCTTCAAGAAATATTCCAGCCTTGGCCTTATTAAACGACTCAGGATGCGTTCCACCGCAGATGAAAACCTCGGCTTCCGGGGTGGTTTTGGTGGAGAGGTCGAGGGGAAGAAGAACTGAGGAACCAGTGCTTGGATAATTCCGAGCAACTTCTCCAGGCATGGTGGGATAAGTCTTGACCACTTTGTTTTTCACATAGTCAAGTAGAATCCCCCGGTTGTTTGCAAAAATAAAGAGATTTCCATCAGTTGAGAGGTGAGTGAATGGGTAGAGATTGTTGGGTATCTGGGATGAATACCTGGTTTCTTTGAGAAATGGAAGGGTGTAAAGTCTATGATCTTCAGGTTTAGAGCTTTTAGGGATGAACTCATATGAGAATTGAAACCTCCCCCCCACCACAATGATATTCCCACCAGGCAAAACTTGATTTGAAGCATACCATCTCGGAGAAATCAGACCCTTATAATCTTCCTTCCAGTCGCAGGTTGGGCATGGCTCGAGGGTTCGAACAACCTTCTCACCATTCCCATAGCCTCCACTCTGCACTAACTTGCCGTCCGGCAACAATGAGCCGGAAGAACACCATGTATCAGACAGCACAGTGAGTGGTCTAACATTGAGGTTGTTCATCATATCCAGTTCCACTGCATGCACGTAGCAATCCCTTCTTCCTGAAATTTTAGGACATTTCCTTCCCTTTGGTAAGGTAAGGTTGGAAGGACCGGCATCGGTTCTATCAAAAGTAATTATTCGCTCATTCTGTAACAATTGTATGTGCATTGATGAAATCCCAATACTTTTCTTCAGCAACTCCCAGCTTCCACCATTGGAATGGGCACCCAACACCAAATTGGAGAATAAAAAAAGCTCCAGCTGGAGTATGATGAACACTAAGATTTTAGCCTCCATGATTACACTGTCCATATTTTGTTAAAGACCCAACTACACCCATGGATTTATACATGTGGGGGAAGAAGAATCAACAAGAATTCATTGATGGGGTTCTCACTCAAAAGGCAATTGAATTGAGTGAACCAACACGTCTTTACTTAATTAACAAGGTGCATGTTCTAAAACTAGGAAGACATTTATGATCAAAGAGAGGCCCAATTGCTAGGATTTCAAGAAATGTATCTATGTTTAGCCGCTCTATTTGGTGGCTTTGGTGGGCGTACAATGGCCCATACAAATTAGCTGTAAATGGAGATTGTAAATACATGAATAATTTGAATGCATGCATTCACTACTTTTTGATTAATATGGGGGGTTGATGCAGATGCCACTTGACGACCTAGTTAAAACGATTGTTCTCGGAGGAGCCCTACATTTTATTTTGAATTTAGATCAATTCTCCATGAAGTACTCCTCACAATGCATGTTTGGTAAGGGTTTTCGAAAATAATTTTTTATTTTTTAAAAATAAAAAATAAGAAAATTTGTTTGAGAATAAAAAATAGGAAATCATTTTCTATTTTTAAAAATAAAAAATATAATATAGACTATTTTAAAAATTAATTATATAAATATAAAAAATGATTAAAAATAAAAATCTAAATATAAAAATTATTTTTAAAATATAAGAAATAAATTAAAAACATGATAGATTTTTAAATAGAATTTTGCTTTACAAAACATTAAATAATTATTTTTCAAAATTCTTTTAGAAAATACCTTCCAAACATGGTATTAGTTCCCTCTTTTCTTTCCCTTCAACTCAAATTTGATTTGATAAATTGGGCCATCATTAAAGGCAAATCTCTCTTCTGACTTCTAGGCCTCCATTTAACAAGAATTTTTCCAAAAATCTCCACTAAAGATTGATTGAATGAAAGAATCACCCCAATATTATCTCCAAAAAAAAAATGATTTTTTTTTTGGGTTGTAATTGAGAAAAATATCCTCCTAAAAAATTTGATCAGATCCCATATGCATATTAATGAAATTCACTGAAATCTATCTACTTTGGAGTTAAACATCAGTGGATAATGCACCACACCACATTGACATAACCAACATAATGTAAAAATATTTATTATATCTATATATAAAAGAGTTGAAATAGGAAGTTTTCTTTATGTACCTCCCAAAATGTTAAGATATTTATTTTCTATATATAAAAGGGTTGAAATAGGAAGTTGGTTTCACGTGGGTCACCTTTAATAAATGGATTACTTAAACCAGAGAAATTTTTGGAAACATATGTAAATCTTTTTTTTTCTTTGTTTTTTTTTCAATTTTCCAAATTTACTTACTCACATGACATAAAGGGGTCGAATGCCTTGGAATTTTCCCCAAATTTGAATCCCACATGGAGTTGTATACACCCAATTCAATGCTTGGGCAGTTCCCCTCAACCATAAGGAATCAATGCCAACTCCATATCCATTATATGATCACTTCTGCGACTAGGAATCCTCCATTACTAGTAGATTAGATAGGTGAGAATTAAACTTTGGCTTAAAGGGTCTCATTGATCCAACTTTATTTTTCAAAAATAAATAAATAAATTTGTAAGTATTGAGGGACCATACACAAACACCAATGTAGAGGTGGTTGCTGTGCTCAGAAATCACCATTATTTACTTTCTGTACATGTTACTATATTTCTTCACATTGGCACATGTCGATGGTCCCCCAAAGGGGAGGTGATTTGATGAAGAAATAACTACGGACGGGTCCCTTCAGGCTTCTGCTATTACCACCATCCATGCAATGGAAAAACATAATGCTGTGGGGGCATTAATGAGTCATAGCATTAAAGTTGATTTGGTAGGAAGGTGGAGGGTGCCAATCCTTGTAGGAAATCCTTAAATGGTAAGACAGGAAAATTCATCCCTAAACGGTAAAGAAGAAAGTCGGTGCCCTCTAAAGGCATCGTTCCTCGATAAGGAAAAATAACTTGTCGATATCATATGTGTAGTAAAAAGTGGTAGACGATCTTAATAAAACTTTGCTACATAAAAAATTGGCCTTACTCATTTGTATCATAATCCAAGTCTTATTTCTTTTTCTTTGTATCAAGTCTTATTTCTTTGTTTTAACGTCTCTTTTTTCTATTTGTAGGTCAATACCTTAGCCTTTTTCTTCGTACAAAAATAAATGTTTTTTGATAAAATGGTGTCTTAAAAAATATTTTTAAAATTTGTTATACCATGCAAAAAGGCTTATAATAAAGTAGGCTTCTTTTTCGATGGTGGGGCATGGGAGAGGGTTCTTGACTTGATATAAATCAATTTGTTTGAAAGGTGTTTGGTAAAACCATTTAATAACTTAAAGTAACTTAATAACATAATTTAAATTATTAAGCGGATTAAACATATTTGATAAAATAATTTAATATCATAACTTAATGTTAAAAATAACTTTAAGTATTAAGTTAAAATCGTTAACTTATTATTAATTCAATTTTTTTTTTTATTTACCCACATAGTTAAGTTAAAGTCAACTTAAATTATTAAGTAATAAATATTAATAATTTATTTTCAAGATAAAAAATAAAAATATTAAAAACTTATTTTTTATAATCCAATCAAAGGAAATTATTTAATTTTTTTAACATCCTTATTTTTGGTCAAATGTTTAATAATCTCATTTACTAAATATTTAAATATCACTTTTGAAAATGTTTAAATATTTTTTTATCTGATTTTTCTTTTCCTATATTTAAAAGTAAATTTCCTAAAAATTAAAACAATACCAAATCTTCTTGATCTCTTTTTCCACCTCTAATATTAAAAAATAGAAATTAGAATTTGTCCCAAATTGGGCTTAAGCATTCGATCGTGAAGAAAATTTTTGCCAAACCACCCTCTCAGGGCCCCTTTTTGTCAATCTGATAAGCGTCATGGACCACTTTGAGTTGGGCTGAGGCGACGATCCAAAGTCAGGCCCAATGAGCCCAAAAAGAAAAGTGGTTTTCAATACTATGCAAACCAAACCAAATTAGCCCAATATTGAGCTGAATTTGGGCAAGACAGAGCCCAAATTAGCCCAATGTAGTTCCTGAAAATTTCACTAGAAGATAAATAAGAAGAAAAAAAATGTAAATATATAAAATTATTTAAAAAATTAATAAATTTTTTCTCTTATTTGACTGTCCGTAGAAAATTTTAAAGGAAAGAAAATTAAATTAATGAGGAATATATTTTCCTCAAAATTTTCTCTATTGCCTTGATCATGATTATTTTGACTTCTTTTATGAGCAAAATTTTCTTCATCCTCCTTTAGTATAAGTTTTATTTGAAGAATTTGTTCAAATATTTCTTAATTCTTCATTTTTAATTTCGCAATGATCATATGAGTTTATCACTGGTCATAAAATCTAAATCTGTAAATTCTTCAATAATCATACTTCAAATCTAAAGATGAAGTGTTTTTTTAATCACATAAATATCATAAACTTTCGTTGTTTATTTTTAATAAATTCACAATTCTAAAACAATAATCGAAGATCGATTTTGATTATTTCATATTCAAACTTTCAAATTCTCCTCTGAAAGTTTGAAAACAAACTTTTCATATCTTATCAACTCATTTTGTATATATTTTGTAATAGCTTTCATGCTTCCTTGGCCATAGTTGTTTGAAATCTTCTCCAATGCCCCTTCATCCATTACTTGATAAATGATGATAAGAGCTTTTTTATCGATCTTTCAAAAAATATCCATTGATTCACAGATAGAGTAGTTCAACTTGGGATTCTTTGTCGCATTTCTCTACTACGATCTCTCATGCATCTTGTGAATCAAGTGAATTTTTCATCTTGATACTCTAAAAATGTTTATTGAATTGGGGGACTTGAAATAGATACATCTCTCTTGGTATGGAATTAGAGGGCTTGAAATGGATATGTCTCATTTGTAATCTTTTTAGTATGACTCTGATACCAATTTAATGGAGTAACAGAATTGCAAGAAAAACTCAAACAATAAAAACATAAACAAGGGATATGAACATGGCTTGATTTATTCTAGTTGTTATGGGTTCCTATGCATCAAAAATTCGTGTTGAAGGTTTTCCCTTTCCTATTATTATCTCTCATGTCCTTCTCGAGGACGGACTTGAGTTTCAGCACAAGCTCCCCGTGCTTTGCCAACCTGCTCCTGTGGACGGGACCTCTGAGTCCAAGCGCGTGAACCATGTTGCTCAACCTGAGGTCAAGGCGGATGAGATGGACGAGATCAGAGATGCTGAGTAGGTTAGACCATCTAGGAGTCATATTCATGCTTCTCATTGTCGAGCTAGGGGGCGTGGACATGAAGTTGCTCTTTATGTGTCTGCATGCTCCAACACCTGTTGCTAATGGTTGGATCTTGTCCTTGTTGGGTAAATGAGTGAGTGGCTACTTTTACTGTCATTATGGATTCACAATTAGGCTCCATGGAAACTCAACTCTAAAGCATTGATGAGTGTCTTACAATGGTGGAGTCATGGGTTGCATCTTGGCTTAAATGGGGATGGAAACAGTACCGGTCCGGTCCCACCCTTAATAGTAAGGGTTTGGAATAAAAATAACCGAGTTCAAGCCAGATTTGGGAAGTCATTGAAAATCCAAGATAAATTTGAACATCCCATCCCACCACACCCCCACCCAATTTCTAATATTTTTTAATTATAAATCATATTTATTTTTAATAAAATTTAAATTTTCAAAAAAAATTGAAAAAAAATTAAAAATGGAAAGAAAAAAATTAAACAAGGTAGGGTGAGGTAGGAATAGGAATTTCCTATACCCATCTAATCTCGTTTAAATTTTTTTTTTGGACGGAATGAGGTTGGAATGGGGTTACCTTCACGAACTTATCACATTTTCATCCTTAGGCCTAAACCCAATTCTTGTCCATTCCACTATAGGATATGGATTTAGAGATCATGAGAGAGTGTCTTTTGATTGGATTTTATTATGGTTGGTTAACTTGTTGCTTTTGGATTCAATAGGTGATTTTTCAACTTACGTTTAGATTGTGTTTGATGATGATTATAAGAAAAGTTTTTAATCTTCTCAATATTTCAAAAAAAAAAAATTCAAATATTAAAAAAGTTAAAAGCGTTCTTTAAAATCACTATCAAATATATTGTTAATGTTCTATTGTATAATTAATATTCTCTCCAGTAAATTAAAATTTACCAAATAAATCATTGACCAATAAATTAAAATTTGAGATAAATTATTTGGATTACCTATTCATCTTGTTAGATAGTTCCATTAATCGGGATCTAAATCATTTCTGCCAGAAAAGAAAGACATTTGTAGAAGTCTTCTTTTGTTGGCGATTTGCTTGTCCCTTTACATGTCCTTTCCAGCTAGGGATATCCCCTAAACATCAATTAATAAGAACGTACACGGAAAGATGTTGGACTTGCTTCATCCAGGCTCCACTCATAAATAGTACTGGTTAATGAATCTAAGAAATTTCTGTAAGGATGATGTGCCCTTTGGGTTCTACAATAATATAATGTCACTCTGATTGCCACAATATTGTCATCATGTTGGGAGAGAAAGAAGAGTTCGAATCCAGCTCATTTTCATCATTTATAACATTCTATGTTTCTCTCCTAGACCAGTGAGACTGGTTAATCAATAATGGGATGTGGGTCACTGAAAATTAGGCATGGGTCCATTCCATCTTCTCCATAGGACATCTAGCAGTAAAAAACTAATGAAGTGTTGCAGGATGAGTAATAGCAGTAAAAACTCTCTCTTCGGCCCCATGGAAGAGTAAGGTGGGATGGGATGCAGTTTGCTCAAGGGTAATTTCTGTAATCTGATAAACCAAAATAATGAAATGAAAAATAAAGGCTGAAAATGGCGAAACAGTTCAATTATTGAAGTGCCCTTTAGTGTGAAGATAAGCCATGCTCTCTTCCAAGTCCAGAACATCATTTCTGGAGTAGGAAAAGCAAGGTGGCAGGATGATGAGGCCATGATCTCCAGCGCACATTCAATTCATTGAAGATTGAATTAAGGGGTTAGTATCATAAATGTGAAAACATATACCCATTTCTAATAGTGAATCCTGAATGGTTATAGATATTATTGGTCTACAATTTTAGATGGATAGCTATTCAATGCAGAATCAGTAACAAGGAAGCATGGTAGCAGTGGCACTCAGAAAATATTGAAAGAAGATGCCACCACTGTGGACTGGATTCTAGAGTAGAGCAACAAGATGACTTGAATGAGAAACATCACTGTCACTGTCATTAAAATCATCTCTGAATGTTTACTTAAATAAATGTTCCAGTTGGCCGTTTTGGACAGATGTGGGGCTGGATTGTTCAGATCACAACCCCTGCTACAAAAATTTTATGGTGTGGGGCAGGGATGGAATGGCATCCGAGAACAATCTATTACTAAACAACATCGACCTCTTTTGAGACTACCATGCATGTGCTCTGTTGTCCCCTCAAATAGCCCTTAATTCATATCTTAGCTACTTAAGACCAAGCTGAAAACATTATCCAACAGCTACTGTTTGCTCAATCAGATACTAAAAACTAATTTTTTTTTGCTGAATTTGGAAGAATAGTATTACTAAACCTGTTAAAGCAAACCTCATTTTCCTTTTGTAGCTGGGTACTATGTTGTTGGTAATTGCTTAGAGAATGTTAAGTATAGAAGTTGTAGCTGTTTGACTGGATAAAGTAAAGCTAGGAAAGGATTGAGAGCACTTCTTACAGAAGCTAGTTTTGTAAATGCCCATTTACATTATTTTCATACTTACACCAGATAGGTTGAGTCCTGCATTTCCATTCATACCGTTTGCCTTAGCACGGCCAGAAGTTTATAGTCTAATATCAGAACATGAATATATTACAGAATTCCGCATTTAATGGAAATGATTCTTCATTTCGTTTGATTTTTGTAGACATATTTACAGTTCAACTAGCCCAACTGGCCAAGATGTTCTAGCATGTTTATTAAGGACCCATGAATGAAAGAAGAAAAATCTTTGATGATCAGTACTCATGAGACTCATCGGAAGATGGACAATGTTGATTTCAGGTCATTACTGGCAATACCCAACAAAAAATATATATATTACTTGCAAGCTGTGGCTAAAGTAGAAGCAGCTACATGTGTAATAAGCTGAAGAAAATAACAAATCTATCTTCATATGTGAACCTGTTCTAAGGTTGAAACAGGTTGGTGAAACTCAAAAAGGAGATTTAATCAGCGGAAACACCTTTGTTGCAGCCCATTCCATGTCTGACTTTTGGGACACCTTGAGTCCATTAGTCCAAGGAGCTTAAAAAGCTACCTATATATGACTTTCCATAGTCATGTCCACTTCAATAATTCAAGTAAAGTTGTAAGCATAAAAAATAAAAATAAAAAAAAGTGTCTTCAGCCTTGGACATTGGAGGTCAATGGAATCCAGTTTCCCATTAAGCAAGAGAAGAAGATACTGATTTAACCATGACGCAAGTACCAATAGCAGTAATGAAAACCATACTTTTACCATCAAGGAGTCAATTGAGAGTGCACTAAAATAAACAAAAACCCTTGCTAGATTGAGCCATGATGGGGGTTATTAGGAGGGTGGGGTGATGGTGTTGGCCTGCATGACTCAAGCTGACATCTCTGTACTAGATTCCTAACTAGTTTTTGAACAACTAAAAAAAATAGGCCATTTAATCAGACTCACGGTTAAAGAGAGAAATCCATGGCGTAACTGCTGATGTTGACTCAACTGTATTAAGGTAAGGGGTACGATCAAGGGAGAGAGAAAGAGAGAGTCAGACCATTAAAAGCATTTCAGTGTTCCATATGCCTCAGCTTCAGGAATTGATGACAGCATTGAGGCACACCACACCAAACCACCACGGTTGTCCCCCAGATGACCCTTCTCTTATTTCTTTCTTGCCATCCAATCACCAGCTTTCTTTCTTTCTTTCTACTTCTTTCAGTACAGCCCCCTGTGCCCTGAGGAATTCCACAAAAACAAACCAAAACCCACTTGCCCATTTCTCCTCAGTTCTGTTTTCAGACACCCAGACATCTTTTATCTTTGACTTCAAAGTGATCAGGGAGTTCTAAGTTTTTTTCTAGGCAAACTTTGTAATCGTTCAAGAGAAAGCTCACATATTTGAGCTCCAATGACTGATCTCACTTGTTAGCTTACCAACATTTATTTTCATTTTCCCTGGAAATTTTTCATGCATGGTCACCCAGAACTCACATGCTTCTGTTCAACCTCTCAAGATGTTGACGACCAAGTACCACCTCACATTCTGCAAAATGAAGGTTTCCACAAGAACAAACTATATACATGTATGAGAGCAAACGACATGGGTTTCAGTTCTGAAATGCAACTTTGTTGATGAACAAGACTATACTGTTGGAGGAATATCAAAGGTCCAATCCATCTCATCATTCAGAACAGACTATGGAAAACAATAGAGAAATCACAGATTATTATACTTTTAGGGTTTTTAAACGTTGCCATTGTAAGTGGGTTGCTTCTCAAACACAACTTGGTCATGTATCATTGGGTCTTGTAAGATTATTCTCCTCTTTCTTTAAGCAATAGAAGTAGTGTGAAGCATACGCATTTCAAAAGCTAGTGCCTTTGTATCAAATCTAGCAGATATGTTGAATCTGTATCATAAAGGAAATGAAACAAAGAGAGACCATTGCAAAGAGAAACCAGATCAGAATATTAGACACCCATTTCTCAAAGATATTATGCACCACAGCGATCCATAACTTTGAGCTAGCCCCATCTCTTCATCTATGAAGAGGGTAGCAGCTAACCGGATATCATAGATCCAGTCTCAGAAAATGAAAAAGTTGAAGACATAGAGAATATTTGTAGATAGACTAGGAAGAAACTTGATGGCCTTCCATGATATATATGACTGTTATGTATTTTCAGTGATAAGGGAAGAAAGGGAGTTTGGGGAAGAAGGCAGAGCTTCTTTTCGAGAGAATTCATCAAGCGTGAGAGACCATGTATCCAGGATGAAACCCTAAGAAAAACAAGTGGGAGAAGAAGGAGCCAATCAAGTATAGGAAGCAGATCAGGTGAGAGCAGAAACGGACAGAGGAGATTCGTGAAGCCATCATGAGAAAAATCCACCCAATGATGAACCCAAAAGAGTTAAGACTGACAAAAAACACAACCCTTTTGATAAAATTTAGAGGAAGCGAAGAAAATATGAGATAGCAATGATGAAAGTTTCATCATTACAATATCTGCTCATACTCTTGCAGTCAGAAAAAGGAAAAAAGTGGTCAAGATCCTTATCATTGCACCAATCTGCTCATGCCCAACCACCTTAATTTCCCTAATAATAACAAATCCCATAACAAAAGCATGCCAAAATCACTGCAAAAATATACAAAATAAAAGAAAAAATAGACAAAAATAGTAGAAACTCAAAACCCACCTGCAGATCCAGGCATAAAATCAAAGACCGTGAAGATCAGCAGCAATGGAAGCAATAAATTGGGGGGAATGAAGCCTGGTCCGACGACACCAACCCATGATCAAAGATCACTCAAAATCTCTCCTTCAAAACTGAGAGACGATCACCCATTCACAATTACACGCAGATCATAGATCTAGTTGGTGTCCTCGAGCCAGACAACATTCCCCTCAAAACACAAAGCTTCCTCTTCTTTCTTCTCTCTTCTCTCTACCCCCCTTCTGTTTCACACACAACTCACCGACCCAAAAGCCATAAGCTGGTTCAAAGGTAGAGAGAGAGAGAGAGAGAGAGAGATGAGGGACACGGTTTGAGATAGATGGTGAATGAGTGGGAGTTGGTTTGGAATTGGGTCAGTGAAGATGAAGGGATAGAGATAATTAAAAAGGGTGGGGAAGGAAAGAGAGAGGTAAAAAGGACAAAGAAAGTGATAAAGGCAGCAGACCCCTGACCCTACAACTGGGTTCAGAAATGACCACGACCCCCCACTCTCTCTCTCCCTCTTCTCTCCCCCTCATTCACACCTCAAAATCCACCACCATCTGCTCCTTAGTCCCTCCCACCATGCAATATATATAAAAATTCAACCCACTCCCCCCCTCCCCCCACACATACCAAATCCCACATCCACCGGGAGCTCATCATGACCCAATCAAACAAATTTTCTCAGTCTCCTGCAATCTTAAATCTCAACTAACCCACAAACAACAGTAATCAGTGGATAATAATTGATTTGATTTTTGGGAAATTTTAACTTTTGCAGTTTTGGGTAGGAGTAATTTCGTATAGAAACAATAAATAATTAACATGAAAAAGGGCACCCTCGTTCAGTGCATCACTACTTTTTCTACGCTCGCGGGGGATTCGAGATGACGACAGATAGAGACAGACAGAGATAGAGTAGGGGAGTCAGCTTCCCGCTTAAAATCAGGTGCCCTCTGGACCACCCTTGGCCACATGGTCCTCCCCTTCTGCTACACAAAAAAGCCCTAGCTAGCTAGCTGCTGGTCAGCTCCCAACCACCTCAATTCTCAATTCTGTAATCCAAATGATTTTTTTTTTTTTTTTTGGAATTGTGTTGCAGACTTGCCTTTTTGATTTGATGTTTCTGCTTTTGATTGAAAAAAATAAATCAATTGAGGTTGATTTCTGTTTTGTTTGCATTGTGGAAATTATGGTGGAAAGCTGGGAACAACCAGGTATGAAAGTCTCAAGTCTATACTTTTAAATTTTTATATTTTATGTAACACAAACGATCCCCCATGATAGGATAATGAAAAGCTTATGTATCAATAAATCAACTTTTACAGTACCAAATTAACTCTTCAAAATCATGTGTATGATTTTAGCTTCCACTTCAAAGGCAGTAGGTTAACTAAATCATGTGACCATGGATTTATTGTACCCTCTTGTTTTTTAGCAATTAACTTATATGCTTTCACTTTCAAATCCAAGTCAATAATAATAATGGTGGGGGTCAATAATGTTATAGACTTTTGTTTTCCCTTCTTTTATCAAAAGGGTTCAGTTGTCATCCAAAAGGACCAAGACCTATACATAAGCTTTGAATTCTTTGGCAAAAGTTGATGGTAAGCCATTGCTCAGCATGGTTCAATAGGGCTTTCACATGATCAAAGTGGGATTAGGAATTAGCATTTTGTTAAATTAGTTTCACTATTTCATTCAATTTGAACAAATTATTCATAAATTAATTTGTATGAATTTTGAAAATGTATGATACGGAGGTTTAAACACCCGTTCATGTTATTAATTTGTATCCTTAATCTTTTTTTTGGTAATAGTCTATTTTCATTTTTCATATTTTACCACATTTTTCATATCCCTTTTTTTTTTAATTTGGAATCTATTTGATAATATTATTGAAAATAATTCTCGAAAAATAGTTTCTGGGAATAACTTAAAAAAATAAATTTAAATTTATTTTTTAAAATAAAACTTTATTCAAAAATTCAAATATTCTCAACCTATTCTTTGCTAAACACACTATGCACATTTATTTTTATTTTTATTTTTTTGTATTTGTGTTTGTTTCTAATAATTTCCAAGAATACATTGAAAAAATACCTAAAAACATATCAAATTTGTTGTAAAAATTACTATAATTTCAAAACAAATTCTCAAAAAAAAAAACTTTTCTAGCAAAAATTTACTTTTCAAAGTGGAAAATCTATTCTATTTCCAAAACCACCCTTTTATTCCAAGTCAAACCAAGAATCTTCTTTCATAATTTTATTTGTGAAAAGGAGACAATAAATTTCCATTGAAAACATGCAATTGTTGTTTGAAGTTGAATTTTAAAACCACAACAATAATAAAGCAATCAAAAGAATTCCAACAAGCAATGGGTGACTGGCTTTTGAAGAGTCTTCACATGTTTTCATCCTTCCAATTTCAAAATTAACATTTTCTACTTCACATTGTTCCTCATAAACTTTCAATATGAATACGTTACATAATAATAATAATAATAATAAAATAAATAAATAAATAAATGTGAATGGGAGTGGAAGGTCTCCCACAGGAT
This sequence comes from Vitis vinifera, assembly GCF_030704535.1. Classification (NCBI taxonomy): domain Eukaryota; kingdom Viridiplantae; phylum Streptophyta; class Magnoliopsida; order Vitales; family Vitaceae; genus Vitis; species Vitis vinifera. The sequence continues at coordinate 2,068,657 of NC_081806.1, read as the reverse complement.
TGGGGTTTGATAAAAAAGTTTGATTAACAAAGCACTGGGGCAATGGCCCATCCATGTCGGTTGAAATCAAGTGAATGGTCTAATTTTGATGAATCAGCATGATGTGTATGCCACGAGCTGTGTGGCCCTCAACCTTTCATGAATCCTCCAATTTCAGACAATATTATATAATTCTCCAAAATAATAATAAACTAAATTTTTTAAATTTTTAAATTTTACAAATATTTAACTAAAAATAAAATAGATAACTTCAAAAAAAAAATTTAAATTTTAAATATGATTCATTTGCACATAATTTTGTTCTTAAATGTTTTTTCTTTTGCTTTTATTTCTTCTATTTCTATTTTTCTACTTATTTCTCGTTTTATATCAAAATGTATAATACAACATCAATCAATATATGAGTCATTTATATCCTTTTTTTTCTCCTTTTATATAAAGTGGGTGTATGAGAAATTGATAAAGGTTGTTTTTATCACATTAAAGGCATGTCTGATAGTGATTTTATGAAGCATTTTTAATATTTGTATCAATTAAAATTTTTTATTTTTTTAAGTATTAGAAATATTAAAGACTTGAAGCATTTCCTAAAATCAATGTTAAATGTATTCTAAATAGATTATATTAATTTTTCTGATTAAGGGACGACCTTGCCATTTTCAATCCAATATTCCTTTATTTTACATAAAATAAATGTAAATTTAGAGAAATATTTAATTTAAAAGGAAAAATTGCTCATTTTCTAAAATCTTTTACTATGATGTTTATTTTGGATAATTGTATTTAAGAGAAAAGTGTAAATCAAAGGAAGTATTAGACATAAGATTTTATACCTGTTTAACTAATTTTATTAAAAGAGCTCATAATTTAAAAAATAAAAAATAAGAAAGCTAGAAAAATATTATTTCTTAGAAAATATTTATTTTAACTTATCTAAGAAGTTATTTCGATTTATTTGAATCGAAGCTAAAATCTTGTTTTTGCTTATTTTGTTAATTTCGTTCAAAGGGCTTGTAGCTTAAAAAAAAAAAAAAAAAAAAAAGTTTAGCTTGTAATTAAACCAAAAACAAAAAAAAAAAATCATCCCAAACAAGACCTTCATATTTAATAAAGCTCTTATTTGGAATTGCTGGTAAGTCATAATTTTAGCTTGACTTAAGCTTCAAATTAAAGGGTGAGAAAAATATACATATGTATAGAGCCATATGGCAAACAGGCCCTAAAAATAAGACGGCTTCACCTAGGCAGCTAGGCTTTTGTGTGGTATAATATCCATGAACAAAATGGAATAAACAGAATAGAATTCAAAGGGTGGAAAAAAAAATAAAAAATAAAAACAGAAACCACTAGTAGAAATAAAAGGTTAAGAAAATGGGAGAGGGCAGTTGAAAAGTGGAAAAGGTGAAGAGCCTTTTGTGCAAGCTTTTTTGCCACCCCAAGTGTGGCTTTTGATTCAGAAAAAAGAAGATTCTCTGCAAACAAAACAAGGGAGAAAATGGAATGAGAAAAGCTTACGTTCTGTTTATCATTTTTAAACACAAACATCCATGCCTTCACACCTCGAACTTCATTCTCTTTTTTCTTTTCTTTTTTTTAATAGAATAGGGGTGGGCTTGAGTTGGTGGCTGGTTTACTGGTGCTTTAATTATGGGTATTTATTATTGCTACCAAGTTACCAACTACTCAGAATTTGGACCATTTAAGCCCAGTTGTAAGAATCTACTTTGGATTTTGGGCTTAGGCCCAAGCACAACTCGGCCTCGTTTTGGGCTTATTACGATCATTTCTCCCAAGAAAATTTGATTACAACTGGAGGCCCAATCCAGAATGAGGAACACAATTACTTTTTAGTGTGAAAGGTTGCTTCTACGATTTAAGACACAAAATACTGTCAATGCATGTTTCAGCAGCAAGTATTTTTTGTCTCTCTAATTTTCCTGTTTTTTTTCTTTTTCTTTTTACTGTGCAATAAAACCCACTAGTGCTAAGCCTTGGGATAATTTCCATTTTTGGTTTTAGCTCAAACCTAAGATCAATGCAGTTGCTCGTAAACCTAGAGCAATAGCATGATGAACCAAGAAGTCTCCCGAACCTCTTATTAAGAATAATGAATTACTATTCTCATTAATACCACTTAACCATCCAGGCAATCATATGCTTCACCCCATATTAAATATCGAGCCAGTTATTGAAGATAAAGGTAACATTAAACCTATATGAAGTTTCATCGTGAGTAAATTGTATCCATTGAGCAAATATAGGTTCAATCAGTGTAAAAATTGTTGTTAAGCTTTTAAAAAGAGAAAAAAAAAAAACATTTCAACATCTAAATTGACCTAAGTTTGTAGAAATCATTTTTAAAATTTCGATAGGAAGACTCGTGTTATCTAAATGATTTTATATATCTATACATAGTATCACCAAAAAAACAATCTATAAAGTAGTTTATATATATACGCATGCACCGTGTCCTTGTCTATAAAAGGATTTTATAAGCGCTGGGAAAAAGCATTTTTAATTAAAATCAAATCACTATTAGACGTACGTCGAAGCAGACCATAGACCAAAATAATAAATGAAATCATTTAACTACATGACGGTCCATGATTTGTTTTTGGGTATAAAATCAAAAAACTTTTTTTCGACACCACAAAATGACCAATCATCAAGTCGCTCCTCCACGTGACTCCAATTTCCTACTTAATGCAAGTAACCCCCTGTGTTGTCATATCACTTTCTTTGAAATTAAACTCCAAAGGGTTTTTTACCTCCAATGCACTCAGATTCTTAAATAAGAATTTTTTTTTTTTTCCAAAAAGAAAAAGGAGCAAACAAACTAGGGTATTACGGTCAGCAAAGAAAGTAGACAGGCCAAGTAAAGAGCAGTATGTGACCCACTGGGTGTGAAAGCCGGAAACTTCCGCCTAAAATCCGCTTACCCTCCAGACAAAATCCGTACTCGGAGAGGCGCCACCCCCCCACGCGGGCCTTTAAGTTTAAACCCGCATACTACTGTTGAGTTTCACGTGCACGCATTAACCCCCACGCGGCCTTCTTCCCTCGACCACAAATCTGAAGCCACGTTTTGCTGAAAAGCGAAAACCCCAATTATTTGTACGGCGAGAGGTGGCACAGAATAATTGGATTCCAGACCCAGGGTACCATTGTTTTTGTCCCTAGTCAAACCACGTGGCAATGTACAAGTTGAACAGGATAAGTATTTTCCATAGCTGAGATGACAATTGAAAACGAGTTTCTGTCGCTATTAGGCGGCAAAAGCTAGTCTCCACACTCTTATCTGCAAATAAAAGGCTTGGGTTGTTGAGAGTTTGAGGAGTATTTCCCAGCAATGGAGACATCGGAAAATATAGCGACAAGTATCAGGAAGATTAGAAAGAGGAAGTTCAGTGAGGAGCAAATCAGGTCACTGGAGTTCCTATTCGAGTCGGAGGCAAGGCCTGAGGCACAGTTAAAGCAGAAGGTGGCCTCTGAGTTGGGGCTTCACCCTCGTCAGGTTGCCATATGGTTTCAGAACAAGCGGGCTCGATCCAAGTCCAAGCAGATTGAGCAAGACTATGCTGTGCTGAAGGCTAGTTATGATAATCTGGCTTTACAGTTTGAGTCGCTGGAGAAAGAGAATCAGAACTTGGCCATACAGGTAATGCACCTCCCTCTCTATCTGTCTAAGACAACTGGGTTGGCTCCAGTGCAAAGGCTTATGAATGTTTTGGGGATTTTTCTAACAGTTGCAGAGACTGAGAGATGGGCTGGAGAAACCTCGTGGGAAGGAAGATGAGGAATCGGAGATCGGGTACACTAATTCGGAAACGAAGGAAAGATACAACCCTGTGCTTCAAGGAAGAATTGAGTACTTTGCTGAAGATACACACACTCCTAAGATGGAAGAACAGACGAATAGTTCCCTGACATCTTCTGCAGATTTAGGAATTTTTAAGTCTAGTTGCTTTCAAGATCAATCGAATTGTAGTTCACAGTGGTGGGAGTTGTGGTCTTGATCAATGGGCACCAACTCCTCTAATGAGATTGCTAGAAATGTATGAAAATGAACTTTCCCCTGCTGGTAGGCATAATGATAAAATAGGGTCCCGGAACACAAACAGACCAATAATTCTCGATGTCTCTACGTTTAGCCTACGAGGATGATTTTTCAGACTCCTAGGGACTGAACCCTAGATTTATTCATGTTCTTTTACTGCTTCATGTGACTGTCAAGAACAAGCTTAACGAAGCCAGGCTTCATTCTGGATTGGCAACTTTTGGAATATCTGCATATAATCTTACAAATCAATACAACTTCGTAGATTCAACTGACAAATGATGAAGCTAGAGCGTTAAAATGAAGCAGGATTTCTACCTAAAACTACTGCACAGCAATTTTAGAGCTTCGGCTGCTCTGGTCTTGCCTAGAACTGTAACACTGACTTTTTTCCTTTTTTCTTTTTTTTTTTAATAGGTAACTACCACACTTGCATCTTCCTATAGTATTTCATCCTTCTGTAATCCATGGTTCCTAAGCATAATTTATCTCATTAAATAGAGGCCAAAAAGACAACTCAGTTTCACGTGCACACAGGACATGCAGAAAGACAAAAGACAACCAGATCCAAAAAGGGAATCTTCTACAATTTCAAATCACTCCTGACCAAATACTCTAGAAGAAACTCAAAACTGCCTGTAAAGTTGATGTGGTTATGATCCTATACTATTTTGATGTTTGAAATCCTTCTCTTCGGATCAGAGGGTGATTACATATTGATTCTTTTTTAGTTTTAAAGAGAATTAAAATCAAACAAAGGATGGCATCATGGTGCTTTTTAGAGTTTTGGAACAGAACAATAAGTATATACCATGTTCAAGAAATTCGACAAACAGCACATCCCAAGTTGCAACTATGAAAAATGAACCATCAAAAAGAATTTCCAAATTAACTATTGTGAAGAATTCACAAGTGGGTACATCTCAATTCCTCATTAGCAGGGTTGAAGGAAATTCATCTACAAATGCTGCTACAGTGTATAAAGTAAACCATTTTGCATTGTATACAAAACATGACTATAGACATTGTCAACAATAAGCAGACTATATAAACCTGATCCATCAACAACATGGTCAGCTACAGCTCAGTTTTCACCTTCAAATCTCCATTTGGCAATACGCTTTGTGCTTGTGCAAGTCGTTTTGACTCCTGCATTAATTGAAGCTAATGGCTATTATCACAAACCAGTGAGAATGAAAATACATGCATTGAAACTGATGACTTAAATTGATTACATCCATATTGCTGAGCTATTAAAAAAAACATCCAAATTGTTGAGAATGTCACCATGCTTACAGGGCTATTAATATCAACCAAGTTCCAAGCAAAGCATATAGATAAAAGCTTTCATGCAAATAATACTTGCATATCGAATATAAGGATAATTAGTCTTTGTTAATATCTTTGAATGTAATATGGAAAATAATACTAACAATAAACACTATAATTTGGAGAAAAGAAAGTATTAGATATTTCTAACCATAGAAGAAATTTTAAATGCTCTTTCTTTCCAAACCTACTTGAATATATGTAACTAGTTAGGTAAAAATACAATCTATTTTACTCAACATAAGTTTCCTATATATTGGCTTATAAGCAATAAACTACAGAAATAATACCTCCAAACTTTCCATGAAACTTGAAGAGTTTACATTATAAACCCTCCAGGATTACCATATCTAGGCACTAACATACAAGAAAACTATGCTAACTACAAGTTTAAAGCCAAAATGACAGAAAAATAAGCACTAGAATGCTGCTAAGCAACAGGCTTCTAGCATTTCACTTGTTTCAGAGAAATGAAAATTTTTCATGGTTTTCTTTAGCATCATATAATTCATTGGGTAATATCACATTATTCCATTATAACCATTCATCCTTCCTCCTACATCCTGCAATATATTTCCAGCATATTTTCCACCACAATTCCATAACCGGCCAGTTTATTTTCAGAAAACTCTTCTAACGAAGACCATCTTCCATATCATAAAACACTTGGAAAAATAGCACAATGAAACATGACAAAGGACGATGATATTGACCAGAGACACTCTCATCTGATCTAAAGCAAGATGGAAGTGGAAAAGCTTCTTCAGGTAAGTTTGGCACAAACAGCAGCAGCACAAATTATAATTGCAAGTAAAACTTACAAAGGAATGAAACTGACTGAGAAACTTATCCCACATGATAAAATTTAGGTGAGCTAAATATAACTTACAGCAGCAGAAGCCGCACGTATCTCCCTGTATGATTCCACTTCATCAGGAAATGCTTGCTCAAGTTCCTCCAAGAGATGTCTGCGTAAACCCTGCACAGAACACAAGCAGGAAAGTGTTCAGCATAAAGATATACATGTACAGCCAGCAGACCAAAATCATATCTATGACATCCATGAACAAATAGACTCCAGGTTCTAAAAGAGCTAGTCAAAAAACAAATCAATAATGAAGAAAAGGGATGGAACCAAAGTATGTGTCTTGGACATTATTCTTACTAGCATATAATCAACTCCACATGTGCGAGAATATTCTAACTATTTAAGGAGAAAGTCTGTTCCCAATCCATCATACAGGTCATCTTCACCTTTCCAATTTATTTGAGGTACTATCATTACACAAATACAAGCACTGGTGAAACCTTATAAATTTATAATGTGTTTCCCATAAATAATTTAGTTCATCCCAGAAAGAAAATAATAACAATAATAATATCAATAACAACAACAATAATAATATCAATCATAAGATAGCCAAATATGTAAGGTTACAAGTTTCTTAAGTCAGAAGAGTTTTTCAGCAGCAAATCATTCTGTATGAAGTACATGAAAAGCATTATTGCATAAAGCAATCAAATGTATCCTACCAAGGACAGACAAATGAAATTAACATCATAAAACAGCATCATACAGAATAAAAGGAGGAGGTACTATAATAAAACAATGAGGATGTCATGTCTTGGCGAGTTTCAAAGAAAGGCTTCTTTACAGTTAAATTTTTCTACTCATCCCTAGTTCCATGCATTGGTAGAGAGTTTCCTTCAAGCTTAGTTTGGAATTATTGGGTTCCGAAGAGAGTCGGCTTCTTTGCTTGAGAGGCTATTTGGGGAAGAATTATAACTATGGATCAACTAAAAAGGTGGGATTGGATTTTACCAAGTTGAAGCTTTTTGTGTAAAGCGGATGAAGAATCAACAAATCATGTGCTTATTCACTGTCCCAAGGCAGCCATGATTTGGCACCTTATTTTTGCTCTTTTTGGTGTTCAATGGGTTATGCCCAATTCTATCAAGGAAACCATTCTTAGTTGGAACAGCTCCTTTGGTGGAAAAAAAAAGACAAAAGGTGTGCAATGCAGCCCCTTGATGTTTATTTTGGACCTTATGGAAGGAGAGAGATAGAAAAGTCTTTGAAGATACCAAATTAGCGGATGAAGCTATTTTATGGTTTTTTTGTTTTTTTTTTTGTTTTACATGTTTTCGGATTTGGTTAGGGTGCATGTAGATTGTACATCATGGTCCATTTTCGATTTCATTAATTGGTTAGGATGTAAGTAAGGGGGTGATTTTTTGCTATTCCTTTTCTTTTTGACCTTGTTGCCTTGTATACATCGTGTATAATTTCAGGTGTACATCAGGCTTTCTTAATACAATTACTTTTACTTATAAAAAAAAGGTACTGTAATAAAACAAAAGGAGAAATTCTCTGCCAAGTCATCAAAGTAAAAATGGCACTTCCCAGATGCATAACAGACACCATTTTCATTTTTCAAGTCCTTTATGGTACGTGGTATCCTCAAACTCAACAACTTCCAGATTGACAATCCACACGGTTCACTATTCCCTCAAATAAAGCTACTTTAGCAAAAGAGGGAAAATTAAGTTATCCTTCAAAACCAGAATCCCATCCTCTAATGGTATAATACATGTATAGGCAGTAGATCAAAACCATTCCTCCTATACCCAGATGATACCATGAACAAAGAGAATATAGGTTATCAAAAAGATGGGTAAAACAACAAATGAATATTAAGGCAAGAGATGGAACTAAAGTATGTGAATTATACATAATGCACTAGCTCTTACTATAATATTATCAATTTTTACATGTGGCAGAAAATTCTGATCATTTATAAAGAAACTCTATTTCTAGTCCTCCATATAACTCAATTGTTGTCTTAACAATTTATTTGAGGTATTATATATTAAACAAATGCAAGCATTGATGAAACCTTACAATATGCTTTCCCCAAAAAGAATTTAGTTTAAAACATTAAAGAAAACAACAACATACTCTGATTTCATTTTGCCTAACAGGAAAAACTTAACCAAATATGTGAGGTTACAAGTTCCAGGCTTCAGAAGAGTTTTTAGTAGCAAATCATTCTGTATGAAGTACATGAAAAACACAGCTACATAGAGCAATCAAATTTTGGTGTCCTACCTACCGACACAAAAGTACAACTTTTTTTTAATAGATAAAGACACAAAAACCATCAAACACCCCCTACAAAAAGCCTAACCAATCCATAAATTCTAACACCAACAAAGAACCGTCACCAATATACAATTTAATCCAATCCCCAAAAAGGTTCAAAAAAGAAGTTGTGAAACCAAGGTTTGGTTAATCTTGATTTTGATGATAACAAAACAAGGTTTAGAACTAATGATCATATTTCAAGTATGATTAGGCAAGACGACTTCCAAAGTGGCAATCCAAAGGCAAATCAAGCCAAGGAGAAATCATGAAGAAGAAGACCACCTCAAAGAGAAGAATTTTTCAAGACCAAAGCTTCTTAAAATCTCTTTGTACGGTTGTTGGTGCACTAGGACTTTCATGCATTTCATTCTTTATTTATGCACCAAAATCATCCAAGAGTAATATTGTTTTAAATATCTTAAGAATTGAATGATTTCATGTTTTCAACTAAAACCTTGTATTAAATGATTTTCAAACTTGTGTTAAAAGGTTTTAAGTTGAAAAAGGTTGAGTGTTGAGCCAAAAAAATGGCTCAACCGGTCGACCGGTTGTGCTTGTCCGGTCGAGGACCGGTTGAGGGAGGCCAAAAAGTTTCTCTCTCTCCCAATGGCCTTCTCTTCCCAGTCAAGGTCCGGTTGAGGCCCAACAGTCACTTTTCCTAACGGCTAGTCAACCGGTCGACCCCTAACTCGATCGGTCGAACCCCCAACGGCTAGTTTGGCTTTTTTCTTCTATAAAAAGGCTCCAATCTTCATTGTTTCATGAGCTAAACCTTCCCAAATCATTATTAATTATATTTGAGCCTTGAAAGAGTGTTTTTGAGTGCATCATTGTTTCATAACTTGCATATCTTTAGTGCACCATTCAATCCTAGTTTTTCTTGTATCTTTGAACCTAAAGTTGTATTACTAGGATTTTTTGTGAGATCAATCTTTGTATATCTTTGAGAGGAATTTTCTCAAGTGAGGGGTATCACTTAAGAGGATGTTCAAGAGTGGGATAACTCTTGAGAAGTGTAAAGGGTGTTTGGAGTCAAAAGTCCAAGAGGGTGAATTGAAACCATAATCCAATTGTAAAGAGATTGGAAGCTTGGTTGAAGTTTCAAGATAGTGGAACCCTCACTCGGTTAGGAGGTTGAGGAGAGTGGACGTAGGCAAGGAAGTGCCGAACCACTATAAACTCTCGTGTTTGCACTCTCTCTTCCCTAACTCTTTTAAATTATATGCAATTGTGTTTATTTTGTTTATTATATATTTGCATATAATTGTCTCTTATTTTTGCATAGTTTAAATTTGTGGAAAAGAGACCATCATCCTATTTACCCCCCCTCTAGGGTGATTACCATAGTTTGGATTAGCCTCAAATTCCTATCAGAGGTTTTAATTGTTTGGTCTAAGCTTTCACAATTATTGAAGGCTCTCCTATTTCTCTCCCTCAAGATGGTCCAAAAATATGCATAACATGACAACCTGGTAAGCCTTTTTTTCTTTTTCTCCCAACAAAATAACCACACCATCTTAAGAGAAATTCCCCAACTAAAGAATGCATCATTCACTGTACAGCAAACAAAGCAAAAACCAATTGCCACAAGTTGTGCGCTTTCATGTAATGAAGGAGAATATGATCATCCATTTCTTCATCTTCTTTGCACATATAACATCTATTAGGGATCCTCCACCCCTTTTTCTGAGCTGATCCAAAGTCAAAATCTTACCATGTAGCTTTCCAAGCAAAGAAGCTAACTATTACTAAGACTCAAGAATTTCAAACTATATCATGGGAGAAAGGCTTCACACTCCTACTAGCCAAAGAGGAGTAGAAAGACTTAATTGAGAAGTTACCATTCTTTGACCCTAATCACACCATAGTATCCTCAAAACCCGACCTAATGGACTGGTCATACAATCTCCCAAAAAATACATCAACCTCCTCTAGCTCCCAATCATGCAACTGTCTAACAAACCTAAGGCCCCAGCTACCCACACACAAATACAATCAATATCATAAATTAAAATTATACAGAATTAAAGATGTTGTACCACAAGAACACAATTAAGCAACTCCCTACCAAGTTATCAAAATAAAAATGACAACTCTTAGATACATAATAAGCATTGCTTTCATTTTGAAGTCCTCTATGTTATGTTGTATTCTCAAACTTAACTTCCACATTTACATCCCACAAGGCTGAATTGCCCACATTTTCTTTTTGCTTTTTTTTTTTTTTTTTTTCTGATAAGCAAGAAGGCAAATATTTTTTTTTTTTTGATAAATGAGCGCAAAATATATATTAAAAAAAAAAGGGAACCAAAAGGCACGGCCAAATAGAGAGAGAACAAAAAAAAAACAACCTCTCCCTCCTTCAACTAGAACCCACCCAATCTACAAAATCAAAAAGAGACATTGAATCTTTTTCAATGTGTAAGCTAACATGAAACAAAATTACTAAGAAATGAGTGTTTCAATGTTTGAGTTGAGTACTCTTTGTTTTTAAACATTCTTTGGTTTCTTTCCTTCCAAATTGTCCAAAAAAATGCAAAGGAAAGTTGTTCTCCAAACCTTCTTATGATTTCTCCCAACAAAGAGACCATGCTAACCTAAAAAAGTGTCTCCAAATAGAAGAAAGAACCCAAGTAATGTTGAGCATAGAAAACAAAAGTTGGAATAGCGCCCTTACTACAGCACAATGAATGAGAATGTGATATATCGTTTCCTCTTCATATTTGCAAAGAACACATCTATTCGCCAACGCCCACCCTCTCTTCTAAATCCAGTCCATGGTCAACACTTTGCCTCAACTAGTTTCTCGTTCAAAAACATGCTATTGGAGGGGCCCAACAATTCCAAATGATGACTACTAGGAAGGAAGTTGCAGGCTCCAACTTCAGAATGGAATAAAAAATGTTGTTAGGGAAAACCCCTTTCATAGAACCTAGCCATACCACTCTATCCTTCACTTCCCTTTTCACGAAATTTCCTTGAAGCCTTGAGAAAAAAACCTCTATATCTTTTAGCTCCCAATCATTCAAATGTGTAATGAAGCAAGGATTGCAATGGTCATGCTCACCCACACATCTGCCACCTAAGCCCCTTGTAACGCATTTAAGACATACAAGGAAGGAAAAACCATAGATAAGGGTTCTTTCCGACACCTTTTGTACTTCCAAAACTTCAGCCTCTTCCCATCTCTCACCATAAAGGATACTGTACTGCCAACCAAGTCTCATCCCTTCCTAATGGTTTTCCAAACCCCAACCCCATATACTTCCGTTATTTGCACAAACACCAACCCCTCATCCTTCCTGTACTTTCCTTCAATGACATTTTTAAAAAAAGCTTCCCCCTTTGATGCATATCTCCAACATCATTTTCCCAAGATAACCCTATTAAGTGAAGGACTCCTAGGCCACCCTTAGTTTTCTCCCTATAAACAATCAGTCATTTAACCAAATGAATCTTTTTTTTCCAAAGCCCATCCTTCCTAAAGAAAGTCTATCTGAATTTTCTTAAGCCTTGATCCGACCTTTCTGGGCACCTTAAATAAAGACATGAAATATATGGGCAAACTAGACAATGAACTTCATATTAGGGTAAGTCTCGTTCCCTTCAAAATATATTTGCCTCTTCCATAAATTCAGATAGCCGCCAGAACCCTTCAACACCTAATATACGAGAAAACCGTCATCTGTGGAAGAAAATCCTAAAGTCAAGCTAATTATTATTTGAGTTCTAGCAGCATTTTCTAGGTAAATGCACATAGACATTTTTTCCATAAGATTGTCCATTTGGGAATGATTGTGAGAGGACTAGAAGTGCTTCCTACACTTTTCAATGGAAATTAGGTATTCAGAAAATTTTTAATTCTGCCTTGCAGATTACCAAATTGTCACTCATAAATAAAATATAAAGGGGAAAGGTAAATAGAATTATCCTCATTGATGAAATCTGGAAGCTCAGAATTCTCATGACATCAACTGGAAATAGAGTTAGAAACTACCTTGAAGGAGTCCGTTTTGCCTTTGGTGATCTGATTCTTTGCAATGCAGCTATTCAAAACATCCCTCGTGAATTCATCAGGATTCTTCCCCTCATCAATTAAGCTGTGCGTAAATCAATTCGTTAACAGAAAGATATGAAAACCTTAAAAAAAATTACAATACGAATAATCATGAAAAGCAAAAGGCAACGACTCACTTGAGCACTTCCATGGGAACCTGGATGTTGCACTTCTCAGACAACTTAGTCATGTTATCAAGCTCCGAGACAAGCGCATTCCTGAAAAATCCAACCACAACCAAAAAATAACAACAACAGCTCAGAATCATAAACCAACCTCCAAGTTACAAGAAAAAACTAGGGTTCGGCCAGGCTTTACAGGCGTTGGAGGAGAGGAAGCTGAGAGGCCACGTTGAAGGAGGAGACTGTCAGGTAGAGCTGATGGAGAAGTCCCAGCGTCTTCTGGATCGAGTTGATGACCTGATTCAGGTTTTGCTTCGGATCTTCCGAACCTGCCCCTGCAGTTGCCGCCGCTGCTGCGGCGTTGATTTGCGGAATTGTAATACCATTTCCACCACTCACGCCAGTTCCTGAAGCTGCGTTTTGCGACGATTCCATCTCCTTAGTTCTCAGATTCGCCGAATCGCTGAGCTGAAGTCTAGAAAACCTCAATTGTTGCGAATTTCAAGAATTAGAATCCAAAAATTGGGTTTCCGTGCGAGTGTAATTGTACAGAGAAGCACCTTTTCAGACTTATTGTGGTCGCTGGAACCCTAGAACGAAAGACAGAGCGAAAGAGACGATGAAAGTATGAATCTACCACGCTTTGGGGAAAAACCGAAGAAAACTGAAAAGCTGAGAGGCTAAAGCCACGTCGTTTCAATTGGGCAGCGAACCGGAGGATAGCCCAATGGACTGTTCGGGCCAGTTGTCCCTTTAGCCCTATATTTATGCTGAGAGCTTCACCCCCAGTGGGTTGGAGGCCCAAATGAATCTTAGCACCAGATTTCACTCAGGCTGTTTGGCCCAAAAACCTGAGCCAGATCTCTCTATCTGGAGGCCCTTACACACAGCGGCCCCATATTAACAATGGAAGTCTAAAGGCCCAAATATATGGACATGAAATGTAAAGACAAAACTATCGTCGAAGTAAATTAGGAAATGTGAATATGTTTATTGGTCCATCTTATACTCTCACTTCTTTGCTCTCCCCTTTCGATCTCCAAATGTCACATTTATTTCACCTCTTTCATTTCTTTTTTAAAAGTATTTTAATAATTTTCCATTTCTCTTTTTGTTAAAAAAAAAGGGAAAAGAAAAAAAAAACTTATTAATAAACTTTTAGTTATATCTTTTTAATTTTTTATTTTTCTAATTTAATTTAACTTTTATATTTTATAATTGAATAAGTTAAAATTTAAGTAAAAAAAATATTCTCTATAATTTTAATTTATTTTTAGTTTTATTTTTTATTTTATTATTAATAATATAACATTTTAGTAACATTGTTGAAAGTAATTAACAAAACTTTCATTAAAATTTGATATCAGTAATAGTATTTTTAAAAAGTAATTTTCACATATTGAAAGAGAGTAATAACTATTTTTTTTTTATTTTTTGCATATACTTTAGAATTTTAATATGATATATTGTTATTATATGAAATAAAAATCATGTTGAAATCATTTAAAAATAAATTTAATATTTTCATTTTAAATTATATTTTAGAAAATAATTTTAAAATTATATGATGATATTAACTTTCCAAATCCATATTTTACTTTACTTGGGTTTAATTTATTTATTTTCATCATTTAAAAAATAAAAATAAAAAAATCATTGGAGGATTAAAAGCCTAAAAAAAAAAACAACATAAGTAAGGTAGATGATATGATACAACATAGTCACAAAATATAAATTCATTTTATAGGATTTGAAGTCTTTGGGTTTTTTTTTTTTTTTTTTTTTTGTATTACAAGAAAATTATATCCTTAAACTCAATTATAAATATTTGTTAACCCTTGAATTAATTTTTACATTTTTTATGGACTTACACCCATTATTAGCTTTATTTGCTCCTGAAGTATAATTGCTCCATAATTATATTGATATTATTTTTTAAAAATAATGACTTTAATTTTAACTGTAAATAAAAATCAATACATTTTTTATATATTTTTTTCATATGTAAGTTTAAGAAATATTTGGTAAAATTTTTATAATACCGATATTATCGATAAAAAATAATGACTTTGAATTAAAAAATTGGGTAATTTGTGTGTTGCCCTGTCCTTTGGTGCAAGTGTGATAGTCAAAGTGGGTCAAGTTGATGAAGAATTTCAAATAGGGTAATGAAAGGATGAAAACCAAGATTTGATCTGGATGAAATCTTGGGAATGAATCAACAAAGAAATTATAATGGTGATGAATTGAAGTGATGGGGGAAGCATCTGTAATGGGCCTCCAATCGAGTGATTCTCGCCATGGTTGTTTCACACCAACCATTTAAAATATATGGGATTTAATGATGAGAATGGAAGTGGATATTGAGACATACAATCAATGAAGGGAGGGAGTGGTGGCGAACTTTAAGGATTCAAGTCCAATATAATTAAGTCACTCATTCAACAACTCTTTTGATCGAATCAATTAAAGCCTCGTGGGAAGAATAAAGCCTCTTTCCCTTTTGTTTTATTTCATTAGATTTCTTTCCCACAAACTTAGTGCTCCCTTCTTCAAGTCTCTTTTCTTACATGCTACCTAATTCAATGTCCCTTTCAAATGTTACACCCTATTTTATTCTTCAAAGAATATAAACATGGAAGACAAAACAATATGATATTTGGAGAATTTTGTTAAATATACACGATCTTGCTTGACTTCTAAAGTGATTTTCATATCTTTTTTCTTAAGGTCTTGTTTGGATTCATTTTTAAGAAGCTAAAAAAAACCTTGTTTTGTTTTCGAGCTGAAAATGTGAATATTTTTAAATGATTAACTTATAAATGATGAGATGAGATAGAATTAAAAGTCTGTTTGATAATGATTTTAGGAAGTGTAAAACCTTGCATCTGTCCAAGTATAAATTCATTTCTCATCTAGATATCAGATGGAAAAAAGGGTCATCCGGGCAATATTCATATTCATTACGTAAGTAATAAATATTTCAAACCGTTCCGACATGAGCAATCATGAACATAAACACCTAACTTTAAGCATAAAAGTCGTGATTTGCATGACTAATTGTTAACATTTTAAGCATTAAAAATGCGTACAAAACATTACAACTCTATCAGAATAAAAAGTCATTAGACATCAAATTCGAGTATGGAATAAGCCACCTAAAAGGTTATTGTTCGCCTCTTTCAAATATTAACTTAAGTTTCGGAGGGGTATGCTCAGAAAAATCATCCAAAATTTGCTTCTCATATTCAACTTCGAGAAAAACCATGAATCTCCATACTTTTCTAAAGTGTGGGACCATATTTGAAAGTTATATTTAACTTTTAACCCTTACAAATATAACTTTAACA
Source organism: Vitis vinifera (assembly GCF_030704535.1). Taxonomy (NCBI): domain Eukaryota; kingdom Viridiplantae; phylum Streptophyta; class Magnoliopsida; order Vitales; family Vitaceae; genus Vitis; species Vitis vinifera. Next base: position 2,052,597 of record NC_081806.1, on the reverse strand, counting down.
TGAAAAGCAAAATGGGGTTGCTTCCTAAGTAAGTTACTCTTTAGCTTATACAAGAAGGTTTCATATTAAATTAAATTTCCTTTTACCAATATTATATTTTAAAATTATGATTAAAGCTTGTGTTTCCTCTCTAGCATCTAATTAATTGGGGTGGAAAACTCCCACTTTTGGTTTTTAGGATATTTTTCTTTGGTTAAAATTTTAAAATAAATACATCAAAATTAAATTTATTTTTAATAAAAACACAAATTAGAAATTAAAGGGCTATTTGGTAATCATATGAACATAGTTTTCTATTCAATAAAAAAAATAAGAAAACATATTTGACAATCAAAAATAAAAAACAGTTTTCCATTATTGGAAACAAAAAAAAATGGTGTTTTCACATAACATATTTTAATTGTTTTTCATTGTTTTAATTACACAAATATGGAGAATGACTAAAAATAAAGCATTATAAGTAAAAATATTTTTAAAACATATTTAAAAATATAGAAAAATGTATTAGAAAAACTTTACATTTCGAAACAAATATTTGTTTTACAAAATATTAAATAACAGTTATTAAAAGTAGTTACCTGAGTATCCAAGTTGGGTTAATCCAATCCAATCCAACCAAATAAGAAATAAGGGAGGCAGTTTTTGGGAACTACCAAAAACGTTCTGGACACCACCTCAATAAAAGGAGAATTCTCTTTTTCACTTTTACTTTTCTCTAAGAAAAAAAAAACAGACTATAAGAATTTCGGAAGAAAAATCCTTTAAAAAAAAAAAGTGAAAGGGTTTTATGTTATGAAATGATTCTCAATTTTAGTGTGGTTCCATTCACAATTTAAAGTGAAAAATTAAAGGATGAAACAACTTTTTTTAGATTTGGGCAATTCAAAAAGGCAATCTGAAGTTTTTCTATAAAAACTATTTTTAAAAAATTATTTTAAAAAACAGTTACCACCACAAGCCTAAAACCACACTAAATATATAAAGTAAAAACCAACATAAGATTGTGGTCCAGTCAAGTTATGGAATCAATGCTATGGAAAGACAAACATAAGCATCTTGTAAAAAAAGCTTCCCAAACAAGAATGGAGTCCATGAAACATAATTTAGTGTTAATATAAAGCAAAAAAAAAAAAAAAAAATGAAAAACATTCAAAGATTCAGATTTGGGACAAGTTGATTTAAATTTGGACCTTAAAAAATCCCATATTAAGCCACTAAGTACGCTTGAATACAAATGGAGTGGAATCGAATCATTGCATTTTTCCTTTTTTTAACTTTCACAAGTTGATGATGATGGACTCAATATTATCCATTAAACCCATAGTATTTCATTAACTCAACACAAGAATCGAAAGAAAGGATATGGAGAAGAAGAATATTCTAATGGGGCACTTGCATTTAGTAATAATAAAATGTGTCGAAAACTTTATGAAAGATTAGTGAGATTGGATTTGCTTTAAGGATATCTAAGGTTTTAAAATAATGTGAAACGAGGTTAGTTGATTACGTTGCCTTCCACGATTATATGCTTCTTTTGAATTTATGTCGTCTTCAAAGGCATATGCATAGATTTAGGCATTGTGTTTCTTCTTTAAAGATTTATATATATATTTATGTATGACTATACGAATGTGATATCCCACATGAAAAGCTTCAATTATATGGTAATTTTGATTCTATGTAGAAAATATTTACAAAAATAATTTGATTTTTATATGTTTTAAAAATAACTTTTATATATAGTGTTTTTCATATTTATTCAAACAATAGAAAATATTAGAAAAATAAAATACAATTAAAATTAGTAAAATTTTTATATATTTTTAAATTATTTAATCTTTATATTAAGAGTTAAAATAAGTTAAATAAATTTAAAATATTATATAAAAATAATTTAAAATTAAAATTTTTTTTTCATTCTTTTTGTCCTTCAATTTTTTTTTTCTATTTTCTTTTTCTTATAGTTTTTTTTTTTCAAATTTTTGGAAACCAAACAAAACCTACATTTCACATTTATATTCTCCCATAATGAATACAATATAAGAGATTTTTTTATTCCTTTTTATAGGATTTTTCTTTTTTATTTCCAGTTTTTTGGGATATCTAAACAGATTTAAGTGGGAAAAAAAGCAAAAAATATATATATATATATATTTTAAATTATTTATTATATTTAATTTTTCTTGATATGTTCAATTTGCTATGATTCGGAATGTTTCTATTCTTTCTTTCTATCAAATTAATTTCAGATTGTTGACTTCGCAGGTCAATGGGCTTGTTGGGATTTTCAACATGACCCCACTTTAGAATGATCATAATGTTCATGGGGTTTTGCAATCGTGAAGAAGAAAAGAGGACATTTTGGGAAATAAAAAAAAGTAACGCGGGAGTGCCACGATTCCAGCAAGACCCTGAGTGGGCGAGCATAATACCCTTGGATTTGACACGCGTCAAGCAGGCAGGGAGGGTCCACGGAGGCAATGACCACTCAGCCCAAAGGGCTTAGTGTCTATACGTCGAAGGTCCATTACTCCATGCGGGGCCTTCATGCAGGACACGATACCCTCCCCATCACCCTCCTTCATCAGCCACTTGTCACCATCACACCCTGATATCTATTCCCTCTGTCTCCTCTCCTCCCACTCTCACCTCCGCCGCGTGAAGGACACACGAACGTCACCCTTTTCTCATGACCGCAAGTTTGTAACATGGCGTTTTATTATGGGCCCTCTCATTGATAAAGGTTTCCACCACGCTACCTGTTTTGTTTTTTTGTTTTAAACAAGAAGAATCCACTTTTCAATAACTATTTCATTAAAATTAGTTTAATAAATATAAAATTCCAATTAAACTAAAAAATATATATATAAGAATTTTAAATAAATTTTATTTTTTTAATAAACAAATAAATATTTGATTAAATTCAACGTGACTTCGAGTCACTTCCCCACAATTTATATTTTTATTTCGGACATAACTAACATATCATTTAGACAATCCAAACATTGTAAATGTATATAAAATCGAATCGAATCATATTACAAATTTTTATATAAACTATTGTAAGGATAATAAAAGAAAAAACCAAATATGAATCATAGAATCTCACCTCGAAGTCAATTTTTAGACATGCCGAATATGGGTTTGTTTGTGGCCAATGTGGTGTAAGATTTAATGCAAATTGAAATTTTTTAAGATGGGAAATGGTGAGAGGATTGAAATGTGGATAAAAAGTATGAAGTGGTAAGTTTTTTTATTGATAAATATCATTAATTTTACCTCATGTCATCGTCAGACAGTATATCACAGGTGATTAGCAATATGATAATGATTAAAAAATGATAAAGGGCACTGAATCGTGGGCCATACTATTTTTATCGGCCAAAAATTAGTCTTGACTCTTGGGTACGTGAGTTATTGCTCAACAGCTCTGCTGATGTTGGAAACCTGGTCACGCGCTTTGAGGGAGCGCGTGGGAATATCTGGATTTCCGTTATGTTTTATTGGCGGCGCACACTGATATTTCTATAACTTCCACTCTTTTTTTCCGTTATACGGTCGTGCCGCCCCTGTTTAACGGTTACTTTTTTTAATTCCATTAAAGCCCTTATTCACTCTATATATGGGTCTATATAAAGGGGCTCTTCTTCATAGTAGTACCCAAAAAAGGAAATAGAAATACAACTGGGTTTGGTTGAGTTCCGCCATGGGAACACAGGTTGAGAGCTTGTGGGTTTTGGCTCTTGCTGCCAAATGCAGAGCTTTCTCTTCTGAAACTGTCCTCGTTTTTGGGTTTGCGCTGTGTTTGGTTTGGTTTGCTGTGGTTTTGTCCCACTGGGCTTACCCGGGAGGCCAAGCTTGGGGGAGGTACTGGAGCAAGAGAGGAAGTAAAGCTGAGGCCATCATCCCAGGGCCGCGAGGGCTTCCAGTGGTGGGGAGCATGAGTCTCATGGTGAACCTCGCTCATCACAACCTCGCGGCTGCTGCCGAGCGGCTAGGAGCGATGAGGCTCATGGCGTTCAGCCTTGGCGAGACTCGAGCCATCGTTACGAGCAACCCAGACGTGGCGAAAGAGATTTTGAACAGCTCGGCGTTTGCGGATCGGCCAGTGAAGGAGTGTGCGTACAGTCTGATGTTCAACCGCGCAATTGGATTCGCTCCCTATGGAGTTTACTGGCGAACCCTGCGGAGAATTGCCGCCACCCATCTCTTCTCTCCCAAACAAATCACTGCCTCGGAGACTCAGAGGTCCGAAATCGCTGCCCAGATGGTGTCACTCGTTGGCAGCTGTATTGGAGACATCCGCGTCCGCGATATTCTGAAGCGAGCTTCACTTCACCACATGATGTCCTCCGTATTCGGAAGCAAATACCGACTGGGTTCCTCAAATTCCGAAACGGATGAACTTAGTAGACTCGTCGAAGAAGGCTACGATCTCCTTGGCAAGCTCAACTGGTCCGACCACCTCCCTTGGCTTGCAGGGCTCGACCCTCAGAAAATCCGATTCAGATGCTCCAAACTCGTCCCCAGAGTGAATCGGTTCGTGAACCGGATCATCACTGAACATAGAGCTCAACCCGGCCCAACAACCCGAGATTTCGTCGATGTCCTACTCTCCCTTCAACAACCCGATAAGTTGTTGGATTCCGATATAATCGCCGTCTTATGGGTAATAACAATAACAATTAAAATATATTAAGTTTTTTTTTTGTTCATCATTTCTGAAATTATTTAATTTGTTTTTTAATAGGAGATGATATTTCGGGGAACGGATACGGTGGCAGTTTTGATAGAGTGGATACTCGCAAGGATGGTACTCCACCCTGAGTGCCAATCAAGGGTCCACGATGAGCTGGATAGGGTGGTCGGAAAGTCACGGCCGGTGAAGGAATCCGACATTCCGGCGATGGTATACCTGGCGGCGGTCGTGAAGGAGGTTCTGAGGCTGCACCCACCGGGCCCACTGCTCTCGTGGGCCCGTTTATCAATCACAGATACCACGGTGGATGGCTATCACGTGCCTGCCGGGTCCACAGCGATGGTTAACATGTGGGCCATCACACGGGATCCACGAGTGTGGTCAGATCCACTCGACTTCACGCCCGACAGATTCGTGACCACCCCTGCTGACGTGGAATTCTCCTTGTTTGGATCCGATCTCAGGCTCGCTCCATTCGGGTCGGGCAGAAGAACCTGCCCCGGAAAGACCCTTGGCTTGACCACAGCCACCTTTTGGGTGGCGTCGCTGTTACATGAGTTCGAGTGGGTTCCATCCGACCCAAACCCGGTGGATCTATCCGAAGTGCTGAGGCTATCCTGCGAAATGGCACACCCTCTGACTGTGAGGGTGCGGCCCAGGCGAATATGATAGCTCAGATTAGATTCCAACATGATGTAAATACATGCAAGTGGCTTTAGATCTCAACCGTCCACTCCACCTCCTCCTCCTCTTTTCCTTTTTTGTGAGTCGAATGTTTTGCCATGCTAGCTAGCATAAAGTGTACTTTTTCTTTTCTTTCATGTACACCATATATGTGGCAGTGTATCCTAAGTTCAACTCCTTAAATCGCATCCTTCTTCTTGGAATCATGTTGACGCATTTTAATTTAAGTAAAAAGACCCCGGGAGATTCAAAATCATCCATAGATTAAACTAAGATTGGTATAAATCACATGTTTATTGATATAAGTAAACATCGTGAGACAAAAAGAGATTGACAAGACAGAAAGCAAACAACGTGAGTAATATTCAAATATTAGAAAAATATACTTGTAATAGTAATTATGACTCTGCATATTTCGAATATAATAAAAGAACTAAGATCCACATGTCATTCTATAATTTACATAATATGTATCTTATTTTTGCAAGTTGATGATTTTATTATGTTATAACATTTAGAACTCATTTGATAGTGATTTTAGGAAACGTTTTTAATACTCGAAAATTTTCATTATTCAAATATAAAAAATATTAAAATTACTTTCTAAAACCACTTCTAAATGCACTATCTAAATAATAGAAAAAAAACTTACATGAAAAGGCATTATTTTTACACACTTCTACAAGCTTTTGCATTTTGTAACCTCTTTTATTAATTGCTATCTCCTATACTTTTTTTTTTTCCACTCGATCATTTTATATATATATATATATATATATATATATATATATATATGTAAAAATGTAAAATAGAGATATTTGGTCATTAATAACATGTTCTTGAAAGTCGGAATTTGGATGTTTTTAGCCTTGAAGTGGTAGAAGAATCTATAAAGTAATAAATCTTTGGTTTGATTTATTATGGGATTGTGTTATAGTTGATACGAAGAAATTAATGTTAGAAGGCATGGGTGTAGAAGCCAATTTTGAGGTAGAATTCTGAGGGTGGTGATTAAATTGGCTGATAGAATAAGGAGAGGCCACGTTAAAAGCGAAGGCAACTGGGGCAGGGTGTTGGCGAGGGAGGGGGGAGGACAGTGAAGCATGCCGATGCTCCAACCTGTCTGTGATGAGGATGACGTGAAACACATGTAATAAAGGCTATAAAGCTCAAGCAACTTGAAAATGGTAGATGGGTGGCTGGGAGTGTCCTTGGACGCTGCCGACAAGGCCCATAAATTTATCACCATATAAATTGTTAGACATCCCAAGTACATAAAAGCACGGACCAGTGTCCTTGTGCTTTCTTCCATGTCTACAATCATTCCTCCCCTCCCCCCCTCCCTCCCTCCCTTTTCCCTTTCTTTTAGTTTTGTAACAATAATATGGGGCGATGTTTATCTCCCACCATGTAAATTATTTACCATTTTATTTAATTTGATTTTAAAAATAAAAATATTATAAAACTTTTGGAAACAGAGTTAATTCCCTTTATTAACGAAAGAATTATAAACCAGATCATCTTTATCTTAAAATACGTTTGATAGTAATTTTAAAAAATATTTTTGGTTTTTATAACATTTGAAAATTTTCATCATTCAAGTATTATAAAATTCAGAAACACTTTTTATAATTACTATTAAAGATACTTTTAGAGTATGTAAATTTTCAAATATAAAAAATAATATAAACACTTCCTAAAATTATTATTAAATAGACTCTTAATAAGTTCTTAACTTATCGAAAAATTATTTAAAAATATTAAATACACAGAAATGACATGTGGTATTAATATAGACACGTGGCCCAAAAGATTTTTAACATGTGGTATTAATATGGACACATGGCTAAAAAGATTTTTAATCTTTATCATTTAGACGAACACGTGGAATAATCTTGACCTTTCAAGCTTTATATTAAAATTTTAACATTTTTTTAGACCATCGGAATGAAAGAAGGTTAACAGAAATATCTCAATCGATTTGAAAGAAAAAATTTTAGACGGATTTATGAACAAGAACAAAGGTTTAGGACATATACAATGAATGAATCTATCAAAAGCGTTTCAATACGCTTCTATTATGAGGAACTTGGTAGTCATTTTCCCAAAAATGAGACTCTTAGTTCTTGAATGTCACATTCGCATTGCACATTCTGACATTCATGTTGCACGAACACGGAGGATATAAAAATAAAATAAAATAAAATAAAAAAGTGCACGTGGGATGCACGTGATGGTGCAACTAGAGTAGTTTTGTCGAGTACCCAAACAGACGGGGCTGGGGGTTCTCTATTGAATAGAGACACCCCCTGATAAGTCCCATTCAGTGGGATCTTGCTGTGTTTGTAGTGTGAGGAGGCATAATGTCAAGTCGAAATCAATGCCCAAAGCTTTGTTGGATCCATTAATAGAAAACTCCAACTCTAGTTCGAGATAGCTGTTTCTGGCTTGGCATGAAATGTAGCTCTCAAACGTCCTAAGCAAACCGTCCAAAAATAATTATGGGTTTTCTATATGTAAGTATGCGGTAATGAGAATGAGAATCAGTTAGAATCAACCGGAAATTCGATTCCCACACATGCCACTGTCTCTGCCCCAGCCCTACACCATATCTCCATAGATTCTTTTTTGCCTGTCCCGATAATACTACAAGCTGTGGTTGGTAATTGAGTGGTAGTACATATAATTGTAGGTGTGCACATGAAAGTTGCCCACCTGATTGTATTCTTGTTCAAGTAACATTACAGTAACCATCAAATAATGCGTACAAATCCGGATTCTAGTGCTTGAGAGCCAGTCCCTTTAGCACATCCTCCATCCTCCTCAGTCCCCACCACTGCCCGCTTCTTTCACCGTTTGATGCTTGGTTAAAAATGATTTTACTTGTCCTCATTCTCAAATCAAGCCTATGTAAAGGGGTTGGTTCCTTCCTACTTAAGACTTCAGAGTACTCCCATTGCAATGTTCAAGTGATTGTTAATTATTTGATGATTGAAATTGATGAAATAATTTCTAATTTGTAAGTCTAATCCTTTATGTTTAAAAAATGACCTATTTTAATGTAACATGTTCGACGTCTTTACAAAATTTCAACATGCCCTATTCGGGTATCTTCAAAATCTAGTCTGACAACGATGGTTGCTTCAACTAGTACAACATTAGTTGTGACTCCACCAATCGTGTTACCGACATAAACCCGACATCGATTGCGGACCCCATTTCACCAATGCACCTTCACTTCTACAACAATCGAATCATTGATGATATTCTAAAGAATAACCCTTTTTAAAATGAAGGGATGAAACAATTAGATTGCTAATGCACCTATTTTACTTGGAACTTAGTTGTGAAAAATGATAAATGAGTTTATATTGAAATTTTGTAGAAAGTTAAAAGGGCATTTTTTTTTAATTGGTCATTTTTTAGACTAGAACACGTGTAAGGTTAGACTTATAAATTTGAGATTATTTCATCCATTTTTATCAAATAACCCCTAAGAAAAAACATCAAACAAAACGTTTTTGTATAGTATAGAAATGGTCACGTGATAAAAATGATTTTATCTATTGATTGATTGATTTATATTCCATTTTGTTTATTCTAAGTTTCATTCTTTTTATATCTTTATTTAATGATTTAAATATAAGCATACAAATAAATTATTCATACTGAAAGTTCACTAATTATCGATACTACTTTAGTATCTTATAATTTTTTCAAAATAAGATGATGCATGGAACCGCCTAAAATATGATCACCACCTAAAACATAACTATCTAAAACAAGCTTACTTGAGAATAAGCACATGTCATAGTAGCTCTCCCCAACCTAATTGTAACCTTCCTTTCGTGTAACAAATTTACCAAACCCGAAAAAGAAGAAGAAACTTTTTCTATGGTATTCAATATATATTATTAAAATGGTCTACGACATTTTCTCAACACAAATTATTTGTTAATTTTTTTGACAAATTTGATCAAATAAGACATATGCATGCTATGTTGTTTTCATTGACATGGCCTTTCCCAATTCGAATATTAACTATTTCAACAAGACTTTGAATTTAAAACATGAAAGCAACGGGCATAGATAAACCCTAGAAATCTGGCACTTAGGATTGGTACATATTTTAGAGGAGTCATTTCAAAAGGATTATCCATAAAAGTTATATTATTATATTGTTAATGCAATAGATTATAGGTTTGAACAAATGGAATTGGCTATTGTTATTAGCTTAGCTTGCAAGCACATTGAGAAATTTTGCTTCATTGTTGGGTGACCATGCCCCCACTTGACTTGAGAATGTGGTGAACTGGGAAGGACTTTTAATGGAGGATTACAAGTAATGATTCTCTTTAATTACCCTTTGAATTTAAATGGAATGTACAAAATCTAGGTGATGATGCCTCTATGGTCTATATATTCTAATGATTCTCAATTTTTGCTTTTGATCTAGATTAGGACTAATAATGGGATGATGGAAATTAATTTTGAGATTGTTATAATGTTTTGACCCATACGTCCCAAGATTTGTTGTTAATGGAATATGTCAAATTAAGGCCTCATAGCATATTGTGGATATCTTAAATTTAAGTCCTAATACTTTTTGGATTTACAATTTGCTTAATATGTGTATATATTTTCTATTTTTTATTTTTAAAATTAAAACATAATAGTAATTTTTTAAAATATGAAGTAAATCCATATTTTTTTTGTACAAAATATTATTTTTTTTTGTATAGAAGTTTCTGATATTAAAAAAAAAAAAAAAATGTCTATCAACGGGGTGTTAGGTAAAACTTAATACTTATTATTTAATAAATTAAGTTGATTCTAAGTTAAATTATATTTAAGTTATTAACTTAAAACTTATTACTTAATTATTAAAAAATTAACTTAAAATTTATTCTAAATCACCACATTAACATATTTATTCTTATAAATTATAAGTAGTGCAAAGGAGGTTGAGTAATAATGAAGGTAGTAAAAGAGATTGTGAAAATAAATATAGTAAATAGGGTAAAAATATAAAATGAAGATGTGAACTTAATAATAAGTTAATTTTTTTTACTTATTACTTAAAATTATTTTTGACTTTATATCATACCAATATGTTATTTTATCAAACATCTTTAATTTTCTTAATGACTTAAATTTAGGTCATTAAGTTACGTTAAATTATTAAGTTGATTTATCAAACACCTATTAAATAAAGAGAAAATGAACAGAACATCGTAAATCATAAAATTCTAATGATCAACTATGCATTTTATGTAAATTAACACTAAAACTATAAACCCGTTATTTTGACTCAGATAATCTTATCTTTCGTTTTGTGGTGAGGTTCAAACCTGTAACCTCCCAAAACTTCGAACAATCAAATCTCTTATACCATGTTAAACGGTTCATCTACTTTAAAGCTTAAAAACTTTAATGAAAGAAACACGTAAGATAAGTTCTAATTGAGACAAGGTCTAGGAGGAAAGATTTCATTCCAAGATCCTTCATAGACAGCCACACTTTGAAAAGAATCATGTTCTAGAGGTGACTTTTACCCCATATAACTAAAACTAAGATGTTGGCAATTTTCTAAAAAAAAATAAACATGATTTCACAGATTTTATTGTCTCCCATGACTCCTCAAAGTCCCATGTGTTGTATGGAACAGAAAAAGGTCTGAATGTAAAGGACCCTTTTTTGAAGAGAAAGGACTAGTTTGCAACTCAGCATGTACCCAGAACTGGACCCAGTTCTGGAACTTAAAAAGTAAAAGGACTGCTCTGAAATTTAACCATATGGGCCTAGTCAGAGCTTAAATGATTGCAACCCTGTTTGTTTTTTGAAGCTCCAATGGGCCTCCTCCACATAAAAACAATCTTGGCAGGATTGGTATCTCTTAGCCTGGCATACAAGCGCAATGAAATTTGGGCAGATTCAAGCAATTGAGGAAGTCTTTTCTTCCTCTAGACAATAAACCCCTGTTTTCAAAAATAATTTTGAAAAATATTTTTTAAATAAATTTATTTTGTGATGTTTTATAAAATAAATGAATAAATCTGAAATGTTTTTAACGAATTTTTTTTTTTTTTTTTATGTGTCTTGCATCCATATTTGAACAATTATTTTTTAAAGTAGTTTTAAAAAAACAAGTAAAAATATCTTAAAATAAAAAAAAAATTCTTAAAAAACACTTTGTTTTTTATTTTCTAATTATCAAATATATTTTCTTTTCTTTTTTTCATTTTAGAGAATAAAAAATTATTTTAAAAAATAATTATTAAACCCACCCTCCAATTCTCTTCCATGACATTGAATTTACTAGAAGAAAATGAAATTTCTTGGCAAAATCTCATATAGCTCAAAAAAAAAATCCCAATTTTTAGTTTCATCTAAATATTTTTTTAACTTGTTGAGAATTTAGTGATTGAAATTTTTACTCAAACATCTTTGAGAGCATGTTTTAAAAAGCCCAATTAAATTTCTTGACAAATGAAAATCTGAAAATTCTTGGACCATCAAGGTTTATTGAGTCGGGCTTGATACAAGAATTAAGAGAGGTTGTAATATATTTGAATTAAGAGTTTCTAAGGGAGGTATGGTTGCAATTCCAACTCAATATATATCGAAAAATGTCATCATTCTAAGGGAGGTTTGGTTGCAATATCAATTCTTTAACACCCATTATCCCAAATATATTTTGATTAATACTTTAATACTTTTATCCCATTGTTGGTTGATAGTCTGATTTTTTTATGTCTTGGTCTAATTATTTGTAAATTGAAATTGAAATTTGATTATTCAAATCCAGAGAAGATGTACAACACAAGTTCACTGAGCTGAAAACATGACACATAATAGGCATCACATACTGATTCGCCCAACTACGGAACTACCCATAAACAAACTTCACTCTGCAAGCTGGTCTACCACATTATTCCATTACATGTAACGCCTTGTCATCTCATCCCTGCATTCTCGACAGTGCCTTCTCGAACTGGCTCCATCTCTGCTCCAAAGTCCCGCTATACCCAACTGACATCCTCACCAACCCAGGTGAAATCCCAGCCAGAGCCTTCTCCTCAGCGTTCATCTCACTGCTGGTGCTACTCCCGGAGCAAGACATGAGGGTCTCGTAGTAGCCCAAGCTCACAGCCATGAACCCGAACTGGGTGGAGTTCTGCAAGAGGTTCATCAAGCGGTTCGCCTTCTCTTCCGTGCCCATGTCCAAGCAGAGGAGCCCACCAAAGCCGTAGTCGAGGTTGGCAATAGATTTGAGGACGGTGTGGTCTGGGTGGCCTTCCAGGCCTGGGTAGATGACTTTGAGGCCTAGTTTCTTCATCCTCGTGGCGTACTCCAGGGCCCTGCGGCAGTGCTCTTTCATGCGGAGGCCCAGGTGGGGGATTCTCTCTGATAGTTCGAATGCCACCTTGGGGTTCATAGTTGGGCCCAACAGCATTAGGGCACCTTGATGGAGGTCCATCATGGAGTTCACCAGCTTTGCAGGCCCACACACAGCACCTGGGATTTGGGTTCAGGTTCAGGCCCACATACAATGAAGTTTGAAAAATGTATAATTTAATTTTTAGTCTTAGGATGGATTTAGTTTGGCACAACCCAAAATTAGATTCTGAAAAAGAGGAACCCATACTTTACAGAATTGGGCTGTAGGACGTTGAGCCCCATGGAACTGTTTTTGGCCCATTGGGCCAAATTACAGTTACAATCAGACCAAAACTCACCTAATAGATGGCATGTGAGAGAGCTTCTTAAAATGGCACCAGTCACGTGTCAAAAAATCCCAAGGGCGTTACACATTTTTTTCTTTAGAATAAAAAGAACGGTTCAGATTGCTTTAAAAAATCATTTATAGAAAATAAAATACAATTAAAATTAGACAGAGAAAAAGAGTTCCAAAAACTGAGGACGTGTGGAAACTTCCGTACGATATATTTACCTGCGATGATGTCGGCTCCGCCGCTGATAAATTTGGAAATACTATGAACGACAACATCGGCTCCGAGTTTCGCCGGCGACATAACCATCGGAGCGAAGGTGTTGTCGACGACCACTGTTAGGCCCTTATCGTGTGCCACACGGCAGAGTTCAGGCACGTTAGCGACGGAAAGAACGGGATTGGCAATGGCCTCGAAGTACAAAACCTTGGTTCTTCCTTCGATTATGGCCCCGTCCACCATATCGAGATCTTTGATGTCCACAAAAGACGTCGTAATGTTGCAGGTTCTTGGGAAGAAGTGGGTGAGGAGGGCGTGGGTGCCGCCGTACAGAGTCCGCGACGCCACGATGTGGTCGCCGCTGCTGCAGAGCTGCAACAGCGCCGCCGAGATCGCCGACATCCCGCTGGAAGTGCAGTACGCCGCCTCGGTGCCCTCCAGCGCCGCCATCTGGCGGCTGAGGTTTAGCACGGTGGGGTTGAAGTGACGGCTGTAGATGAAGAAATCGCGGTCCGGACCCAGCTCACCGGAGAACATCCGCCGCATGGTGTCCGGTTCCATCACCGTGAACGTCGCCGACGCTTCGATCGACATATTCACGCCCCCGTGTTCGCCGAACTCGTGCCGCGCCATCGCCAATGCTGCCATCGGATCTTCCCCCTTCGCCACCGCTGGCAACGATGCTGATTTCTTGGCCACTAAATGATCTTCATCGTCCGCCCCCTTTCTCTTCTTTCCCGCGTGAACAACGCTCGTAGCCATTTTCAGGGACAGAAAAAATTCACAGAGAAATACGGAGATGAAGAAGAAGAGTAGAAGAGGACGATGGGTTTGTGAATTCTTGATGGGATGGGTTCTATAAATAGTGGCGGGTCCGATAGATTTTAGCGACAAAACCGGAACCGGAAGGAAAATAAAACTACGTAATATTATAGTATATTTACGTTTGTATTTTTAGTATTAAAAATCTGAGAATACGATAAATCCTCAATCCTCAATAATAAATTTATATAGCAAAAAATAAATCTGATACCATAAATTTATGTATTAGGAAATATTATAAAATCTCAATAAATTTTATACTGGACACTCCATAATAAATCCAAAATATATATTAGGAAATATTATAATTAATTTATTAAATTTTCCATATGAAAAAATTTAATAATTATAGGATAATACTTGGCCGATAATAAATCCACTAATTGAAAGACGCTAATTTCTGTATACAACACAATCTAACTACAAGTTTTGCTCTTTGGAAAACTCCATGTGGCCATTTGCAATTAGCATGTTAAGTTTACTACTAAGTCAGTAGAAATCATTTGTTAATGGCTTTGAAATAGACTAATTAATGTAACTTTTCCCGATGATTAGACAACGATTAGACAATGGTCACTTTTAAATTAGACACCATGCAAAGGCTAAATTCGCCGCCATACAATGTTAGATAGAATATTATTTCGTAATAGATGTATTAATTCTTAATAATTAAAATATGATTAATTCATTTTTCATAATTTAGGATTTGTAATTTTTGGTTTGGCTAAGGAGACATTAGATTCCGAACAATTTCTAATTTTGGTATGATATAGGAATTAGATTCACATGCATTGAGATTTAAATATGCCAATAAAATGTTTTTTAAAAAAAAAGAAAAAAAAATAGGGCATTCTTATCGTATTTTTTGGGTAAAAAAAAAAAAAAGATTAGATTTGTAATTTCATATTTATTTTGTTAATTTTAATCGATTATCCCTAACAAAAATTAGAATAAGGGTAAAAAAATTATTTTTTCAAGTGTTATAATCCTAAAATTTTTATTTTTAAAACTCAATTAATGGAATTTTGATTGTAAAATGTTAGTGGGGAATATTATTATTTGGTTAAAAGGGTCATCCAAAACCCAATTTTGAAAATTTAACCCTAAATTGTGTTTTGACCCCATTTCAACAAAAAGGTCTCCACTATTTTCTTCCCTTTTTCAAAAAAAAAAAAAATCATAAATTTGAAATTAAAGAATAAATATTTGTGGACCCGCGTTTTTGCACCTGCGTTTACACTTGAATGATGAGACTTGTTTTTTTTTTTTTTTAGTGAAAAATATGATTTTTAAAAAATACTTTGAGTCCCCATTTATTTTTATTTTATTTTTAAAAGAAAACAAAATAAGAAATAAAACTATAAGTATTACTTTAAAAAACAGTTTATAAAAAAACCAAAGTCGAGTTCAGGTCAAGTTACTTATTAGGAAGGTACGGTAAAAGATCGTAGCACCCCTCTAAGTCCCTAAAAATTAGTTTCTACTAAATAATGTGAAATAAGAGTGACAAGTGATAAGGAAATCAATTGATACCAATAAAATAATTGAATAAAAACAAATCAAGCATGAAAATGAATAAATAAATAAAGTGGGAGTGAGAGTGTACTTTAACGGTAAGTAATAGTGCGCTATCATGGAAATAAGATTAACTAAAATACAAAATTATCACATGCATATAAATAGCAAGACAAAGATTATACAATATTCATTAAGTATAACAGTTGACAAATCAAAAAAGGAAACTCCAATTAATTTTGCATGAATTAATTTCACAAATTCCATTGTTTTGGAATTATGAAAATCATATTCAGACTTATTTAAAATCAAGAGAAATAATAGATTATTTGAAGAAAAAAAATGTGAAAGTGCTTACATAAAAAGGGAAAAATAGCAAGTTTATTAAAAATGAGATTTTTTTGACCTAAAAACCTAATAAAAAATAAAAAGTCGTAGAATTAAAAATATTTGAAAACTGAATTATAATTATAATCATTTGAAAAAAATCTAGAGTTTTGAAAATTGAAATTTTAAAAATTAGAAAAAATTGAAAATGGGAGTTTTGAAAATTGGAATTTTGAAAAAATTATTTGAAAATGCGAGTTTTGAAATTTTGAATTTTGAAGAATTATTTGAAAATTATTTAAAAATTAAAGTTTTGAAAATTATTTAAAAATTGGAGTTTTAAAAATTAAATTATGATAGGTTTTATAAATAGTGACGGGTCCGATGGATTTTAGCCACAAAATCGAATCGAAAGGAAAATAAAACTATGTAATATTATAGTATATTTACGTTTGTATTTTTAGTATCAAATATGAGAATAGGATAAATCCTGAATCCAATAATAAATTTATATAGCAAAAAATAAATCTCATACCATAAATTCATGTATTAGGAAATATTAGAAAATCTCTATAAATTTTATACTGTACACCCCATAATAAATCCAAAATATATATTAGGAAATATTTTAATTAATTAGTTAAATTTTCTATATGAAAATTTTTAATAATTATAGGATAATACTTGGCCGATAATAAATCCACAAATTGAAAGACGCTAATTTCTGTATACAACACGATCTAACTAGAAGTTTTGCTCTTTGGAAAACTCCATGTGGCCATTTGCAATTAGCATCTTAAGTCTACTACTAAGTCTGTAGAAATCATTTGTTAATGACTTTGAAATAGACTAATTAATGTAACTTTTCTCGATGATTAGACAGGGATTAGACAATGGTCACTTTTAAATTAGACATCATGCATAGGCTAAATTCGCCGCCCTACAATGTTAGATAGAATATTATTTCGTAATAGATGTATTAATTCTTAATAATTAAAATATGATTAATTCATTTTTTATAATTTAGGATTTGTAATTTTTGGTTTACTAAGGAGACATTAGATTCCGATCAACTTCTAATTTTGGTATGATATAGAAATTAGATTCACATGCATTGAGATTTAAATGTACCGATAAAATGTTTTTTTGTTTAAGAAAAAAGTGACGATATTCTTGTTCAAAATGGGTATTTTTGGGTAAAAAAAATGCAAATTGAAAGATTAGATTTGCAATTTTATATTTATTTTGTTAATTTTTAATCGATTATCCTTAACAAAAATTGGATAAGGGTAAAAATTTTATTTTTTCAAATATTATAATCCTAAAATTTTTATTTTTAAAACTCAGTTAATGGAATTTTGATTATAAAATGTTAGTAAGGAATATTATTATTTGATTAAAAGCATCCAAAACCCAATTTTGAAAATTTAATCATCGATCGTGTTTTGACCCATTTCAACTAAAACATCTTCACTATTTTCTTCCTTTTTTCAAAAAAATAAAAACAAACTCATAAATTCGAAGAAAAAAAATCATCGTTGTAAATACTTTACCAACTTTGATATCGAAATCTTAGAAATTAGAGAATAATTTTTTTTATTTTTTATATAATAATAAAATACCTCTCCAATAATAAGTCCACAAATAATAAAATATTATTTTTTTATATAATAAATTCATAAATGAAAAATATATAATTTTTTTGTATAAGTCTTTTGATATTATCGTTGACCGACTTTGTGGTAGACTTGATTATGCAAGTCAGCAGTTTTAAGACTTGAAATACAATTATACAACTACCTTAAGCATCTTTCTTTTTTTTTTTTTTTTTTTTGATAGATTAAGTATACGCAATGAACACGATGCCAATCACAAGGAAATCTTTGGTAGGTGGGAACGGAGTGGAAATCAATGAAAATTAATTTCAAAAAAAAATATATATATTAAAAAATGATACAAAATATATTAAATTTACTATTTTATCCCTTAATTTCCGTTAGGCATATGCTACTTTTAAAAACGTTTAAAATATGTTATTTTAAAATGAAAATAGAAAATATTTTAAATTATATTTTTAAATTTCCATTTATATCATACATTAAAATAGAAATAAATAATTATTTCAATTTTATATTCTTAAACGTGCTTAAAGCATAAGAATAAAAGTCATTAAGTTCAAAGGACTTATTTTTTATATTCCTTATTTTTATAACAATTATTGTATGATAATAATATTATTTATTTCCAAAAAAAAATTAAAGTTATAGAATTCAAGCACATGTTAACAAAGAATTTTGTCAAAGAAGTTAAAAATCATTAAAATATAATTATATTTTAGCTTTATAAAATAAATTATGAATAGTATAAAATTAAAGAGATAAATATTGAAAATAATAATAATTTCTATATAAAAAAATGTAAGCCTTTTTGACACTTATCTTAAAAAGACAACATCTTAAAAATTGTTTCAAAAAATCTTAAATTCTATAAATTTTAAAAAGATTTTAAAAATTATATAATTTTTTTACTTATTTAATTGTTAATTCCATTTTTTTTCATATATTATATTTTTAAGAAAAATATGGACGAACTTTTAGGGTGAGTTAGGAAATGTTTTTAAAAAACAATATTTGACATAATTTTTAAAACTAGTTCTAAATTATTATCAAAACAAAACTTTATTTCCAAACTTGAAAAAGTAGTTTTCTTAGCATGCAAATACCATGCCCTTGTGTATAATACAAAATTTTTAAAAATATTTTTCATATTTTGAATTATTGATTAGAAAACTATGAAAAAAAAACCTAAAAACGCTTAAAATTTGTTAGAAAAAACTTGTTCCTAAAACAAATTCTTGCAAAATTGTTTATTGTAAGAAGTTTACCAAATTTGTTTTCTAAGTTAATTTTTTTTTTAAAGAAAAAAAAAAACTATTTACAATTATCAAACAACACCTCCACTTTTTTTTTTTTTTTTTCGCTTTTCTTTGATATTTATTTCTCTTATATTTATCACAATATTCAAATATTAAAAAAAAACATATCATTTTTTAAATATATTTTTCTTATTATTATTTTTGAGCTACACATAATATTACTCTTTTCACATACCTTATTAGATTAAGACACCAAACTAACAATATTATTTTCGATTTTTTTTTATAATATAAAATATTGAAATACAATATATTTTTAGTTGATTTTATTAGATTAAAATAAATGTTGACTTAAATTGGACTAAATCTCTCTATCAATAAATTTTATTTGCATACCACAGTAGTATTTTATTAACTATATCGATAAGAAAAATTATTTCACTATATTATAGAATAAAAACTATATACAACTATTAAGTCACAAAAATCTTTTTTATTTTATTTTATTTACTTATTTGTATCTCTCACTTTTCTTCACATCCCCATCTACTATAAATATTTATATTGATAATTTTAGTAAATTTGTATTTAATATTTTTAATAAATATAATACTGTACGATAATTTATTTCATTGTGTAAATATTTTATATAATATTCTTTATAAAAATAAATAATTTCCTATCATAATAATTCGAAAGTAATTGTTTGACTAAAAAAAATATAATTATGATTTATTTTAAGGAATATAGCAATTAGAATTAAGATAATTTTGAACCATAATGATTCCGAAGTAATAGTTAGATAAAAAGGAAATACAAATATGATTTATTTAAAAAAAAATGAATTTATTTTTTTAAAAGATAACTTCACTTTATCTATCGAAAAGACATTCAATATTTAAAAAATACAATTACTAAACACCTTAAAGAATGTAGTCGATTTAGAATTAGTTTTGAAATCGTTATCTTTTAATTTTTTCAAATGGTATTTATTTCAAAATTAGGTAATACTAGCTACTTTCTTACTGATGGTACATTTTGGTAGGAGATAAAAAAATCCACGGGCAATATATTATGAAATTATAAATATTCTAATAAATTTCTAATAAAAAATTGACATATTGTATAATACTTCCACAATAATCAATCCACAAATATGGTAAGATGCTAATTTTTTATATAGCAAGTCCACAAATAATAATGTTTCGTTTTCTATACACATTCAATGCATCATTTTACAATTGTCTTTAATTTTTTTAATATTTTATAATCGTCTTTCATATTTATTATTACTAATAATAATTAATTACTTATAAATTTGATAATAAGATGGTAAATAGGTTCTTGCATTTGGTTGCTAAGAAAATATTGAAAATTTTATAAGTTAAGTTTCACTTATTATTTTTATATAATGTTCGTTTGTAAGTATCGGTTTGTAATTGAAATGTGTTTTTACTTTTTAGATTTGCAAGTTTAAAATAAAACATTAAGGTTGTGTTTGATTTCCGAAAAATATTAAGGAAAAATAATAAAATTGTTAAGAAAAAAATATTTTTTCATATTTGGTTATGAAAAAATAAAGTAAAATATAATTAAAATTAATTATAGATTTATATATTTTTAAGTTATTTAATATTTATATTAAAAAGTTAAAATAAGTGAAATGAACTTGAAAAAAAAATAAAGACATAAACAAAATTCATACTTCTTAAATAAAATGTATTTATTATTTTCTACTTTTAAAAAATAAAAAAATGAAATGTGTACGAGCAACTAAGGAGAGACAAAAGGTAAGAAAAAATGACAAAATTTTACTTATTTAGTTTTTCATTCCAAAATTTGTTTATATTAATTTTTAGGGAAAATATGGAGTGAACATTTTTAAGGACTTGTTTGAAATGTTTTCAAAAATAGTTCTTTAGAAATGGTATTTGAGAGTAGTCCTTGAAAACACTTTAAACTTATCTTCAAGGACAAAATTCTATTTGAAAATTTAAATTTGAAAAATAAAATTTTTACATATTTTTTATAAAAATACTATGCATTTATATACAATACAAAAGTTTTAAAAATGTTTTCTGATTTTTCATATTTTCAATTATTGCTAAAAACACTATATAAAAAACAACTCAAAACACTTAAAATTTATTATAAAAAACAGCTTGTTAGGAGAATCAATTATCATAAAGTTGTTTTCTCTACTAAGTTTACCAAACATGTTTTCTAAGTTGAAAAAATATTTTCTATTTTAAATGATAAAAAACTATTTTTAAAAAAAATTACTAAACAATATTTATTCCTATCATATTTTTTTCATAATATTTACACACACACACATATATATATATATATATATATATATATATATATATATATATATATATATATATAAAGGACCAAAATAAGAGATAAGAATTGAAATGGTTTACTAGAAAAAGGGATAAGCAATAAGGCCTTGTTTGCAAATTTATTTTTGGAAATAGTTCCCAAAATATAATGTTTTCCCATAAATTGATCTTGGCGTTGGGTTTTGGAAACAATAAACAAAATTTAAAAAAATAGTTTTTTTTATAAAGCCATCTTATTCCATTTACAATGCTTTTTGATAACTAATTTGATGAAAAGTTTAATTTTTTTAATATTTAAAAAATAAAAAAATTTAAAATATTAAAAACATTTTTAAAAATCACTATCAAAGGAAAACCAATATAACTTCCTTTAAAACAAAAATTTATCATTCAATCATACTTACAAGCTTCCCGATTGACAACCCGATATGTAAATTTGAAATTGGTTTCCAAAATTTTATGCAATCTAATTCCATCTTGACTTTACATGTTCCTAACTTTCCTTTCTCACCTCCACACACGAATCATTACATCCCATCAACTATTTGGAAAAACCTTTTCCTATCATCCTCTTTTCGAGGGATCCAAAATTTAATGTTAAATTTTCAACAAGATCGATCAATTAATTTTGTGATACATCTTAGGATTTTGGATTATTATTGTGAATAATTCTACATTTTGTCACTGTCGAGCTTCATATGATAAATCATAATTTTTTTTTTTTTTTTTTTTACATTCAAAAACTAATAAATTCGCTATAAAAACGTTTTCTTGTGATATACAAACACTACAAACTAGAAACGTGCCCTCTAATTAATACCCATGCCAATTGTCAACTAACCCATTTCCGGTTTCCAAAGAACTTGGCTCAAATATCGGGCAATGTACATCCTCGTGAATTATCCGTTTCATTTCTCCAAGTAGCAAAATCCAAATTGGGGAGTATGTATGGAGGAGGGAATCGGAAGTGTCCGTCTCCAAATGAGAGGGAAGTCTTCTGACTGCTCCCTTGGAAGTTGGAAATTAGAACCAAAGAGAAAAAGACAAGCTACAGTGGAGAGGCTGCGAAGCACAGAGCTTGGCCATAGAATCAGGGATTCAGGGCACATTCATATCTTGCTTTCTTCTTTATTTCTTTTCCAAGGATAAGGTGGAGCCCACCACCATGAAAATCACAAATCTCTGATTATCTGCCACTCCCATCCTCATCTTTCTATACCCACCTAATCCTGTCTAAAGCGGATCCTCGTGGGTCCTTGGTGATATCAATTTTATCAAGGCAAAATATCGAGCTTATTTTTTTTGGTTTGTATTGATGATAGGGAGGAGGACCATGTGGCTTGTTTACTTCTTATCTTTAAGCACATCTTTTCTTTGAAGCACACATATCACCTTTGTTGGATGAACTTTATGTTAAGGTTCTGTCCATTTAGTCGAGGCAACGAATTTAAAGTGACGGGGATTCGAATTTAAGACTTGGGTTCATAAGTCATTTTAGTGGATTTGGAAATACGTTTGGCAGTGATTTTTAAAAGTGTTTCTACCTTTAAAAACACTTTTAAGTGTTTTTAGGATGAAAATAAAGTGTTTGACAAATTTTAAAAAACAGTTTTAAAAATCTGGAAAAACACTTGAAGTGATTTTTAGAGAATCACTTGACAGATGTTTTTTTTAAAAAAACACTTCAATTTTTTTGAAATATTCTAAAAATGCCCATAAATCAATTAGAAAAATCTTTTTTTTTTTAGAAATGAATAAGTGGTCATATATTGTTTTACTTTTAAAATTATCTTTTATTCAATGTTTTTATTTATTTATTGATTTAGATGTTTTTTGTAAATATTTTTTAAAATTTTAGTATAGTGATAAAAAAATTATTATTTTTAATTAGAAAAGTCTTTTTTTTTTTAGAAATGAATAGGTAATCATATATTGTTTTAATTTTAAAATTATCTTTTATTCAATGTTATTTTTTTAGTGATTTAGATGTTTTTTCATTAATAAAAAGTTTTTTTTGTTTATCATACCATTTTTTTTAATTAAATTTATATGTCCTTTTTGGTAATTTATTAATATTAAAAGTGTTTTTATATTTATACAATATATTATCAAA
Organism: Vitis vinifera; assembly: GCF_030704535.1. Taxonomy (NCBI): domain Eukaryota; kingdom Viridiplantae; phylum Streptophyta; class Magnoliopsida; order Vitales; family Vitaceae; genus Vitis; species Vitis vinifera. The sequence continues at coordinate 2,029,262 of NC_081806.1, read as the reverse complement.
AACACTTTAGAATCATTTTTTCTGATTATCATAAAAGTATTTTTCACAGAAACACTATAGCAGAAAACACTTCAAATAAAAACACTTCCACTAGAATCACTACCAAACGGGCTCTAAGACGTTTACAAAGTTCCACAAAAATATAGGATTCTTTAAATTGATTTTTGAATTAATATTTATTTCAAAAAAAAATTTTATGTTATATTTACCTTATTATCAAAAATATTATTTGCTAAAAAGCTTAATAACAACTTTTATACATTTATAATCAATTTTATTTTAATTTATATAATAAATTATATTATATTATATATATATATATATATATTCTTTTGTTATATTAAAATACTAACTTATTTTTTTATAAAAGTGCTTTCCACGTCAAAATATTCCATGACTTCTAGAATATACTTTGGCGGGTTCTGGTTCTGTACCATGACAAAATCACAAAATTTTGATTTTTTGACACAAATTAGACAAACTTATCTGACGTGTACAAATTCAATTTTGAATTCCCCATTATCATTGGCCCCATATGCAATTTAAAGATTAATCCGCGTATTATAAACAAACAATATTAATATAATCGATGTCCCTTTTCAAACTAGAATAACGCATTAGTGTACCTTACGATGTGTGCGGCTAGCCTCTCGTTCTTATCATCTCCCAAAAAGGTCCACGTGCATTATGACAGTGCTCCCTGGCAAGATTGGGAGAAAGGGTGGTGTCACTGACAGCTCAAGTGATGAATAGGTCCCACGGGTCTATCTACAGGCCTTATTTGGTAGTATTTTAAGACATATTGGGCCCTCCACCTTCTGATCCCTCCCTAGTCCATTAAAAACAATTGCAACACGTGGCATTAACGGGGAAAAATATGTTCCAGATGCACCCATTGACGTAGACCTTTTGTCTTGATCTCATCCACCACCCAAGTCACTACTCGTGACGTGTCAGTACAATCCACCCCACGTCACCTACACCATTGGATAGTGTTTTTGGAATGCTTACCGGAATAAGTCCATATCGTCAAACATATGACGGGTATTAGTAGATGATGTTTTTAGTTAAATTTCCCTTCGCTTTTTAGAAGTGCTTGAATAGCTTTCAAAAATCTAAAAATTATTTTTGAAGTTGAATAAAAAAATTTATACTTATTTTTTGAAAAGATTTTATAATTTTAAAATTTTAGATTAATATGAAAAAATGTCACTTCTATAAGTTTCATCTTAACTTCCATAGGAAAGCATTTCATATTTAATGATTTTTTTTAAATAAAAATTTATAATATTAATATTATCTTTTGAAAATTATAATTTCTAATTTTATAATATGTTTAAAAGTACTTCTACCAGCACTTCTAACATAAAAAACATTTTTAAAAAGAATAAAAATATATTTAACAGTGATTATAGAAAGTGTTTATAACATATTTAATATTTAAAAAATAAAAAATTTTAAGTATTAAAAATATTATAAACACTTTTTAAAATCATTGTACATGCTTTAAAACATTTGAAAAAAAAATTTAAAAATACTTTTTATTTATTTTTTAAATATAAAAAAAATACTTGTAATGCTTCTGAAAGAGATACTTGATAAGTAATTTTCCTAAAACCATCTTTAAAAAATATTTTTATTAAAAGCACTATAAATAAAATTAGTATCAAACACAATTAGCACCTGATCATGAAGCTCACAGCTAAACTCTCGTTAACAGTTTGAAGGTTTCCTTATGATATAATGAAGTTCACAGCTACATAACAATGGCAGATTCAGGGTAAACAAGGATCGTTTGACGTCATCTTGTTATATCCAACTTTGATGCCTTAAAAAAATTGATCTTCCAAGAAACAAATATATATGAATGCAACAATATGGAATGTAGCAATGGATTTGTTACCCACACTTCAGGTGGCGCAAGCCTTCTGTACAGAGCTGGACTGTATCTGATTCACTAGAAGATGCAATAACTTTGGGTCTTCCTCTCTCCAGATGCTCGAGGAAGTCCATCACTACAGGATCAGTCCAAGGAGCTCCACGGGGAGCTTCAGGCCCTGAAACCCACCCTAGGTGGCCGCCTTTAGGTGTAACTATCAACAAACAGTTTGGGTTTTCCTGAGATGACACAAAAGATTTAAGCACATTCTTTCTAGCACCGAGATCAATGAGAGATTCTGAGTTCAAAAGACATTTTCCAATAGGAAGATCAAGGCTAAAAGTATTTTGAGTTTAATGTAATTAGCAAAGACACAAAAAGCATGCAAAAAGCAGCTACCCAACAAAAGAGACGAGAAGAAACAAAAAATTGTGTAAAAGCTCACCATGATCATACAGAATTAAGAAACTAGAAGGAACTTTCTATACCTTGATGTCTTCACGAGGAATTCCCCTGGATGGAGCAATTGGATCATTTGCAGCCTGCAAGGCATGGAGAACATAATTCTAAGAGAAACAGTTAAGTTGTGCTTTGAAACCCAAAGAAATAAGTAACCCAGTCACTAGCCAAACTTTTCTTTACATGAAATTCCAGGTATTTGAAGGTATAAATGGGAAAGAGATGCACGTGGGTCCTGCTCGATTATCAACAGTTGCTGCACATAACCATTAGCTAGCTAGAAAAACTTAGACTTTGTGAAGTGGGACATGAATAAATGAGACCACTCAGGTTGTACCGCCACATGTGGGCAAACTTCATTACATCCCATTCGACTTTCTAAATAGAAGATGCCACAACACAAGGTTTGTGGTACATGCTGTTGCACTCGTGTGTAATATCCGTAATTTCAATAGACAGTGCCTCCTTGTTAGTCAGTGGAAAAGCTTAGTAAGATGCTCCAAATATGTGCAGAGCAAGCTAACGATTTTACATGTGAGACAAGGTCAGATATTCTCAACTCAAAGGCAGTTAAAAAAGGGAATGATAGAAGAGGAAAGATGATTGATATTTTGAGCATGCTTTACTATAACTGAAGAAATGACTCTTGGCATGCTAAAATGAAATTAACAGAATTCAATCTCAGGCCTTCAATATTTAATGGGGAATGCGAAACCAAATGCCACATGTAATTAGAACCAAAAGTACTACCATTAACAGCTGTATTGGCATGGTTAATCAGGTATATGTGTTTTTATTTGTTTGATTTTGATGTGTTTCACCAACAAACATATCTCTAAGTGCCAGACTTCAGCCGTTAAAACAAGGACACCTTATTATTTCACACTTCTTATATGGAATATTTACAGGATTGAGTAACAACTAGAAACAAAAATGGCATACTATCTATACCCTAGTAACCTACACTTTTGTATTTAACAGAACAGTTTATTTCTTCAAAAGATTTGGGAAGCACCAGCCTGGAGGCACTCCCATCCACTATGGCATTACTATTATAACTCAATTGTACTGATAGAATTCAAGTGAATCTCAAAACATGCTCACAGACTTAGGATGCAACAAATGCCATTGCAGTTCAACAATGATGTTAGGGTTTAAATATTTAAGTTGTTCATGTCATATGATAAATGGTACAGAAATATTACCTGGATGCAAAGCAAAGGTGTGCACACATGTTTTATGGAATCTGAACTGCTTGAATTAGAGTAGTAGTCATCCACTGACTTGAATCCAAATGAAACTGCAAGGTGTTAAGAAGCAGTAAGCAGTGGGCCATGATGTTATACAGAAAAAGTCTCAATTCTAAGTAGAAAAGCGATATATACCTCGAGTTAATCCATCATCAAACTCCCTAACAGATTTGGCATTGGCAGCCAATGGAATATTAAATTCACCTCCTATATCTTCAAAAATGAGTATATGCCTGCAAAGCCAAGAGGTTCATGTGAATTAATCCACAAATACGATATCAAACCCAAGTTGGAAAGAAAGAAAAAGGCAGAGGAAGAATGAAATAATCACAGAATTACTTCTTGAAAATTTTGCGGAGAGCATTTGCAAGAGTTTTGTCATAAACAATGTTAAAACCTTTACGGAAGTCCTCATCTGCTATAACCAAATTGAAAGGATTACACAAAGACACAGCACCAGACAGAGGACAAGCATGGGATTCCTGCAAGAGCACACAATGGAAATATGAATTATTAGAAACAGTAGTGTAATAAAGAGAGAAGACACACACACACACAGAACTCATCCCACAAAATTGGCTATTTAAAACTGAAGCATGAAAATATGATAAATGCTCTTAAATAGTTCAATTTGGTAGGACAATGAAGGTTGCAGAAGCAGTCTGCAATCCACAGATCGCCTAAGTGTTCTGAACTCAACTCATCTCATTAATGCGACCATTTAAAGCCACCTTCGCTTCACTCCAACCATTTCAAATTTAACTCTTCTGGGGTCATCTTGTTCATTTTTGGCTTTCCCCTCATCATAGCAGAGCCTTTAACTTGAATAATACAGGATATATTGATTTAAACTTAAAATGAATATAGAGCTATAATTTTTTTTTATTGGAGAATATAGAGCTATAATGGAATGTGATTTATGAAAGGAATAAGGTTAGAAAGAGCCTGTCTTGAAAAATGATAGATTGGTAGTATTCAAGAGAAGATATTGCCAGATTCCAGGACTGTAATGGGTTCAAATAAAATTAAATTACACTTGGAACTGGAAAACCAAAAAACAGCTGAACCTCACTTAGCACAATAGCATCAGGGTGTCACTTGCCTTAAAGAGTCGCATTAGTATGAAGATAGTTAGAAGACAAATGTAGAAGAGTTAGAATCATGCAGAATGAGCAGGCCAAGGAATAAACAAGCTCAAATAGGAATGCAACTACAACTTCCAAAGTTTCTCTCCGGATCAAAGATGCTAGAACCTTCTAAAATAATATGCTTCTGATTAGATTACATCAAGGATTTGTATGAAGAAAAACAAAATGGAAACTTTTTCTAAAACTAGAGTTGATGGACCTTAAATCCCAACACCTGGGATCAACCATGTATATACATACATATATATATATATATATATATATAGGCACTATTTAGCTCTATCTGGAGCTACATGCTGTGTCTAAATTATGTGCCATCATGTCCTCACCAACTCAACCCGCATATCTTTGGGCCTTTTTCTTCTGCCTGGAAAATCTTTTAACTTAAATAAATCACTCTTTGTTACAGTCCGCAACCTTATGTTGAAGATGTCCAAACCACTTTTCTCCATCATTCTATCTCGGTTGAAACTCCCTTCAGCTTATCCCAAATGCATTTATTTCATCTTTAACCTTTCTAATGTTATCACTTATCCATCTCAACATCCTCGGTTTCGTTGCGCTTTGAGCTCCCCTAAAACATTCTGAACTTCTAGTTATGTCCCCTTCTAATTTTACATTATGCATGAAGGAGGCAACTGTCAGAGCATTCATGACTGAACTACTCATTACCACCCAACCCAATATTGATTGGATCAAGCAAACCTCAACTGAATCCAGACCAACTTGACTATCATGTTAAATGTATACAAATCTAATAAGTAAATAATTAAAGAAGAGAAAAAAAAGAAGAAGACGTATTTAATGGATTGGATTAGGCTGGTGTGAATAAAAAAGGTGACCCTGATATCAGGCGTAACTGATGGGTTGGCTTAGGGGTGATGTGAACAAAATATGTACATAATGACATATCTAATGGATTGACTTAGACTGGTAGAAAAAAAACAGTTTGACCCTGTCACATATATTTCATGATAGAAAAGCTTTGACTTAGACTGGTATGAACAAAATAGGTTGACCCAGTCGCATATAATTCAGTATGATACAAAAGTTCGGTCTGCCTTGAATTTTTCCAAGTTATTAATCCCTCAAGAAATTTGAGATTGCAAAACCTAGTCAAACTTTATTAGATATCACCAATAAGAAAAAAAGTAATTCAAAATTAAAAAATGAAAAAATGAAAACCATGAATATAGTAACAATCTAAATGCCTGTGCCAGTACAAGAAGTTACAGGCCCTGACCAAGCTCAGTATTGCTACTAGGTCCACTATTCTTATGCAAATTTAAGAAGCAATTCAGAAGAAGTTAACATTCCTGATGCAGTCAAAGATACCCAAAGGAGTGAGGTTAGAAGGTTAAAAGCAATGCAAACAACTGCTCAAGGAAAAATGATATAAACACCAATAAACCAACCAGAAGACAGAAAAAATGACAGCAAAGCAATTCATCATCCTACCTGGCCCAAATACCGAACAAGAATATTAGCCCCAAGAGACCAACCAACAGCATATAAATTTGCATTTGGGTAGCGATTTGAAACATGTGCCACTACTTGACGCAAATCTTCTGTAAATGAAGCTGAATAGAACTGCATTCCAGCAAGAGTTATCAAATAAATTAGTACACATAAGAATGCAGTATTTTAATGTATTACAGAACTTTAAAATGTATTTCATTATTCCACCAAAAATCACATCTATGATCTATATAAAGTTCATGTTATGATGCTACCTGAGCCGTGGTCACGGGGCTATCTGCACAGCCACGGCTATTGAACACAACTACTCGCATTCCATTGCTTCTTGCTCTGACCAGCAAATGCCTCACATAACTATCTTCACTCCCTCCTGTTAGACCTGGCTGCAACCATCCACTATAAGCACCACTTTCACTAATGATAATAAGGAATTAAAAAAATCAAAATTCTCCCACATAAACCCCATGCAGTCCCCTTAATTTGATTGCTAAGAAAATTTTGAATCATATTCTTTCCCTAACACATCTAAGCCAAACAGTAGCGTTAAAAATGGGGAAAATATCGATTCAAAGTTCTAATTTCTTTTCTTCTGCTGCCTTTTGCCATTTTGTCAGCAACCAAGCAGATCACCAAGAATTTAACAATTATAAGCCCTAAGTCTGAAACCTTTTCCTTCTAAACAAACAAACAGATCATCAAGAATTTAACAAGTATAAGCCCTAAGTCTGAAACCTTTTCCTTCTAAACAAACATTACAGGCAAGGCAAAGTTTAATGCTTGATAAGGAATATGAAAAAGAAAGGGCAAAGCTTAGAATCTTAAAATAGGTTTGAATTGAAGTGGCAAGGGTAAGATTCCAAGTGTCCTTTCTACAGTTTCTCGACAACCAAACAGAGCACAAATACTCATACATGAAGCAGCATGAAGTACATTACTGAAAAACAAGAAATTACCAGTAGAATGAGAACCGGGGAGTCGGCTCCAAGCCGACGGTCGTCACCGGAAACCCAATCGAGAGCGACAGCGCCGTCGTCCTTCGTCCTCAGACACTCCCGCCGCAATCTGACGTCAGGAACAGACCGGAAAAACGATGCGAAGATCGTCTCCACGTGCCGATTCCATCCAACCACAGGAAACGCGTCATACGGACGGTTCAGGGTTTTGAATGCCGGGAGGTATGAATCCAGACCTCCTCCAAGCACCTCCAGCGACGGATCGTACCGCCGTTGACCACCATCAAGCATCGCGGCGACGCTGAAGTGGATTTTCTGCGTTCGTACGCGCTCAGTGTACAGACCTGAGCGGGGGCTGAAGATGCTTAGCGGTGGCGTTACACAGCCCCAGGCGGGTCTCGCCATTGATATTTTTGTGGCCCACGGATCATCCGATCCAATGGGTGGGCGATAAGGTAAGCAAAAAGAATCCGTCTACGTGGCCCTGAATTTGACACGTGAAAATTATTTATAGCGCTGGAGATCGCATGAAATTGCTCGACACTTCCACCGAATTCATTTTTCATAATTTCATTGAATATCCTCCCAATTTTGCATTAAAATCTTCAATAAAGAATATTATTCCCAAATTGATAATTTTATAGAAGCAAACTCAGTACAGAGACAATCAACAGACACACGATGAAACCATGGCAATAATTGACATGAAGTTTTAATTATTTCCGAGCTTCCTCCAGATATTTCTGTTTCTCTTCTTCCGTCATGAATGCCACGAGGGGAAAGGCCTTCCCGATTCCCACCGGAGTCTTGAAGTGAATTTTCTGAGACGCAGGATCGTCAATGCTCATCTCCGTTATCGGGACCCACAAGAAAACCTGCTTGCTCTTGATGCCTGTCATCTTCTTCATTTTGAACTTCTCCACGTACGCAGTCACTTCCATGGAGTAGCTCACCCGGGTGTTGGTCCCAGTGAAGAAGTGCTCGTACGGCGCCTTCTGTTTCATCCACACGAACCCAGTTTCTCGCACTCGGCCACACTCTACGAGGTCTTGCAGGGGGAGAACGCCCTTGGGGAATCCCAGCTCCTCCAGGAGTGATATGGAGTGGTTGAAGCACGCTTCAGAGCCGTACACAATCTCTGCTCCTGCGCGCTGGTCCTCCTGCGATCTGATAGTGCTGGCCATCTTGGGGTAGGAGACAAAATGAATTATGATGCTGGAAGTGTTGATGACTGCCAATGATGGTGTCGGGTTCATATACCTGAGGGGAAAACGATCGAAGGAAGGTAGTTCGATGGAGGTTGAGCTGAAAATGGCTGGGGTGAAAGGGTTGTTTACCTACTGCCATAACTGCCATCTCGTGGGTGGAGAGCTAACCTACATTGTTTTCTTTAAGATGGAAGTCTTTGATGAGGCAACAAAGGGAAGACCGAAAACCACTTTGAATTTTTTTCTCTCCTCTTTTTCTCGGGAAAAAGTCCCAGTTCATGAAAATATTTCCATCACAGAGTAGTCCACTTACTTTGACTAAATGGGTGATTTATCTTTTATATATTCCACTGGTTTGGTGATACTTTGATGGGATTTCTTGAATGCAATCATTTCCTCCTATTTCCAAATCCTCCTTTTTTGGCAACTGCAGTGGAGGGAATAATGAGAAAAACAAAAGTTTCTCAAGAAAAGTAGAAGCCATCATGTAAAAGGGAAAGGGTTCTGGATCAGTGTCTTTGGATCATATTATGAGGATCTAAAATGGTTGCTGTTCATCTTTTTTTCAACTCTTCTTGCCCCACAAGATCTATCAAGAATATTTCATCACTTGTTCCTTTCAAAATCCCACCATCGTGCCAATAAATTCATGATTTGTGGATGATACCATTTTTTTTTTCTTTTTTTCCAGCTCATAGAAGCTTGAGTTTTATATATATATATGTGTGATATAATAAGTAAAGGTTGTGTGTAAATACATTCATTTTAAATTTCATCAATTAATTAATAATTTTAAAAATAAAATAAAATTTATATATAAGATATATTTATATGGATATTAATAGATGAAATTTGAAAGCTACGGTGACAATCTTAAGGGGTCTTGATAAAATTAATGCATAAAAATAAATAGAGAAGAAATGAAATGAATGCAAATAAAATTTTTATTGAAATTTGATAATTGCCTATCACTATTACTTTTAAGTTTTTTTTTTTTTTTCAAGCTTTAGGCTTATTTCACCCGTCCAATATTTTTTTCCACAAAAGTCTTTAGATTCTTATGACTTGGATTGAATTAATGGACCTTTACAATACCTTAAGTGATCTCTAAAGGTTTAAACAAATCCCCCTACAAGATACAAAGAGTAAGTCCCTTATATTTTACCTCTCCTGCTTCAAAATGAACCTCAAATGCAATAGACGTACTAGGTTCAATGATGCACTAACAAAATATGCAAATTTAAGGGTAGATGCACTAATTTTTTTTAATAAAAACTCTTTCATGTAAAGTATAAAAAATTTGTAGAAATAGCTAGCCTCATAAATGAATTTTTCAAGAACTTCGTAATAATTTGAAGCGGGAACTAGTCATTAGAAATAATTTCAGTTCAATCGATCGATCAAGGGATTGACATTAACTAGTCATTAGGAGTTCCATGGGATTATTATGAGATAATTGCATACTATTTAAAGCTAATAGGCAATAAATTTCTCATGCATTTCATAGTTACAAATTATATATGTCATAATTGATGATATTTATCCTTAAATTATACTGTATCAAAATCATTTTGATGATAGAGCTTATGAATAATGAGGTATAATTTATAATTTTTTTATGAATAAGGTCTCCTACCACATATTCTCACCTTAAATTATTGAGAAAAAGATGATTAACTTATTGAAATATGAAAAGTTCATGACGTACTAATAAATTAATTAATCATAAACATTTACTCTAAAAAATAAAATATTATAATAAATTGTGAAATTAAAAAAGTCACAAACTAACGAATAATAGTAAGGTTATAAACAAAAATTGTAAAGCCATCAATGAATTGTGAAATTACAAAGTTGTAAATTCAAAAATAAATTGTGATACTATAATTGATGAAATTCACCAATAATTTTGTAAAGTTACAAAAGTTGATGAAATACCATAATTTATTATTATGCCCGTAAATGGATGAAAATACATCATGGTTTTAATACTTTTTTGGGTGGTTTGGAATATAGCCTTCATATACTTTCTCTTTGTCTCTCAATAATTTTGATCTTTTAGCATAAGAGTAGAAAATGTGAGCTTGTTGAACTTATGAAACCAAAGTAAGGTAAAAGAATATTTTATTTCTTATTTATAAATTTATGCATTCACATTTTAAACTTTTATAATTGCCAAAATTTATGGTAATGAAATTTTGGATATTTAGAAAGCTCGAGACAAAAAAAGTATTTTTAAATAATTTACTTTATTTTATTTTTCAAATTTTCTATGGACATCTAAATAGGAAAGAAAAATTAAATTTTTTTTTTACTTCCTCTTAAACTTCATACTAATCAAAGACAACTTTAAGCTTATGAATAAAATGATTATTAGTTTGTTACCGTATTTATGACATATCTTTTATGACTCCCATTAACATACTAATACCTTGTACGAAGAATATTTCATCACTCGTTCCTTTCATTAGCCCACCATTTTGCCAACAAAACCAATGCCCCACTATCTTGGCTATAAACCCATGGTTTTAAAGCAATACCCATCTTTTCATAACCACTGTTGATTGAAGAAATGGTCAGCAATGGAGCATTTGGAATATGGATTTGGACAAGTTGGTGATGTACCTTCCGATTTGATATTGGGAGTATCTTAATTCTCACACAAAGTGTATGCCAAATCCATGCTTACTAAAGGGACCCCTTGGGTGCTGAGGGCCTCCTCATCCGAGACCACCCCATATAATGCATCATCATCATCCTCAATGAGCCACACAGGTGGCTCGGACAATAGTGGGATCCATGGCCACTCTCTTTATGGGGCATATACATTACTTGGAATCTTTTGAGATTGGATCCTTTTTTATTTTATTTTTCTCCTTTTTTTTTCCTTGAAAAAGAAAAAGAAAAAAGTGCAAACTATTTCCAAATTGCTACTACATTTGGGTCAATGGAAATTGACCCATTTTTCACAAATATGTACCTAATCAATCCAAACTGACCGGGGATTTGGTAGATGTTTGGAAGGGATTTGGTAGACACGAAATGAAAGGAAGGCCACAGAATTTAACGAAGTAAAAATTAAGTAAAAGAAAAAAGATGGAAAAAAAGGCTAAAGAAAATGAATGGCATCCACACGCTTCACGTGACTTCTTTAGAATTGTGCGCAGGCTGAGGGCAAACCCATGTGGTGCGGCATAAATGGGATGTCTTGTCTCCCCCACGGTCTCTGCTTATACTTTTCTTTCATGGCTTCCACATGCGGAGTGACGTAATAAAACTCGCTTTCACCTCCAACTCCAATATGATCAACTTGTGTTTTGCCTTGTCTATTGGTTTTTGCTTGTTTGTTTCCCGGGAAAGTCAAGCAGGAAAAATTAAATTCGAAGAACTGGTCAATGGATTCCGATAAACGTCTGGAGAGATTCATTTCTTCCCTGGGCACGTGTCCTCCGCAATAAGTGAACAAATTGGTTGACTCAATTCAACCCCAATGGGCAATTTTTTTTTAAATTATTTATTTTATTTTATATTTTATAAAATGAGAATTTTGAATTTTTGATAATATATATTGTGTTTGGAAAAAGTTCTCAATCAATTTACGTCAAGTTTGAAATATTAGACTAAAAAATAAAATAAAAAAAATATTTTTTTTCCACTTACTAATGCATTTAAAATATTTTTTAATATAAAAAATTATTAATATATAAATTGAATACCTATTAAAAATATTTTTTATTTTTATTTTCAAATAAGATAATAGTAATAAGTTTTATATAAAAAAATTGGTCTTCTCATTCAAAAATCATATATTTATTTTATGTTTTTAAAAATTACTTTAAAAAATTTTTAAATTTGAAATAGGAAAAACATTCAAATAAAAAAAATTTATCCTTACTAGAAATTTCTCTACACCTTAGTCAAAATTTTAAATTTCAGTCAAATTCTTGAAGGAGAGGGTAAGTGGTGAATATTTGGTAATGTTTTTTGTTTTTTAAAAGCATAAAATTATTTTTAAATATTGTTTTCATTTTTATTATTTTTTTTCTTTTTAATTATATATCTCTTTTAGTATTAAGTCAGATGACAAACAGTATTGCGATGGGAGTGTACCATGATTAATTAAATCAACATTTTCCAAAAGAAAATTAAGCCACAATGCTTTGTCCTTTCCATGAACCATCCTGAGTAAGACGGCTTCAATCTTAGATTGTTTATTATTCAGGTCAAATCAATTAATAAATTGCGTGAGATCAGCAATTATTAAAATAAATTAAATCAAAGAAATTTAACATAAAAATGTCAAATGCGGTAATATTTATAAAATAAAAAAATATTTATAAATTATTGTGTACGGAAGTGATGATATTTATTTATTTAAGGGGGAAGGAGACTGAGTCTGACAAGGGAAGTTGGGCCGTGGCCCAATCCCGAGTCACGCACGCTTTCTCTTAAGGCACAGAGTCTTCCGTCTACTTTTCTCACTAAAACTTCTGAGGGATGCGCAGAGGGCAAAAGAGAGGAGGAGATATATCTTAATATTTAATAATAATAATAATAAGAAGGAAAAAACAATAGTTGTGTTTTTTGGGGTTCGCTATTATTACTGGCTTTGATGTAGGGAGAAAGGAAGAGGGTGAGAGGGTGTAAAGAGCAGGTGAGAGGGGGTTCAGTTTGGTGATGGTGTTGTGGGCACTTGGTGATGCCAAGGGCATAGAGGTAATTCCATTTTGTTTGTTGTTGATGATCTTCTTCTCGGGTGGTGATGGTAGGAGGAGCTGGATCGTCTTCGCCCAAGGTAGCAGCGGCGGCGGTGGAGGTAGTGGCGGGAGGAGCGTCGGCCTCATCGGCGGAGGGGGCGGGTTCTGGGCGTCTACGGCGCCTTCCAATGTTGGAATAGCCATCGCCGTGACGGCCATGGCCGGTCTCGCCTTGGCCGCCACTGTCGTCTACACTCGTAGGTAAAGCAACCCTAAATTTCTTCTTCATCATCATCTACACCAACGAAACCAAACGAAACCCTAGAAATTTGTAGGTAGATATGCTCACACAACAGAAACCCTTTATGAGAGCCCTCCGGCGAAGTATCACTTCTTCACCGTCATCATCGTCAAATTCTTCTTCACCGTCATCCTCGTCATCGTCATCGTGGATTCATTTGCGAACGGTTCTCTTAGTCGTTGCTTCCTCCTCACCAGTCTCCACTGATAGGTGAGTCCCTCTGTCCTCTTCGTTCCTCTGCTTTTACATTTAGGCTCCGGTTGCTTCCACAGAAAAAAAAGAATAGAAGAGAAAATTTCTGTGCAGTTAATTGCCAGAAAAAGAAAAAAAGTCCTCGAATCTGAGATTTATCTTTGTCTCGGAGAATTTTTTTTTCCACTGAATTATTTTTGGTACTTTAGATTCTTTATTTGCTCTTCAGATCCGGATCTGGAAGTTTCCAATTGATTTCGCCTTCTGTCAGTTGCCTTCTCAACGTAGGGATGCCCTCTACGGAGCTTCCTCCAGATTTTGACTTTGCTTGTTGCTTGCGTCAGTTCTTTGTGAGCGTGAATTTGGTGGGCTTGGAGGGTGTTTTCATTATTTAAGATAAAAATAATTGATTCTCCTCCAAATTTTGACTCTGTTTGCTGCTTGCCTTAGTTCTTTGTGAGTCTGAATCCGCTGGGCTTGGAGGGAGGCTGCCTCCGTTATTTAAGAACAAAATAGTTGATGAATTGGAACTGATCTCTAACGGTGTGCTCCTTTTGTTTTTTTGAAATTTTTGGGTTGAGAATGTGTACCTAGAAGACAAATTGTTTGACAGAGGTTTATCTCTGCATGATCCGGCTTCTAGAAACCCTTATCCATTCCTGAATCCCAGGTTCTTTACTGAAGAATGACTCCAATGCATAGTATTAGCACCTCAACCTAGGTTTCCTGCTAAGCCATGGCAACTTTCCCTTTGCTGATAAAGCTTGGAATTTCATTGTTCCGCACCAACATTTTTTTCTGTTGTTACACAGGATACATGCTATCCTCATTATTTTAGCTAAAGTTGGAGCATTTAGGAAGCTAATGGAAACTGATTATTCATCCTTTGTTCTTTCTTCATCCCCCTTCGCCCTGGGACACGTCTTATTTAGTTTGGTTGAATTTTTCACATCAACCATTTTGGTCTTTATAATTCACACATAATGGAAAATTTGGATTTGCTAACATCAAAGTCACTGTCTTTTGTTTGTGCATCAGTGATTCAGTTTGAATTGTTACTGGCACTTTTGTTTGTAAATTATATATTTTGTTTCTGCATTTCAGAGGCACTCTTAAATCACCATGGTCTCGCCGGAGAAGAAAACATGCCCTCCTGGCCAAACAATGGAAGAGTCTTTTTACGCCAGATGGAAAATTCACTGATGGTGGAGTTAAGTTTCTGAAGAAAGTTAGAAGCGGAGTATGTTTTCATTCCCGTTGAACTATATGTTTACTATCCTATGAATTTTAATGCCCCATAATCTTATTACTTCCATTGGAGTTCTTATTTCTGATATACCTGATGCAGGGTGTTGATCCAAGTATTAGAGTGGAGGTTTGGCCATTCCTCCTTGGAGTGTAAGCATTTTCATCCTTATATATGTCCATGTGTGTGAATAAACTGATTTGCAAGCTCGCTATTCTTTTTTTTTTTTTTTTCAATGGGAATCTGCCCTAACAACTTCCAAATGCCTTCAAAGCAAACGCCAGGTGATATGAGCCCACCCTTTACCATATGGTACTTAAACACCTGGGATGCTAAATCTCAGAACATCTAGTTCATTGCCATAGTACATTATCTCTTAGCTACAGCCCAGTGGCTACACCAATTAAATCTTTTAATTTAATTTTCTGTTCATAAACCATAGAATCAGCCTGGTTCCTCTGGCTGTCTTCTGTTGCCATTATCCATGTACTTATGATGTCCTTACACGCATTCTGTTGTTTTTTTCCTTCTCTAATTTGGGTGCTTAGAAATGCTTATTAGTACACCTATTTTAATTTCAATTATCCTTGAATTGTACAGTATGTAGGTCCGTTAGCTTTTGTAACAGGCTGCTAATCATTTGATTACAAATCTACTGTTGTAAAAGAGGAATATGGAGAATGTAAAAGGAGTCGTATATTACTACCAATATTCAAGGACGTGATCATGGCCTTCTTTTGAAAAAAAAAAGTTTGTGCAGTACATCAAATTTATTGTTGGTGCATCATAGACTATTGGGGTCAGCAACTTGCATCCCTAGGAAAAAAGTGATTCACCTTGGCATTAATGTGAACCCCGTGTTGCTGGAATTGCACTTTAAATTTGTACAGTCGTCGTCTGTGCCTTGTCCACACTGTTAGGATTAGCAATGGAAATAGTGTTCCTCAATCATAAGTATTAACTTTTTAATTACATATATAAGGAAGTAATAGCAATTAGCAATATTTCTGTATTCCTGTTTCCGTGTGAGGTTATCTCCACCTTCGCTCATCCGGTGGATTGTTTGATGATTTTAATTGGACCTTTTGTTTTCTCATAAAGCTATTTCATGGCAATAACATTGCAGCCATAATCTTTCTATATGAAAAAACAAAAGATTTCTTGTGCCTGAGTATTGATAGAAAGTTTTTATCCTCTGTTGTTGCTGGGTATTTCTTTATTGACAGATGGCATTAAAAAATATTGATGTTTTAACATAAAGTTGTTTTTTTTTTCCCTCTCCCAACAACAGCTATGATGTGAAGAGTTCCAGGGAAGAGAGAGATTCTATTAGGGCTCAGAAGAGGTATGGCTACTGCATTCACCTATTCACCTCCTTTTATGCCAGATTAATCAGTGATTATAATCTTTCACTTGGTTGAGCAAATGCATTCTGTTTTATTGCTACACTCTAGCTCCCCATATTCCCTCATGCTCAAGAGTTTTGACTTGCATTATTTGTGATGCAGAAAGGAATATGAGAACCTGCGGAAACAGTGCCGACGAATCCTAAAACAGAGTGACACTAGCATTAAGTTGAGGGAAACTACTGGAAGCTGTAGCAACCAGGATAGTGAGGAATTCAGTCAAGTTTTAGATTCTTCTGGCTCAGAAGATGTGGTTAGTGCCAGGTTGTCTCATTCCACCGAGGGAGGGACTCCAGAGGAAGAGGATTCAGTCCACCCAGTCTGCAATGTAGGCCCTCAAACTTCAGACTCATTATTGGAAGGGGATGGTGAAAAGAG
Source organism: Vitis vinifera (assembly GCF_030704535.1). Lineage (NCBI taxonomy): Eukaryota > Viridiplantae > Streptophyta > Magnoliopsida > Vitales > Vitaceae > Vitis > Vitis vinifera. The sequence goes on along the minus strand of NC_081806.1, from coordinate 2,012,666 downwards.
TGGACTTACCTGTGAAGATGCCTCTGCTAGTTACTCGGACTCATCTGATTCTGACTCCTCTGGAGAAATTGACAGCATACCTCTCTTTGCTGCTGAAGGAACTGAAGAAAATGATCTTGGTGATCATGCTAAGGAGAATTCCTCTCCGTCTGAGACAGAAAGTGGCTCCAAACTCCGCATGAATGAAGATTTTGCAACATGGCAGAGGATCATCCGCCTTGATGCTGTGCGAGCGAATGCTGAATGGATCATTTATTCACCATCTCAGGCTGCTGTGTCAGAGATCAAGGCACGGAGATTTGCAGAGAGTGTTGGATTGAAGGATTATGATCACCTGGAGCCATGCAGGATTTTCCATGCTGCTCGCTTAGTTGCCATTCTAGAAGCCTATGCACTCTATGATTCAGAAATTGGTTACTGCCAAGGGATGAGTGATTTACTCTCCCCGATAATTTCGGTGATGGAGGAGGACCATGATGCCTTCTGGTGCTTTGTAGGTTATATGAAGAAAGCTCGGCATAACTTCCGGCTTGATGAGGTGGGGATTCGAAGACAACTGAGCATCGTGTCCAAGATTATTAAGTGCAAGGATTCTCATCTCTATAGGCACCTGGAGAAGCTTCAGGCAGAGGATTGCTTTTTCGTATACAGAATGGTGGTTGTTCTCTTTAGGAGGGAGTTAAGCTTTGAGCAGACGCTTTGCCTCTGGGAGGTGATGTGGGCAGATCAGGCTGCAGTCAGGGCCGGGATTGCCAAGTCTACTTGGGGAAGAATAAGGCTAAGAGCCCCGCCCACTGACGACCTGCTCCTTTATGCAATAGCCGCCTGTGTGCTGCAAAGAAGGAAGCTGATCATAGAGAAGTACAGCAGTATGGATGAGATCATAAGGGAGTGCAACAGCATGGCAGGACATCTCGATGTTTGGAAGCTTCTAGATGATGCCCATGATTTGGTGGTGACCCTCCATGACAAAGTTTAGAAAGCCCCTTCAACCAAGGGTTTCGCTCTCAGGTTCTTTCTCTGTTACCCATCCCTTTTTCCTTTTCAGTTGTTCTTGCTCCATTTCCTGGGAGCCCTTCAATTCTTAGGGAATCATAATTTTACTGCACCCCTTCATAGGCAATTCCTGTGTCGAGTAAATTATGGGATGCATGATGTAATTTGCCCACACTCTGGGCTCATTTGAGCGATCATGATGTATCAACCTGCACTCACTGCTCATTTGAGTGATGGTGGCAACCCTGCAACACTAGCTATTTACAATGATATATAACTTGTCTCCTGTTTTTCTCAATATTCATGGATCAAGATACAGATAATATGGCCCATTTTGCATACATAATATGGAGGGCAGGAGCTCATCTTGCTGTTGACATATTACATTTCACTTTCTCAACGATTATGCCGAATCCATTTAACAGATAGACATTTCTCCCAACAGGAGGAGCAAAGCTCTGGTGCTATGTCCTACAATGAAATCTGGTGTCAATTTCTAATAGTGTTAATACCAGTTATATTCTTATGAATTCTCTACTCATGGGATTATGAATCAATCAACTCACAAATCACAATTAGCATACCTATGACAAGCGCTGCCAGTTACCCAGAATTTCCCCCCTTTTTCATTCTAATATTTGCTTCCCTCATCAAAATTTAAGCTTGGATTTAACTTGGTTTTCATTTGTTTCATCTACCTAAACGTAGATGTTGAGAACATTCATTGATCACATACTATAACTAGATTGCCCATTTCAATCTTGAAAAGTTAGGAGCTAAAGAAAAAATAAGAAAAATAAAAAACAAAAAAGAAGAAATGGGAGAAAATCGAAAAATAAAAAAGCCATTGGAATTATCAAGGGTGGAAGAAAACCGGCAAAAAATAAACCCTATTGGAATTAATAAGGGTATGTTCATGTTGAAAGCATTTAAAAATTTGGTTTTTAAAAAATAGTTTTTGAGAATAATTTTAGAAATAGTTTTTAATTATTTTAAAAAATAAAATTATGTTCTAATTTGAGAGGCGAAAAATAATTTTTTTTGGACGAACTACTGCAATATAAAATTTGGTGAAGTATTAAATTGTTCCTCATAATATTTCATAAAAAAAATAAAAAAAATCTAATTATACATATATATTTGTTCTTAAAAAAATACCTATTTTGAGAATGGATTTTTAAAAAAACCATTTTTTAATCACAAAATTGATAAATATGTTTTAAAGTTAAAAAATTTATTTATTTATTTATTTTGAAGAACAAATTTGCTTAATATTTTTTCAAAGTTTAAAAACCATTTTTTTATTCTAATAATCAGGTTTCCAAAGAAAGAAACCTTTCAAATTCATTTATTTTATATATATTTTTAATACGAACAACTTTTAATTTAAAATGATAGATTTTTAATAATTTTTATTGTATTTATTTTTTTTATAGTAATCTAAATTTGGAAATGGAAAAGGGAAAATGAACAAAATAAATAAATAAATTAAAGACGCTTCTCAGGGCCAAAGGCTATTTTACAAATTGGGACCATAAAGATTGTCTGGGCAATAGTAATTTTGGTTCTCCCATTTTCTGAGTGCACCTCACTACATTTACAGATCTCTCCTGTTTTGGTCTTAGAAATTTCAGCTCTCTCTCGATCCTCGTCGTCTCCTTCATCTCTGGGGTCAAACCCTAGCCTCTGGCAATGGCTTCACCCTCCGACGAATCGGAATTGCAGAACGGAGGAGGCGAAGCAGCACCTGAATCAGTGCCAGAACCAAAAGTGGGGGTAAATACCGAGGCAGAAGCCAAGGTCGATGGAGATCCCGAGCAGACCGTGATCCAATCGAATGACGCCGACAATACACCGTCCGCCGAACAATCTGCAAAACCGGAGCTGCAAAAAGACGAAGGAAGCCAAACATTCACGATGAGAGAACTGTTGAGTGAATTGAAGGATGGTGAAGGAAACTCTGCTGCCCGAGAGGGCGAGACGCATGATGCGAGTCATCATTACAGGTAAGCTTTCGGATTTTTCTCAATTATCTCTGAAGAACTCTTGATTTCGGCTTTTGTAGCCGAATTTAGCTCGTAAAATGAACTGATGCTTGGAAACCTACCGAAACTGCTTTGTTTTGCGTAGTGATGGTAGATCTTTGAGAGAAGGAGATTGAATTATTTACATCGTTTTTTATCAATGCCAACTCGCCTTCAAATCGTGTTTTGTTTTCTTTCTTTATTTTTGTTTTTGTTTTATTTTTTGGTAAGCTCGAAAACACTACTCGGTGTTTGAGTATTTGGATTACGCTTGAGATTTGGAGTTTGACGATTTTCCTCAAAATACCCGATGACCTCCTTTTGATGCTGTGAAGTTCAAAGCATTGTAAGGGATTCTATGCATTTTCCTGCTCTCTTTGCCTTGAACTCGATAATCTATTTAAGTGAGAAGGGGATTTGGCATTTTATGCTCACAAAATTGAATACAACCATCTCTTAGTCTTGCAGCAATATGTCTGAACCTTGTAACCTACTGTAGGACAATAACCTGTCTTTGAATCCTTATGCTATACATTACAGAACTAGTTCAAGAACCTTCCTTTATTACATTCCAGCCTATTTATGATGATGAAAGAACCAGTGTCTGCATTGGATCTATGACACTCCGGTCTATGCTTCTCAGTCCTATCTTAACCTGCCTTGTAGATTGAACTGTATGCTATTCGGTCTGGTTCCTTTTGCTTGTGTCTATTGTTAATTGCACCACCATCATCATCTCTGTTAGGTGGATTTGTTCCGTTCTATGCTTCTCAGTCCTATCTCAACCTGCCTTGTAGATCAAACCATATGCTATTCATTCTGGTTCCTTATGCTTGTGTCTATTGTTAATTGTACCACCACCATCATCTCTGTTAGGTGGATTTGTTCTTCAGCCTTAGGTCATTATATTTTTTATTTGTAAACTATTGCATTATAGTTCTCTCATATTTCTGTGTATATTTATTTATACAGAAATAAATTTGATAATTTGATAATCTTGATTAGCTTAGGAGAGATATACACTCATTGTCATAATTCCTTTTAAAGTGTTATGATGTCCCTTCTTTTATGATTGTGTGTTTTACTTCTAGAGGATCTTAGTTTTTTCCACTTATTGCTTTTGAATGTTTCAGTTCAGAAAGCACACAACAGCAACATCATATCGACCATAATGATCCTGCCATGGACTTGATCAATAGTGTCACAGGTGTTGATGAGGAGGGCAGGTCTCGCCAACGAATTCTTGCATTTGCTGCCAGAAGGTATGGCTATCTTATTCCGTATTTCTCAATTATCAACTTGGCTGGTGTTCTAAGTAATTCTTTTCTTTTCAAGTTCCATTGCCAAAAGTTTCATAGTTATCTGCATGATCAGTGTTACACAACATTCTTCGCATTGTTTTTGTAACCACTAGATTTTATTTAAGATTTGAGATCCTTCAATAAGCAAAGCTATCAGCCACTCTTCAATAAGTTGTGATTTTCCACCTTACTTTCAGCCATTCTATTGCCATTGCTGTACAATGATAGATGTTGTATCTAGTGTTTGATTCACTTTGATTGCTTCCATCTTATTGCAGTTAGAGGGAATACCTCTTAACTATTTACCGTTTTAACATTCTTACTTTTCCAACTTTATTAATCTTCTTAAACTATATCCCAGTTCATTGGGGGTGTAGTGCATGATTACATGGATCCTGGCCTATAGAGATATACCCTTCATCAATAGGTCTCAGATTTTTTCCGCACTACATCTATGTCCTTTTCATTATACCTTGTTGTTTTAGACTGCATGCATTGAAAATTAAAGAAGTTGATCTCTCACATCTATATGAATACTAGCACTTGCCGTAAAGGTAGTTTTGGTCTTTTCTTTTCCCCTCATTTTTTCTTTTATTTATTTCTTTATTTATTTTTTGAGGGTAGGGGGAAGGAGCATAAACAAATTGTATGCTTATTTGGCACTCATTTAATTATAGCTTTTGAGAGTCTCCTTAGTAGCATAAGCAATTAGATTTTTTAAGAATGGCATTATTGGCCTGTGGTATTGTTCAGAAGATGCATCAATGTTAACACATTTTAAAATTTGATAATATGAACTCTAGCAAATCCTCTCTTCATTTGAAATAAAAATAAAAATATTCACTATTTTTTCTAGCAACAGACAAGTTGCTTCTTGTGTCAGCTTTCAATATTATAGTGATTATTGCTTCTTATATTGACTTTAGATATTTGTAGTGATCACATTTTACGGTTTGTGGATGTGTTTACATTTGAGCATGCCTTCTATATTTATATTCAAGGCTTTTATTTGTCTATGTATTTTGAATTCCAGCGTGGTATTGAAATATATCTCCTCCTTCCTGCTCAAGCATTCAAATTATTAGAGTTTGCAAAAAAAGAAGCCTTGTGCATGTATTTTTCCTTCATGGTCTCTTGTTTAAACTTATTTGTCTTTGTTCTTATCTTTTAATTAATACAATAGAATTTGCAACCTTTTAAAAGTTTATTCTGACCAACATGGATGGAAATATTGGATTGGTATCTTAGGCTTAATGTTTCCATGACCATTCCTTGGCGGCATTCTACAGGTATGCTAGTGCAATAGAGAGAAATTCGGAAGACTATGATGCACTTTACAATTGGGCGTTGGTTCTCCAGGTGCAATTTCATTTTCTCATATACTGACTGGTTCTGTCGATTCTCATAATATTGATATCTTTTGGCATCCTTTTATATAAAATTTCAACCTTATTGTTTTGATGTTCTACAATTTAATCAATTATCTGCAGTAGATTTATTACCATGATTGCATTTTGGCTTCAGCCCTGAAAATGTATTCTTGTAAAATGTGATTCACTTGATTGTGGATGAGAAAATTGGGTGCATAACACAAAACAGCATTTCTCTGGAAGACAAGCCTGATAGGGTGCTGGAGACAATCAAAACCACATTTTGGCCCCAAAAAGGGTTACAAAGTCTATTACAGTCGTCTCCAGACACCACGTCAGATACATACCCTTTTAGGCAATTAAAATTTTCAATTTAATTTTTTATTCTAAATTTGGTTGTCCGCCAATAATCATGTGCATTGAAAATGTTTAAATATATATATAAGTAAGAAAAGTAATGTATTACGGAGATGCGCTAAAATAGCGACTCAAAATGTATAGAAATAGAAAGGGAAATACTCAACCCCTTACAAGTGAAACAAAAAACTGTCTGTATCTCACAATAGAAACATTCAGTATGAAACTGCAATCCTGAGCATGTTGAAAAATTGTGACATGCGTCAAAGTGCATTTGTTCTGTCCATATGATCTTGATTAGAAACGATCCAATCAAGATGTACAGTGAGGATCCTATTCATACACTTCTTGACAAATATAATCTGTTACGTTATTCTTAGCGGTTATTCTTTTTTTTTTGATGGATTATTCTAAGTGGTTATCCTATTTTGGGTAATGAAGAACTTATTTCTTAACTCTTGGGTTCAACAATTATATATAACTTAAGCGATAGAATAAAAGCTTTTCTCTTCTTTATTAACTGATTTATGTATTGGATTCCACTGGACCCATGGTTGAGAACTAATGATTGGCTATGTCTACAAAGATGTTGGATTTACTCATGGTGATCAATTTTTTTTATGCAGGAAAGTGCAGATAATGTGGGTCCTGATTCTAGTTCACCTTCTAAAGATGCATTGCTTGAGGAGGCTTGTAAAAAATATGATGAGGCCACCCGTCTTTGCCCCACACTTCATGATGTATGTGTGCATTTCCATTCTTAGATTATTTTGTTGAATGTTTGGGCAATTGAGGATATCTAAAGGAATGGCTATACCAAGCATGATCATCATGGAACATCCATGCTGGAGATCAAACTAAAAAATAAGGATCCTAAGAGTTTTCTGAGTGATTAGGCCACAGTCTGTGAATGTATATACATAGGTAGTTTGGGCAAAAGTCAAGGCATCAAGTATGTTAAGGGAAGGGAGAGCTAAAGGGTATTCATAGGTGCATGCACTTACTCTGAAGTTCCATGTACCAGAAAATAACAAAACATAAAATAAAATAAAATCAGTGTGAGTTTGTAACCTGAGGGGAGACTTTAAAGTGCCGGGACATTGGTTCCAAGCCAAGAGCTGGGCCATGTGGGCCCTACAGAAGGGGAGGTCTTGTTGTTCCTTCATGATAGGTTGCTGTATGAGGGTCACAGAGCAGTATAAACTCATGCTCTTCAAATGTTGAAAAGGTGTCAGACTAGTGGTACCCCAGCCCTTCAAATGTTGTCTGGCTTCAGAGAGCAGCAAACCCTTCATGCTCTGGCTGGTGGAAAGATACAGAGCTAGGAAGTGCTTCAAATGCTGGCTGCTTCACAGTGCAACAAAAACCTCATGCTCTTGGCAGGGAAAGTCAATGAACTGGTGTTACCTGGGCGTTTCAAATGCCTTATAGGCTGACTCTGGTTGGCCCATCATCATTTGAAAGGGGGGAAAAGAAAATGAAAAAAGGAAGGAGTTTAAGAAGGGAACCTTGCAATTTTCACATCAAGCAGATTATAAATGAATTGTAAATGTTTCATAATATAAGCTCTTCTCACGATCAAGTGGTATTTTTACCTTATGGCAGGCTTTTTATAATTGGGCTATAGCAATATCTGATCGGGCAAAAATGCGGGGTCGTACTAAGGAGGCTGAAGAATTATGGAAGCAGGTTTGACCCAAATTACTTTTCTTTCTCTAGTAATACTGGATTCTTTATGTCCTTAGATTTTAAATGTCTTTGGTTGTCATGTGGCTATATGCTCAAATGCTGTTGTAAATGCTTCTAAACATGATCCAAAGTTTCAGTTGCTGTACATTTGAATTTTTTCTTTTCCTATCAAAGAAAAGTTTAATTTAGAGCATATTTTAAAAGGCATGCTTTATGCACGGCTAGACTCAAGGCACAACCACTCCTTAGTCATAGGGCCTTGCTTGCCATGATATGTGCCTTATTGAAGAGGCACGCCTTATCAACTTTAGTCTTCCTTCTTAAACACTTTTATTCTTAGAATTTCTAATTGTATTTTGAAATTTATATAATTTCATTACTTTATTTCATTCTCTTTTAAATGTTTGGAATCTTCAAATAAAAATTGGATTATATTTTGAATCATATTTTATAAAATTGATATGCATTTCATTTCACTTAACTCAGGCTTGTGCTTTGAGTTGTGCCTTGCGCCTATGTTGTAGGAGACTTTTGTGCCTTAGGTGTGCCTTGCTCCTTTTAAAACTATGATTTAGAGGTTCTTTTATTTTATTTTATTTTTAAACTCTAGAAATGTTAGTGATGTAAAAGTGTTTCAGAATACAATGGCATGGAATTATAAAAAGCTAGAAGTGGTAAGAAACATTTGGAAAATTAAAACAAGATATTGTTACATGCAAAAAGATTCTGTAGTGGTGAACTAGAGTGTGTTGAATTCTGATATCTCTTATATGGTAATAGATGGTTTGACTTGCTTAGTGCTCCTGCTTATATTTCAGAATTGTTTGGCTTGCTTTAATCATTAATTACATGTGAATTGATTATAAAGCTCCCTTCTTTTCTTTTTTGGTGATTTCCAACCTTCCTTTTACATAATGGCTCTTGATGGGAACAAGTTCCCATCTTTTTCACTGATGTAGTGTATGATGCAGTGATTGTTTTTCTGCAAGCTCTTTAAATTATAATTGCCCAATAATCTTTTGCTGAGAAAAGACAATTTTGGAAACACTAATTCACATCTTATTCTTTTCACCCTGCAGGCAACTAGAAACTATGAAAAAGCTGTTCAACTCAATTGGAACAGTCCCCAGGTATGGTTTAGAATCTTGTCATTTCCTCTGAACTTTGAATTTTACTTACAGCATTCTTTTCCTTTCTTCTTCCTTTTCAATCTCTTTCCTTTTTCCTTGACTTCTTACATAGGAATCCTTGCATGATGCTTTGTTTGAGGACATTTTCTTTATAAGTTAGAGAAACTATTGAAACTGCAAGAAATGGCACAAACCCTGAGCACACGAAATATATAGAATCCCTCAAGGAAGATGATTTTGATTGAGAACAAAATAAGTTGATTTGTATTTTTATTTTCAACTACTAATATAAATTGAAATATATTGCAGGCACTAAACAATTGGGGACTTGCTCTCCAGGTACTTTTAGTAGCATGGTTGCTTGCAAAGCCCACTTTTTTTTTTTTTTTTCTTTTATAATTAATTTCCAGTCTGGGAGTTCTCTTCATGAATTTTTATTTTGTAATTCTTGAAATTTTGTATTGCCTGAGGTGATGATGGGAAGCTTGATTCAATTTGATGCTTTAAATATGCAATTTAGGAACTCAGTGCTATTGTTCCTGTGCGAGAAAAGCAGACGATTGTAAGAACAGCAATTAGCAAGGTACAAATTTAACTCAGAGACATACAGTGCTTGGATGAATATACAGGAACAAGCATTAAAATAATTATAATTTTAGTTGAATGTTCTATTCTTTTGATACCTTTCACCTTGTCATATTGCAGTTCCGAGCAGCAATACAGTTGCAATTTGATTTCCATAGAGCAATTTACAACCTTGGTACTGTTCTGGTGGGTTTGCTAGTAATCTTGTCCTTGCATTATTTTTATGGCATGATATATCCTTTTGAATACAGAATTCTTTGCAGTATCTACTTGGTTGGGTCACGTGAAATACCATATGATCTTACCTTATCATCACATGTCAATTGAATGAAATAAATTGATTTCATCTTATTATTTACAGTACGGATTAGCAGAGGATACATTAAGGGCTGGGGCGATAGTAGATAAAGAAGTTTCCCCTAATGAGTTGTATAGCCAATCTGCTATCTACATTGCAGCTGCTCATGCATTGAAACCAAATTACTCAGTAAGAAACCTCTTCTCTGTGTGTGTGTGTTGAAAGATCAAACTAAGGATGTGAAAATGAACGGGAAAGAATTAATAGTCTTTAGTTTTCCATGTGCTTATCAAGAATGAATTAGATATATTAAAGCTTATGAATGACTTCAAACACTTAACCCATAACTTTTAATATTCTGATGCGGAATTTGATTTCATATTTGAGTTTTAAAATTCTCATTTGATGTTTGTTCTTTACAGGTTTATCGTAGTGCCTTAAGACTTGTGCGATCCATGGTCAGTTCTTATCTTGTTAAATCATTATGAAAGTGTTTTTCTTCATTATCCATATTTTCCCATAAACCTTGTTTACTCAGTCATGGCAGACATTTTTCTTCTCAAACTTTCTTCAAATATTACGCTCAAATAATTTTTGTGACTCATTAAACACTATGATAAATTGATCTTCTAAATTTATTCAATGCCCCATCAATTATATTTAAGAGAAAACTCTGGCTACCTCCCTTGAGATTTCTGATATAAAATTGGCCTCTCCTAAGGTTTTGAATTAATACCCTATCCCCTCTGTGTTTTCATGTGGTGAAAGCACTTGATGATGGGTCACTCACTGGTAGTTGATGTTTCATGTAATGTAATCACATAATTTTTCATAGCAATGGGCAATGGGAACAATTGGACGCAAAACAAATGTTTATCAGGACAGATCATCACTACATTGGTCCCCCATATAGTAAGTTCTCAACACTAAATATTGCCAGGATGATAGGATACTCAACGATCCAATTTGGAAACTTCTTAGCATTTTTTCCTAAAAATTAATGTACCAATAACAATCTCAAAAACAAACAGTTATGAACCATTTATTGATCTTTATTTTTGGTTGTCATAAACTTCTTTTGGTAGGATTCCTTAATTTTTGGGCTTTGATCTTCTTGCAAGTGGATGTTAAAGGGGTATGATAATCATCGAATCTGCATCCAGTTTGAGATTTATGAAACCTCCATTAGTCTATAACTTCATACCATGTCAGATTGCATGTGGAGAAAAAGTATTTGATCACCTATAATAATGGCTTTGTGCAAACCATCTTACCTTTTTCTGACGTTCTGATGTGGCATTAACTATGACCATCTTTTCTGGACTTTCACATTTTATTTGGACCCCATAGTCATCAGATTATTCACCCAGCATGAAAAGCTGAGAGAGGAATATTATTAAAAGCATGGAGGGAGGTTAATGTTATTGCAGAATCCTCAAGGGAGCTAAATTTCTTTTCAGAAAGCTTAGGGGATGTTGTTGTTTTCAGTCCCTACCATATGCCTATGTGATTTCCCCTATGTTTCATTATATAAAATAAAATGAAACTGAACTGAGCTCAGCTTGATAACCTACCATACTATGCTTTCTGACAACCTGACATTCTGTAATCTTGTATTAATGATTTTAATGTTAGTGTCTGTTTATGTAGTAGCTGCCAGTTTTTGGGGTTTGGAATTCAGCATGATTAACTTTGTATTGATATCACTATCAATTGATTCTCTAAGCACCTTGTGCTACAAGAAAACTTATGCTTAATAGAGAAGAAACATACCCAAAGTTATGCTTGATATAGAAAAACCATACCCAACCCTGCACTGATCCTCAGGTCCATCCGACATTTTCTACCCCTCCCTCATTCCTTATTTATTAGTTTCAATTCATAATGGGTAGACGTAACCTACCTAAAAGTATGGACAAATTACACGGTCCACAAGGTAGCAGTCGCTGTCATGGTTGTATGCATCCTTAATGTGGCAGGTTGGTTAATCATTGTTCATATTATTACTCTGACTGAACTTACCTGTTGACAGCTCCCATTGCCCTATCTCAAGGTTGGATATCTCGCTGCACCACCTGCGGGGAATCCAGTTGCACCTCATGGTGACTGGAAACGTACACAGTTTGTTTTGAACCATGAAGGGCTTCAACAGGTATTTGCTACCCTTTAACTGGTATCATAAACTAATAGCAAATAGACCTGAGTTTGCCCTTCCATTGTAAGAATTGATACTAAAAAAAATTGGGAATTCTTTCCTCTAGAAATAATTTCCAGTATTTTAGGTCATAAAATTACATTAACATAGCCTTAGGATGGATCTTGGAGATTATTACTTTATCAGATATGTGCCCCTACTAACTTACACAATTTACATCCATAATGATTTTGTTGCATCTTTATTTTGTATTTTTTTTTCCTAGGCCATCCCTGTTGATAGCATTAACTTAGTATTTTTTTATAATTTTAATTTTACTAGTAGCTAAAATTGTTGGATACATTATAAAAAAAAAAGAAAAAAAAAAGGAAAAACAAGGGTTTTAGTGATGTTTCTTTTGGCTGTATATCTGATTTTAGATGACCTTTCCATTGGACAAGAATCAGAGAATTTCCCTCGTCCCTCCACAAGCTTAAACAATTAAGTTGTCTAACAAAACTTAAGTAACTTTAACACCTTTAGAAGTAATTGCAAATCTAGAGTTCTTGGTTGATCAAAAGAACCATTCTTTTGGTCCCTGATAATCAGTAAGATTGAAAATGAGGATAGGATGATGTCCTTCCCTCTCAATAGCTCCAAGACAAGCATTAAAATCAATAGTGTTGTCTTGTAGGGACCCGCACATGTTAACTTCTCTAATAGATTGCCTTTAGGAAACATCTTCAGTCAAATGTAAAATTAAAATCAGCAAAATGTAAATCAACCCTCTATAGGTTTCATTACAAGGAATGAACTTTGATTGACAAGCTTCATAAATCTCAAATATATTGAGTGAATCCCTCGGCCTAAATGCTGGTCATGTGCTTCAGGAGGCAAATAAAATACCTTTTGATAAGGCAGTGAGGTTGTTTGCGATCTTCAGTAGAGTAGATTTCTAACGAGATTTCTTCTCTACATTATTCAGTGTGTTTTCATGTTTGGAGGAACATCAATACCTACACAACCACACAGTTAGGTGTAAGAGTGGCTGAACCTTCCTTCCTTCTTCTGAACACTTATTCTTCTGTGCAGCTCAACAAGGTTGAGCAAAAACAGACACCGCAAACTCTTTCTGGCAGGTCAGGAGATGCAGTTCATATTGATAAAGCAGCCATCAAAGTCGATGTTCCAGATATTGTTTCTGTATCAGCATGTGCTGATCTGACTTTACCAGCAGGTGCAGGCCTCTGCATTGATACAATTCATGGACCAGTTTTCTTGGTAAGCATATTAGTCATTGTTCACTCCAGAATTATTCTATGAACATCTAAGTTCAAATTTTATTGTTAGATGAAGAAGGGTCTTGCCCAGTGCTTGCTCATTCTGATTATTGGTACTATGGTACATCTATCTGGTTGACTGCAGCACGGCTTTTGACCCTAAGCATGAAAAGGGATAAGTCAATCCAATTCTACTGATGGTTGAGGCTTGTGCACTTGGATCTCTTCACCTTTTTGCTTTATAAAACACTATCTCCTAATTATGTACCTGTGAATGCTGAACCCCCATTAGAATTATTAAATGGTTAGAACAAAAATACGAAAAGCAAACCATTCTTTTGGAATCTTAATATGGGCATGGAATCTTCAATCTCTAATGCAATTAATTGCAGCTGGATATTTTTTGTTGTGCTGCTGGGGATTTTAATGGAGCAGGCACCAATTAAATGACTGCTGACCATGATGTCAGGATCAGGATGTATCTTGCCTTTCTGTTCAATTTTCATTTCTGGTCAACCTGACATGAAAAGTTTTGGATTAGGACTGGATCTTCCTGACCAAGAAGTAACGGGTTCTTTATCCTATATGAATGAACAAAACATGGACACTTATAATATGAGGATGAAGTTATAGATATTCAATAGAAGGGAATTAGGCCATGTTAAGTCCTTACACCTTCCATAAATGTACTTGCATATATTTAGGCAACTAAGATATCTGCTTCTTGCTATTCTTAATAAAGCCAATATGTTATCCCATTGCATTCTTAAAAGTTAAAAAGATGGCTGGAGGAACTGCTATTTCCCTTACCAATATGCAAATGTATAGGTTGGTGTGAACAATTATCATTTTAATAGTTCTATCTTTCCTCGATGAATCATATTAGTTGTTATTTTCTGGACAAGAAAGAAACACAGTTTCCTTATATAAATAATTTTATTAATGAGTGATTTCCGCATAATGATTCCTCAGGTTGCTGATTCATGGGAATCCTTGGATGGATGGTTTGATGCAATTCGTTTAGTTTACACAATTTTTGCTCGAGGTAAAAGCGATGTGTTGGCAGGTATTATAACTGGCTGACATTTTCTCTTCTCATGTGTATTGCCAATGGCAATAGTTTTGTGGAGATAGATTTCGGGTTTATGAATTCAGATTTGGTTGTTCAAATAAAATTAGTGTATATTATGAATTTTGGTTTTATAACGTCATGTAATTTGAAATGTGCTTCAGTCGGTATGGTGGTATTTAGACCATTTCCCATCATATTGCATTTTCCTAGTTTTTTTTTTTTTGGTTCTATTATCAGAATTTTCCTAGTTTATCTTACAACATGGAGACCTGAAATGTTGAACTGGATGCTGATCCTCTTATATTTTATTGTTATTCTCTTTATTTTCTACGACTTTGATGCAGGCTTCCACATCTATGCCACCACAAACCGACATATCCATTGAACATTTTTCAGTGTGAGCAAATATTTCCTTCTGATACCTAGTTGCCATATATTTTGTTAAAGCAATTCATTGTACTTGGGTCTATGAAACCATCTACAAAGACTCACCTACACTTCATTAGAAAGTTGTCAAGTCAGCTGTGAGTAGTCGGGTTTAAGGGACCCTGTACCCGCATTTCGGTTTCATTTGACTGCCTACCACCCCATCTGAAAAGAAATATACTTCATTGATTCCTTTGTGTCTGGACCATCTCTTCAGCGCCTTATTTGGACCAAGAAAGTTGGATCTTGATGGGTCTCTATGGAGTCTATACTCTCCCCTTATTAGCTCTGTCATTGGATTTCTGTGTATAAGTTGAAAAAATCGATATTGGTTTGTTAAAATTTTTTATGAAACACAAATAATTTTTATACTAGTTAAAATAGAGTTTATACATTTTCCTATAGTTCTCTCAACAAGGATCCCTTTTTAAAAACTCAAGATTTCCTATTAATTTATTTCTGATATTATGTTAAGTTACAAATTTTTCTAAAAGTTTAAATTTATTAGAAAATAATCTATATTAAGTTTATTTGGGATTTAGCTTTAACATCAACTAAACAAAATAAAAAAAAGTCAATCGGGTTTTAGTTATTTCCCCATAAAAATCTGGTTATTGACAAGGAAGCATCTCAACATTCACCTTAACCCTTTAGAGAATCATTATCATTTTGGAAGTCCAAAGACTTGAAAATGGTGGAAATTACTCTACTTGATCCGTTTTATCTCTGTACCCTTATTTAAGTAGTGAAACCCTAGCTGCTTGAATATCATTCTCTCTCATAGAGAGATATGACAAAAAGAAGATAAGCCATTGCCCAACTATATGGAGTCGGGTTGATCCTCTAATATGACACACCGGTTATTCCATTTGGAGAGTGAAGACCATCGACTGTAGTGCCTTTCCTAAAGCTTTATGACAAAAAGAAGATAAGCCATTGCCCAACTATATGGAGTCGGGTTGATCCTCTAATATGACACACCGGTTATTCCATTTGGAGAGTGAAGACCATCGACTGCAGTGCCTTTCCTAAAGCTTTCATATTGCTGTTGTTCCATCTGGAATCGCAAGAAAAAGGGAAGGAGGACAAATATGGACGAGAGAAAAGGAGGAAAAGGAAACTTGATACAATATTGGGTCCCATGGTTTGGGTAAACCATTTCTTAATACTGAAACATTCATTTGCAGAATAAATTGAATTTGCCGTCACCTGCAACAACCTTTCTTTATGGGAGTTTCCTCTATGAAGCCAAGAACTTCATGCAGATTGGAGGACTGATTTTGGCTAAAGCAAGTATTGATGCCGGATCCACAGCCCTTCTCCACAAATCAAACCAGAAGCCACGGCGGGAACCATTGACTCAGCCTTATTGGTGTCGAGCTTGTGCCACAGAAACACAACCAAAGTCCCTAAGCACATGTCTATAGCGAAGTATGCCCCGACTAGAAATGGCACTGCCATGCACATCGGAAGGGGCATCCATCTCCCGATCTTAGGCGGGCAAAGATCTTTAACCATATTAACTACTACCGCAAAGGCAAAGAAGCTGTAGCAGAGCTGCAAGCAATGCTGTGGCAAAGCTGCCACACCCTCAACCCCTAGGATCGCCATGTTTCTATATATTAGCGCATAAGGAGCTTTGTATTCTCCTTTTGGGTTTCCCACATCAAACGCCCTGTAGAACAGGAAGAAACTGAGAGGAGCCGTGATGCAGCCTATCGCTGTGCCGATGGCCTGGCTCAAGAACATTGCACGAGGAGATGCCATAGTGAAATAGCTCGTTTTGAAATCTTGCATCAGATTGCAAGAAACTGAAGCGACGGATTTGATGATACCACACCCTGCCAGCGCTGCCACCACTCCATTCTCTTTGCCGGACAATGCAGCCAGCATAAACAGTGCCACCTTCCCGTAATTATATGCCATGTTGATGTCTGTTAGACCTGTTCCATACGCGTTACAGAATGCTAGAGATGGAGCCATGATGTAGGCTACAAGAACAAAGTACCATTTTAGCTGCGGAAACATGATTGGAAGCACGGTTACAGAAACAATGGCAAAGACGATGTATCCAGTGACCCCTATCCAGAGGGGAATGTTTTCTCTGATGAAAACTTCATCTTGTTTTAGATCATCAATTACCTTGCTCTGCCCATCTACATCTGTAGAAGGCAAAAACATCTGTTAGACCTTAGGAGTGGTGTTTTTCTCAAAGTTGGTCTGAGCTTGGTGGTTGTACCTATTTTGAGGTTCTGGCGCTGGCGTTGGTGTTGGTGCTTCAGTCTACCGTAGATACTTGTGATCGAAAAAAACACAACCTTGACGAAATTGTAGAGTCCATCACCTAAGATGAGAGAAACTGAGATAAAAACCTGCCAGGAAACATCCCAATTGATCAAATGAGAAGACTAGAGTTCTGTTGGATAACACAGGGAAATTCAGTAGTTCTAAGCTAAGCATATTAAGAGACCTTATAACCATTTAGACTCTTCATACTGCTGTCTGGCAAATTCTTGGGGAACCACTCGCCTTTAAGATTACCGATGAGAGGCCACATTAGCCCCCAAGACAGCACAGCACCAAGAAGCAAAGACAAGTTCACAAGGTGGGAACAGATCATCCCTGCTCCCACATAAGTCATGCTGAAATTGAAGTAGAACCTGCAAAAGCCACATAAAAAATTATCATTCAAAGGCCGGGATCAAAGAAGCAGACAAGGCAGAGAGATGAACAGTGGTATGGAGATATACGTTTGCTTCCAAGCTTGCAATCCAAAACTAGGGAACTGCGAAAATCCACATTCATCTTTCCCTGAGTAAAACCACTGGAAAAACCCCCAAAATAAACTCATGGAGAAGTACTTCATGAACCCCCGAACCTGCTTCCTGCAAAGAAAATTCAGGATTGATCACTATACGATTTGTGATAAACATGAGCAAAAGGGGCCAAAAAAGTATTAGTACTTTGCCAGCTTATCATCTTGGCTATGCAAACCATTGATGAGAACTGCAGTTGCTGTACCACTTGGATACGTCAATCTGTAGTCAATTATCATGACCTGCAGAGCAGCGAGAAGCCCATGAAAAATCTATTTTAAGGGTATGAATAGAAATTACGCTAGGGTTTAGGGTTTTGTTGGGTTATAGAAGAGGGAATCAGTACAGCACACTATATGAATGAAGTTGAGTATTTCATTCTTGATTGCAATAGGTTAATAACTCTCCTAATTAATTTGATTTATGTGGGCAGCGAATCATTGCAAAAGGAAAACAGAAGGGAACTAAATGTATATACCTTTCTGAGAGGAATTAAGACAAAAAGGCCAACAAAACAAACTAGAAAAAGGAAGCCAGTCATCCAGCCAAACCCAGGATCCTTGATACTAGTTGGTGAGTTCCCTTCTGTGTCGATCCCCGCCTGCTCATACGTCTTCCTGTTCAACCCCAGAAGATAAGACCCGAACCCCCCTACAGTCCAAGAATTTCTTTCAAAAAATCCTGAAGACCCGAAACATTCAAACGCAATTGTATACGATTGAAGGTGTATAGCTCATGCAAACCTCCAACAGCAATGCTATAACATGCGACTGAACATGTCTGGATCATAGTGTTCTCTTGGCAGGTGAACGGAGTTGTCGAGAAACCAGTCCTCTGGAGTAGCTTTGTCCATGTCCGGATGAACACAAAGCCGAGAAGGGCAGCGGAGATGTTGAGATGAGGAGTGAGCCCAGCGGTGAGGTTCAGCTTCGTAGCTATCACACTGTACATGCTCCCTATCACAATGCTGGCAATGACTCCCCTTACTGTTATCTGCTTTGTCCATGGAGGTAACCTCTTCACCTCCTCGGCCTTTTCCCACTGTTTCTCCATGCCCTCCTTCTCTATCTCTTTCTGTTCAGTTTCCATGTTCTTGCCTAGATCTTCATTCAACAAAAAAACCCATTTAGATTTCGAAACCACTACAACAATGAAGAAAAGGAAAAATAAAACAATCCTCACCTTGCTATTCTTCTTCTTCCTTGATTGCTTCAATGGAGGAGGTCTAGCTATCCACAGAATCACATGGAAGTCATGAACAAACCTTCCATATATTTCTGTGACCACTTCTTCAAGTTTGTGGGCAAAAACTCATCCATTGAATTGGGGCTCGGTCGTCTTCTTCAACCTGTGTATCGAAACAATTACAAATTCCTTCCGAAGTTAAGATCATCTGGGGCCTGCCGGCCACTCTTCAATTAATACCTCACAACCAAACTCTACACCCTTGCTTGTCGTTAGCTGTATATGAATTTGACATACTCACCTGCAATTCATTAATGCATGCCGGAAATATCAAAAGAAAAAAAAAGATGTGTTTGTATATTCTGTAGTATATATATATATATATAAAAGCCACTGTACTGAACTGCATAGCTTAGATATTAATTATCCTGGATAAGTAATCTGAGCTGTACCGAACTCTATACTTCAGATATTATCCTGTGTAGACAAGCTGATCCAAATTAGCCAGCCACTTGGTTTTTTGTTTTTTCCTGCTTTTTTCTTTTTCAACTTCTTGAGATGGCTATGATAATGTTTCTACAGACCAGAAGATTCTCTCTGTAAAAAATGGGGATCGTGGGATATAGATTTGATCTCTGGGCGGTCTCTGAGCAAAAAAAAAAAAGGTTTCTAGTTGCATGTCTACTTCTGAGAAGTGAAAAAAATTCTTAGGTTGTTTGCATTCTTGATCTTAATTTCTTGTTCATGGAATTGGTGGGGGCTTTTTAGTTTTTTCTACTGAAAGGGGTAGGGTCGGTCCAGTGTCTACTTGCTCCGTTCTACACCCACTTTTCTCCATGTGAAGCAAATGTGAATAAAACAAAATATCATATTGAATCATTGATATCTTTCATCTTTCTGCAAGTTGATTCTTTCTGCAAGTTGGGCGGCTTCAATCCAATGCAATCCGGTCAAAATAAAATTTAGCATATATATAAGTTTAAAAGCCAAAAGTCTTGGAGATGATGGAAGTTGCTTTACTTAATCTGTTTGATCTCTCTATCCTTGTTTAAGTTGTCCAAACCTTGTAACTACTTTGAATCTTGTTAACACGAAACATTACAAAAAAGAAAGAAGTACGTACTTCACTACTAAATTTTGATTTGGATGTGTCTAATCATATGTGCTTAAGTTTACCCTCCAACAGAACACATTAGTTATTCCTTTTGGAGAGAGAAGACTACCTACTACAATGTCTTTTCTACAATATATTTCTTGGATGGTTAACAAATAACCCCATGATCAGAAAGAAGGAAATGGCCATTCACCTTCCAAATGATGCTAGAGGGCGAAAATAGCAGATATTTAACATGATGGGATGCATATTAAATTAATGCACTCAGGCAAGCAGATGACCCTGTTGGTGGAAATTACATTCCATGTGATGGGACACATGAAATATGATTCAACTCCACCCTCATAATTATGGGATGCCAAGGATGTTACCCCTAAATCATGAGTCTATAATCATTTCCTAATGGTGTAGTAATGAGGTATGAGATAAGCAAGGGAATTGAAGTGATATGGCTAATCCGTCAAACCAAACAAATCCTAAAAATTCCTGTAAAAGCCCAAAGGTTGAGCAATGAAATTACATGAGAAAAGAGCTGACACTACCTGATTATCTCTTACTTTATTTATTACCCTCATCTCTAATAACCCCATGACTAACTTAACCTCCAAAAAAGATTGACTAAAGCAACCTCCTTGTTCTAATCAGTCTCTTTCTTTGTTGTAGGGGGGTGAGACTTAGGCAAGCAGGCAAGCCAACTACTCGGCAATATGAGAGGGGATGGTGCAACGAATTAGTGTTGTTTATGGGAAACGAAACAGAAGTTGTGATGCAAACTCATACGAGTAATAGGTGGCGATTAGAAGATCTTTCACCTTCAGTAAAGCTTTAAGAATAAATAACTACAATCAAAAGGAGAATCAATGAGGAGAGGGAGGAGACCTTATAATGCAAGGTTGGAAAAGCTTGCAAATAAAAATGAGATGTTAATTCAAGAAAACAAAATGCTCAGAGGATGATGAGATGACGTCAATCAATAGCTTATGTTCCAACTATTAAGAAGAAGCCACCAATGGGAAAACAAATGGTGAGAAAAAGGAAAAGATTTGAGAGGAATTCTGCTTAGTCTAAGTGCTCATAACTTTGGGTTCAATATGCATATTATGTTTCCTTAACACCCTCCTTTACGTGCGATCTCATACCTGTACGTGAAAAGACAGACAAAATTTGAAATTATATCAAACAAACAAATGAGAAAAATGCAAATTACAGAGATGAGGGTCGAACCCGGGCCTTCTATCAAACTAAGCTTTGATACTATGTTGAACTACTAATTTTTCTAATTACTTAAATAAGATTTAGGTTTAATATACATAACATACTTCCTTAACAATCTCAATACCATTCACGGATGCTTAAGGAAGAGGCCCTTAAATGGCTTATAGTTCCTAAGTTCAACATGTTTAATGGGATTGGTGATCTCCTCAAATATCTTGTATATATGCATTTGGTAAATGATAACAACATGGTAATGCCCCTTAGCAAAGTCTTCCTACTTTGCAAGATAACAACCACCTACTTTGCAAAGTCTTCCCCTTTAGCTTGTTGGGAACAACACTGATTTGACTAATTCAGTAAATGTCAATCTTTGAGGACCTGGAAGCATTGTTCGCCATGCGATACAGCCATTCTATCTGGCAACTGATGGGATTAAGATTCTTTTCCAAGTGTAGAAGGTCGTGGAGGAGTTGAAATGAGCACATCTATAGAACTTTAGCATCAAACTGTCCCAAGTGTAGGGATGCATCACACAAACAATAATGATGGCCTTCTAAGAGGAGCATTTGGACCTCTTTAGGTCGCTCTCCAAGTTGCCCCCCATATAGAAGGGCTATTCTCAAAAGAAAGGAAGTAAACGTCATGTTGGAGAACCTAAAGTCCTAAACCTAAAATTATGAAGTATTGTCCAACAACCAATATGACTAATCCACCAAACCTCAAAGATGCCCGACAAAAGAATCAACGCTGCCCAATTAACTTGACTTTATTTGTTACCCTCTTCCCTAATTACTCAATGTATGACTTTATCATCATATGGGGGCCGGGAAAACCAACCTCCCCGCTCTAATCAGTCTATCTGTGTAGAATCTTTTTTTTAAAGGAAAAGAAAAGAAAAAATATGGGCAGAGAATGGGAGGAAATTAGATATAAAATATCGACTTGATATATAGTTGATACCGTATTACAATATGGGGTCCCATGTTGGGCAAACCATTTCCTAATGCTCCAGCATTCTTTATGGAGCTTCCTCTATGAAGCCAAGAACTTCATGCAGATTGGAGGGCTGATCTTGGCCAGAGCCAGCACTGATGCCGGAAGAGTCCACATCCCTTCTCCACAAATCAAACCAGAAGCGACCGCCGGGACCATCAACTCAGCCTTCTTGGTGTCAAGCTTGTGCCACAGAAACACAATCAAAGTCCCTAAACACATATCAATCGCAAAGTATGCCCCAACTAGAAACGGCACAGCCATGCACATCGGAAGTGGCATCCATTTCCCGATCTTAGGCGGGCAAAGATCTTTAGCCATGTTAACTACTACTGCAAAGGCGAAGAAGCCATAGCAGAGCTGCAAGCAATGCTGTGGCAAAGCAGCCACCCCTTCAACCCCCAGGATCGCCATGTTTCTATAGATTAGAGCATAAGGAACCTTGTATTCTCCGTTCGGGTTTCCCACATCAAACGCCCTATAGAACAGGAAGAAACTCAGAGGAGCCGTGATGCAGCCTATCGCTGTGCCAATGGCCTGGCTCAAGAACATTGCTCGTGGAGATGCCATGGTGAAATAGCTTGTTTTGAAATCTTGCATCAGGATGCAAGCAACAGAAACAACAGATTTGATGATACCGCACCCTGCCAACGCCGCTACCACTCCATTCTCTTTCCCAGACAATGCAGCCAGCATAAACAGCGCCACCTTCCCGTAATTATATGCCATGTTGATGTCAGTTAGACCAGCTCCATAAGCGTTGCAGAAGGCTAGAGATGGAGCAATGACGTAGGCTACGAGAACAAAGTACCATTTGATCTGAGGGAACATGAGTGGAATCACAATTATTGAAAGAACGGCGAAGATAATGTATCCAGTGACTGCCATCCACAGGGGAATGGATTCTCTAATGAAAACTTCGTCTTGTTTTAGATCATCCAGTGTCTTAGTCTGCTCATCTCCATCTGCAGAAGTCAGGAAAATATGTTAGACCTCTTTGGATTAGTGTTCTTCTGAAGGTCCTCTGAGTTTGTTCACTATACCTATTTTGAGGTTCTGGCGCTGGCGCTTCAGTCTACCGTAGATACTTGTGATCGAAAAATACAGTACTTTGACGAAATTGTAGAGTCCATCACCTAGGATGAGAGAAACCGAGATAAAAACCTGCCAGAAAGGTTGCGTGAGCAAATAAGATGACTATGGTTCTGTTGGAAAAGGTGGGGAAATTTTGAAGTATTGAGCAAGCTAGTATAAGAGACCTTATAACCATTTAGACTCTTCATACTGCTGTCTGGCAAATTCCTTGGAAACCACTCGCCCTTGAGACTACCGATGAGTGGCCACATTAGCCCCCAAGAGAGCACAGCTCCAAGAAGCAAAGACAAGTTCACAAGGTGGGAACAGATCATCCCAGTTCCCACATAAGTCATGCTGAAATTGAAGTAGAACCTGCAAAAAAATCCAAATATCAAAAATGATCATTCAAAGACCAGGCTTCAAGAAGTAGGCAGGGCAGAAAGATGCAGAGTGATATGGAGATATACGTTTGCTTCCAAGCTTGCAATCCGAAAGTAGGGAACTGAGCAAATCCACATTCCTCTTTCCCTGTGTAAAACCATTGGAAAAACCCCCAAAGAAAACTCATTGAGAAGAACTTCATAAACCCACGAACCTGCTTCCTGCAAAGAAGATTCAGGACTGATCACTATACTGATTGTGATGAACATAAGAATTAATGAATCACAACAACTAAAGAGAGGAGAACTGCAAAAGAAGAGCTCGGAAAAGGTTTAGTACTTCGCCAACTTATCGCCCTGGCTATGGAAACCATTGATGAGAACTGCAGTTGCTGTCCCACTTGGATATGTTAATCTGTAGTCGATTATCATGACCTGCAGACCAGAGAGAAGCCGATGTTAAATCCATTTTTAAGCTATGAATAGAAATTACTCAAGGGTTTAGGGTCTTGTTTGAGTTGGTGAGGGAATCATGGAGCACGCTTCATAAAGTTAAATATTTCATTCTTGATTACAGTAACTCTCCTAATTTGATTTGTGTGGGCAGCAAATCATTGAAAAAAGAACACAAAATGGAACTACATGCATATACCTTTCTGAGAGGAATCAGGACAAAAAGGCCAACAAAACAAACTAGAAAGAGGAAGCCAATCATCCAGCCAAGCCCCGGCTCCTTGATACTAGTTGGAGAGTTTCCTTCTGTGTTGATCCCCGCCAGCTCATACGTCTTCCTATTCAACCCCACAAGATAAGACCCAAAACCACCTGCAGCCCAATAATTTATTTCAACAAAACCATAAGAAACACTCGATTAACTCAAGCAACAAGTGGTATGAGTTTGAAGATGTATAGCTCAAGCAAACCTCCAACAGCAATGCTATAGCATGCAACTGAACATGTCTGGATCATGGTATTCTCCTGGCGGGTGAATGGGGTTGTCACGAAACCGGTCTTGTGGAGCAGCTTTGTCCATGTCCGGATGAACACAAAGGCGAGAAGGGCGGCAGAGATGTTGAGATTAGGAGTAAGCCCAACTGTGAGGTTCAGCTTCATGGCTATCACACTGTACATGCTCCCTATCACAATGCTGGCAATGACTCCCCTTACAGTTATCTGCTTTGTCCATGGAGGTAACCTCTTCGTCTCCTCAGCTTTTTCCGACTGTACCTCCTTGTCCTCCTTCTCTATCTCTTTCAGTTCAGTTTCCATGTTTTTGCCTATCTTATTCATTCATCAAAGAACCCCATTTAGAATTTGAAACTACGAGAACAATAGTAAACAATAACCACATGAAATTGAAATTAAAGGAAACTTCACCTTACTATTCTTCTTTTTGCTTGCTTGCTTCAATGGAGGAGGGGCAGGTATCTACAGAACCACATTAAAAGTCATGAACAAACCCTCCTTAGAATTCTGTGACCAGTTCTTCAAATTTGCGGGCAAAAACTCATCCCTTGATGAACTGGGTCTTTGTCGTCTTATTCAACCTGTGTACCAAAACAACTACAAAGTCCTTCCAAAAAACCATCTGGTGTGTACCTCTCTACAATCAATACCTCACAACCAAAATGTACAGACTTGTCTGTCATTAGCTGTTTACGATTTTAACATAATCCCAAGTCATAAAGTAAGAAACTACTCATCACTTAATGCATGAAATATATATATATATAAATATATATAGAGAGAGAGAGAGAGAGAGAGAGAGACTATGTACTGAACTGCGTAGGTTAGATATTATCTTGGATGGGCAAGCTGACCTAAATATTGGCCACTCTTTTTTTTTTCCCTTACTTTTTTCTTTTTCAGAATCTTGTATTGGTTATGATAATGCTTCTGTAGACCAGAAGATTCTCTATGTAAAAAGTGGGGAGTGTGGGGTATAGATTTGATATCTGGGCCGTCACTGAGCAAAGACTTTGGTGGTGAAATGCTACAGAGACATCAGTCCACATAAATGAAAATGAAGGATAAGGAAAAAAGGAAAATAAAAAACATTTCTAGATGGTTACTCTGCATTCTAGACGTCTTTCATGGAATAGGTTGGGACTTTTCCACATCATGGGATAGGGATGGTCCACTCTCCACTCACTTGTCCACCCATTTTTCTCCATGGAAACGTCAACGCTAGGAAAATTTTTGAGGTGTGTTGTATTCAAAACAAAATGTCATCATTAATGCTTGTTTGATCCATTTTAACTTGCTACCGACTGCAAATTGGGGGTCTTCTATCCCAACCCCATCCAATCTAATTTATCATATTTTGTACAAGTTTGTCTACATCAGAGAATATATATATATGTTAAATTTAGATAGAAATCATCCTTTATTTTAATGATAATTTCTTAAATTTGGTTGGTAGAACTTTTACCAAACATTCTAATATAAAAATATTAAAAAATTTAAAAATTACTTATCATGTTTCATAAAAAAAAGTACTTAATAGTAAATATTTAGTAAAAAAGTACTTAATAGTAAATTCTTTTAAAACCGATTTTAGAAAAACATTTCAAATAAAAACACTTCAAACCCATAATGTAATTTTATTTTTCTGACCTTGATAGCATTTTTAGTAATTTATTATATAAAAAAATAATTTAAAAATAAGCATGACTATTAGTCCTTCAAATTTTTAAAAGTTAATTTAAAAAATTTTCAAATACACTTTTAGACGGTATCAACCCATTTCACAATCATAGCTAAGCAAACTCTTAAATTTAAAAAGGGAGACAAGATATATAGACAATGATTTTATATTATTCAAATAATATTATATCTGATTAATTTTATATTTATTTTTTTGACAATTTTCTCTTTATAAATAATTAAATAAAAATATATTCGAAGACCCTTCTTCAAATGTGTTTAAAATTTGTGCTTAACCTTTATCATTAAAAAGCTCTCTCAAATAGATTTTGAATTATGTGGACATGACTAATTTCATACGTTTTATCTTAGCAGAAGTAATCAATCAAACCAACGTACACATCTTAGATGATTAAAACCCTTTTTGGAAGTTTGTAAGTTTTTCCTCATATTGATCTAGATATGCAAAATCGTTTTCGAGAAATAGGAACCATTGGGTACTTGTTGCTTGGAGTTTTCCCAGGCGTAGATACCCACGAGGTGGAAACTTTACATGGGTTCACACACTATGACTCTAGTGCTTCCCCTCCAACTGATAAAGCTTGGAATTCAAATGTATTTATTTTTGGATTTTCCTAATCAAATCAGGATTGGCTTTACTCAATCAGTGGGAAAAGTATGTTACGTTTCTTTTCAATGAAAGTTTTCTTGGATTTATTTGTATATTATTTGTTTATTCTTTTCGTGATCATTTATGATAATGCATTGCATATGGTGGTAGCCCATCAATGCTATTCAAATCAAGGAATTGCCCCTAAAAATAAGGACCACATGTTGTGTGGTCTTGGATCATCTTCAAAGTTTTAGCTCAAAGTCATTTTCAAATGTGTAAATGCAAGTGAAATGAAACTAAACTCAAAGACATATATCAATTTATAAAATATTATATAAAATTGACAATGAAATATTCTAAATAAGATATTGTTCGTTTGGCATTCTCGGATCGACATCCTGTCACGAACAACATTCCTCCATCTGTCTAATCCCGAGCTCGAGGGCTGTCTCTAATCCCAAGATACAAATACATATCTTAACAAATAAGACACTATAACTCGGGAATGGTTGGACTTTAATAAAATATTATGTAAAATTAACAATAAAATCTTCTAAACAAGATACACGTCTTAACAAATAAGACACTATAACTCGGGAATGGTCGGACTTTAATGACTATACTTTTAACTTTGAATAATATGAAAAAACTTATATTACAATCAACTTGAAGTAGAAGTAGAAATGAAAACAATTTAAGGCTATGCACTACTTAAACTGAAGATGGAAACGATTCGAACTTTGAAGTTACTTAAGGGATCAACAATCTAGGTGAAAGCCAATTAAAAAAGGTACCCCTTGCTACATGATTAAGAAAAAATTGGCCCAATGCCTGATTTAACACTTTTTTTTTATTTTTATAGGCAGCATTAAAAACATTTTACAAAAATTGTTGATGCCCGATTTGAAATGACCTACTACCAGACAATTAGAAGGAAACAATGTCTCACGATCAGGAATATTACCTTGTCACAGGTTCAAGTGGGATTCGGAGATCATGCCCATGCCTATCATCATGGAAAGAAGAATATCAAAAGATAACCACCCATTTTTGACCCAGTTAGCCAAGCTACCCCAATAGAAGAACACAAGTCAAAAATGTCTTCTTCCCCAAAAACCCATAAGGGAAAATCAATCCAGCATATAATTTAAGTTGTGCTTGCTAATTGTCAAAAGGAAATTATCGAGAGAGATATATGAAGGGCTATCAAGAGATGCGTGTCCCCCTTGAATAATTGCTTGTGTGGCCGGCTCACCTAGCCCAGTCAATGGTTTTGTAACATGCACTTGTTAGCTAGAGTACAGAAGGCACCACTACCTTGATTTGAAATGCCCCCCCGTCTTCACCTAATCTGTTCATTAGTCTTCTCCTCCTTTGATTTAAAAGTTGATTCATACTCTATTGGAATGATAACTGATTTCAGCTTACCCCATTCTAAAAATTAAGGAATCAGTATTATTATTATTTTTTTCACTGATTTCCATTTCCTTATAGATATTAATCATGTTTATAATATAGTCTTTTAAGTCGGTGCTTTCATGAAATAAAAGCAAAATTAGAAATAATTTCTGTGATTGACAAAGATAATAATGACACTTTTAAAACTCCTAATTAAATAACATCCCATGTTATTATTTTTAAGAAAATTATGAATTTTCTTAGTTTTCCAAAATATGAATAAATTGAAGTTAGATCTATACCGTTAAAATTTCTAGTACCTTTAGAGATAACCCCTAACAAAAGGGTTTGTTATGATCTCATAATACGATATAAGAGGTCATATCTACTAGTTATGTTCCCAAGAACACGAGCCAAATACCATGTTCTCAAGAACACGACACAAATCCAAAAATCATTTAGTCTGTTAAGAAAAAATTATTATTCGTGTCGATCAAGAAATAACACGTGACTACTTAATAAATATAAATTTCAAAGTATTCTCAAGAAAATGATAATTAAAAATTAGTATACTCGAGATACACTATGATTTATATTTCTTTTCAACCACCATCATCCTTGTGTCATCCTTGTGTCTCAGTTTTATCCTATGATTTCACGCCAATTCTTTTGCCTTTATTGAGCCGACACTAGTAATTTTCTTTCTCACTCTTCAAGTTTGTTGACTCCATTCTTCAAACTCCTATCATATGTGCCTTCATTTGCGCAATGGATTGAGCATTCTCTTCAATTGAGGTGACAATTATGAGCCAATTATTAGAGTAGGTTATCCTCATATTTTATCCTATCATCTCATAGAGTCATGGGAGTGATGGGACACACTGGATCATTCAAAATTTATGGCCAAGTGTAGGAAGATCAGTTTTTTTTTTTTTTTTTAAATTTAAAAATATGATTTTATTTTAATTATTTAAAAAAAAGGGTTTTTGAATTTTCTTTTGGAAATAAAGTATTTTTTAGTAATATATTTTAATTATTTAAAGTTATTTTCACCTAATTTTTAAGAACTATTTTAAAAATTAATTGTAAAAATATAGAGAAGAATTGATAATAAAACATAATAGATATAAATAACTTTTAAAAAATATTTGGAAACATGAAAATATATTAAAAATATTTCAAGTTTATCTTTATTTTGTTCTAAAATCTGATTTAAAAGACATTCTCAAACAAACTATATATTTTGTAGTATGCTTAGAAAGAAAATCCCTCATGGTGGAAACAAATTAGCATAAGATTTTCCCATTTGCATAAAATAGTGATATAATGGGCTGTGTTGGGTAGGTTTGACCCTTTTGATATGGTCTATGCTAAGTTTAGAAAGTTAAATGTTGAGAACTAAGGTGGCATTTGTTTTTTAATTTTTTTTGTTAAAAATAATTTGCTTTCCAATTTTAAATTATTTATTTTTCACTTTTTGTTGACTTATTATATTTTTTTATTTTTTTACTAAATAAAAAAAATCAAAATATTTGATTTTTTTCTTAATGCTGAAAGTAACGTATTAATTTTTTCTTTTTTTAATATTTCATAGACATAAAATATTAAAATAAAAAATAATTTAGTACTTAATATGGATAAACACTATTTAGCTTTAAATTCTATTTAAAATTAAGTAAAACAAAAAAACAAAAAAACAAATACCACCTAATGCTAATAACTTAACAAATATATTATTAGTCTTTTCATCACACACAAAAGAACTTTTTAACTATAAAAAATTTAGGGAAAAGTGGGTTTCCATACAATCATATAAAAAATACTATAAAATAAAAACTCAAGTTTACGAAATATAAATTTTAAATATTTATCTAAAAATAATTAACATTTCATGCATTTTTTGATCAAGAGGATATATTTGATCATTCAGACATTACATTTTAATGATATGGGTATTACCTTTTATCATGATAGATAATATCTTATCGATGAGTTATTTCTGGAGGTTGTATAGCATGAAAACTCACTTTTTTCAAAAGTTTAAAAAGTGACAGTGAATGACCATTCCAAGAAAGAGAAAGGTTTCATTTCATATGTACCTTAAAGAGAAAGGCTTCATTTCACTTGTACCTTGAAGAGAGTCGTTTTTAACTTTAATTTTGACTTTCGGATAAAACCAAAAAATGAAAGCTACTCCAAACAAGTGCTTTTATATAATGACCTCATTTCTTGGTATCTCAAATTAATTCTTTATATCTTGATGTTATTTCGCACCATCTAAATTATCCCTTTGTATCTTTTATTAAATGATCCAAATGTGCTATAACCGTCAAAGACTTGGATTTGGATTTGGATTTGAGTACAATACTCATTGAATAACCAAGTACTTTCCGTGTATTAATGATTATTAATGACAACAAAACCTTTTGTTCTTGACCCTTTTTTTATGGCTAAATTTACAGCCCTACGTATGGAGGAGTCGACATTTTTCACAAATTTTCCAGGTTGACGCACTTATTGGTTACCCACTAGACCGGCAAACACAGACCAAATTGGACTAATTAGTAGGCCCAACAAGATAGCTTCTTGGGCCCAAAGTCCAATTCCCCTGGGCCATTGGAGATGAAGACAACTACAGAGCCCAAGACCAATTTTCTAGGATTCAAAACCCAACCCCCAACTGCCTGACCTTGGTTCCATAGCCCACAGTTTTTCTTAAGGTGCCAGATCAGATGATCCATTTCACCTAGCACAAGTTCCAGATCAGTACCCAAGTTGCTACGAAGACTTTCACGCGTGGACGAATCCAAACGCGCCTTTTTGCAAAGCGACGTAAAATAATTTTAAAAAATATATCTAGAAAAAGATGATCGGACCGTGTAGATGTCACTCACATAGTACATACCTGGACCAGTGGCGCCAGATTTCATCTTGTCCGTCCGTTCCCCTGATCATGCGTAATATCAATGGTGTTGGACCCAAACATACGAGTCAAACGACCACAAGGAAGTCTCCTGGCACCCGGCAAATCTAAATACTGTTGGCGAAAAGCCGCTGGGACGGTGTCTTTTTGTTCACGTCATCACCAAAACCGTGTGCTCGCCACCCCCCGAATTTGAACCAGGGCCGTCGATTCAGCCTCACCACCTCTTTACATAAACATCCGAAGCCACATCTCCGAATTCCGAAACGAAGAACCGCAGCGACCGAAATATTCGAAATGTGTAAATCAGCCGATATTCACGGATTCCACCGAGATGAGCGTGATCGCTTGAAAATCAGAGGCTTCTATCTTCGATTATCGGTTTCGGACTGGAACAAATCCGTTCCCGACTCGCTCACTCTCGTCTACCTCCCTCGTATCAACGGAAGCCCTCTCGAGGTCGCCGATTCGAAGATCCGGCCGGATTCCGCCTCGTTTGTGACTCTCCACCGGATCGTCTCCGCCGATGCAGTTTTCGCGAGCAGAGAACGAGTGAGAACCAGCGAAGGCGTCCGATTCGAGGTATACATGAATGAGGAGAAGGTTCTAAAAGGAATCTTCAGGAAAGACGAGAAGGATGAATGGAAAATGGAGTGCAGATGCGCTCTCGAGAACGGCTCCGCCAGAGTTTCTGTGTCGGAGGTGGAGGTGTGCGTGGCGGTAGAGGGCCACGTGGCTATGAGCGAGATGGTGGAGATGGCGGTGAAGAGGAAGGCGAAGGCGAGAGCCATTCAGCCGTTGGAGGAAATTCCAGAGGAGAGAGAAGTGGAGACTGAATCGGACGGCTGCAATTGCTTTTGTGAAGAGGATGAAGAAAAGGATTACGAATCAGACGGTGGAGATTGCGAAGTGAATAGCAAAGAAATGGAAATGGATATCGAAGGATTTGGATGGGCCGTGGATTTGGGAATTTGGGTGATGTGTTTAGGAGCTGGCTACTTGCTTTCCAGGGCTTCTTCTAAAAGCCTACGACGAAGAAGAATATTGTGATGTTTTTTTTTCTTTCTAAGCACTAACACTAAAGTTTTGATGCTTAATCTTTTGTTACGAGTATTACCACTCGAAATCAATTTTCCCCCTTCATTATAGATTTCAATCTCAAAGCTTGAAAATTAAGACTTTGAAAATTTTGACAATTTGCAAACGCTTTTAAGATATTTGAGATTCTTTGAAGTTTCTTTTGAAAGTTTGTAAAAGGTTTGACCTTAACTTGTTTACGGAAAACTTTACAACATTATCTTATTGGTAGAGAGTAAAAATATCAAATTTGAACAGTCTAATCTTTCAAAATTATTATTCTCTAATTAAAATGAATATTTAGGGAGATTTAAATTACTATATTTGGTAATCTTAATCCTTAGAAATACTATTTTTAATTAAAATAATATTTAGATATATTTAAAAGACTATGTTTGATACTTTTTAATTTATTTATTAATTAAAATTTTAAAATATCAAATTTACTATTTTATTTATTTTTTATAATTAAATTTTAATTGTCACAACATATATATGTATATATATATATTATTTAAATGTTGTCTGAATTTGAAATATTTTCCAAGTTATCAATGTGCAAAAAAATAATCAGTTTAAAGACTTATGTCAATATTACTTTTTTTTAATCCCACAAGCATGTCTTAAACCTTGAGTAAGTCATACTTTCAAGTTTTCAATGTAGAGGACATTTTTTTCTTTTTCTAATCATAGCATCACTTGTGTTAATTTTGATGCGAGAGTGATGAACACATTTTCTTGTAATAGAGTTTAATCAAAGGCAAAATATGGTTTCTTCCCTATCAAACTTGTGAAGAACTTTCATTAGTGTTTTAGTTGTCTAAAGAAAATTATTTGATTTTGTATCAATCTTTTGTCCGAAAGCTGAATGGATGATATTTTTTAAAATCATTTAAAATTTTTTTTTTCATGACTTTGTTAAAGAATATTTGGAGTCTGATCTTGACTTTTAAAACTTCTTTTTTTTTATTAAACTTTTGAGTAATAATTTTTTCATTTCTTTGAAGTCCTTGTGTTGAAGAAAGACACTTGCATTTAGATAACAAGTTAAAGAATTTAATCCAAAATCTCTAAATTTAATTTCTCCAATTCAAGAAATTCGTTTACTTGATTTAATAAATTGACCTTTAATATATATATATATATATATATATATATATAAGGAATTTATCTTCTTAATTTTAAAATTTGTTTATGAAGACCATTTTCTTTGTCATAAGTTTTATTTATTTATTTTTCTTTGTTGTCACTATCGTCTAAGCTCTCATAGACTATGAGCAGTATGTAGTCTAAGCTCATACTTTAAGGAGTATCACAACTTTTTTCACTTTTTATTATATTAGATAGTTTACACATATTCATATGTTTTGCATTGTCAACTAGTTAAACATTTACCATAAAATTCAACTTTTAAGTAGTCAGTGTCCATTCTTATTTATTTGAAATATATTTTCTTCCCTATTTGTAGGACAAAATAGATTATAAAATGTTAAAAAATAATTATAGTTAAATTTGATATTTGCACTTCATCTTCGTTAGTGATGTTTTTGCCCCCCACTAATGTCATTTTCAAGTTCTTAAATGGATATGTTTTCATTTGCATTTGTATTTATACTAAGTTCCATTTTATGTGCTCGTATAATTGAATCTTCAATAGTTTTTAACTTTATACTGAGTTGTAATGAAGTTCCCAACACATTTCTTATGTGCAAATTTCAATCATAGAACTTTCACAATTTTTCTTTACAATCAATACTTAAATTTCTCCATTTTTTTTATGTAATCAATCATTGATTCACATTTTTGTTCTCTACTATTGTTGAATTCTATAGAAGTGATTAAGGAGCTCTCTTTTCATTTGTTCCCATCCATTTGTAGAATTGGATTCAAGATTTTTGTGCCAATCAAATGCATATTCTTTTAGTGAGCAAACAAATTATTTGACTAAAAAGTATCATTTTATTCCAACATCATTGCATGTTTCATGTTGTTTTAAATTCCTCATCCTATCAAAATATTAAAATGTTAGCTGCTAACAACCTATTGACATCGACATAGTATAATTTGTTAGTCCTACAATAGCCCAAGCTTGTGGAAAAGGATATTGGCATTGACATTCTTCTTTTAATTATGGCTGGAAGTTCTTTAATCATCTTAACCAATTCTGAACCTTGCTCTTTAAGAGAATATGATTTAACTACAATGATTGATCAGTCAATATTATTCAAAACTTCCTTGTGAAGATTCATGTGAAGATACATACATAGATTTGATGTTATGCTTGTTTTCTTTTTTATTAGATAAATATATATGAGTTGAAGATGTTCTTTGAGGAAAGTGTTGGATCGGGTCAACACTTTGCCCTTATGAGGTTAAAGAAATAATAAATCTTTTAAGTAAAGTTATTTTAAATAAATTTTCAATGTTTGAAAAGTAAATTTTACTTTTCTTGGGGCTATGAGATCGATGCTTATCTCAAACTTAACAACTTTAATAGAAATAAGTTAGATAGATTTAACTTTTTACTTATTAAATGATTTTTTCTTAAACTCTAGATGGTTTACACCTTTGATTTGATAAAGGTAAAATGGGCCCACAAAGCACGCAAAAAAAAATATACATGGAAGTTTTTCTATAAGAAAAACTAATATAATTAAATTAAAATTTATATTGATTTGAATAAAGATCTAGATATGATTCTCTGGTTCTTTTTTATTTCATAATTGTTGATCGAGAGCTTAAAAAAACTTGATCTCAAATGACTTGACCCTATTTTGGTTCTTAACATGGTTTAATTGTGAGTTTTAACTTAACTTGAACCTTATCTTAATATGATTTAGACCTTAACCCTTTAATATGACTTTGAACTTAGTGTGATTTGGATCTTTAAATCTTAGTATGATTTAAGCTTTGGCCTGACTCAAACAATATCGATGGAGAGTTTGAGCAACTTGGCTTTTTATCAAAAAGACCTTTTATAGATTTCAATTTTAAAACTTGAAACTCATTGCTTCAAAGATTATGACAATTCAAAAACATTTTGAAAAAGTTGAAGATTCAATGAAGTATCATTTAAAACTTTGAAGAAGTTTTGGGTCTCATTCGAAGGCTCTCCTCTAATTCTTATGTTTTGAATCATATACCGACTCATCCATAAAAAGCTTTAAAATTAGCAATTTGGAAACAATAAATTTGGACAGTTTTTAACATATGTTAAAAATACTATTCTTTAATTAAAATACATATTTAAACATTTTTAGAATACTATATTTGATAATCTTTCCCCTTTAAAACACTATTCTTTAATTAAAAATAATATTTAATAAAATTTAAAAAATTAACCTCATTCCATTTATTTCTTAATAAAACTTAATAATTACTTTTTTTTAATTATCAAATTTACTATTTTATATATTTTCATAATTATATTTTAATTATCATAACATATGAGTGAAGAGAACTTGTCTTGTCTCATACATTAAAAAAATTTATATGAATAACTTTTAATTAATTGTAAATAAATTTAATTAAATAATAAAAGATTAAATCCTATAAGAAGTACAAAATCCTTACAATTTGAGAGTCAAAGTGGAGGACAACCAACCACTCGCATGGTCGGTCCGTGACACATGAAACAAACACATGACAAGTTCATACAGCATTACAATTTGTCACTTTGCCCTAATAGCTAACATATTAACAACAATAATTGTCGTGGCTCCACTTGCTTTGCTCATTCCGTACAACCAATATTTTCAGACCCCGACCCAAAAGAGTTAATTATTCACTTAATCACTTAAGGTAAGTACTAAATTATAAATATATGATTTATAAATTAAAAATATTATTGATATAAAAATTAAAGTTATTCCATGTTTTTTTAGAGGAAATTCCATTGGATCAATTGTGAAACGGTCCAATCGGTCAATTAACTATTTGATATCATTTTAATCCAATATTGGATTAAAAATGTGTAATTCGAATGAAAAGTGTAATGATCTGTACATAATCGTAAAAATATTGTTTGATTTAGGTCCAAAAGACAAAGAGACTCTCATGACTTTAAAAATTTTATATAAGATCAGAAAATTTTCTTTATATCTGATGTGAAATATCACAAATATATAACATCCGTATTATACGGGGTGGTTAGCAGACTTCTCATGAGATAAAACAAACCCCCACACACGGTGGAGGATGAACTTTAATACCATTTATAATGATCCGCACTCAATCATATATTTAATCATATAAATATTGTCCGCTTGAGATTAAATGAATATTCTCAACTTTAAAACGCATCTATAGGATTAAGAAAGACTTGTATTAATATAGTGTCAAGACTTTTATCTTCTATCCGATGTAAAATATCACAAAAAAGACTACCGATTAAGATTTTGATGGCTTTAATTCAAATCTTAAAACATTGTTTAGAATTATGTAAATAATCAAAATTTATTTTATTTTATTTATTATTTATTATTAATTTTACATTTCTTTGTCTATATAAATTTTCTTTTATTCAATAAACTTGTAACCATAAGACACTTGATATTCAAAAAAGTTCTACAAAATAATTGTAAAAGTTTAAAAAATTATTTATAATAAATTTTTATTAATGTTTTATAGATTTTTAAATCACTTTCTTAATCATGTAACAATTAAAAGTATAACCAAAATAATTTAATATTCAAATACTGTAAGCTTTTAGCCAAATAAAATTATTATGGTTCTTGATTAACAAAATACTACTATGATGCATACAAATATTTCACAAAAATTAAAAAACAGAAAAGCCTTATTTGTTGAATGAGTCCTAAAAAATATTTAAATTATAATTTAACCCATAATTTGATATTATTGATAATATTTATGAGATTAAAAATATATGAAATAAATTGAGGATTCGATGCCAAAAAAAATCAAGGAAAAGTCCTCAAGTTTACTAAAGCGTGGAAAAGAGAGGTCCCAGCCGTTGCTTACAATAACATAGCCACGTGTCAGTATCTCAATCACCAGAGCAACATTCTGACACGTCAGCAATCACACCTCCGAGGCTCAAGTACCCAACCCCGGTCCTTCCATCCTCTTTATCGCTTCGAATGGCAGTCAACGGATCGCTCAACCGCTGCTTCTCTGAACGACTCTGAAGGTGTATCTGAACTCGCCGGCGGTTTTCCGATCGCGTTTTGGTGGTTTACGGCCGTGGTATGGGCAGAATGGCCCGGACGGGGACTTCTCACAAAACCTACAGTGCGAATCCTAGCGATTACAAGCTCCTCGAAGAGGTCGGTTACGGCGCGAGCGCGACGGTGTACAGAGCGATCTATCTTCCTTTCAATGAAGTGGTGGCCGTTAAGTGTTTGGATCTCGATCGCTGCAATAGCAATCTGGTGGGTCTGTTTGTTTTTTTTTTTTTTTTTGTTGCTTCCTGTGATTTTGGTGTATTTTGGGGATTCGTGTTTGTTTAGTTGACTGTGTTTTCAGCTGAATCAGTGTGATTTGACATGAGATCTTGTTGTGTGATTTGTAGTGTTGTGGTGTGGTTGGGATCTGTTTTGACTTTTGATCGATTTTATGATTTGGATATGACTGTACAGTTGATTTTGTTTCATTTTTGGAGTTGGAATAGTGAGAATTGAGATCTCAGAGTTCTCTGTTTCGAGTGGTTGGTGAAAGCGTGCGTTTGAATTGCTTAATTTCATTTATTCTTGGCAACGAACCGCTGTGGAGTCCTTGAGTTCCTAAACAAAGAGCTGATTTGTTAATTAAGTTTGTGTGGGCTGCTATGATTATTGACAGGAGTACTAAGGGTTCGATTTTGATGCGTAGATTGCAAAGGAAGTTCCCGTCCGAGAAACTATGGATAATTGATTTTGGGGAGTAGGATGTGGAATAGCCTTTTGAACTGTGGAATTCTCAATTTGTTTGTTTCAAACATCACAGCTGCTTATTTCTTATCATCTCTGTACTGCAGTCTACTTCCTGCAAGCATTACATGGAAATGTCTAGGTGTTAGATCTGTATAATCTCCAAATACATAGGATGCTGTTCAATTCCCTTATTTTGTATTGTCAGGTGGAATGAGGGGTCTATGTAACATAGCATAGCCTACCTGGAATGTTTGTAATATAGCAAGTCTAAACCTGGAGCTCTACCTATCCAAAAAAAAAGGGGTCTTAAACTGGAGCTTTATAATATAGTATGTTCTGCCGCGAAACTTTGCTTATTTTGAAATATTCATGTAAAAAGTTGACCGGGGCAGTGTGCTTAGAAAATTCTATTGAATTAGGATGGGCTCATATCTTCTTTTTGGTGAACAAGCCTATTATGGGAATCCTTGACAGCAGGCTTGTCCAACACATATGTTGCAGTCATTTTATGTATTGTCAACATGGTTGCTCCACACTTGTTTCAGTGCCCATGTCGTTTCACATCTTGCAGTGCTTTCAGTTATTTATAGTTTCTAGTTGGTTACCCTCCTTCATTTTTAGGTTTATAGCAAGCCCATTTGAGTTTCTGAGTACTAGATTTTGCAATTTAAGCTGTGTTGAGTTAGAAATTTTGTAATCAGTTCAGTTGGCAGATGTGTCAATTTATTTGCAGTGGTGACAACCTGTTATAAAAGAAAGAATGATCTTAAGTGATTTACTTGATGGATGCATCTCTCTTGTAGGATGACATACGTAGGGAGGCTCAAACAATGAGTTTGATTGACCATCCAAATGTAATAAAGGCATACTGTTCATTTGTTGTTGAAAGAAATCTTTGGGTGGTCATGCCGTTCATGGCAGAAGGCTCTTGCTTACACCTCATGAAGATAGCATATACGGATGGATTTGAAGAGTCAGCCATTGGTTCTATCCTGAAAGAGACTCTTAAAGCCTTGGAGTACCTCCATCGACATGGACATATCCATCGGGATGTTAAGGTAATTTGAACAATTGGACATTATTCCAGTAGTTAAATAAAATCTTTAATTTTCTTTAATCACCTAGGTGGGGAGGTTGACATGTTTAGTTTGTTTTAACTTTTGTCATTGCAGGCTGGAAATATACTACTTGACAGTAATGGAGTGGTAAAACTTGCCGATTTTGGTGTTTCAGCATGCATGTTTGACAAAGGTGATAGACAACGTTCAAGAAATACTTTTGTAGGAACTCCATGCTGGTGAGATTTTGTCAAATCTTGCCTTATTCCTTTTCTTGTGTGAGGGTGGATGTTTTGCTACTCCTTTTCACATGTCTGGGATTTCAACTTATCTTTGTTTTACAGGATGGCACCCGAGGTTTTGCAACCAGGAAGTGGATATGATTTCAAGTGAGTATCCATATGAAAATTCTAAACCTTTGATCAAGAACTAAGAATTTCCCAGCAAATTTCATTTTATCAATATGAAATCTTAGTGATAAGATTCCTTCCTGCTTTCATATGTTCATCCTCTCCTAGGAGTAGGATATGGGGTTTGAACTTCTGGGTTTGAACTTCTGGGTTTCCCTTTTGAAAGAGGTTGTCCTGCCATCTTTGTATGCCTGCCAACAGATTGGATGTTGATATGAATCCAATCTAATAGTTCAAATTTGGTAAGGGTGGGACTATAAAATAGTCAGGATTCTCTCTCTTCAAATGGCAATAGTTTTTTAGATTTGCTTGTGTCAATATGGTTATCTTTGAAAGTTTATGCACTAGTATTTCACTGGACATTTTTGTCTTTGGAATCATCTCTGTCACAGTTCCTACCCTTGTTTAGGTGTTCTAAGAAGAAATCTCTTGTCAATTAGGTAAATTCAAG
Source organism: Vitis vinifera (assembly GCF_030704535.1). Lineage (NCBI taxonomy): Eukaryota > Viridiplantae > Streptophyta > Magnoliopsida > Vitales > Vitaceae > Vitis > Vitis vinifera. The sequence goes on along the minus strand of NC_081806.1, from coordinate 1,972,775 downwards.
TTGCATTTAAGGCTGTAGATCATTTAATTATAATTCTTATTTCTTTGGGTGATGATTTTCATCAGTTGAACAAACAGTCTTGGGGTGGGGGTGTATTACCTACATAGACTTGCTTGCTGATTGCTTTTGTGTATCATTGGATTATAATTTGGTTGCTTAATGCATTGTTCTTTTACAGGGCTGATATTTGGTCATTTGGCATAACAGCTCTGGAGCTGGCTCATGGTCATGCACCCTTTTCAAAATATCCCCCAATGAAGGTATTTATTTCCTCCTAAAGAAACTTAAAAACGAATATTCTTACAGATATAATATAGAATTTGCTCAGGAATGATTTGATGGAAACTGCTGTAGTAAAATTTCTTAACATATTATGCACTCTTTCCTGCCAATAGGTCCTTCTGATGACCATACAGAATGCTCCTCCTGGACTTGACTATGACCGTGATAAGAAGTTCTCTAAGGTATTGTGTTCTTTCTGGATAGGAATTGGTTTGGAGACAACTGGGTGTGATTTTCTCTTATTTTCTAAACTGAGTGTAACTTAAATTGGAACATGGAATCACACATTTGCACTGCTACCTGGTTTAAGTCAGTCACAATGGTTCGAGTGTAGTTGCTATGTTGTGTTTTCTTACAGAGCAATGTTCTAATTAGAGGATTTCCAGTTGTGATCAGTCTTTTAAAGAAATGGTTGCAATGTGCTTGGTGAAAGATCAAACAAAAAGGCCAACTGCTGAGAAGTTACTAAAACATTCCTTTTTCAAGCAAGCTAAGCCTCCAGAACTTTCTGTAAAGAAATTATTTGCTGAGTTGCCACCACTTTGGCAGCGTGTGAAAGCCCTTCAGGTTAGCTGCCCTGCATTCAGCTGAGTTTTGCTTTTGCTTCTCCTGGTGCTTAATAAACTCAATTAAATCTTGCAGCTTAAAGATGCTGCACAACTGGCTCTGAAAAAAATGCCTTCAGCAGAACAAGAGGCCATATCACAGGTTCGAGACTGCATATAAATGAACTAGTTGTTCTTGCCCATTCGCCCCTCTTAATACAAAGAAGGGCTGCTTATAAATGATTTTTTTTTTTTTTAAGAGTTTGCTTTGCTAAACGCCCAGTGCCTTTATAGTAGATATACAACCATGTCAATTTAGACATGATGATGGATGTGTTCCTTGTAGTCATAAAGATTCATATGAGCAGTGGGTTCTCCACTTTTCTTTCTGGAGTTTTTTTTGGAGTCTTGTCATCTGAATGGTCAATTAGTGCTGCTCTTTTGTGTATTTTGCAATAAACAAAAATTAGCTAAATAAATAACAGGAAATTTGTTATATTCAGAGGTACCGAGGCTCACTTTTTTTGGTGGTTATGTTTATCTTCTTCTTGTCAGAGTGAGTACAAGAGAGGTGTCAGTGCCTGGAATTTTGATATCGAGGATTTAAAAGTACAAGCATCATTGGTATGTTAAGTTTTGTTACTTATCATCTGTCAATTCATATTAAGATAGTGATCCTTTTGAGTATTTTTCTTGTTGACTTCTATTAATCAGTGAATCTGAAATGATGTCTTTTACCTTCTTGAAGGTACAAGATGATGATGAAATACAAGAAATGAGGGAAGAAGATGAAAGCATGAAATCATTTGTTATTGATAAGGTGATCAAAATTCTGAAACCTCTATGAGCATTTATGCGGTTTTTAAGCTCAGTTCAATATGCCAGATTAAATGATGTTTTCTTGAGATTTTGCCATCTCTTGTTCTTCATTTGAAATTTTGCATGCTAAAGTGCATCAGCTCATAGACTACTTGTTTGCCATGCCAGGATTCATCTGATTCCAGATCTAGTTTGGGAAAATCAATCTCCACTAATGACAATTTTTTCAGGTAAATCCTCTAGAATCTGTGGTTATACGATTTCCTGGATAATCCTATCGTCTGTGCTCCATTTGAATATGTTCAGTCTTTGAGATCAGAATTTGTTTGTTTGAAGTGCATAGTGAAGACTATATTACCAATAAATCAGAGAGTTTCATTTTGTTATCTTGTTATCAGGCACAATCATTTGAAATTTGATACCCATAATTCACAGTTAAACTCTTCAATGGTGGTAACTGCATCTTTTTATTTGCAGTTTCAGTATAAAAATCTTTTGATGAATGACAGGCATGATCTGGTTTGCATCAGAGCTAAGTAATCCCTTGGTCTGAGCCAAGGATGCAGTGTTGCTTAATTTCTTTCAAAATATTGCTATATTTCTCTGTTAGTGAGGTCCTTCTAAGTTAATAACTTGGAATTGTGGTAATGTGTGAAATATTGGAATAAATGTGCTTGTTGTAGGAATGATGAGTAGGGAAAAATCTTATTTCTAGTCTGTTAATGTGAGTATTTGAACCTTTTCAATTCTATTCTGAGTAGATCTTTTTAGTTAACGTAATGTTATTGCAGAGGACGAATAACTGGTGATGAATTAGCACAGGCAGAGTGCTTGAGCAAAAAGGGAAAGAGTTTGAGAAGTGATTCACTCGAGTCTAGCAATCAAGAGAAAATTGGTCAGGAAAAGGATATATCAAGTGCTGAGATGATGCCATCAACCTCAGAGAAGGACATGGTCAATGCCAAGACTAAAACTCAGATGGTGAAAGGTCGCCAGACACAGAGTGGACCCCTGATGCCTGGTGTTGTGCTTAGTCATTCATTGTCAGACAGGGGGCGCTCCTTTGAAAGGTTCATAATGGTTCATCATTTCCTTAATTTGCCTATATTATGCCATAGGTTACAATTATGACAAAATCTTCTAGCAAGTCAATAAAAATAAAGTGGTGGTTATATTTGCACTTTTTTCAATTTTGTCTTGTGCTAGATTGCTCCAATATCAAATCTTGGCAGTATGTGTTGGATAATTGTTTTTATATAACAATCTAAACATGATACGGTAATACAGTACAAGGAGTTGTGGGAAAAGGATTATTTCTTCCTGAAACAATCCCTTGGTCCCTCATTCTAAAAATAGAAAAAGATCCTTTTCTCTTATTTGAAAGGGCTTGTTTTCTAGTTTCATGATCCATTGTGGCAGTTTAAAAAAGTTCATGTATTTCACATTTGCTTTTGGCTCCCAACCTATTAGCTTCAAGCTAATATGACTTTCTACCACATTTGGTGCATTAAGTAACCTATGGCGAAGACAGGTGGTAGAGATGAAACCAGAGTGACAGTTTAGATATTTTTTAGGCGTTTGAATTTGCCATCTTTTCTTAAGCATACAAGTCAGAGTGGAGGTCCAGTCTCTTCTTTACCTCTCTGTTAGGGTGAGACAATGTTGATAGGTTTTATTTTTTGCTTTCTCCCCCTTAATAATCCTTCGTGGTACATGATGTGAGAATTACCGCCTACTTTTGTGCGACACACACACATATATGTATATATATATAGATAGATATATAGATATTGCAAGGGATTTTTATCACTTTATGCTTCAGAATTCAAGTTAAAGTTGGTGCCTTATTAATTATCAGGTCCGAGAATGAAATTCAACCTATTACTGAGAAAGCTAACCGTGAAGTACGGCGAGCACCAAGCTTTAGTGGTCCATTGATGCTTCCGAATCGAGCTTCAGCAAACAGTTTATCTGCTCCAATAAAATCTTCAGCGGGTAACCAATTCTTTAAATTTGCATTTAGTATAGCAACAACTAAATTAGTACTGTCATTGGTTGGTAAATCTTATTACATTGAATATTTCTCCTCTAATAGGATACAGAGATTCTTTGGAGGAGAAGTCAAAGGCCAATCTGGTGCAAATAAAAGGACGGTTCTCAGTAACATCTGAGAACGTAGATCTTGTAAAGGTACATTTCTATTCTTGTGATGCTTTTATCATATTAACTTCTAGACAACCCAAGTCAACTCATCCTTAATCTAACCTCTTGGGTTGGGTACATGGATCCTTCATCACCATTCCACTCTATTTAAAACCATATACTCTGTTAAATCCAATTAAATGACTGCCACTAACTTAAAAATATGTATCTTAGGATATTCCATTATGTGCAGTTGCACGCCGATCCTCTCAGGTAAGTGGGCAACATTTGCAAGAATTTCCTTGAAATATCTGCATTTTGCTTTCCACTTATTGCACAATGTTCTATTCATGTGATTTTCAGGGATCACCACTCAGGAAGTCTGCTAGTGTTGGTGATTGGATGTTTGATTCTAAACCAATGGTTTGTCAACTGGCCTTTTGAATTTCCTTGCGTTTTTTTTTTTTTTGTAGGTAAATAAAAATTAAAAAGTGCCTAAAGGGGGCATAACCCAGGTATCTGACAACTGAAAGAAATAATTCATATAAAATAATGTTCAGTTGCAATTCTGTCTGCCCTAGGCCATCAAAGATTCTCCTATTTTGTTTGTAAGAACATTATGGACATAAATCTTATAAAACTTTTGGGAAAATTGGTCTCATTTGGTGGGAGGTTATGTGTTCAAGTCTCACCACATAATATTTATTTCCTCAATTTTTTTATCATAAGCCTAAAAGAGGCTGATTGTGGTTGCCTATGGGCCTGTGGGTTCTCTAGGCCTGTGGAGAGGGTGTTAAAGAGCATGATATATGACCAAATCCTACAAACTTAAGCTTTTAGGAAAATTGGTTGTCTAATATGTTTTACTCCATAAACTAGCCTTTTGAATATCTTTATAATTTAATCTAATTAGAATACAAATTTTGTCATCACCACATTCATCTTCTTAGTATTTATGAGCTCTCAAGGATGCACAAAAAAGAAGCTGAAGTAAGCAAAAATATTTTGGAGAAGAAGCAAAGAAAATGCATGATGCTTGTGGGTCTTGCATGTTGTGTGCACACATGCTTATGAGTGCATATATTTGCATGCACAAAGTCACTTGCTTGAGACTTTTCAATGTAGTGGCTGTAGCTTCTAATTGCTTATAATTGATAAAATTGGATAAGTAATACTCCAGAACAATTTTATGATTGTTTCACATCCTGAATGTTTCTATGTGAATATCTTACTTGCGGCAAAATATGTATATTGGCCATGTCACAGTTGTAAATAGAAGATTTTCTATCCCTTATTTATCATTTCTCTAATCACCATAGTATTATAGAATCTTATTGATGCTAAACACTGGTTTTTCAGCTCACTACACCAAAGGACTTTAGCAACAGTAATGTACCCGCATCACTTCTCATGCCTCACCTTCAGAATCTTTTTCAGCAGACCTCACTTCAACAGGTAAGGCATAATTGATTTCCACACTATGTTTGCTTCCATAAGCTCAGGTTTTTAAACTTGCTCTTACTGGAAATAGATTTTCTGATACCAGGATCTCATTACGAATTTGTTGAATAGCTTGCAATCATCTGAGATAGTAGATGGTGAGTGGACCATCCATCACTTCTAGGATATCTAGTCTAATTGTGTTGAACTATTAGTGAAAGTGATGTTGAAAAAGTTCGACTGAAGTAATCCATTGTTGTTTCAGCTTCTCAAAATGGCAAATTGCCCCCGTTACCTCGTGGTTCAGAAAACAATGGAAATGTAAGTATGTTTTACGTAATCTGGCTTTTAACTGGTTTTCTTTATTGGCAATTTGTTCCTGTTGAAAATGAGTCTTTGTCATGAGGTGCATCTGTGTATATTTGGTATGCAATTATTAATCATTTTAAAGTGTGTGGTGTGTTATGGTGGGGTGTGGACTTCCAGTGTTTTCCATTTTTTTGTCTTTTTCATAAAGAGGGGAAAAAACACCAGATAAAAGTCATCTCTAAATTGATTATGCATCTGTCTTTAAAATAGTAACTTGATGGTTTATGACTTCTTTGTTGATATGGTCTGTTGTCTTTAAATTAGAACTCTTAATAATTCTTTGACCATTTCTATGCTTGTTTCTCTCTCTATTCGATTGGACTGAAGGCACCATGATTAACTATCAACCGGAAACTCTTTCCATCTTTGCCCTAATCTGCTAACTTGACAGGTAGATCCAGGGGCTTCTGAAAGGGAGCGTTTGCTTCTCTTGAAAGTCTCTGAGCTTCAGGCTAGGTTGGTCATCTTAACCTTATATCGAATAGCCATGTTAAATGTTCTTCATTTTTGTGCATTTGAAATTTATCAGATACTTCTGCCAATCCCTTATCTCTCTCTTATTTGCTTCAATTTGCAGGATGATTAATTTAACTGACGAACTAACAGCAGAGAAGTTTAAATACATGCAAGTAAGTTCAGTAGATGGTTTATTGCTTAATTTGCTCACTTTTTATTTCTTTGATGAGTCCAATGTGATGATTTTCAAAAGGAGAAATATTCAGAGATGAGATAATTTGACTAGTGGGCGGTAGAACAAACTGTTAATGGATTGACCACTCACCTAGGATTTCTGGTAGACAGAAAACGGTGCAACCTTGCTCCCTGGACATGCTGCAGATACCTATCCCTTCATCCTCCAATTGGGATAGAAGGGACTGTTTACCAGATGAGAGTTTTCCCAATGTCAGTATCAAGACATTGCTTTGTTAAATCCTCACACTGATGATCTGATTACTTCTTCCTCAGCTGCAGCAGCAGCTAAATGCTGTGTCAGGTCAGGAAGAAGATGGGGACAAACGAGAAGGAGATGCTTGAAAACACTAAATTCTCAGTATCTGTAAATTTCACCACCGTGTACATTCAGGTAAAGAATTGTTAACTCTGCAGATTTCTTTTTCCTTTTCACCACTCCCCGAATCACTCTTATCCATCTATATCTGGGTGGTGACAGTAGAAAAGAAGCCGAGGCTAGCAATCCATAATCACGCATGTCAACTGCTTGAATAAGTCTTTTTATGGAAGATTCTAGCTCCCAGTTGCCAAATTCGTAAAATAATCAGCTTGTTGGGATGTCATTCCTTATCATTTATTCGCACAAAGAGAAATGACAAGTTGACAACCTCCCTGTGCAGTGTCAAGTTATACCCCAGTTTTAATAGTTGAATTTCTTCAACCAGTGTGGCTCTCGAGTCTTGACGCAGAAGAAAGTCACAGGGGTATTGGTTTGTATCCTATAAATCGCATATTTGTAATGTTAAACTCTGCACATAACGTTAAAACAATTATTTTGTTAGCGTTGGGTTAGGACTTGGTAACTTATCTCTCTATTCAGAAACTCTCTACAACCCCATCATCTTCTTGGACCAAGAGTCACAGCAATGAGAGAGAGCTCTAGGGGATTTAAACCCAAAATTCAATAAGCCAAATCCAATAAAATCCGAGGCCAGCCTCTTCTGTAGTGTGTTGAAATTTATTTGATTACAATAGGCTACTCGTTATGATGGCTGTTGGTGTAGTTGATAATTTGGTGATGTTGCTTTTGTCCTTGTAACCTTTTCTTCCACATGTTTGACATCAAACAAAATTTGAGTTTGGATCAACAATGCAATATGAAATTTGATATTTTTCTTTTAATGTTTACATTAGAGAGTAATATTATATTTTTCTTTCTAAAAAAAAAAGAAAAAAAGAAAAAAAATATGTTAGCACTGATATTTGGAAAATAGAAACAAAAAAAAATTGGTGTTTTTAAAAAAAATTAAGTGCTTTTAAATATTTTTAAAAATTGTTTTAAAAAATAATTATATAAATACTGAGAATTATGAGAAATAAATTTTAAAATATTTTAGATTTTTAAATAAATTTTTGTTATACCGAACGTTATAAAACGGTTTTCACAATGGATATACAAATAAACGGTTTTTTTTATTTCTGTTACATTTTCTGATTAGATGCAACTTCAGCCTGACGTTTTTTTTATTGGTGAGTATTGTAGGAAAAATAATTAAAGAATTAATTGGCTAGGAGGAATAAAATTCTTATATTTTTTAATTTATTTTTATTTTCATATTTTTTGTTTGAAGAGTAATTTATTTTTAATATAAATTTTAAGTATTTATAATATATTTTTAAATAAAAGAAGATTATTTTTATAAAAAAAATAAAAACATTTTTATCAGAACAAAGACAACAAAAAGGGAGGAAGGGAGATTTAATTTTCTGAGTTTCATAATATACCCTGGCTCATTTTTATTTCTTAAATAATTGACAACGTGTCAAAATTTCATTATTTCTTAAATTGACAACGTGTCAAAATTTCATTGACCAAGTAATTAAAAGTACACAGTTTGGGTAATTGGGTGGAGCCTCTTCCACGAGGGGCACAAATAAAGTGGGCCCGGAAGCTGACGTGGTGGACTTGGAGCATCCAGAGACCCCCTGCCTGGGCACGACACCATTCCCAAAATGCGAGAAACTCGAGACTCACTGTAGCCGAACCTCCACTCGATCACACGATTCACACCCAGCACATGTTAGTCCTCAACCCTTCCTTCGAGCCATGGCGTTTTCTCTTCTTCTATCGTCGGCGTTCTCTTGTCCTCCTTTCCTCTCGTTGAAGCCTCATCTTTTACGACCTCCTGGCTTCGCTTCTTCATTCCCGAATCTTCGAAAAAGTTTCCACCAGGTAAAATCCCTAAACTCTGTTTGGTTCCCGAAAAAGCATCGGGAAATTTCTACAACTGTTTGGCTCAGTTGATCCGATGGCAGTTTTAAGGGAAAAAAAAAAGCTTAAGCTTTCTTTTTTTCCTTTTTCTTTTTATTTTTCCCGGAATTATTAGCAACCAATTGGAGCAGTACTGAAACCCTTGTGTTCTCGTTTTGTTACAGAGAAGGATTAGAAAGGGGGCGTGCAGGGCGGAGTTGTCGCAGGACGCACCTTTCGCGATTGCGATCGGCGCTTGTATGCTCAATTCTCTAGTGTTTCCAATCACTTCTGGTGCGGATGATGATGGCGACACTGTAATTGATTCTACTGATGCGCGGTTCGCGGTGATGGGGATCATAAGTTTCATACCTTACTTCAATTGGCTGGTGAGCTGTTTAAGTATTTGTTTGATAATTGAGACTGCTTTTTCGAGTTCTGGTCTCTGATGTGTTCTTTTTTTCTTGATAGAGTTGGGTGTTCGCCTGGATGGATACTGGGAAAAGGCGCTACATTATTTATTCGATCGTGTACTTGGCTCCCTATCTCAGGTTTAGTTCAACTTCTCATAACTTTGATTTTGAACTCTTGAAGACGGTTATCTCACTTAGATTCAAAAGCATTTTTTAAGTATCTGGAATCAAATACGGAGCATTGGTTCATGGTGAAGTCAAGTTTAGAGTTTAAACTTTGAATGAATAGAAACTTGTGCTCACCTTTGATCTGCACTATATTGGGAGGTTAAGTAGAAATGCATTTGCTTTATTATTTTGCTCATTTTCGCGCTAGCAAGTAAGTAGTGTGACTTCACAATGCTGGAATGAGCTGTTGATACTATAAGAAAAAACTAGGTTTCAAAATGAGCCTTTAGAATATATGGTACTTGAGACACTTATTTTGGTTGTCTCCTCCTTGGGAAAGGCTTATGCCCTCTGAATCAGTTCTTTTTGGGTCTGATCTCATATTGTCATATTTGGTCTTATATGATACAAATCATTGGGTTTCTATATTTGCCTCCTGAAGGCTGGAGGCATTGGCTGTCAAAATTGGGTGAGTGGACTTTAATGATATGTGGTTGGCTTGTCTTTGACATTCAATATTGGGATGTATTCTCACAATCTGCTCAATGATCCACTTTCAAGTGCCAGTGCTTGGCTCTTCTTTGGAGATGAAAATGTGATTAGATGCTTTGCAGGACTTGCTTAAAGGCCATGTGGTACTCTGCCTAGCTGGTTATTTGAGTCTATTTTTGAACTTATTTTGTTTTTTCCCTTTCTATTGCTGCTATAGGATGAGGTACTCTTGAGCTTCTAGTTATTGTCTTTTTTCCCTTTCTATTTGCTGCTATAGGATCAGGTATTTTTGAGCTCCTAGTTTTGTCTTTTGTCTGATGCTGCAGCCTAAGAGGGTTGGGTGATTGATGGGCTAGCTCTCTATGTCAACTTCCATCATCCTTCTGTGTTCCATCTAGATCTTTTGATTTGGAGCCAAAATTGCCTTTTTTTGGGCCAAATAATATCAAGTGTGAGTATTCTTTTAAACTTATATTCATTCTAGTCCCTTTATGTCCATGTGGATAACATGATGTTTATTATTATTATTATTATTTCAAAAGAAACCACATTTTGAAAATGTAGTTTCATAATTTGCACTGAAACCGCATTTTGAACATGTCGTTTCAACATAATTGAAAAAAAATAAAATAAAATCACATGACTCCGAGGCAACAAAAGGGCTATTTTGGATATAAGTTTGAGAGACTGCTTAAAGATGATATTTGTTTTTCCATGAGGGCTAATTTAGCCTCAAACTCATATCTTTTTCTCTGTGTCAATGGTTTGGGTTCCTTGGATGCTGCATAGGAACGTCACAGGGACCTTGGATACACATTTTTCTTGTCATTGATTCATTAGGAGGTTTTTTTGGTGTTGTTGATATTATGGCCTCTGCATGGTATCACCGCCTGAAGGATCAAACAATTAACAGGCTTGCCTGCTAACCAAGATGCTGAAATGTATTTAACATCTTACAGGTTTTCAGTGTCATGGTCAAACTATCATCTTTGTTCCTGACCACCTTTGTTTCTTCTCTGTGGTGGAGGAATGCCATCAGGGTCATAAAATTTTAAATTCCATTCCAGCTATTAGCTAGTCTTCTTTTGGCATTTTATGATCAAGAAGATTTTCAAACAGTTCAAATTCACGTTCTTGGATTATGTTGAAGCAAATGAAGCAAATTTATGTAAAACATTTAACATCCTAGTGAAGCTGTCATAGCCTGTAAAAATCATTTACTCTTCTCCCCTTTAATTTTGGAACTTAAACATATGGGGTAAGGCACTGGACCGGTCTTGGGAATAGGGAAACAGTTATGCACCTCATGATGATTCTGTGGCAGATATAGGAAACTTCCCCCCTTTGTTGCTTGTCCAAATCAAAGCTATCCAAGTAGTTTATTCTTTCTCAAATTATCAGTGTGAAGTTTTATTATTTTTTTTGTTTGGGAACTTTTCAGAGTTCTGATTATTGATATTTAGTGCATGTTTTAGTAGCATTTCAGGTGAATGTGTCACCAGGATCATAGTGTATGATGTTAAATTCAAAATTTTCCTGTGATTTAATAGGTCAAATTTGTCACTACTGCCTGAGGACAGCTGGCTGCCCATTGCAAGCATTGTTTTCTGCATCATTCACATTCAGGTACAAGTTTTCCCAGTCTTCCTTACCACCAACCTCTGCTTGTAAAATATGTTAGGATGTATCACAGTTCAGGGCTCAGGTCTCCTCCTAAGTTCTCTTCTCTAAATTATTCAATGCATGAAGTTTGAACCGTGAACCTAAAATTTAAAGGATATATAATACCAGTGTTAAGCAAAGGAAGAAAATATTTAGTTCAATGAATGATCACTTGATGAGTGTGGTATGTACATGGCATATTTTTTTTAACAAACAATTTTCTGTTGGCAGCTGGAAGCAAGCATCAGAAATGGAGATATTCAGGGCTTTCAACTATTTAGTGGGGTTGAGAAACATCTTTCATCGATAACTGGAAAGAAGAATACTTTGAAGGATCATCAAGGAACCACTAAGGAGGTACTAACCACCTAAAAAACCCACGTTGAACTTATCATATGCTGTATAAACTTGTTATCCATGTCTGATCAGCACTCTCAACTTTTCTATGTCAAGGGGAAAAGGAAAGAGCACACAGGCCTGCCTTCGGCTGAAGAACAATCGAGAAATGAGATTCGGCAGTGGGGTGTTCCTAGAAAACCCTCACAAGAGCCTGAACACTTGAATGAAGATGAGGGTGAAGATGACAGAAGGCAATGGTAGAAAGTCAAGAATCGCATTAGGGGACTGTATTGTAATATTTGGCAATTAGCCCGTTCTCTCTTTCCAAAACATAAACGCCATTGACAAGAACTCTCAGGCACACAACAGCAGCAACAATACCGGAAAAGCAAGCTTACCTGAGAGCAAAGGAAGTCATTATAATGTTACTGCCGGTCAGTTCAGGCAGCTCATTTTTACTGGAAAGCCCGTAAGGGGTGGGATTAATGTGTTATTACTTATTACTGCCTCCTGTGTTGAAATGGCTAAATCTTTGGATACCCATATGCTGATTTGTCGTCTTTAGAATGAACATGACACAACCTGATCCTGGTGGCTCATCTCATTTGTTGGCAAAAATAGTGGTGGAATTGCTCTTTACAGATCCTGGGAATTTTGAAAAAATAAATTTTAAAATGTGATAGTTCAAAAACTATTTTTAAATCTTCATAAGATAATTTTTAATTTGATTTTTTTTCACTTATCATAGATTTGAAAATATGTTTTACACTGTCATATTTTAAAAAATATTTTTTCAAAATTGTTGTACATTTTTTAAAATCCCAACTTCTAAGTTCTAACCAACCGAATTCAAATCTGATTTTAATGTTCTACCAGCATCTAAAACCCAAAATCACACTGTTTGCTGAGTGAACTTTACAGTTGTACCCACCTATTTTTCAGCCTGAACTTTGTCCAAATATGCTCTTACTGTGTCCCAATTCATCTTTTGGAATTTTGATGCCGTAAAACCATTGAGTACTAACACTTTAATCATCACCTGAGAGAAAGAGAGTTTAAGCAATAAATACATCTCTTTCCCAAGTTCAAACCCTTAATGGCAGCATAATCAATACACCCATGTGTGCTGATTAACCGAAAATCTAGACAAAATATTATACCTCTAAACAACTATCATACCATAATGATCCTCATGGGACCCCCTCAAAAATTCACCCTCCAAGGGCTAATAAGAATAACTGGAGAAACACCATGTGCAAACTGCTACCGAGAATTATCTCCATCAAGCACCCATTGGTGGTAGACGAACCAAAAATTTTAAATCTAAGGATTGAATAAGTCTACTACCATCACCCATTTCCTTTTTTTAATTTTGTATTGAAATGGAAAAAAGTGGAAGATGCCAGATAGAAGCTATTATGACCACCCACCAACAAATATGGCATATAGCTTTGTTTCAGGTCCAAGGGACAAGGAAAATGCATCACAATGAGCTCATACCAAGAGTTACCAGTGACCAACCATCCCTTTGATAATGGTCTATTTTTTGTTTGTTTTCAATGAACCTCCTTTTGGGATTTACACCACTCACTACACTTGATTAACAACCCCACCATGATAACCATCATGCTTTTTATCAAGTCTTTCTCTAATCAAAAGCTGCTTAACCACTTTTACTGCTTTGCATTGAAATGCAATGGAATGCGCTTCTACCATTATAACCACCACTTTTTGTCCCATACACCATTCCATCCTTTATTAAGGCCTCCCAGGTTGAGAGGGTGTATGCTCTTTCTTCTGAAGTTTTCACCTCCACACTTCTGGTCGTTACTGGCAGTGGCTGAGCAAGGAATGGAATAGATCTCTGTGATCCGGCGACATGGCAGCTACGTTTCCTGCTCAAGAAGATGACTTGTTCTCAAGAAATCTGCAGAAAAGGTATAATGGACTTGTGATGGTTAGGAAAAGGGCCATCAGAGGGAAGGGAGCTTGGTACTGGTATCATTTGGAGCCTATTCTCTTCCAGAACCAAGATACAGGCACTGCTAAAGCTGTCAAACTCCGGTGTGGTCTCTGCAGTGCCCTTTTCTCTGCTTCTAATCCTTCTAGAACCGCAACGGAGCATCTCAGACGAGGGAGCTGCCCAAACTTCCGACACCCTGAAGTCAACTACAATGGCATCGGACCCAAGTCCACAAAACACAACCTGCTTGCCTTACCTCCACCGCTTGCTCCCCTGGCCATGGTCCCTGCTTTCTGTTCCTCTGAGCCAGTCTTCCCTAGCCAGCCTGATAAACCACAACTAACCCAGTCCCAAATAGATACCGCTTTTGATTTGCTCTCAGAGTGGTTCTATGAGTCCTGTGGCCATGTGTCATTCTCTACCCTAGATCACCCAAAGTTCAAAGCTTTCCTCAATCACCTTGGCCTCCCTTGTATCAACAGAAGTTACATCACTGGTGCAAAACTTGACGCAAAGTATGAAGAAATTATGGTTCAGACTAAGAGCAAACTCCAAGATGCCATGTTTTTCCAGTTATCAACCGACGGCTGGGGAAAGGGAAAGAAGAGGAACAATTCTGATTTCCCAGATGATTTTGCCAGCATCAGTTTGAACCTTCCCAATGGCAGCACTCTCTTTCACAAGGTTTTATTCCTCAATACAAACAGCCCAAGTTCAGACTACATCAAAGACATACTATGGTCAACAATCATTGAAACTTCTGGATATGATGTTTTCAGGTGTGCGGGAATTGTCGCTGATGTTGGTAACATCAACAACATAGTTCTTCAGGAACTAGAGACACGCCACCACTGGATGGTGATCATCACGTGTCAGTCAACGGCACTCCACAAGCTTCTCCGAGATTTCTCCAAAGATCTACCTCTCTTCACCACCACTGCCTCCATTTGTCTCAAAATCATTCAGAAGTTTGAATCTCACCACTATAATGGTCTCAACATCTGCCTGACCCGGCGGCCATATAGTTCCCTTGATCAGGCATCTGCAAAAATTTCAGCTGTTGAGAATGTTGCTCGATTATTTCACAAATTTGGGCACAGCTTTACAGAAAAAGTGATCCCCATTGACCCATCAGACAGGGCACTTTCTGATGTGGTTCAAGAATCGAAGTTCTGGAAAGATTTAGATTGTTTTGCTAATCTAATCAGCATAATCAGAGATTTACTGCAGGAGATCAAAGAAGACAGGCTGTGTTTAGGCCAGTGCCTACCCCTATGGAAAGAACTAAAGAGCAGAATCACAGGCTGGTGCAGCAGGTTCGAGATGGATGAAAAACCAGTTATGGAGCTGGTGAACAGAAGGTTTGCAAAAAACTACCATGCAGCTTGGGCAGCAAGTTATGTTCTGGACCCCCTGTTTCTTGTTGAAGATAGCTGTGGGAGGTATCTTCCACCCTTTAAGTTCCTTACTCCTGAGCAAGAGAAAGATGTGGTGAAAACAATAACGAGATTGACACGAGATGAAGAGGCACACATTGCATTGATGGAGCTGATGAAATGGAGGACTGAAGGACTAGATCCTGTTTATGCTCGAGCAGTTCAGGCAAAGGAGAGAGACCCAATCAGTGGAAAGATGAGAGTAGTGAATCCACGAGGCAATAGACTAATATGGGAGACTTATCTCAGTGAATTCAAGGTGTTGAGACGAGTAGCAGCAAGGTTGGTTTTTCTCCAAGCAACCGCAACCAAACTCAACTGGAACCAATCATTTTTAAGTCTGGTCTCTTCAAAGAGGCAGTCCAATGAAACCATTGAAAGAGCTCAGAAGGTACTATTTGTGTCTTTGCATCAGAGGTTTGAGAGAGATGACTTTTCAGATGAAGAAGAGAAGGATTCAGAATTGTCCAGTTGTGAAAATGGCATGAGTTTAGACCAATGTTTGGTACGTAGACCTGTTGATTAAAGCCATTATTTTTATAATGGAGTACCTTTCAGGATTTACATTCATGTGTGGTTTGTTCTTTGTATGCATTTCTTTTCCCTGAGGTATCTTCCAGACTTTCTAGTAAAAGATCATGGAATATATTCACCAAGAAAAACACTTCCTAGGACGCTATGAATGGGGTTTAATGGAATCTAAAGTATCTGCTAAGCCACCAGACTCCTTCAAGTCCAGTAAACCAAAGACAAAAGTTCATTCAGATGTTCCTTGGAACTCTAGGATAAGGGAATTTGGTATTGATGCAGATGGTTGCCTTCACATGGATGATTAATAAGTTCTCCTTCTCTTGTTCCAGAGAGGACGCTTCAGACAATGACTCAGAAATCTTTTCACAAAAGTAGATAGTACTTTATGAGCACATGCTCAGCATCAATCTGCACTAACATTACATCAATAATGTGGAAATTTGTAACTTGAGCAGGTTGCACTATGTCCAATTTGAACTCCTATGGACAAATGTGGGCTGGACTTCTAAGATCCAGGATTCACATGTGTTGAAAATTTTGATGAGAATGTGTTTTACACTAGTTTCTTGAATAGCATGACATTAATATTGTAGAGCAAGGTATGCATGTGGCATTTTTGTTTTTATCTTATGAATATTAATCATTTTCATATAATTGTATTGATGATCAACAAATTAATTTTCACATAATTGTTTTGATGATTTTTTTTGATAGGTAAAGGAAAATTCATTAAAAGCCAAAGAGGCTAAAGAAAGAGTATACATGGAGTATACCAAGATACATAGGAGCAAAAGACAAAAGGACAATTTGATGATGAACCTATTAATGATTTGGGGTCTCATAAAATAATAATAATAATAATGATTTGGGCTCTATTTATAATGCTAATTTCTTTAGCATTTGATCATGACAATAAAAGCCACATTTTTACCTATCCAAAAAAAAAAAAGATCATGACAATAAAAGCCAGTTATCTTGATTTATTGGACACATTGCACTTCTAGATAGTAATATTTGAGATACCAAAGTTGCTTATCCTTTCAAATGAGTACTGGAAAAAAGATAAATGTTATCTGATAATGTTCAAGTTAATCCTTCTAGCTCAACCCATGGCATCAACCAGGGTCAAGGTAAGGTTAACAACCATACAGTTTGCTCCAGTAGCAAATATTGGGGTTGAGGCTTGGCTTAAGTTGAACCAGGTTGTTAGCACAGAGTAGGTGCTGGCATACATGAACCATAAACTTCTCAATGCCTGACAACCTAGGATTTAAGAAGATCAAGTTATCTTGGTCATCACACAAAAAAGTTGATAACTGAATGTTAGTTTTTCATTTTGAAAAAATGCCACAGAACATATTACGAATTGTAGCCATAAATAGCATATTCATAAGTATCAACCTCAACAGAGAAACATGGTATCTAGTGGAGTGGCTTTTGCCATTATTTGGTCCTCGAAACTGAACTTTTGATGGGAAAAGGACTTAAAAACCTCATCTTAAAGCAGAAATCCAGACCAACAGCAGCAAAAACAAAGATAAAAAGATTCTCAGATACATACAGGACACCATCAAAAGCATGTGACAAGAAGCTTCCAGCGTCCAATTCCAAAGGTGATCCTCCCCCAAGTGTAGCAAGACCTGCATTGCAAAATCCATTCTTCCTATCAATCTTGAACTGCAGTGTCCTTGGTCATGAAGTTGTTGGAAAAATGTAACATTTCCCTTATAGTTTTGACATACTTGAAATCTTTGTTTTTTAGCAAATAGGTATAAATAGTACCTTTAACAAAGCCAAAAGCTGCAGATGTCCCTGTCTTTAGCTGAATGTTGTCCAAGTCTCTTCTTATTGTATATCGGAAGGTAATCCCAAACAATGCACAGCTGACAAAGTTGATTGCCAAAGGGAGTAACAGCTGAGAACTGCTGGTCACCTGAGTTAAGAATATGGGAAGCCCTGCAAAGGTACCAACTATGGCAGAAACAAGTGCTGCTTTTACTGACTCTAATCTCTCCTCTTCTTTGTTAATTTCCTTGCTTTCTGTTTCCAAGAAACTAGCTCTATCTCCATCTTCACCCATGTTTATTGACAGAGAGCGCTCTGCCTCTTCAACCTTTGCTCTCGCTTCTAATATTTCCCTCTGGCATTCTGCAATCTTGAATTGCATGACATTCGATATTATTGCCAACATTGGATATTTCAATCACTTAAATCAATGAAGCCATAAAAACACAGAGCTCAATGGAAAAAGGTAGAACGACAAAATAAACTCAGTTCATCTACAATGCCCATGCTTTCTCATAGTTTGGGAATGCCCCTTTAATTTCATGATTCGTATTTCATATCTTATTCAATGCGCAGGTTTAAGCTTGTGCATCAATTGGATTAAACCTGCATCGATGAATTCTCACAGGGTGGAATTTTTTTCAGTACAACATCAAACATTCAATAAACGGCTCAAATTCTTGCAACCCGCAAAATTAAAACCTTCCAAGATTCCATAATTCTCATTTCAAAAGAGCAGAATAACAAGTTTTCTATCATTCCCAACTGAGAAACCATATTGTAAAGCTTAGCCTCCGAAAATTTTCCAATGCAAAATCAAACACACAACAAAAGGGAGAAATCCCAATTACCCAGAAAATAAAACCCACCAAAATTCCAAAATCCTCATATCAACAAAGTCAGAAGACTCAAAACAGCATTTTTCAATCACACCCAACAGAGGAACAACTTGTGAAAGCAACAGACCTCGGAGCTTCTGCCTTCAAGCTGCTCGATGTAATTCCTCAACTGCTTAGCTTCAATCTCTTGCTTTTCAATCTCAGCCAGCTCCCTCCTCGCCTTCTCCACTCTCTGCGACGCCTTCTCCAACCCCTCCAACAAAACCCTGTTCTCTTCCCGGTTCAAAAGTTCCTCCACTTGCTTGCCCACCATACCAGACAACGCCTCCTTGAAACCACCATTTTCACTCTCTTCTGAGCTGCATTTCACAAATACAGCTCGAGACACTGCAGAAGCTCTGTTGAATGCCTTGGTGCAAGTTGGATATGCAACGCAAAAGATGTTTGTGGGTATGCTTCTGGGGCTTCGACAAGACAATACGGAGGAATTGATTGTCGCTGCCATGGGCGTAGAGTCTCCCGACCTTGCGAGGATTTTGGCTTATCCTCTTCCACGCGTTTGAATTTCAGGGAGGCATATTATCACTAATGAAATATTGAAAAAACAGAGAATAATAAGGCGAAAAGAAAAAGTGGATTAAAGTTAATAAATTATTATATTTATTTTAATTTTTTTATATAAAGATATATCGTTTTTAATTAATTTAAATTTTATATTTAATTTTTTACATTTTTATGATAAAATTAAATATGAAAAAAATATGTTAATTTTTTTTCATTATTTTCTAAAAACCAAATATTTTCTTAGATCTTTAAAAATAGGAAAATCAAGGTTATGTTTGGTTTCTCAAAAGGATAAAAAAAAAAAATAAAAAATAAGTTTTTTATATTTAACTGTGGAATGAAAAATATATAAAAAAATCATCAAATATGAAAAATTAAATATAATTTAAATTTTATATAATTTAACCCTTATATTGAATAATTAAAAAAAAGTGAAATAAATTTAAAGTAATTTAAGAATAATTTATTAACTTTAAATTTATTATTTTATTTTCCTATGTTTTTTTTTTTTTGACTTTTTCTTCTTTCAAATTTTTATAAAAGTTGAACATAACCATGTTCCATTATTTTATAAATTATTTTTAATTTTTATATTTTAATTTTATTTATTTGTATCTTATTATTTTTTATTTATATCGTAATTTCATAAATTTTTATTCTTATACAATCCCGATATTACATATTTAACCGATTCCCTAAAATCTTACATAATATTAATCACAATTGCACACCCAATTTAACAAAATAAAATTTTATTTTTGAAACAATTTTTTTTCCAATTATTATGAAAGACCATATCCATAAATAAAACCCAAGTGATCCAAACAGTCCTTAAAGACTTTCTTTATCCCTAAAACCTACATATAATTTCCACTATGTGAACACTTCCTAATAAAATCGTACCCCATTGTGAGGAGCACCCCCAATTCACCTAAGACAAAAGAAAAAGCAGTAGATAGTTGAAGTCTTGGGCTTTAGGTTCTATAAATCAAAGGCACGGGGCTGAGGCATGTTGAGCGGAGCCAGAGGGTTTACAGAGAAACTCTTCTTCTTCCCCAGATACCTGACGCTTCCTCTCATGGCTCACTCTAGGGTTTCTGCTTTCTCCACTGCTCCAGGCCTCAAGCGAGTGGGCACGCACAATGGCAGCTTCCACTGCGATGAAGCTCTTGGCTGCTTCATGATTCGCCTCACTGACAAGTTCCGCGACGCCCAAATCGTTCGAACCCGAGACCAAAAGGTTTGGAATCCGAAACCCATTTAGAGGGGGGTGGGGTGGTGAAGGGATTGTGAGTTTTTTGTTTTTATTTTTATTTTACTGGTTTTGGGTGCTTAGAAATGTGAAGCCTTTTTGCTTGGGAGTTTTCCTTTGTTTGTTTCTTTTTTGGTTTACCTGTCTCCATTACAGAGGATGAGTTTCTGGTTCATTGTATTCCACGTAAAGCTTCGTCCTGTTTCTGATTTGTTTTGGGTTTGCAGGTGTTGGACGGCCTTGATGCTGTGCTTGACGTTGGGGGCGTTTATGATCCAAGTCGTGATCGCTATGATCATCACCAGAAAGGGTTTGGTGAGGTTTTTGGGCACGGGTTCTCTACCAAGCTCAGCAGTGCCGGCCTTGTGTACAAGGTGGGTGATTGGAATTGGGATTGACTTTGCCATTCTGAATCTTTGATTCTTTTCAGTGGATTATGCCATTCCATTTAAAATAGCCTTTTACTTACATTATCTGTTGGTCCTTGAAACATGATCTAACCGGATTGACTCTAAAGCACTTTGGAATGGAGATAATAGCTAAGGAACTTCAGCTTGATCAAGGACATCCAGATGTGCTACGGTTATTTTTGGCGGTCTATAAAAGCTTCATGGAGGTACTAAATTTAGCAATCCAAAACGCATTGTTTTTATTTACTTTCCATTGACAATGAAGTGGATTACTCTAAATTCATAGTTTCAGTCAGTTGCCTGGTAAATATTAGGGCTGTGGTTCTAGTTTTGCCTGCTAGCAAGTCTAAAATGTATGTGGTTTTAGTATATATACATCAAGCTTCTTATATGTTTAAGCATAGTTAAGTGCTTGTGTGCATAAATGCATTTTTGTATGGTTATTTGCCCGTGATCTGTATATGCATATTCTTGATGGGTATGTACATGGACACACACACACACACACACACATATATATAGGCATATTCTTGATGGGTATGTACATGGACACACACACACACAAAGCTATGGATCATTTGTTGTGGTTTCTTGATGCATCTATTATTCTTCATACGAAACGATATTCCTTATGTGGATCGGTCTACAACTGGTATGGGTGTATGTTTTTATTCAGAAAGATCTCATTCATTGTAGATCATTATTTGTAGAACTCAAATTATTTGTAATGTTATTGTTTATTAACATTATTATTTACTTATATCAGGCAGTTGATGCGGTTGACAATGGGATCAATCAGTATGATACAGACCAGCCTCTGAGATATGTGAATAACACACACTTGTCTTCAAGAGTTGGAAAATTGAATTTGGACTGGATGGATCCTGATCAGTCATCTGAGAAGGAAAATGAGGCCTTTGAAAGAGCAATGAATCTCAGTGGCAGTGAGTTTTTAGATGTGAGATTTTCTCAGAATTACTGACTATGCATGAGTTTGTTTCTTTATGCCATTTTCTTTGGTTGGGGGTGGGGCATGGGGCTCGAAACACCTGTCTATGAAGGCGCTTTAAAATCTTGCATGAAAACCTGTGTCATGGTTAGAAATGGTAAATTGTGTGCTTTATAGTTTTTATTTTTAAATCTTTAACTCATAAAAGTCTTCTTCTATTCTCAGAATGTTCGTTTTCATGCAAAGTCATGGTTACCAGCTCGGTCAATTGTTATGGAATGTCTGGCAGCAAGAATGGATATTGATCCTAGTGGGGAAATCATGGTCTTAAATAGATTTTGCCCTGTAAGTATGCGATATCTATTTTCCCATTGGCTTATGTGATTTTGTTCTTCGGCCAGCTCAAGTCCTTATCTGCTTTATCCTATCTTTGAAGCTACCAGTTTGATGTTTGGTTCTTTGATTTTTACATTTTTGTTTTGACATGTTCTTCTGTTCAGCACTTGAGTTTCTCATATTTTTGCTTGACCCAGTATTATATCTTTATATAGCATTTATAAAGTTGTTAGGTATGTTCATTTACAAGTCAGATGCTTTATAGGTTGGGAAAACTTCTAAGAGTTTCTAAGATAAAGAGTAAGTTAAACAGGTTCTTAACATTAACTCAATCAAGCTTTACTTTGTCTTAGTTTTTGTACTGAAGCAACTGAATACTTTGAACCATAAGGTGGTGCTTAATGGATAGGGCTTTAATAGGGAGGCCGTGAAAGTAAATATTCTTGTCTATTAAGGCTATCAGAGGTTGTCTCATGTGGCAATAATTCAAGAAAGAACAAATTCAATGATAGAGCAATTTTCATCACGACATTTGAGTTGCTTGATTATCGCATAAGAATTAGCTTAACCTAGGATTCTCATAAATCAGGAAACCTCAATTTATCTGGTCTCCAGTTCTGGGAAGTTAAAAAGAAATGAAAGGAGACAAAGGGGAGAACACATTAACACTTCGATCTGGCTGATTTTTTAGCCATTCACAGCTACTCCAGAAAATGTTCACTCAAGTAGGAAATTATAACTAGAATGTTGCCTATCATTTCTAATGCTGACAAGATACTTCCTTTGCCTTAACGTGGTGTTGATTCTTCTTGACTGAAGCATGCCAGTGCTAATAGGATATCCTCTTACATAATTTAGTGCCATGTAGACATACCTGATTTATCTCTTGGCTTCCTACATGGCCACATCAACCATGTAATCTGAAGTCGAGAAGTTTCTGATAAAGAATTTTTATGTTCTGCAGTGGAAGCTTCACTTGTTTGAGCTTGAAGAGGAAATGAAGATTGATCCTCCCATTAAATATGTTCTTTACCAGGTATTCATATCTATCATCCACCACTTCTTAACCTTTTTTGGAATTTTCATAAGATTCATCCATTTTATGCATAATTGGTTATGTAGCAGTTAGCACTGCAGATTTTTTGGGGGGTTGTTTCTTCTCATGCAACCATAAAGAAAAATAAAGAATTTATCCTTCATTAGAAATACAATCCCACATATTCATTTGAAGGAAGCTGTGGCTCTAAGGAGCCTCTTTGTTAATTTCCATTCTAGTGTTTTTAGGCTAAAGGGAAAATTTTTGTAGTAGCTTTTACTTCATGTATCTTCATCGGTCTCTGGGAGGAAAGATATGCTATGATTCTGTAGCAGGTTGCATATTTCAATTTGACTAATAATCTTAAGCATGCTGTGTTAAATTGGGAGTCAGTTGCTCCCTGCTCTGAGTAGTCAGGAGGGTGAGGTAGTGTAATGACACTTGTTTTTAATTTTCTTTTGGTCTTTGGCCTTCTGTTTGAGGGGTTTCAGGTCCTTCAAAGTGGCCTTCTGTTTGAGGGGCTTCTGGTCCTTAAAAGAAACCCAAGGAAAACACAAAATAAAGAGAAAATATTCATGTGATTTCTCTTCTTTTGAACCTTTCCCTGAGGTTATCTCGTTGATGTTGCCACTAGAGTTTCTAATTGCAAGTTTTGTTTGATATATTGTGTGCATTGTAGGATGACAGGAGCAAACATTGGCGAGTGCAGGCAGTGGCAGTAGCCCCTGATAAATTTGAGAGCCGAAAGCCTCTCCCATCTCAATGGCGAGGTTTGAGAGATGATGAGCTCTCAAGAGAAGCAGGCATTCCTGGTTGTGTTTTTGTCCACATGAGCGGGTTTATAGGTGGAAATCAAAACTACGAGGGTGCTCTGGCTATGGCTAAGGATGCTTTGAAACTCTAAGCATTGATAGAGCAAATCAAATTGTTATTTTCATTGTACTCATGGCATTTGAGTAGGGAAGGGATCTGGGTTTCTTGATACCGCTCTTTCCCAATTTTCAGTATCTTGGTCTAATTCTTGTTACAGTGTTCCCTAGTTTCTTTTATAGTGTTGTCCCATATGAAGTACATTTTAACTTATATTGGATTTTATGACAGATGATACTTCTATTTGTTATTCTTCAAGTTGCATTCAGTATTAGAACAGTTTGTTTCATATCATGTTCTATTACAACCTTCCCATGCAGTTGAGATGGAAGTAAATTCCCATGTCGCACGGATTATCTTCTCTACGAGGCCACAGGCTCAAAGTTAGGTTTGTAATTGCTACCTTGATTTGGAGACTGAAATGGAGCCACTCAAACTAAAGCCAGTATTCTCTCTTTCCTTACCCTTGTTCTCTTTATTTTCTGATCTGATTACAACATTTACCTCCATTGTAGCCATGCCCACAGGCCACCTCTCATCATCCACCACCATCATTTTAATATAAGCCCTCCGAAACCCATCAAGATGATCATCCACCATTTTCATAAAATTTGGCATTGGTTGAAAAACCCTTCATTTTCAGGCTCTTAATTCACAGCCAAATTCATTTGAGAAAATGACAAACGACCGTAACCCAAATGATAAACGGCCTTAACCAAATCCCAATCCCAATGTGATCAGTGTTATTACAGTATTATTTATTGATAAATACCCTCAGTTGAAAAGATATCCTTCAAGGCTAATGCGCCATGGCTACGGTGACCTTCCCCCCTTCGTCTCTCTCAACCCCACCGAAACCCCACTTTCCTAAACCCTCCAAAACCCTAATTCACCTTCCTTCTCCGAAGTTTTCTTTCTCAAAGCCAGCATTCAACCTCAAAACCCTAAACCCCATTCTCTCGCAATCCCCAGCTCCACTCCGGCTTTCCAACACGACTTCTGATCTCATCGCCTACGACAATTCGGTGCCGGTGCCGGTGCCGGTGCCTTCTCGATCCCTGAAGTCTCGTCTCCACGATGGCGAAACCCTTTATGGCCTCTTCCTCCTCAGCTTCTCTCCCACTCTCGCTGAGATCGCCGGCCTCGCTGGCTACGACTTCGTCGTCGTTGATATGGAGCACGGCCACGGAGGCGTCTCCGACGCCCTACCCTGCCTCCACGCCCTCGCCGCTACTCGGACTCCGGCAATCATTCGGCTCCCAGAGAGTTGTCCAACGTGGGCGAAAAAGGCCCTCGATCTGGGTCCACAAGGGATCATGTTTCCGATGATCGACAGCCCTAAATTGGCGAGGAAAGCCGTCTCGTACTGCCGGTTTCCACCGGCGGGGGTTCGTGGGTCGGCGCACACTGTCGTGAGGGCGTCGAGCTACGGCATCGACGCTGGGTATCTGAGCAATTACGAGGAGGAGTTGTTGATCATGTGCCAGGTCGAGTCTGAAGAGGCTGTGAAGAAGATCGAAGACATCGCCGCCGTCGATGGGGTCGACTGCATCCAAATGGGGCCCATGGATCTGAGCGCGAGTATGGGATATTTGTGGGATCCAGGGAACAAGAAGGTGAGAGAGATGATGAAGGTTGCAGAGAAGGGCGTGTTGGGGACGAAGAAAAAACCCAGGGAAGGCGCCTACTTGGCTGGCTTCGCTATGCCGCATGATTCCCCAGATGATCTAAGGTCGCGAGGCTATCACATGGTTTCTGGTGCAGTCGATGTGGGGTTGTTCAGGAGTGCTGCGGTCGAGGATGTGAAGAAGTTCAAGATGGGGTTGAAGGAGGCCTCTGACGATGAGAAAGAGAATGCTAAAGAAGATGAGAAGTACTGGAGCGAGTAATGGGAGATACAGAAATCGAAAAATAAGTAATTCTCTGTAAGTTCTTGCTATGATAAAAGCTCTGGAAATGGGGAAATAGGAATTCTGATCGGTCAAGTTTTTTCAGTATGTAGATGCAGGTGTAGGTTGCTTTGTTTCCCAAAACCTGGACAAACTACCAAATCTTTGTGTGATGTAATGTTTTTGCGAAATTGAATCTGCTTTCACCAAATGCATTACCCTGTAGGGTGGGGTTAGAGGAGGCTGAGGCTGGAGAATTGGAATTCATTGCTATGGGTTCCTCATTCTGCCATTCCCAAGACAAACTTACAAATTTTTTTAGCAATGATGCTGTGATGGTTTTGACATTTCAAATCTAGTGAGGGGAATCCAGTTTGACATTTCATATCATTCATCACTTCATATGAAATGAAATAACTTTGATTTTGCATCAAAATGTATCTATCAAGGTTCCTCATCTTTGAGAACATTAAACTCAAATATCATGGTCATGAAATTTGATATAGACCATCTCTTTTGTTTCTTTAAAAGACGACATGCTTTCCTATGAAGACCAAACTTCGCGGTGATGACATATATGCACCATTCTTCTTCTTAGAGTTCTGATCTTTAATTGAAGTTTCTCTCTTGGCTGTCCTAAGACTGACAAGGCTTCTCAAGAGTTTTGGGTCAAAATGCCCATTTATACCAAAAAAAAAAAAATTAGATCTAACCACTTTATCAAATTTATGTTCAAATTGGTCTCTTTAGTGTCATGTAAGAGTCATGCCATAGAAATATATATTTTTTTTTCAAAATTTTAGTTAAAGCCTCAATTGGCAATCGATGCTTTATTTTTTACTTTATTTTTTAATTTAAGCTTCAATTGTTTGAACTGAAGTAGGCTTCATTTTTTAACTGAAGTCTCAATTGACGATCGAGATTTCATTTTTGAACTAAAGTCTCAATTGCCAACTGAAACTTTTAAAATTTAATTAAAAATTATTAAATTATAATTTATTTTTTAAATTAAAAATATATATTTTAATAATAAATTATTTATATTTAAGCTTAAGAATCTAATATTATTTTAACAAACATAAATTGATAAATATAAGATATTATAAATGAATATTTTATTTATTAATAAATTAATAATCTTTAAATAATAAATTTATATAATATATAAATAAGATATAAAATTGTATAATTTATTAATTTAAGATATTTAATTTATTCTTTTTTTTAAGATATTAATTTATTTATATTATGTCAAATTTATTTAGGTTTTCTGATTATGGAGGAATATGAGATTATATATGTTTTTTTTTCTAATATATAAATGTTTAGTGGGTATTTTTTGTGATAAACTATTAAAAATTATATTATGATAATGATCAAATAAAGAGTTTGTCATGGTATTGCAAATGTGTCCATTAGTATTGCAATTGCTTTATTTCTATCTTTTCGTTATCGGTTTTAGTGTAATAAACATTCAAACCAAATTAAGATTTTCTAGTGGGAAATGCAACTTTTTTTCAATGAAAAGAGACTATGAAGTAGGAGTACCTACAAATTCGATTGAAAGATGAACCATAATAATTTTCGAAATCAAACTTTATAAAAGCTATATATCTTTTTTAGTCAAATAGTTTGCTATTTTATTTGCTTTCCTATACATACGACCATAATTATAAATATTCAAATCTATTACTATTCTTGAATCACCTTCCATCTTTAAGTTTAAGAACTCATTATTCTTGAAAGTTAACATTCTCCAATAATTTTGATTTTGGTAACTTTTTCTACCTTAGCCTCAAGTCATCAACACCAAATTGCTTCAACTTCACAAAATATAAATAAATAAATAATGCAAAGAAAAACAATGATGCCATTTCAATAGAACAATATTTTAAGACAAGTGGAGGTAAAATAATGGGTACAATAATGCTTTCTTTTTAAGACTTTATTTGTCTTCAACAATTCTATGATGAACAAGGCTTTAGGGATAAAATGAACTTATGTTTGTCTCTTGTGTACTTGATGAAAGTAAATTCCAAATACCCTCAAAATATAGTAAGCTTGTCCAAAAATCTATGAATTTCATATAGAATAGCAGTATATGATATATGAAATAAAATAGAATTCTAGAAGATGTGGAGATAAACAAAGAATTTAATGGGTTTAACGAAGGATCAATTGATTAAAAAGGATGAAAACATCCCAAATTTGTAAAACTAATCTTCCTTATTTTTGAACTTGAAGAGTAATCAATTTTTGACATAAATACCCTTTAGTATTTTCATTATTTACATGTGTCTTTTAAAGGAAATGGTTACTTTTGCAAGAAAAATATAAGGGTATTTTTGTCAAAATAGATATTTTTTAAGTTGAAAAAAGGCGAAGAGTGGTGGTGTTTGTTTTTTTACTTAATTCTAAATAGAACCTTATTGCTTAATAGTGTTAAATATTAGGTTGTTTGTTTTTGTAATATTCTATTTCTATTAAGTATTAAAAAGTAAAGAAAAACCAATATGTTATATTTTCTATTTAGAAAAAGCTATATATTTTGGCTTTTTCTATATAGTAAAAAGTTTATAATAAGTCATAAAAAAGTAAAAAAAACAAACAACCTAAATTCTAAAAACAAATTATTTTAAGTAAAAAGCCAAAAAAACAAACACTAGTTTTTCAAGAAATATTTCATCCCTTTTAATATGTTATCCCTTTAATGAAAGGATAAAATGACCATCCTTGGACCCCAAGACACCATTCAATTTAGAGGATTTGGATGATGCGTCCATTTAATTTGAGGTGCATTACTTGCCTACATGCCCATTTATGAAGACCCATACCTTTAAAAAGGCATGTTTCCATTTATTTTGAAAATATTCCAACATGGTATGTGACATTCCCATACAACTCTCCCACAATTTTCAATGATTTAGACCTACATTTTTCAATGCCCATAATACCCTTGTGATTGAGTCTCAGTAAGTGCAGTTTACCTACCCTCTCTAAATAATCCATTTTTTTTTGCTAAAAAATGTAATAAAATTTATGATTCACGCTATATATACTTTAAGAAATAAGAACATACCACTCCATCACTCCAAGTCTATAATATTTTTAGTGCTTGGAGCAATGATCATTTAAATTTTCTTTAAAATATGAGACTTTTGTTTGAAGAAAACCATTGTGTAGGACATTCTTTTCAACCTTTTTTCTGTTGGTCACATGCAAGTTGGTGGCTGATTCTATCAAGTGGTGGCATGATGTAATAATCACTTAAATTTTGTCCATAAAATATTTTAAATTTAGTCTTAAAAATGAAATCACTAAAAAAACAAAAATTAAGAATGACATTTCTTTTTTTTTATTTTTTCAAATAATCTGTAAATTTTCTTCTCTTATTTTCTCTTGTGTGGATTTTCTGGCATAGTTTCTATTTAGAGAGAGAGAGAGAAAAAAAAAAAAAAAAAGAAGCTAAATTGTAAAGAAAATAATTATAATTTACGAATTAAAAGGCTATTGGTGAGGGAGTGGGAATCGAGTTCCCGGGAAATCAACAAGAGTTTAAGAAAATCGCTTTCTCAACTACAAATTCGGGTTCATGAGACAAAGCTCTGTTGTAAGTTGTAACTTCCTTTCGAGCTATCTTTTTGTCTGAAAATCAGTTTCTTGAATCTGGTTCGGCAATGGAGGTGTTCTACTTTCTGGTGTTCGGGGGGCTCGCTGCGGTGGTGGCAGCGTTGGAGCTCAGCAAAACAAGCAAGGATCGGATCAATACGTCTACTGCCTTCACTTCCTTTAAGAACAATTACCTTCTCGTCTACTCTCTTATGATGGGTAAGCTTAGACCTCAAGTTTTTTCTTCATTTTTCATCTGGGGTTTGGTTATTCATGGTGGAATCACACTGACCCTACGCTCGTGTTGTTTGTTTGATACGGGTTAGATCTAGGTTATCCATATTTTTTGCTAATGTTAGTGGATCTGATCAATGCCGTTTGTCTCCTCGGATCTAGGGCTTGAATTGGGTCGCAAACGCTCCTTTTCTTCCTTCCTTTCGTTCTTTCTTTCTTTCTTTTCTGATGAAATGCAAGAATAGGATAATTCTCTGCGATCCTCTCATCCCCTTGTTGAGAATTTGAGGGTGAGTTCTGAGTTTTCTGACTCTACTCAACTAAGCCAAGTAGGTGTATTAAGTTGGCTTTAGTCTGGGTTTTCTTGGTTTTTCGGGGTGCGGAAAAGTTTGGCAGCCTTTTAAATTCAAATTTTATATTATTTTTCTGACAATTTCGCAGAGGAATCGGTGTTCTTGGGTGTCTTTTGATGTTTACTATCAAATGAATGTGCGGTTTGTTCAAATGTATGCTTGATCTGGTTGGTTTCTTTTTCCTTTTTCATAATAATATTATTTTAGTAACCCATTTCTTTCCAGATAAATCCTTTCAAGAAAGGCTTCATTGTGTTTTTTGCTTGTTGATCCCTCTTTGGCCTTTACGTTATGCTACACATGGATTTTTATCTAGTTGCTCAGAACTTAATTTAATGGGTGCTATAAATTGCAACATGCTGAAAGTAGTATCTATCATCATGATAATCATTAAGAACTGGTTGAGTTGAATATAATTGTGGGGTTAGCTTCTTTCTTGATTCCATTTTTTTAAGGTTGTACTGATTTATTTGATTGTGGCAATAGCTGGGGACTGGTTGCAGGGTCCTTATGTGTACTACCTCTACAGTCAATATGGTTATGGGAAGGGGGACATTGGGCAATTGTTTATTGCTGGTTTTGGGTCCTCTATGTTGTTTGGGACAATTGTTGGGTCTCTGGCTGATAAACAGTAAGATTTCCTTTTGATTTTGTTTGTTTGCCAGTCTATATTAATTGATCCATTGATTCATGATATTTTCTACACCAAATTTAGGGGTCGGAAGAGGGCATGCGTTACTTACTGCATAACTTATATACTGAGCTGCATCACCAAGCATTCTCCTCAGTACAAAATTTTAATGTTGGGACGTATATTGGGAGGAATTGCTACTTCTCTGCTTTTTTCAGCCTTTGAATCATGGCTAGTTGCAGAACACAACAAGGTGAGAACTATTCCACATTCTTAGCATTCCAGTAAGTCAGTCCCAACTTGTGATCAGCTGATTGTTACCATTTGATTATTTTAACAGAAGGTAATGTGTTCCAATTGAATTGCTTTTCGCCGGAGAAATTGCATCACAATTAGCCATTCCAGGGGAAATGGCCCACATTTACTTGGCCTTGGCAATAGCCTCTTTTAGGAGCCTCTTTTAGGACTCCTTAACAGCTACTTGACATTGATTTTGTGTTCCTATTGCCTATGGAAAAAAAGCCTTCGTGTGGTTAACTTCAAGTAGTTGGGATATAATGTTGTGTTGTTTTGTTATATTATGTTGGTTCTTATTGTGTTCCTTGCTTGTGCAGAGGGGTTTTGAACAACAGTGGCTGTCACTTACATTCTCTAAGGCAATATTTCTTGGCAATGGTCTAATTGCCATTCTGTCTGGATTGTTTGGAAATGTACTAGTTGATACTCTAGGCCTTGGCCCTGTTGCTCCATTTGATGCTGCTGCATGCTTTCTTGCAATCGGTATGGCAATCATATTATCATCATGGACTGAAAATTATGGAGATCCTTCAGAAAGCAAGGACTTGCTTATGCAATTTAAGGGTGCTGCTGTAGCTATTGCATCTGGTGCATTTCTAACTTTGCTTTACTTTCAACTATTATAAATTTATATTAATTTTCTTCATTGCTGGAAATTACGTCTAGTGAACATGGATTTGGTAGCTCAACTTAATTCTCCTTGCTATTAAATTTCAACCTACATTGCACCTGTATAGGAATAAATACTACCAGGAATGTGTATGTGAGTAAAATGTTTGGTGGATTGTAGCCTTGAAGTTGTGAACCCAGGATACTTAAAAATGATAAATATACCCTGCTTGGGTGAAGGCTATAGACCTTGTGGTATGCCTCCTTTTCCGATGGGCACTTATCATATCCTCTCTGTTTGCCTATCAAAAAATGGAAAAGATAAAAAAAGGCCCTAGAACCTATACTGAACTTTTTGATTGTTCATATTAACTCGATTAAGTTGATTGTATGACTGGATGGCATACTCTGTGTGCTATCCTTTCCCTAGGAGGTCATTTTAGGTGGCACCTATCAATTGGCAGATAATCCTGTACTTGTTTCTTGTAATTAGCTGATACAATCACTATAATGGTTTCTTACAATACCCATGGTCAAGTTTTATATCAGTCCTTGCCCTTGTACAAAAAGTTTGAAAATAACAAAATCTTCCATTGTGGTTTATGGATCATTTATATATTTTCTTTCTTTCTTCTTTGATTTATTTTATATGCTTGGAAGTTTCTTTTTTATTTTCTTTTTATTTTAATATTGTTATGTTTCATGTGGATCAGATGAGAAAATAGCATTGC
This sequence comes from Vitis vinifera, assembly GCF_030704535.1. Taxonomy (NCBI): domain Eukaryota; kingdom Viridiplantae; phylum Streptophyta; class Magnoliopsida; order Vitales; family Vitaceae; genus Vitis; species Vitis vinifera. The sequence continues at coordinate 1,940,857 of NC_081806.1, read as the reverse complement.
TGGGTGCAATACAGTCTCTATTTGAAGGTTCAATGTACACATTTGTGTTCCTTTGGACTCCTGCTTTGAGTCCGAATGAAGAGGAAATTCCACATGGTTTCATATTTGCAACTTTCATGTTGGCTTCAATGTTGGGAAGCTCAATTGCATCTCGACTGATGGCCCGCTCATCAACAAGAGTTGAAAGCTACATGCAAATTGTGTTTACAATCTCATCTGCCTCTCTCCTGCTTCCCACTGTAATAAATGTATGGCCCGGATTCTGATTCCTTAATTTCTTCAAACACATCAATTTGAGTATCTTATTTCATCATGGAGATACTGACAGTTATTTCTAAATTTGACTGCAAATCTGAAAAGTTCCTGGTAGCACCTTCTGATGTGAAAGGTGGAAGCATTTCATTCAAAGGGTGTATCCAGCTTCTTGGCTTCTGCACATTTGAAGCATGTGTAGGGATATTCTGGCCTTCCATCATGAAGATGAGATCCCAATACATTCCAGAGGAGGCACGGAGCACTATCATGAACTTCTTCCGCATTCCTCTCAATATCTTTGTGTGCATTGTGCTGTACAATGTGAGTAGGTTTCTTCATATTCCCTTTTTTCCCTTTAGTTCTTTGCCAGACGACCTGATTGAGATCATACTCTCATTCATGAGTAAAACAAGATCAGTTTCGTAAGGTGGTTGAGTTAACCTTTCTGGTGATCTTATTTGATGTACTGTTTTAATGGTTTCTTCTCTTAACCATAGGGATAATTTATCTCTCTCTGCTCCTCTCTAACACTAAATATTGGTTTGTTCTTCCCTTTTTGAAGGTTAATGCATTTCCAATCACTGTCATGTTTGGCATGTGCTCGATTTTCCTCTTTGTGGCAACACTGTTGCAAAGGAGGCTCATGATGATTTCAGAGAGCCAAAGATCGAGTAAGTTCTGTAATTACCTTGAGGATAATCATTCTGAAATTTGGAAATGCTTGGAATTGGTTTGATTTAGGATGATATGACATGTGTATCACTTATGAATTCCTAGACTGATATTTGTTGCTTTAAATCCTTGATCAAAACTCATAAGAACTTGGAAAAGTTCGAGTGTAGCAGACCATCCCAAATCCTAGATAAAAAGTTTTTGTACTCATATGTCATGCATATACATTTTATTACAGGGCCACAAGATTGGAAGGAGAGGGACACAGAGGCAGAATCATTAAATATCTGATTGAAGTGGGACTACCTTTTTCTTGTTATTTACTGTTGAAGCTGCATTTAGCTTTGCTGTTGGCCATCATAGTATGGAATTATTCCTAATTGTTGAGCCTATCAAGTATCACAACGGGGCACTGACTGTTGGGCTTGACATAACAGAAATGATTTTTGGGGAGGAGACGAATTCTGTACCTCTTTTTAAATAGTGTTTTCTGAAATGGTTGCTGTATAAATACTGGTTATATATCCCTAAGATGTTAATGTTAGGAAGTTCAAAGTTTTTTGTCATCTTGGTGATTTGATGGTTTTTTTTTTTCTAATCATTAAATCGGATTAAGGGAAATACAAAGGAAATTATTAAGATTCTTGGGCTCAGCTATTTGTTGTTTTTTTTGTTTTCTGCAGCACTCCATGGTTTTATTTTCATGGACATACTGAATATATACCAGTTGCATTTTATCATGACATCAATAATGTATACACTACAATCACAATTTCATTTTGGAATTGACCTAAGAGATATAGCTTAGGAAACGTTTTAATGACTTGAAAAAATGGTTATTCTTGGACAGTAGACAGGTTCTGGTGTTTGATGGGTTGTAGATTAATAGTTTAGGGAGATGCTGAAACACTCGCTTTTCCATTCAATCCGGCTTCTTAACCCAACCCTGAAAAGAAAGATATTAGTTCTGATACTGCTGATGAACATGAAAGCCTAAAAGGTCAGTCACTGAACCCACTTTCTTTTGACCAACTGGCCTCTAAAGTTTCCAGAGATGGCTTCGTATCAGATGACACTCCATGTGAAAAAGGAGACAGGTCTCTCTGATCCACATGATGATAATATAATGCTAAAATCCCCCTCTCCCTTCTGCTTCTTTTAGTACCTATAGTGTATATCCAACTGTCCCATGTGCTATTATTTTGTATATGATTGATCTCTTCCCAAATCTACCCCTGAAAAATCGATGAAACCCCTTCCATCCTAGATCCTAGACTCTTTTTTTGGTGAATGCATCATCAGTAGGTCTAATTTGCAACTCATTATCATATAAGATGATCTCCACTATCAAGTTCATTAGATATTTACTGTTATTGCGGCCACACCACCTAAAAGAACAGATCTTGTAGCTATTAACTTAGACAACTGGACCATGACAAGTCATTATCACAAGGGAGAGGGTCATTCAGGTAAATTCTCCTTCAACTTGTCCTTTATGCTCCTCCAATCTGTCTTCCGACACTCAGGCCAATAAGATCTTCCCATTGAGACTTTCCTAGATTTGAGAAAAGGTGAGTGGGTGAGAAGGTGAAGATGGGCAATCTTAGAAGTTCAAGATTTCAGTTCTTGTGTGCCTTTCAGTTTCTTATGCTGGTGCAAACCAGAGTGAGTTGCTACCAATACAAGGTTGGAGATTTGGATGCTTGGGGAATACCCTCCTCTGCAAATGCACATGTCTACACCAACTGGTCCAAGAACCACATTTTCAAGATTGGAGATTCTCTCCGTAAGTTCCTCTTCTTGGTTGATCTGGACTTTGGTTTATTTCTCATTCCCAAAAACCTACAAGGATGGGTATGTAGATCATGTATTGATCTTAAATACTCCCATTTTTTTTGTTATTGCCTTCATTGTCCATTTTTTGATAGTGTGCTATCTCCGTGCAGTGTTCTTATACCCACCAAGTCAAGATTCAGTGATTCAAGTCACAGGGCAGTCTTTCAATGCCTGCAACCTTACAGATCCAATCTTGTACATGAACAATGGTAATTCCCTCTTCAACATAACCTCCCTTGGCGAATTCTACTTCACCAGTGCAGTTCCAGGTCACTGTGAAAAGAAACAGAAGCTGCAAATTTCAGTGCTTTCTGGAAATGGCTCATCAGCATTCTCACCCTCTTATGGTCCTAGTGCTTTGCCTGATTCTTCTTACCCCACCGTCTTTGGCTCCATCCCTGCCGCAAATTCATCTTCACCATCACAGAGGGCGCCTGTGTTTTTAGCAGCTGTAATGGGATTTGTGTCATGGGATCTGATCAGAGGCAGAATGTGAAGCATCATACCAACAAATTGCAAGTTCTAAAGATACAAGTTACTTTCATTCTTACCTTCGTCTTTCATCTTAGCAAATCGGACTGATAAGAATATTGTTCTGTAATTCTTTATGGTCAATCTAAGAGATAAATTAATTCCTTTTGGCATTATCGAGGAAGGGCAGCTTCTTCCATGAAGTTTTATCCTTTGTATCAACATTTGCATTCAAATTTTGAGCTCCAACATGCCCTTTTGCCGTTTCCTATATAAATGATAACGTCAGTTTCCATGTAAAAGAACAAAGTCCGTTTGTATAGGACAACACCAAGCGCATATTGTGGTGCCGACACGGTCTCCAGCTTCCCTTTTTTTTGGGTCTTTACACACATTTGCTAGCTGGTTGTTGAATGGTTTCGTGGCCCCGCTCTACACCTCATCTCCGGGGGTCATGGGTAGTAAACGTGTTATTGCAAGAAATTTAGAACATGCCAAAGGTAGCCACCATTACAACCTCCACCTGGATTAAAACAATCTGTGAGACATACCTTAACTCACTCCTGATTGTTTTTATAGTAGCCAGTTTAACGATTACGTAGTAGATGACAAAACGAAAAAAGAGGGAGTGTTATCACAAAGAAATCAATGCCAAAAGATCGGTGTAAGGTAGCCTCAACTTCATGCGCCTCATAAATATCGGTTCCGAGTCTTCTTGGCTTTCTTATCAAAAAAAAAAAAAGAAAAAGAAAAAAAAAACATGGAATAAAAACAAAGGAAATAAAGAAAGAAAGACTCGCATGTTGAAAATTGCCCAGGGGTGGAATCACTCTTTTAACTTACTACAGACAAACTCTAACAAGAATTATCGGGTAATGGTTAAAGAGATTATGATGGATGTAATTGTTAACTTAGCTCATCATCTCAACATCTAGGGTTATTGACTTCTCTTCAGATGGATAGGCTGCCTCTGGAGCTGTGGGCTCTGCAAACTGTGCTGCTGTGGACTTTGATTCCATTCCAGGAAATGGACTCCTTATTTGGGCAGTATTGGAGTCTAATTCCATGGCTGAAGTCCTGGGAGGAGATGTGGGCTGCACCTCCACTTCTGGATAAGCAGCCTTGAATCTTGCTCGCAGCCCTTCATCCACTAAGCGGACGCCATTCAATTGATTACCAAGCGACATCCACCTGATAAATCACCACAGAATAAGGAGAATAAGCAACCTTCCAAGGTTTAAGATAGGAAGTAGCGATACCCTACTTGTTTTTTTTTTTTTGATAAGTAAACAAGATTGCATTAAAAAAGGCTAGACGCCACAAAGCATACAGGGAGTATACAAGATGGATACAGCCTCAAAAAAGAAAAGGACCAGAAAGAACTACCTCCCCTCAAGTGGAAGCTATCCACTCCAAAAAGCCTATAAGGGAGAAAGCCTCCTCACCTAAATACACTTTGGCCCAATTCCATAAATTACAAACAAAAGAATTCTTTAACCTCTGAACATTCACCACACCCCCCCTAAAAGCTAACCTATTTCTCTCCTTCCAAACCGTCCAAAAAATACACAACGGAATGGATTTCCATATCTGTTTCCTTTTCTTCCCAACAAAAGAGCCCCTCCAGGAGGTTAAAGCCTCCTTAACCGTTTCTGGGAAAACCCACTTAATATCTAACAACCCAAAAATAATATCCCAGAGGGCTCTAGCCACTATACAATGTAAAAGAATATGATTTACATTCTCTTCTGCACAACCACACAAAAAACAACAGTTTGGAAGTTGCACCCCTCTTATCTGAAGCTTATCCAGAGTGAGCACCTTCCCCCAAGTAGCCTCCCAAGCAAAAAAACTGACTTTCGTTGGAACCCTATCCACCCATATTCCCCTTGCGGGAAACAAGGAGGCATTAGATTTATCCAACAACCTGTAGGCTTCTTTGACCCTGAAAGAAACATTCCTTCCTTGCCTCCATTTGATTGAGTCATCCTCCAGGGAAGGCCTATGGCCCCTCAAAGTACGGAGCAAATCACCAACCATATCCAGCTCCCAATCATTGAAATCCCTCTCAAAAATCAGATTCCAATCTCCTTGACCCGAATGATGGTCCCACATCTCCTCAATCGAGGCATCTCTATGCACGGCAAGGACAAAGAGATGGTTGAAACATTGGGACAATGGAGTATCAGTGCACCATCTGTCTTTCCAAAATTTGATTTTGGAGCCCTTCCCAACCAGAAAAGACAAATTTTCCCAGCACCAATCAAATTCTTTCATAATCTCCTTCCAGACCCCAACTCCAGCCGCCCCACTAACCTTCTTAGCCCTCCACCCATAATCCTCTTGCCCGTATTTTAGCGATACCCTACTTGTTAAAATAATCTGATTGGATGGTCGCAGAAAATGAACATGGAAGTGATATTGTAAAGGCTGAGTTACAAAAACAAAAATAGATAAAAGCCATACCAACCAATAACATTGTGGATGCCTGGTAAAACCAACAGACTACCAAGATGGTGGAAATCAGACAAATTCCAACAAGGCATTATTCAATTTCTTTACATACAAATTAACCCATTCTTAATTTCTTTGCAGCTATGGAATATCAACTATGTTCTTTCTGTAGGTGCAACACCAGCATCTTATTTGGAAAAAAGGAAAGGAAAACATGGAATCCATCCCAGAAACCACATGGACAACAGAGTAGCAGAAAAGGGGAGGCTTTTGCAGTGGGTACCAGGTCATATGTCTATTGGGCTGAGAAAATCCTGAACATTACCATTACAAACTTCAATAATTTTTACACCAACAGATTTGTTTACAACCTTGGGGATCTGAAAGGTTACACTAGATTCCAATTGTCCCCTCAGTTTTTCATCCTCACAAAATATCCCCATAGTACTTCATCTTATTTGGTTTAGTTCCGTAACAGTTCCAGTTAACAATTTATAAATAAAATAATAAAACAGATGAAGAGAAACAAGGTTTTCAGAAGGGAAAGAATAAAAAAATAAAAAGCACTACTGTCGGTTAAGAAAGCATACCCTGCATGAGTGTTATGCATCCGAGCAAACAATTCCAGCTTTCTGGTTCGTGGGCTTATCCTTTCCAGCATTGGGTACATCTGCAGATAGCATGCATAATAACTCAAGCATTCAAAACCAAGGCTGGACTTGAATTGTTTGAACAACACTAAAATAATAAAAATTTTAAGACAATAACATAGTATAACCAACTTCCTATAAAAAAAAATATAGTATAACCAACTTGCCAAGCTTAAGTGGTGCATCAATCCAGCCGATTCTCGTTTTGGTGAAATGGGACTCCCACAAGCTTTTTCATAGTTCTAGGGGATTGAGGCAGGATGATCCACCATTCCTTTATCTCCTTATCATGGCCATGGAGACACTCTCACATCTTGATCAGGGCTAAGGAAGGAGGCTTTATAGCAGGGTTCTTAGTTAGGGTAAGAGGAGGTATGGGTTTGGAGGTGTCCCATCTATTATTTGCAGATGCCACTCTTATTTTATGTGATGACAGAAAGGAGCATAAAGAGCACCTCAACTGGGAGTTCATGTAGTTTTGAGGCAATCTCAGGCTCAAAGATCAATCTGGAAAAAAATAAGTTGATCCTAGTCAAGGGAGTTGCCAATCTGGAGGATCTAGGTGTGGTACTAGGAGCAGGGTAGGGACCCTCACCAGCTATCTGGATATTTTGTTAGGAGCACCTTTCAGATGACCTCAAGTGTGGGATGCAATAGAGTAAAGATTTTAGAAATGACTCAATATGTGGAAGGGACAATTCAAGGAGGAAGGATGACTATGATAAAGATCACTCTATCCAGTTTTTCAATTTATGATAAGAACAGTCCATCCAGTTTGTCATTTTGCTTAGTTTGTCAATTTACTTCATGTTGTTATTATTATTATTATTATTATTATTATTCTTATTATTATTTGTCATCCTGAGAAAGGTAAGCTCAACTCTGGGAAAAATCCTTTCAGAGAATAATAATAAAAAGAAACTTTAAGCCGTTATTTGTCATCCTAAAAAAGGCAAGCTCAAGGCTGGAAAAAATCCAAAGGGATTTTCTTTCAAAGGGAGGAGCTCTTGAGAGGTCACATCAGGTTAATTGGTCAACAACTTGCATGGGTAAGAGGAGTGGGGGTTTAGGAATTGGAAGTTTATCTACTCTTAATAAGGCTCTTCTTGGAATATGGTATTAGAAATTCATGACTAAGAGGGAACCCCTTTGAAAATGGGTGATTTCAGGAAACTATTGGGGAGGAAGAAGGAAGATGGTGCTCTAGAGGAGTGAGAGAAGGGTATGAGGTGGGCATGTCGAAGGCAATCAAGAGCAAGAAAGAACTTTTAACAATAGAACTTGTTTCAAGATGGACAATAAAAGGAGGGTGAAATTTTGGAAGGATGGTTGGTGCAGAGATATACCCTTGAGAGGGAGGCTTTTCTAGAGTATTTACAATAGCCACTGTCAAAGATGCGTGGGTGGCTAAGGTGTGGGAGCAGAATAGGGGGGATTGTTGGCACCCTAAGTTCACAAGGTAGATTCATGAGTGGGAGCTAGCAAGGGTGGAGACTTCTTTTAGGAGGTTGCAATTGTAGACCATTAGTAAGGATACAAAGGATAAGAAGCATAAGACGGTTTGCCTATAGGCACCTGTTGTATACCTCCTGTATGCTTTGGGTTGGCCGTTGGACGCCCTGTTCATATTAATATATCATTCTTAAGAATCATAAGACGGTTTGGCTAAACTCGTAGAGTGACCTTTTCTAAGTTAAATCTCTTTATTCCTTTTTATCATAAGGAAGAATGGAGACATTCCCTTATAGCATCATTTGGAATCCTTGGGTACCATCAAAGATCGATTTTTTCACATGGAAAGCTACATGGGCAGAATACTAACATCAGATCAGCTCAAAAGGAACGGTCGGAGGATATCAAACAGATATTATTTGTGCAAAGGAGAAGAAACACTAATTGATCACATCCTCCTTCACTGCTCTAAAGCAGTCATTTTGTAGCAGCTAATTTATGCTCTATTTGGAATAGTGTAGGTGATGCATTCCTCAGTGAGATATGCACTTTTGAGCAAGCATGGATCTTTTGTCAAGAAGAAAAGGAAAAAGGTTTGGAAAGTTGCTCCTTTGTACTTATTCTAGACCATATAAAGAGAGAGAATAGGAGAGCATTTGATGACAATGAAAAAGTAAACTAAGCAATTAAACAATCTTTTATCTATAACTTTTTGGGATGGTAAGAGTATACACAAGTGATAGTTCATGGACTTTGTTGAATAGTTAACCTCTTAAGTAAGGCATGGGAGGTGGTTTTTGTGTATCCCGCCGCCTTGTTGTGCCCTTTGGGGACCCTTATATACATTGTTTATGCTTTGATATGCTCTTTTGCTAGGCTCTGTTAATATATATATATATATATATATATATATATATATATATATATATATATATATATATATTTTGATAGGTTAGGCTCTGTTAATATAATTGATCTTTGCCAATCAAAAATTAGTATAACCACCTTGCCAAAGTCAATAAATACAGTCCTATGAACTCTCATCTAAAAACACGGGAAAAAAAGTGCAACAACCAGTACAATATAAGCTACATTACAGGAATAACTAACCAGCAAAGGAATAAACAGGTTAACTCTCAAGGATAAACGGCATAGTTTTTTGTGATAGGTACTCAAGGATAATGGCATAGTCATACTAACCTCATCTGGCTTGCGACTTGTTTCCCGAACCTCAGCAACAATGACATCAGTATCAATGTTCCTGTTTACTTCTGGATTTCCCTTTATTCCAACAAGGCAATGCTCTTTACTGTGGTTAAGCCAATGGCCAGTACGCCCTGTTCTAATTATTCGTTGAAGTTGATTAGTCTTGACCCAGATGATTTCTTCAACACGCTTGTATCCCCACAATTCTAGACTACAAGCAGCACACAGAAAATGCATGTGAGACCAATTTTGGCAAAGTTTGTGAGCACAAGCAAGCAGGCATGTAGGCAAGTAGGTGAATATGGAATTAGACTTGGCCACCAGGATGCAAGTTCATGTTAATCATATAGTAGTGGCTTAAACTGCATAGAATAAGACCACATTTGGGATAACTTGCTTTAAGCTTTAGCGAGAAACCAAAGTCATGATCTCAAAGTGGCAATCTTAGCATCATGAAAGTTTTATTAGACATGAAACAACTTTCCACATAGCCATCTAAAGAACATTTGGCTTCCAAAAGCTGAATCAAAAGGTTTAGTTATTGGAGAAGTTCACTTTGTAAAGGCCAAGTTTACATTTATCCCATCCACCAATGAAATAACCTCAATGCATATCCTAGGTTAGTCATTTTTAACATAAACAAGTCATTTAGTAATAACTCACATCATCATCAATGAAATTGATGAGAAATAGAGGTTCCCCCTTCCATAGCAATCTTCATTTTAAGGATTTGGGCCCAAATCTTATAAGCTTAAGCTCATCTCAAAGAGGCAATCTTAGCATTATGAAAGTTTTATTAGGCACGAAACAGCTTTCCACATAAGCCATCAAAAGAACATTTGGCTTCCAAAAGCCGAATCAAAAGGGCTTAGTTATTGGAGAAGTTCACTTAAAGGTCAAGTTTACACCTATCCCATCCACCAATAGGATAACCTTAAGGCATATCCTAGGTTAGTCATTTTTAACATCAAGTCATTTAGTAACTTATCCAAAACAAATAAATAAATCAACAAGTCATTTAGTAATAACTCACATCATTCTCAATGAAATTGATGAGAAACAAAGGTTCCCCCTTCCATAGTAACCTTTGTTTTAAGGAATTATATATATGCATTATGTGCCCAAATCTTACGAGCTTAAACTTTTAGGAAAATTGATTATCCAACATGATATCAGAGTCTCATTTGGAGGGAGGTCAAGTGTTTATATTTCACTGCATATTCATTTCTTCAATATATTAAAACCCAAAAAAAAGGCCACTTTATTTCCCTAATTTATTAAGCCCACATGTAAACCTAAAAAGAGGCTACCCATGAAAGAGGGTATTGGATTGGATAATATATATTGTGAGCCCAAATCCTACAAACTTAAGATTTAACAAAAACTGGTTGTCCAACATATTAGAGGCCCTAAAGAGAACCTATAGAACCAACAAAGAGTAACATTGTAGAATGGATAGTAACTCACTGGGCACAATCTTATTATAAACCAGCATCAGAAAGCAAGATCAATATGCCTAAGGAATTTTATGGGCTGAAGATAAGCAAATTGCATATAGAACCAATGCCAAAACTATTATAGCACAGTGGATAATTATAGAATTTGTATCTTTGGATTGGTATGGTAAATTATAGAATTATATGTCATTGAACTTGCAGAACATTCTAAACTTTTTTGTAAGAAATGTTAAACCCATCCAGAAAAGATTGTTTTATGATTGCAATATAAATAAAGATAGCCATATACCATTCTCGTCCAAGCTCCATAGCGCGTCCAGTGACCCAAAGAAAAATCAGACCATCAGTCTGCAATGCAGGAACATTAAGACTGCGCATTTCATCATCAGCCATCGTCCCATAAGGTAATTCCATATGAATGTCCCATGGTGGATCAGCCATTATAACCCCAAATTGCCCTAGAATATCCATTCTAAATGTACGAATATCACAATTAATCCATTGTGGTTCACCAAGCTCTACTTCTGAACAATATTCAGCACGCTGGGGCTTCATTTGTTTGGGGGGAGCAAGAGATGCAGCCCCCATAATCATGGGTGGCACATCTGGTGTCGGGTCAAGCTCGTAATGAACATACTTGCAAGTCTAACAATGGAAAACAAGAATTAATATACCTCCTAGCTAAAATAATGATAACAAACAATTAATAGCACTCCCTAGTCAAAATAACTGTGACAAAGAAGATAATATTACCTTCATATGACGGCAAGTATCTAGAAAAGAACAGTCCCCTAAGTTGATGTCAGTATGCGGAGCAATTATACGCCGAAAATGGACCTGAAATTAGTGATATGCTTCAGTAAGACAAAATATCTAATTAGAGTAAAAGTGAAACAAAGGCTATATAGGCTTAGAACATGAGGACACACAGCTTATAAACAACTAAGAAAAGAAAAAACAGGACACTGAATTATTAATACCATGGCAGGAAATGAATCAGCTCAAAACGTAGTAGAAGCAGGAAAAACTATCCATGTGCACTTAATCACAAATAAATAGATCTCATAATTTGAATTCTAAAGTTGATTACTAAAGGTATATGACCAATGGGAGGAATAGCTCATAAGGGCAATACGCTGAAATTTAACACTGACTAAGGGCTTTGGTGCTAACAAAGTAACAATTCTAAGAAGAGAAAGAACCATGAAAGTATGAAATGTATATTGAAAACAGATCAAGGAGGATAATGAAGATGAATCCAGTCCGGGTAGCAGAGAATTGAAGTACAAAGAGAACATGGACATAACAATGATAACTGATTTTTCATAAGCCATATGGATGTATAAGACATAGCTTGTAAAGAAAAGTGTTGTTAAGTGTCTGTTAATAAAATGGCACTTTGCCTATAAAAAAAAAATAAAAAAGAGCTTGGGTCATTATTGCATATAGATCTTATCTTGCAATACCTTTTTATACAATTAATTTAAAGCACTGTATTTATGACTACTGATATAAACAGAAAAATGCTAATAGAAATCAAATCAAAGTTGAGCAAATGAGCACTAGAAATCTTAAACAGGTCATTTTGTGCCAATAAACCACACAAGCATACTGTACCACTTGCTGACCTTTTCACATGCAATATAGGAACCAGACTGGCGTCTACAATCCTCTTTTGTTAAGGCTGAACAGTACTCCTTGAGTTGGGAGCCACCTTTGGTTTTGAACTAAAACAAAATTCAACATCAACAAGAGTATTAATGAATATGATAAAAAAAAGGCTAAAACATATATATATCGCGTTTGAACATTAGACACTTCAAATTCCCAACAAAGCAACCGAGCTTCATAATGATGCCCCAAAAATAATTCAGAAAATGGTTAAGAGGAAACCAATATATTAAAAATAAGAGTTTTTTCACACGGTCATGTAGAATTTTTTTCTGCACTCTTGATCAAGGTAAAAAACATAACATGTTTCTAACTTTCAGTAGTTCGACTAGAAGATAAAGCTACAAAAGCAAGGCATAATTTAAATGCGGAAATCAGTACAATGGAAATTAGTTTATAGCCTTATAAAATAAAGCAAGCTGGACGGTAAGAGCAGTTTTCAAAATTTCAAATACCTTGGCAGCCACAGCAGTTTCCCTTGCAGTGGGTCGATGAATGAGATCCAAAAGCTCCTCACCTGTTTTCGACTTCTGCATCTCCCTGAAAGATTTCTTATTCAACAATGCCTCAAGATCCTTCAAATCATCCTCTTCAGTTCTCGGCTTCATTGGTGTTGCATTGGGGCCACTCATCCCCATATTCGGCCCCAATGGGGGCCTGTGAAGAGGAGGCACTCCCATCCCTCTCGGCATCCCCATCATTGATGAACCCATAACTCTAGGTCCACCTCTCGGTCCCAGCATCGGACCTGGCCCTCCGGCGCCTGGAAACATCGGAGGCAAGCCTGATAAATGGGCATCCCCGGGTCCCATCCACATGTCTGGCATTGGCCTAGGAATAGGCCCTCCCATTCCGAAACCCCCACTGTTAACATCACCACCACCTCCACGTTGCAGACTTTGATTCTGATTCCCATCCGAACTCGATTCTTGCTGCTGCTGATACTGCGCACTCTCCGGCAACTCCTTTACAAGCCTAGTCCGGTCAATCCCCAAAACCATAACCCTAGACTTCCCACTCATCACAAACTCCTCCAATTCAACACCTCCATTATCCTCCGCCATCGACCTCAACGCCATCTCCACCGCCAGAATCGCCCCTGACTCCCCTCCCATCTCCCGCAACGCCGCCTTCTCTGCCGCCGTCGCCGACGTGTCATTCTCCAGCTTCCGCAATACTGCCGACGAATCAATCGCCGTGAACGGCACCCTCTCCAACAAACAAACTGCCACCATCGACCTCACCACCGACAACGGACTCCCGCTCTCATCAATGGTAAACTTCTCCGCTCCATCCCCAGAAACGTCGTTGGAAACAGCCGGCTTGGGCTCAACGGAGCCGCCACGGCGCGCCGTCTCCGGCGAAGAAATGCGGGTGGATTGTACAGAAACCTTAGAGTTAGGGTTCGTGCTAGGAGGAGCGAGAGGAGTGGAGAAAAAAGGGCGGCCATTGAAGGAGCAAACGACCTTGAGAGAAAGATCAAGAGAAGAGACAATATCTGGAACTAGGGTTTGGAGAGAAGCGAGAAGGTCCAATTGGGTGTTGTGCTGTGCACCGATACGAGTCTCCAGGCGCTGACGCTTGTCTTTGATGGAGACGACCGTGTCTTCTTTGCCATCCGATTGAGTCTCCATCTTCCCTCTGAAGCAGAGGAGTAAAACCTAAAACTACCAGCAACTGAAACTGCAATGTCCAATTTAAATTAGGGTTACAAAATCAGTGGCCGAGTGTGATTTCTTTGTAAATGAAAGATTGCGAGGGAGGAAAAGGAGAGGATTTGATTTCTAGGGGAAGGGCCTGTTTGGCGGCTCAGAAGAGAAAAGGTTGGCTCTTTTAAAAAAATATTAAAACTGATAAATAAAAACATTGCACCTCCTTGAACATCTCAAAATTACTCATTTACTCTTGAGTTTTAACTTTAGCCATCGGTGCATTTACCCTCAAAATTAATACCCGCCCCGCCTATCATAGGACATATTCAGGTATTGTCTTGTACATTCCAATCAATTATAAAATTAATTTAATTTAAATTTTATCTTTTTATTTTTAATATATATATTTATATAATAAAAATAATAAAAAATATATTTTTAATAAAATAAGTTATAAAAAATTATAATATTTTAATTATTCATAAATTTTATTTATTTTAATATAATTAAAGAATTTTAAAAAATAATAAAATATTTCAAAAAGAAAGTTAATAGGACGGGTATAAAAATTTTGTATACCATCCCTTCAGTTTAATCTTTTTAATGGGATGAGATGAAAATTATTTTTAATAAACAAAGTAAGGTTGAGATAAGGTAACTCATCCTGAACCCGTCCTGTTGTCATCCCTATTCATTTACTCTAAAAATAAATACTTGGAATTGGATTAAAATGAAGTATATGAAATGGTACAAAAAGACATAATTCTAGTTTCATATGTCACTTCTTGTTTTATTTTTTTCTTTTTATTAAAATTATTTATGTTAAAATATATAAATTTATAGATAAGAATTCCAAAAAGTGGAATTTCTATTCCATTTCCTCAATTCTTCTCCACATGTTTTAATTACCCCTGAAGTCAGCAATTTGGGTAATGAGAAAGTTTTCGCCCTCCTAGATCCAAAATTATGAATTGGATTTAGAAATTAAATCTTATACCAAAAATAATTTTTTTTTTCTATGATTGGTTATCACAAATGTCCTCCCTTGTGAGTATCCATATTTTTAAAAATGATCATTTTGCTCGAGGAATTTGGTATCACATTAAGTTTAATTGTCCTACTCCTCTTTTATATGAAGGTAATTTTTTAACTTAACTTGAAATGGTGTATAAAAACTATAAAATTAATTGAAATTTTTTTAATCGTATTATAAAAAATGTTGTCATTATTATAGGAAATGTATGAATTCATAGAAATCAAATAGTGTTTAGAAAGATCAAACTTAACCCTTTTTTTATTTTGAGAAAACTATTTTAAACTTCTAAAATCTTTAAGAATATGTGATTGACTTGTATCTTCAAAATGGACACAAAATCCCTTGAGTGGTTAAAAAATGAATTTGTTATATTATTTCAATTAATGAAATATTCAAATTAAATTTTGATAGTTCCCAGATAGAGAATAAAAGTGTATTAAGATCAATTATTAGAAACTCTAATAAAATTATAAAAATGATTACAAATAGACATGTAAGTAATGCATAAATAATTATTATAGAATCTATAACTTTAAGAGATGATGCATTAGTTGGAACAAAAAGCTCTTAAACCTAAAGATAAAAATGACTCCAAAATAGTGATAGATTGTTATGCAAAAACGATTTTTTTTGTGCAACCTACGATTAAAGTTTTTAATTGGGTCAAGGTTGGGTTCTAAAACTTTTCGATGTATTTTATTCCATTTATAAATGCAGCACGACAAAAATAGATAGAAATATAAATGAAAGCCCTTTGGGTTCTTTATTTTATATTTTATCAACTTCAACCGATTATATTTCTATGGCACAACATATAAATAAGATGAGTATCATTCCTAATTCAATTATGTTATTAAATAAAGGATATTTGGAAGTTAACTTGAGACTTAAGTATTTACGATTATCATTATATTTATAGGGAAGGAAATAGAATGATAGATTATTTAATTAAGAAAGATATTTGTGATATAGAGTTTATCACTTGGAGATTAAAGTTTTCTAAAAATGTTACAAAGTTTTTATTTGATGATTATAGTGACTTATCTTTTAATAGAATTTATAGATACTCTACTTTGTAGTCTCTTTCTATTTAGAAAAAGAAAAAAAAAAACCTTAAAGTATCAATCTAAGTAGTAAGATCACCCTTCAAGCAAAGTTGTTAAAACACATTGATGTAATTGTTTTATACCAATATTTATATTTTCTTTCTTTAGAATATTTTGTATTGTTTTCGAGTGAAAACACTTCGTATAGTATAAGGTGTGTTGATGTATTTTTAGATTCAAAATTTTATTTCATTATTGCATTGAATCGATACATTATATTTGAGATTAAGTGTTTGGTAAAATTAAGGAAACACTTTTAAAAATTTAAAAATCACTTATAATATTTTATGGAGAAACACTTTTGATAGATGATTTTTCTAAACATATTTTCAATTAAAACACTTTCGTTAAAAATACTTCGAGTAAAAACGTTATCAAATGAACTTTAAAACCTACTGAATTGGCCTATCAAATGATAAGTTTGGAGACTTCTTTACAGAAAATCTTGCCAAAAACATCCATTTCAATTTTATTCGTCATAACAAAGAGTAACAATTTCACCATTTGAGTATTATGCATGGCAAACCCAGTTGACATGAGAACAAGTCTGTCAACTGCAAGCAACCATGTGATACAAAATGAAGAATGAAGGCTCCCCAAAAAGATTTTCAGGGAGAATTGTGACTTGAATTCATCATATATGTAGCAGCTGTGGCTATCTCTTTTCTGTGTAAATTAACTTTGCTACCTAGAAGGTAAAGAATGAGCTATATACATACAGATTTTAAGACAATCCATTCAAGCAAATCGATTGAGAAACTTGCAGAGGCGATTGAGGGTTTTGTTTCTTCAGCATTAGTCAAAAACTGGGCAGCCTTCGACGAAAACTCCTTTGGCTGTTGGGCAGGTAGCATAGGGACATCCATCAAGGTCATTTCCCCACCAGTCAACGCTGATGTCTTCCAAGCCCAAGCACAGATACAGAAGCACCCCCATGAAGGCGAGGCCAGCATCAAGCGCCCCAGAGAGGACATAGTTGTGGCGCTGCCACCAGTCTGGGCGGTACCTATACACAACAAAGCCGGAGAGGAAGCCTGCAATGACCCAAGTAGTGTAGTTAACTGCAGTAGCTGGTGGCATCATTCCTGTGGAGCTTATCAGGACCGGCATATTGATGAGTCCAATCCATTCTTGTTTGGGGAAGGCCTTATGGGCTAACCAGACAAGGACAGGGGCGACAGCTCCAGCTAGGAAGAACCAGTTGACCGCCTCATAAACACCCTCGTCTCCAAAAATTCTGCGAGGGCCGATCAGACCCCAGATGACAGAAGCATCGTAGAATACCCGATCGCTTGGGCAAGTCCAGGGGCTGCTGGAGGCTGTCGTCTCACAGATGTCAGGGATGGTCTCCATCATCCACCAGGCGGTGCCTAAGTACACAAAACCAGCTATGAGGGTTCCCACCACCTGGGCAGAGGTCAAGAATCATCAATGAAGATCCAAAGGAGAATATTCAGAAGAATTTAATTTAATTAATTAGGGTGTCTGGAACACTGACCTGTGCCATGAACATTGTTCTTGGAGGAATCTTCATGTAGTGGCCAAGCTTGAAGTCTTGCAGGAAGGTGACTGCCTGTGTCATACTAATGTATCCGTACACTTTGAAGCACATGTTGGCAACAGGATATCCTGGGTAGATATACCCAATTATATACTCAGTGATGATGTTCAAGCCTGGAGTCTGTTATCAGCAGCAGATGTATCAGTCTATATAATTGAAGATGGAACAAAGCTATAAGCATTTTGGGGTAGCCCCATGTTGAGTTTTATGCAACCCAAGTCAGTAAGCTTACCTGATTTGTGATAGCGGTAATGATTCCAATGGGAAGAGTGAATACAATGGCTATGGCACAAGCTAGTAAGACACCCCACCATGGCAATTGAAGCTGGTCATTGTAATACTGGCAGGCAAAGATGGTGAACGCAATGTTTGCAATGAGGATGCTCCAAAACCACCACTCCGGGACTTGTTTATACCTGGTCATGA
Organism: Vitis vinifera; assembly: GCF_030704535.1. NCBI lineage: Eukaryota > Viridiplantae > Streptophyta > Magnoliopsida > Vitales > Vitaceae > Vitis > Vitis vinifera. The sequence continues at coordinate 1,922,952 of NC_081806.1, read as the reverse complement.
GCCTCGTGTGTATGTCCATTCCCTTGTCCTTAAAACTCGATTTGCTTTGCTCCCATATTTCTCTGCATATGCAGTTCAAAATGAGCTCCAATTTGTAGCCAAAACAAATTCAAATCTAAGAGAAAATGATAAAGGGAAAGCACCATATACCTTCCATGGAAAAGCAGCACATGGACAGCAGTGGCAGAAAGTGCAGCAAAGCCTACACCATATGTCATAGCGAAAAATGTGCTGAGGTAAAGAGGCCCCTCTTCCTCATAAGCTGTGATATTAAGGTGAAAGTTGCTGGTGATTATGGAGGAGATATTGTACTCTTGGCCTGTGGATGTGAAGAGATCATCGGAGAAGATGGGGAAGGTTTTGGCTTTGTAGACATTGAGCCAATAGCAGATGGGAGTCAGAACATACATGACAAAGACGAAGCCAACAGCCACATTGGCTGTGGCGAACCAAGGGCTTGCAAGGGGGCTTCCAAGGTAGGCGGAAATGGTGGACCAGTCAAGCCCCACTGCAGCAATTCCAAGCCCGTAAAGGCCTGAGCCAAGCTGTTGGGCAAGAACTGAAGTGGGGAAAATCCAGCATATCCATGAGAGTGAAGTTAGCATTTCAAACATGTAGCCAGGGAAAACATAATAGGCAAAGCTGCAGATGAAGGCGATTAGGAAAAACTGAGTTCGAGTCACACCACCCTTTGGCCTTTCTTCTTTCTCATGCAGAGCCCTGTGACAGCAACTGTCTCAGCATGAAAGCCCAAAGAACTGAAAGAATGGTGGGTGGAGCATACAATCATCATCTACGGCTATGCACAATTCCAAATTGGTGACCAAGCACAAATGGAAATTTTGAAAATTTTGGTTCTTCTGTGCCTTTATTTGGCAATGCAGATAATAGACAAATCATATTAATGGTACACCATTGGTTTGGTGTATGTTGAAAAGAACTTTTCCAATTTCCAAAATCTTCAATCAGAGATTTAACTCTCGGGTTGGTTTGATCCAATTCAAATTCAACTTGGGGCGAGTTTAGATTATCATTCTTAATATTTAAGTCATTTGGATTAGATTTGAGTCAAAATTCAAATAATTTGAATCTAACTATTAATCATCTTTTATTTTACCACTTCGACATCTAATTACATATGATAAATAAAATCATGTACCTTTGTAAATATATACATAATAAACAAAATCATGTAATTTTGTAAATATTAATAATTTCTATGTGAACAAAAAATTATAATGATGAGCGATACAAAAAAGGGAAACAAGAAAGAAAAAAGGAAAAAATAAAAAGACGATATGATAATTTGGATTGGCAAGGAGGTGGGCCAATTGCAATGCTATCATTCTCTAGTAATAGTACAAAATTGATTTACAAGCAGACTTTGGATGCCATTCAAGTTTTGTTACTTTTTTTTTTAAATGGGCCGTCCATAAATAAAATCATGCTCCATTTTATTAAAGAGTGAAAGTGAAAATATCATAAGGCCTGGCAAGCTTGCTATAAATAAATATATACATATATGCTTGATTAATCAATAGTTGATTTTTTATTTTTTATTTTACATTTATTTACTATAATTAAATATGAAAAAAAAAAAAAAAACAAAAAAGGTGAAAGTTGCATGAGTTTAATATTAAACAGATCATGTGAAAGAATTTCATTGACTTATTTTTCCGTTGCCCCACTCCATCTTAGATGGACAAATTGAATCTCTTCAAGGAATCTTCTAAACTTCTAAACTCAACTTCTCACGCGCTCTAGAGGCCGTGGCCGCCACCGGCGTCCGGCATATCGTTCGAGCATGATTTCATGCTCCGGCTGAACCGCCGATATTTAACCTAAACGGTCCGAGAAAGCAGGGCGAAAGCTGACAACTATATTTCTAATGGCCGCAAAGGTTCATCGGAAACGAATGTGGGAATGAAGCGTACCTGAATAAGGAAACTTGGACAAGATTCGCCGGCCACCACATGGCTGCCGGTTCTACCAGGTACCGCCGGAATATCCCCGCCCATCCGAACCCCAGAACCTACCATTCAAAGCTTCAGACCCCATCAACAAAAATTCAAACCCAACCTTCAAAATGAAGAAATCTCCGTTATGCAAACTAAGAATGAAACCCACCTGGGTTGTTATAACAACGATCAACGAAACGAAGAAGCTGATGTGCTTTTTATAGAAGACCTTAACTACTGTGACCACATGAATGGCGTAGACAGTTCCGGCGCCGGAGTTGGCGAAGATGGTGATGAGAACGTGCTCTTTGACGTTGAAAGGCCCGGGATTTAGGGTGAATTCCCAGGGGGTTCCCTTGAAGAAGACCCGGTCGGTGATTTTGGCAGCCATGAGTCGGCCGAGAGGCACCACGGCGATCTGAGCTGAGATTGCAGTGATGGTGAGCGGCTCTGTTCTGTACCAGAAGAACTGGTTCAGAAACGAGAGGAGCACGCACGAGACCGTCCCGAGAACCCACATTCGGAAGGTGAGCACCGGCAGAGAAGGGTCGTCTGTGGTGGGCACGGTCAGAGCCACCTGTTTGATCGGTGAGTTCTCTTCATCTGGGTCAGGTTTCAGTGAAGAAGACGATGGCTCCAAGCTCGAATCACCGCCCTTCGATACTGCAGAAAACAGAGAGATTGAGAATGTTAACTATCTTTTGCAAAGATGTGAAGAAAGAAGAAGAAGAGCAGAGGACTTACTAAGAGGGGAGGTGATTTCGTGGGAGGATTCCTCCATTGTTTCTGGCTGTCCAAACAGAACCGAGGAAAAGGTTAAAGATCAAATGGACATTTTTAGAGGGAAAGGAGAACTCATTTGGAAAATAATTTGCTCTTTGATTTTTATGTTGGTAGAAAATAAATTAGATGAGTTGGTGGTGGTGTAGCTGAGCCACGTGATTGTGTAAGCATCGAAGCATGTCAACCTCCTTATTAGTCATCATGAATTTTTCATATTTTAGTAACATATCTAATCACATTTTTCATATATTCATCCTATTTTTTAATTAAATAATAAGATTTTTAAATATTTTAAAATTTTATTAAATACTAAAACGAAAAAATTTCATCAATCACAATGAATTTTCATAAAAACTGTAATTTATCCAATTTATTTAACAGAGCAATTTCAATTTTCTCACTAACCAAACGCCTTGAAAGCCAACGACATAGGTAGTTGCCACCTACAAGTCATAAGGCTGCGGTTGACGTCCCATTTTCAAAGATTCCGGGGATTTTTGCGGGGCGAAATGTCACGCCACGTGGCATGACACGTGGCATTCATATCTGCCGTACGCAAGTTTGCTTCTTACCAATGAGATGTGCTTCGTGGCCCAAGGAGAGCCATGTGATGGACTCTTTTAAGTGGATTGAGACTGGGCTGGATTTTTTCCAAGTGGCCCAGTGGATCAGTCTGCTTTTGTCCAGTAACATAATGGCGCATAATAATGTAGTAACGACAACATGAAATTGGGCCCCACTTTTGTCTCTAATGTGGGCGTGGCCCATTAAACTGAACAGAATTTGGGTCTGACGTATTCAAGCCCATTGGGCCTGAACACATCCAAATTAAGATTGAAAGAAAATGAAAAAGAGAGTGACAATGGATGGGATGACCACATGGAAAGGAACAAGGAGGAATCCAAATCCTGGCATAAATAAATCTAGTTCCCATTGGAAGGAAACCTTTAGTATTATTCTCATTGCTCATGATTCATCCAAACAAGAACTAATGAGTGGAAAATGGACTAAATTTTCCATTATTATTTCCTATTCTAATATTCAAAATCTACTTTAAAATAGTTTGGAGTTTAATTTTATAATAAATTTTATTGAATTTGGATTTATTTTAGTAGTTTTTTTAAAAGCGATTTTATTTAGGAGATGACTTTGAAGGTGTTTGGTAAACCAATTTAATGACTTAAAATGGCTTAATTGATAACTTAATTTAAGATATTGGGTTGATTAAATATGTTTAGTAAACTAATTAACTTATTTTTAATCTTAATTATTTATTTATTTTGGTCTTCTTTGTCCATATCTAATGAGAATATATTACCAACCATCACTCCAAATTCATGACTCATTTTTTAGAGCAAATATTTTAAGGTTATCTTACAAATCTATAATAGTTAAAATATGAATATTTGATAAACAAATTTATTACTTAAGATTAATAAAAATAAATATTAATTAAATTTTTTAATGATAAACATTAATTACAACTAATGAAATAAGTATGTTAATTTAATAATTTAAAATAAGTAATAAATTTTAAATTAACAACTTGTTCTATTTGATCAATAATCAATTTACCAAAAAATGAATTTTCAATTTTTCCTAAGTGATGCAAGTCTTTTCTACACAATTTGTAACAAAATTTGGGAGTAATTTTGGTGTGAAATAAAACCTCTAATAGAAATCTCAAAATTAAGTGAGGCAATTCAGAAGATTTTTCAAATTTAATAATATTTAGTATAGAAAATAAAAATGATCATATGACAATAGTGATCATATTTCTTGGTACAATATTCCATATACTTATACCTAAATCCCTTTAGATTTTATTTAGATCTCAAGCTTCTATATTTTTATACCTTTATTCAATCATTTGAATTTGATGATTCACCCATGACTCATATTGTTGAAGTTTGGATAAGGTAGCATTGTTTTATTATATTAGAATAATATTTTCTATGAAGGAAAATTGGTAAGAATATCCTTGAAGGACAAAGGAAGAAGAAACTAGGATTCGCTTGAGGTGAAGGGTTTGGCAGGTTTGGACCATTCTCATTTCTCCCTTCCCTTTCTCCAAAAAATACATATGGAAAATGTCATTTTCGTAATTACATGTGAAAATTGGTGCCAATTATTCCCCTGACACTTACAATGCAACTTGTCAACTTCTAATCACAACCCACCAAAGGCTCCCAAACCCCAACTCACAGTCACAAATCACTCTGAAAACCCTAACCCCACCACCACAAACCATGCCACACTGCCCAGGTCTGGTTCTTCTCTCAATCTTTCTGAGTATCTTTCTCATTTTCATTTTTGGGATTGAATCATGATGGAATTGTTATGGTTCTGGGGTGGACTTGTGCATTTTTGATCCTGGATCCTCGTGTTCTTGGCTTGAAAAGTAGTTTTGGTTTCTGGGGTTTTGGTTTTCTTTGTTCCTGATCTTGTTTCATTTTTCAATTTGGGTGTTTTTGTTGTTTGGTCTTCACTCCAATCCCTGCTTTTGTCATTTCGATGAAGTTTTGTTTGAGTTCATTGCTCAATCTGTTATCTTTATGTTTATTTTTAAATTTTTTTTTTCTGTAATTTGATTATGGGTTGCTCTGAAAGCAGATGTATAGTTGAAGAATGGTTAATTAGCATTGTATCATATAGTTTGTTGGTGGATAATGTAAGTCTCTTGATCAATTTGCTCTTTTGTAGTATTACTAGTTTAATTTTGATTTTAATTTATCGAAAATTTCCTTGAACTGATCTTGATTTTGCAGCCAGTGGATTGGTGTTTGTTTTGATCATCAATGGGGGAGGTTGTTGGGCCAAGATTGTATAGTTGCTGTAATTGCCGAAACCATGTTGCTCTTCATGATGATGTTATTTCTAAAGCATTTCAGGTGAAGAACTTCATGAAATTTTCTTGTAGCTATGCTCTGTTGTGTGGTCATTTGTTCTCTCTGATAGCTGGTTAGAGGCCTAAAGATTAAATAATCAAAGGAGGGGATCTTGAAAATGAAAATGAGTAATATTTACCCTCCTGCGGTTGGCTTCTGAGAAAAAGGCAAACTCAAACCTCTTCTTGATCTTCCAACAGAAGAATTATAAATGGGAGAAACCTTAATTCAATGCAGCTAAGTAATATAGTTGTATTGTTCGTAGGGATGGAAATTTTAGTTTTCTCATCTGAAAAACTTTTGAACTTAATGAAATTTTCTTGTAGCTGTGCTTTGTTGTGTGATCATTTGTTCTCTCTGATAGCTGGTTAGAGACCTAAAGATTAAATAATCAAAGTAGGGGATCTTGAAAATGAAAACCATTTATTTTTGCCTTGTGTTTGGCTTCTGAAAAAAAAGGAGGAAATGAAAAGTAAGCTCAAATCTCTTCTTTTGATCTTCCAACAGAAGAATTAAAAATGCGTGAGAGAACCTTAATTCAATGCAGCTAAGTCAAATAGTTGTATTGCTTGATGGCATGGAAATTTTAGTTTTCTCATCTGAAAAACTCATGATCTATTATTGTTTTTTAATTTCATTGGGGAAATGATTGATACTGAGCTTGTCCAGTTTGCAGAAGTGAAAAGGAATGAAAAATGGATTACCTGTGAATCTGTCCTTTTTTCTTTCTAAATGAATGGGCTATTTGGTCTGTTCTTTTGATGCATTGGCTATCATCTTATTTTGTTTGTAACCCTGCTAGAAGCTTTGGCCATATACATATCCTGACTATTTTCTAAAAAAATGAACTTAGGGAAGACATGGCCGGGCCTTCCTGTTCTCTCATGCGATGAATGTTAATGTTGGGCCCAAAGAGGACAGGCACCTCATGACTGGTCTCCACACTGTTGCGGATGTTTTCTGTTGTGACTGCTGTCAGGTGCTGGGTTGGAAGTATGAACGTGCTTATGAAGAATCACAGAAATACAAGGAAGGGAAGTTCATACTTGAGAAGTCCAAAATTGTCAAGGAAAACTGGTAATCTTTGGGTGGTTTTGTGTCATTGTCCAAATCACGTTGTAAGCGTCAGGATGCTTCCACATGTTTGTGTTGTCCAGAAAATTCTCCTCAATTGAAAATATTCACTCATTGTTCCTTCCTGTGCATTCTCATTGTATTTGTCATGTGAAGATTGTATTGGAGATGATTGATTTTGTGAATAAATTTGTGGATATTTCCTTCACGCTTTTGTTTCCTTCTGTGTATTCTGTAGACCCTTATGAGCTTGATATGCCAATTATTCCATATGATGGATTAATGCTGATTACTTAGAACTCTCTCTCTCTCTCTCTCTCCCTCCCTCCCTTGAATATCTGATTTGATTGCGGTGGCAACTACTACATGCTAGTGTTAAGATGCTGCCTTCATCCTTCACTGTTATGGATATATCTCAAGTAACTGATGTCTATGCTGTGAATTATTGTGAGGATGTTGTTATTGAACCAGAGCTGTATCTAAAGAGGAGAGAGTGCTGCAGAAGATTCAAATGATTGGTGACATATTAGATGAATAAAACTATTCTTGATTACTGATCAAAGTTTTAGGGGATAAAGAGCCTAACTTCAGCTGAAAAGATTTCAACTGGTTAAAGAATGAAGAAAAGCCAGCAAGAAGGTTGGGTCTTTTTTGTACAATGGAAGATAGGTTTAGCAACTGTGTTAAGTTGATTTTGTTTGAGAATAATTGAAATCAGGAGAAACACTCTCAAAAACAATATTTGGTTTTTGAGAACAAAAATAATAGGAAAATATGTTTGATAATCATTAAACAAAGGGTTTTTTACAAGAATATATGAAGAATAATTAAAAATAAAGCATTATATATCAAATTTATTTTTAAAAAAATGTTTGAAAATATGGAAAAAAAAGTTAAAAACATTCCAAGTTTTGAAAATGTCCTTTGCTCTAGAAAATATTATACAACTGTTTTTTAAAACTGTTCTTAAAAACTGACTTTTGAAAACAGTTTTCAAAAGTGTTTCCTGAGTTGAGAGTTTGTAGCAATGTTACAATAAGGACAATTGCGTGGTTTTGAAGATGATCACTTCATGAAAGCTTGCACTTTCAGCTCTATAGCCTTCCTTAGCCCATGGGTTTTATGACATATATCATTGAAGACTATTTAGAATATTTTCAGAGGGTCTGTAAAACATATACTGAATTATCATTCTCTTTAGAGTCTATGGAGAGGTGTACTCACCCAGTTTCCTTGTACCTGAACCTGAATAATTCAAATGAAATTTTGATTCGATGAAGTTGATTTCTGAGTTTCATTTTAAAGGGTCATTGATCAGAATTAGCAAATCAGAAATTATAATTAAGCCAATCAGCCTGAGTAACCACTTCTATACAAACAGATAAATGCGCCAAGTTTTGATGCCAACATATGAAAACTATCAGAGCTTGGCTCTGAAATTGACTTCTTGAATTGAAAGAAATGAAGTTGGTATGAATGGACAACTTCAAATCAAAGGACTAAAAGAATTTCAACCCAAAAAAGTAAAATCTAATAACATCAAAGAAGAGGTTGGTATCTACTTTTTGTGATCCACCTATTCTTGGCTTTCTCTATTGCTTCCTCCCTCATCCTCAAGAGTTCCTGAAAGCACTGGTGATACTGTGTATCGATTGTGTCAACCTCCAGCTTTAGTTCATCACTTGGATCTTTGTCTGCTAGGGATAGAGAACAGATGCTTGACAGGCTCAAACTGTTAGACATCCCAGAGCATGATTCAATGCAGGATATCTCCCAGTCCTTAGTGAATCCATTCATAGCAACAGGTTCACCAATATTACCGTTGTATCTTCCTTCTTTATGCCTTTCATGATCAAGTACCTGACGATCTCCATTGAAACAACATCTGTCCGAAGCTTCATAGCATTCATCATCAGGGCATTCCAAAGATTTGATGTCATTTGCATCCGAAGCAACTGTGGCATCATCTTTAGTTGACATTCCTGAAAGAGCAGACTCCACAGTGCTCTGTTCTTCCCCATTGGCCGACAGTGAGATAAGATGTTCAGTAACTGCATCTGATGTACCCTTAGCTGAACCTGAATCACTAGGATGCCTCAATGAGGTTCCACCATTGTGAAGTACAAGAGAATCCTCACATGAACTATTTGCTCCACATAACATGCTCTCAAATGCAGGTTTCCATGTGGGTACAAGCTCGGATATCATAACATCAATTAACTCAGCTATGACTGCCACATCTTCATTATACAAATCCAGTTGTTCAACCATCTCACCAGCTATTGAAAGTGCAGTATCAGAATCAAGATAAAATGCAAAATGGATATTCTTTGCTCGACCTGTTAAAAAAAGAAAATAAGTAATTAGGCACAACTTAAAAAGTATGAAACCAGATTTACATTTACTCACCACATGGATCAGCTATGTGCAAGGTCATTGAGATTGAATTATCATCAATTTTCTCCCCTCTTAACTTGAAGAGATTATTTTTGTTGAACCTCTCAAATTGTAGAGCACGAAAATGAGGAGTTCCACTGATGCTTTTCATGTGAGTGCTCACTGAAAGCTTCTTGTAGTTAGGATCCATGTCCATGGGCTGCAATTCAGGCTTAGGCAAGTTCATCAGATTGGGCATAAAATTGGATGACTGCAGAGAATCATCCACACTACTCTTATGAGTGCTCACTGAAAGCTTATCAGCCTTAGGGTCTAGGTCCATGCCATGGGATTGAGACTCTGGCAAGTTAAATGAGTTGTGCGCAGAATTGAATAACTGCATGTGATTGTAAACAGGCTCCTTTGAATTTTCTGTGGCGAAGAATGCGTCCTTTAAGAGCTCTTGTGCAGACAATCTCAAGGATGCTGGAACCAAACACTTCTCTATGAACTGCTTGACTTGGGGGTCACTCACTTTACCAAGGGAAGCAGGCTTTATACCCTACAACACAGAAAATCAACAGGGACATTGAGATGGTCTTTGAAGAAATTATAAAAAGATGGGTGGTTATACCAAAAGTCAGTTAACTCACCGAAGAAACCTTCTTATATATTTGTGCAGGATTTTTGCATTCATTATATGGGTATTCACATGTAACCAACTCTAATATGCACATGCCAAAAGAATATATGTCAACGAGTTCATTATATTCCTCTTCATAAAGCTCTGGTGCCATGAACTCTGGAGTACCTGTGTGAACAAACAAAGGGATTAAAAGTTGAACCAGATGACAGTGTAAAGTTGTAAGATTCTTACAAAGAAATTAAGTGATTACCAATAACACTTCGTGCAGTAGGTTGCTGCATGACAATTGCCAAACCCAGATCTCCAATTTTAACTTCTCCATTATTACCATTAACAAAAATGTTATCACATTTTAAATCCCTATGAATAATGGGCGGATTGTGACTGTGGAGATAGTGTAAACCTCGAAGGATCTGCTTCGCCCAGTTCTTGATGGCCTTGAGGTCAACATTCTTATGCTTCTTCCGATATCTGAATAACAACATCTCATAAATGATATGACCTAATATCAACCCAATCAAGAAACATAGAGCGAAAGAGAAGCATTGGAAGAAACTCACTGTCTCAAACTCCCAGAAGTGAATAACTCTGTAATCAAGTTAATAGTCTTGTTCGTATCATCAACCCAAGAGTTATAGAACTTGATGATGTTATCGTGTTTCAATGACTTCAGCAGATGAACCTCTGAATATAATCTTTCCAGCTGTTGAGGGGACTGTAACAAATCCTCAATTTCCACTTGACCCCATGCGACTTCTATTCCATCTACTTCATCAAATGCCTTGTATCTGTACATTGGAATACACAAGAACCAAAGCAGAACAAATCTTGAAATAAATACCCAGTCATTTAATCCGAAACAATTACCGGCTTCAGAAACTAACAACCCAATCCATAAACAGAGAAAGAAAAGATGGGTCAAGAACCATACACAGTCTTGAATGCTCCTTTCCCCAAGAATTCATTATACTGAGGGAAGAAAAAACACAAAAGAAACATAACCAGTATCACTAATCCACTAAAGCAACAGGAGAAAATAATAACTATCTAGTTTCCAATCAATACTCACTACATGATTCTGAATTCACAGAAACCGCAAGAATCGATAACGACAAAACAGAATGAAAGCTCTCCAACAATAAAGAATGAATTAAATGGAAAAACCAATGCAATTATCAATTCTATTGATGCTTACCAGATTAAAAGTACGTACTTCCCCAATAAAGAATAATAAAATTTCGTGTAAAACTCACTTCCTATTCAAAATTGACAAGAACTAGAAAAAGTACTAAAAGAATAGAAATATCATAATGCAGAATCCCACGAATTTAATATTTTTACGATCATGAAGTTCTAGCATCAATTGTGAATTGAAGCCGAGGAGAAGCGTTGGAATTCATACCCTAACGTATCGACCTGTGGGATCTTTCTCCTCAAAATCACTATCATCAGTCTCGAACTTGTCCGAATTCATTGTGGCGGCGACGAAGAAACGAACAACCAAAGAAAGCGAAGAAATCCAGAACAAAAACTACTAAAGGAGTGTGATTCTGAGTGCGATTGACTTCAAAAGGGGAACCTGTTCAGAGAACGCCTCACAAGCAATCGAATATGAATCAAGCGCCGAGAATCGTAACCGGCATTCAACGGAAGCCATCTTCTCCGACGAATTTGAATTCAGATCCCAGCTTTGTTGTGCAATCGATCTCGCAATACTCACACCAACCCCAGATTCGCCCATACCTCAATCCACATATTCCTTATCTCGTTTCAGCAGCGATTTTGGAATCGAAAGATTGGGGCTTTGAAAAAGAAACCCTAGGAGAGAGATGGAGAGAGAGGGAGGAAGAGGGAAAGAGAGAATTTCCAAATGCAAAACGCAGCGTTTCAGCACAAATCCGGATCGGAGACGGATATGGAAGACCAACTCACCACCTCATCAACCACTGGCGTATACCACGCGCATGTGGCGGCGTGCGGGACAAGGAGAGGGGAATGGCCCGAATGGGCAGCAGGTAACGGTGGTTTCCCCGCGTGAAGGCACGAGCGTGTGGGGATGAGGGGTTGGCTTAGGAATCCAGCTTTGGGGAAGTCTTTACCTTCACACACTCCTTTCGTGGGAAGTGGAAACTAAAGATGGGGTTGGATTCTGTTTCTTTGGAGTTTGGACCTTGTTTGGATAGAGGGAATTTGAATGACAGGAAAAACCAGTAAATAATTTGTTTTAATGATTTGAATTTTAAAATTTTAAAACTTTGAGTGAATTTAAGAAAAATAATTATAGATACTCGAATTTTGGTGATATTTTCACTCATCATATGCATATTAAACAAAGATATTGCAATAAAATAAAATAAAAAAATCTGTGTGAAATTGGAAAATTAGGCCATATTATTTAATTTAATAATAATTGTTATAAATTTAATAATTGGATGGTGTAATACTAAACAAAATGCAACTTTTTTCCACAAAAGAGTTGCCAAGTGGGCCATTTTAATAATGCATATTAAGGAAGGCTAATATCTTTAAAAATTCCACAATCATTTTGCCATAAAAAATTTTATGATTTAAAATGGTATTAGAATATATATATATGGGATAGGATGTCCCGCTCCATTTAATTTTTATTCAAATTTTTAATTTTTTTTGTTTTTAAAATTTAAATTTTATTAAAAATAAATTTGAATTATAAATAAAAAGTTATAAGACAAATCATGTCCGACTATTGGGTTTTTAAAAACTTTTCATAACTAGATTCAACCCGTTTATCTTCATTCCAAGCCCTTCTCATTAGGGGCAAAGTGGAGCGGGTATAATATGCTATTTTGATCGATTAAAAAAATAATTGAGAGAAATTTAGGATTCTTTTAAAAAATATTCCCAACAAAAATCACGTGACATTTCTTGTTTTTCATAGAATCAATCATAACTATTTCCGACATTCCATGAAATTGTGCCATGCAAAGCAAATTTATATGGGCCAAGAATAAAATTGATTATTAAAATAAAGAAAATAAAAATCTTTATTACCATGAGGTGAGGTGAGATGATAGATTAAAATCTAATGAACAGATAGCAGGGTAAAATTTTCCGTCCAACTGTTTCAAAACACTTTTCTCCACGTTTCTGCAACTTTTTCTCCAAGATTCCAAGCAACTTTCCTCAACAAAATAAATGTCTTTCCCTCCTTCCTTCCCCTTCCTTCCCTTCCCTTCCCTTCCCTTCCCTTCCTTTCCCTTCCTTTTCAATGGGGTTCATGTGTATTAATTCTGGAAATCTCCAGAGTTCTGTCTGTGCATTTATGCGTAGAATTTATTATAGTCATGCTAGAAACAGCAAACGAACCCAAATAGCATTTACATAGTTCACAAGCACATATGCCATAAAGAAAATGAAAAAACATATTTAGGTGTTCTAAGCATAAAACAAACTGCATATTTATATGAATACATATATATTTCAATAGCTTCCTGGGAGATAATGATATGGGTGAAACTGAGGAGGGATGGGCACAAGCTGAAGGACGGCATTGCTGGGTTGCTCTCTAAACAATGGCAGATACTGATCCAGCACTACTTGATGTTGTTGTTGGTGTTCCACCTGGTTTGATTTGGTTGTGGTTGCCTGATGGACTAATGCAGTTTGTCCCTCTTGAGCCTGGTTATTGAAAAAAACACGAAAAAAACCTAATATGGTTATATCATTTTCTTTTTATTTGTTGAGACAACTTAGAGCCAAAAGCATACTCACCCAGTGACACATATGAGTAGTACTGTTTTCCTCCACCATTTGTTCCTGAAGAAATGCAGAAGAGAGCTTCTAGTTATATCATATGTGAAAGAGGTTGTGATTTTATGTGAAACAGTTCAAAACCCAGATGTCAACAACCTTTGATTATCCTCCAAATGCAGAAGAAACATATGTAGAAGATTTTACCGGCAATAATTCGATGTTTTGCATGATCAAAATATTGGTTGAAGGTTTCGGTTTTCATACCTTGAGGACGCGGACCTTGTTCATTGAGTGCTCTAGCTGTTGTTCAAGCTCCTCCAAATCCTCATATCTTATGGAGCTCAAGTCATGAGTGGTGGAGTGGTGTTGTAAGGTCAATTGAAGATGATGAGTTTCATCTCTTATCCTTTTCAGCTCATCAATATGGTGTATTTTCAGCTATAATTTCCGGGAAAAATTCACAAAAATCAGTATCCAGGGGTCATCTATCCAACATTCTGGATTGTAAATGGTAGTATACTAATACAAGAAGGGACCTACCTTGTTATCATGTTTAAATGTCCCCTTAGCTTTCTGATATCTTTCTACTATTTGCTCCATTCTGAAGAAAGAGCAGACACCATCAAGAATTAAGGAAATAAAATAAGATATATCAAAGCCCACATGCTCAAGAAAAGATATATATCAGAAATGGCGAAACAAAACCTTGATGAGTTGCTGCAGTACTCGAACATCTTCCCTGTGTTTGAGAAGATGATGAGCCCAATCTGAGCATCGCAGAGCACAGAAAGTTCATGGGTCTTCTTCAGCAGCCCTGCTCTTCGCTTTGAGAAGGTGATTTGCCTCACAGTTTTGTCCTCAATCTTCTTGATCGTTATCTTCCCGCGCCCCATAACTACCCTACAGCCTGCCTACTCTGGCTGCCAAATGACACAAGCCTGAGCGACAATTCCATATAAAAACCATAAAGAATTAAGCATGGAGCTAGGGCCACCTACCTTTGGATGGAGCAATTACACCAGTTTATAATCTAGTAGAAATTAGAATGTGTGATGAGCTACATTATAGACATATATATATAGAAATATATATATAGATAAATTGGAACGTCTACCTAATTCATCATTGTCTGCAAAAACATCTTGTAATTTCACATGTGTGTATTGTGTTAGCTTTCCGGTTATGCATGAATCATGCACGTAGATAAAATGGATGGTGAGGATGGCCTTGTGGCAATGGCACATAAAATAAGAACTATACATGGAGAATACATAATAATATTGATCCATCATCATAAATGATGTTTGCCAATTGCCATACTATGAGAGGAATGTTATTCCATCATCATGGCCAAAAGGAAATTAATGATGTTTGCCATCTTATGAGACGAATGTTATTCCATCATCATGGCCAAAAGGTTGGTGTGACTGTTATTATCTTGCTTCATCCCCTTTGCCAAGCAAGCTTCCTAGCTTTACCAAATTGGGTTTGTTGATATTGGGAAGATAAATTTCAACTAGTGGATATATATATTTCATTGTATCAAATGAAAGGATTGGGTTGTGTTCTTCACGGCATGCATGAAAACAGAGTCATTCATATTTCATACTCTCTAATATGCAAATGAGCGGAAAAAAATTGAAGTCAATGGTATAAACCTGAAAAAAGAATATATTATATTAAACAAGTAAACTCAGTATTTATGTGTTGATGCATGTGACATATTATATGTAGGGAACACTGTGTGTGGCGCTTTCGATACTTTTTTTTTGCTGAGATGATTAGGATTACTGTGAAATGAGTATTGGCTAATTTGTCTCTTGCAATGGGCAAACCCTAGCTTGACAGACATCACATGTTATAAGAACATTTAAGGATGGACCCCAGGGTTATATTTATTAGCAACAAAGAATCCCACTCAGTGCCTGCAGTGTAGTTTCCCAACCTTGTTCATTGAACCTATTCTCTATCTCTCACAGTGGATTGAAACCCCAATCTTAAAGGAGAATATGTTGAATTTTCCATCAAATTTTTTAGGTGGGTCCTCCTTGATATCATGGAAAAAGGGGAAAAAAAATGAACAAGCCTAGGTAAGAGACTATATTAATATTGAGATTTTTCTACTGGAAAACATGACCATATATACAGTTGGATTAACCTACGAGTGATGAAACAGAAGGAAAAAGAAAGAAGATCAAGATATATTATAAGAAGTTTGGTGCATGACTGAAATGGAAACTCCGAGGCAGTTTGAGGTCAATTTTAAATTCAAGCCGCAAGCTTGAATATCGATATGGTCCATGCAGAAGAGTAAGCTATAGATTCAGCTTAATGTCCTTTCTCTTTCGGAGTGACTGTTCCATGGAATGCTGATTCTCTGAACCTTTGGCTAATAATGCCATGTGGGAGTCTGTTGTGTTGTTTTGAGTTGACCAGTTCATGTGGGATGTTTGTTTTTGGTACGGTGGGTCTTCAATTGGGTGTCGCCTCAATGGACCATCCTTTGTTTCTGCATTGGCGGGTCAGTGTTTATGTTGTTCTCACTTCTTCACCACTATTCATCTTTTTTTATGCTTTCTCAAAAGTAGTTTGATATTTTAATTAATGAGTTCAAATCTCATATCGTTGGTGTCGTGGTGTAGTTGGTTATCACGTCAGTCTAACACACTGAAGGTCTCCGGTTCGAACCCGGGCGACGCCAATAATTATTCAATTATTTTTGAAAACAAACATTAAAAAGTCATAACATTCAGGCTGCTTAAAGCACATTTTTGTAGCTTAACATGACCCTAATCCATTATCAGAGAGCATTTTTGTACCCTCTACCCTAACTTGAAAACGATGTACTCACAGATCCCCATGGCATTTTTTGTACCCTCTACCTACCATGAAACCATCACACTCACAAACAGATGGGCATCATTGCGATTTGAATCCTAGCCCTAACATGACGCTCCACTGACTCCAACCATGCACAATGAGTCAACCCTGCATATTACTCTCAGAAACGTTATTTTGCAACAGAAGGAAAACATATCGATTCAAGAGCTAAGAATTGAGAATATGATTAGACCCTGAAGGGTGGTGTTTCTGAATTATGGTAACCCAGGCGAGGCATTCAAATGGGTAAAAGCACATAATTTATTTTACATTAACTGATGAAGTTGTAATGAAAAAAATAAAAAGCTTTAAAATATATATATATATATACACACACACACAAAGGGAAACAACGTGAATTGAAAAACTTAGTCCCACTTTTTTACATTGTTGTATGACAAATGGTAAAAGCTTATTTCATTCTCAAGTTGGTAAATATCTGTGGGGAATCATCATCATCCTCAGTTCAAACCCATTTTCCACTCTACAGCCATTTGTTTGATTGAATCTGCAGTGCAAGGGAAATTAACATCCACATAGAGAGGCATAGGAGGCTAGCTGTTATATTATCTCATCGTAGTCGTATCATTCCTAAAGTTACTTGACAAAAGAGAAGCATAACAAGATATTCTACTTGGAGATCCCATCCGGGACTACTATTTGACCATATTAGCTTCACATTTTGTAGTTGTTCTCATCAGTTCGGCTCCACAAAAAGGCTGGCCTGTGGATGCAATCCAGCTTCTTTCAACGACAGTGAGAGCTTCTCTGGGCCATATACCACTCTGGGGAAGTTAGAGACAAGGCTGTAGCTTTCGGCATCCAAGCAACCCAACGAATCAACATAGTCGTATAGAGATTGGATTGTTGCTGTACTATGGAACCTTCTGTCCTTGCGTTCTCCGGTGGGA
This sequence comes from Vitis vinifera, assembly GCF_030704535.1. Lineage (NCBI taxonomy): Eukaryota > Viridiplantae > Streptophyta > Magnoliopsida > Vitales > Vitaceae > Vitis > Vitis vinifera. The sequence continues at coordinate 1,905,704 of NC_081806.1, read as the reverse complement.
AATCGTACCAATACCTAATTGATCCAATGGAGAAATTAGGTTCAAATAAGTTAGGTGTATATTACTAAAAATAGAGCGAGGAAAGAGAGGAGAAAAAAAAAAGGGCTTTTGGAGGTAATGGTCCTAATGGGTGGGTTGGTATTTGAAATAGGTTGTGAAATTTTGATCAGTCATGAGTACGGTTTCCTTGATGGTAAAACGTAAGATTGCAAATTAAAAGTGTATAAATGACTTTATATCAAAAGAGACCATGCTAAGGTAAATAGGTCCTAGCTGACAATCCAAATTAAGAACTGGATTAAGGAATATTAAAAGTGGATCACCTGAGTGACATTAGGTCCTTTTTCAGGTTCACTGCCAAGTGACAGAGCTTTCTCCTGCCGCATTCTAGCTAGTGCGGCTTCTTTCTCAGCGGCTTCACGTGCTGCTCTTTCACGAGCCTCTTCTTCCTCCTTGCGCTTCCTCTCAGCTTCAGCAGCTTCTCTTTCCAGCCGTTCTTGTTCTTCTTTCCTCTGGCGTTCCCTAGCCTGATGTGATAGAGACAACAAAGATTAATTATATACACCAGGGAGGCATGCCAACTGGTCTCAAGTTAGCCAGCATGATAGAAGCAAAGAACATAGCTCAAAAGCAGCTTACTTGGTCAGCTTCAAGTGCTTCACGATAAGCAGCATCTTGTTCCTCCCTCAATCTTGTGCTGTTTCTTCTTTCTTCCGCATCAAGCCTTGCTGCAACAAGAACAGGGGCACTTTCTTCAAGCACTTTCTGCAGAATTGTGAGCATTTCTTCAGGAGATTTTGGTCCCTCAACCTGCATAAAATGTGGAAATTAATACAGCAACCATAACCGTACAATAAATGAAAGCATGCTTTCAAACTTGGAGCCCATCAAATAACCAAACAAGTAGAAAACGGGCACTAATTATTACACAACTACTGCACAGTTTAGAAAGTAGAAGGAACAATCTATTTTAAAGGAATGCTTAGTGCTTGCATGACAAACAGATACAAAATGCAATAATTTCTTCCTTCACCTCACTTTGAGAGGTTGAGCCATCAGTCTTAAATGAATGGTCACACAACTGCAAATCCGCTTCCCAACAAAAAGGTTGAACAGAAAATGATGTCCATTATTGATGGAAGGGTGCTGTCACCCTTCCATCATGGAACCCAAATCTTATCCAACACAAACTGCCTTATTTTCACCAGTATGCATATGGTGCTGGGAAGAAGTCAAAAATAAACTCCAAGAAAGAACACTTGGTGAACAGCGGTTTCAACTCTCAAATCTGGCCCCTTAACAAAACACCATCGATCTATAGATCCCTTATTTCATTTGAGTCATTTACAATGGACAATCATCCTCCAATAAAAACTAGAATGACAAACTCAACCAAAAGAATTTGGAATCAATGACAGGAAATAGATAAGGAGACATGTAAATTTTCCTATGCATAACATGCAGAATTACACTTAAGTTAGCTCAACATAAATCTCCAAATGATGTCCTTAAAGAGGAAATATCTAAATGAGTTGCATGTGACCAAAGTCACCAAACAAAATAAGTTAACAATCAAGGTTACCCTCACCAATCTATAAGCAGGATAACTGTGAAATGACAGATAGGGATAATTTTTTTCAATTTTAGTGACTTTATCTTTAAGGCTCTGATTATTTGAACAGAAGATATCATGATGGAACAATCATACTTCATTTACAAAACAACCCCCACCCCAACCCTCCAACCTTGCATACCAGGAATGAAGATAGGATTAGCTTAGCTTTTATATCTATTAGACTTCAATAACATTAAGTCATTCTGTTTATAAGGTTATGCTTGTCTAGGATGGGCTGGAGTAGGTTGGTGGGTTTGAGCCAAAACAAAAAATGCCATATTTTTTTCTAACATCACAATGCCTCTTCAATTAAAAATGACAGAAGGACACTCTGAAGAGCTTGAGGGAATCTGTTTTCCAACACCTCATAAAAGCACATGAGAGAGAATCTTCTTTAACAACCGATCCTTCCCATCTTATACCTTTTCAACAAGAAATTTTGCCATCATCCAAAAAATAGACTGCATAACATTGAACCCTTGACCTAGAGATGCTTTTCTGTTTAGTATAGAGTGGAGGACTTGGGCTCCAGTGAAGGTCAGTTTTTTTGCCAGGGAAGTATCTTGGTGCAGACTTCTTACTCTTGACCAACTCAAAAGGAGGGGTTGGAATATCCCGAATAGGTGTTGTTTGTGCAAAAGAGAGGAGACTACAAATCACTTACTTCTGTTTTGCTCCAAAGCAAGAGTGTTGTGGAACTTGATTTACACCCTTTTTTGGAGTGTAGTAGGTTTTGCATTCCTCCTGTTAGAGGGAATCTGTTAGGTTGGTATGACTCTTTCACGGGTAAAAAAAGGAAGAAAGCATGGAGAGCTGCTCCCTTGTGCTTGTCATGGAATGTAAGAGGACCTAATGATAGTGACAAGAGCAAGGTGATCAAGGCTTTGATTAAGCCTTAAAAGGTGGATTTGGTTTGTTTGCAGAGACTAAGATCCAAGAGATGTCCAATAGGATGGTTCGAAGCCTTGGAGTGGGAAGATGCTTAGAATTGGAGGCCGTTAACTTTAAGGGAGCTGCTAGTGGGGTCTTGGTGTTTTGGGATAACAAAGTGTTACAGTTGATAAAAGTGGAAGTGGGTAATTTTTCAATATCATGCCAATTTAAGAACTATAAGGATGATTTTTGTTGGAGTTTTACAGAGGTTCATGGTCCTACGTTGAAGGAGGAAATGGAAGGTTTTTAGGGTGAACTAGGGGCTATTAGAGGGTTGTGCAGTGGCCTTTGGTGTGTGGTAAGTGATTTTAATGTGATTAGATTCCCTACAAAGTGCAATAGAGGAGGTAAATTGACCTATGTAATGAGGAGGTTCTCTGAGGTCATCAAGGATTTAGAGTTAAGAGACTTAACCCTGCAGGGAGGCCCTTTCACTTGGAGTGGTGACTTGAATAATTAGTCTAAATCGAGACTTGATCATTTCTTAGTCTCTAAGGATTAGGAATGTCACTTTATTGGGATTGTACAATTGTGTTCTTCCCAGACCAGTCTCTAAACACTGTCCTATCCTACTTGATGGGGGAGGACTGAGGAGAGGTCCAATGCCTTTTAGATTTGAAAATATGTGGTCGAAGAAGGAGGCCTTTAAGGATATGCTACAAACTTAGTGGGAGGGATTCAATTTTAGTGGGTCCACTAGTTTTGTTTTGGTGCAAAGTTGAAGGCCTTGAAGCCCCTACAGAGAGATTGGAATAGGGATGTCTCTAGTAAAAATGAAATTAAAAAGGCTTTCGCTTTGAACCAAGTAGACTTTTGGGATAAAGAAGAGATGGCTCGTCCACTTTTTGTGCAAAAGTTGGAAGCTAGGAGAAAAGCAAGGAAGGAATACAAAAATTGGGTACTCTTAGAAGAAATTTCTTGGAGACAACAATCAAAGGAAGTGTGACTGAAAGAAGAGGATAGAAATACTAGTTTTATCCATAAGATGGCTAATGCTCACAGAAAGAGGAATATGATGGCTAAAGTTAAAATTAATGGCACTTGGTTAATTGAGGAGAACGAAATTAGAGGAATGGTCAGAGCCTTTAAGAATCTATTGTCTACTACAGGTGATTGGAGACTCGATGTAAGCGGCCTCTCTTTCAAGAGGTTAGAGGCTCAAGAGGTGGCTAGGCTCAAGGAGCCTTTTTTTGAGGAGGTTTTTGATACCCTTAAGGGCTTTAATGGGGATGAAGCGCTAGGGTTGGATGGGTTTTCTATGGCCTTCTGGCAATTTTCTTGGGAGTTTGTGAAGGAGGAGGTTATGAGATTCTTCAAGGAGTTTCATGAACACAATTGTTTTTTCAGAAGCTTGAGTGCAACCTTCCTAGTTTTGATCCCCAGAAAAGGGGGAGTGGTAGACTTGAGGGATTTCAGGCCAACCAATTTGGTGGGAGGGTTGTATAAGTGGTTGGCCAAAGTGCCAGCCAATAGGTTAAAATTGGTAGTAGGCAAGGTGATTTCCAAGGCCTAAAATGCCTTTGTGGAGGGTAGACAAATATTGGATGCAATCCTTGTTGCCAATGAAGCCATAGGTTCGATTTGGAAGAGTAATGATAGCATGGTTATGTGCAAGCTTGATATAGAGAAGGCGCATGATCATGTGGACTGGTCCTTCTTGCTCTCGGTCATTGGCTATGATGGGTGTTGGGGAGAAGTAAATAGGGTGGATTTAGTGGTGTACATCCACAACTAGTTTCTCTATTTTTGGTTAATGGGGCCTCCTCAGGCTTTTTCCAAAGCTCTTGGGGTCTAAGGGAGAGAGATCCCTCCTCACCTTATCTATTTGTGATTGCAATGGAGGCACTTAGTTTCCTCCTAAGGAGAGCAGTGAATGAGGGTTTTTTATCGATATGTTACGTGAGGGGTGAAGGGGTTTAGGTTCCCACCTATTGTTCACGGATGATACACTTATATTTTGTGAGGCTTTTTAGGATCATATGACATATTTATGTTGACTTCTTATGTTCCTTGAGGCCATTTCGAGGTTGAGAATTAATTTGGATAAAAGTGAGCAAATTCCAATGGGATGTGTGAATAATGTGGAGGATTTGACTGTAGAGCTTGGTTGTAAGGTTGGGAGCCTCTCATTCTCTTACTTGGGTTGCCATGGGGTGTTTCTTTTAAATCTGTGGCTGCTTGGGATGGAGTGGAGGAAAGGTTTCAGAATAGATTAACTATGTGGAAAAAACAATACATCTTTAAAGGAAAGAGGATCACCTTGATATGAATCACTTGGCTGGCTTGCCCATTTATTTCATGTCTTTGCTTTCCATACTCAGGATGGTCAGATTGAGGTTAAAGCAAATTTAGAGTGATTTTTGGTAGGGAGGTGGGGCTCTTGAGCAAAAACCTCATCTTGTAAGGTGGGTGACAATTTGCTTAGACAAAAGAAAAAGGGGTTTGAGGATTAAGTGTCTATCTATTCTAAACAAGGCCTTTCTTTGTAAATGGAGTTGGCGGTTTGTGAATAAGAGTAGGGCCTTTTGGAATCAAGTGATCAAAGGTAAGTATGGAAGGAACGAGGGGGGTGTTCTCGGGAAGTAAGGGGCGGGTATAGTGTTGGGTTATGGAAAACAATTAGAAAGGAGTGACACATTGTCAGTAGTAGACTTTTCTTTGTGGTGGGTAATGGACAAATGGTGAAATTTTGGAAGGATAAGTAGTGTGTGGTCATACATTTGTGATTCATTTCCCACTTTATATGCTATAGTTGTATCCAAGGATGCTTGGGTGAGGGATGTTTGAAGTTTCTCTAATGAAAGAGGGAGTTAGAGCCCTCTCTTCTCTAGACCATTCAATGATTCAGAGGTGGAGAGTTTCTTGTTGTGTCTGAATGGGAAGTAAGTGCAAAGGGATGAGGAGGATAGAGTATTTTGGACAGAGACAAACAGTGGCAAGTTCTCTGTTAAATCTCTCTACAAAGCCTTAGAGCGCATTTAGTAGTGATTCTAGAAAACAATTTTAACCTTTCTAACACTTGAATGATAAAAAATTTTAAGTGTTAAAAAATTTAAAAACACTTCCTAAAATCACTGTCAAACGGGCTCTTAGAGCTGAGATCTCCAAATTCTTTCCCAATGAAAATCATTTGGAAGTCTTAGGTGTGACCCAAAGTCAGCTTCTTTGCTTAGGAAGCAATGTGGGGAAAAGCTCTAACCTTGGACCAAATTCAAAAAAGAGGATGACCTTTAGCGAATAGATGTTATCTATGCCAAATGCATGAGGAATCTATAAATAACATCATTCTCCTTTGTGTTAAGATAAAGGCTTTATGGAAGATGTTTTTTTTCCTATTTTTAGGGTGGCTTGGGTGCTTCCATCTTCAATTAGGTCGACACTTTTGAGTTGGGATGGGTCCTTTTGTGGGTAAGAAGAGAAAGGAAGTTTGGAGAGCAGGCCCCTTATGCATCTTCTAAATAGTTTGGAAGGTAAGAAATAGAATTGTTTTTAAAGATGACGTATTCTTCATCCAAAGACTAAAAAGTTCTTTTGTTTGTTTTCTTTAATCAAAGACTAAGTTGTTTATAAAGGACGGTCATTCGATGTTGATTGGTTGGGCTCTTGATGAGGGCAGGGATGTTTTTATACCCCCATTTTGGCAGCTTTTTTTTATTTTATTTGTGTGGGGGTAGATGTTTTTATCTTGTATACCTTGAGTCACTTATTAGGCGCCTCTTTTTAATATATACTCCTTTTTCTTTTTTTGATAGGTAAAGATAATTCATTAAGAGCCAAGAGGCTAGAGAGAGGGTATACACAGGGTATACCAAGATACAAAGATTAATATATACTCCTCTTTACTTATAAAAAAAAAAACGTATAGTTTTGAGAATTGGGATAGGGCCTATACAAAGGACCAGACATTGTCTAGATTAGTTGAATTTTGGGTAAGGAGAAGGTTTTTTTTGGCTCCTTACCTCTTCGTCATTACTGGGCCTTAATTGTATACTTCATGTGTACTTGCTTTATCTTCTTTTAGGCACTTTTAATACACACCCTCTTTTTCCCTATTAGAAAAAAACATTGAACCCTTATAACAAACCTTACCAAACAAATGATTTGGACCTCAAAAGAACACTTTACTAACAAGATAGGAAATCAATGAAGTCATAAATAATTTATTCCTTAGACCCAACCTGCTGATGACACCAACAGGATATTGTCCACTTTCTGAATAGAAGAAGATCATCTTTAGGAATTAAATCAGAGGCAGCAATCCAAGTAATAGCACAAATGTTGATGTAATCGAAGACCTTGCAATGGATTTTTCTAGAAACTACTTAAGATATCCCTGCCAATGCACAATAAACAACCTAATTGAGAGAAACCTTTGCATAATCCAAGCCAATTTCCATTTCTCAGGTTCTTGCTCCAAGTAGCAGGTAGGAATCATGAAGTTGGCCTACAAGCAAAGTTAATATATTTTATCTGTCATAAGTTAGTTCTTGAACAGTGTCTTCTAATTTGCAATAAGAACTTTCAACCACGGCCATCTTGCCTCAATAACCAGTTATGAGCCTGCAGCCTACCAACACCAAGCCTTGTCCCAATCATGCAGCCTATCCGCCATTGCCACCCTAAACCTGATAACCCCACACAAACTTCCATCCCATCTTAAAATTCCTTTTCGTGAAATAAGACTATTGGTTCCTTGTACCACATTCTCTTCCACAAACCTTCTTAATCCTGCTCAAATCTGCATAAACACTTCCTAACAAAGCCTTGTACACAACAGAGGGAAGTACAGAAGTTACGATGCTCTCAGACCTTCCCAATGCATTTTTTTCCTCTTCCCACCCACTTAAGATGATATTTGAACTCTTCCTCCCCAACCACTCTACAAGGGAACTTTAAAAGCTTCTTTAAGTCTCAATTCAACTTAGGTCTCAATTCTTTCAGTCTCAAAATTTTTTAATAGAAAAAAACACAATTTTTCATGAGGGAACCAAGAATCATTTCTTCTACAGTTCTACTACATAGAATTCCCTAAAGTTCAGATAATACACTAAATTTAATAATACCAGTACTAATGTCTTAGAACTTTAAACTTATTCCAGGTCTCTTGATTACTTAACTACAAAACTTTCCAACAATTACATTTGTTCCAGATATGGGATACCAATGCACCAAAAACATATTTGAGGAGTACAAGAGTATTCAAAGAAAGAAGAGATATAAAGTTTAATTCTCCATTGGGTTCATCACCTAAAGAAAGAAGAGATAGGAAATGAAAAGGATAAAATTAAGGAAACCAAGAAAAAAAAAGGTGGAAGCTTGGGTATGGGCCCCATTAAGGCCCTTTAAATCTTGAGCTAAAGCATTGCACCTAACTTTGATGTTTAAGATCACTCCAAATTTTTGCCTATGAGGTAAAATTTTGTTCAAGGTTTTTTCATTTTTCCCTATTCCAAACTGAGGAAAAGAAAATGTGTATGTGAATAGAGTGATGGTTAGAAGAAAGAAATTAACAGACATCAAAATAAGTTTAGGTACTTAGCAGGGAATGATTGAACCACTACAACCAACCTGTATCAAAATAAAGAGGAAGTCCAGCATTCAAAAGGTTTGCACACCATCAAAGCTTCAAAAGCCTTATATATGCAACCAATTTTTATGCTTCTAATAAAAAGAGAAGTCGGCAAATTAGAACCTCTAAAAACTTTTACAGAATTAACAAGCAATCATCCAAGAAAGGTTAGCAAACCCTATTGAATAATTAACTTCTTCTCATCAAAAGACAAAGCTCCTTGTCAAAAATTTTATTTGTCCACCATTTTTTTCTTTATTTATTTTTTGATAGGTATTTGTCCATCATTTTTTTCTTTATTATAAGGCGTTGGTATTAAACCCGAGTCTGTTCCTAATAAATTGATTTTATAATCAACAAATCAACATAGAATCAGCGTGCCTGACAAAATAATCTTAAAACCCTGTAACTCAGTTGTCAAGAGAAAAAGGCCCTCATAGCAGGGAGTTGAGCTTCCAAAATTTCAATTTCCATCTAAATCAACTTCTAGAATTGGGCGATCAGACTCTTCTTGTCATGGATAAGATTTGATGCACCAAATTAAAAGAGTTTTCAAGCCTTTATTTTGGTTGAGGCCAAAAGGTTCCTCCATGGCTTAGTGGAAGAAGGCAAATTCCTCAAATGGAAAATGAAAACACTAGCTGACCCTTGAGATATTCAACAAACTAGAATGGGGACTATGCTATGTTCCTAGTTCAGAAAAAAGAAATTGACTGTACCCCATTAAATGGTTATCAGTGTTGAGGAGAAATAAGGTTGGACCCAAGGGAAACTATCAACTGTCAACACTGTAGCATGGCTCAACTGTCAACACTGTGGCATGGTGGCATCCATGGTGTATGGCAGAAACCCTATAGTGTTTCAAATTTTTCTATATCACATCACTTATCAAAAAAAAAAAAATTTCTATATCACATCAAACCCTCCCTAAGATTTTTCTTTTTTTCTTTTTTTTTTTGATAGGTAAATTTTATGTCCCTCCCATCCCTTTACCACTTGAGTTAGGCCGTCGAACCCTCCATAAGATTTTATACAAGCTCAAACCAAAAACATTAAGTTACAAAAAGAAGAATTGAACTTTGCTTCAATTAAACTGCGGTCATAGTAAAATTGACATCAAATGGCATTAGGTCATCAATAGAATCGCAACCAATCGCAGTCCAACCACAAGAACAATACACCTTGTGGAAGAAGATATCCAAATGATATGGAAACGGTTGCAAAGAACGCATGTAAAGCTTTTCCACTAGATTTTGCGTTGAGAAGCTTCTCTTCACAATGTATAAACACGTCATTTCTTATTTATGCTTATTCTTTATTTTTGGTAGGAAATGAGAATGGATGATATCTTCTTTATTTACATACACTTCATTGCTTAACCAAAGTAAAGTTGAGATGGTTTTCCCTGAAAAAAAATCAACTAGTAGTGCATTGATGCATTAAGATATTTCAAGCTGATGCTTGGCAAGATCTTAAAGTTCAATTTTAGGATAAAGTCTAGTCACCAAAAATCTGAATAAAACTCTCAGAAGTTCCTGGATTTTTTAAAGTAGGAGCATCAGTTAAAGGTTTCAAACCAAAAGATCAAGTTGAACTAAGTGAACTCTAGAAGTGGGATTTTAGTGATATTGTTGAAGCACTAAACCATGATACTACCTACCCCTTTATAGTTTGTAAACTATGAAGCTTCATTCTCACAAACTCAAAATTCAAGTACTCAACATATCAGTTTGAAAAAGAGTTCCAAATAAGACCAACGTATCAGTTAAAAATGGTACCTGCTGAAGCAGAGCAATCCTCTGATTCGTGGCAGCCATTACCACCGCACAAAATGGAAACCGAGAAGCCTTCAAGCTGTTACTCATCTTGAACCCCTCGCTGGCCCGGATATTCCCTCCCCACGACACAAAATTTTCATTAATAAAAGCCGCCAAGGGCTCAGAACAAAGAGTCCTCTCACAAAACAAAGGCGTATCAGGATGATCCGGCGAGTGCAAGTATACAAACAACAGCTTAAAAGCGTTCCGAGAGAGTTGCAGCCCATCCATAAACCCCTCGGTCACAAAATTCGGCCGAGTCGCACCATAATCCTTCTCGAAACTCGCCACAAAATCCATCGCCTCCGCGCCCGCTGCTGACACAGAAACCAACGGCGACGACGAGTCACCATTCCTCCCCGAACCAGAGCCCAACCCGATCATACTCAACGAATACGATAACACACCTCCCGCCGCCCACATTCCCAGCCCAATCGCACCAGAAATTAACCCTAAACTACCGGAAATCACAGAAATCGGTAACGTGATGAGTTTCCACGCCAAACCAGGCGGAGCAACAACCCCGCCCATTGTCTCCGATATCTGAAGCAAGCGCAATTCTTCACTAGACTGTTCGCTTCTTCCTACCTCTGCAACATCGGCAGCGACCGTCGCGGAACTCTCCGGACGGTCGGAATTGGTGACAGTGAAAGAGGAGATAGCGAGTTCTAGGTCCCAGCCATGGGCAGCAAGGATCTCAGAACACAAATCGGGATCTTCAAGGCCTGTGATAGCTTGAAAATAAGCTAATTTGTCGGCTACATCAACCATATCTATGTTTTCTCGAGAAAGTTGCAGAGCTCCGATTCAAGAAAATTAGGGTTCCGCCTTCTTAAGAGGATCAAGAACTGCAACTCTCCCTCTCTGTTTCTCTACAAAGAAGCTCGAATGTTCTCCTTTGTAGACGGAAATGCCTAGGATGATCTTTCAAATGACGAAACTACCATTCCATGATAGAATAGAGTTCGTTGATTAGAAATGATTGTCATTGTCTCGCCTCTCGCGATCTTCCGTAAGGGATAAAAATGACAATCTGCAGAGTTGGCACGTACTCAAACGACGTCGTTTTTCATACGCCTTTTTATTAAAATACCAGTTTTGCCCCCCCTCAGTGCATGTGGATCAATAAAAACGGAACACGTTTTCCATAGGGTCGCACCCACCCAACTAAAATAAGAAAGTTCAGAGTGTTTGGATGCTCAGAAAATTTGGGAAAAGAGAGTAACGACTTGAATCTCAGCATCATTATCAAAACTAATCCTTAATATATACAACAGATTTAGAATTATACATTGTACCATCATAACAAAATCTTAAACCCAAAAGGGGGAAATTATAGATAAATGATGACTCATTGAACCTCCTCGATGAGAATCTTGCCTCTGGATTTTGATTTATCTTCCATTTTGACAGACCTTTGACTGGCTGCAAAGTCCATTGTTGAACCCTTCTCGGTCTTTACAATGGCTGCCAAGGAAGACCAGGCTTCATCTGGCTGCTCATGGACCCAGCACATAATGAAGTATATCTTCCTCTCTGCAAGCTTCAGCTTACTTCTTATATCTGGCCTTTTCGACTTTCTCGGCTTTCCTAGCTTCAGCTCCCTTTCCCCAGCCTGGATCAGCCTCTGCAGATCACAAAGGGAGCAGACTAGAGCAGGGCTCCCAAGGGAGAGTAGAGTTATCACATCATCGAGGAGTCCCAGTCCAAATTGCAGGCCACCAAGGTGTCTGTAAGCAGGAGAGCATGTCTGCTCCAAGCAATGAGACACAGCTTCCAATATGGTTTCAGGCAGCCCAGCTTGACCCAAGACAGATGATATGCTCAATAACACCATGGCTGATCCTAATGCATCTGATCGCCAATCTCCATTGTAGATGCGGAGGGTGAAACAGTAGCTGTATAGAATGTCAACCAGGTGAACAGTTAAAAGCGGGGATGGCTCTGTGGCAATAAGCTTGCTAACAGGGGGAAATGGGGTTTCAGGGCCAGGAGGGATCTCATTTGCTTGATTACTTTCTGGGTCATCTTCCGATGATACTGATGTTTCTTGCTTGATGAGTGGTTGGACAAGTTGAGTTCCTTCCTGGCTGAGAGATAGCGTTCTAGCAGCAGGCTTCAACCACCATGGAACCCAGGGTTCAATCATCTTGCTCAGTTCTCCAGATGCCACAGCTCTTTGGAATAGTCTCTTTTCATTGGGAGATAAATCGTCAAAGCTGACTTGACATCCTGTCAAGTGGAATGGAAGAGACCAAAACAGATCAGCTTAGCATGAGTTAATCCGCACAGTCCAACTACAATCCAAGAAGTGTGGAAAATTGTTTATGAAGATTCAACAAAGAAACGAAATAATACGCAGAAATATACCTGATAAAATTTTCTGAATCGTCTCCTCAGACAGACCTGAATCTGGCAAGGAAAAGGAAAACCGAACTTAGCAAGGATGATGCGATGAAGTTAGCTGCAGTAGCCCAGTGCAAAATTGTTTTTGCAAACAGAGAAAAGATCCCTAAGAAAAAAAAAAAAGCAGGCAAAATGGCATCTAGGCAACAGATAAACCATACCATCCTCATCCATGCTATCCATGTCCTCTTCTGAATGGAACCGTTTGAGTATGTCCAACATTTTATGTTTGGTTTCATCATCTGGTTGCATCTGCCCCAGCTCCTCCACTACATTTTCTCGCATGAAGGATTCTGTGCATCGAAGACTATGAGACTGAGAAAAGAATATCAAACATAAGTAATCATGCATGAAGTTAGACCAGCAACACTGATACCTTCTGGTAAAGAAAACCAGGTATGATAAATGCATATGATGTATCCACCATATTCAGAAGTCGTCAATAGGCAATACATGGGAGTATATATAACCACATTTCATTTGGTATTTTTCCTAGGCAAGTACGAAAATGTTTATTCAAAAAAATACAATCACAGGAAGGAACAAAAATGGAAAAAAATAAATAAAAAACCAAGACAAAACAAATTAAAAATGAAACATTCAAAATTGAAATGAAACCATTTCCTGCGTGCATAAATTATGCACGATGATTATCATTATATGAAGAAAAAATTCATGATTCCCAGCCTGGAATACAATCATAACAACGCCTTCTCTTGATTTTTCCCATTTTGCTTCAAAATTTAACTTAAAAGTGATGCACATAGATGATTAGGGAAAAATAGGCACATAGTTTCAATAGTAAGCATTAATGTGCTATCCATCAACTACTTCAGAGGACTACAGGAAAAAATGAAGGGCAGGTTTGAAAAATGAAAGTCTCACATCACTGGAACTGCTTGGCGTCAATCAGCTCAAGCGAATTCTCTTGGCCTTGTCTGGGACAACTCGTGTTTTTGGCTTTAGCTTGAAGCTGAAGCCAAAGTCATAATTTTTAAGGCACAGTATTGCTAATTGTAAAAGTTTTATTAAAGATAAAAAAACTTCTTATACAAGCCAAAATAAAACTTCTACGAGAAACAACATTTTCATGGCTTCCATATTAAATCCATTTTTAAGTCATAAGCTCTTCAAACAAAATTAGTAAACAGGCATACAAGCTCTTATTGAGCTTAAAAAAGAGCTTTTGGCTTCTCAATGTAATCCCGAGACTTATAGTAAGCCTTGACCATCACACAACAACCCAATACAGCGTCTTTCTTATCCCAAAGCTTATAGTAAAGCCTAACCATTTCCCTCCTAACACACCCATCCCGGTATTATTTCTTCAGCCATCATTTCTAGGGGAGCAATATTGTTGCAAACCCTAACACTAGGTATCAATCAAGGCACTTATCTAAACTAAAGCATCCATATATTCACAAAATATTGATTCAACTTATAGAAAACTAAATTATCCATACATGAAAAAACAAATTTTCAACAATATTCAGATCACTATCCACCGGAGTATCTGCCCACCTTGTAACACTGAAGTGAACAATACCGGGAATTGCATCTAGGGCAAGTGTACTGTGAAAACTGCTTTTGACACCTGCAGAAAAAAAATTGAACAATCTTAAGAGTAAAGTTCATGTTTTCGAGCATATTAAACCTATAAGTTGGTCTCTCTTTCTCAATCAACCCTGTAAAACAAGCTCAGAAGTATGAAGAAAGAAAGAAATACATATGCTTTTGATAATTCAAAGCTGAAATTGGTTTTGATAATGAAAGAATAATAGGGATTAGAGCATACACTCGGCAGATTATGCGGTTTGAGGGATTCAATGGCGACGAAAGGGATGGATTCTCAGAGGTAATGATTGTGTCTGCCATAACAGACCTTCCTTGCACAGAATTGAATTGAAGAGCTGAGATTTAGGGTTTCAGGGTGGAGTTATCATCAATTTGTCTGGGAATTTAGTGTGCTCGTGCTTGATAACTTCCCGAAAGCCCTAGAACCGCGGGGGTAGTGTTTGGATCCAGAGAAATTTTATAACGCAACGGAACGACGCCGTTTTGCATAAGGAAATATGTCCTTTGTGTTGCTCCGCTTTCTTAAACGACGTCGTTTCTAGAATCTTGCTCTCTCCTTTTAACCCTAGTTCCAAACACATTTCTTAATACCCTCAATTCTTCCCCTGTTTAGGATACTAAACTCCAAGATCCAAACACCACCATATTGATGTAACTCCAATTCATCATTATGTGTAAGTATTATATATTTTAAAAACATCATCCAAGAACTTCTAAATTTCATATTAATATTAGAATTATTTTTTATTATTAATTTTTAGCTTTCTTTATTATTTAAATTTTAAAAAAAATTAATAATTTAATATAATATCAGATATACAATTAAGTCGAGATTTTAGACCATGGAATGAATTTGTGTCTCTGGTATAAGCTGAAATACTCCCAACATATACAAATGATGGAATTTCAATGATAGAAAAGGAAATAAGTTAGTAATTCACTCCTCTCCAACAAAGACAACAATCACATCATACAGTTATTGACATACAAGTTGGCCAACTTCCCACATCGGAATTTTTAATCTCCAAGCATGGTTTCATCTTTCTGTTAATGGGGTGCAATCCTTTCAACTGCAGGCTTGAATTTTGCCAGACTTGCTAGTTCTTCAGTGGCACTTACAATGCCTTCAATTCTTGCAGCAACTTCAATCAGTAGAGAGGCTACAGTTGCAATTGGAATCACCTCCTCTAGAGGAAGTGTTGCCTCTATTGAAGGTGGTGGAAGTAGTAAATTAGGTAGAGATCCCAATTCATTGTGGAGCTCTTGGACTGAATTCTTCATCTCTTTCAATAAGTTCTGTGTCCTTGGTGATTTCTTCATTGTTCTCATGGTGATTGCCAGCTCTCTTATTACACTTGAAGAGACTGAGCCTAATCTCAAGCAGTTACCACTGAGATGCTGCTTTATGGACTCGGGAACCTGCAGTTCAGTTGAGAAAGAAATGAAAAGTTTTGTATCAAGAGTTGTAGATGTGACAGTATCTTCTTCCCGTATAGATATTGTCCACGAAATATATACCCTTCATGCAGACAAAGAGGGACATCCTTGTGAGGACAAAGTTAAAGGGAAGTCTACTATATATATTCCCATGGGGGCGTCCTCACCCCCATGCAAGGGGATGTCCTTATCATGTCATTATGAGATTATATTTATGGGGTGAATTTCCTCTCATATTGGTTTAGGGAATGACCCTTAAACCATTTGTCCATACCAGGTCGGGAATAAAATCTAATACCATTTGTAGCATTCAATGTTATTTGTAACTAATAGCAATTACAAATAGTATTAAGAGCACTCTCGATGGCCTACTCCCTCCTATATGTCGCTTGATATTATTTGCAATGACCCAACAACGTTCTACTACCTTTCATGTATCTTTTATTAAAAATCCTTCTTATGTGGTCTATGATATTATTTGTAAGAAATTGGTTTCTTCCAATTCAAATATTGTCTATTATGAGTATATGGTCCTCACAGCTTTAGAACACGTGTAAGATGTGAAATCTCACAGAGTCACAATAGAATTTACCTGATTTTCTGAATTGATGCAGCCATTGAGAGCCTCTATGCAGTATGCACATCTTCTCATTGATGCCCCAACCTTGAGATACTGTCTCCATGGATGCTTGAACTTGAAATGGCCATGGGCAGGCTCCCATCTAGCAAAATTGGCCTATATTGGTATGCAATAAGTTTCAGTTAAGGTAATAACTTAAAGAAATGACAAACTGTTTCAACTAGTCCTGTTTCATACCATGGTTTCCTCTGCTGCCTTTGAGTTTAGCACACACTTGTAGCCTTGTGATTTCTCCACAGGGATCCCACTATTGTTGAAGTACTCTGCTACACAACCTGCAATGGCGATTTTGAAGATATATGACTTTCTTTAAATTTCTTGTAGCAGAGTGTTTTATGAGAAACTTACCATCCAAGGAGTAGGCAAGTTTGTCCATGTTTCTAGTGATGAGAAGATGGAGCTCCTTGCCTGCCCAAATAGGGCAAACCAGTATGCTTATGAGAATGCACATGAAACCCCCAATGGCGATGGTGGACAATCTTTGATGGGCCATCTTCAACAGTTTCTCGACACGATACCCGGAAATGGAGATCAAGCTGAAGGTGAGAATGAAGACCAGAGCACCATAATCAAACCGGGTTCTCACTGTTGGAATGAACCTGGAGAAGGTTGCTGCAGAAGCTGAAGAAAGAAATGGCTTGTGAGTTTTTAAGTCATTTATAGGAAAAAGGCCTTTTGAGGCAGAAGTCTGTACAGACCTAGTAGGAAAACTGAGGCTCCATTCACGAAGGGCTCAAGTTTTTCTCCTGATTGACTAGCAATCCAGTGAACACCAACAGCAAGAGATCCAGCAAGAAGAGTCCCACATGCTCTGTTGAGGCTTTTAGATAGTGTTGCACCTGCAATTTGACAAGGTGAAATGGTGAATTTCCCTTGGTTTCGAGGCAACTTTAAGTTTATATTTTCATTAGAGAAGCTGGGTTCTAAGAGCTTGTTTGGCTGTAATTTTAGAAAGCGTTTTTAGCTCTTCTAGCACTTGAAAACAAGTTTTTTTGATAAAAATTTTCAAGTGTTAGAAAAACTTCCTAGAATGACTATCAAACGGATTCTTAGTCTCATATGAAAAACATGTAATTTTGAGTACTTACCAACAGTATTTTCAAAGACGACCACCGCAGTCATGACTCCCCACATAGCATTTCTTCCAAGTCCTTCATACAAAGGCCTCGTATAGTAAAAGAGTGATACAACTGTGAGAGCTGTCCCTACCTTCAGACAATGGATCACTTTCCTGGGGTCATCTACAGCTAAATCCCAAGCTTTCTTGAAGCATCTCCCCACTTTCAAAACCAACCCTGCAATCAGTCCTTGTATGCCAAGCCAGGCTCTGCCTGCAGGCCCTGACTCAGGTACCAAATCTTTTGATGAACCATCAGCCACCCGTATCTTCCACTCTACCCTGTTGGTGGCTTCCTTTTGATGAGCCATTTTTCGTGTCATTCGCAAGTACTGATTACTAGAATTGGTTGAAAGAAAGGGCTATGCTAGGATGATAGTGCCAAGTATTTGAAGCTCCTATGTATATAGAGGAGGCATGTGCTGTCTCGTGTTGCTTTCAGAAATATAAAAAAATATTTACAAAAATCTAATGACGTCGGCCAAGCATGCAAATCCTAAAAGGGTGATTGTTTATTTTCATAGTTGGAACCAACTGTCGGACAGAGGTGACTGAGATGATCTTCAACTTTCTGAGTAATGTGTACATGTGACAAATCATATAAAGTGTTAGAAGGCGAAATCAAAATGGAGTTTAGCTTTCGAACAGACTCAAAGAACCTTGTCCCTGGGGAAAATAATGGGCTATCTAACCCTGCCCATATCTTCCCAAACCCGAATAGAATGATCTAGTTGAAGTTCAGTATATGTGTCCTCATTCTTTTCCTAACAGAGCAGTATGGTTACATTAACCATCAAACATATTGAGACGTCTGTAAAGCATGTAACTATGAATATCAAGGGAACTACTTCAAGAAAACAAGTCCAGGGATAGCAAACAAATCAAGTTCAAGCAGTGACTTTTTTCATAAGTTCTGTTACAAACTGGGATTGGAAAGATGTCCACCATGTAATCAGAGAACTGGGTAATTCCTGTTTAGGAATTATATGTTCTCTTTAGGCCTTAATGTCATGAAAATTCGGCGAAAATAGTTGTCAGCCACACACTGGCTTCCTTGGTGACCTAGAGTCCACCTTTGAATGGGGAGTTGACATTAAAGTAGGCTGAAAATAGAAGACAAAACATCACTAAAATAACATTACCATTCTGCTCATGTGCTGTGCTAGTCCATTATGGTAAGTGGATCTTTGATCAGATTCCTCTCACTGTTTCCATGGATAAGAAAATTAAGCGAAAGAGCTTATCTCAACACAAGCATTCTAACACTAAGATATTTTTGCTCATCATATCCTCGTTGTGCCCTGTCATGAAAAGTTCCAAGCCGACATTCAGGTTCTTACAACTCATTTGATGGTGATATACTTACGAGCAAACCTTTAACATGGCCAATATGCAGTCCTTTTCTGGGAAATTGCAGAGGTGAAACTGCAAATGGACCAACTTTCCATCATCTTAAACAAGCCTAGCTAGAATTGTTATCAATAAAAGCCACTATACTTTGTGTTCCTTGAAATATTTTATGGAAAGAAAACCATGTTGAATTAAAAAAATGTGTAGCTATAAAGTTGATTAGGTTTTGGCTGGAAATTGATGCATAACACAAAAGGTAAAGTGTATTTGTTCCACATGACCAAACTACCAATTAGTAATCTAGTGTCAAACCATCTTAGAATCTTCTTAGGAACATTAATAATCTTTTGTATAGTGGGAAACCGAGTATGAGACTTGGAATTCTTGGTATATCATTTGTTAATGTTAAGAAGAACAAGCGCATTGGCCTCCATGCACCTGACTTGGTTTCATTCTTTATAAAACCCCATCAGTTCAGGCTGTCCCTTTATTTTCAAGGCGAATTAGGTAATGAAATGAACCCACCAGCCTGCTATCTTTATAAAAAGTGATTGGTTAGTGCTGCTTTCATTAGAATAGGACCACTTATCTCCATTTTTGGGAGCCTTTCCACAGTTGCAGCACTGATTTGAAAGGCAAATTCAACTATCACAAGGTGCTCTTCTACTCCACACATTCTCAATTGTTTTTTGCCACAATGTCCTTATCATATGCTTAGTATACTGCCATTACACTTTACAGAAAGCCGGTTTAGACTTTTTAAACTCTTGCTTAGGTTTCAATTCAGGGTTTGAAATGGTATAGGCAGTTATGCTTTCTTTTTCTTCTGATGTAGCAGTCAATAGATATGTTCTCTTGGTGGTGGATGATTCAGCAAATGACCTAGGATCCACCACAACCTGAACATGGAGGAAACACTACCCAGTTATGGGTTTGTGTTAGATTGTAATTCCTCTGTTGGAGCCACCCAAATCCACAATCCTGCCTGGGCTTAGCTCACACTGCCTGCCAGGTTTTAAGTTTCCCGGTTCTAACTGCTGTTTTCAGCTAAAAAATGGAGGATCTAATCCAGCTAAAGCTTGAGAAGAAACGCTGCCCTTTTGATTTAGTCCAATGTAGCAGGTGGGTGGACATTTTTCAGAAACACTTCAGCAGTGAACTTAGCTTTAAGTCATGAATTTTGATCAAAAAGTGAATTTTATCTCAAACTCTAGGAAATTTTATAGGTTTAATTGAAAGTAATTCACCGTTGATGTTACTTTCAACAAGCAATTTCCAGAATGGTGTGAACTTCTGCAAAACATTCAAGAATATAATGATCCAACTAGGACTCAAGTTGAGGTAGAGACAACATCGTAGAGAGGAGAAATTTTGATATTATTCTATTAAAGAAACAACAACAGAGTCCAAGAACAAATCACAGGTTAGCCTATAACTAAATGGTTTATCAGCTTCTAGATATAAACAGGTTATGGCAGGAGGTGGAGGAAAAAGATAAAAAAACAAAAGAAAAAACAGAGAGCAAAAAATGGTTCTCATTCCCATTTCTGTTCCCACATCTGTAACCCAACACAAATCCCATCAAACCCCATGGATTATAGGAGAAGTTTAGATTCATGGTTTCACCTCCCTCACCGGGCATACACTCTAATCGCAAACTGTTTGGAAAGGAGAAAAATCATCCGATATTCCTTTGTAGTATTTCCCTGTCTATATCAACCATATGCACATTTCATTGCCATTTCCAGGGTAGTGGAAATGGGATGGAAAACCCTTTTCTTTACTTCTCTTTTGTTTTCTTTTTCTCTCTGACTGTGGCTGTTAATTTTCAGAACACCAATCATAGCAGGCGGTCAGTCAGTAGATGAATGCTCAAGGTATTTCTGAAACCCTATTTATGCATTTGATCACCGAAGAGTCTCAGCCAAGCTGATGGGAAGTGGCCCTGAAGGTTGCTGGTAATTGTTGAATGGAGGAACCCCACTATCGATGACATTACTAGGTTGATTAGTTGGACTGACCCCAGTAGTTGCTGTCTCTTGTAGAAGCTGAACAAGGGAAAGGAATATATCCATTCTTGTTACATGCCTGTTTGCCTGTAAAATAGCACTAAAGATCAGGTCCCTAGCTGAGAAAACGAAAAATGAACAGAAGAAATCGAGGCAAAGATGAAAATTGGTTATTCAATTTCCTTCTATGTATTATTTTAATGTTTACCTCAACAATGAAGCGTGCCCATATCTTGTTCTCTCGAACTTCCATCACTCCCTTCAAGATATTCAAGCCAAAACTGCGAATTATGTCTGCTATTTCAAGAAAGAACCCCTGTTCTTCACAAAGCATCTGCAACAGAAACAGAAATACATTCAAAGGGATATTCTCCTTCAAGAAATAGGCAATTCACATAAAAATTTCTTTGGCTTATTCTATATACCTCTATAAGCATTTGGCCAGGTGGATTAAGATCCTCAACTCTAATTGGGCAAACCATTGTTTGACCACTGACTTCAAATGCCCATGTAGCACCACCGCCGCTGTTGCCACTGCCTCCACTAGAGTTGTCTTTCAGAACCACTCCATTCTCGTGGCCAATCAGCTATAAATCATTTGTCATACCCATCAGTAAACTAAACCAAACCACCCCCCAACTAAAACATGCAATAACAAATTTGAATAACAGAAATAAGCAACCAGCTGATTGATTACCTTTGGCTCATCTACTTGTTTAAGTTTGTCAGCATATTTTGTCACGCTTTGCAAGAAAAGCATGTGTTTGATGGAGCGATCCAGCAAAACATCTATGCTACACTGTTACATAAACCAATTTAAATGCATCAATATTTTTATGCGGCGGTAGAAAGCCAATATCAATCATCAACATGAAATGCAGTGTTTAGAATAACTGTATGGGCACAAAAACCTATCCAGCATATCCTTCCAGAAGTCCCACTACTTGCATGATTAGCTTCCAAAAATATTGATACTCGTTTTGCCATAAAAAGAAAGAAGGGGAAAAAACATGCATGATAAAAGAACAAGTTGTATAATACTTGTGGAATTTGCTTTCTTTTCAATGAAATTTTTTTTCCATTAATAAGGACAAACTCTTTTCTCTATATCTCTGCACAAACAAACAGATCCAAAAAATATGTACCTTGCTACCATTAGGAATGATCCCTCTCAACTCTTCAAGACGGTCTTTGATTTGCTGCCGGTCTTTGGGCCTTGGTCGAGTACTTTCCCCAGGTTTAGCCCTTTTCTTGGTGGCCTTGGCAGGCTCCACCGGCCTCTTAGGTTGTGCTGCAACAGAACCTCCAGCATTGATGCTATAGCTGTCATCAATCCATAAGCCTACCTGCGATTTTGGGATGACCTCTTTTTTGGGTACAAGACTGTTGGTCTTATCCAGGTTGTACACAGGTTGCATTACATTCATGCTCCCACTGAAGCAAGAAGAAAGACCCGCAGACTGAACTTGGTTACTGTTAACCGAGGAACTTCCAAGTCTTCTTCTTTTAGTAGAGGAGAATTGATCCTCAGAATTAGATTTAGTAACAGAACTAGAATTGCCAACGATATCATCTAGAAGCTGGTCAAGTCCTAATTCAGAGAATAACCCTTTCCTGGGGACAGCCATGGAACCAACATCCAACTCTGAAATGCATTCTGAAACACCAGTACTAAGAGTTGATTGACCATCATTAAATAGAGGCATTATAAAATCTTCCCAAGACTCCCCTGCCAGTTCAAACCCAAAATCCAGCCCCAGACCATCAAACAGATCATTTTCAGTGCTGGGCACATTCAAAGATCTCTCCTTTCCATCAGAGCTGAACATATTAATGACGGAACTTTGCATAGAACTTGCTGGATGTTTGACTGGAAAGTCAACGAGAAAATCACTTCTGTCCAAACCAGAGGATAATGAAGTAATCCCCACTGATTGTGACTGGTCATTAGTCAACATTGAAGCCATTCCTTTGATGCTCTGCTCTCGCGGGGGACCAAACCACTGAGAAAGGTTATCCACAGAGTAGGATTTGGATGGGTCTGTTTTAAAATCAACTGGCTTACACTCCTCAGGGAGCGTAAGTATGCTAGTTGATTGTTCCAGAAGTTCACCTTCGGTCGCATGGATAAATGGAGCAGCATACTGGTTGTTCACTGATTTTCCCAGCCTGCATTGAAAATCCTTCTCTTCATCAATCAATCTTTCTGTGCTTTCTAGTGAAGTAAACATTGAGTCCACTTGAGAATCCTGAACCAGGTTCCCCCAAAGTGCAACAGTATTTGGTTTTCCAGGAACTGCATTTTGAGAAACTTGAGCCCTCATTTCAGATGACAGTTGTCGCTCAAGTGAAGTCAGAGTAGAACCCTCACTACTCCATGTACTGATGCAAGGGGTTCTAGCAGCTGGGTTGTTGACAGAAGAGGCTGACTGTAAAAACATCTGCTGTATCTGAGAATTAGGCTGATCAGACAGCATGAACTGAGCTTCTAAGCCAGCTGTTTGCAACTGGTTTCTAAGATGGGATGTGCTACTAATCATGGAGGTTATCCTTTCATGTTGCATTTCAGGAGTAAAAGAGGAAGACTGAGTAAGATTTGTTGAAGCAGAAGCTTTTTCTATCAGCTCTTTATGGCCATTGCCATGCTCAGATTTGATATTCCCAAGATTGGAGCTTCCAGATGAAATTAAGGAAGAGAAGAATCCACTTGGATCATAAATTTCACTGTTCAAAGCAGAAGGTGCATTGCTCAACACCATAAGCCCATCAATGTTTTCCATCTCTCGGAACAATCTTTTTGTTAGATCCAAAAATTCCAACCTCTCCACAATCTGCAGCATCAAAAACAGTACAATCAATGGGAAGTATTCAACCATGAAGCAGTCAATCATATTTGCTTTCAAATTGATTAGTTAATAACACGATCGAAAAAACCAAATATCATGTCATCAAAAACATGCATCTTGGAAACACTGCTAAAGGTAATTGATGAAAATTGGCATATAACGAAATAAACCCAAATGTATATCACCAAAATCCATTCAATCCATCTAGATTCTAGAACATTGTATTTTATGCACAATCTAAGGAGTCAGAACACGAATTTCTTCTGAATTTCTTCTGAATTTGCGGATTAACAGAATAATAACTTCGCAAATTCTATAGCTTCTGAGCTTTAGATATGACTCAAGCCCATGGTTCCAATCATCTAAAAACCTTGATTCTATATTATTTCAAAAGTTTCCATGGTACTAACCTTCTGGTTGGATCCAAACTGTACCACTCCTCGTGGTTCCACAGGAATTACTGCAATTGTCTGCAAAGTAGATTCACACTATCATTACATATGGCTCATGGTCTATGGACCACAGAGTCCAGTGGCATATCATGAATCTTTATTATACTTAGATCAAAGTAAGATTATATGTGAGCGGAAAAATAAGAGTACCTTTATTATTCCCGAGGAGAATTGACGATGAATCTCAGAATCATCCTGCAGAACCAAAGGACAATGTCTTATAAGTGAGAACAATGAACATCCAGTTTGACTAACTGTTTCCTTTTAAACAACAAAAGACAGCTAGTTAAAGATGAAGAAGAAAGAAGAATAATCCATTGAGCTGTAAGCAGACATTTTAATTTTACTAATACCCTTATATAAAAATATGAGTTTCCTTTTCACATGAAAGAATAAACAGGCATTCAATCTTCAAATATATATATATATATATTTATATACCTGGGATATATCTTCACCATCAATTGAGCACAAAGAATTCCACTCTCCACTCTGAGCATCTGAGAATACCCAACAGTGCTTCCCGGTGAAAGCAACTTGACCAATTATTCTAAATGAGACAACAAAAAATGACAACCATGGTCAGAGTTCTGCCTAATGCTTCTAATTTTCAAAACAAATCATCTTCTAGAGGAAATTGTAGTAAGCGCAGAACGAATTCAAAATTTATAGACTCAATAACAGAAAAATAGAGTAAGGTGTTGAGCATACCCTTCACGCAGCGTATGGACCTTAGAAAGCATGCTGTCAATCACAACCCCCATTTGCTCATCATAATAGGCATCTTCCGAGGTCAACAACCTAGTGTGGATAACATATCATAGAATTAAAGGAATGAGCAAAACCTAAACCCCACATATAGAAATGTTGAATTTTACAATATTTTCTGCAAAACGACAAAAAAGAAAGAACATTTCTAAAATTCAACAACAATTTGATCATATATAGAAACCTTTAAGTTTGATTAAGGCCGGTCAACATCAAAATCAATACAAATTTTAAAGGGAGTAGTTTAATCCAACCACATTAAACTTGCTAAATTAGATTCCAAAACAAACTAATCCTGCATTTGGTTCTACAAAAACAAACAGAAAATAAACAAATCTTTAAGAAAGGAAGCCAAATTTAACCATTTCAGACATGTTTTCCCCCTTTTGTCTCCTCAAGAAAAGCCAAACTAAAGACAACAAAACTGGTGATTTCTCCTAAAACCCATTTGTCTGTAAGATCAGCATCAGCATGTAAATCCAAAGAGGAAAAAAATTAAAAGTAAAGGGATTTTCAATTCCTCATATGCTCTGGTCACAGCAAGAAAAAAACAAAAGCTATAACATAAAAAATTTAAACAATAAATCATATTTCAGTCTGACAGTTGATCCCCACTTGCATTAAACATTAGTCCATAGAGAAAACCAGAAGAAGACATTAAAGTTTTAAAAATGAGAAAAAATAGTTAATAAATAAAAATTTTTAAAATGAGAGAAAAATAATTAATCTTCAGTAGCCCCCATTGACTTGAAGACCCATGTGATGAAACTACACAGAAGAAAACAAAACAAGCGAAGTAAAATCTGCAAATACTAGAAGAAAAATCATATCTTGAAACAAATTTGTACCCAAAACAGGCCAAAAAAACATTGAGATTATCAAAGTAGCAAACGAACAGACCATAATGGTTCGGTTGGTTTCTGAGAAAATACAGGAAAATAAAAAGAAACGAAAGAAAACCACAACCTCCAGTTCAACTGAAACTAATAGAAGTATGGAACTACACGGCTTCCTTTGAGTTGAGGTTTTCCTCAGCGGAAACCATAGCAACAAAGAAAAAAGTAAGACCCACAATCTTTCTTTTCTTTTCTCACCAACCAGACAAGGGGTGAGAAAACAGAGACACAAAAACAAAAATATAACTTACATGGAATTTCGCTCATCAAAACGCCAGAAAACCCCATAAGTCCAACCGTTACTGCAGCAGAGACTCTTGAGCGTCTTCTTCAGCACAGACTCCATCTTCACTGCTCCACCCATATCACAAATCAAAACCCCACAAAGCAGTCTCTTCTCATACCGCTCCCCACACCCGCAAACCACGATCTGGGTCTGACCCAGACCAAATGCCGAGACACCCAAAACCACAAAACAAAGCAACTGCCTTTTCCCACAGAAAACCCACTTCAAGAGAGCAGCTTAGGCTTGAGAACAGCGAGAGAAAGCAGTGGAAACAAATGAGAGAAAGGCAAGCAAAGTGGCTTAGAGAGGAGGACAGCCAACAGTAAAGGTTGACAGGTGGACTTTGAAGACAGAACGGGAGCAGAGAAAGCTGTTTTTATAAAACAAAAACACAATGAAGAGGGAAAAAAAACACAACAGGAAACAGAGAAAAAGTGTTTTTAAAAAGCAGAAAAATGAAATCTGATACTCCGAGCTTCAAGGGTTTAGTGAGATCTCCACGATTTACTTGTAAATATTTCCCCTCCTGAATTTTCCGGCCACTGGTCCCATTAAATATTTGTCTTTTACCGGCTATAGCCGGTCGATGTATGTAATTTACTCCTTTCATTTTCTATTTATCCTATCGAGATAAATTGAATTTCTCGTCATTATCCATTCTCTACTCATTGATTATTACTTGATTTTGGAATAATCTGGGATTTTTTTGTGGTTAAGAATAATTGAATAATTACATAAAATAAAGTTAGATTTATATTAATTAATAATAGAATATTTTTGTGAAAAATATTTTTTAATAGTCAAATTTTGGTAATAACTTTAGTAATTATTACATTAAATAGTGGATTTTTTAAAAGATAAAAACAAGATTGAAATAATAATTATTTATTAGCCTTTAAGACTACCTTGATTTGAAATATTAAACACTGATTTTCTCATATTTAATTCATTATAAAAAATAAATAAAAATAAAAATATAATTTAATATAATTAATTAATTAAAAAATTATATTTTAAAATTATTTATTTTTAAAAAATATAAGTCTAAATAATTTTAATAAATATATAAAGCTAAAAATGCCTTGTTTGAGCACAAAAACATACATGATGTAATCTTTTTTCCATCACGTGAGTGTCACATCATTCCCACAACAAAACCTCAATTTATTAATTAAGATTTTAGTTAAAAAATAAGCTAAAGTCTTAGTTAGTTACTAAAGTTTCAACTTAAATTTTTTTAAAATATATTTTTAAATTTTTTTAAAATATATTTTTAATTAAATGATTTCTACGAGGCAATAAAAAGCCCATTTTAAATATAAGTTCTATAAGAAGATTAAATTTTTATTTTTATTTTTTCGTAAAAAGGCTATTTTGGTCCAAAATTCAACTTTATGCCCATATTTTATTTTCTCAAATTTTTGGAGAACAAAACATGACAGTAAGGGAAATAATCGGGAGATATGTACAGTGCAATATCTCGTGAGAAAATGAGCATGTAGTGATAGAGAGAACGAAATCTCATGTCCCTGTCTAAAGTCTCTAACAGCCAAGATTTTATTAATAATGCGAAATCTGCTTTAAAAGATTGTTGATATTGAAGATATATCATATATATACTCATAAATACATTCAATGCTAAAAGCTGCATTCCAATTTCCAACTCGCACCACCCACCATCCACTCTAACAACACCCTCCATAATTATAAAATATATATATATATATATATATATATATTATTTTCTAAAATTTTGCAAAAATAATATAAAAAAAAACTAAAAAAATAGTTTTTATTTTATTTTATTTTATTTAAAATATTATTATGAAAAATAAAATATTTACTTCTTGTAAATTTATTTAAATTTTGGGTTTAAAGTTTTTAATTTTAATATTTACAAATATGGGGATGAGGTCTTTGCTCAAAGAGGACAAACACAGAAGCTAATTGGAAATGATGTGTGTTTCCCAACCTCCACAAAGGAGATTGGCCATTTCCACCACATCTATCATAGTGGTATGGCGGCGGACGACTCGCCGGAAAAGTCGATATCTTTTGGCCGGAGAATATTCCGGGGGAACGAGATGTCTGGTGACCCCACCTCGGGAACTGAAATATAAAAAAGGGTAAGACGAAGGGCAGCGGGGGTGGGGGGTGATGGGGTGGTGGGGTGGTGGTGGGTGGTGGCGGTGGTCCCCCCACCCCCCTCCCTGTGGCCCTTGTGGGGTTTGTAGGGATCATTTTCTGCCACCTCCTCCTGCCACTGCCTCCTCCTCCTCCTCGATGTTTGTGGGAAATCATGCCATTTTTCATTTTCTCATCCCAATGCCCAATTAATTCATTAATTATTTCCAATTTTTATAGTAAACTTTTTAATTTTAAAAATTATTTAATCATTTTAAAGGATAATTTAAAACGATTTTTAATTTTAAACCATTGTTTCAAAGGGATTTTCTTCAAAAATTATAAACATATTATTCACATAAAGATAAAAAAAAAATATAGATCAAACCGTCTTCGATTGGATCTATTTATTCATCTCCTTTGGATGGTATATTTATAATAATATGAACAAAATTTTCATAATTTTTATCGATTGAACTTATTAAATCGATTTATTTTTTTAATAATATATTTGAAAATATCTATCGATTCCTTTTCAGAAACGTCTTATGCATAATTAGTACATTTTAAAATAACATTTATTTAAGCATCTTTACACATCGAAGTTTTGTTAAAATATTATTTTTTATAAATAAATAACCAAGTTTGATACTAATATAAGGACAAAAAAAATTAAAAATTTGCAATAATAAGACAGAGGTCTTGGTGTTTGACTAAATCGGAGATTGGAGATATGGTTTGCAAGTGAGACATGGTTCATCATTTGAGAGAAAGAAAAAAAGGGTGGACCCATTTGATAATCACTCTTAATTCATATATCTTTGTCGGGATTTGATTTATTTGATGAGTCTAACCCTAGTCAAATTCAGCCCAATCATTCTTGCCAAAGTCTTTGACAACATTGCAAAACAAAAAAATATTTGCAAAGATTTTCCAAATCTCATGTTTTCTTTAATCAATCAAAAGTGTTTTTTCTTCTTTTTTTTTTTTCCCATGTAAAAAGGTTGAATTTTGAGTTGAAAGGAGACAAAAATGGAGGAAGATAAAAGTGAGGAGTGAGGGAAGTGAAATCTGGTTTTGCAGTCAAAGTCTTTTTTCACTGTTGGGAACATGGCCTAATGGGGGACTTTTGTCCTATCTGGGAAACCTGTTTCCGAGGAAACTCAAGATTGGAATCATAATTCCAAGAAAACTTGGATTTCATTTTTCATTATTGGTCTTTTTTATTTTTTATTTTTATTGCTTAGATTCATGGCACTCCTATGAATTCCTTTTCCTTAGTGTTTGCAATAGTAAAGTGAACAAAGTACAAAAATTCAATGAGCATAGGATGCCATATGGGAAAATTTTTGTAACTACTTTCCATGAAACCATTTTTGAGATCTACTTTTAAAGTCTATATTAACTATTATTATAGAACTCTATTGTTATATTAGTACTTATAAAAATTTTATAATATCATCATTAATCTTAAAATAATCGTGACTTTACACTTCAGGGTCAATCTTCGTCCGACTTGAGGAAACCCTTTATATATATTACAGAAATTTCTTCTATATTTTTATTTGATAAATATTTCGTATTTATGATGAAATTTATGTACTACGTGTTATTTGTTGTTCTGTATAAGAGAATTTTGACTCATTCACAAATTCGGGGGAAAATA
Organism: Vitis vinifera; assembly: GCF_030704535.1. Classification (NCBI taxonomy): domain Eukaryota; kingdom Viridiplantae; phylum Streptophyta; class Magnoliopsida; order Vitales; family Vitaceae; genus Vitis; species Vitis vinifera. The sequence goes on along the minus strand of NC_081806.1, from coordinate 1,876,198 downwards.
TCGAATGTTTTTGTATTTAAAAAATGTTTTAAGGGGATAGAATTAGTGGATAAAAAATATGGGAAAGAGGACAACTAAACGAGATATTCTACAAACATTCCAATTTCCCTAACTTGTAACTTGTAAGTTGTAAGTAGCTTGGATGCCCACCTCATGGCCTTCACATTTAGGTGAAAATAGGTAAATAAATGTACTCTATAGCATGTTACCATCTAGGACCAATTTGTTTCTACTGAAAAGAAAGCAACCCTTCATGCAACTGTCCATCTCTCTTTCAGATGTAGGGTATCCAAGGTCCAGGCCCTAAAAGTTTAGGGGACATCCATTATTCTTCATTATACAAGCAAAGGAATGTTGTGCCAAGTTCATAAATATGGGTCCCCATTGCTAAATCTCCCTTCTAGTATGAGAATCTTGACTTTACCATGCCCCATATCTCCTCTTCACTATCACTTCCTTTTCCATTTTTTCTACATTGCACATACCTCCATTCTCTTATCCTCTCTATCCATCCAACCCTTCCATTCCTAATTCAAATCCAACTCGAATTGTAAAAGCCAGATAATTATAAGATAGGGTCCATATGTTAAAATTTTAAATTTCTTTAATGATTATTAGTTTTTCAAACCAAATCATACTTACGGGATAAATTATGCTCACCCTTTGATATCAACCTAATTCGAATTAAAAAAAGTATGCGGTCATACTTAAAAGACCTAAAGACTGTTTTTTAGTAAGTCTTAAATTTTTAAACATAATCATACCGATGAATAGAAATTAATTCACTTAAAAGTAACACTTTCATTTAAATCTAACCCTAAACCCTAGTGTTTCATTCTTTTAACTTTTTAGGTTTATATTTTATGATTATTATTTTTTTCAATCAAAACTATACTTATGTGCGATAAATGACTTTTACCCGATCTCGATCCTCTAATTTTAGCCTAATCCAAATCCAAACCCGAATTTGTACTTATAGGTAATGAAATAAAAATAAAAACCATAAAGCTACACTCTAGGAGCCTACCCTTTTCCATTTTTTTTAATGATTATTATTGTCCAAGAAAATCATATTTATGGGTGATAAATGATTGAGAGGCCTCTTTTAACACATTTGAATGTGTTGTTTGCTAGTGAGTAAACATTTGTAATAATAAGAAATGGCTTTATATGGCTTAGCAGCCCACATTTTTGCTTAGTGGGTGGTTGTGTGTATATGAGAGGGATATCAAGAAAGCTATGTAGAGACCCACAAGCCACACACAACACAAGTGATTGCAGACGCAAAGGTTATACCTTCATTATTCTCTTCATCACAACCCTTCATTTTTAGCTACCAATTTCTATGATTTTGTCCCCTCAAGCCACCACACGCCTCATCATGGCCGTTGAGGTCCCAAGTCAACTTCATGATCAAACCCCCTTTTGTGTTTTCACTTTCTATCAATTTTTTTTTCCCTCAATTAAATCCAAAAGCTAAGATCTACCTTCTTCATTGCCTTCATTAAATTCTTCCCTCTTTGATGTACATGTAAATTATGCAATAAATGTACATTTACTTATGGTGTTATGGATGTAAAACATATTAGGTTATGGGAAGGGGACCGACTTGGAAAAAGGGGGGAGAATATGATAATGTTCTTGAAACTATTATTGGTCATTATTATGAGGTGTTTACTTGCTACATGTGATTCATCTTGTTTCTCGTCTTTGTATGTTTTGACTTGTAGCAAAGGGAATTTTACCAGCCTTTTTGTGTCTCGGAATATAATAATGATAATAATGATAATAATTCAATAATATTTGGGTTTTTAGTAGTTTTACGGTCAACGACTTTAATTTAATTCCATATCAACGTAGTGCCCACAAATTTCTCCGTGTCATGTGAAATTGTTAGATCAAAGTCTTCTTTGAATTGGATCTTGAAAAGTTACAAAACTTTTTTTTAATCTTATAAAATTTCTTACAATTAAATATAATTTTTTAAGAGATTTATTATTATTTGATTACAATACTTTTAAGACAATCCTTATAACACGCCATATTATTTTATTAAAAGTTGAATTTAAAACTTTTTCTTAAAAGAAAACAATTAAATCTCTCTCTAATCCAAAGGGGTTTTTTAAATTAAAAGTAAAACTAAAAATTTATTTCAAATCAAATTTAAATACATTTTCACAAATATAAAAAAATATGCATCTTGTCGATGACACATGGTCATTTAGTATGGTATCCCTCCTTTAGACTCGGACAAATCATTTAAACATTCTCTATTGCAATTGTGTTCATCGTTTGATCAAAGAAGATTAGTCTGATATAAGAATTGTCGATCATGTACCATCACATCTCTAACCACATTGTTCCTCAAGTCTTTTGAAAAAAAAAAACATATTTTTAAATGTATTTCCTTTTTTTAAAGAAAAAAAAAGAATAAAGGAAAAAGACAAAAAGAACCCCACAAAATGGAGAATAAAGGAAATTCGAACCAAAATTTGGAGGGTAGCATTCAAGTTGAGATGGAGTATGTTTTTTCCAAAGTATGCCACTTTCCCCTTATGATCCGGCAGAGTACATTTCATCAACCCCACTCTATTCTCTTTTCCTCCAATGAAAAGGAATTGTGTTTTGTCGTTTCACAGCTATGAATTGGATTTCACTACAAAATACCTTTTTGAGGGAGAAAACCGACTAAGGCCAATTCAGCAACTAATCTCTCCACAATTAATTAAATTGCAAATATTTAATAGCCAACAATTTTGCTCCCATGTTAATGCAGTCTATATTTAAATTTTAAAAATTATTATTAAATAAAAAATTAAACTTTTATCATGACTTTGACATTCATGAATTTAACAAATTTCGATATTATTACCTGTGAGTTGACTTAAACATATGATCTTTGACTTTAATACTAATTTTAATATTAGATTTTAATTATCGATATTTAGTTATTTACACACTCACTTTGTGAATATATTTTAAAAGTGATAAAAGTAACAATATTATATCCCGATAATAAAAAAAAATTATTTTATTTGAATTTTTAAAATTCAAGATGAATTAGAATGAAATTCAAGAAAATACAATTAAATTACTTTAAAAAAAAATTATTAAAATTAAATTGTAAAGTTTTCTCAACGGAAAGGAAAAAAGTGAAAGGAAAACAAATACCAAGAGTGCAGAGCATTTATTAGCAAAAGCAAAAGAGTTTAAAGCATCCAACCGCCACTAATTAACCAATCATACATCTGCTGTATACAACAAAGTTTGTGGTCTCCATCGTACCCAGTCCCACACCACCCACGTGGGCCCCTCGGCCCAGGCTCCAGGCCCAGGCCCACTCTTCCGACAACACCTGTGGCCGATCAGCTGGTTTAATGACGTGGCACACAATGATTGAATGGTCGGGTATGATCTGACACGTGTAGGGTTGTGATGGGATTTTTGGGGGACTGAGACGTCCGGCGGTTACTTTGATGTGCCTGATGTCGGCGGTGGAGGAGACAGGTGGCCGGACAGTTCTGATGCTTTTTGGGTGTGAGGGAAGGGGCTCGCTGCGGTAGGGGTCCGCAGTGGTGATGTGGTCCCCACCAGTGTTCTTCAGCCACGTCAATTCTCATGCTGGTGGTGGAATGATGACCGTGTCAGATTGATGATGAGATGAGACGTAATCAATGGGTCTCTTTTAAAAGTGTCCTCTGCTTTTTTATTTTATTTTATCTTTTAAATTTTCCACACCGTCACGTGCTTCTCACGTGATATAAAAAATATTGGGCCTGTTGTGGGCTTCACTTGGGCTTTGATTATCAACATTTTTAATCATAAAAACCAAATAAACTACACACAAGCCCACTCGCCCGTATTCATTTTTGGGAAAACTGATCAAAAGGGACAAAAAACCCTTAATATTGTAAAACTAACCCCCCACTTTTAATAGCCTCCAAAATGACCCGATCTGGACAAAAATACCCCTCAGCTACATCAACTCCTTTTTCCCTCCCATTCTAATTTTATTTCCCTCCATTCACCTCTTTTTTATTATTTCTTCCACTTTCTTCTTTTTTTCATTTTCTCCTGTTATTCCGTTTCTCTCTTTTCAGTGCATTTCTTCAAATCTCACACAGTTTCTCTTCGGATTTCTTCAACTTAAAGTGCTTTAAGTTGTGGTTGGATAAACAGTGTACGTTTATTTTTATTTTTCCATATTTTTTTCTTTCATGTTTTATTTATTGAATATTTTCAAACATTTAATGAGATGTAGTAAATATTTAAATAAGTTTGAAATTGTTATAATTTTTTTAATATCATTTACAGCCATGAAAAAAGGGATTAAAAGAAAGAAACCATCAGCTTAAAAAGTGTAGTATGGAGAAACATTGTCTATATGAAAAAATCAAATGATGGTAAGTAATAAAACTTGTGGAATTTTATGATGGTTTTGGTATTGTTTGCATATTTGTTCTTTATATAGATGTAAATGTGTGTGAATAGGGTTTTGATATAATATATAAAGTTATCTTTTTTAGTTATATATCAAAACCTTACGGATATTAAGTCGAACTTGACGTGTGTTAAGTTAAACTTGACGCAAGTTAAGATTGTATATAGTTATTTTATAGTAACATTATATTATTGTTATTTTATTTAATTATACTCAATTTGAGTTGAATCATTTGCAAATTACCCTTGACATTAAATGAATTATAACATAACCAATCTTTTAGTAAATAAATATATTTTTATTGTTTAAAATAGTTTAGAGTTACAATGTTTGAATTTATTTAATAACTATATACATTGTATTTCTTTAGCATTATTGATATTATTTGAGGTAGTAACGATGATTAATAATGTTATTTATTTGTTGTTTATTAAAAAAATAAATATGTGTAATGAAATAATATGTATTTAATAATGAATGAGTTTTTTAAAATTAATACCTTCTTATTGGTGCTAATGCTATGATGTAACTAAAAAATATTCTAATATTGTTTGTTGATGCCACTAATTGAATTATTTTGTTATTTTAGTGGTTGATGAAGTAGGAATAATGCTTTTATATGAAGGAGAATGGGTACGAGATGGAAATGTTTTCTATTTCGAAGGAAGTAAAGGTAAAGGCATTGAGATCCCGAAAACTATATCATATAAAGAGTTATTAGGGGTTGTCCATCATATTCTGAAGCTAGATCCAACAAATTGTTTTCTTTCAATGAAGTATGTATTCAATGCCAACATACCCACAAGTCTTATATAACTAATTGATGATGGGGATGTGAAATTCTTTATTGGTTTAAATTGTACAAATGGTAAGCTGTCTGTTCCATTGTGCATCATAGTTGAAAAGAGAATTGATAATCACAATCAGAAATCAATTTGCAATTTTTATTTTGAATGTCATATGCCTTCTGAGATTGATAAAGAATTGAATGGAGACTCAATGTTAATGCAAAAAAGTAGACACATTCATTGTGATTCAGTTGAAACTCTTATTGTTGATGGTGAAAATGGACCAAGATTTCAAAATGAGTCACTTGAAGGGTATAAAGTTCAGGATTGGAACATGAATGAGACTACAACTAATGAGGAGGATTATAGGATGAATACTAACCCTACTAGTGATAAGCAAGTGACCCAAATTGGCTCATTCAGAACTAGTTCAACTCAGAGTGCAGAAATCTTGACCATGATTGATACAAATGATGGTTTCATACATGACAATCCCACTATAATCGAAGATGTAACAAATGAAAGACAAAACATGATGCAACAACCTATAGTTAGTGGAATTAGTGATGACCATCTAGAAGAGCACCAAATATACTCAAATAAGAAAGAATTATAAAGGAAGTTGTATATGATGGCTCTGAAAAGGAAGTTTGAGTTCAAAACAACTAAATCCACTACTAAGTTATTGCTTGTTGAATGTTTTGATAAAGAATGCAAGTGGCGAGTTCGTGCTACCAAGTTGGGGATTTCCAATATGTTTCAAATAATGAAATTCTATTCAACACACACTTGTCGGTTAGGTATGATGTCTCGTGACAATCGACATGCAAGTAGTTGGTTGATTGGTGAGAGTATAAAAGAAACATATCAAGGGGTTGGTTGTGAATTTTGACCAAAAGACATTGTAGCAGACATTCGAAAGCAGTATGGTGTTCAAATCAGTTATGATAAGGCATGAAGAGCCAAATAACTTGCTCTAGGTTCTATTAGGGGATCACCTGAGGAGTCTTATAACACTTTATCATCCTATTGCTATGTTTTAAAGCAAAAAAATCTTGGTACCATTACTGATATAGTTACTGATTGTGATAATCAATTCAAATACTTTTTTATGTCGATTGGTGCATCTCTTGTTGGGTTTCACACATCAATAAGGCATGTGATTGCAGTTGATGGGACATTTTTGAAAGCAAAGTACTTATGGACTTTATTTATTGCAGCGTGTAAAGATGGCAACAATCAGATATACCCTTTAGCCTTTGGGATTGGTGATTCAGAAAATGATGCCTCATGGGAGTGGTTTTTACAAAAAACTGCATGATGCACTTGGACACATTGATGATTTGTTTGTGATATCAGATCGACATGGTAGCATTGAAAAAACAGTACATAAAGTATTTCCCCATGCGAGGCATGGTGTCTGCACTTATCACGTTGGACAAAATTTGAAGACAAAGTTCAAGAATCTTGCAATTCATAAGTTGTTCCATGATGCTGCCCATGCTTATCATGTTTCAGAGTTTAATTTTATATTTGGGAAACTAGAGATGATTGACCCAAGAACAACAAGATATTTGATGGATATAGGTGTTGATCGATGGGCACGTTCATATTCTACCGGAAAAAGATATAATATCATGACGACAGGGATCGTTGAAAGCCTTAATGCTGTGTTGAAAAATGTTAGAGATCTTCCAGTTTTGCAATTGGTTGAAGAATTGAGAAACTTACTTCAAAAATGGTTTGTGACTCGTCAACAACAAGCAATGTCAATGTCAACTGAACTTACCATGTGGGCTGATGGATAACTTCATTTGAGGTATAATATGTCAGCAACATATCTAGTGGAACCTATCAACTCCAAGGAGTGTAATGTTAACTATGCTGGCATTAGTGCTCAAGTGACTTTAGACACTCGTTCATGCACATATCGACAATTTGATCTTGATCATATTCCATGTGCACATGCTATTGCTGCTTGTAGATTTTACAACATTTCATGTTACACTTTGTGCTCCAAGTATTTTACTACTAAAGCATTGTTATCTTCATATTCAGAGTGTATTTATCCAACTGGAAATGAAATAGATTGGGTAGTACCTAATCATATTAGTGACAAAGTTGTGTTACCACCTAAAACGAGACGTCCAACAGGAAGACCAAGGAAAGTAAGAATTTCTTCTGGTGGAGAGGGCAAGCACACATCTCGTTGTAGTCGATGTGGTCAATATGGGCATAATCGGAAAACATGCAAACGACCAATCCCTTGATATCATGATAGCTTTGGCACTCTATGAACTTACATGGAATGAAAATTGTAATAGTGAGCTTTTTTGTTTTTTTGGTACCCATGTGAACGAAAATGTAAGTTACTTTTTTTGTATAAGGTGATAGGATAAGCACATAGATGAATATTGTAATAATGATCCCCTTTTTTCGCATACCCATAGAAATGGAGATATTTGTTACTTTTATACATATATGTTATGATGAGTTATGTATAAAGTATGAATGAAAATTACATTTTTATTCTCAAACTATGGACTCAACTATTCTCACGTTTATTGATAAGGAACTTGACAATAGTTAAGTTTAGGTTTTGTCTGAAGACTATAGACTTAACTACCTTCAAGTTTGTACATAAAACAACTTGACAATGGTTAAGTTCAGGTTTTGTCTAAAGACCGTTGACTTAACTGCCTTCAAGTTGGTACATAAAACAACTTGACAATAGTTAAGTTCAGGTTTTGTCTAAAGACTGTGGACTTAACTACCTTCAAGTTTATACATAAAACAACTTTACAATAGTTAAGTTCAGGTTTTGTTTAAAGACCGTGAACTTAACTACCTTCAAGTTTGTACATAAAACAACTTGACAATAGTTCAGTTTAGGTTTTGTCTGAAGACTGTGAACTTAACTACTTTCAAGTTTGTTCATAAAACAACTTGACAATAGTTAAGTTCAGGTTTTGTCTGAAGACTGTGGACTTAACTACCTTCAAGTTTGTTCATAAAATAACTTGACAATAGTTAAGTTCAAGTTAAAATGGCAACTGTAGACACAACTTCCTATGAGTCTATAGAAGATCAACTTGATACCTGTTAAGTCTAGATTAAATATGTTATTCTGGAATAGATTTCGACTTAATATCTGTCAAGTTTGTTCACAGTTAACTTGATAGTAGTTAAGTTCAGGTGTTCTATTAAGACTGTGGACTTAACTACCTTCAAGTTTGTACACATAACAACTTGACAACATTCAAGTTTAGTTTAAAAGGCCAATTGTATACATAACTATCGAACAACATTCATCAAAATATCCAAGTAGATATATCAACCTGTCCAACTACATTTATCAAAATGTCTAACTACATATATGAAGCTATCCAATTACATATAACAAACCATCCAACTACATTATCAAAATGTGAAATATCAACATGAATTCATTACATAGGCAAGTATTTCATATAAAATAACTCTGCTGCAATCTTTTCCCGAAACCAGTCCATTCGAGCACTTGTTAATGACTTCAATGGATGGTTGTGCATTAAGTATTCAACATATTTGATAACAAACATGCCACAATCACCACTACATGGTACACAGATAATCAATGTTAGGGATATTATTAAGGATTAAGTGTATAAGTTATGAAAGTAAATTTAAGATCACTTACTCATTTTCCTGTTGAGGAATATCTTACAGCCGTTCAATTTCCCATTCCTGGTAGTTAACTTTTGTGTCACCATGAAACCCATAATATGCTATTGCATTCAATATATACGGCAAAAATTTGGCTAATGGTTTAATGGCAACTTGCAATCTTGCATTATTATTGATGTCCATCAATAAGTCATATACATATATAATCCTTCGATGAAGGTGGACAACTCCTAATACCCATTTTGAAATTGCAACTTGTTGACAATGAACTTGATAGCAGTTAAGTTCAATTTTTTCTTAACATATATATTTAAATCAAAATTCTAAATATTTAGATAAAATAATTTTATAAAAATTATATTCAAATACGTTATAAATTCATAACAAATAACTTCATTACACAAAATTTCAAAACCTTTTGATGGTAAACTTGATAGTAGTTAAGTTTAGTTTTTTCTAATCATTCAAATATTGCTTTAAACCTTGGACTATAACCTCACTGAGAAAATTTTCAACAATTACATTATCAATTCATGAAAAATAAATTCATAAAAAAATGATAATCGATTAAAAATGATAAAATTAAAAAAAAATTAAAAAAAAATTAAAAATCAAAATTTCAAGTAGAAAATTAATGCTTACTGAATCAGTTGATTTCTTCTCATTTTTTTATGACGATGACGAGGTTTCAAAACCTGGCTTTCTTTCACTTCTCTTTTTTTCCCAAAATTTTATACCTCTTCTGTTTCGTATTTTTCATCACCGAATTTTTTTCTTCCTCCATTTTCATGAACTGAATCAACACACAATATCAGAAAGATGAAAAATAGGGTTTGATTGAAAAAAAAAAAGAACCAAAATAAGACACTTAGGGTTTTTTCTCATTTCATGGATGAAGATTCATATGTACAGTTCGAAAAACTAAAATCAAAGAATGAAATAGTGAAACTTACTTTCTGTTTTTACTTTGTGTTGTGTTGCCTTTTTGTTCTCTTGCAATAAACGGAAAAATCCTTCGTGATTTGTTTCTCGCAGATTAACAGATGGAACAAATGGGTTTGTAGGGTAAGGAAGAGACACAACACAAGGGAAAATTGGAGTTGGAGGGAAAATGGGCTGAAAAGATAGCTGAGGGAGTATTTTTGTTTGAATTAGGTCATTTTTGAGACTTAAATAAGTGAGGGTTAGTTCTACAATATTGAGGGATATTTGTCCCTTTTAATCGGTTATCCCTTAATTTTTTCCATTGAAGGAAAAATGCTCGAATTAATCCAATCAAACCAAACAAGACCTATGGAAATTGTATATTGTGTGACTATGTTGTAGCATTTACAATACACCCTACTTTTTTTTTTAAAAAAAAAATCTTTTTCTTTAGCTTAATTCTCTAGTGATTTATTTTTTAAAATGATAAAAATAAATAAATAAAACTGTGCAAAGTAAAATCTTGATTTCAAAATATTTTTTCAATGTATAGCTTGAAATTATTTTTCAAAATACAATTTAAAATAAAAATATTAAAATTATTTTTTAAATGATTTTAATATGATTTTTTTATTTCATATAATAACAATATATATGACATAAAAATGCAAAAAATCTATAAAAAAAAAAACAATTATTGCTCTATTTCAAATATAAGAAAATTACATTTTAAAAATTTTATTTTTAATATTAAATTTTAATAAAAATTTTATTAATTACTTTCAACAACCTTACTAAAATGTTATATTATTAATAATAAAATAAAATAGGAACATAAATCTAAAAATAAATTTAAATTATAGAAAATATTTGTTTTTATTTGAAATTTAACTTATTCAATTATAAAATATAAAAATTAAAAATTAAAAAGATATTATTAAAGGTCTATTAATATGTATATTGTGCTTTTCTTTTCAATTTTTTTTAATAAAAATAGAAATGGAAAAACATTAAAATATTTTTAGAAAATAAATTAAAAGGATGAAATAAACTTAAGAGAGTGTAAAAGAGTGATAGTTAAGAAAAATGGAAATAATATATAAAAATGAAAGAGTCAGAAGGATAAGACCTACAAGCACATTCATTTTTCTTGATTTCCTTTAGGTTATGTTTGATTCCCAAAAAATGTTAAGGAAAGGAAAAAAAATCATGTGCAAAATTATTTTCTTTAGTTTGGGTGACCTGGAAAATATGATGGAAAAAAAATATATAAAGAAAAATACTAAAGAAAATATCATAATATTTTCCCTACTATTTTCCTTAAAAAATAATGAGGAAAATAAGAGAAAAAGTTAAGGGAAAAGTTGGGGGAAATTTTATTGAGCTCGTGATATTGTCTTCACCGAGTCTCTTGTTTACTCCTAACTTCATTTTCACCGATCGCTATGGCTTCTCACTATTGTCGACCCTTTCAATGACCACCACTACCGTTCCGACCACCTTCTAGTGCCTCTGAAAACCTACCTTTTTCAGGCACCTGAGTTCCCATGGATGAAGTGCGTTCTTTAAATCAAGTTCCCATGGATGAAATGCATTTTTCAAATCTAGTGAATGTGTTCGGATCCACGTCTTTAGATCAGGTATGAATTGAACTCCTTTCTCTTAACCTCACTCCTTATGTTTTGTATATCTAGGTATTTGAACACTATTTTTTTTTTCTTATTTTTGGAAATCTAGACACTCGGATTTTACAAGTACAGAAAATTTGATGCTACTCTTTGTAATTTGATTTTGATTTTTCTCTTGTGTTTGCATTTTTTAATTCTCCATGCTTCCATTTGATTTTGAAAACTATAATTTAAATTTTTCATTTGCTATTGCACATGTTTGAGGAATTTTAATTCTAAAACCTGATATTAATGTACTTTCATTTTAATTCTAGAACACACTGTTTTGTTTTAATCCTTTTTTTTTCTTTTTTTTTTTTATCATAGGAGTAGGTGATTTGTTTTTTGAAGCCAAATTAGACATAGCTAGCTTAGGAATATTATTTGGGCTTGTGGCTTTCCAAGTGGGGTCATTTTGCTTGTTGTCCATGATTTTTAGGCTGGGCATTTCCCTATTCTTTATTTGTTTGGGATGAGATTTGTGAAATGGTATTACTATGAAGAAAGAAAAAAAAAAACGACAAACACCTAATGAAGTGTTGTGTCATAAAAATTCTTTGAAAATTTTAAAGGGACCTTTGAGGCATGGAAATAACTTGTTGTAGACAGGTTCCACAGGATTCACAGTCACAGTCACAAAAGAATGCATTAAAAGTATGTTCCATCACTTAAATGTTTACCATTCTTCTGTAATTCTATTTCAACTAGGATTCTATTGACTATGCAGTAAATACATCATTATGTTCCAGTTGTTGGTGCTAGAATTTCTTATGGGATTTGTCTAATCAAATTAGATGTTGAAATTTTTCCTTATAAGAGATATCACTGTTTTGGCACATTCAATAGTTTGAGGTGATTTTTGGCCTTTAATTAATTGTATTTTGGGAGTGCTCTAATGTCAATGCAATTAGTGGTTTTTGATGATTCTATAATTGATCAGGAGTTGTTTACCTATAATTTTGCTTGAAATGTTGCTTAAACTAGTTGTTCGAGGTTAAACTAGCTTTGTTTCAATATTTTGCTTTGTTTAGGCCCCATATGTATGCCATACATGGGTACTATTAGGGTAATGCTGACAAGGAATTGACTAAAGGTCTTTCACTAGTTATTAACCCAATAGAAACTTTTTCCTGTTTTGTTGTTGTTTATCTACTCTATTAGAGATTGAAAATTTTACAATCTATCTACTCTATGCTAAGAATAACTTTCTTGGAGCCAAATGCAGATAAATTGAATAGAGAGATCTACACTTTCACTTTTTGTTTTGTTGATCGAATGCCTTTCTAAATTTGCTTCATGGTTGAGGCAATTTGCAAGATCATTTCTAAGGTGGTGGTGGGAGTCCTTTATTCCACATTTTCCATGTTTGTTTCTCCTTGATTCTAAGTTGAAGTTTAGAGTAAATGTGGTTGAGTGGGTTGTATTTGTCCTGAAATTTGCAATCTGAGATGTAATCGAACAAAATAAGGTTATTTGTGAGTATGTCAAGCTGAGCACATGATCAACAAAAGACCCATTGCAAACATTTATATTATTGTAAACATGATTGCCAGATTCTATTCAGGAATTAGAAAATTTGGATTAGCTCCTATACACATGGCAACAACAATAGGTAAAGACCAAGTTATTGTAAAAAAGACTGAATCCAAATTATTTTGGTTGCAATAATACTAGAGTCTCATGGCATTGTATATAAGAATTCCAGTCTTCATACACATGAAGTTCTAGCACAACCATTGTCACAGTCACACATTTTTCAAGTTTTAGTACCTATTTCACAAATTTACTCTCCTAAATTTTCACAGAAAAATGTGTTGGTTCCCATAAGCTTTCTTCCTAATCATAATACTTCAGTTCCTCTTACTTTTCCTAATGACTTTACTGAATCATTCCTCTTACTTTGCTATCATGTAGACTTATAATGAAGAGTGACAAAGACTTAGAAGATGGGTTGCAACTTGTGTAGTTATGTATGTTGCATATGCGGCAATTATTGTTTCAGTTTATCATTGCTCAAACTATTTGGAAATATCAATCTTTGATGAAGGAGATTATGAATGACATGCTTTGATGGAAAGACTTACACTAATAGATAATGAAGATTGTCATAATCAACTACGTATGGGAAATGATGCATTCGTAAGACTAGTAAACATTCTTCGGGGAACAAGTCATCTTAAAAATAATGCACACAGTAATGTAAAAGAACAAGTTGTCAAATTCCTTCACATTGTTGGTCATAATTTAAGGAATAGGACTATGAAATTTTATTTCAAGTGTTCTAGTGAAATTGTTAGTCGTCATTTTCATCAAGTTTTTTGAGCTATAATATCTTTAGATGGTGTCTTCTTAAAATAGCCCAATAGATTAAAGTGTCCTTAAGAAATCAAGGACAATACCAAATTTTGGCCCTACTTTAAGATAAACTTACTTATCTAATAAACATCATTAGAATATTATTTATATTTCAAAATAAACTAATAATTTTGTTTCTTTATAGGATTGCATTGGGGCGATTGACGGATCACATTTCCCTGTAAAAGTGTCAAATGATGTTGTACAAAGGTATTGAGGGCAAAAGTACGATACAACACAAAATGTTTTAGCAGCATGTTCCTTTGACTTGAAGTTCACATATGTTTTACTTGGTTGGGAAGGATCTGCGTCAGACTCGAGAATCTTAGATAATGCATTAATGAAAGATTTTGATAGATTGATTGTTCCACACGGTGATTAGATAATAACATAATTTATTAGTTCAAGTGACCATTACTAATAACAAAGATCCTTTGTCTATGCTTCTTAGATAAATATTATTTGGCTGATGCGAGTTTTAAGCTAAAAACCGGATTTCTTACCCTATATAGAAGCACTCGTTACCATTTAAAAGAGTATAGTGTTCATCAACCAGAAAATGCTCGAGTAGTTTTCAACATTCGACAGTCGTCCTTGAGAAATGCAATTGAAAGAATATTTGGTGTTTTGAAGAAAAGGTTTCCAATAATAGCTAGTGGGATGGAGCTACATTACCCTGTTGACACATAATCTGATATTATACTAGCATGTTGTATCCTTCATAACTATCTCATGGGTGTTGATCCAGATGAAAGATTAATAACAGAGGTCGACAAAGAGTTTTTTAGTAAAGAATTAGAGTTTGAATCAATGGTCTTGAGTTTAGCTGAAAAATGCAAGGAATGATAAACCTTAAGGTAAAAATAGTGAAGGCTTTGAATTACACAGAAGTGTAAGTGAAAAAAGAAACTTGACTTGGATTGATGAAATGGACAACTTTTTAGTCGATCGATTAATGGAGCAAATGCATAAAAGAGCGAAATATAGGAGGAGTCTTCACCAAGATAGCTTATGCAATAGTTGCTCGAGAAATTGAGGAAAATTTTGAATTGAGTTGTAACTCTAAGCACATAAAAAATAGAATGAAAACTTTAAAAAAAAAAAAAAGCTTTTATGTTGCTCAATAAGTTTTACAAAATGGTAGCGGATTTGGTTTCAATGAATCAACTCAAATGATTGAAGCTACCATGGAAGTATGGACTACTTACTCTAAGATGAGTTAATTATAATTTTTGAGTTATTAGAAATAATTTTTTTTCATATAATGTAGAGTTATAAATTTCTAATAGACATTATCACAATTGAATTTGAGTTTTGTTAATATTTGTTTTTTATGATGTTAAAAGGCACACTAAGGAGCATTTTAACTCAAATACAAACCTATTAGAAATTATGATAAGTTGTCCATTCTTCTTGGAAAAGATTGAGCAATAGGAAGTCTTGCTGCAAGTGCAAAAGAAAGACAACTTTGTTGGGCCCAGGAATAAAATTTGGATGACACAATTCCATTAGGATCATCACAACATGGGATCAGAGATGAAACATTTGCTTATGTTGAAAATGAAACAACAATTGAGACATCTTTCTCATCTACAGATGCATTTGTTTTTGCACCAAAGTCAAACAAAGAAACAAAAAAGTGAAAATAAAAATATGTTGACATTGTAAGTGAATAATTAAGGTCAATTAGAGTTGGAATAGATGCAGTTGTTGCGGCTCTTGATAGAAGCAACCTTCAAAATTATACAAAAGAGCAATTGTTTGAAGAGATTGCTAAGGTTGGAGACATGAGTGATGTACCTCATATGAAAGCATATCAAGCTCTTACCAGTGATGTGAATGCAGCTCGAGCCTTCCTTGCTTGTCCAATTGATAGGCATAAGCTTTGGTTGTCAGTTAAATTTGGACTTACTTTTTTTTATGCCTAATTTGAGATAGAGATTATTTTTATTTTTAGTTTTAGTTTTATTTTGGGGCTATACTTGAAGTTTTGATATCAAAACTCATGGATGATAGTTGACTATTAGAAATTGATTTATTATATTTTTAGACTTATGAAGACTTCTTTTATTCATTTGCTATAAGGGCTACTTTTTATTTATTTGTTATGGAGACTTCTTTTTATTCCTTTGTTATGAAAACTTCTTTTTATTCACCTATCTTTTCAGCATGTTATTCAATTATCTTTTCAGCTTTTCAGCATGAGGAATGGGTGAGTGGTGTTGATTTTTCTAGTCCATTTTGCCATTGGATTAGTTTAGTTTGTGATTGGATTAATGGCATATTATGGATTAATGCAGCAGTAAGGGCATAGTAGATGTATATTCCTTTAGCAAGGTTTGTAGAGGTCCTATGGAAAATGTAGAGACAGTCTAAGGGAAGACTATAGCAAATTACAAAGTTTTTCTCTTTATTGTCGAAACTTTGGTATGTTCGGGTTTGTGGGCTCTGTTTGGCTTTATTTTTCATGGAGGATTCAAGGTTCATTGAAAAGTTGGACTTTCTCTTGTTCTTTCTCTATTTGGCTTTATTAGTCTAAATCATTGCCATTATTTGACTCCCAGTTCCTTTGACTTTGTAATGTGGTTCAAATGATGCAAAACAAATGGGGGGAAAAAAAATCATAATTTGACTGCTATTGCTTGCAAGAAAGCCTCAACACAGAAATGCTTATTTTCTAAAGAAGTAGCTACAATGTATGATAAAAATTATAAAAAGATCCATATGAAGTGCATTGGTTTTTGTTTTTCTTAGTTTAAAACCATGTACTGGTTTGGGAACAAGTGAGATGGAATATCTTGATTTTCTGTAGATGATGATTAACAAGCCACAGTAATAAGATTTGAGGGGCGTACAACAATTTGATTCTCACAAGATTCACTCATGTGAAAAAAATTTGGACCAATTCCAATGAATTCATGTGGGTTATTTGGCAAGATGCTTGTATGGACTTGTATTCTCTTCTTTCTTAGTCCAATTGTTTATGCAATTTAGTAATGTCATAGTGAATATGTCATGGTTGAGCACAAAGCTCAGTCGTGAAGCATGTAAACTCAGACTATGAGAATTTAGAAAAAATGCAGCTCCGTTTCCGGTACAATTTCAATAAAAGAATAAAAGCATAAATATAGTGTTAATTTGCAGGAAATTTGGTTGATTGCATGTGATTTCTAGGATTATTGAATTTGGTTGATCTAAGCATTGATTTTCACATAAATTCCCGTGAGTAGGGAGCAATGTTTTGAGTTAGAATGTGGGTTGGTTATGTGTTTCTGCAACAATTTTGCAAAACTGATATTTAGAAAATAAGAGCACACAATTTATTTTATTATTCAACAAATTGATAATCGTCTAAGACAAATTGTTGATTTTGTTTTCTTTCCATTTTTCATTGACTTTTTTTTTTTTTGTGGTTAACCAAACAAAAGAAAATGAATATTTTTTTCCCTTGATTTTTCATGGATAACCAAACAAGTGAAAAAAATTTATATTACTTTCCTTAGTTTTTTCTTTCCTTCCATTTTTCGTCACAATTTTCTTTCTCTCGCATTTTCCAAAAACCAAACATAGCCTTAAGGATATTTTGTCTTTCATATTTCATGTCTTTAACATCAATTATGCTAAATATGTACCTTAGATTCGTTATCTATCTTAACTAGTCTTAAATCATAATTATCCTTAAATTTTAACATGTAAAAAATATCGAGATTTGCATATAAGTTCGATAAACAATGATGGAAAAATAAATTTATTTTATTTATATTATTTTATTAAAAATACTTATTTGATGGTAGAGTTATTAAGAAACAACTCGGAAATCGTAGTTATCAAGCAATAATACAACAACAACGCTTTCCACCGTTAGGATTTGGAACACACAAGACAGCAGTAGGAGAATGGCCTTTTGCTCCGCAAGGTTTTGCACAGTCTGCCTTATTCTTGCATGACCCTACAAAGTCGCAATCACTCCCTGGATCTTGCGCCATGGCCCCTACATCCCAATAAATAAATAATATTTTTATATTAAATAAAAATTGGATAAAAAGAAAAAAGATTACAAATTTAAAGGAAAAAAGAAAAAAAAATACCAAGAGAATGAGAGAGGAGAATAAGGGAAAAGATGAGGAGAGAAGTGAATTGAAGCTTGGATGATCCCATATTTCTTGTCTTTGCCTGAATGACCATGATGAGACATATATATATATATATATATTTTGCATAGATTTTTTTTGTGTAAAATAATAAATGCATAGATTTTTTTGTGTAAGGTAATAAATCCCTAAATAATTTTCAAAATATTTTTGGCTTTGATTTTTTTTTTTGGAAAACTTGTAGATTTTTATTCATTTATATATATATATATATATATATATATATATATTTCATGTCTTTAACATCAATTATGCTAAATATGTACCTTATATTCGTTATCTATCTTAACTAGTCTTAAATCATAAAAATCTACAAGTTTTCCAAAACAAAAAAAATCAAAGCCAAAAATATTTTGAAAATTATTTAGGGATTTATTTCCTTACACAAAAAAATCTATGCATTTATTATCTTACACAAAAAATCTATGCAATATATATATATATATATATACATAGATTTTTTTGTGTAAGGAAATAAATCCCTAAATAATTTTCAAAATATTTTTGGCTTTGATTTTTTTTTTTTTTTTGGAAAATTTGTAGATTTTATTCATTTTTTTAAAACTTTAAGGCAATGTGACTTTTTTTGGTAAAAAATGAATATAAATAATTTGTTAAGTGGAGATTTTGAGGAAAAAGTAACAAAATAAAAGATTAATTTCATTCACCTTCCCTAAGGTTTTACCTAAACACATCTAGTTTCTATGGATTTGAAATTTCATGCGATACCTCTCTTATTATTATCCTTATCCTTTCCTTATCATTTCTTATTTTCATTCACCTCTCCTCTCACTCAAAATAAATAAATAGACTTCTCATTTTAATTGTTATAACATATACTATAACAATTGAAAATATTTAACATAATGAATACATATAAGCAAATGAGATAATAAACATATGCTTCCCATTTCAAATATTCATTGAGGTGATTGTACCACATGTCTTTGGATTCCTTAATTAATACAAGGATCTTTGTAGCATAATTGAGTATATATTACAATGTTTTGAATTAGTTGCTTCAAGTATTTAAAGCCCCTTAGAGATTTTCATATATATGTTATTATCTAAAGATTCGTATTAATATGTAGTAACGACATCCATGACATGTATATCCAGTCCTTCTAAGACTGCTAAACAAATGAAATATCTAAATATGGTTGCGTCCATCATAGGAGAATATGTTTTCTCGTATTCAATACCAAGTCTTTGTGAGAAACCTTAAATTATGAGTCGCCCTTTATATCTCGTGATTTCATTTTTTTTTATTACACTTTCTTATAAATACCCATTTATATCGGACAAGCTTGACATCTTTAGGCGTTTGGACTACTTATCCAAATACTTCTCATTTTGACAAATATTTTCTATGTTGGCATTTATCCATAGTTTCTGATTTGGAATTCTTATCATTTCTTATAACGTTAATAGCCATTTGGAAAGAAAATATATTGTCAATGACAAAAGTATTTCAACCCCATTTTTCTTCATACGTAAGTAGATAATTGAGATCTCATCATTATCAGGTACTTGTACATTTTCATAAACTAATTGTATAATATATGTCTTTTTTAGGGCTACTTGTTTAAATTGTACCTCTTTAGGAGTTGTTTGAGATTGATTAATCATTTTAATAACTCATTTTAGATGCAACTTCTTTGAAAGTGCCACATTTTTATATATCTTTCCTTGTGTTTTCCTCTTCTAAGGAATGAGTTTACCTTTTCAAGGTTTACTATGCTTCATGCGTGCCTTAGACTCATTATTTAATTGTCTTTTAG
The DNA here is from genome assembly GCF_030704535.1 of Vitis vinifera. NCBI lineage: Eukaryota > Viridiplantae > Streptophyta > Magnoliopsida > Vitales > Vitaceae > Vitis > Vitis vinifera. The sequence continues at coordinate 1,856,425 of NC_081806.1, read as the reverse complement.
GGACATCAATCTGTATTGGAATATTCTCTGTCGGTAAAAATGATTTTATTACTTTTTTTGCATCAATGAAAACATCTGGTAGTTGATTTGTAAGTTCTTGCAAATGAATAATAATTTGAACTTCCGGTTCATATTGATTAGTATGAGAATCAAGATTAATCAAAGTTAATGCATTCCAAATAATTGCATGTCGTTCTTTTGGAATTGACTCTTCTTCACTTTACAAAAAATTAATACATCATCGTTTACCTCAGGGGACCAAGTTGGTCTTATAAGATTATTTTGGATCTAGTATAGTATAAAGTGTCATTCAAATGAAATCAAATACCATTAGTGACATAGTATAAGTTTTTTTGGAATATTTAATTAGGTTTCTATTACTTGAAATCAAATACATCAATGAAAACATCTGGTAGTTGATTTGCAAGTTCTTACAAATGAATAATGTTTTGAACTTTTAGTTCATATTGATTAGTATGAGGATCAAGATTAATCAAAGTTAATGCATTCCAAATAATTTCACGTCGTTCTTCTGGAATTGGTTCTTCTTCTCTTAACAACGGAAAAATTGTCTTATTAAAATGATAATTTACACAACATGTTATGTACTTTTCAAGTGTATAGGTAGATTAGTCATTAAATAAAAACTTTTGATTTTATAATGTACGTTCATACGACTTTACAAAAAATGATTTTATTACTTTTTTTGCATCAATGAAAACATCTGGTAGTTGATTTGCAAGTTCTTACAAATGAATAATGTTTTGAACTTTTAGTTCATATTGATTAGTATGAGAATTAAGATTAATCAAAGTTAATGCATTCCAAATAATTGCATGTCGTTCTTTTGGAATTGACTCTTCTGCACTTTACAAAAAATTAATACATCATCGTTTACCTGGGGAACCAAGTTGATCTTATAAGATTCTTTTGGATATAGCATAGTATAAAATGTCATTCACATGAAATCAAATACTATTAATGACATAGTATAAGTTCTTTTGGAATCTTTAATTAGGTTTCTATTACTTGATATAATATTAACATCATTTATTATCGATGTTGTGTAATTAATGAGACAAGAGTTTGATCAAAATAACAAGTCATAAAACATATCATAAAGATCTCGCCCTTATAGAATTGAAAAAATCTTACTATAAAGAAAGAGTTGAAATCAACAAAAAAAAAAAAAAAAAAATTACTAGTCGTTGACGATGACTTAGTTTAATAAGTTGTGTAAAATTAGATTTAAAACATTTAAGATTCTCAATTAGATTTTTATTATACAAAACATTATAGAATTGTTGGAAATTTTTTTTTATTTGATGTTTAATATTGAACTTAAACAAATCATCTAAGATATGAAGAAGAAGAAAAACCGTACATTGATCCATATTTCTAACTTCAATATGATTTGAAGTTCTTCACATTATCATTTTGAACTCCTTTCTTGATTTTCCTTCTCAAACTCTTCTTTTATGCACTTCTTAATGATGGGTATGACGATGAGGAAGTGGAAAAAGGAATCAACAATTCCTCTGTTTACCGGAGTAATATGTTCATTTCATTAATGAAATTTTATCTAATCATGAATTCCAAAATGAATAAAAAAAATTAATAAGAGGAAACTTAACTTTTAAGAAAGGAAAACTTATATATCATTAGATAAAAAAATCAAAGTATTTAATAGAAAGAAACTCAACTTTAAAAAAAAAAACTTATATCATACACTATTTTACTTTTCTAGAAAGATATATAAATTTGCTTTTCTCTTTCTTCTTAGTCCAACTGCTTAGGCAATTTAGTAATGTCACAAATGAATATGTCATGGTTGAGCACAAAGCTCAGTCGTGAAGCATGTAAACTCAGACTATGAGAATCTCAAAAGAGGCCAAAGCTCCGTTTCCAATACAATTTCAATAAAAGAATAAGAGCATAAATGTAGTGTTAATTTGCAGGAAATTTGGTTGATTGCATGTGATTTCTAGGATTATAGAATTTGGTTGATCTAAGCATTGATTTTCACATAAATTCCCGTGAGTAGAGAGCAATGTTTTGAGTTAGGATGTGGGTTTGTTATGTGTTTCTGCAACAATTTTGCAAAACTGATTTTTAGAAAATAAGAGTACAAAATTTATTTTATTATTCAACAAGTTGATAACCGTCTAAGACAAATTGTTGATTTTGTTTTTCTTCCATTTTTCATTGACTTTTTTTGTGGTTAACCAAGCAAAAGAAAATGAAGATTTTTTTCCCTTGATTTTTCATGGATAACCAAACAAGTGAAAAATTATATTCATTTCCTTAGTTTTTTCTTTCCTTCCATTTTTCGTCACAATTTTCTTTCTTTCGCATTTTCCAAAAACTGAACATAGCCTTAAGGATATTTTTGTCTTTCATATTTCATGTCTTTAACATCAATTATGCTAAATATGTACCTTAGATTCGTTATCTATCTTAACTAGTCTTAAATCATAATTGTCCTTAAATTTTAACATGTAAAAAATATCGAGATTTGCACATAAGTTCAATAAATAATGATGGAAAAATAAACTTATTTTATTTATATTATTTTATTAAAAATACTTATTTGATGGTAGAGTTATTAAGAAACAACTCAGAAATCGTAGTTATCAAGCAATAATACAACAACAACGCTTTCCACCGTTAGGATTTGGAACACACAAGACAGCAGTAGGAGAATGGCCTTTTGCTCCGCAAGGTTTTGCACAGTCTGCCTTATTCTTGCATGACCCTACAAAGTCGCAATCACTCCCTGGATCTTGCGCCATGGCCCCTACATCCCAATAAATAAATAATATTTTTATATTAAATAAAAATTGGATAAAAAGAAAAAAGATTACAAATTTAAAGGAAAAAAGAAAAAAAATACCAAGAGAATGAGAGAGGAAAATAAGGGAAAGGATGAAGAGAGAAGTGAATTGAAACTTGGATGATCCCATATTTCTTGTATTTGCCTGAATGACCATGATGAGACATATATATATATATATATATATATATATATATATATATATATATATATATATATATATTGCATAGATTTTTTTGTGTAAAATAATAAATGCATAGATTTTTTTTGTGTAAGGTAATAAATCCCTAAATAATTTTCAAAATATTTTTGGCTTTGATTTTTTTTTTTCGGGAAACCTTGTAGATTTTATTCATTTATATAGATATATAATAGCATAATTGATGTTAAATGTGTACATTAGATTCGTTATCTATCTTAACTAGTCTTAAATCATAAAAATCTACAAGTTTTCAAAAAAAAAAAAAGATCAAAGCCAAAAATATTTTGAAAATTATTTAGGGATTTGTTTCCTTACACAAAAAAATCTATGCATTTATTATATTACACAAAAAAAAAATCTATGCAATATATATATATATATATATATAAAATGAATAAAAATCTACAAGTTTTCTAAACAAACAAAAAAAAAATCTATGCATTTATTATCTTACACAAAAAATCTATGCAATTTATATACACACACACGTAAGATAATAAATGCATAGATTTTTTTGTGCAAGGAAATAAAGCCCTAAATAATTTTCAAAATATTTTTGGCTTTGATTATTTATTTATTTATCTTTTGGAAAACTTGTAGATTTTTATTCATTTTTTTTACTATGAATGGGAAGAACTTAAGGCAATGTGACTTTTTTTTTGGTAAAAAATGAATATAAATAATTTGTTATGTGGAGATTTTGAGGAAAAAGTAATAAAATAAAATGTTAATTTCATTTACATGAGGTTTCAGCTAAATACATCTAGTTTCTATGGATTTGAAATTTCATGGGATAATTCCTTGATCATTATCCTTATCATTTCCTTATCATTCACCTCTCCTCTCACTCAAAATAAATAAATAGACTTCCCATTTTAATTGTTATAACATATACGGTAACAATTGCAAATATTTAACATAATGAATATGTATAGGCAAATTAGATAATAAACATGTGCTTCCCATTTCAAATATTCATTGAGGTGATTGTACCACATATGTCTTTGGATTCCTTAATTAATACAAGGATCTTTGTAACTTAATTGAGTATATATTACAATGTTTTGAATTAGTTGCTTCAAGTATTTGAAGTCTTTCAGAGATTTTCATATATATGTTATTATCTAAAGATTCGTATTAATATATAGTAACGACATCCATGACATGTATATCCAGTCTTTCTGAGACTGCTCAACAAATTAAATATCTAAATATGGTTGCGTCTATCATAGGAGAATATGTTTCCTCGTAGTCAATACCAGATCTTTGTGATAAATCTTGAATTATGAGTCGCCCTTTATATCTCATGATTTCATTTTTTTTTATTGCACTTTCTTATAAATACCAATTTATATCGGACAAGCTTGACAACTTTAGGCGTTTGGACTACTTATCCAAATACTTCTCATTTTGACAAATATTTTCTATGTTGGTATTTATCCATAGTTTCTGATTTGGAATTCTTATCATTTCTTATAACGTTAATAACCATTTAGAAAGAAAATATATTGTCAATGACAAAAGTATTTCAACCCCATTTTTCTTCATACATAAGTAGATAATTGAGATCTCATCATTATCAAGTACTTGTACCTTTTCAGAAACTAATTGTATAATATATGTCTTTTTTAGGGCTACTTGCTTAAACTGTGCCTTTTTAGGAGTTGTTTGAGATTGATTAATCATTTTATTAACTCATTTTAGATGCAATTTCTTCAAGAGTGCCACATTTTTATATATTTTTCTTTGTGTTTTCCTCTTCTAAGGAATGAGTTTACCTTTTCAAGGTTTACCACGCTTCATGTGTGCCTTAGACTCATTATTTAATTGTCTTTCATGGACACCAATCTGTATTGGAATATTCTCAGTCTATAAAAATGATTTTATTACTTTCTTTGCATCAATGAAAGCATCTGGTAGTTGATTTGCAAGTTCTTACAAATGAATAATGTTTTGAACTTCCAGTTCATATTGATTAGTATGAGGATCAAGATTAATCAAAGTTAATGCATTCCAAATAATTTCACGTCGTTCTTCTGGAATTGGTTCTTCTTCTCTTAATATCGGGGAAATTGTCTTATTAAAATGATAATTTACACAACATGTTATGTACTTTTCAAGTGTATAGGTATATTAGTCACTAAATAAAAACTTTTAATTTTTATAATGTACGTTCATACGATTTTACAAAAAATTAATAAAAATTAATACATCATCGTTTACCTCGGGGACCAAGTTGATCTTATAAGATTATTTTGGATATAGCATAGTATAAAATGTCATTCACATGAAATCAAATACTATCAATGACATATTATAAATTCTTTTGGAATCTTTAATTAGATTTCTATTACTTGATATAGTATTAACATCGTTTATTATCGATGTTTTGTAATTAATGAGACAAGAGTTTCATCAAAATAACAAATCATAAAACATATCATAAAGATCTCACCCTTATAAAATTGAAAAAATCTTACTATAGAGAAAGAGTTGAAAAAAAAAAATTACTAGTCATTGACGATGACTTATTTAATAAGTTGTGTAAAATCATATTTAAAACATTTAGGATTCTCAATTAGGTTTTTATTCTACAAAACATTATAGAATTGTTGAAAAAATATTTTTTATTTGATGTTTAATATTCAACTTAAACAAATCATCTGAGATATGAAGAAGAAGAAAAACCGTACATTGATCCATATTTCTAACTTCAATATGATTTGAAGTTCTTCACATTATCGTTTTGAACTCCTTTCTTGATCTTCCTTCTCATACTCTTCTTTTATGCACTTCTTAATGATGGGTATGACGATGAGAAAGTGGAAAAAGGAATCAACAATTCATCTGTTTATCGGCGTAATATGTTCATTTCATTAATGAAATATTAACTAAACGTGAATTTCAAAATGAATAAAAAAAATTAATAAGAGGAAACTTAACTTTTAATAAAGGAAAACTTATATATCATTAGATAAAAAAAATCAAAGTATTTAACAAAAAAAAACTCAGCTTTAAAAAAAACTTATATCATACACTATTTTACTTTTCTAGCAAAATATATAAATTTACTTTTACCTTTTTTTAGTATTATTTAAAAACCTTTTCTCATCTATTATTTAAATTTTAGTACAAATATATATATAAAAAAAATTAAAACATTATAGATGGATTTGAATCATATAACCCAATTTCAAACAAGTTTAGAACAATAAAGTTGAATTTGTATTGAGTACCTGGTATTAAATTAAATTTGTGTTGATTGTTTCTCGATTTAAATTAAATTTAAGTTGGTCATAAAATTGATTCAATCTACCCAAATTCCAGTCTTAGTAATAACTCATTTTCCGAGTCAAGGAAGCAAGAGAGACTCGTTATGATAGAAACCATCCCTATAAAAGAAAAATGAAAGAAGAGAAGAATGGAACAAACTTCTCTTTATCTCTTTATTTCATTCAACCAGAGTCACCCGGGTGGCTTTATAGGCTTTAAGAAAGAACACAACAACAACAGCCTCCACCACCAACTGGATCTGGAATACACAAGACATTGTTTGGATCCCTATTTTTCATTCTGCACGGCTTCGCACAGTCTGCCTTTGTTTCACATGGACCAGCATAGTCACAGTCACGCCCTGCATCCCCCATTCAACTTTGTCAACATATTTTCGAACAAGTGAGATGGAATATCTTGATTTTCTATAGATGATGATTAACAAGCCACAGTAATAAGATTTGAGGAGCGTACAACAATTTGATTCTCACAAGATTCACTCATGTGAAAAAAATTTGGACCAATTCCAATGAATTCATGTGGGTTATTTGGCAAGATGCTTGTATGGACTTGTATTCTCTTCTTTCTTAGTCCAATTGTTTATGCAATTTAGTAATGTCATAGTGAATATGTCATGGTTGAGCACAAAGCTCAGTCGTGAAGCATGTAAACTCAGACTATGAGAATTTAGAAAAAATGCCAAAGCTCCGTTTCCGGTACAATTTCAATAAAAGAATAAAAGCATAAATATAGTGTTAATTTGCAGGAAATTTGGTTGATTGCATGTGATTTCTAGGATTATTGAATTTGGTTGATCTAAGCATTGATTTTCACATAAATTCCCGTGAGTAGGGAGCAATGTTTTGAGTTAGAATGTGGGTTGGTTATGTGTTTCTGCAACAATTTTGCAAAACTGATTTTTAGAAAATAAGAGCACACAATTTATTTTATTATTCAACAAATTGATAATCGTCTAAGACAAATTGTTGATTTTGTTTTCTTTCCATTTTTCATTGACTTTTTTTTTTTTTGTGGTTAACCAAACAAAAGAAAATGAATATTTTTTTCCCTTGATTTTTCATGGATAACCAAACAAGTGAAAAAAATTTATATTGCTTTCCTTAGTTTTTTCTTTCCTTCCATTTTTCGTCACAATTTTCTTTCTCTCACATTTTCCAAAAACCGAACATAGCCTTAAGGATATTTTGTCTTTCATATTTCATGTCTTTAACATCAATTATGCTAAATATGTACCTTAGATTCGTTATCTATCTTAACTAGTCTTAAATCATAATTATCCTTAAATTTTAACATGTAAAAAATATCGAGATTTGCATATAAGTTCGATAAATAATGATGGAAAAATAAACTTATTTTATTTATATTATTTTATTAAAAATACTTATTTGATGGTAGAGTTATTAAGAAACAACTCGGAAATCGTAGTTATCAAGCAATAATACAACAACAACGCTTTCCACCGTTAGGATTTGGAACACACAAGACAGCAGTAGGAGAATGGCCTTTTGCTCCGCAAGGTTTTGCACAGTCTGCCTTATTCTTGCATGACCCTACAAAGTCGCAATCACTCCCTGGATCTTGCGCCATGGCCCCTACATCCCAATAAATAAATAATATTTTTATATTAAATAAAAATTGGATAAAAAGAAAAAAGATTACAAATTTAAAGGAAAAAAAAAATACCAAGAGAATGAGAGAGGAAAATAAGGGAAAGGATGAAGAGAGAAGTGAATTGAAGCTTGGATGATCCCATATTTCTTGTCTTTGCCTGAATGACCATGATGAGACATATATATATACATTGCATAGATTTTTTTGTGTAAAATAATAAATGCATAGATTTTTTTTGTGTAAGGTAATAAATCCCTAAATAATTTTCAAAATATTTTTGGCTTTGATTTTTTTTTTTGGAAAACTTGTAGATTTTTATTCATTTATATATATATATATATATATATATATATATATATATATATATATGTATATTTCATGTCTTTAACATCAATTATGCTAAATATGTACCTTATATTCGTTATCTATCTTAACTAGTCTTAAATCATAAAAATCTACAAGTTTTCCAAAACAAAAAAAATCAAAGCCAAAAATATTTTGAAAATTATTTAGGGATTTATTTCCTTACACAAAAAAATCTATGCATTTATTATATTACACAAAAAAATCTATGCAATATATATATATACATAGATTTTTTTGTGTAAGGAAATAAATCCCTAAATAATTTTCAAAATATTTTTGGCTTTGATTTTTTTTTTTTTTTTTTGGAAAATTTGTAGATTTTATTCATTTTTTTAAAACTTTAAGGCAATGTGACTTTTTTTTGGTAAAAAATGAATATAAATAATTTGTTAAGTGGAGATTTTGAGGAAAAAGTAACAAAATAAAAGATTAATTTCATTCACCTTCCCTAAGGTTTTACCTAAACACATCTAGTTTCTATGGATTTGAAATTTCATGCGATACCTCTCTTATTATTATCCTTATCCTTTCCTTGTCATTTCTTATTTTCATTCACCTCTCCTCTCACTCAAAATAAATAAATAGACTTCTCATTTTAATTGTTATAACATATACTATAACAATTGCAAATATTTAACATAATGAATACATATAAGCAAATGAGATAATAAACATATGCTTCCCATTTCAAATATTCATTGAGGTGATTGTACCACATGTCTTTGGATTCCTTAATTAATACAAGGATCTTTGTAGCATAATTGAGTATATATTACAATGTTTTGAATTAGTTGCTTCAAGTATTTAAAGCCCCTTAGAGATTTTCATATATATGTTATTATCTAAAGATTCGTATTAATATGTAGTAACGACATCCATGACATGTATATCCAGTCCTTCTGAGATTGCTAAACAAATGAAATATCTAAATATGGTTGCATCCATCATAGGAGAATATGTTTTCTCGTATTCAATACCAAGTCTTTGTGAGAAACCTTAAATTATGAGTCGCCCTTTATATCTCGTGATTTCATTTTTTTTTATTACACTTTCTTATAAATACCCATTTATATCGGACAAGCTTGACATCTTTAGGCGTTTGGACTACTTATCCAAATACTTCTCATTTTGACAAATATTTTCTATGTTGGCATTTATCCATAGTTTCTGATTTGGAATTCTTATCATTTCTTATAACGTTAATAGCCATTTGGAAAGAAAATATATTGTCAATGACAAAAGTATTTCAACCCCATTTTTCTTCATACGTAAGGAGATAATTGAGATCTCATCATTATCAGGTACTTGTACATTTTCATAGACTAATTGTATAATATATGTCTTTTTTAGGGCTACTTGTTTAAATTGTACCTCTTTAGGAGTTGTTTGAGATTGATTAATCATTTTAATAACTCATTTTAGATGCAACTTCTTTGAAAGTGCCACATTTTTATATATCTTTCCTTGTGTTTTCCTCTTCTAAGGAATGAGTTTACCTTTTCAAGGTTTACTATGCTTCATGCGTGCCTTAGACTCATTATTTAATTGTCTTTTAGGGACATCAATCTGTATTGGAATATTCTCTATCGGTAAAAATGATTTTATTACTTTTTTTGCATCAATGAAAACATCTAGTAGTTGATTTGTAAGTTCTTGCAAATGAATAATAATTTGAACTTCCGATTCATATTGATTAGTATGAGAATCAAGATTAATCAAAGTTAATGCATTCCAAATAATTGCATGTCGTTCTTTTGGAATTGACTCTTCTTCACTTTACAAAAAATTAATACATCATCGTTTACCTCAGGGGACCAAGTTGGTCTTATAAGATTATTTTGGATCTAGTATAGTATAAAGTGTCATTCAAATGAAATCAAATACTATTAGTGACATAGTATAAGTTTTTTTGGAATATTTAATTAGGTTTCTATTACTTGAAATCAAATACATCAATGAAAACATCTGGTAGTTGATTTGCAAGTTCTTACAAATGAATAATGTTTGAACTTTTAGTTCATATTGATTAGTATGAGGATCAAGATTAATCAAAGTTAATGCATTCCAAATAATTTCACGTCGTTCTTCTGGAATTGGTTCTTCTTCTCTTAACAACGGAAAAATTGTCTTATTAAAATGATAATTTACACAACATGTTATGTACTTTTCAAGTGTATAGGTAGATTAGTCATTAAATAAAAACATTTGATTTTATAATGTACGTTCATACGACTTTACAAAAATGATTTTATTACTTTTTTTGCATCAATGAAAACATCTGGTAGTTGATTTGCAAGTTCTTACAAATGAATAATGTTTTGAACTTTTAGTTCATATTGATTAGTATGAGAATCAAGATTAATCAAAGTTAATGCATTCCAAATAATTGCATGTCGTTCTTTTGGAATTGACTCTTCTTCACTTTACAAAAAATTAATACATCATCGTTTACCTAGGGAACCAAGTTGATCTTATAAGATTCTTTTGGATATAGCATAGTATAAAATGTCATTCACATGAAATCAAATACTATTAATGACATAGTATAAGTTCTTTTGGAATCTTTAATTAGGTTTCTATTACTTGATATAGTATTAACATCATTTATTATCGATGTTGTGTAATTAATGAGACAAAAGTTTGATCAAAATAACAAGTCATAAAACATATCATAAAGATCTCGCCCTTATAGAATTGAAAAAATCTTACTATAAAGAAAGAGTTGAAATCAACAAAAAAAAATAAAAAATTACTAGTCGTTGACGATGACTTAGTTTAATAAGTTGTGTAAAATTAGATTTAAAACATTTAAGATTCTCAATTAGATTTTTATTATACAAAACATTATAGAATTGTTGGAAAAAAAATTTTATTTGATGTTTAATATTGAACTTAAACAAATCATCTAAGATATGAAGAAGAAGAAAAACCGTACATTGATCCATATTTCTAACTTCAATATGATTTGAAGTTCTTCACATTATCGTTTTGAACTCCTTTCTTGATCTTCCTTCTCATACTCTTCTTTTATGCACTTCTTAATGATGGGTATGACAATGAGAAAGTGGAGAAAGGAATCAACAATTCATCTGTTTATCGGCGTAATATGTTCATTTCATTAATGAAATATTAACTAATCGTGAATTTCAAAATGAATAAAAAAAATTAATAAGAGGAAACTTAACTTTTAATAAAGGAAAACTTATATATCATTAGATAAAAAAAAAATCAAAGTATTTAACAAAAAAAAAACTCAACTTTAGAAAAAACTTATATCATACACTATTTTACTTTTCTAGCAAAATATATAAATTTACTTTTACCTTTTTTTAGTATTATTTAAAAACCTTTTCTCATCTATTATTTAAATTTTAGTACAAATATATATATAAAAAAATTAAAACATTATAGATGGATTTGAATCATATAACCCAATTTCAAACAAGTTTAGAACAATAAAGTTGAATTTGTATTGAGTACCTCGGATTAAATTAAGTTTGTGTTGATTGTTTCTCGATTCAAATTAAATTCGAATTGGTCATAAAATTGATTCAATCTACCCAAATTCCAGTCCTAGTAATAACTCATTTTCCGAGTCAAGGAAGCAAGAGAGACTCCTTATGATAGAAACCATCCCTATAAAAGAAAAAGGAAAGAAGAGAAGAATGGAACAAACTTCTCTTTATCTCTTTATTTCATTCAACCAGAGTCACCCGGGTGGCTTTATAGGCTTTAAGAAAGAACACAACAACAACAGCCTCCACCACCAACTGGATCTGGAATACACAAGACATTGTTTGGATCCCTATTTTTCATTCTGCACGGCTTCGCACAGTCTGCCTTTGTTTCACATGGACCAGCATAGTCACAGTCACGCCCTGCATCCCCCATTCAACTTTGTCAACATATTTTCGAACAAGTGAGATGGAATATCTTGATTTTCTATAGATGATGATTAACAAGCCACAGTAATAAGATTTGAGGAGCGTACAACAATTTGATTCTCACAAGATTCACTCATGTGAAAAAAATTTGGACCAATTCCAATGAATTCATGTGGGTTATTTGGCAAGATGCTTGTATGGACTTGTATTCTCTTCTTTCTTAGTCCAATTGTTTATGCAATTTAGTAATGTCATAGTGAATATGTCATGGTTGAGCACAAAGCTCAGTCGTGAAGCATGTAAACTCAGACTATGAGAATTTAGAAAAAATGCCAAAGCTCCGTTTCCGGTACAATTTCAATAAAAGAATAAAAGCATAAATATAGTGTTAATTTGCAGGAAATTTGGTTGATTGCATGTGATTTCTAGGATTATTGAATTTGGTTGATCTAAGCATTGATTTTCACATAAATTCCCGTGAGTAGGGAGCAATGTTTTGAGTTAGAATGTGGGTTGGTTATGTGTTTCTGCAACAATTTTGCAAAACTGATTTTTAGAAAATAAGAGCACACAATTTATTTTATTATTCAACAAATTGATAATCGTCTAAGACAAATTGTTGATTTTGTTTTCTTTCCATTTTTCATTGACTTTTTTTTTTTTTGTGGTTAACCAAACAAAAGAAAATGAATATTTTTTTCCCTTGATTTTTCATGGATAACCAAACAAGTGAAAAAAATTTATATTGCTTTCCTTAGTTTTTTCTTTCCTTCCATTTTTCGTCACAATTTTCTTTCTCTCACATTTTCCAAAAACCGAACATAGCCTTAAGGATATTTTGTCTTTCATATTTCATGTCTTTAACATCAATTATGCTAAATATGTACCTTAGATTCGTTATCTATCTTAACTAGTCTTAAATCATAATTATCCTTAAATTTTAACATGTAAAAAATATCGAGATTTGCATATAAGTTCGATAAATAATGATGGAAAAATAAACTTATTTTATTTATATTATTTTATTAAAAATACTTATTTGATGGTAGAGTTATTAAGAAACAACTCGGAAATCGTAGTTATCAAGCAATAATACAACAACAACGCTTTCCACCGTTAGGATTTGGAACACACAAGACAGCAGTAGGAGAATGGCCTTTTGCTCCGCAAGGTTTTGCACAGTCTGCCTTATTCTTGCATGACCCTACAAAGTCGCAATCACTCCCTGGATCTTGCGCCATGGCCCCTACATCCCAATAAATAAATAATATTTTTATATTAAATAAAAATTGGATAAAAAGAAAAAAGATTACAAATTTAAAGGAAAAAAAAAAATACCAAGAGAATGAGAGAGGAAAATAAGGGAAAGGATGAAGAGAGAAGTGAATTGAAGCTTGGATGATCCCATATTTCTTGTCTTTGCCTGAATGACCATGATGAGACATATATATATACATTGCATAGATTTTTTTGTGTAAAATAATAAATGCATAGATTTTTTTTGTGTAAGGTAATAAATCCCTAAATAATTTTCAAAATATTTTTGGCTTTGATTTTTTTTTTTGGAAAACTTGTAGATTTTTATTCATTTATATATATATATATATGTATATTTCATGTCTTTAACATCAATTATGCTAAATATGTACCTTATATTCGTTATCTATCTTAACTAGTCTTAAATCATAAAAATCTACAAGTTTTCCAAAACAAAAAAAATCAAAGCCAAAAATATTTTGAAAATTATTTAGGGATTTATTTCCTTACACAAAAAAATCTATGCATTTATTATATTACACAAAAAAATCTATGCAATATATATATATACATAGATTTTTTTGTGTAAGGAAATAAATCCCTAAATAATTTTCAAAATATTTTTGGCTTTGATTTTTTTTTTTTTTTTTGGAAAATTTGTAGATTTTATTCATTTTTTTAAAACTTTAAGGCAATGTGACTTTTTTTTGGTAAAAAATGAATATAAATAATTTGTTAAGTGGAGATTTTGAGGAAAAAGTAATAAAATAAAAGATTAATTTCATTCACCTTCCCTAAGGTTTTACCTAAACACATCTAGTTTCTATGGATTTGAAATTTCATGCGATACCTCTCTTATTATTATCCTTATCCTTTCCTTGTCATTTCTTATTTTCATTCACCTCTCCTCTCACTCAAAATAAATAAATAGACTTCTCATTTTAATTGTTATAACATATACTATAACAATTGCAAATATTTAACATAATGAATACATATAAGCAAATGAGATAATAAACATATGCTTCCCATTTCAAATATTCATTGAGGTGATTGTACCACATGTCTTTGGATTCCTTAATTAATACAAGGATCTTTGTAGCATAATTGAGTATATATTACAATGTTTTGAATTAGTTGCTTCAAGTATTTAAAGCCCCTTAGAGATTTTCATATATATGTTATTATCTAAAGATTCGTATTAATATGTAGTAACGACATCCATGACATGTATATCCAGTCCTTCTGAGATTGCTAAACAAATGAAATATCTAAATATGGTTGCATCCATCATAGGAGAATATGTTTTCTCGTATTCAATACCAAGTCTTTGTGAGAAACCTTAAATTATGAGTCGCCCTTTATATCTCGTGATTTCATTTTTTTTTATTACACTTTCTTATAAATACCCATTTATATCGGACAAGCTTGACATCTTTAGGCGTTTGGACTACTTATCCAAATACTTCTCATTTTGACAAATATTTTCTATGTTGGCATTTATCCATAGTTTCTGATTTGGAATTCTTATCATTTCTTATAACGTTAATAGCCATTTGGAAAGAAAATATATTGTCAATGACAAAAGTATTTCAACCCCATTTTTCTTCATACGTAAGGAGATAATTGAGATCTCATCATTATCAGGTACTTGTACATTTTCATAGACTAATTGTATAATATATGTCTTTTTTAGGGCTACTTGTTTAAATTGTACCTCTTTAGGAGTTGTTTGAGATTGATTAATCATTTTAATAACTCATTTTAGATGCAACTTCTTTGAAAGTGCCACATTTTTATATATCTTTCCTTGTGTTTTCCTCTTCTAAGGAATGAGTTTACCTTTTCAAGGTTTACTATGCTTCATGCGTGCCTTAGACTCATTATTTAATTGTCTTTTAGGGACATCAATCTGTATTGGAATATTCTCTATCGGTAAAAATGATTTTATTACTTTTTTTGCATCAATGAAAACATCTAGTAGTTGATTTGTAAGTTCTTGCAAATGAATAATAATTTGAACTTCCGATTCATATTGATTAGTATGAGAATCAAGATTAATCAAAGTTAATGCATTCCAAATAATTGCATGTCGTTCTTTTGGAATTGACTCTTCTTCACTTTACAAAAAATTAATACATCATCGTTTACCTCAGGGGACCAAGTTGGTCTTATAAGATTATTTTGGATCTAGTATAGTATAAAGTGTCATTCAAATGAAATCAAATACTATTAGTGACATAGTATAAGTTTTTTTGGAATATTTAATTAGGTTTCTATTACTTGAAATCAAATACATCAATGAAAACATCTGGTAGTTGATTTGCAAGTTCTTACAAATGAATAATGTTTGAACTTTTAGTTCATATTGATTAGTATGAGGATCAAGATTAATCAAAGTTAATGCATTCCAAATAATTTCACGTCGTTCTTCTGGAATTGGTTCTTCTTCTCTTAACAACGGAAAAATTGTCTTATTAAAATGATAATTTACACAACATGTTATGTACTTTTCAAGTGTATAGGTAGATTAGTCATTAAATAAAAACATTTGATTTTATAATGTACGTTCATACGACTTTACAAAAATGATTTTATTACTTTTTTTGCATCAATGAAAACATCTGGTAGTTGATTTGCAAGTTCTTACAAATGAATAATGTTTTGAACTTTTAGTTCATATTGATTAGTATGAGAATCAAGATTAATCAAAGTTAATGCATTCCAAATAATTGCATGTCGTTCTTTTGGAATTGACTCTTCTTCACTTTACAAAAAATTAATACATCATCGTTTACCTAGGGAACCAAGTTGATCTTATAAGATTCTTTTGGATATAGCATAGTATAAAATGTCATTCACATGAAATCAAATACTATTAATGACATAGTATAAGTTCTTTTGGAATCTTTAATTAGGTTTCTATTACTTGATATAGTATTAACATCATTTATTATCGATGTTGTGTAATTAATGAGACAAAAGTTTGATCAAAATAACAAGTCATAAAACATATCATAAAGATCTCGCCCTTATAGAATTGAAAAAATCTTACTATAAAGAAAGAGTTGAAATCAACAAAAAAAAATAAAAAATTACTAGTCGTTGACGATGACTTAGTTTAATAAGTTGTGTAAAATTAGATTTAAAACATTTAAGATTCTCAATTAGATTTTTATTATACAAAACATTATAGAATTGTTGGAAAAAAAATTTTATTTGATGTTTAATATTGAACTTAAACAAATCATCTAAGATATGAAGAAGAAGAAAAACCGTACATTGATCCATATTTCTAACTTCAATATGATTTGAAGTTCTTCACATTATCGTTTTGAACTCCTTTCTTGATCTTCCTTCTCATACTCTTCTTTTATGCACTTCTTAATGATGGGTATGACAATGAGAAAGTGGAGAAAGGAATCAACAATTCATCTGTTTATCGGCGTAATATGTTCATTTCATTAATGAAATATTAACTAATCGTGAATTTCAAAATGAATAAAAAAAATTAATAAGAGGAAACTTAACTTTTAATAAAGGAAAACTTATATATCATTAGATAAAAAAAAAATCAAAGTATTTAACAAAAAAAAAACTCAACTTTAGAAAAAACTTATATCATACACTATTTTACTTTTCTAGCAAAATATATAAATTTACTTTTACCTTTTTTTAGTATTATTTAAAAACCTTTTCTCATCTATTATTTAAATTTTAGTACAAATATATATATAAAAAAATTAAAACATTATAGATGGATTTGAATCATATAACCCAATTTCAAACAAGTTTAGAACAATAAAGTTGAATTTGTATTGAGTACCTCGGATTAAATTAAGTTTGTGTTGATTGTTTCTCGATTCAAATTAAATTCGAGTTGGTCATAAAATTGATTCAATCTACCCAAATTCCAGTCCTAGTAATAACTCATTTTCCGAGTCAAGGAAGCAAGAGAGACTCCTTATGATAGAAACCATCCCTATAAAAGAAAAAGGAAAGAAGAGAAGAATGGAACAAACTTCTCTTTATCTCTTTATTTCATTCAACCAGAGTCACCCGGGTGGCTTTATAGGCTTTAAGAAAGAACACAACAACAACAGCCTCCACCACCAACTGGATCTGGAATACACAAGACATTGTTTGGATCCCTATTTTTCATTCTGCACGGCTTCGCACAGTCTGCCTTTGTTTCACATGGACCAGCATAGTCACAGTCACGCCCTGCATCCCCCATTCAACTTTGTCAACATATTTTCGAACAAGTGAGATGGAATATCTTGATTTTCTATAGATGATGATTAACAAGCCACAGTAATAAGATTTGAGGAGCGTACAACAATTTGATTCTCACAAGATTCACTCATGTGAAAAAAATTTGGACCAATTCCAATGAATTCATGTGGGTTATTTGGCAAGATGCTTGTATGGACTTGTATTCTCTTCTTTCTTAGTCCAATTGTTTATGCAATTTAGTAATGTCATAGTGAATATGTCATGGTTGAGCACAAAGCTCAGTCGTGAAGCATGTAAACTCAGACTATGAGAATTTAGAAAAAATGCCAAAGCTCCGTTTCCGGTACAATTTCAATAAAAGAATAAAAGCATAAATATAGTGTTAATTTGCAGGAAATTTGGTTGATTGCATGTGATTTCTAGGATTATTGAATTTGGTTGATCTAAGCATTGATTTTCACATAAATTCCCGTGAGTAGGGAGCAATGTTTTGAGTTAGAATGTGGGTTGGTTATGTGTTTCTGCAACAATTTTGCAAAACTGATTTTTAGAAAATAAGAGCACACAATTTATTTTATTATTCAACAAATTGATAATCGTCTAAGACAAATTGTTGATTTTGTTTTCTTTCCATTTTTCATTGACTTTTTTTTTTTTTGTGGTTAACCAAACAAAAGAAAATGAATATTTTTTTCCCTTGATTTTTCATGGATAACCAAACAAGTGAAAAAAATTTATATTGCTTTCCTTAGTTTTTTCTTTCCTTCCATTTTTCGTCACAATTTTCTTTCTCTCACATTTTCCAAAAACCGAACATAGCCTTAAGGATATTTTGTCTTTCATATTTCATGTCTTTAACATCAATTATGCTAAATATGTACCTTAGATTCGTTATCTATCTTAACTAGTCTTAAATCATAATTATCCTTAAATTTTAACATGTAAAAAATATCGAGATTTGCATATAAGTTCGATAAATAATGATGGAAAAATAAACTTATTTTATTTATATTATTTTATTAAAAATACTTATTTGATGGTAGAGTTATTAAGAAACAACTCGGAAATCGTAGTTATCAAGCAATAATACAACAACAACGCTTTCCACCGTTAGGATTTGGAACACACAAGACAGCAGTAGGAGAATGGCCTTTTGCTCCGCAAGGTTTTGCACAGTCTGCCTTATTCTTGCATGACCCTACAAAGTCGCAATCACTCCCTGGATCTTGCGCCATGGCCCCTACATCCCAATAAATAAATAATATTTTTATATTAAATAAAAATTGGATAAAAAGAAAAAAGATTACAAATTTAAAGGAAAAAAAAAAATACCAAGAGAATGAGAGAGGAAAATAAGGGAAAGGATGAAGAGAGAAGTGAATTGAAGCTTGGATGATCCCATATTTCTTGTCTTTGCCTGAATGACCATGATGAGACATATATATATACATTGCATAGATTTTTTTGTGTAAAATAATAAATGCATAGATTTTTTTTGTGTAAGGTAATAAATCCCTAAATAATTTTCAAAATATTTTTGGCTTTGATTTTTTTTTTTGGAAAACTTGTAGATTTTTATTCATTTATATATATATATATATGTATATTTCATGTCTTTAACATCAATTATGCTAAATATGTACCTTATATTCGTTATCTATCTTAACTAGTCTTAAATCATAAAAATCTACAAGTTTTCCAAAACAAAAAAAATCAAAGCCAAAAATATTTTGAAAATTATTTAGGGATTTATTTCCTTACACAAAAAAATCTATGCATTTATTATATTACACAAAAAAATCTATGCAATATATATATATACATAGATTTTTTTGTGTAAGGAAATAAATCCCTAAATAATTTTCAAAATATTTTTGGCTTTGATTTTTTTTTTTTTTTTTGGAAAATTTGTAGATTTTATTCATTTTTTTAAAACTTTAAGGCAATGTGACTTTTTTTTGGTAAAAAATGAATATAAATAATTTGTTAAGTGGAGATTTTGAGGAAAAAGTAATAAAATAAAAGATTAATTTCATTCACCTTCCCTAAGGTTTTACCTAAACACATCTAGTTTCTATGGATTTGAAATTTCATGCGATACCTCTCTTATTATTATCCTTATCCTTTCCTTGTCATTTCTTATTTTCATTCACCTCTCCTCTCACTCAAAATAAATAAATAGACTTCTCATTTTAATTGTTATAACATATACTATAACAATTGCAAATATTTAACATAATGAATACATATAAGCAAATGAGATAATAAACATATGCTTCCCATTTCAAATATTCATTGAGGTGATTGTACCACATGTCTTTGGATTCCTTAATTAATACAAGGATCTTTGTAGCATAATTGAGTATATATTACAATGTTTTGAATTAGTTGCTTCAAGTATTTAAAGCCCCTTAGAGATTTTCATATATATGTTATTATCTAAAGATTCGTATTAATATGTAGTAACGACATCCATGACATGTATATCCAGTCCTTCTGAGATTGCTAAACAAATGAAATATCTAAATATGGTTGCATCCATCATAGGAGAATATGTTTTCTCGTATTCAATACCAAGTCTTTGTGAGAAACCTTAAATTATGAGTCGCCCTTTATATCTCGTGATTTCATTTTTTTTTATTACACTTTCTTATAAATACCCATTTATATCGGACAAGCTTGACATCTTTAGGCGTTTGGACTACTTATCCAAATACTTCTCATTTTGACAAATATTTTCTATGTTGGCATTTATCCATAGTTTCTGATTTGGAATTCTTATCATTTCTTATAACGTTAATAGCCATTTGGAAAGAAAATATATTGTCAATGACAAAAGTATTTCAACCCCATTTTTCTTCATACGTAAGGAGATAATTGAGATCTCATCATTATCAGGTACTTGTACATTTTCATAGACTAATTGTATAATATATGTCTTTTTTAGGGCTACTTGTTTAAATTGTACCTCTTTAGGAGTTGTTTGAGATTGATTAATCATTTTAATAACTCATTTTAGATGCAACTTCTTTGAAAGTGCCACATTTTTATATATCTTTCCTTGTGTTTTCCTCTTCTAAGGAATGAGTTTACCTTTTCAAGGTTTACTATGCTTCATGCGTGCCTTAGACTCATTATTTAATTGTCTTTTAGGGACATCAATCTGTATTGGAATATTCTCTATCGGTAAAAATGATTTTATTACTTTTTTTGCATCAATGAAAACATCTAGTAGTTGATTTGTAAGTTCTTGCAAATGAATAATAATTTGAACTTCCGATTCATATTGATTAGTATGAGAATCAAGATTAATCAAAGTTAATGCATTCCAAATAATTGCATGTCGTTCTTTTGGAATTGACTCTTCTTCACTTTACAAAAAATTAATACATCATCGTTTACCTCAGGGGACCAAGTTGGTCTTATAAGATTATTTTGGATCTAGTATAGTATAAAGTGTCATTCAAATGAAATCAAATACTATTAGTGACATAGTATAAGTTTTTTTGGAATATTTAATTAGGTTTCTATTACTTGAAATCAAATACATCAATGAAAACATCTGGTAGTTGATTTGCAAGTTCTTACAAATGAATAATGTTTGAACTTTTAGTTCATATTGATTAGTATGAGGATCAAGATTAATCAAAGTTAATGCATTCCAAATAATTTCACGTCGTTCTTCTGGAATTGGTTCTTCTTCTCTTAACAACGGAAAAATTGTCTTATTAAAATGATAATTTACACAACATGTTATGTACTTTTCAAGTGTATAGGTAGATTAGTCATTAAATAAAAACATTTGATTTTATAATGTACGTTCATACGACTTTACAAAAATGATTTTATTACTTTTTTTGCATCAATGAAAACATCTGGTAGTTGATTTGCAAGTTCTTACAAATGAATAATGTTTTGAACTTTTAGTTCATATTGATTAGTATGAGAATCAAGATTAATCAAAGTTAATGCATTCCAAATAATTGCATGTCGTTCTTTTGGAATTGACTCTTCTTCACTTTACAAAAAATTAATACATCATCGTTTACCTAGGGAACCAAGTTGATCTTATAAGATTCTTTTGGATATAGCATAGTATAAAATGTCATTCACATGAAATCAAATACTATTAATGACATAGTATAAGTTCTTTTGGAATCTTTAATTAGGTTTCTATTACTTGATATAGTATTAACATCATTTATTATCGATGTTGTGTAATTAATGAGACAAAAGTTTGATCAAAATAACAAGTCATAAAACATATCATAAAGATCTCGCCCTTATAGAATTGAAAAAATCTTACTATAAAGAAAGAGTTGAAATCAACAAAAAAAAATAAAAAATTACTAGTCGTTGACGATGACTTAGTTTAATAAGTTGTGTAAAATTAGATTTAAAACATTTAAGATTCTCAATTAGATTTTTATTATACAAAACATTATAGAATTGTTGGAAAAAAAATTTTATTTGATGTTTAATATTGAACTTAAACAAATCATCTAAGATATGAAGAAGAAGAAAAACCGTACATTGATCCATATTTCTAACTTCAATATGATTTGAAGTTCTTCACATTATCGTTTTGAACTCCTTTCTTGATCTTCCTTCTCATACTCTTCTTTTATGCACTTCTTAATGATGGGTATGACAATGAGAAAGTGGAGAAAGGAATCAACAATTCATCTGTTTATCGGCGTAATATGTTCATTTCATTAATGAAATATTAACTAATCGTGAATTTCAAAATGAATAAAAAAAATTAATAAGAGGAAACTTAACTTTTAATAAAGGAAAACTTATATATCATTAGATAAAAAAAAAATCAAAGTATTTAACAAAAAAAAAACTCAACTTTAGAAAAAACTTATATCATACACTATTTTACTTTTCTAGCAAAATATATAAATTTACTTTTACCTTTTTTTAGTATTATTTAAAAACCTTTTCTCATCTATTATTTAAATTTTAGTACAAATATATATATAAAAAAATTAAAACATTATAGATGGATTTGAATCATATAACCCAATTTCAAACAAGTTTAGAACAATAAAGTTGAATTTGTATTGAGTACCTCGGATTAAATTAAGTTTGTGTTGATTGTTTCTCGATTCAAATTAAATTCGAGTTGGTCATAAAATCGATTCAATCTACCCAAATTCCAGTCCTAGTAATAACTCATTTTCCGAGTCAAGGAAGCAAGAGAGACTCCTTATGATAGAAACCATCCCTATAAAAGAAAAAGGAAAGAAGAGAAGAATGGAACAAACTTCTCTTTATCTCTTTATTTCATTCAACCAGTGTCACCCAGATTTATCAATCAAAGGGTGGCTTTATAGGCTTTAAGAAAGAACACAACAACAACGGCCTCCACCACCAACTGGATCAGGAATACACAAGACATTGTTTGGATCCCTATTTTTCATTCTGCACGGCTTTGCACAGTCTGCCTTTGTTTCACATGGCCCAGCATAGTCACAGTCACGCCCTGCATCCCCCATTCAACTTTGTCAACATATTTTCGAATTCTTTGATTTTTAATATGCCCACTTTGGGATAGAGTTTAAGAGTCCGTTTAGTAATGATTTTTAAAAATTTTCATCATTTAAGCGTTAAAAATATTAAAAACGTTTTCTAAAATCAGTCTCAAACGCACTCTAAGTTCTTTAAACAATTTTGTAGATCATGAAATGCAAGCTATTTCTATTGTGATTTTTTTTTTTTTTGTTTTTAAATCGTTGAAAGAAAACATGGAAATTAATATATGATAGAAAAAGTGAAAGAGAGCTGACCGATGGACTGAGAAAAGGCCACAAGCGAGAGAATGAAAAGAGCAACCAATTGAACCTTGGGAGAAGCCATTTGGGAGTTCATGAGAAAGAGCTAGTTTATATAGATATATTCACTTTTGACAAAAAAAAAAAAGAAAAAAAAAAAAGGAAAGGAAAAGGAGTCTTTTTTTTTGGAATATTAATTTTGTTTATATGGTAAAAAATTTAAATTCTTAACAAGTTTAGGATTAATTGTTTTATGGTAAATATGAAATTAAATTCTTAATCATTTTAGGATTCATTCTTTATCTTGACTCTTAAATTTTGAGTTTTTTTATGCATAAACTTTTATCCAAAAATTTTCTTTAAAAAACCATTTTTCCTATAAAAAAAAAAAAGTGATACTTGACAATATAAGAAATTATTAAATTTTCTAAAATTTAACAATAAAAAAATTGAATAGCATAAAACACTTAAAATTAGAAAATTTAAGGGTCAGTTTGATCATGTTTTTTAAAACTAGTTTTAAAAAACTATTTTTTAGTTAAAGAATAAAAAACAACTTTCTAGCATTTTATAAAAATTAGGATGTTTGACAAGTTGTTTATAATTTTTTTGTTTGTTTTGATTTTGTACAAATATTGTAAATTCAGAGTGTTTTTGAAAAGAAAATTCAAAAGTTTAACAAAATTTAAAAAATACTTTAAAAAAAAACTAAAAAATCATTTGTACTGTTCTTTAGAAAAACACTTCTAATAAAAATACTATCAAACAAACTCTTAGAGAATGTTTGTTTTTTTAGCATTTTATTGAAAATAATTTGTTTTTAGATTTTAGGTAATTTGTTTTTATACTTTTTACAACTTATATATTTCATATTTTTTATTTAATTTATGTCATGTTCACTAATATTATTGGAGTATTCATTAATATTGAAGGGCTTCCTAAACAACAAAAAATAATATAATAATGCAAAAAATTGAGAAATAAATGGAACAAATTTTAAAATTAACAACTTAGTCCCATAAATTCAAAATGTTCTTGATTCAAAAGTATTTTAACTAGAATAAATAAATTATATGATAACAAAAATATTATCATATTCTTATATACAATGTCGGGATGCATTATGTCACACCCTAAATTTGAGACCCATTAATTAATCCTCAAATTATAAAATCAGTGCTATCAAAATCTAAGTATAAATAAGAAGTTCATATTTTTGTTTTGAGAACACTAATTTTATAATTTAAAGATTAATTAGTAAGTTTGAAATATGGAGTATGGAGATGAATAATTTATTCTCAATTTTTCTTTGCTTATATAAATATTGATAAAGAATTTGTTATAGAAATTTATATTATTGTTTAGTAATTTTCAAAATTAAATGAGTTACTATTTAAATTTATGCTAATTTTAAATATTTTAACAAATTATTAGATATTATAATAGAAATAAAATTTAATTGGAAATTTCAATTTCTTATGATAATTTATTTGAAAAATATGGTGATGAGTCGTTAAATTTTATTTTTCCTAATTTTTTGAAATTATTATTATTATTATTGTCCTAAAACAAGTAACATCATCTCTCCAATCATTTGTCACTAATCTTGGTATACTTCACTAAAAGGTCCTTTTCGTCATTTGACATTCTTGCCTAAAAGTCATTTGGATTCTCGTTTCTCATCACTGCAGAACCCTAATCCATGCCTTCTTCACATTTCAAAAATCTCGATCAAATCGAGTATAAATTGCAGATTCTCTGCGGCTAGATTCGAACCCATCTCTGCGATTGAATCAAGTTCATTTAAAGGTGACTTCTTGTTTAATTTATTTATTTATTTTAAGATTTTTCATATAGAGGTACTATGGGAATTTCATTTTCGTTGAAGCCCTTCATTTTATTTCAGATTGAATCGAGTTTTCTGTGAGAGAGGTTTTGATTTTGAATGTGGGTTTTAGTGGGAGGTATGGACAAATCTGCGATCTGGGATTGTAGAATTACTGGAAATCTTTTAGCTTTTGAATGCTGGAAATCATGGGAAGTGGTGTGGGGTTTAGGTTTGAAATGATTGAAATTTGATACCTGTAAGAATATAAATTGAAGAAAAAAGTAATAGAAGTTAGTTCAAGTATTTTATAGAAATGGAATAAATATAATCTTTAAAGTTTCCAAATAGTTTCTTCCATCCATTAGATTCTGCCTTTCAAAAAAGGCCTCCAATGTTAGGGTTTCATTATTGTCGAAGCCTAACCCAAACCCGAATTCTTCATTTCATCGATGCCGATAATATGTTTGTCAAAATACCTCTAAATTAAGCTCGAATTGTGGAAATGCTGGTTTGAGATGCTCAGTACCCGGGTAGGCAAATTGGTATCATGCAATGCTTTTTGAGTGCTGTTAAATGAATTGACTAGTATGCTGCTCTTTTGTTGTAGTAATTGGTTACGGTGAGCTTAGAGGGCCAACCACGCAATTTGCAATTCCCATGCATCGTTTTGTGATGAATGGATTGGTCGGGTCATTAGCTTGAAAGTGCCACATCAGTAATTGCCCTTCATTGAATCTAGGATAGCTTTTTTCCTGCTCTATCTGAACTGGGAATTGATAACTTTTCTTTCCATCCTCAATGACCTGACAAGCCAGAGCCAGATGTATTTGAGAGATACTTGAGATAGTTATGAATCTGTTATGATCTTCGTCATTAAATAGTTTGGATTTCTATTATCATCATATAGTCATGCTTAGCTGTTAAACTTATTGATGGTTAGTGATCAGTTTATTTCCTAATTTACTTCTCTGGACTTATGCTATCATTATCAAAGTCATACTTAGCTGTTCGAATTACTGTAGTCACACATTTAGATGGTGTTACAATTAGTAATAATTTAGCTGTTGCTGCAGGAAATGAATTTTGGGTATTGAGCGTCCCATTTGTCACATTTTCTTGATGTTAATGAAATTCGTGGTTCGAAGAGTTTCAGATTTTCCATTTTTGTTCAAAATGAGTGAAGGTTGTCATAATTTTTTAATTTATGAGGATCTATTTGTATATTTTTGTCCAGTTAAACATCAATTTGAAGGTCTATTCTCCCAGTTGCATAAAGCATGAATTTTATTGTATTTCCCTTCACACATGGACAAAGCTGGAGCAGCCAAGTCATGCACACTTGGTGACAGGAGTACTAGCGACATTACCGTACGACTGACTAATAGAGAAGGCAGGCCGGAATGGTTCTACTCTCACTCTTCCATTCTTATAAACAAGAGCAAGTTCTTTGCAGACCAGCTCTCTCATCTGGATTCTACAGCTTGCATCGAGATTCACTGCTCAGATTTTGATTATGATCATCACGTTAGTCTTTTGAGGCTGCTCTATCTGCCTGAGGATTCAGTTGTTGACTCTTTCGATTCTGTTAAGACTGCTATTGGGATTCTTCAGGTGGCTGTTGCCTTACACTGTGAAGAAATCACACGGAGTTGCATCCAGTACTTGGAGGCTATTCCCTGGGAGGACAAGGAAGAGGAGGAGATCTTAAAAGCAGTTTCGAAACTGGGTCCAGTAGCCATGCCCATAGTGGCCAGGTTACAACCTGTAGATCTAAGCACCACAAGAAATGTTTTTGTTTCTGCAATTCGATTTGCCACATCCATTGCAGCACCCTGTCTTCCTTTTGGAGATGAGCTTAAAACTTCTGCTCAGGAACAAGTAGAATACATGCTTGGGGAAGATGAAGATACATCACTGATTACAGCAGATGATGAAGTAAAATTGGTGGTAAAAATGGGCCTTTCCCAGATTTGTTCTTCATTCGAAAAGGAATTATCTTCATTGCTTTTGGAGTCTGATCTTACATCTGAGGCAGTGGAAGATAGAGTACTGAGGAGCCTATCAGACCTTGAATGGATGTGTAATATACTTCCCAAGATGGATTTGATGAAGGAATTTGTTTCTAACTGGACTGAAATCTCTGGACGCATTTTGACAGTGGTTGAGGACAGGAAACTTGATTCTCTCATGTGGGGTTTGAAAGTAAAGCTGATAGAAGTGACAGGAAAGGTCTTGGAAGCAGTTGGCTATGGCAATGTGATTCTTCCTCCCCCATGCCGGGTGCAATTGCTGAAGACCTGGCTTCCCTACATAAGAAAAATGAAGCCTCTTTTGGATTCAAAAGGACATGAAGACCTGGGTTTTCCCCACAAAATGGATGAGGACCTGTGTGAAAGCATTGAAGGCGCAATTATCTCACTGATACTGGCACTGCCATCAAACGATCAAGCTGATATTCTGGCAGACTGGATGAAGACTGAGCAGGTGAGGTATCCTGATTTGAGCGAAGCTTTTGAGGTCTGGTGTTACAGAACCAAGTCTGCAAAGAGAAGACTGGTGGAGGGGCTGGACAAAGTCGGCAACGCTGCAGTCAGCCTTTGATTTCTGCCCTGGTTTTGTTGTAAGATGAGATTATAAAATGGGTTGGACGGTAATGCTGAATTTAATCTCTATTTCATTTCATTTTCATGTAGTCTGGCAGTGGCCCCAGGAATAATGGTTCCACTTGATAACTATAAATTCAGGCATCTTATCAACTTGCTTTGTTTATTTTTCTGGGTTTGGTAGCTCATATTCATACCAAGCGTCTAGCTTCTAGCTTGGTGGTGAGGTTATCATTCATTCCTATTCCTGTATCTAGGGTTTTAAGAATTTGATTTTTCTTCCATTCTATAAACTTAAACCCTACTCTACTCAATAGAGCCATGGATGAGATCCCCACTAATACATAATAGATTACAATTATGATTGTATTGGATGGAGTTTGTGTAGGCCATCATCTATTTGGGGTAGATTTTGCTTCTAAGATACCCCTCTTTACTATTATTATTATTATTATTATTATTATTATTTTACAATTTGTTAAAAGTCCTATAATTTCAAAAAGGGTTGGCAGGGTTTAAAAAAAAAAAGAAACAAGGAAAAAAAATTTATTTAGTTTATTTTAGGTTATATAGGAAGTCATTTAGAAACGTTTATAATATAAATATTAATGTTTGAAAATAATAAATTTGGCTTTTAATTTTATGAATTTTTTTTTTTGAAGAATAAAAAACTAGGAAAACAAAGTTATTTTTCTATTTTTTGTTTTTAGGAACAAAAAATAGAATGTCGTGTTTTTAGATAATGTCTTTTAATTGTTTTTTACCTTTTTCATTTGTTGTTTTAAAGAATGTTTAAAAAAATATATTACAAACATGTAAAATGAATAAAAATAAAATATCAGATAAAAAAATTATTTTTAAAAATATTAAAAAGGAGTTAAAAGTATTTTAGATTTTCGATTTTTTTTAAATATATTTGAAAATAGTTATCAAACATATCTTTATAAAAAATATATTATTTTTGTCTTTGTTTGTTTGGTTTTTTTTTTTGAAGTTTGATTGAAGATTTTGTATCTATGGGCCAAATAATTTGAAAAAGACATTGAATCAACTTCAAATGAAATGTATAAATAAATAGTAAGTAATATTTTACAAATGAATAAAAATAATTGACCATTTCTAATTTCCTCTTCTTAATAAATTAGTGATATGTCAACTATTAACTAATTTAATATAGTTTCCAATCCTAGTTGGGGAAATTTTAATCATTATAAATTAAAGAATTTAAATCCAAAGGGTTGAATTTAATAATTACGAATAAATAATATATCCCTCGCTTCAGTGGATTAAATTAGGATTATTTGATTAGAAAGACAAAATAATCTCCAATTTGAAAATCTAACCCCTACAAAATATGTTAGAGATATTTATGGAAAAAAAAAGTTTTTTTTAATTAATTAATTCTGTAAATTATTAATATCATATTTAGTAAGTATTATAAAATTTAAAATAAGAAATTAATCCACCGCCGACGCCTACAAAGAGCCAAAATGAACACATAACAGTGGTGGTTGATTGAGGAAAAATCAAACACCCTGGTCCCACCCTCACCAACCAATTGTCTCGGACCCTGGTCCGTTGTTGTTGTAACCCTCTGCGGTCTAATCGCTTACAAACCCGAGCCACATTCTTCCATAAATACGTGGCCTGAAGCTGCTTCCAGAAAACGACGCCGTTTCAACCTCTAATGGCGAAGCTCTACGTTCAGGCCCTGCCGCCAACGGATCTCAACCGGAACACCGAGTGGTTCACCTACCCCGGCGTCTGGACCACCTACATCCTCATCCTCTTCTTCTCTTGGCTCCTCGTCCTCTCCCTCCTTCGCTGCTCCTCCGGCGCCGCCTGGACCATTCTCCACCTCTCCCATTTCCTGGTATACGCTTCTTCTTTCACTCCCATTTTTTCCGATCTTATTCTTAGGGGTTCAGGTGGAGTTATGTGGGATTTGATTTGGAGATGTCAACGATTGGATTCCGATTAGTCAAATTTGTTGAATTTAAGTTTTGAGTGTGGTTTGTCTGTAAATTGTGTCGTTTAGGGTTTTGAATTTGCTCTGTTTTCACTTGCTGTTACGAAATGATTTGTTTGTTTGGTAACTTGGAAACTACTTTGTGGATCAATGAACTTGAATGCATATTATCAATTGCAATAATGAATACCGTTTTTCAAACTTTTGTTTCTTGAACAGTGTGATTAAGCATTTACGCTTTGGTGACCTAAAAACTTGAGTCTTTCTGTTGTGTTATTTCTATATTTTGTTTTTTGTTAATAAGAATTTTTTTTAGAAAAGAGAGCATAGCATGTGGAGCATGAAAAAGTACGTTTAAAACCTAACAGAAACCAAAATTTCTTTTGAACTTGCAACGTTTCATCAGTTTTTTCGGCTTTTGCGGGTTCTGTTGTAATCAAAAGTTATTTCTCTATGGAATGATGTAGATTAAGAAATGAATTCTTGTCATCTTCCATCGCGATTCTGATATGTCATTTTTGCTTGTAGTTCATGTTACTTAATACAATTTGGGTTTTTGTCGTCCTGCAGGTTACTTATCACTGCTTTCACTGGAAGAAGGGAACACCATTCGCGGATGACCAGGGTATCTACAATAGGCTAACCTGGTGGGAGCAAATAGACAGTGGGAAGCAGCTCACTCGCAATAGAAAGTTTCTCACTGTTGTGCCCTTGGTGCTGTAAGTATTTTTTCAGCTATGAATCTTTTGATTTTGATGTTGAGGCTAAATAAACAAGTGAATCTCTTTGATGGAATTGCTGATGTAATTTATTTCAAGTTGGGAAATGATTGTTTGCCATGTCTGTTACTATGCTACTATGTGTATCTTATGCTGTTTCTCAGCATGTTATTCTCTTCGTGCTGTCTGATCTTTTGTTCTCGTGGTAGCATAATTGGAAGGATGTGATGCTTTTGCTGTAATCTTAATGATTCTATTGAGAACTCAGAAGTTTGAAGTTCATGGGACTTAGAGTTAATTATCTATCTATCTATCTATGTATATAAGAACTCTACTGAAGAAATTGAAGATGATCTATAAATTTCTGTTTGTTTGATTAAGCATTTCCTTTGTAATGCTTTAAACCCCTTAGGTTTCTGAGTGGCACCCCCCTTTTTTCTCTGAATCATGGCCTAGAACCTTACAATGGTGGTGCATGTCTTTATCAGTTATCACCTGGAAGGTGAGGAGTTCAATCTGGGCAAACATAATTATTATGCTCAAACGGTGGTGTGGGAAAATTTCCTTTTTCCTTTTTAATAAATACTTGCTTTTTGGTCAACATTAGTTATGTCAGTTTAGCTGAGGTTTTGTCTAGTTGGAAAGAGTCCCTTAAGAAAGGTTTGAGCTATCTGTATTCCACTGGTTTTTGCTTGGAAAATGATGCATCTCGAATCCTTGAATATGAGCGGTTTATTGTCACGATCTTCTGTATGCCGTTATTGATAAAAAAAAAGTTGACTTTCTCCTTTAGATCTAATTCTTTGCTAAATGATGAGTTTGTCCCTTTCTGATTTGTCAGGGACTTCCAAGACAACACTCAGTTGCTTGTGCACTGGCCATTCTTAAGATTTCTAAGCAAGTAGAAATTTGATTTAATTTCTGATGGGTAATTAACTTACGGTTGCCATGATGAAGAACAGAGAACATGCCAGTGGAAAGTAAAGACTTATTTTGACGGATACTTGTGATAATGTTCTGTTAGCCTTAACTATTAAATGCCTTAGTCCTTGAAATTATTTTTAAACTCACATCCTCCTTGATAAGAAACATGCCTTGCTTACTCTATGTTTCATTTGGCAGGTACTTAATAGCCTCGCATACAACCGACTACCAACACCCCATGCTGTTCTTTAATACACTGGCAGTTTTTGTGCTAGTGGTTGCCAAGTTCCCAAACATGCACAAGGTCAGGATATTTGGAATCAATGCAGATCACTGAACCAGGGTCCAGATGAAGGATGCAATCTCAGATTTACTGAAACAAGGTTTTGATCACTTTGGGTTAAAAATCTAATGCTAATATCCTGTACAGATGCCTGATCTGGAAAGGGTATTATATTTTTTTCCCTTTCAAAGTGAAGATTTTTTATGTGTACTGCTCTCTGGTAGATCCTGGAAATAACATGTGAGTTGTTGATTGTATTCCACCTTTGTTACTAGTTGCAAATGATGAAATCCATAGCTGTTCTTTAATCCATGGAAATCCAAATCCTCAAACATTTTTCTTTTTTCTTTCCCCCATGCTAGAAGCTTTCTTTTACTTCCCATGATTATATCCTCTCAAAAAGCCTGCCATTGCTGGTATGATCTCTTGTTGACATTGAATGAGTACTGTCTGTGAAAATGGAGGCAAAACCAAGAACAAAACTCAAGCAGAACCTCCTTTCTCAAAGGCACTCCCCCTCAATTGGTTGAGGCTGAACCCTGATTTTTGGGTCAAAGTCTCCCTTGATTTTTATGGATGATATTCTTGGGTATTGCTGTAGTGGATCATGTTGGATCTGGGTGCTGTGGAAATATTCATTTTGCATGCTACTTAGTTGATACTTGCATAGCGCAGCCTCATCTCTGACTGCAGAAGTTTCAACCTTTGCAACCCAATTCCTGCATTCAACCCTGGAATTAGGAGGGCTTTGTCCACCCCAAATCATATTTTTCATGATCTGCATGTGAACTTTCACTTTCTCTCTCTGAAATGTTGACACCCACCAAATGGGGTTGGTGGAGTCGGCTAATATTTCTGTGCTTTCACACGACACATAGTTTTTTTTTTTTTTTTTTGTGATAAATGGCAAGGGGATGCGCTAATGGGGGCTGTTGGCAGCTATTTTAACTTTTAAGTGAAGATTCATGCCCATTTACTCACAAGTTGAGCCCATTGTGATTTTGTATTTGCTGTATTGAATTATTCCCACTCACCTAGGATGATGGATTCAAACCTGTGTTGACTACAGCATTGGAATACTTTGAAACTGAACCCAGAAGCGTGAAAAAGCATTTTTGAACAAAACCCCCAAAATTCATATGAAAGTGATGTGTTTTTAGCTTTTTAAAATCATCCAAGTTCATTCTAGATTTTGTCACCATATCTACAAAGATTGCCTTTGAAAATCTTGGTCGACTTCTACCCATCCTTCTCTCACTTTAGCTCAAAAACAATGGATGTTTGTCCTGAACATGGACTGAAGCAGTTATTTTCTGGTTTCCCAAACAGCCGTGAGTAGAAGAAGAGATGATGAATCAGAACTCTCAATTTGGAAGAAAGGGACCTCCATGATAAGGTGGTACATGCATCTAACAAATTTGCCAGTTATTATGCACACTAAGTGGCTTACAGCAAAGAACAAAAAATAAATGATTAAATAAATGTAGGGTCTGGATCTGGTTGGACGGACTGAGTGGGAGAGATTATTCTTCAGCACACTTGCCTAGGGGAATGTTTGTGGGTCCCCACCATGACCAAAGAAAGAAGGGTTTGTCAGATCTTTCTCAAATCTTTCAATAAGAAAAGAAAAAGGAAAAAAAAATGAGGGGGAAGTGGAAATGGCATGGAAGCAAGCAATGATCATTCATAGAAATGGGGCAAATGTGAGGGGGTCTTGTGGAATGTTTGGATTATGGGAAAATAGTAGGTGTAGTTGCTCTCATCAACAAGAGTTGTTGTATTGAGGTGTATTTTTCTGTATTGTTAAAGCAGTGTCATGTGTGGAGATCATGGCTCATACCTGGTTGCTTTGTTTCTCCTCTGGACTTCTGCTTTGCTTCATGCAACTGCTTGCTTGGAAGAATCTTTGACTGAGACCTGAAACTCCGAGCCTGTTTGGAGGAAAGGAAAATGGGAAAAACAATGGTATGGTTGCAGAAAATTAATGGGAAAGAATTAACAGCCCCCATGGAAACCCAATTTGAGTATAAGAAAATCAACAATAATTTAATAGTTTGTTCTCGATTGAAAGAAGCTACAGAGTACTTTTGTTTTTGATCCACAAACTCATGGGAAAAAAAAAACTTGAAACATTATACATTATTCTTTGTACCAAGCCAACCAATGACAAAAGAGAAGTGGGTTGCAACCTCTTCTGCTCATAGAAGAAATGACATGAAATAAAGGGGTATAGTGCAAGCCCTCTCATCTTCAACTTGGGTTATTGCCCTCCAAAAATCTGGGCTGTTCTTGATTTCTTCTTCTATCCTTTTAAGAGTACTGTAACCCATGCCACCTTTACTCTGAAGCCAACCTAAAATAAGCTTCAAATTCCCACCACGATCAAAGAGTAATGAGAAGATAATCATAAAGAAAGGAAGAGAGATAAACCCATGTACCATCATCATCATCATCCTATCTGTTAGTTCTGAAGAAATCCAAACAAAGTCACCACCCACCATGAGAAATCAGAAAACCCAAAGAAAAAAAAAAGAAAAGAAAAAAAAAGAAAAAAAGAAAACAAAGACCCAGATTGTCATTCATCTTCTTTACCATGATCCTCCACCTAACATCCCAGTCCAGTACCCAGTTGAATCTCCTTGCTCTCTAGTTTGCTCAATATGATCAGCTGTGCTTGAGACCTGTTTCAAATCTTCAAATGGAAACAACAGCCTCCCACTACTGCTCCCTTGAACTCCCTGGATGCTACCATACCCACTCCCAAGCCCATCCAGAGAAAAATTAAGAGTCGGTTTGAACTCCTGCATAGGAAACCCAGTTGTGTAAACTGTGTTTGGATCAGGAATTGGCATGGGCATGAAGGAATTCAACCCCCTTGAAGTGATCCCAGTGAGCAGCTCCAAAGCTGAGAGGTGGGATGAAGTAGAGGAAGTAGAAGTGATGTGGCTCTTGCTGCTATTATTTGTGTTGTTATTGCTGTTTTCAATGCTGGGCATTTGCATGAACTCAGAGACACTTCTGAAATCTTGAGCGGCTGGGAAGGAGAGGTTGAGATCTTGGCCTTCATGGATCTTAGGGTTTTGAGC
The DNA here is from genome assembly GCF_030704535.1 of Vitis vinifera. Taxonomy (NCBI): domain Eukaryota; kingdom Viridiplantae; phylum Streptophyta; class Magnoliopsida; order Vitales; family Vitaceae; genus Vitis; species Vitis vinifera. The sequence goes on along the minus strand of NC_081806.1, from coordinate 1,821,550 downwards.
AGAAGACTGAGAGCAGCCTGGTGGCACCAGATCAGGAAGCTTCTTTGATGAAGCTGAAGATGAAGATGATGAAGAAGAAGATGATGATCTCTTGTTCTTCCTTGAACCCCCACCAACTGGAATATTTCTGAGAGACCCACCTTCAGTCCAATACCTTCTACAAGCCTTGCAAAAGTACCTTGGCTGAGAGAGACTGTAGTTGTTGTAATAGCAGAACTTAGTGTTGGTTGAATTGCACCTTGGGCAGTTCAAAGCTTGCTCTTTCTGAGGTCTTGCCCTCTTCTCCAAAGCAGGCTTTGGACATGTATTTGTGACTATCTCCTCTAGTGGTTTCACCACAATCTCCTAAAAGCAAAAAGGAAAAGAAAGAAAAAGAAACGTATGAAAACGCCCATAAAGAAACCACAGCTTCAAGATCAAACAAACAAAGAAAAAACCAACACCCAGAAACCTGCAGATCAAAAGAAGATAGCTGACAAACAAACAAACAAACAAACAAAAACAAGCTAACTGCTTTACACTTTTCAAGATTATACCAGCCAAAAAAGAGAGAAAAAAAAAATAAAAAAACAAATAATAATAACAAATCAATCCTTTCCCCTTCCCTTTACTTCATAATCAAAAGAGTTTAAAAAAAAAGTGAAAAAAACCTTCAGATGAGTGGGGACTTGCACTAGCAACACAGGAAGTCCATCAAACTTTACCAAAAAGCAGACGACAAACACCAAAACCAAAACCCAGTACCCAGAACAAAAATTTTCAATTCTATCAGAAGATCAGGGGCCAGATGATGGATCTCCCTACCTGTGGCCACTGAGCAGTATCCATGGAGGATGAAGATGAAGAATAGCAAAGAACAAGATGAAGAAATGACTATCTCCAAAGAGATAAAACCCCCCTCTTTTTCTCCCAACTGACTACAAAAGCAGAAGAGAAATGAATGTTTTAGATCGAATGGTTTGTGTGTGGACGTTCAATATGCAACCTTGCTTTAACAGAGAGAGAGAGAGAGAGAGAGGCCTTTTGTCTTAAAAATATTATTATAGTATTAGAGTAGTTTAATATTCCAAATCCCTCAGTGGGAATATATGTCTTTTACAAGTATACATATAAAAATATAAGAATTGGGTGTCTTTTGTGGACCTGTGGTAGGGTTTTTTCTTTTCTTTTCTTTTCTTTTCCTTTCCTTCATTTAGTTTTGAGTGTACGTATATACCATGGAACTGTGTGGGTTTGCCTTTTCTGACCTGAGAACTTAGTGAAGTCAGATACTTCTCATCTTCCTACGGAACCTTTCTTTCTTGCCTTTGGAAAATCATAAAGAAAAACGATCAAAATTTTGACTCCCTCCAATCACCTGAAGAAGGGAGCCCTCTTTAGGCTGATTGTGAAGTTGTGGTACTGCTAACTGGTAACCTCAGCTTTGTCATATTCAACCGTTCATTTGTATTTTCATCAATCCACAAAAGTTGAACTTCACCTCCCTTTATATTATTTTGTATATTTATATAATTTTGGTCTGGAATATTCACATAAAACAAAGGTAAAAAAAAAGGGATACAAATTTGAATAAATAAGAGTAAGATAAAATTAAAAAAGAGAAGATATTTTGATTTGGAGAATCGACAATGTCTTAAGACATATAAATATATATATATATATATAAAGTTATTATGATATCTCATATTGTCTTTAGAACGAAATTTTCTAATAACATACATATAATTACCTCTCTTAATTATATAAAATAATTTTCAAGTTTTTCGAGCTCTAATTCGGAGCATAGCCGAGAATAACTAGACAAAACAAGTTATCATACATGATATTAAAATTTGAATAAGTGTTTTGATGCTGCAAAAAATTTATTTTCTTCTATTCATTATAATCGCTTCTTAAAATTATATGGTTACTATTGTTTTACTAGCTTTAAATACGTCGTAAGGACAAGTATATTCGGGTACTATATATGATACATATGTAAAATGTTTTTGTAGAATTAAACAAGCAATTGGGTACAAAAAATGAAGGGGTTTTTTTGCAGGAAGCATCCATCAACAGTGGGAGTTTTTGAATTCAATCTTGAAATCATTGCTGTAACATTCATATATGTGGAGGTGATTTGACTGGAGAGGTTAAAGAGCCTCTGGGTCCTTGGCAGCTGATCCCAAACATTTAGGGACAGACAATAGAAGCCATTTGTCACTGTTTCTATCATCATGTTTTGGCCCCTTATGATCACACTCTCAGTTCTCAAGCCATTTAAAACTATTGCTTCATCATGTGCAAAACAAATACTAGTACTACAACAGAAATTTACTCCAAAATAGCTTATCTTACTATATACTTCTTGATTTTATCCTCCTCTCCTTGTGGGGAACATTCCAATTCCAAACCTCTCATAATTGAACTACTGATTAGGTTAAACTACTAGGTAATGGGTTATAAAAACAAGTTCCCCTTTTCATATAAGCAAAGAATCCAATTAAAATTTTGATACCATGTTAAGTTATTTATATAGTTCAAAGAAATTAAAATAGAACAAAAACCTATTTGAAAATATAAATTTTTTTTAAGAAAGACTTTAATATGTAATGCTTTATTTTAATTATTCTTTATATTTATATAATTAAATTTTAAAATATTTCTCAAAAAATAAATGAAAAAAATAAAAACATTTAAAAATACTATATTTTTTATTTTTAAGAATAAAAAACAATTATCAAATACCAGCTAAACTTTTGGATGATCAGTTTTTTTTAAAAAAGAACTCTATTTTTAGGTGGTGTTTGTTTTTTTAACTTTTTGCTTAAAACAATTTGTTTTCAGAATTTAGGTTATTTATTTTTCTATTTTTTTATGACTTATTATAAACTTTTTACTAAATAGAAAAAAATAAAATATGTAGTTTTTTCTAAATAGAAAAAATAACATATTGGTTTTTCTTTACTTTTTAATACTTAATAGAAATAAAATACTACAAAAACAAACAATATAATATTTAATACTATTAAACATTAATGTTCTATTTAGAATTAAGTAAAAAAACAAATACCACCTTAGTCTAAAGAAAGACTTAAACTCGAAACCTTCAATGAAGTGGAATTATGATATTTTTTGTAAGCTATTAGTTTAGCTTAATTTAAAAGGTTAAAGTTGCAAGTAATACATCATGAAAGTTAACCACTTTCTTCATTTACAAGGCATGTAATTAAAACTCTATGTATCATATTAAATTAATAATTTGATTCAAAAAGTTAAAGCTTTTTGAGTAACCCATTACACCACACTAGACAAATTTGAAGTAAAAAATAAATAAATAAATAAAAAATAAAAAGGCAATACTACTGATTTGATAAATGAGGTTGAAGTCTATAGAATTTTTGCAAATGGGAATTTTGGGTTTTACTCATAGGAACAATAATGATGTTGTAATTGTCTTCTTTCACATAAAAAGGAAGTGGGTGATGCAATGGTACAAAATGCCCATATATTTTATTGAAAAGTCCTTACCAAAATTTAGTTTTGGATCCAAAAAATTGAAGTGGACAAAGAGGGGGGGCTTGGTGGGGTTGGTGTAGGGTGGGCAATAGCACTAGCCCCATTGTGTTACCGTTAAGAGGAAAAGTGAGAGACCCCACACCTTAAGGTATTGGAAAGTGACCATTTCAAAATTTTCAATCAAGCTTCCAACGTGGGGTGTTGATGCCAAAAACAATTGAAGGATGATGCTCATTTTCTTTAGGGAAAATATATGCATCTCTAATTAAGGCATGAGTGTCTTTGTTCCATTGTTTGGTATGGGCATTTAGTACAAATTATATTATTATTATTAAGAAAATTTGAAAGTTGGGTTCACAATGTTTCTTCGTGGGTATTTCTATGTTTGATTGGGATCATTAACAAAGAATATCTTTGATTAGAATTTTACGTACTATAATTTTCATTAGAATAATTTTCGTGTTTTAGATTTTAGTTGGAAGTTGAAAGTTGAAGTTGAACGTGAAATCATAATTTGTAAAGTGATAACTTTAATATTATGAAAAATTCACCCAATGTAAAAATTATTGGACTCATAAATACAACTATTGCTACATATGATATTTATTTTTCTCTATTTTTTTAAATAATTTTTTTCATAAAATTACTAAAACCCTAATCAAATTTAAAATAAAAGTTTTGCATTCTAACAAAATTCATCCAAATAAAACCAATTGGGTGGTAATAAATTGGCTTAATAATTTAATATGACTTAATTTTTATTTTTCAACATCTTAAATATATTTAGTAACTTAATAATATCAACTCTATATTAAGAATTTAAAAATTATCATTTCTAAATCTAAAATAATTTTACTTTCCCTTTCTTCTCCACAACCATCAAATTCTCCTATTATTTCCCTTTTTTATTATTAACTCATTGATTAATCATTTGGGTAAATATGTCAAATTAAATAATTTTACAAAATGTTAAATATTGATACCTAAAATAAAATTAAGGGGTTTTTTTTAATAAAATTTAATATTTAATATTTAATAATTTAAATTGATTTTAGATTAAATTATATTTAATTCTTATTTTAACTATTCAAGTCGTTTCATCAAATAGGGATTAATTTAATCGGAAAACCCTAGTATAGTTTTTCACAAATCTAGAAATATCCATGACGAATTTAAGTCCATTGTGAAAATTCTTAAAATTATTCTTAAGTCAAACAAAGTAGGTTATTCCAAAAGATGCCACGTCACGTGATCACTTATCGGTTAAGGTACGAAGGGCGGAGATTTTGCCAACTCACCCTAAAAATGCGGTCACATCATCATGAAGACTCAACAGCCCTGATTGACTCTTAGTCAGTAAAGATGTGATCATAATAATCATCACATTGACATGGCCCACACCATATCATTCTCTTGGGAAGTGGGCCCATCGGCATCTTCACTACAACAACCGCCATCATCCCATTCCCATCACCACTCATGCTCCTCTGTCCCACTCTACAATTTCCCCACCAACACGTGACGAATATCGGACGGCTCAAGCTAAGTGTATAGCTGTAGAGGAAATGGCTGCAACTGGAAGCCGTCAGATGTGGAGGAGGCGTCGGGGCCCACAGAAAATATGACGGACGGACATCCATTGGCTGAGGAAACGAAACGTGTCCCACGATATAGACGGCACGGAATCAAAACTTTGATGTCTTCGAGAAAGGCGTGCGTGATTTGAAGAAGGCGGGCGGTGGCGGTGGCTGCGGAGCCCACCTAAGGTGCGCGTGCCGTTTTTTAACTAACCAAGTAAGGAATCAACCACGGTCGTGTGATCGACATTACGCGCTAAATCTGACGTCAGGTAACCGGGGTGACGTGGATCGCAGAGACTAAGGGGAGTGGTGGCGGTGGTCGACACGTCAGCAGATGCCCCCCAAGTTGGGCAACTGTGGTCTCTCAGTCAGAGTAATTGGATAAACCACAACCGTCGGATTGGGGCCTATGAGATTTTCACGGAGGCCCCACTAAATCTGTGATCGACACCCTATGTCTTTTGTCTTAGCCTAACTCCAAAAATAAATAAATAAATAAATGTTATTATTAGTGAGATTAAGCATGTGAGGGTGGTGCCACTTTGCACAGCGCATGACCAAATTTGTGCTTGAATTATTAGAGAAAGCCTAGCCAAACGCGCCTTTCAATTGGTTCGGCTTCGCTTTGGTTGTACATGCTAGGTTCGGTATCCCCGTTATATGTCATTGTTTTATAAAAAGTTCAAAAATTATTAATATTATAAGATTTTCGGTTTCTCTCTTAAGGACGCGTTTGCTTGATTTCAAAGTAATCAAATAAATAGCAAAACTTATTACGTTTCTCCATGAACAAAATTTTGGTAAAAATGTCAACATGTTTAATTAAATAATATTAAATGGTCAACCCTATGTCTTTTGTTTTTTAAAACTATTTGTAAAAGCATTTTCCAAATATAGCCTTGTATTTTCTTAAGAATGGAAAGGGCTATTGGGCCGCCTTTTTTGTAGTGATATTCAGGCCACCTCAGGCCTGGCCCAGACAAATTGTTAGATCCATGGGCCCCAGCTCCTTGGATGGTTGCATGTAAATTGGGTCATGAGCCATATACCCTGTGTCCCATGTGGGCTAATGCCCAAAAACCTATATCTAATTTATGATTTTTATTTTAATAGCATATTTGAGTTCCTTAAACAATTCTCACTTCTGACAAAGCAATCCTGTCTATTCAAGGATTTTTCTATGGTGCATGAAGCAGGAAAGTAACTTGGTCACATTTGAAAAATAATTGGACCGATTAAATAATTGGTCCAATTATTTTCTAAAAATAGCATTTTGTATGTTCAAATTTACTATATAAGTTCGCATAGAATTAATCAGTAGTGCTTCAAAGTGGAAGTAGACCAACTTGAAAAATGCATAATTATAAATATTTAATAATAAAAAATCAAAATATTTATCATTTTCCATTTGAAAGAAAGATTTCTCAAGCAGCCATCATATCCAAAATATCAAGCCACTGTCCTTTGTCCTCCAACCCAAAAGGCCCATTTCTCCATCCTCATCCCCATCCTCATCATTTCATCTCCTCCTACTTCTTCCCCCAACTCCTTTCATCTTTTGTCAATCCATATCCTTGGAATATACCACCCCCTCCATATCTATTACGTATTCAAAGGTCAAAAACAACTCCCATGATGATGGGAAAATTTGGCTGTAGAGATAAAGATGGGAGAATAAATAAAGTGAAGTGGTTTGAACAGACCCAATTCAAAAGTTCATGCCAACCAACTACCATATATCAAGCCTTGAATCACACATCTAGAAGGATAAGGCATGCCCTGGATTGTTCCAGAATCAAAAGGTCATGACCTTTCAGTATCATATAAAAACCTTGAAAAAATGTTGGTCTTTGACATCCAATGGTATTATTTAGCATCACATTGAAGTCTTATTAATCTTATTTAGTCACGTAAATAATAATGTGACTAAAATACGAAAAATATAACAAGTTACAAAAAGATTAGATGACCGAAAGTCCGAAATTGTGATTAAAATATAAAATATGATATCTCGTATTTTTATTTTTCATTTATTTTTTTAATTAGTTTTGTCGACATAACATATCTTATTCCATATATAATTTTACGATATCATATCCATTTGATATAATATTCAATAATATAGTAAGTATATCATTGAAAATGAAATGATATTTAGGATATGCATTTCCTATTTACTGAAATATGATATTTTAGGATATATGTATTTTATCTATGTAGCCTTAATTGATATATTAAATTTTCTAACAATAGGTAATAAATTAAAGAAAAGTTATAATAATTTCAAATCTTGAAAGCTTGGACAATGCTTTCATTTACATCAATTTTTATTTTTTTATTTTTTAAAAGTTAAAGTCAGAGTTTATTCAAACTTAAAAAAAATAAAATTAAAAATAAAAAAGTCAATTTTTTTATTATTATTTATTTACAAATTAAATAAAATTACATATATTTATATAATGTGATATGATATTTTACTGTTTATTTATTTATTCTCAAATTTGGTCTAAGGGAGACTTGGTCATGAGACAACAAGTTTGAACTTCAATCATACCATGAGAGACCTTATGTTTATAAATGGGAATTAGTGGGTGAATTTGTTCTTATTAGACTTCATTGCTTCATGAGATTTTCATGAAAAATGGCATGCCCTAATGCAATTTGACTTCCCTTTGACTAGTATAAAACCCCAAGCCTATCCCATCACTTTGCCCTAACCAAACCTTCCACAATTATGATAATTCAATTCTCAAATTTTATTTATTTATGGATATGAACAACCCATCTAATAAGGGTACCAATCATGAATTCCACCAAGTCCATTTCCCATAAAATTATTCCATTTCATTTTTGTTTTTTTATCGAACTTCTAGATTCATTAAGATTATGTTTAGGTTCCGAAAAATATTAAGGAAAAAAAAAATTATAAAGGAAATTGATTTTTTCATGTTTGATTGTACTAAGGAAAATATAAAAAAAATCAAATATAATTAAAACTAATTAAAAACTTATATATTTTTAAGTTATTTAATCTTTATATTGATGAGTTAAAATAATAAAATGAGTTTGAAGTAAAAAAAAAATAAAATTTATCAACTTTTAATCTATTTTTTATTTATTTTCCTTTACTTTTTATTTTCTTCTACTTTTCTTTTGTATTTTTTTTTTCTTGTATTTTCTTTCAAATTTTATGAGAACCAAACATAACCTTAAACTTTTTAAAAGAAATTATTTATCATATTTTAATTTAAAAAAAATATTTCGGTATCTTGAAATAATTATTAGAAATATTCTCTATTTTTGGAATCACAAAACTGTTTTTTTTTTTTTAATTTGAAAAACATTTATCAAAAATTTTCAACGAAAATATATTTTTAAAAATTTATTCAATTTATTTTTAATTTGAATTATAAAAATTTTACTTTTCAAAATAATTGATTCTTAAGGATTTTTTTCTAAAATATTGTCTTGGAAATTTCAATTCCCAACGGGAAATGAAAAATATTTTCAAAATTTTCGTGAGAATTTGAGAAGGTTGGTAAGATTTTAAGAATTCATGATGAATTTGCTAACGTTGGGAAATCGAATCCCAGAGAAAACAAATTACTTGCGAATCAAATTTGCCTTAAATACAATTATGACCGTTAACAACCCCCATATTCATTATTTACTGATAAATGGCGAGAAATTCACGACAAGTTGGCGATTCAGGTTGACCGACCCGGCCGTCGGTAGAGAATTCACTGCCACGCAATGAAGTCAAAGTCAAACTCCAACGTAGACACGTCACAACAGTGAACACGTGCTTTTACTTAAAAGCCTCTGGCCCCAGATTGAATATCTGAATTGCCTGGATCACGCCATTGTCGATGTGGCATTATGTCATTGGTGACGGCTTGGAAAGACAAGCCCTTTATTTTTTAATCATATTTTTTCGGTAATAATAATGTTTCACGTAGCATAGATTTAAGAGACAAAAATTAAATTTAAAAAAATCTCTTTGGTCAGCTCATTTTCCCTGTAAGCATATTTCCATTTTTGCCCATTTCATTTTTTCTTTATTATGCATTAAGGTTTATTAATATCAACCTTTTTTTTCTCACAAAATAATTTTTTTATAAGAGCTTATTTCACAACTATTTTAAAAGCATTTTTAAAATTTTTAAAAACATTTAAAAATAATTTTTAATTTACTTCTAAAATAAATGACCTTTTCAAAAAAAATTTAAAATATGTTTAAATTTTTTAAAATTGAGTTAATTTCATTTATTTTTTCTAAGGTTTAGACTAAATGTAAATAAGATTTATAAAATATAAAAATTAATTAATTAAAAAACCCAAAATACAAAAATTTGAAATAAAAAATTACCACTATTATTACATGAAATATATATATATATATATATATATATATATATATATATATATATATATATATATATATATATATATATTTTAAATCCAAATTAAATTCCAAAGTATTGAATATGTTGGACAACTAAATAATTTTTTTTCCATAAATTATCTATTTTAAATGATTTATACAATTTTCGTCGTTAGCGCCGTCACACCGTTACCCTCAACGGGCCGAACACTCCGCGGGGTAAAACCGTAAATTGGGTATTAGAGTCCAAAAGAAGACGAGAACAATTTCTGTGATTTTCACGAGAGAGAGAGAGAGAGAGAGAGAGGGCCTTCCCCTTCTTCGGACCTTCCCTGACATGTACCCGATTTCTAGGCATTTCTTTGCACTTTTTGTTCTTCTCTTCTTAATTATCAAAGGGCAAAAAGTTTTCTTATTTTTAATTCATTGTTATTATTATTTAAAAATAAATAAAAATTTTCAAGTGTTCTTTTGGTGTACGAAGTGGGCACTTCGGTGCAGAGGCGTTTGGTGAACCTGAAAATTTCCGATGTGGGTGAGTCCATTTCTTGGCTTTGACCAGAATTTGTTGCAAACCCAGGTGAGAGAGATGCTCTTGGTTCCTCCTCTTTTGTTGTAATTTTGATTTGTTGAATCATTTGGGCGTTTTGTGCGATAATCTGTTTTGATTTCAGTGAAATCTGTTTTACTAGATGTTTAATGGGTTTGGATCTTCTTTGTGTGCTGAATAGTGGGTGTCTGTTGTTTTGTTGTAAGATCGATGTTGGGTGCTTCTGTTTTTGGATTTTGTGGATTTAATGGTTGGTTGATTTTGAAATATGGATTCTTTTTTGTTTGGATAAGGAAGTGTTTTTACTCGTTGATTGAAAATTTTGTAAAATACTTAGGGTTTGAATATGGTATTTTTGTGTGGCAGGATCTCGTGGACTGAAGCTAGCAAATCATGGGGAGTAGCAGTGAGGAAGAAGGAGATCGATTTTTTGATACGCGGGAGGAGTTTTCTGATTCGGCATCAGATGGCTCCGTGGATTTTAGGTCTAGTAATGGCGTTGTCGATGGCGATTCAGATAGTTTTGGGTATGGTTTGTGGATTAAGAACCCACAGAGTGTTAATGAGCGTCGTGATAAGTTCCTCAAATGGATGAATTTAGACATGGATCAAAATCGGATTACAAGCGAAGAGTCAGAGTCAGAGTCAGGAGATGTATGTTGTGACAAGATCAAAATTGAGACTGATAGAGCTACAGAAAACAGTGGGGCTGTGCTGCGGAATTCTGTTTCGGAAGACAGGGTTTCATCAATTCAATGCTCAATGAGTTTCCGGTCTAATGGTGAGGAATTGTTGGAAGGTGGTATTAGGAAGGATAATTTACCGTGTAAAATCAAGAATTTGGATGATGGAACTGAATTTGTGGTGGATAAATTGGGTGGCAATGGAATGCATGGGAAACCAAGGGAAGTAGGTTCCAACCGAGTGGTTTCTATGGAAGAATTTCAAAGAACAATTGGGTTGTCTCCTTTGGTTCAGCAACACTTGCAGAGAGAAGTGGAGGAGGTTAGCAATTCAGTGGATATGAAAAAGAAAGTGAAGAGAGGTTGGTTAAGGAGATTAGGTGCTGTGGCATGTGTTCGGGATAGGCAAGGGGAAGCTGGTTCCACTCATGCAACAGTGGGGGCAAAAACTCGGAGAGTTCGTGTTCATCCGTATAGGAAGCGGTCTAAGGAATTATCTTCTCTTTATAAAGGTCGAGAATTTGCTGCACACAGAGGCCCAATTTTGACAATGAAATTCAGCCTTGATGGGCATTACCTGGCTAGTGGTGGGGAAGATGGCATTGTGCGGGTGTGGAAGATAATTGAGGATGGGAGTTCGAAGGAAGTTGACATTCAAGACATTGATCCTTCATCTGTGTACTTCACTAGGAATGATTCAGAATTAACTCCTCTTGATGTGGATAAGGAGAAAAGGGGTAAGAAGAAGAGACTGAAGAGGTCATCAGATTCTACTTGCGTCATTATCCCACCAAAGGTCTTTCGAATATTGGAGGAACCACTGCATGAGTTCCAGGGACACAGTGGTGATATCTTGGATCTCTCATGGTCTAAGAAAGGGGTCAGTATTATAAGGAAGCTCCCATGTTCTCTGGGATTTTCACCTTTGTTAGATAGAACTTCAATTGTTTTCCTGGATTTTGAATGAATAAAGCTTCATTTTTATCATTTCATGGTCTTCAGGGTAATTAATGTTTGCGTTATCTTTTACTTGCTGTAGTATCTGCTGTCATCCTCTACTGATAAAACCGTTCGCCTGTGGCAAGTGGGTCAGGAGCAATGCCTCAGAGTTTTCTACCATAATGATTATGGTGAGCTGTTGGCTGCTTCTTTATGTTTCTTTATAACAAGCATAAGATCAATAATTTGTTTGATGTTGGTTTGTCCATTTGGTGTTATGTTTGATGTTATCTCAATCCTTTTTCTCATTTGATTTATAATTGTCTCACATCAGTTCTTTTGTCTTTTGGTTACTGCTATTATTGAGGCAGTGACTTGTGTAGATTTCAATCCTGTGGATGATAATTACTTCATCAGTGGTTCAATAGATGGAAAAGTTCGCATCTGGGAAGTTCATCGCCATAAAGTTGTTGATTGGACTGATATTAGAGATATAGTCACTGCTGTTTGTTATCGCCCTGATGGGAAGGTTCAGTGATTTTTTCATGCTCTTAGCTTCTTTGTATGAACAATTGTCTTGAAAATTTTTTATGGACTTCTTAAAGAATCTCGTATTTGATTCTTGCAGGGAGGAATTGTAGGCTCCATGGTTGGCAACTGCTGTTTTTATGATATCATAGGTATGCATTTATGTATGTATATGAGGTAGAACCAACTTTTTTCTTTGAGGTATCTTCCAGCTGTTATTTAGAAGTCAAATTAGTGGACATTGTGGACTTCAGGAATGCTGATACTTTATGCTTCTTGGTTAATACTGGTGCTGTATATAATACTTTTGGAAAATAGATTATATTTCATGCTTATTGCTTTTATTCATGGTGGGTAGCGTGGTGATAGCTTGCTAAGTTTCTATGTGTAGTAAACATACAAATCCTTTTTATGCTTATTTTCCTATTTCCTTTGCGTGTTGGAGTTGGGATAAGCTAGTAACATTTCATTTTGTAATTGCTTTTACTCTGAAAGTTGAAATGCTGTTTATTGTTACTGAAAGGATTTGAAATTTTGCATGAGGAAAAAAATAAGACATAATTAGATAAAAGGAAGTTTGATTGCATGTCCCATACCCATGGATCAAATTTGAGAAAATGGTGCTAATTTCTGTTCATTTTCATAGTTTGTTTAACTTTTGTTGTCAAACTAGCTAAATGGTCCCAATGATCAGCTCTGAGTCGGGCCTATGATGATTGTATCATTGACATTTATTTTGAATAGTTCCATCAAAAAGGTTTTGGTGAGGAAATTTAGAAACATCCAACAGGCCAAGGAGAAACCAACAAAAATATGTACATCATTGTTGGTGATGATCCAACGTTTGTGCACCACTTTATCTGAACTTGGAAGGAACCACTTTATCTGAACTTGGAAGGATGGACCATTTGACATTCGATCAACTTAATTGTGCTTTAAACTCTCCTGCCTGGTCTGTTTCTTGTGGTTGAGATTAATAGAGTTGGTAGGATTATTTCTGTACTTCATTGCAGAATGCCAAATGCTACTTATTTGATGTGATTTATCAATCCTGCCTATTATGTTCATGCAAAAGTTGTGACTCATAAATTCCATGCAAGTGTCCAGTTTATGTGGCTAGTAGCTTTGGTCTTTCATTTCCCTTATTCTATGAACCCCACAGGGGAAGATTTTACCTTTATTTATTTATTTTTTTTCGGTTGATTAATTTTTTTGTGCTGGAACAATATGGAGAAAATTGCTCGGTTGAAGGTTGAACTAACCATTGATGTTTTGTATGGATCAGATAACCACTTGCAAGTGGATGCCCAAATATACTTACAGGGCAAAAAGAAGTTACCGGGCAAAAGGATAACTGGATTTCAGGTGGCAATCTCTTATCCACTCCTTTTATCAGACAACTCGTTTCATCTCAATTAGTTGATTTCCTGGCAAGAACTTACCCATCTTGTATTGACTCTATAGTTTTCCCCGAGCGACCCAACCAAAGTAATGGTCGCTTCTGCTGATTCATTAGTCAGAATACTTTGTGGTGCTGATGTTATCTGCAAATTCAGGGGTGGGTGTTTATTCTTTTATCTTGATTCTTCTTTCTCCCCACTTAAAAAGATGGTCTCATTGTTAGGGTCTACACTCTTGAACCCTATCCAACAATTCTATGTAGTACTCAGTGATTGATCTCTTTTTTTTTTTTTTTTCAATTGTCAGGTGTTCGTAATGTAGGAAGTCACACATCCACATCCTTCACTGCAGACGGGAAACATATTGTTTCAGCAAGTGAGGATTCTAATGTCCACCTCTGGGACTACAATAACCAGGACAGGGCTTCTTCCCGAGCAAAGGATATTTGGTCTTGTGAGAGTTTCTTGTCCCACAATGCAACGATCGCTATACCCTGGTGTGGCATGAAAACCACCACAGAAACATGTCCGTCCCCAACATTGACCACAAGTCTTCCTGGATTTGAAAATGGGCAGGAAATGGCATCTTCCCCTGATTGTTTCTCTGCTGCCCGTGAGTTTTTGTTAGAGTCTTTGCCAAGGGGTTCTGCAACTTGGCCAGAGGAGAAACTTCCAGACTCAAGTCCATTTTCACCTTCAATGCGTAGATCAGAGTACAAGTTTTTGAAGAGCGCTTGTCAAAACACAGCCAGCTCCCCTCACACATGGGGTCTTGTGATCGTCACTGCAGGCTGGGATGGATGGATCAGAACATACCACAATTATGGGTTACCTCACCGTCTTTGAATTCTTGCAGTTCAGTAAAATCAACAAGGCTGGTTTTTGATTATTTGGCATCTCAACGACAACTACCATGGTTGAATCTCACTGAGAGGCCCTGTTTATTATACAAGCAAATGTGTAGTTACTTGTAGATTAGACTCATACCAGAAAAGAAGAAAAAGGGTTAATCTCAATCCTGAACCCTTCATAGATAAGCAAGTGTATCCAAATAGGTGATCTGATGTTACCGCAAATCGCCCAGCTCTTAACTAGTAGCTGGGGTTTGCTTCTGTATTGGATTCCAATATTCATGTCATTTATATGATTCTTTGATTTGTTATTCAGCAGATTTTATGCACTTTCTGACCAAAAAAATACAGAGGCTCTTATGTTGCTGCTCCCATTTTAAGTCTTTTATCAGTACTGAAATTTTGATATAGTTGTAGGAGTCAAATTCTCCAATAAGGTGGATAAAGAGTAGATGTGGATGAAGTCCCTTCTGTTTTCTTCTTCTATTCATTGTCAGTATGAACTTACCTGTTCAATAGACATGTGTATAGAAAGTTGACAAATTGACATGAACAATGTCTTTCTAAATGATGATCTTCAAGAAAAGAATTGGTATTCATGGCTCAACCCCAGGGATTTTTAGATTCTACTAAACCAACACTTGTTCGTTGACTGCATAAAGCATTGTATGAAGTCGTCTTTTGAATAGATTTGAAAATAATTTTCTTTTAGCGTATTTTATAGAATATTTTCTAAAAATAATTTTTGTTTTTGTTTTTAAATATCACCTCCCGTTACTCTAACATGTCCATGAACAAGAACAAGGACCATAAATTAGAGAAATTAGCTGGCCTACTGGACTGGACAGGTCATCTATGTAAAAGGAGGCCCGCATCAGTTTTGATGGCCCATGTGAGTTGTATCTTGGGCCCATGGGTCCCAAATCATTACTGATGGCAAGGACGGTTTTGTGGGCCCCACTGGCCTACCTCTGGATCCATTAATGATTCATCTTGATTCTTGATGCAACCTGATTGCCAAGTTAACGATGGTGATTTACTGTGGTCTCTAAGAATGATCTACCTCAGATGTAGTTCAACAAAAATCCATTAAATACAGGTACAACACCACACAAGGACATGTGCAGACCACGTGTTTAAATGTAATGATACCCTACCAGTTCCACTCTCATCGGTTTCCGTTTCATCGTGGGCCCCTGTTCCTCTTTATTTATTTATTTAATTTTATACATCATAATATTAATATTATAAAATTTTATTAAATATAAAAAAATTATGCATAAATTAAATTAAGAGCTTTTATAAATCGAGAAGTGTTGATCTATACATAAAATACATATTTTGGTTTCTTTAGCATAATAATTTTGCAAATTAAGAAAAATATATAAAAATTTTAACTAAATATTTTTATAAATTAAATAAATTTATACATTAGATAATATCAAATTAGTGAGGCTCTTAAATATGAAAAAAAAAATTAAGGGACAATATTTTATATTCATTTTATTTATATAAATATTAATAATCATTTATAAATTGCCATTGCTATAAGTAAAATTAAGAACATCATTCTCATAATAATGATTTTTTATCAATAAAATATTAATATTTTAATCCAAATTTTATTTTAAGTGTATAAGTATAATGTTTTTGTATGACTAATTTTAAATCTCTCTCTTGCAAGTTAAAATGAATATATATATATATATATATATATATATATATATATATATATATATATATATATAAAAGTAATACTTAAATAAGGATTTTTTTATTTTTTAAAAATAAAAATTTATATACATATATAAATTTTAGTCCGATTGTGTCTTTAGCCTTTATAAACATTAAATATGGTTAGTAGTTCTAATTTAATTTTTTATTTTTTAAAATAAAAAATATTATTGTAGACTCCTATTTTTTGGACTGGATGGTGGAGATCTTCTCTATAGAGGGGAGTAAGAGACCAACAGCTGGAAGAATATTCTGCAAGGGTAGTTTATTTTTATTTGTTTATTTTATTTTTTTTATTTTAGGGTTAGTTAGGGAGAGATGAATGAAGACCGATGGTAGGGCGACATGTGGAATAACTTTTTGAGAGGTTGTTTCTTTAGAGTGGGATTCTGTAGGGCGTTGGAGGGGAAAGTGGCTTAGGAAAAAAAGAAAAAGTTCATAAGAAGGAAAGAAAAAGGTTAGGATGAGAGAGAATTCAGATTTTTTTGGGGGAGATGGTGAGAAAAAAAAAAAAGAGAGTTGAGCCTATTTGTAACGCCCAAGCATTTTCTTTTAAGGGTAATTTAGGAAATTGTTATAAATAATTAAATTAGTTAATTAATTAATTTAATAAAAAGGAGGAGGGGTAAAAGTATAATTTTATGAATAAATACCCTAGGTATAAATTAGAAATTTTATTCTTTCCATTTTTTTTTTAATAGAGTTCCTGTTTGCAGAATTTAAGAGAACGTAAGATTGAAATCAGATTTCAGAGTTGAAGAACAGATCTCTATAGGTAAGATTCTAACTCCTAGTTTAATATTTTAGATTCATTGGTTAATTTCAAATACATTAGATATCTTTTGGAAAACCTAAATTTAGATTAGGGTTAGTTTATTTTATTTTTAATTCGTTTTAATATCAAAATAATAAAAAAATTTAAGATTTCGATTTTATTGTTGGAATTTGGGAGATCTTAAGTTTTATTAGATGAGAAAAAAAAAATTCTTGGAAGGTTTCGATTTTATTGTGGTTGAAGAGATTAGAAAATGTTAAAAAAAAAAAAGAAGGAGGCTTATATATATATATATATATATATATATATATATATATATATATATATAATGATTCATTATTATGATGATGGCAATGAAAATACAAAAACTTGCTTTGTTTTATTGGGTTGGTGTACCGAGACAAGTGAGTAATATTTTGGGTAGCTTTTGAATTGGTTAATTAAAAATAATAATAATAATAATATTTAGTTTTAGATTAATAAATAAGATAATAGTAATAGTGGTTTTTTTTTTTTTTTTTTGTAATAAATAGAATGAGAGATTTAGCAATATATATATATATATTGTTAGGAATTTGAGGCTAATCCAACCTATGGTAATCACCTTAAAGGGAGGGTGAATAGGGTGATGGTCTTTTTTTTTTACAAATTTAAACTATGCAAAAATAAGAGACAATTATATGCAAATATATAATAAATAAACTAAACACAATTGCATATAATTTAAAAGAGTTAGGGAAGAGAGAGTGTAAACACGAGAGTTTATAGTGGTTCGGCACTTTCTTGCCTACGTCCACTCTCCTCAACCTCCTAACCGAGTGAGGGTTCCACTATTTTGAAGCTTCAACCAAGCTTCCAATTTCTTTACAATTGGATTATGGTTCCAATTCACTCTCTTGGACTTTTGGCTCCAAGTACCCTTTACACTTTTTCAAGAGATATCCCTCTCTTGAACAACCTCTCAAGTGATACCTGATCGCTCAGATTTTTGTCGGTTGTTGGATCAAAACAAAATTTATAACCTAATTCACTCTTCTATAGCAATTTGTACCCGATCAAAAAGTGGTTTTAGTACAAACTACTGTAGCATAGTGGTTTTTAGGTATCGTCCACAAGGATGGGTTATTCTTGGTAATTAAGGCTTGAATGAGATGATAAGAAATGATTGTGATCAAATGAAATTGGTTTGAAAATGCATGATAAAATCTCAAGGTAACAATGTATTCAAATTGAAAGGAAAATGAAGTGTAAAAGAGAAGAAAATTAATAAGAGGTGAGATTCTCGGAGTTAGGATTTTCTAGAGAGCAATTTCTATGGTGAATAGGTGTTGAGATCTAATTTTCATCAAGTTAGATTGAAAACCTAAATTTTCATCAAAACTGATTTTTGATTTAGCTTTAGATCTAGATCTAATTTCTCTTCAAATTAGGTAATCTAATCCAAGAGATCAATTTGAATCATATATTCAATTCATCTTAAATTATCTTCCAATGATTCACACAATGCAACTATTCAATCTCATCAAATCTAGCATTAAGAATTTGATGAATCTACCTAGCTTGCATTGTAGTAATCATCCAAGAAAATTTGAAGAGAAAAATCCTCAAATTTCAATTAATCAATTAATTGGATCAAATTACCTTTGCAATTCAAGTGCAATTCTCTAATTCACCATAGATCTTGCCTCTAGATCCTCCATAGATCTTGCCTCTAGATCCTCCATTCTCCAAGAAAAACGAGATTTAGCCACTCATGCTTGGAGATTTGATCTCACAAGACATGTTTGGCTACCGAGAAAGTAAGAGAAATTGAAGGAACGTGAAGAATTATATAGAGAGAAGAAGTATGAAAAGTTTTACAATTAGAAAATGTATAAAAAGGTCCCTAAATGAGTAAAATCCCGTTTCTATTTATAGGCCAAGGTTAAAAGGACACTTGGCAACATTTTAGAGGTCTTCCGGATGCTTCTTCATCAAGGAATCTGGAGAAAATGCATTTTCGCAGGAGCCCCTAGCAATCTCGCATGATGGTGCAAAGTGGAGAGTCCATCAGCTTCATTTTCGTTCTTCTGGAGCGTTTCGCATGATTGTGCGAAAATTTCGCATGGTCATGCGAAATTGCTTTTCACAATTCCCTTATGTGTTGCAGCCAATACCCATGCTGTTTCATTTCGCATGACTATGCGAAAATTTCGCATGGTCATGCGAAATCGAGAAATATGCTTTTTCCGAATCTTCTTTGCAATTTCTCTCATTTCTTCATGTTTAATCCATCTCCACCACCTTCAATTAAGCTCCAAATCCCAATCCAAACTGATTGCATTGCTTCTTTCATTATGCATTTGGATCATCATCAACTTTATTTGTTTTCTTCAATTTGATTAATCTCTTTTGTCACCAATTTATCAAATTTATAGCTTGAAATGACTCCAAAACTTCATAAAACTTGTTAGTAACTCTTGCAAGGGCAACAACATGCTAATTGAGTGTTTTAGGCATAATTACTACTCAAAAGACATGAAACTCATGAGAATTATTGTCTAAAATATGCTCTTTTTAAGTAGTAATCAATACCCCTCACTTGAGAAAATTCCTCACAAAGATATACAAATAATGATCTCTCAAAATCCTAGTAATAGAACTTTAGGTTCAAAGATACAAGAAAAACTAGGATTGAATGGTGCACTAAAGATATGCAAGTTATGAAACAATGGTGCACTCAAAAAAACTCTTTCAAGGCTCAAATATAATCAAGAATGATTTGGGAAGGTTAAGCTTATGAAACAATGAAGTTTGGAGCCCTTTTATAGAAGAAAAAAGTCATACTAGCCGTTGGGGGTTCGACCGGTCGAGCTAGGGGTCGACTGGTTGACTAGCCATTAGGAAAAGTGGCCGTTGGTCCTCAACCGGACCTCAACTGGTTGAGGTTCAACCTTGACTGGGAAGAGAAGGCCATTGGGAGAGAGAGAAAGTTTTTGGCCTCCCTCAACCGGTCCTCGATCGGACGAGCACAACCGATCGACCGGTTTAACCAGTTGAGCCATTTTTTTTTGTTCAACACTCAACCTTTTTCAACTTAAAACCTTTTAACACAAGTTTGAAAATCATTTAACACAAGGTTTTAGTTGAAAACATGAAATCATCCAATTCTTAAGATATTTAAAACAATATTACTCTTGGATGATTTTGGTGCATAAATAAATAATGAAATGCATGAAAGTCCTAGTGCACCAACAACCTTACAAAGAGATCATAAGAAGCTTTGGTCTTGAAAAACTCTTCTCTTTGAGGAGGTCTTCTTCTTCATGATTTCTCCTTGGCTTGATTTGTCTTTGGATTGCCACTTTGGAAGTTGTCTTGCCTAATCACACTTGAAATATGATCATTAGTTCTAAACCTTGTTTTGTTATCATCAAAATCAAGATTAACCAAACCTTGGTTTCACACACACACACACACACACACACATATATATATATATATATATATATAGAATTTTATAATGAAATAAAATTGTAATTTAATTAAATTAGTAATGTGTTATTAGAAACAAATTGCGAATTTATTAATTTTATTTAAATAAGGAATAGATTGGTTAAATGATAGATAAATAGTAATAATTATTTCTCTTATGTTATATTAGGAGAAAAGTAGATTTTTCCAGAGTTATTTTTCTCCCAAGCTTTCAAGACTTCTTTTAAGGTAAGGAAAGTTAATGCAATATTTATAAAATTAAATTATTTTATATGTTATTTTGAATTGTGGAAAAGAAAATGATATTTTGTTACCATGCATGGATCAAACTGTTTTGCACTAAATATTATGTTGGAATATTTTGTTTTATTTATGACACAAAATATGAAGATATTATGTTGTGTAAATTTGAATACTTGAACAAAAACATCACTCTGGTTTATTTGGCCCTTGTCAACGGGATATAATAGTTGACTATTCGGCCCTATCAATGAGATATAATAGTTGACCTTTACATTTCATGGTGGGAATGTAATTGATTTGGACCCCAGCCTCTAGGGGTTTGGTTAGAGGTTACTAGTACTAGTAGTGTTTGGTTCCGTCCACCAGGAACAATTTGAGGTTAGCCACCCATTTGAAAAGTCCCACCTAATTGGGCATTTGATATTTGAAAACCAGAGTAATGAAAATTGAATGGATTTGATTGAATCTTATGTGAAAGCGTTTGAATTTGATATGGTTGGTTGAATTTTGAATATATTGGTATTTTTTAAACTCTGATATTTGATGAAAAAAAAAATGATATCTCCTATTTGAAATGCAAATATTTGATCCATGAACTGCATTAATATTCCTTTATTGGGTTGTGAGCTCATTTCCAATTGTTGAAAATTTTTCAGGTACCCTTAGTTCGGGCGAGGAGTGATGGCTAGGTCGGGAAATGGTCATCATTAGGATTTTTCTTACGATGTTATTTTTGAACATTGTTAGCTTATAAGTTTATATTCATTTTGATTATTTAGTTTTTGGAAGCTATTTAGATATTGAGCTTTTAAATATTTTTTTTATGATAGTTTGAAGTTGAGATTTGGAGATTATAAAAATTTGTTAGTACTTGATTTGTTGAGTTGCAATCTATTTGGATAATGGATTTTTGGTTGATGGATGCTTAGTTCTAAAGTTAAGTTTGAAGATTTTAGAATTTTGTTCCGCTACTCTGAACAGGTATTTGGTAATTGGTTACATCCAGTTACAATATGATTGTTTGGGTCAGATTATACTTTAAGCCTTCGGGTTTGAGGTGTAAAATGATCGTCACGCCCTTAGAGTGAGTCTTAGGGCGTGACACTACTGATTTTTTAGGGGTTTTAAAAAAAATAAGGTAAAGGAGTGAGTATTAGACATGGAGGATTTTTGATGGGTTTTGGAGAGGAGTATTTAGGAAGAGGTTAGCAGATAAGAGAACAGAGAAAAATGGGAACTAGAGAAGATGAGGGATTCTAGGCTGAATGTTTGTGGGAAATGAGGCGAGTTGTGAGTAGCAAGGAGAAGGAAAATTTATCGATCTTTGGAGGATAAGATGAACAGCTTCAAGTATGGTTTTTTTTTTTTGCAGATTTCTTATTCATTCTTTCTCGTTTTCACTGTTCTTCATCATTTCATCTTGCTACTTGAGCATTGTTTATTATGGATTAGGTTTTGTTGAATCTAAGTTCGCTTCATGCTTGCTCTATTTTGTTCCATTTTTGGTTTTTTTTTTATATTTCTCCTATAAATGACTGATATATGGGTTGTTTTCTTTGAGCTTGATATTTGATTAATCATACAAATGCTCATTGTTCGTTCCACCTGCTTAGATCCATTGAGTACAACAAGAAATGAGGTATAGTTTAATGGATTGTTTGTTTAGAGCATGCTCTATTTCTTAAGACCTCTCTTTGATTTTGAAAAACTCCTACCATTATTTTGAAAACTATTTGGAAATTCAAATAGCTTTTGGAAACTTGTTAGATATTCCTTGTACTCCAAGACCTCTCTCATGGGTTGTGACTGTTCCTGGAATCATCTCTGATTTTGGTAGATATGGCAGTAATACTAGAGAGAATGATTACAAATTAATTATTTTGCTAAGAGACTTGAGATTAATGAATGATTATGGTGTGAGCAAGTTCAACTGGTTGTGAAAAGTTTTGTGGACTTATGTCTCCACTGTTGCTACTTCAGTGAGTATGAAAAGAATGCCATTAGGTTTAGCTTCTAATAGATCATATTCAGTAGACTTTGCTTCAAGGGGCTCGACATTTGGAATCCATAGAAATGTTCAATTACCTTTTGGAGATAAAGCTTTGTTAAAAAATTGGTGTTAAGTCTTCAAAAGATGGTTCCAATCATGTTGTTGGGTTTTTTCCATTCTTCAATATCCTGTTAGTTTGGAAAGTTCAGATGTTGATTTGGCATCAATATTAAAGTCCCAAGTAGATTACATAGCTAGAGTAGTGATGGTCGTAGTGACAGTCCAACCTTTGAAAATGGAAATATTGCAATTTTAATCCTAGCTTCATGAGGAATGGAAAACTAAAGCAAAAATGTTCTATGGTTTGAGAATTCAAAAATGGATATGAGACTGAAAAAAGAGCATAAAGAAATAGATTGGGAAAGGCTCCTCGAGGAAGAGAGAATGAGAATAGTTTCAAAGAGGAAGGAAGTTGAAGATGAGAAGAGTAGAGTTGTCAAGTCATGGAAAACTGAGTAGCTAAGAAAAGTGATCTGATTATAAACCCCACACGCATGTAATCTTCGTTCATGGGCACGTGGCCAATTATTTCCCAATCTTCCAGCTTGCTGCTAAGTTTTCTTTGTATTCAAGTCACCACCCACTTCCCATTTACTCTACTACTTATCTCTCATATGACACTCACCCATTCAACTCATCTCTTATACCATGTTCATCATCATCTCCTCAACAAGTCCACCAAATTCATCACATACCCACCGCCATCAATTTGTTCCCCATCTCCATATTCACAATCATCCCTCATAACTAACCCACCTAGCTATCAACATCTTGCTACCTTTCTTTCCACATGTACGTAAATGCCCATGCATGATCAACCCAACTTCATTTTTTCTACCCAATACGGACCCTCAAACACTACCCAGCTTCAGTCCCAACACTACCAATTTTCACCACCCACTCCCTATTTGCATCACCATAAACCTAACCCATCATCATGTTCACTAATAACCCCACACACCTACACAACCTAGCTCCACCACTCATTTCTCACTAGTTCCTTTCCATTCTTTCCTATGTACATGCCATTGGCATGCATGGCTACCTTGTTGTACATGTGACCACTTCTTGCTTGTTTCTAGCCTTGATACTCTCAATACCCGACAACCTTCACACAACTCATCCAAAATCATTCCTTCATCAAATTTGAATCCCATTCATATAGTGGTGTAGCTTCGACTATCAATGGAATACCTCTGTTTAGTGGTGGCAGTCCACACTTAGAAAAGTTACTACAAGAGATAAGACATGACTCATTTACAAGTAGGTATGGATGGCCAAAGCAAAGAGAGATTGTAATTATGAGTTGGGTTTGGTAATTATGTGAAGTTGTTAGGAATCAATGATGGCAAGGAGAATCCAATATGATAATCAATGGTGAGAATGTGATCAACGGTGAAAAGAATGATAGTGATTTTTGGTGATATGATATGTTGGAAATTGATGTTTTGCTCCAACAAACTCTTTTTCATTCATCCCCACATGCATGTTACCCATGCGTGCATGGCCACCCTCTAGTACATCACTCCAAAGGCCACGTGTCTCATAATTTATTTCTTCATCTTTGCTTTCAATTTTTTTTTTCTTTTCAAAAATCCAGTTTTCAAATAATTTTATCTCTTTAGTTTTTTATTTTTTATTTATTTTTTTATTTTTATAATTCATTCTTAGATATCTTTAGGACTTCAAAATCCATTTTTAATAAACATTTGCTTCCATTTTCTCTTTGGCATGCACTTTCATAAATTTGCTTCGATCTTCAAATAATTTTCGATTTTCTCAATTTTTAATAAGCATGCATGAATCTCCATAATTTCAAAATAATGGAATTTATGGGATTAATTCATGCAAAATCAATCGGGCATTGGTGGGGCCCAACATCTGTGATTGATTGCTTGATTGACTTGCTTTACTCTATAAATATGCATGCAATTATTTTGTATATTGTGCACTAACCTTGTCTCTCATGATAGCACTCGACTTGCGATTAAGGTATGCCTTCTACTCGATCATATTCATTTATTTATTCGTTCTTATGCATGATTTGATTTATTATTTAATCATTTCATTGGTATCTATTGATTTTTTTTATCAATTGTCACACTTATTTAACCCTATTTAGTAGAAACCCGTTTTTTACGGACTTAGAGGGGTGCTACAGTTTTTTTTTCGTACCTTTCCAATAGGTAACTTGACCCCCGGATCCAGACTCGGTTTTTCATAGACTATCTTTTCCAAATAAGGAGTCATATTTAGGGTTTTCTTTATTATTTTGTTTTCCCTTTAAAAATAAAACAAAAATAAGTGGCGACTCCAAGTCTTTTCTAAAAAATATTTTTTTTTTCACAAATAAAAAGCGAGTTCGCTATTAAATGAGGACGCATGTGAAAAATGCGGGATCCACAAAATGGCGAGTCCGTTGGGAATCATAAAGGGTAAAGTTTGAACTAAAGTGAGACAAATATGACTTTTGATTAGTCGATTGATGGATATATTCTCTTATGCTTTTCCATGCTTGAGTGATCATAACACATTGAGAGTTTTGATGTGGTGATTTTTTATGCTTGATTGCTATATCCATTTGGGACATTGACATGCTGATGATATTGATTAATTCTCTTGCTTGTCTTAGCATATTGACTTTGCTTTTACCATGATTATTCTACTCACTTTGACATGTATGTTCACATTGCTGTATATCTTGTTTGTCTTAGTGTTGATTCTTTTGCTTGTATATTATCTTGATCATCTTTGAGCATGCTATCCTTGTTTCTATTCATCTTGATTGTCATATTTTCGTTTAGCTTGTGCATGGACATGGATGATATACTTGCGCTCTGCTTTACTGCCTATTGCATGACCATTCTTTTTTTGTGTGATTGCATATTGTTTGTTCGTATGGGTTGCACATCTATCATCTTACCTCCAATCCTCTAGTTTTGGTCATTTCTTTTTTTTCGGTTCTTAAATTTGCAAGTATGAGGTCTTGTGTGTGCTTGTTTCTTTTACCAAGCTAGTGGTTAGGAGTAAGGTCTAGCAATGAGCTATATCAATGTTTGAGAGCGTTCTAGATGAGGTGGACTACTGGTGCTAATTAGAGTCCAATCTTTGAAGACCTGTATAGCCCAGAGTTAGATTTCATGGATATTTGTGTGACTAGTATGTTTCATTTTCTGTTTTAGCTTCATAGGATTTTTTGATGCACTCACATGGCTCACTATGCACTTTAGTCAACTACTGAGTGTGAAGAGTTAGGAAAGCTTTCACTATAGGAAACCCCTTGGGATGTCGAGGTAGTGCATGTGTGGAGGTGATGATCACCTTGCATAGAAGTACCTCGTCTCTTCAAAGGCGTGCAAAGGGTTGCGTACCATCAGAGGATATGATCGCTTCTACTATGGATTTTTTAAAGTCCACCCTTATCTTTTTAGAACCACCTTGACCTTGTAGGTTGAGCCTTAGATCCTTTGACTAGGGCTTATTTCCTACACATAGGTACATCTGAGGGCCTTCAAAGTCTTTTTAGTTACAATTTAAACCCAATACTTCTTCTTTTGGTCTCCAGTTGAGAATGCTCAGAGGTCAGTATGAGTTTGAGTTATAGTTGGACAATCTTTTTACACTTTGATGGCTTGCTCATTTTAGTATAGATTAACATTTCTTTTGTGCTTTCCTCGTGTCATACCTTATCTCGTTCTTTATGTTTTGTAGGATCAACTCTTCATTCTCAATCTAGATTACCATTGTTAGGAATATTAGGCTAATCCAACCTAAGATAATCATCTTAGATGGGGGGTGAATAGGGTGATGGTCTCTTTTGCAAATTTAAACAAGTGAGTGTAAGAGACAATTATATGCAAGTATATAATAAGCAATATATAGACAATTGCATATAAATTAAAGAGTAGGAAAGAGAGAATGCAAACACAAGAGTTTATATTGGTTCGGAGCAACCCGGCCTACATCCACTCTCTTCTAGCTTCAATCCCAAGCTTGCGGTTCCACTAATCCAAGGCTTCCAAACCAAGCCTTCAAGCAATACAATTGGATTATGGTTCCAATTCACCCTCTTGGACTTTTGACTCCAAGCACCCTTTACACTTCTCAAGAGATATCCCACTCTTGAACAACCCCTCAAGTGATACCCCACACTTGAGACTTCCTCTCAAAGGTTTACAAATGAATGATCACAAAAATATTAGTACAAGAACTTTAAATTCAAATGATACAAGAAAAACTAGGATTGAATGGTGCACTAAAGATATGCAAGTTTTGAAATAATGGTGCACTAAAAAATACTCTTCCAAGGCTCAAATATAATCAAGAAGGATTTAGAAAGGTTAAGCTCTTGAAACAATAAGATTGAAGCCTTTTTATAGAAGAGAAAAACTAAATTAGCCATTTGGGGGTTCGTCTGGTTGAGTTAGGGGTCGACCGGTTGACTAGCTGTTAGCATTTAATGCTTGGCAAGTGACCGTTGGGTCTTAACCGGACCTTAATCAGACCTCGACCGGACCTTGACCGGACCTAAATTGGGAAGAGAAGGCCACTAGGAGAAAGAAACTTTTTGGCCTCCTCGACCGGTTGAACCGATTGAGCCATTTTTTGGCTCAACACCCAACCTTTTTCAACTTAAAACCTTTTAACATAAGTTTGAAAATTATTTAACACAAGGTTTTAGTTGAAAACATGAAATCATCCAATTTTAAAGATATTTAAAACAATATTACTCTTTGATGATTTTGGTGCATAAATAAAGAATGAAATGCATGAAAGTCATAGTGCACCAACAACCTTACAAAGAGATCTTATGAATCTTGGGTCTTGAAAAACTCTTTTCTTTGAGGTGGTCTTCTTCTTCATGATTTCTCTTTGGCTTGATTTGTCTTTGTGATAGCTACTTTGGAAATCGTTTTGCCTAATCACACTCGAAATATGATCATTAATTCTAAATCTTGTTTTGTTATCATCAAAATCAAGATTAACCAAACCTTGGTTTCATAACCATCTTAGGTCAGAGTAGAGGGTAGATTAGTTCGCATTTCTAAGATATCATACATGGATTAGCAGTCCGTCATAGTTGACTAGTTCACGGTCGCCATGGCTTTTATCTAGGAAGCCTTGGCTAATCTTAAATAGGAGATAGGCAACTAGCAGAGTGGACAACCCATAGTTTAGGATGAAACGTCTTATGATTCACTGCCTCCTCCGCTACCACCATCTGGTCAAATAGTGCCATAGGCTTCACCTTATCTATTACATGGTCATTCTAAGGTCGCCCCACCTATAGTAGTACAGACCACGATCCCTAAGGATACCCACACATGCATGGATTGTATTGAGCAATGTATTAGGCAGATGAGGGTATCTGACAGTTCAATTGTTTAGAATGATCTTGAGGGTATACTAGTAGCCAGTTTACCGACCAAGTTTAGGATGTCTGACATTGAGAGGTACACGGGCATTGGTTGCCCCCGTATTCATCTTCAACTCTACAATATTGTGATGAGGGCCCATGGGTTAGACGAGTCATAAATGATCACTCTATTCCCATTATCTCTGAGTGGCATGACCCAACGTTGGTTCACATATTTGGAGTCCTCGCAATGCAAGACATGGGATGACTTCGCTTAGGATGACTTCACTTAGGATTTTTTGCGACAATTTTCATTTAATACTATTGTAGATGTGTCGAGGAGAGAGCTTGAGGCTTTGAGATAAAGATCAGGCGAGTTTATTTCTTCATTCATCTCCCGTTGGCGAGGAAAAATAGCAGAGATTGTTGATAGACCATCAAAGAGAGTTCGGATACAAATGATTTTGAGGAGTCCACAACCCAAGATTGCTAGACATGTGGTCGAAGTACCTTTTACAAACTTTGGATATTTGGTTTTAGCCTTATATGATGTAGAGGATGGCATTTCGAGAGGATTATGGTTTAATTTTTTTCTTGTTGATACTAAGGGGAAGAAGCCATCCGGAGAACATATATTAGTTGATGTGGGTGCTATTACTTCTATTAGTCAGAGGTCTTCCAAGCATCATCAACCAATTCCACAGCTTATTTGGACTTACCCTTCTTATCCACTTCACCAGTATAGGCCACGAGCATTTCCTCAGTCGTATGATTAGGCTTACTTGTCTCCCATACTAGCATTGCCTTGTTATGCTACACAAGGTACAGAGAGACCTCTGACTTCATATCCTACCCCAATATATCCATACTATGCAACACAGGTTGTAGCGAGACTTCATATCATAGACCTAGAGCTCTGTAGACTTTTGTTTTTTTTTGCTTTGAGGACAATAGGATAGTTTTTACAGTTGGGTATGCCGTTGAGCCAAGCTCTTCAAAAGCTCATAGATGTTGGGTTATTGACAACTCTTGCTCCTAGACCATTGTCTCAGCCTATCCCGCCACAGTTCAGGATTGATTTGCATTGTGCTTATCATCATGGGCTAGAGCATGAGACTGATCGTTGTACTGCTTTGAAGCATGCCATTCAGGATTTGATAGATCAGGGTATGGTTCACTTGGGTCAACCGAGTGTAACCACTAACCCATTACCAACCCATACTACACACGCAATTCTCTCTCCAGTCGATGACATACACTTCATTGATTTTGCTGAGCCTGATGGTCACATTCACATGCTAAGTTGGGATGAGTCTGAGCCTAAGCCCATTGTAGTGGATGGGATTTATGAGGTAGATGGAGTGACCTTGGGCCCATAGATGCCCATTCCATTTAGATTGGTCTCCAATGTAACATCAATACAATCGACCATTGTTGAGTCATTGACTTTCCCATGTTATAGTGTTCAGACTCCATTTGTTTTGATCCCAGATGTTGATGAGGTTCATACTCCAAATATACAATATGTGATTTGCGGGGGTAAGGTAGTACGACAGTAGCCTCCCATAGCCGCTAGACCTTTAGAGGATGCAACCTCTCATGAGGAAGTTAGGAAAAAAAACAATGAGATTATGAAACAATTGCAGAACACCCAGGCTTGTATATCTATTTGGAGCCTATTGACATCTTCCAACATTCATAGAGATGCTTTGATTCAAGCTATGAATAAGATCATGGTCGAGACTACCACTACTCCCGAGGGGTTAATTCACATGATGACAGTTGGTAGAGTCACTTGCATTGTGTTTTCAGATGATGATTTGCTACCCAAGGGTTCAGACCATACACGTTATCTACACATCTCAGTTGGTTGTTCAAACCACCGAGTCCCATATGTCCTTTTGGACAATGACTCGGCCTTAAACATTTGGCCCTTAGCTACTACTATTGCTCTTGGTCACGTACCTTCAAACTTTAGTCCCTCTACTTAGACTGCCAAAGCGTATGATAGCACTAAGAGGGAGGTTATGGGCACTTCGGAGATTGAGTTATTGATTGATCCAGCTACATTTCCTATTATGTTCTAGGTTTTGAGGATTCTCACATTCTTTAACCTGCTACTATGTTGACCTTGGATTCATTAGAAGGTGAAGTTCATCCATGATGGAAAAGTCATCACGGTATAGTCCATTGGAGATATGTTTGTCTCTTCTGAGCTAATGCTTCAAATCAATCACAGTGAGGATGACTTATTTTTTATCGTGTTCACGTTTGATGAGGTGTAGACTTTTAAGATTGAGGATTTTTGCAGAGACTTCGTGGCTATGTCATTTGATCAGCACAACAGTACAATGGTACTTGACATGATGATGGGTATGGTTTTTTTTGCCTGGCATAGGGTTAGGGCAACATCAGCATGAGCCTAGTGAGTTTATAGTTGTCGTTGATCATGATGCACCATTTGGACTTGGGTTCATTCCTATTGAGTCTAATTATCGATATATGACGCAACTACACAAGGAGAGGGTAAGGGCTCAATTGTCTCACATACCATTTGACTATCATGTTTGCTCATACAACATGAGCTTGGTGGACTACTTTGTGAGGGCATCGGAGCTATAGACGCATTTAGATGGGATTATCGATGGATTTAGTGTCGTTCAAGAGGCTGAGCTTCAATGTTTCGCCCATAAACTACAGTTAAGTGATGGAGCTCCTGGCATTTTCGCATCTGCATTGGTCGTCCCATCATCTCTAGATTGTATAAGCCTGTTGACGTTCTATTTCCCAGATGAGGTCGATGAGTATGGGACATTCATTGAGATTGGGGACATGGTGGATGAAACTGTTCCACATGACGAGTACATTGATGAAATGCTCGCAATGAGTATGAGTCAGATTTATGGAAATGGTTTAGCTTGAGCTTGCTTCGCCATTTGATCTCTTTAGAGTGTCTACTATCGAGGTTGTAGAGGAGATCTAAACTGCTCTTACTCTAGAGCTTTCAAAGGATGCTATAGTTGTTGATAATTTATTTAAGGGTACTATTGGCCCAATTGAAGGAGTGACTGACTTTGTGGACCCACATTTTTCATTTGATGTTTTATTGGGATTTATCTCTTGTTTTGACGATGTTCACGATTCTTCATTTATGGATTTGAGTATTTTCGAGTATTTGTCTGTCTCTTGTGACATCACTTTATCTGCATCTCATTCACCCATATCATAGATATTTGATATAAATAATGGGATTGCACAACATGATTCAGATAATGACTCTTTTTTTGCTTCTGATCTAAGTCCCACTGGTTAGAGAGTTTCACTTGCTATAGGAGACACTGAGATTGTTGATTTCGATATAGCAGACTAGCCTAGAAAGTTGAGGATTGGACTGTATTTATTTACAGATGAGAGGAATAACCTCGTCTAGTTACTTATATCATATTTGGACGTTTTCGCATGGTCTTATGAGGACATGTTGGGCATTCAGAGCCACATTTATGGCATTCAAAGTCATTATCTTTCCACGTTTAGAGCCACCATCTCTTCATGGTTATGGCATTCAGAGCCACCATCTCTTCACGGTTATAGCATTCAGAGCCACCATCTCATCATAGTTGAACATTCAGAGCCACTTTTTCGACATTCAGAGCCACTTTTTCAACGTTCAGAGTCATATTCTTAACATTCAAAGCTATTAGTTTTTAGTTTAGCATTCAAAGCCATTGGTCAGCTTGGCATTCAGAGCCACCATATTTCTTTTGTTCGGGATTCAGAGCCATATTCCTAGCATTCAGAGCTATTAGTTTTTAGTTTGGCATTCAGAGCCATCATTTTTCTCTAGTTAGGCATTCAAAGCCACATTTTCGGTGTTCAGAGCCACATTTCTAGCATTCAAAGCTATTAGTTTTAGTTTGACATTCAGAGTCATCATCTTTCTCTAGTTGGGCATTTAGAGCCACATTCCTAGCATTCAGAGCTATTAGTTTTTAGTTTGGCATTCAGAGCCATTGTTCAGTCTGACATTCAGAGCCATTGGTTAGCTTGGCATTTAGAGTTGTCATTTTCTTTTAGTTTGGTATTTAGAGTCATTGTTCAACTTGACATTCAAAGCCACCATCTTTCCTTAGTTTTGGCATTCAAAGGCATTGTTCATATTTAATCGGGCATTTAGAGTCACAATATTTCCTTCGTTTTGACATTTAGAGTCGTTTCTCCTCAACCTTGTTATTTAGAGTCATAGCTCCTAACATTCATATTCACTAGCATTGCACATCTTGTCTTCATAACTTTGCAGTCATTGCCTTCTTTTTCACTTCGTTACATTGTGCTTATCACTTTTTCATCAAACTATTTTAGAGTTTCTCTCTCTATTGCACATAACATTGTCTTTTGAGCTCATGGCACATGTTTCAGTCATATTGTTAGGCACCTCATGCTTTAGCGTTCTCATGTAGTACACATATGGTTGTTCCCTTTGGATGTATTCTTTCCTGTACTCTTAGGTGGTTCGACTACTACTTGACTTTGACATCATTTTTTTTTAGTCGCCTTTGGAGACGTTTTAAAGGAAATCTGGGTCCATAGTGCAGCTTTAAAGGCACTTTGAGAGCTACTTTTCTCTTACAATTTTAGAGCATTTTTTGTTCTTTTGTTGGCTTGAGCGAGTTTGTGTTTTACTAGTGTACGTGCCTTTATGGGTCTCTTTTTCTTCGATAAAGTTCACTTCATTCCACTCACTATTCACACTTTTTTTTCACTCTAGTGTTCATATTCCTTACACTTGTGAGCTCTACCAAAGAATGACATATTTGTAGACCTCTCTTTTTGGATCGGATAGTGGAGACCTTCTCTATAGAGGGGAGTGAGAGACCAATAGCTAGAAGAATATTTTGCAAGGGTGGTTTTTTTCCTTTTTAGGTTAGTTAGGGAGAGAGAAATGAAAACCAATGGTAGGACAACATGTTGAGGGACTTTTTGAGAAGTCGTTTCTTTAAAGTGGGATTTTGTAGGTTGTTGGGAGGGTGGCTTTGGAAAAAAAAAGTTCACAGATAGGAAAGAAAAATGTTAGGATGAGAAAGAATTCAAATTTTTTAAGAGGGGATGGTGAGAAAAAGAGAAAACTGTGAGTTTACTAATTTTATAGGGGTTTTAAAGAAAAATAATTGGATGAGTGCAGGAGAAATTTTTGCTTGGTTTTAGAGAAAAATATTCAAGAAGAGGTTAGCAGATAAGAGAACAGAGAAAAATGGGAACCAGAGAAAATGAGGGATTTTGGGCTAAGTATTTGTGAGAGAGAAGACTAGTCGTGAGTAGCAAGGAGAAGGAAAGTTTACCGATCTTTGGAGGATTAGAGGAGCACCTTTAGGTATGGATTCTTTGTAGATTTCTTATTCATTCTTTCTCATTTTCACTATTTTTCATCATTTCATTTTGCCACTTGAGCATTGTTTGTTGTGGATTGGGTTTTGTTGAATCTAAGTTGGCTTCATACTTGCTATGTTTTGTTCAATTTCTACTTTCTTTGATTTATCTTATAAATGATTGATATATGGATTGTTTTCTTTGAGCTTGATATTTGATTAATCATACAAATGCTCACTGTTCATTCCACCTGCTTAGATCTATTGAGTACAACAAGAAATGGGGTATAGTTTAATGGATTGTTCGTTTAGAGCATGCTCTATTTTTTGGGACCCCTCCTTGCTTTTGAAAATCTCCTACCATTATTTTGAAAACTATCTGGAAATTCAAATAGCTTTTGGAAACTTGTTGGATATTCCTTGTACTCCAAGACCTCTCTCATGGGTGGTGATTGTTCTGGGAATCATCCCTGATTTTGGTAGATATGGTAGTAATATTGGAGAGTATGATCAAGGATCAATTATTTGCTAAGAGACCTGAGATTAATGAATGGTTATGGCGTGAGCAAGTTCAGCTGGTTGTGCAAAGTTTTGTTAATTATTTCAAAAAGGACTTATGCTTTCACTACTGCTACTTCAGTGAGTATGAAAAAAACGTCATTGTTCAACTTCTTATAGATCATATTCAATAGTCTCTTATTCAGGGGGCTCGACGTTTGGAATTCGTAGAAAGGTTCAATTACCTTTTAGAAATGAAGCTTTGTCAAAAATTGGTATTACATCTTCAAAAACTGGTTCCAATAATGTTGTCGGGTTTCTGCCATTCTTCAATATCCTATTGGTTTAGAAAGTTCAGACGTTGATTTGGCGTCAGTATTGAAGTCCCAAGTGGATTACATAGCCAAAGCAGTGATGGTCGTAGTGACAGTCTAGCCTTTGAAAATGGAAATATTGCAATTTTAATCCTAGCTTCTTGAGGAATGGAAAACTAAAACAAGAATGTTCTATGGTTTGAGAATTCAGAAATGGAGATGAGATTGAAAAAAGAGCATAAATAAATAAACTGGGAAATGTTCTTTAAGGAAGAGAGAATAAGGACAGTTTCAAAGAGAAAAGGAGCTGAAGCTGAAGCTAAGAAGAATAGAGTTGTCAAGTCATGGAAAACTGAACAACTGAGAAAAGTGATATGATTATGAACCCCACACGCATGTAATCTTCGTTCATGGGCACGTGGCCAATTCCTTCCTAATCTTCCAGCTTGCTACTAAGTTTTCTATGTATTCAAGTCATCACCCACTTCTCATTTGCTCCACCACTCATCTCCCATACCACAGTCACCCATTTAGCTCATCTCTTATACCATGCTCACCGTCATCTTCCCAACAAGTCCACCAAATTCATCACATACCCACCACAATCAATTTGTCCCCATCTCCATATTCACAGTCACCCCTCATAACTAACCCACCTAGCTATCAACACCTTGATACATTTCTTTCCACATGTACATAAATGCCCATGCATGATCAACCCAACTCCATTTTTTCCACCCAATATGGGCCCTCAAAAATCACCCAACTTTAGTCCCAACGCTACGAATTTTCACCACTCACTTCCCATTTGCATTACCATCATCCTAACCCATCATCATGCTCACTAATAACCCCACACACCTACCCAATCTAGCTCTTCCACCACTCATTTCTCACTAGTTCATTTCCATTCTTTCCCATGTACATGCCATTGGCATGCATGGCCACCTCGGAGTACATGTGGCCAATTCTTGCTTGTTTCCAACCTTGATACCCTCAATACTCGATAGTTTTCACACAACTCATCCAAAATCCCTCCTTCATCAAATTTGAATCCCATTCATACTGTGGTGTAGCTTCGACTATCAATGGAATGCCTTAGTTTAGTAGTAGTAGTCCACACTTAGAGAAGTTGTTGCAAGAGACAAGACATGGCTCATCTACAAGTAGGTATGGATGGTCAAAGCGAAGAGAAAGTGCAATTTTGAGTTGGGTTTGGTAATTATGTGAAGTTGTTAGGAATCAATGATGATAAGGAGAATCCAATATGAGAGTCAATGGTGAGAACGCTATCAATGGTGAAAAGAATGATAGTGATTTTTGGTGATATAATATGCTAGAAATTGATGTTTTGCTCCAACAAACTCTTTTTCATTCATTCCCACGTGCATGTGACCCATGCGTGCATGGCCACCCTCCAATGCATCACTCTAAAGGCCATGTCTCTTATCCCTTATTTCTTCATTTTTGCTTTCAAATTTTGTTTTGTTCAAAAATCTAGTTTTCAAATAATTTTACATTTTTAGGTTTTTATTTTATTTTATTTATTTATTTATTATTTATTTTTATTCATTCTTAGATATATTTAGGACTTCAAAATCCATTTTTAATAAACATTTGCTGCCATTTTCTTTTTGACATGCACTTTCACAAATTTGCTTCGATCTTCAAATAATTTTCGATTTTCGATTTTTAATAAGCATGAATGAATTTCCATAATTCCCAAATAATAGAATTTATGGGATTAATTCATGCAAAATCAACTAGCCATTAGTGGGGCCCGACATCTGTGATTGATTGTTTGATTGACTTGCTTTACTCTATAACATGCATGCAATTATTTTGTATATTGTGCACTAACCTTGTCTCTCAAGATAGCACTCAACTTCCGATTAAAGTACGCCTTATACCTGATCATATTTATTTATTTATTTATTCATTCTCATGCATGATTTGTTTTATTATTTGATCATTTCATTGGTATCCATTTATTTACTTATCAATTATCACATTTGTCTCACCTTATTTAGTAGAGACCTATTTTTTTAGGGACTTAAAGAGGCATTATGGTCTTTTTGTACCTTCCCAATAGGTAACCTAACCCCCAACCCAAACTCGGTTTTCCACAGTCTATCTTTTCCAAATAAGAAATCACATTTAGGGTTTTCTTTCTTATTTTGTTTTCCCTTTAAAAATAAAACAAAAATAAGTGATGATTCTAAGTATTTTCTAATTTTTTTTTCACAAATAAAAAGCGAGTTGGCTATCGAGTGGGAACACACGTAAAAAACGCAGGGTCCACAATTATATCTTATAATAATCTTTTGATATTTTTTTCATTGGTGACATGAAATAATTTAGAAGGGAATAATGAGGTAGCAGAGAGTCTTGGGGTCTATTTAATTTAACAATCAAAAACTGTTTTCTATTTTTGGTTTTTAAGAACAAAAAATATGATATTTTCAAATAATATATTTTAGTTATTTTATATATTTTTACTTGTTTTTTAAAGATTTTTTTAGAAAATAATTATACCAGCATGTGAAATGTTTAAAAATAAAGCATTGGATATAGAAATTGTTTTTAAAACATATTTAAAATTATTAAAAACAGACTTTTGTTTTATAAAATATCATAAAACAATTTTCAAAAACTATTTTAAAAAACTGTTATCAAACAAAATCTTAATTTTTTATATTAAAATTTATTTAAAATTTTAAGAAAGTTTTTAAATATTTAGTTACTTACTTTTCTATTAAATTTTAAAACCAAAAAGTAAAAAAATATATATATCATAAATAACTTAAGATATTCATAAAATTTTATTTTAAAAATATATATTAAAAAGTGAAATAAAATCTTTAGTTAGTACTTTGGCAAATAAAATAATAGGGTGTTTTCATCATTGTGTCCCCTTCAAATTGTTTGAATTGCTTGTATTAAAATTCATCATTAATAATTTCTTTAATTAGATTTTGTTTGTATTTTCTTTCCAACTTTTAAAAGCAAAAACTATATATAAATCATAATTTCTTTATAAAATATACAAAATAAACTTATAAAATATTTGATAAATCAATTTAATAACTTAACATGTTTTAATAACTTAATTTAAGTTATTAAACAGATTAAATATACCTAATAAAATAATTTAATATCATAATTTAAAATTAAAAATAATTTTAAATATTAAATTAAAATAATTAACTTATCCACAATCTTAAATCATTTTTAAAAGGGTCATTTTTAACCAAAAGTAAGAATCAATTCATTGTTTTGAAGTTTATGTGGCTAGGCATATTATATACTCAATCAAGAAAGTGAAATTTTTTATGGAATACACCTTGGATTTCATGGATGTGACAATTTTTTTTTTTTTTTTATTGCTTCTAACTCAAAATTTCATATCCCTAAACCAAAAAAATATAATGTTTTAAACATCAACATTCATAGTCAAAAGGGAACATAATTAAATACTAGGGCACCCCATGATGCATGAGGTTTTAGCTACCATTTATTAATGAAAATAAATGTGATGTAAAGGGAACATTAATGATGAAGATGTGTAGACCCCCGAAGGCAAGGAGTTTTCTTTTTATTTATTTATTTTTCCTACCATTTTTTCCCGAGCCACTCGACATGATGGGTTGAGCTGTTTTTGGGGCAGTAAAAGGGGACTAATGGGGGAGCTTTTGGGCGGCAGATGGGACGGGGTACGGAGATGGCTTGGAGGAGAAGCTAAAGAGAAACAGAGAGAAAAGAAAAGGGCAGGGAGGAAGGAAAAAAAGGTCTCTGCTGGATTTTTCTGGGAAAACCAGGGGAAAAGAGGAGGGAGACGGTATCAGCTGAAGCTTGGGGGGAGGAACGTTTTGAAGAGCGTCTCAGGTATGAGTCCTTGGTGCCTTCCTCATGCATTCTTCCTCACAGTCACGGGTTTTAATCATCTCTGATCTTGCCACCTGAGCATTGTCATTCGATTTCATTATATATTGAGTTGCATTGATTTGTCTGATAGATAGCTTCTGTACATATTGGTTTGCCCAGTCTTTCATTAATCATATTATTACCCCATGTCTCTTCCTCCTACTCCGGATCCTTGGATTAATATATGAAGCTGGATTTGGTTCAAAAGCCTATGGGTTTTCCATAGTTGTGCTCTGTTTGTGCTTTCTTTTCTCTGCTCATGAATGGTGCATGGTCAGAATTTCAAATCCATTGGGCATGAGGGACTATAGGAAGTAATTGGTCTCTGTTAATGATGGGTGTATGGAGGTATTGGATCCCATGGAAGCATGAGATGTTGTAGCAGTTTGTGAAGTGATGAGCCTAGGTTTCTTAGCACCGGAAGTGGACCTTGAAAGAGCCTACTCCCGGAGTGGCGGCCACCATGAGCTGACGCTCTCGCCTCATAACGGTCGGAGCCCGTGTGCCCTTGACATGAATAGCGCAATCAAAACCATAGCTTTTACCGCAAGTTCTGCACCGGCGATGACTGTAGCCTTTCTTGGCTTGGTTCCGCAGCCTTGACACGACGTCACACCACGCAGTCGTAGGACACGAAGCACCGACTCCACTAACGCCGCAGCTGCACTGTCGAGGTCGCCGCATGCAGCCCTGGCCAGCTCTCCTCTGCCTGCTTTCTCTCCCTCTCTCTTTCTCTTTTTCTCTCTCTCTCTCTCTCTCTCTCATCTGTGGTGATTTTTAGTGTGTGAAAGAGGAGGGGTGTTTTTTTTTTGGGGGCCTGATTCTTAGAAACAATGGCAATGGGCCTTACCATTCAAGAAAGTGGATTTAGTCCCCAAAGCCCACTTGCACAATCCTATCTTATACAACCACCTTTGATGGCCCATTCCCAAGGCCCATTTTTGAGGTCCAAGGCCTATTATTATTATTATTAAGGCCCCTTTTTTTTTTAAGTTCATATTATTATTATTATAATTATTATTAATTCAATTCTTAAAATGTTATTATTGATTATTATTATTATTGTTATCATTGTTACTATTATTATTATTATTATTATTATTATTATTATTATTATTATTATTATCATTAATTCAACTTTCAAAATCTTATTATTATTATTATTATTATTATTATTATTATTATTAATTCAACTCTTAAAATCTTATTATTATTATTATTGTTAATTCAACTTTTAAAATCTTATTATTATTAATTCAAGCTTTTAAAATCTTATTATTATTATTATTATTATTATTATTAACTATTATCATTATTATTATTATTATTAACCCAACTTTCAAAATCTCATTATTATTATTATTATTAATTCAAACTTTCAACATCTATTTATCATTAATATTATCATCATTAATCCAAACTCTCAAAATCTTATTATTATTATTATTATTATTATTATTATTATTAACTCAACTTTCAAAATCTATTTATTATCATTATTATTATCATTAATCCAAACTTTCAAAATCCTATTATTATTATTACTAACCCAACTTTCAAAAATCTCATTACTATTATTATTATTAACTCAACCTTCAAAATCTCATTATTATCATTATTATTAATTCACACTTTCAACATCTATTTATTAT
This sequence comes from Vitis vinifera, assembly GCF_030704535.1. NCBI lineage: Eukaryota > Viridiplantae > Streptophyta > Magnoliopsida > Vitales > Vitaceae > Vitis > Vitis vinifera. The sequence goes on along the minus strand of NC_081806.1, from coordinate 1,781,754 downwards.
TATTATTATTATCATTAATCCAAACTTTCAAAATCTCATCATTATCATTATTATTAAGGGAGAATTATGTTTTGGGGGTAGATGGGCCCCCAAATTAACAAAAGGTCCATGTAACTCTTCAAATTGAGCCCAAGACCCAATGAAAGTATGGAAATTGAGTTGAATGATATCATCTTTCAGTATTTCTAAAAATGCCCTTTGTTGATTTTGAGAAAAAAAATTAATATTTTTTAAAAATACTTTTATTTAATTTAATATTTTTGATTTAATTTAATATTTAAAAAAAATACTTTTATGTAATTTAATATTTTTTAAAATACTTTTATTTAATTTAATATTTTTTTAAAATAAATTAATTTAATTTAATATTTTTTTTAAAGTTATTTAATTTAATATTTTAAAAAAATTAATTTAATATTTTTTTAAATACTTTAATTTAATTTAATATTTTTGAAAAAAAATTAATTTAATATTTTTGAAAAAAAAAATATTTAATTTAATATTTTTGAAAACTACTTTTATTTAATTTTGTATTTTTGAAAAAAAAATTATTTAACTTAATTTTATAAAATATTTTATATGTGTTCTTAATGGGTATATTTGTCCGTTACTATTTCATATCCTTCAACTCAATTTGAAGAGTTACATGGACTTTTTGTTAATTTGGGGGCCCATCTACCCCCAAAACATAATTCTCCCTATTATTAATTCAAACTTCCAACATTTATTTATTGTTATTATTATCATCATTAATCTAAACTTTCAAAATCTATTTATTATTATTATTATTGTCATTAATCCAAACTCTCAAAATATTAGTATTATTATTAACTCTACTTTCAAAATCTTGTTATTATTATCATTAATCCAAACTCTCAAAATCTCATTATTTTTATTATTATTAACTCAACTTTCAAAATCTCATTATTATTATTATTATTATTATCATTGATTCAAACTTTCGAAATCTTATTATTATTATTATTATTATTAATTCGAACTTTCAAAACCTTATTACTATCATTATTACAAATTCCACTTTCAAAAGTCTATGGTCCCACAGTTCAATTTCCTAAAGTCCGTTTTTCATTTTCTTTAACAAATTTCAATTTAATCACCGGAGCTCTAATCTTTTAAATTTAATTCCAAATACTCAAATTTTCAAATAAACTCCAATAATCCAGTTTTCACTCGAATAGTTTTAATCCTATTTCAGTTCCTAAATAATCCTCTGATCTTCTTGATTTTACATAAGCAATGGTGATTCTTCATAATCGTAAAACACGGAATTTGTAAGACTAATTCATGAACCATAAATTGGGATTTGGTGGGGGCCTGATGTTTGATCCATTTCGATTGTCAACTATTGCACTTAATGTATTTTGTTTAATCTTCCTTTTGCACTTCGATACGCATGAGCTATATCCCGTGTTCATTAATTGTGCACTAATCCCGTTCCTTGATAGCGCATTGTGGCTCGTGGCCGAGGTATGCATCCACTCCCTTTCTAGTCAATCTCTATTGCGTGTTTTGATTATCATATTGTGCATGATTTAGGTGAATATCTATTGACTTTCTCGTTGATTGCCACGTCAGTTTCATTGTATTAGTAGAGACCCGACTTTAGGGATTTAGAGGGGTGCTATGGTTTATACCGTACCTTCCCGATAAGTAACCTGACCCCCGAGCCCGATCCGATTTTTTACAGACCACCTTTTCCAAAATAAGGAGTCACGCTTAGGGTTTTCTTTCTTATTTTGTTTACCCTTTTAAAAATAAAACAAAAATAAGTGGCGACTCCAAGTCACATTTTTAATCAACAAATCATTTTTTTTCAAATAAAAATCGAGCTCGCCATTCGAGTGGGAAACGCCTGAGCCGAAATGCGGGATCCACAATATGTTTTACTAACTTGATAGAGATTGATTTCATGTAAAATTATTACAATATTTTTATTTATTTCCACAAGACATGCTCCTTTTCTAAGCCAAATTAGAAATTTTATTTGTATTTTAATAGTAATGCAATAATCATGTACCCTTCCCTGCAAAGAACAGAATGTACAACGAAGGATAATACAACTCATAATAACTTTTTAAAAAAGTGTAATTCGACACATTTATATAAAAATAATTATAAAATAATTATTTTTAAATAATTTAAATTTCATATACTTAATATAGTAAATATTTAAGATGGTCAAATGTAGTATTTATATTATTAAAATGTAGTACTTAAATAGTCAAATATAATATCTTTGATAAAAAAATATATAAAATGTTAATTATTTTTTAATGATTGTTTGAAATTTGTATTTTGTAGTTTTTTTTTCTCTATGTATGGAAACACATTTTTTTATCAAATAAGAGGATCTGATTATTAAATAAGTTAAATAAATTATATGATGTGCTATTTATTTTAATAATTAGATAATATTTAAATATATATTTTTGATATAATTATTATTTATATGAAATTTAAATTAAATTATATAATAAAATATTTAAACTTTGATATGACACGAACATAATCCACTGACACATGAAAGTGATTTTTCAGAATATAAATTATATTCTATTATCTCTCTGGACTCTAGATGTTCTGTTTGAATATAGCTTGTGAAAGATACATTTTAGGGTCTTGAAAGTAGTGTGGGCTCATTGATAAGAGAAGGATACTCTAGCGTGCCCACATTTTCCATATTGCTGTAGATTATTGACTACCCTTTCTATGTTGGGTACCATAAATTTTTCTAAGTATAGGTTTGTGTCACATCAAATAGCAAAGGTTGAAATGATTGAATAGAGGAATCTCATTTTTTTTTACTTACCTATATTTTTATAAAAATATTATTTCTTTTTTTTCTTTTTGGATAAAAGTAACAGATTATTTTCAAACTTGATTAAAAATAGTCACAAAATAAGATATTTATATCGAAAATAAATTAATTTCAAATTTAAATATAAAAGGGTTATATTTTATTTCTTTTAATCAAATAATTCTAAAAAGTACATGAAAAAAAATAAGAGAAAGATATAAAAAAAATCCTATAATTTTGACAAAAAGACCGCTTTTTATTTCAAGATTTATCATAGAATTAATGACCATACAAAATGGGATTTGGTGAAGGGCAGGTGGTAAGAAGAATGGGTTGTTGAACTAGCCATTTTAGACCAACATGTTTTTGGTGAAAGCTAATAATCTACATTTCCTCCCAAGAAAAAAACCACAACATCCTTCTACACATCATTTGCTTTGAATTTCTAACTGCATTTGGAATATGATTAATTCTAGAAAAATTGTTCAAATCCTTATAGCTTTTAAGTGGGGAAACAAGGGTGTTTAATTTCTCTTGGCTGCTCTCTTTCCATCAGACTCTCCTACAAGAGAGGCAAGCAGGAATGGGAAGAGCTCCCTGTTGTTCTAAGGTGGGTTTGCAGAGAGGGCCATGGACAGCTGACTATATTCGAGCACACGGCCAAGGCAATTGGAGATTTTTGCCTAAGAAAGCTTGTACTTAACCCCACTTTCATTACTTAGCAATCCGCATTCTTTGTTTGATTACTACTTTCTTTCATGATAACACCAAGTGTATATGTTTGTTATTTAAGGACTGATTAGGTGTGGAAAAAGCTGCAGACTAAGATGGATGAACTACCTTCGGCCCGATGTCAAGAGAACTGGTAACATCACAGCTGATGAAGACGACCTTATCATCTGGCTTCATTGTTCCTTGGGGAACCGGTGGTCGCTCATTGCTGGAAAGCATCCAGGGCGTACGGATAACGAGATAATGAACTACTGGAATTGCCATCTCAGTAAGAGATTGAAGCACAAGGGCAAAAACACAAAAGAACCCAGCAGAATAAACAACAAGAATAGTAAAATCTACCGGGCCAAAGCCCTTTAGGGTTACCTCGCCCTCAATAATTACAAGGAACAACAGTTCTGATAGTTTGACGAGCAAGTCAGCCATTGACACTGCCACTGCCCAAGAAGATATATAAAAGGATCATTAGCTAGTACAGGAGCCCCGGCCTGGTCTGCCATGGCCTCAGGCTGGCAGAGCAGGTGATGCAGTTTTAGTTGACAATGATCAAAATGATATTGGGTCTGAACCTTCTTCCCAATATGATGATCCAATACCCTCAAAAAACAAGTTTGAAAAGCTTTATCAGGAGTATCTACAACTTTTAATGGCGGATGATAATGTTGCAGTGGAATTGCCATCTGCTTAACTGATTCGTGGCGGCATTGAAGTGATTATGGTCAGTTAGTTTATCATGTATTTTTCCCTAAATTTCATGCAATAATATTCTTTGAATTTGATGTGGAAGTACTGCTTCTTTGGTTTCACGTGCTCACCTTCCTCCGGGGCATATGTGATGCCCATGACCTAACGAAAGGGGTGTCCTTTGAGGTAGGTGTGATGCCCATGACTTTACTAAAGGGGTGACAGTTATTTCACACCTTAAACCCAAAGTCTCAAAATAAAAAAGATACACACGTCTTGTAGTTGAAATGTTATAATTTACCAAATTTCTATGTAAATACACACGTCTTGTAGTTGAAATGTTACAATTTACCAAATTCCTATGTAAAGTAAAATAAAAAAATTTCTATAATTCTTAAATCTCAACTTTAAAACTAACACGTCAACTAAAATGTTATTGTCTAAACAACTTCAAACTTAACAATTCAAATAGTTATTAAATTATGACGGATAAACAATACCTAAAAAATAAAGTTTAAACCAAAAGTTCTAATAATGGCAAAATCCCATCCTAACCGTCACTCCTTACCTAAACTGAGAGTATTTAAAAAATTATTAATAAATGAAAATAAACTTAAAACCCAATAAGTTATGGATCAAATATTTTTAATTATGATTGCAACTAGGAGATATAATGTATAATTTTTTTCATAAAAACTTTTGAGTTCAAACATGTTCAAATATTTCCAATCGAACATTTTCATATTTATATTAAAACAAGTTCATATTAAATCCAAATAAAAAACATTTAAAATATTGTTACTTTCATCATCAAATAATAAATAGTGTTGAGTTAGATAAGTTTTTACAAATGGGTGGGTAGCCTCAAATATGTCATTTTTAAGATAGACAAAACCAAGCACTACTAGTATTATTAAATTTTACTCAAACCCTTAGAGGTTGGGGTATAAATCAATTACATTTTTCACCACGAAATGTAAATGTCAATTATTATATCCCGTTAACAAGTGACAAAAAGTCAACTATTTTATCTCATTGATTAGGGTTGAAAGATCAACTACTATATATAGTTAACTAGAACCAAATAAACTTGAGTCAAATACTTTGTTTTGTTTATTCAAACTTACAAAAACATAATATCACCGTTTTTTTTATTGTAAAAAAAAGAAAAAGTTTTAACATATTCTTTATGCAAAACATATTTGACTTATACATAAAAACAAAAATAATATTTTATATATTTCAAAATAACATATTAAAAAAAATTATTTTTTATTACAAAATTTATATTAATTTCCATTACCTCAAAAAAGCACTTAGAATCCTTGTTTAACAATCCCAAAATTTTCTTCTGTCATATTATTATCATTTCTATTATTTTTCAACTTCCAAATCAATAATAATTTAATTAAAGAGTTTCCTATTTTATTTTTTAAAAGAAATTAAGTCCCTCCCGAAATATATTCCCAAGGTTCTATTTCTTTTATCTATTTAAATTAAATTAAATTTTTTATTAAAAAATTATTATTATTATTATTATTTTCAAACACCCTAGTGTCACCCTAACAATTACCACAAGCCATCCCGTCGCCCTAAATCACAAATCATTTTTATTGCGCCAACAACTCCACGACTACCAACTCTTTCCCGTGCACAATTGCAACTTTTTTTTTTACTTCTCCCGTTTGGCCATCACACTCTCCAACTACTTTTTCTTTTTGCTCATCCAATAGGGGCCTTCACCTCATCCATCTTTCCTTCCCATTTTCATTTTTTTTTATATTTTTTTCCACATCCTACTATTAGCACGTTTTCAATTTTTTTTTTTTTCATTTTCAAAGTCGATTACTTTTTATAGTCATACACCTAGGCCGTGTTTATTTTTTTTTAACTTAATTTTAAATAAAATCTTAATATTTAATAATGTTAAATATTAGATTATTTATTTTTATAATATTTTATTTTTATTAAGTATTAAAAAATAAAAAAAACCAATATATATATTTTTTTATTTAGAAAAAGATATATACTTTGATTTTTTATATTTAGTAAAAAATTTATAATAAATTATGAAAAGTAGAAAAATAAATAACTTAAATTCTGAAAATAAATTACTTTTAATAAAAAGACAAAAAAAATAAACATCACCTTATACTTTTCCTATAATCGTTCTTTCCTATTTATTTTTATTTTTACTTGTTCAGATCTACTCATTTCAATACTCAAATTTTCCCAGTGAAAATAAACCAATCTCTATTTGTAAATTTTCAATTTTTTTTCTAAAAATTAAATAAATAAATCTTAATTTAGATTAAGATTTTTCAAAAAAATATCTAATATGTTAAAAATTAATTAACAAATCTAAAATACTAATCTAAAAATTAAAATCTTACTGAAAAAGCTAATCTTAAAAGTTTAATTTATATCCCAGGCTTTTAAATATGAAAAAACTTGTATGCTCTTATTAATTTATTTTTTATTTTTATTTTAATTATAATTTGTGATTTTACCCTTAACAATGTTAAATTTGAGATGTTACAATATGCCTATGGAAAGATCAAAATCAAATTATGTTGTCATTTAAGTTTGATTTCCATGTCCGTAGAATAAATAGAAGATATGAATTTTCTGCTTAATTCTACTTTGAATGTTTTGATAAAACACAAGATGTCGTCTTAACTCGAGGAAAGAAAGTTTTAGAATTTAAATTACATTCTATAATCTCTCTAGAATCTAGATGTTTTGTTTGCAAATAAAAGCTTGTGAAACATAAATTTTGGGGTCTTGAAAGTTGTTTGGTCTCATTCAGAAGAAAATGTTACCCTCTTGTGCCTACATTTTCCACATTGCTATATATATATTATAGACTAGCTACCCTTCCCATGTAGGGCACCCTAAATTTTTCTAAGTACATGTTTTCGTCACATCAAATAGCAAAAGTTGAAATTATTGAATCTATCACAGGCTGTCAATAAATCCTCCCAGCTTTACTAAAAATTTTCAAAAAATATTAAATATCTAGTAATTTTACTCATATTTTAAAAGTTTTTTTTTTTTTAAATATATGGAATAATTTTTTAAGGTTAAAGATAACTTTTAAGAACATTGAAATTCTCTAAGTCATGCCTGCCTTTCTTCAAATTGGATGGAGAAAATATAATTCTATTTAATTAAATTATTTTAAAATGTTATATTATGCTTATTTTCATTAAAAAATAATTTAAAAAAATTAAATTGAGGTTATGTAATTTATATATATCTTAAATTTATAAGTCTAACCCCTCCACATTTTTCGGTTGAAAAACTTATTTATATTTTTATAAAAAATATCTTTTTTTTTTCCTTATAAAAGTAACATGCATCATCTTTCAAAACTCAATGAAAATAATTGAAAAATAAAATATTTATTTCAAAAATGAGTTAATTTTCAAGTTCAAATATAAAATAGTTAGATTTATAAATATGGGATTATTTCATTTCTTTTAATCAAATAATTCTAAAAAATAAAATATAAAAATATAAACAAATCCTACAATTTTGACAAAATGACCCATTATGAAGAAGAAGGGTAGATGGTAAGAAGAAGGGTTGTTGAACTTGAACACTAGAACTGGCTAAGCCCTTTCAAACCAACATGTTTTTGGTGGAAGTTAATATTCTACATTGTCCCACACGAAGAAAACCACAACATGGTATACATACAGGCATCTTTTCGTTTTTGTTTTCACACTCGGAATTTCTTCATCCACAAATATTCCAGAAATATTGTTCATATCATCCTTATAGCTGTTAAGTAGGGGAACAAGGGTGTTTCTCTCTTGGCTGTTCTCTTCCCATCAGTCTCTGCTACTAAGCAGGAATGGGAAGAGCTCCCTGTTGTTCTAAGGTGGGTTTGCAGAGAGGGCCATGGACAGCCATAGAAGACACTCTACTCATCGACTATATTCGAGCACACGGCCAAGGCAATTGGAGATATTTGCCTAAGAAAGCTGGTACTTAACCCTAATTCCATTACTTATCGATTCATATTCTTTGTTTGATCACCACTTTCTAGTTTCTACCATGATAACATATGTTTGTTCTTTAAGGACTTCTTAGGTGTGGGAAAAGCTGCAGGCTTAGATGGATGAACTATCTTCGACCCGGTATCAAGAGAGGAAATTTTACAGCTGATGAAGACGACCTTATCATCCGGCTTCGTTCCCTCTTGGGAAACCGGTGGTCGCTCATTGCTGGAAGGCTTCCAGGGCGGACTGATAATGAGATAAAGAACTACTGGAATTGCCATCTCAGTAAGAGATTGAAGCACACGGGCAAAACCCCAGAAGAGTTCATCAAAATAAACAACCATCTCAGTAAGGGATTGAAGCACATGGGCAAAACCCCAGAAGCGCCCAGCACAATAAACAACAAGAATTGTAAAATCTACAAGCCAAAGCCCTTTAGGATTACCTCGGTCTCGATAATTACAAGGAACAACAGTGCTGATAGTTCGATAAGCGGGCCAACCAGTGGTTCTGCTACTGCCCAAGAAGATAAAGGATCATTAGCCAGCACAGAAGCCCCCGGTCTGCCATGGCCTCAGGCTGGTAGTGCAGGTGATGCAGGAGGTGTTTTAGTTGTCAATAATGAACATGATATTGCCTCTGAACCTTCTTCCCAATATGATCCAATACCTACAAACCATAACAAGTTTGAGATGCTTTATCAGGAGTATCTACAGCTTTTAATGGCGGATGATAATGTTGCAGTGGAATCGCTATCTGCTTAACTGATTCCTGGCGGCATTGAAGTGATTATGGTCAGTTAGTTGATCATATATTTTTCCTTAATGTCCATGCAATAATATTCTTTGAGTTTGATGTGGAAGTACTTTTGCTCTGGTTTCACGTGCTCACCTTCCTCTTCATTCCAATAAATATCCACTGATCTATAATATTAGTTCACCATGAAGAGGAATTTGGAAGCAATTAATTAATTAAAATACATAAGCTAACTGCATCTAAAAATGGTCACTGCATGCCTGTGGTAAGTAAGATCAAAATCAAATTAATTTTGGGTGGTACCATAACCTCTGCAAAAAAGGAGGTTGGAGTCTGTTTGGTAGTGACACTTTTAGCCTAAAAAGTATTTTCCAAAAAAATTTAAGTGTTTGGTATAATTTAATAAAAGGTTTTAAAATTTTTAAAAATTACTTATAATGGTTTTTAGAAAAATATTTTAGAAGTGATTTTTAAAAAATTATTTTCAACAAACATAGGTTAGAACCCCTATTTTTTTTTCCCACTACTTCGCTTACGGTTCGTGTCTGATTTTACTTCTTGATGGACATCCTTTTCACCTTTTCCTCATATTACTATTTTCAAAAATAACATTTTTATTAAAACCACTTTGAATCAAATTATAATAATAGGCACCTTCAATGAATGAGAGAGAGGTTCTGAGCTTACTTTTAGTGTTTGAGAGAGGTTGTGAGCTTTTTCATTGCAGAAATCTTCCTTGAGGCTGGAAGCTATGGGCATATATATGTGTCTTAATTTCTACAGTGTAATAGGGGAGTGAAGCTTCCAAAAGAGTTGCAGCAAGCCACACACCCAACTTAGAGGTGTGTCCTCCCTTTCCTATCATCTATATATATTAAATTCTGGTCATGCCATGCACTTTTGATGATAATAAACCATGGTTAAGTTACTAATTTGTTTGAATTGTAAAGAATCTCTAGTATTAAATTGGAAATTCATCAAAAGACCTAATGGATATAAGATCAAAACGTTTGAAAGACCTTTAATCATAAGAAATAAATGTAAAATGAATGCATGGGTACACTTAGGTTTTACATATCATTTCATACATCTTTGAAAAACTCAGTTTATTCTTTAAAGTTATAATTTCATTAAAACCCAAGTTTTATCAAATGTACATTAGGAAAAACGTTTCAAAATTGACATATTAATTTACCTAAAGACCTTGCCTAAGTGTTAGAAGAGAAAAAAAAATAGAAAAAGATAGATTTTCGGGGCCAAAATGTTGAACAGGTCGAGGCACTGGGCCAACCATCTCAACTAGCCAAGGTACCAGTCAATCGGTTTCCTTTACCCGATCAAGGTCCAGTCGAGGAGTGCAAAAAATACTCTCTCTCTTCCAATAGCCTTTCATTCCCTGTCAAGGTATCTTCCTTCCTGGTCGACCACTGGACGAAACAACGGTAACCTGTCAAAGTATTAAATGTTCCAACGGCTAGTAAACTGGTCGACTCACAACTCAACCGATTGAGGCTGCTTTTTGTTTTTCTTGGCTCCCGAGTTTAAAAACCTATAAATAGAGAACTCCACTTCATTTATGAGATATAGAACACTTACATTTATTTGTCTACCCACTTGTTCTTGCCTTAAAAACTCTTCTTTCTTTCTTGATGCATTAAATCTTCACTTGCATATCCTTTAGTGCACCTTTGTGATTCATCCTAGTTTTGATTTGTATTTGAACTATCATTGAGCTAGGTTGAGGGATTCATTTTTGTAAAATTGAGTGTTAAAACCTTCAAGTGAGTTGAATCTTGAAGAGATTGTGTAAGAGCTCATTGGAGTTGAAATCTAAGTGTAAATGATATTAAAAGTTTAGTTGAAGTTTCAAGTTAGTGGAACCCTCACTCGGTTAGGAGTTTGAGAAGAGTGGACGTAGACAAAGAAGTGTCGAACCACTATAAAATCTAAATTTGATTTCTCTAACTCTATATCTTTATAGTTGCTTTTATTGTGTTTGAATTTGTTATGTTCAAAAATAATTTTAAAAACCCAATTCACCCCTCTTGGGTGTTTTCCCTTTTAAAATTAGCCTTTATTTTCTCAAAGTTGAAGACTAAAAGGCTTAATGCTAGCATGGAGTAATACTAGTTGTTCCATTTTCCTCTATTACATAAAATCCTAGTGCCTACAAACAAGGTTTTGTAGTATATTGTTTTGTTTTGTTTTAGTCTCTTCGCTTTGAAAATAAGTTAAGAATATGTTTGATAGTGTTTTTAATTAAAGTGTTTTTTTTTTATCAAAAGTGTTTTTTTTAAAAAAAATATTTTTAGAAAATTCACCTATCAAATATTTCAATAGAAAATACTTTAAGTGATTTTTCAACACTGTAAGTAATTTTTTAGATTTTTAAAAATATTTTTTAAAATTTGTTAAATAATTATTATTTTTTTTTCAAAAACACTTTATAGATTAAAAAAAACTTCCTAAAATCACTGTAAAACGGGTTCAAATGTTCCTTATTTCTTCACCTATATATTTTCATTTAAGTATTTATTAATGGAGAAAATGCTCCTATATTTTCCCCCCTTTTTCATGGTCATGAGTAGCACAAGGGATATGGGGAAAAGTCGATCAATTGAATCTATATATTTCGTATCCTAAGTAAGAGATTAAAGGAGGATTTGAATTTTTTTTTAATAATTTAATTTAAATCATTAGTGATCTTAAAGATCTTTTTAAAATTAATTTAATAATACCATCTAAACCAAAAACCAACTTTCAAGAAAAGCAGGAAATTACACTTTTTGAATGCAAATAATTATATTATTTCATTGCCTGAGATTCTCTACTTATCTTAAATTTTATATCATAATTATCGGCTATTTTCAACTTTCTTTTTTTATAAGTTGGTACTTAGAATCCATTTGATAATAACTTTAGAAAAAACTTCTAATATTTCTAATACTCAACAATTTTTATCTTTCAAGTATTAAAAAAATTATAAATTTTTTCTAAAATTATCACCAAATACCCTCTTAATATTAAGAAAAACATGTTAGTTGGGTGCTGGTGTTCAATGTTCATAATAATCATTTTCAGGATTTAAAATTGAATTATACAAATGTACAACCCTAAAAATAGATTCTAATTTGTACTACACTCTTATTCCATATTTTCATTATAATTAAGGACACTGATGCATGTTCCTTGTAGTTGCGTATGTCCCTCAGTAATTTATAATTCACTTAGTTTGAAATTAGTGACTTAGTGGTTTTTCGAAGAAATATTGATTTCAAAGATCTTGGTCATTATGTACAAATGCTTTTGTGATTTTTATATTTATTAGTAGGGGTGCAACTTGGACTGAACAACCCGATCCGATATAATGTTTGGACAGGTTTAAGCAATCATTTTTAATACTCGGGATGAGTTTGAGTTAGGTTTTTTTCAACTCAACCTCAATTTGGGTTGGGTTTGAGCTAAGGTTTGGACAATTTGAACTTAACCCCAACCTGATTTAATATTTATAATACATCTTATCATATATAATAATATTCATTTTTTTCTATTTTTAAGAAAAAATATCAAATTATATTATATCATATGTTTTTCTTTACTTTTGGAAAATATGTAAATTTTTGTTTATTTTTTTGTTACTATTTTGAAATTTTGTTCTATTTATTATTTAAATTTTCATATAAATATATTAAAATAATATCATATATGAATTTTGAATTATGCAATCCAACCAACCTGAGTCTAAGGATTGAGTTTGGATTGATTATTTTTTAATTCAGATTAAACTCAAGTTAATCATTAGCTCGATCAGACCATCACAGTTATAGCCCTATTTATTAGTTTATCTCTTTTGGTTTTATTTTATATTTTTAAAGCAACTTTTGTAAACTCAATTTTTTTTATAAATTACAAGAATGAATGCCCCATAAACATCACACAACATCTCTTAACTATATGTAGGAAGTTAAATGACATGGTTGTTGATGAACTCGGTCTTATTGTTGAACCTATGGATGAAGATGATTTAATTTTTGCCGTGCTAAATTGAGATTGTGATTTTAAAGATATTTTGGTAGTAGTGAGAGGTAGAGAACTCTTTGAAAACTTAATTTGAGCATGAGGCTTTGTTGAACATATGCTCCTAAGAGGCTAAAAATAACACTATCACATCGAAATAAGAAAATGGCAACAACTCTAGAAAAATGGCCAAAAAATAGGACAAAACTCTAATGGTTAGACCCAATTGAATGTGACTTATCAGTCATGTACCTAGTCAACGTCGGCCTCAATGGATGTTTGAAGAGTCCTCTTCTCCCCAAAAATACAGCACCATTTCTATTGGCTATGACAATCCATCATGAGCTATCTTCGTCGGCCAATTAAGTTATCCCCTGATTAATTGGCTTGTTGGTTTTAGGGCATCGCATCATCTGATGAGAGTGATTTGAATAATCTCTCTCTCTCTCTCTCTCATATTGAATCTAGTGAATCTATATGTGTTTTCAACAATCATTTCCATTGGGAAAAGAACAGATAAAATATTGTGGGAAAAATAAGATGAAAATGGGAAAGGCCCCTGAACTAGCAAATTAAGAAGAGAGAGAGAGAGAGAGAGAGAGAGATTTGCTCTGAATAGAACACTTGTAATAGGAAGATTTTTAAAGGGGACTGTATGCGAATGTACATGAACCTACCTTGTTGACCAACTTTTTTTGAAAACTTAAAGACTTAAAAACTGTTAGTGCATGAACATTTGTCATGAACAATTCTTCTTAAATTCTATCCCATTAGAATGATGAATAGGAAACTTCCAAGTTCAACGAATGGTGTCCTTTCAGTCTAAATTTTGGGCTTCAGGCTCAATCATGTCGAAGAAAATCCATGTTCAGGACAGTAATACACGTGAAAACTGCTGAAAATAGAGATTAAGATGGGATTCTTCTCCTCCATATATTAAGACAAGCCGAATAAAAAGTAGTTCAAGCTGCAATAATATGGGATCATGTCTAAATTCCACGCCTACTGACGTATGCCTTGAAAACAAAGTGTTTGAATGACATTCTTCTCTTCTATCAATTCAAGCCTTGAGACTGCAATTCATTATGGGATTCTGACTCTTCCTTAAGTCTTAAGATCCGCCTGCAAAACCTGCAATTTTTTTTCAAGGTTGGCTTATGTTTACTTTTGAGTGTTGAAATCAAATTAATAGATCGAGTCTGATTTTTGTGTATTAAGAATTGAACTAATTAAATCAATTAGTTTAATTCAGTTTAATAATAATAATAATAATTAATTTAAGTTTTTTTTTTTTTTTTAAACTTGTGGGTTAAAAGGCTTGAATGATACTATTATAGCAACTTGTGTTAGGACTAGTTGAATGAAAGCAGACAGTTTATTAAGATTTCAACAAAAGAAATAAGACTACAAGAGGATGGTTGTAAACTTAATGGCTTAATTTAAGTTATTAAACATATTAAATATGTTTGACTTAAAATTAATCCGAGCTTAAATCATGGTAGCTCGCTCACCTCTTTGAAGGAGCTAAGAGGACTCGTGGGACTTTGATGAGTAGAACATGACAGTGAAATCTGCAAGAGAGTAGTCCTGGAAAACCCCACAGGGCTGTGCCCTCCTATGTCCTAACTGCTGTCGTCCCTATTATACTGAATTAGAACCAAAAACATCCTACTCCTGAGGGAAATAATGATAAGCCCAGAAGATCCTGTCGGACCCCGAGGCCCAACTCACGCTATATGGACTGATGTCCATGTTCAGAGCCAAGCCCATTTTTCCTACTTCAGCATCATTTCCTTTTATTGTATTTGCTGGTTTACTTTTGTTTTAGGGCAGTTATTAGCACGACTGCAAGACATGGGTAGTGGGTGAATGAGTCTCCTACAGACTCGGACACCATTAGCTTCATTTCAGTTGTTTCTTTGATGTATAACTTTGGAAAGAAGAGAATGGAAAAGGGGGATCAGAAGTTAATGAATTTGTGGTTCATTCTCACCCAAAGAGAATACTTTCTTTGTGTTTGTTGTGCTTGTACTGATTGGGACCTATCATTGGTATCAGAGCAGGTTCATGACGACAAACAAGGAACGGATCGAGCTTCTAGAGGAGAAGCTTGGAGGAGTTCAAGAAGGAATGCAGCGAATGGAGGTGGGAATCACCGACAAGATCCAACGACTAGAAGAAACTATTGCAAAACAACTATCTGAAGCATTCCTCTCAAGTAGAGGATCACCTAGCCATAATAATTATCAGCAAGAAGGATCCCACCGAACCAACCGAGATACCGGAGAAAACATCCGGCCATTTTCTTCCAAGATTGCAAAGTTGGAATTTCCAAGATTTTTTGGAGATGACCCGACGGAATGGCTCAATCGTGTGGACCAGTTCTTCGAGTTTCAAGAGATAGACGCTGATCAAAAGGTGCGTCTAGCTTCGTTCCACCTCGAAGGCGAGGCGAATCAATGGTGGCAGTGGTTCTGAAAGGCATTCGCTGAAGGACAGGGGAGTATCTCGTGGGAAGCCTTCGAAGATGAAGTAAGGGCTCGTTTTGGACCCCCTGATTCTGAAGACTTCGACGAAGCGCTATCCCGAGTGAGACAGACGGGAACATTGCGAGACTATCAACGGGAATTTGAACGGCTTGGGAATCGAGTTCATGGATGGACCCAAAAGGCTCTTGTGGGTACGTTCATGGGAGGCTTGAAACCAGAGGTAGCTGATGGAATAAGAATGTTCAAGCCTCAATCTGTGAAAGAGGCAATTAGCTTGGCGAAAATGAGGGACAATTAGCTTGCGAGACAGAGGCGATTCGCACGGCCAAGTGCCTTACAAGCTTCTGTTCCTGTAAGTAACCCCAATCCTCCCAAGGGTTCCACACAAGTGGCAATCAAAAGGCTGTCATGGGATGAGATGCAGAAACGTAGAGCTCAAGGATTATGTTTCAACTGCAATGAAAGGTTCACCCCTGGACACAAGTGTCAAGCACCACAGTTGATGCTCCTAGAGGGCTGTATACAGGAAGATGAAACACCAGAGGAAATGGGAGGGGTAAACACGACAAGGGAAATATCCGAGATTGAGGAAGATGACAACGGAAAGGAGCTCGAGATCACTCTACATGCACTAACTGGATGGATTGTACCGAGAACAATGTGAATTAAGGCAATTATTGGAGCGCATGAGGTGGTTGCCTTAATCGATAGTGGATCCACTCATAATTTCATCAGTGACCGAGTAGCCGAAACGCTTCGTTTGCCTGTGAAGCCCACAACACCGTTTACTGTCCGAGTTGCCAATGGGGAAAGATTATCTTGTAAAGGGAAATATGAGAAGCTCACGGTTAATTTACAAGGTAATGAGTTCCACCTCGACTTCTTTTCTGTGCCCTTAAATGGTTTGGATATGGTGCTAGGCATTCAGTGGTTAGAGACGTTGGGTTCAGTGGTTTGTGATTGGAAAAAGCGAACCATGGACTTCATTTGGGAGCAACAGCCTAAGAAACTCCAGGGAATTGAAATTCCACTGATCCAAGACACCACATTGCAGGGCTTCACTAAGGACTTTCGACAACGACAAGCTGTGTTTGCTTTATATGTTCAGCTCGAAGGACAGCAGAACAATGAGGAACTCTCATCAGATATGCAGGCATTGCTGGAGGAATATTCAGATGTCTTTGCTGCGCCTACCAGCTTACCACCAACACGCGAAATTGATCACAAAATACCACTCAAAGACGGAACTGAAGCTATTAATGTGAGGCCATATAGGTACGCATATTTCCAAAAAACTGAGATTGAAAATCAGGTTCAAGACATGCTCAATGCAGGGTTGATTCGACCAAGCACTAGCCCCTTTTCTTCTCCAGTACTGCTAGTGAAGAAAAAAGATGGCACATGGCGATTCTGCACAGACTACCGAGCATTAAACGCTGCCATCGTAAAGGATCGTTTCCCAATTCCAACAGTAGATGATATGCTTGATGAGTTACACGGAGCTGCATTTTTTACTAAGCTGGATCTCAAGGCAGGATACCACCAAATACGAGTTAGCACCCCTGATATTCCTAAAATTGCTTTCCGCACTCACAATGGCCACTATGAGTACTTGGTTATGCCATTTGGGCTATGCAACGCACCATCTACATTCCAAGCAATAATGAACTCGATTTTTCGACCGTATTTGCGGAAGTTCATCTTGGTGTTTTTTTATGACATTTTAATTTACAGTCCGACATGGGAGCAGCACTTGGAGCATGTCCAACTTACATTAGCTGTCCTTCGGCAACACCAATTCTACGTCAAGATGAGCAAATGTGCATTCGGCAAACAAGAGCTAGAGTATTTGGGCCACATAATTACACATCGTGGAGTCAAAGTTGATGAAAAGAAAATTGAAGCAATGGTTGCTTGGCCAAGACCCTCCAACATTACCGAGCTCCGTGGATTCTTAGGCCTCATCGGCTACTACCGCAAGTTTGTTCAAGGGTATGGATTAATAGCTCGACCATTAACTAACCTCCTCAAAAAAGGGAAGTTTCAATGGAATGACGAAACGGAAGCGACTTTCTTAGCTTTGAAACAAGCCATGACATCCACCCTCACACTAGCCATGCCAAACTTTTCCGAACCTTTCACCATTGAAACGGATGCATCAGGAAACGGAATTGGCGCTGTTCTAACTCAACAAAATAGACCAATTGCCTATATGAGCCTAGCCTTGGGAATCACTAAGCAAACTTGGTCAATCTATGCAAAGGAAATGCTAGCCATCGTGGAAGCAATACGGATGTGGAGACCATATTTACTTGGCCGCAAATTCTACATCAAAACTGATCAACGAAGCCTCAAATTTTTCTTAGATCAGCGTGTTGCAACTCCGGAGCAGCAAAAATGGGTGGCCAAATTACTGGGGTACGATTATGAAATCATCTTTCGACCGGGTCGTGAAAACTCTGCTGCAGATGCTTTATCTAGGCGGCAAGAAAGCCCATTATTGGCTGCTCTTCATTTTTCGGAGGTGGATATTTGGAAGCATATCCGCGAGGCCTCTAAATCAGATTCCTATGTGCAGCTTTTGGGAAAAAAGGCGGGTGATCCTCCTCATGGCAACTTGACTTGGCGTGATGGTTTGCTGCTTTACAAAGGGAAGGTTATGGTGCCTGCTGATCACTCCTTAAGGGCTAAATTATTGTATGAAGTTCACAATTCTAAAGTTGGAGGGCATTCAGGGATCCTTCGAACTTATAGAAGATTGCAGCAACAATTTTATTGGCCAAAGATGCATAAAGCTGTTCAAGAGTATGTCCAGAAATGTGAGGTATGTCAACGCATTAAACCAGAGACCAAGGCACCGGCGGGATTATTACAGCCCTTACCAATTCCTGCACAGGTTTGGGAGGACATCACTCTCGACTTCATTGAAGGGCTGCCCACTTCTCATGGCAAAGACACAATTCTGGTGGTCGTCGATAAGCTCAGTAAGTTTGCCCACTTTATTCCCTTAACTCACCCATTTACGGCCAAAGTTGTTGCAGAAAACTTTATTGAGGGAGTTGTCAAACTCCATGGAATGCCACGCTCCATCATTAGTGATCGCAACCCAATCTTCATTAGCAAATTCTGGCAAGAATTCTTCAAACTCTCCGGCTCCAAAATCATGCTCAGTTCAGCTTACCATCCACAAACAGACGGCCAAACTGAAGTTGTTAACCGCTGTGTTGAACAATATTTGCGCTGCTTCGTTCACCAATGGCCGCGAAAATGGAGTACTTATCTCGCTTGGGCAGAGTATTGGTACAATACCACCTACCACGCCTCAACAAAAATGACACCTTACCAAGCTCTTTATGGCCGCCTTCCACCACTTATCCCAGCCTATCCGGAGGGCCTTTCCCCAGTTCATGAAGTGGATCAAACGCTCCTGCATTGTGACGAGCTGTTCCACCAACTCAAGACAAATTTAGAGATTTCCATGAACCGAATGAAGCAACAAGCCGACTCCAAGCGAAGAGATATCCAGTTCACAGTTGGTGATCAAGTCCTATTAAAGCTCCGTCCATATCGTCAGCAAACAGTCTTCAAACGAGCTCATCAAAAATTATCCAGCCGCTACTATGGACCCTATCCTATTTTGGAGAAAATCGGAGCAGTAGCATACCGCCTGCAATTGCCACCTACAGCTCAAATTCACCCCGTGTTCCATGTCTCTTTGCTTAAACCATACAATGGCACTCCAGTTGTCACTCCACTTGCAGATAATGGTGTCATAACCCTTGAACCTCAACAGATACTTGATACACGATGGATTAAGCTGGGCGACACCTTCATGGAAGAAAGCTTGGTGCATTGGAAGCATCTACCCCACGAAAAAGCCACCTGGGAGTCCACAGATACTCTTTGCCACCAGTTTCCTCATCTGATGCTTGAGGACAAGCATCCTCTTCATGGGGTGGGCAATGATAAGCCCAGAAGATCATGTCGAACCCCGAGGCCCAACTCACGCTATATGGACTGATGTCCATGTTCAGAGCCAAGCCCATTTTTCCTACTTCAGCATCATTTCCTTTTATTGTATTTGCTGGTTTACTTTTGTTTTAGGGCAGTTATTAGCACGACTGCAAGTCATGGGTAGTGGGTGAATGAGTCTCCTACAGACTCGGACACCATTAGCTTCATTTCAGTTGTTTCTTTGATGTATAACTTTGGAAAGAAGAGAATGGAAAAGGGGGATCAGAAGTTAATGAATTTGTGGTTCATTCTCACCCAAAGAGAATACTTTCTTTGTGTTTGTTGTGCTTGTACTGATTGGGACCTATCAAATAACTGCTTCATCAGCCTACTTCAATATTAGTTTTCTACTGCAATATTTTCAACTAAGAAGAGTTTTGCGGCACAACTAACTTTGCTACGATATTAATCGTTGGAATGACATCAAATTGTCATTCGCAGATCATTTTTGGAATATCTGTGTAGTGAGATGAACATTGGTAAAACAGAATTGAAATGAAAGAATAATGTGAATATTTAGCGGGTACTGAGAAATTGAAATGTTAGCTGGTCTTGGCTTGATGTAACATGGTCTGCATTTACATTTAGTGACAATATGGAAAAGGAATGGCCCTTTTCCTGGTTTAGAAGGGCCACAAATCCCCCCAGAGAGATCTTCTAGCTTGTCGATGTAATGTGGGATTTTTACTCTGCGTAATGACCACACGATCAAATGAGCCCTCAGATCCTTCACGGTTGGTTGCTCTGCAGACGTCCATTGCAACCTGCTTGCCCCTCCGGACAGGTGTGAAGATGATCCTGCCCCAACCGCTACCAAGATCAGCATTTGTTGTTTCTTCATCTCCCTCTTCTTCTTCTTCTTCTTCTTCTTCTTCATTGTCATCATCAATGGCAGCTGTTTCTATAACATCAGAATCATAGGAAACAGGATCTTCCTGATATGGGATATCCTCATCTTCCAACTGAAATTGGTCCTCTGACAAAACCAAGTAAAAAAATTGAATCCATAATTTTAGATAATAAACTGAAATGGATGTGTACACAAGCAAGCATGCGAGCATGTCTAGACCAAGTTCTTGGAGACATGTTTTTGGGGAAATTGAGTATTGACAAGTAGACTGCATACCAAAGTCAATTTCAAGGTCTTCTGGATTTCTTTTTGCATGCTGCTCTTTCAAAGTATCAAATTTCATACCATCAAGTGGCCAAGGTTCCCTGTGCCAAATAAAACAGATAAATTCATGACCTATGATGTTTAACAATTGAATGGGAGAAAAAGAAAGATATTAAGAATCAGATTTATAAAAATGTGGGCAAATATTCTCACTAGCATCAAAGTACTTGTTGATGAAGTATCATCTCATGAAGATGATCTACCATTAAGACTGTTTTAACTATTTTATTTCAATAAACTGATTTACCCAGAACCAGACATGCCATCCAGCTCATTCCAATATGAGATCCTCTGAATACCAAAGGGACTATTTACATGCATATATCTAAACCTGCTCAAAGGGAAGGAGGGGGGGAGGGGGGAAGAAAGAACTGTTTCTTTTGACTACTGGTCATTTTGCTCATTTCACGTATGTGAGCATCAAATCATTTTCATTTTGCACGTGTTTGTATAATGCATATGGACTTTTTAATTCTGACCACCTTCATACATTTTTAGACTTTTCACTGGTGAAATGTGATCATCCACATCCTCATGCTGTATGCATGAGTTTCCCATCACGTGAAGGTGCAGGTCTGTGCATAACTCATATGACTTGCAGAATATCAATAAGACGTTTGGTTTATTTCCATCTCAACCAATAGGCCACTATTCCCCACATCGAGTGAGGAATCTATAGATGCCATTCAATAGACAAGGAATGGCATTACTCCAGGTTGCGGCTTTTCACTTGATGCAGGGGTTTGCACAATGAATACTTTAGACCTTATGGCTCAATATACCCAATATGCTACTGTGGTTCAACTAATGACAGAACTTAGTAATCCCATATACATTCTGCAGAAGTGGAGATTGGAGAGGACAATGTAGCACATTGCTTAAACAAATTTGATTCAATTATGCATGCAGAAATCATGCAAGGGGGTGGCTTCAAATATAGGCTTGCATAAAATTTTAAAACTCAAGACCCTTCAAATGATTGATGTTTATGAGGAAACCTGTGTAAACAACTCAATCTACATATTTGAACGTGGAATTTACCGTGGTCGTTGTCCTCGCTTGAAAGCAACAAAGCAAAATTTCTCATCTTCAAAACCACGTAAAGGCTCGCCCTTGGAACGCTACAAAACAATAATGGATAAGGGAAACAGACAACCAACATTAATTCCATGCCCTCAAAAAGCAATAAGAACTTAAACCACTTGAAAAGAGGGTCTATGCCATGTTTCTATCTAATAAAAAGAGAAATATAAAAGAAAAGAAACCACAAAATTATCACAAGATTAATTTACTATATATATATATATATATATATATATATACATATATATGAGGAGAACAATACTAGAAATTAGAGTTTTTGTCAAACTGAACCTTAAATGTAGCTCTGAAGCCCACAAGATTATTATCACAGGAGATACAATCAGCAGAGAATTTAGGGCCAGTATAGATACTAGTTATAAAATATCAACATCATGTTACAATAATCATCCAGTTATCAGATGTTATAAGAGCAAAATCTGGGAGTCCTTATTAAAACGTACTAATATAACATTTCAAATAAGTGAAACACCCGCGTAGGTCAGGCTACATTCACAGACATTTAATTTTACTAATTTTCCCATAGGATATATAGAAGAAGCAGATAACAGGGCAATCCAGTTGTGTCACATTGTACCATTTTTTAGGGTTACACAAATTTGACACCTTATTGACACCTCCTGCCTGACATCTGTACCTAGTTCATCTAATATTAATATACAGTCAAACACAAAAATTATCTTGGGACAGTGTGGCAGCATAACATGGTAAACTAAGGAGGAACCTTGTATGCTCGCTGTGATGTCGTCCTCTGCAAGCGCTGAACAAAATGACAATATTTTCCAGTTTTCTCCAGTGGACAAGGTCCATCATGAGGACACTGCAACAACAGAGCTATTTCAGAAACAAGGAAGAGGTGCAACATGGTAATCCAAAAGGAAATTGATTAGAAAAACATCAAACTTACAGGAGCAACTATATATGCACCACCTTTGAGAGCCATCTTATCCTTAGAAACTTCATCTGATGCATCTTCATTTTTGCGACTTCTCTAAGAAGTGTGCAAAACGATATAATAAATGAGCAGGAATAAGAACAATTATAAATGAGAAAGAAAGAGGATTCCAGCAACAAATTCTGAACTAGCATCCAAGCTCAGAAAAAACCTTCCCCATAGAATAATTGACAGGAACCAATCAACATACCCTTTTTTCCATCCATAAAATATGAGATCGCATTTGAGATATGATATTAGATCCTTGAGGTGTTCCAGGTTCAACCAAAACCTGCCCCACATTTGAACTTCTCAGAAAATTAATGAAGAAAAATTACATATCATGAAAATTCAAATTACTTTGAATTTTCAAATTACAAAACCTGAATTAAATATCCATTATGGGCATTTAAAACGGAACATACACAGCAATTAAACTTATCAGAAATCATATATGCAGTCACAGCATGAAAATTCAAATTAATTCTTTGAAATTTTAGTCATGCCTAGTTTAGCTTCCAAAACATTTTAATTTTTGATGCCTCATCTTCTTAAAGTCACCTCCAGTGGTTTCTTCAACCACATAAAATCCATCTCAATATTTCTCATTGCATATTAACCTATTTTGTGTTTTTCTCAAAGGCACTCATTTCTCATATTTCTCTAATCTTTAATATCCAGACATGGAAGGACCACGAGATTAATGTGATTAAAGAGGGCTCAGGGTTTCTTAACTTGATTCTTCAAAGAGTTAAAAAAAAATCAGGTAGTATTGGGCTATTCATCTCAACCAAACTAATTTCAAACATTGCCGAAATCTAGAACTCAACATGGTAATTTTCTTCATCTTAAATGAAGACATAATTTGGACTTGCAGCATCCAATAGTTGCTATTTTCCTACAATAATATAACAATGTCACTTGATCTGGCCTCCATTTTTCTGGGAAACAACTGCCTGAAAGCTCAGACACAGAACATGCAGAAATTAAAGCAGTGAGAAATTCCTTAGTAGTGGATATTACATCTATAAATACACAAGAAGTTTTACCGTGACCAATAGTAGGATGTGAGCTTTCATGTATCTTTCCATGAAAGGCATAAACCATTATTGTCTAACCATCAAATCCTACTTGACCACACAAACACGGACATCATGAGACATGAAACTCTTCATAGAGAAGAAATTTTACCAGAACATCCCGTGTAAGATCCCAAAGCTGGCGCACTATTGTAATTCTGTCCTTCAGGGAAGGAATCTCTCCAAGCACATAGGACTTCACCAAACAGTAGAAAACATTAAATGTTAATTAGCACGATTCAGAAGCCTATAATAAATAGTTCCGTGCATGGAATGGGAAAAGAAAAGAAACAAAGAATGTGTCCGACTTCAACTTATGTATTTACTTCTTGTTAAAACCCAGTACAAAACAAGTTAGCCCTGAGCACAAAAAAATCTCATGGCCAAACAATTAGTAAAGAACAGAGAACTAAACAACTTACAGCAATTACAAGGTCATGCTCTCTCTCGGACTTACTGATATTCTGAGTTAGAGCTTGAATGCTGTCATAGCTATGTATAAGAGGCAGGTTCTTCTGATCTAAGACAATTAATTAGAGCAAATTAGCATCAGAAATTTGCTTGACCATTCAAACATCTCTGTCATATGATGGTATTTCTTTACTGTATTTCAAATATTTCATCCCGCACCCAATAAGTTATTAGCTCTTCTCATAAAGTAGGAAATGAAATACAGTAGATTCCAAATTTTTGTTTTCCATAGTTAACAACTGCTTATGGCATCATCAACTTCAAAAATTAGCAGATCAAAGCATCTAACCAATTGAGAAGATTTTGTATCATTATCTACCTTGTATAAGGCTCTGACTCACACGTTGCATCGATTTTGATGGCTCAACTAAATTAATTCTTTCCAAAGTCCGTGGCCAGACCTCCCGCAATGCCCTGCAGCATTTTATTCAAATTCCAATGAAATTACTCTCGTGAAGACAGACTAATGGTAATATTCATATCTCTATCCAAGTAACCAACAGAAGATAGCCAACCGAGCCTCTCACCACAGTGCCGAACCAGTTCCAGAACCAAAATCCAATACCCCAGCTGGAGAAAACCCAGGTAATCTTCTCCGAACCTAAAAATTAACAGACTAAATTAATTCCTAGAAATTTATCTCTTTTGAACCCCACCCACCCCACAAAAAAATAATAATAATAAATAAAATAAAATAAACTTTATAACCCTGGGGGCTCCAATTGGTTCCCGAGAAATGCAGGAAAACAAAAGAACCAAAAATTTTAAGTCCCAGATTTTTCATCAGGTAGGAGTAAATTGAGTCTAACGTATCTCCACGGCCCAATTAAGATGGGTTTCACTAAAAGAATTCACACAACAGAAGGCAGAGAAGTAAAAGTTCCATTCTTTTTCCTCTAAATTCCAACCTTTTTCCCAGAAAACAAACACGAAACCCCACTAGGTCAATTTTCGTACCTCACTAAGAACTCTATAACACGCCGAGTAAACAGCGGGCATTCGAGAAGCGACATAAGCGACGGTCTCATCGTCTCTGTACTTGAGCCCAATGTCACCGTACGCACTCTTGATCTTCCACCGCTTGGACCGTTCCATGGACTTGAGAGGATCTTCAACCAGCTCCCTAGAAGTGGAGGCTGTGAGCAGTAGATTCACATCCTTGATTTCGCAGAACGACTCTGACAGCCTCAGCACCTTCCTCTTCATGTGGGGCTCCTCCTGTTCTGCAACAACACGGAATTCATTCATTCAAAACCACACAAAATCTTTCATAAAAAAACACCCAATCACGTAGAGAGGGACAGAGAGAGAGAGAGACCTCGGAGGAATTTTTTGATGGCTCTGCGAAGCCGGACGGGGACGATGTGGCAGCGCTCTGATTGCTTGGCGGCGGAGCGGAGGGCTTCGGGGGTGAAGATTCTTTGGGCAGTTTCTGGCACCAGAGCAGCCATTTCCGGCGCGATTGAGGTGCCTTTCGGTAGTTTTTCAGGCGGTTGCTGCGTGTTTTTGGGGGGTTTTAGCGAGGGTTTTACATTGCGAGCTTCGCAGTTGATCTTGGCCTTTGGGTCTAGGGAGTTGGGCCTTGGGACTTGAGTATGGGCCTGTATTCTAGACGGCGTCGAGGCTTCTACTGGGCTGTGGGGCTCAAAATTTGTTGGGCTTGTGTTTAATTCCATTAATACGTTGAATGTGATACGTACATTCACCGTTTAGGTCAACTTGTGAAAAAATAAAACATTGTGTTTTTTAAAAGATCAACATAGCTTTTATATGATTATATCTACGTACTAATTTTATTAAAACATTTAATTCCTCGAAAAAGGGGTCACGGAAAATTTGAAATTTATTATTTCTCATACAAATTATATTTGAATTATTATAAAAAAATATTTTATATTTAATGAAATTTTTATAATATTAATATTACTTGTTAGTTTTATTAATCCATACTTGACTCATTTAAATTTAAATAAATAGGTAAATTAAATAATAAAACATGTGAAGTTGAGAAGTTAACATATCAATTCAAATAAGATTTAATTCAATATAATTATTTTATGGATTACATATGGCATTAGCTATTTTATTATTATGTTATATTTAGGTTAATATTTTTCACTGAGTTATTATTTTGTTTAATAATTATTTCAACGGTATTACTAAAATGGGTAGTTTTGAACAATTTTAATTATACTTTTTTTTTTGTATTTTTTAAAATACAACCAAACATGAAAAAATATTTTTTTTTATTTTTTCATTCTTTACTACTTTCTACAAACCAAACATAATCTCATGCAATGTCTATGATCAATCATTGCACACAATTCTATTTTATAGAATTAATAATACTTATACTATGACTATGATGGTACAAAAAATCTTTGATATAATGAAAAAACTAATAGTGTTTATGTCATCAATTATTTGTTAAATACTTAAGAGTGCATTTGAAAGTAAATTTAAAAAATGTTTCTAACATTTTTAACACTTTAACGATAAAAATTTTTAAGTATTAAAAATATTAAAAGCGTTTCTTAAAATCAATATCAAACGGGTTCTTAAAATCTTATGAGAAGTTATTTTGAAATAAATGTAAGATTAGTGTTATCTAATATTTGGAGTCTCTTTTTATAATAAAAATTTGGTGTTTAGTAATTTTTTTTAAAATCTACTTGATATATCACCTTTTTTTTTTGTTCATATATAAATTTTATGCAATTCTATTTAGAAGCATCACTAATAAAGTTGTTATAAATAAAAAAAAAACACTTTAATCATAATTACTCTCAAACACGTCCTAATTTTATAAAAGAATCCTTGAAAATATTAGAAAACACTTCTAATGTTATTGAAATCAATGCCAAACTTGGATGGCATATAATTCAAAACTAAAAAAAAGTATATATATATATATATGAATTAATTGGTTAAAAAAGATAAAATAATTTTTATATTTATAAATTTAATCTCTTCTATAGAGTTTTTTTTATAAGAAAAGAATGAATATATTTTTTGTTGGGATATTGATTGAAAAACGAGGGAAAGTTAGATTTCCAAAATTAGGTTTGATTGAAAGGTGTCAGAAATCTCAAAATCAATGGAATATTGCAGAGTCATTTTCAGTTGGGTCGGACAAGGACAGCCTCATCATCTCCACTACCAATATGTGAATCGCACAAGCTAATAAAGAGCCTAGTTTTGGAGCTCTCCATGCAGACATGCACGACAAGGGAAGAACCAAATTAAGTGAAAGGTGATACAAAAACGTCAGTCCCACATCGGTCACAAAAAATAAAGATAAGAATATTCTCATTATGAATACTACATCACACACACAGCTCCTGCAGTAGTGCATGGTACCCCTTCTCCGCCTGTCTAGTGGGCACCACCCCTCCCTTACAGAAAAATCCAATCTCACAAATGGATTTTTTTTTTTTTCTAACATATATATATAGGCTAATTAATTATTCTACGTATACCGTAATGGAAGCTGTATACAAGGTGTATTTTCTAAATCTCTCTCTCGGCTAATTAACATTATGCTTTTCTGGTATTTGTTTATGGTGTTTTATTTTTTAATTTTGTTTTGTTTTGGTAATATTTAATGTGGTTTAATCTGAGGCGTCGAGTGGATCGAAGATTGCTCTGGAGTCTCTGGCAGTCATGATTTCGGAAGCGGACCACAGGCGGGAAGCTTCTTGTGAGTTGGATCCCAATTTAGATGTCCATGCCTCGTTGCAGTCCGCAAAGTACTTTCCGGAAACGTTTACGAGTCTTGGATGCGTTGCAACGTAGCAGGTTGTAGCTGCAGCCTACAAAAATTAAATTAAAAAAATTAAGAAAAATATGTGTTCGGATGCCGAGAAAGTAGTGGAAAATAGGGTAGAAAATTTAAGAAAGTGTGAGATATGAGATTTAAAGGAACATAAGAAAGTTGAAGCCGTCGCGTTTAAAAAAAATAGTACTACTATTTAGACCTTTTTTGTTCTTTCGTTCTTTGTTTTCTGTTTGGTTGCCCGGAAATTTCTGGAAAATATGGTGAAATTTTTTTTAAAAAAAGTAGGAGATAAAAGCGAGGATTACCTGAGGAATTGTCTTCAGGAACTTTGAAGTCAAGAAGAAGATCAGATCTGTGAATTGATAAGTAAAGTTTCAGATTTTGAAGAGAGAACTCGACTAGATTCGGATGAGAATCGGTTTGAGAATGGATCTAACCTGTGACGATGCCTTCGGTTTCTCTGGTGAGCCTCGTTCTCACGATCCCTGGATGAACGCAATTCACAGTCACGTTCGCATCCATTTGCTGCAAGATCCCAAGAAAAAAGAGGAAAACAATACGATTAAGTCCGAGAAAACCTGAGAAAACAACAAATTTCACTTTTTCAGTGGATTTTAATAATCACCTTCAATCTCTGAGCAAGTTCCTTGGTGTGCAAAACATTGGCGAGCTTCGAGACAGCATAAGCACGTGTCGCATCGTATTGACTGGAGACACCGACACAAATTTTCAGAAAAGGTCAAAGCCATAATCATTTATTTGGAATCAGTCCAATTACCGTTCCGGATTTTTCAATGTTTTTCTCTCACCTTTTGTTTCTGGTTATCAGCCCCAGATAACGGATTACGTCGCCGGAAAACCAGCTGTGAATGGTCGACGATACGTTCACGATGCGACCTTGAACGCCGGTCTTTTTCGCCGTTTCGATCATCTTATTTAGTAACAGTTTGGTCAATAGAAAATGACCTGAGAAATTCATTGAAAATGTATATATATTACTTAGCTCAAATAAATTGAATAAATAATAATTTCAGTTTTTTTCTTCAATTTTTACCTAGATAATTGGTAGCAAAGGTCATCTCGATTCCATCTTCGGAGATAGCATGCTCGTGAGTGAACTTCCCGGCGTTGTTTCTGAGATCAAAGAAAAGATAATCAGATTGTACGAGGGAAACAAACAAGCTCATTTTTCACTACTTGCTGCAACGAAGTACGAAAATCTGGAATGATTTCATTTTCCCAGGAACCAAACAGAGGCAAAACTTCGGTTTTTGGAGCTTACATGAGGAGATTGAGCGGCAAATCCAGAGACTCGAACTCCGAAACGAAGCATCGAACCGAGTCGAGCGAACTAAGATCGAGAGCCATGACGACGATCTCCGAATTGGGAAACTCCGCCACAATACGAGCCTTCGCTTCCTCCGCAGCCTTCAGGCTCCGCGCCGGCAGCACTAGCCTCGCCCCGCGCTTCGCCAGCACCCGGGCCGTCTCCGCCCCTATCCCCGACGTCGCACCTGGAAATTGAACAACCCCATCATCATCAGTTAAACAAACAACGATTTTCAACTCATCATGCAATGGAAATCACCATTATTGTTGAGCAAACTCACCAGTAATGACAGCAGTGACGGAGCCCAGATCGGGGCAGTTCTCAGTTACCTCTTCGGCAGTGGACTTGGAGCCATACCCACTTGCTCCGAATGAGCCGAGGAGGTATTTCAGAGCATCAAGCATTTGTCAAAGCTAAGGTACGTATTTGCAGTTTGTCAGGTTTTTGCAGGCGATGAGGCTCTACAGTTTACCTTTTTCTTTTTCAGAGGGAGACGTTAAAAAAAAAAAGATTGGAAAGGTTTGGAAGGTGATTCGTGAAGAGAAAGCGTGGATTGGGATGAGATTTTATAATGGATGGAGTGGAGAGTGGGGGATTGGATGTTTGTCATTCATTGACGAAGATGAAAACCTTGCATGATTGGTATTTTATTACTTGTTTATTCATACAGTTTCTTAAACCAACCTTTTCAAACTGAAATTTGCCGATTCTTAAGTCGATTATTTGGTTTTCTTGTCATTACAGGGGCGAAAGGGCCGATAAATGTGGGTGAAGAGTCCAAAGAAAACGACACCGTTTTGTTTCTGAGCCATTTGGTAATCACTTGATTTAATTATTCTTCTCAATTTTCTCTCTGAAAGAAACAAAATTATGGCTGCTAGTTGATTGAATTGATCAACTCATTAGTTAATTAATTATTAATTAAGAAGTGACGTATATTAAGCCTCAGCCTCTCAGCACTGTATGATTTCTTGCTTTGTTGTATCAGAGATTCAGAAGCATAGTAGGTCGGACGGAGAAGGGTCGGCGATTAATTAAATGCAACGGAAGCAAAGTACGAGCGTCGATGCAGAGAGATTGGAATCGCGGAAAGGGAATCGCACGTGAGGCTAGCGATTCAAAAATTCAACAGATCGGTCAATCCTACGGCCTCGAATCTGCCACTCTTTTTTACCAGACAATCATTACCGTTGAAACCCTTGGAGCAAAATGACAACCATACCCCTCCACCTTCAACTCTGTCAGGTACCCTCTCACTCCACATTAACTCGTTCTAATCATGATTGGACCTTGATACCTCACTTTTTGAGTCTTCTTTTTGGATGGTCATTTATTATTATTATGATTAATAATAAATTAATGAGGAGGTGAAGTTATAATCAAAACTGATAATGTGAGGGGCACGTTTGTTAATTGTTAATTGGAGATGTGAAGAAAAAGGTGTGTGGGTCCATGAAAAAGTGGTGCAAAAGAAGTCACGAAATTTCAGCTTTTTGGAGCACTTCTCTAGGCCCCGTGCCCTCTCATATGCCCGGACCGGACCTTCTCCCATCATATGATTCATATCCCTTTATCCACATCTCATCTCTTACATTCACCTGACTCCCTCCCTTGGTTCATCACCCTTACTCTTCATTTCTTTTTCTCCAAACAAACAATAATAATAATAATAATAATAATAGCTCTAGAGTCCCTTTTAATTGAAACTTTTCATTTAAAATGACAATTAGAATTAAATTTACTTTTTCAAAAAATAATTTTTAATTTTATAATATAAAAAGTATCATAAATTTATAAATAATTTCAAAATTATCATATTTCAATAAATATTAAAAAAAAACGATATTTTTATCAAAATCCTTGTGAACTATTGAAAGTAGATGTGATGATGTATGTCGATAATATGATTACAATGAGAAACAACTTAATCATATTTGAATGAAAGCTTTATATATTCGTTGTAAAAGTAATACAATGTTATCAATTTACCATTCGGTGTTCCACGTTCCACTTAATAATTGAAAATAAGCTTTATTTGATGATGCTTTTCGGGGAAGTGGGGTTGGCTTGGAGGAGATGTTGTTGTTAATGTCTCATATGTGGGTGATTGAGGGTGATTGATGATTTCTCTATGTTGTATTTTTAAACCTTGTTCTTGCTATTTATTTACTTGCTACTAGGGTGTCCCATCTCATGCCAATACTTTCTCAGCCTTCTTTAGTTTTTTTGCTGCTATTTGTTTAGTATGTTGTTCAGGTGTCCTTGTCATGCAAGTTTTTCCTTTTTCCCTTTTCTCTCCTATACTTTTTAATTTGATTAGTTGCAAATCCTTGCTCACATTTTGAGCACAATTGTGTAGTTTAAAATATTGAAATTGGATTCTTTAGGCTGTTCTCTGTCACTTGAAACTAAATTCACTTTGAGATTGAATTGGATGCTTTCAACTGCTCTGGTCAAACCAAAGTTTAGGATGGACATCATTTAGTTTGACTAACTTCAATTGGTCAAAACCCCTCCTAAAAGAAAGAACTCAAGATTTAAGAAAGCCCAAATGCATATAATTAACTTCAATAGACTAGAGAATTTTTTGGAACTAGAAAAAGTGCTTTGACTTTGATCTCCAAGACAATTCATCAAAACGAGCCACAAAGAGCAGTTAAGAAGGTAAAAAAAAAACAGGAAAGCCCTAATCTGATTTCCTCAGATGCAACCTTCTAAGCCAAAAAGTCCCTTTCAAGTGGATTTGTCTGGCATTTGGATACAACCCATCTAATCAAACCTTAGATTTTGCATCATTTTTTATACATCACACGCTATCTGTCTCTGGGTGTTTAGTTAGCCAACTATGTTTGACTGCATTGAGAGGAGCGAATCCATAAGACTAAAGTATATAACAATTGTGTATAAAAAAAGACCACATACAATTGTGCATCTTGTCATTTCCCAATCTAATCAAAAACCCCATTTTAAATATCAAAAGCATACCTGAATGGTGTCATTCAATACTACCATTCTTCAATGATTGCCACTCGTTTCTGTGGGAGCCCAGAATCTTAGGGGACCCGTTTCCCCTTAAAATTAGGATTTTTGGATTTCCAATCTCTTTGTCTATATTAATAATCTGGGGATGATGAGCCTAATCAACTCTCCACCTCCTTGTTTTAAAACTATTTGATTGAATATACTATTGTTTAGTTTTCTTTAATTGGTTTCTTGTCAAATAAGGTTGCCAGTTGAACATTATCACTCGCCCATTGTTTTTAGACTCAAAAGATGCATCCCCACATAACCTACCAAAGGAGGGGAAAAGAAAAAAAAACACATGAAAAGGCCAACGGATGACTGCTGAGTTGAGTTGAGTTGAGTTGATCGAGTATAAAATCATGTTTTTCAATAAGTTGATTGAGTTTAGAATCGAGGTTTCCAGGGAATCGGCTGAGTAACAGAGTCGTAAGTGAGTTGAAGACTCGAATTCCCAAAGATTCCTAGTGGATTTCTTTAATCTCCATTCATGACAGGTGGGTTTTGGCTCTCTCTAATATCTTTTCATTTCCATGAAAAAACAAACTTCGAGATGCTAATCTCCTACATTATAGGCTTTTTGATAGAGAGTGTGGTTTCTCTATCATTAAAGGATCTATCAATGACCCACCACTAACCCCTAACTAGACCCTAAATTATATGGTGGATCTTGAGTGATGTCATGCATCCCCAACTTCGCATATGTAGTCTCTTGTGGGCATATTATTGTAAACCTTCTTTCAGTTCACTAGTTTAGATGTTGGCATAGACTAATTATTAAAGTATTAGGCAACTAACTCCGCTGCCGCTGGAACATTATAGTGCCATCAATGCCCAAAATCAGTGTTTCTTCTAGAGCAAAACCAGGACTAGCTTCATGATCTAGAACCATATATATCTACACTTAAGGGACCCTCAGACTAGATAATCACAGCTTACTCCATTAGATTCCCGTATGGGGCTTGGGGTGTCAATGTGTTTCACGTAGGGTCATTATCAAGTGGACCAAACAGCTTAGCCCGGATTGGGTTCCTGCTCACCTAACGGCTAAGATAACAAGAACTAAGATGTCGATCCATGTATAATATCATTTTCTACTATGATATGGAAATACCAATGCTATAGCGATTTAGAAAATATCACATCACAGTTAAGTTGAGCACGTTGCTATTAGCTACTTGAGTGAGAAGAATTACCAATTTTAAAACACAACTGCAAGGAGCTCTCTAGTACTGAATCCTGTCCTGCCTGATTCTATCAGAAGCTTAAGCATGTGGCTTTTAGCTACCCAAGAGAGAATAATTACAACTTCTAAAACTAATTGGAACTTGTGAATCCCGTCCTGCTTAGTTATATCAGAAGCTTACCTAATTGGAGAAGACAATGTTAGAACATGGCCCATCATATTCTTATCCCGGTATGGGGCCTGGACGTCTAATGTGTTTCATGTTGGGTCATTCTCAAGTTGAGTTGGTTCTAAAGAGATGGATTACTAGCATCTTTCCTGTCCACATCTTGGTGACTGATTTGTGACTGGTCTGGCTTAGGTTCCTGTTGACCTAAAGGCTAAGCAAACAAGGAATAAGATTGCAACCATCTATGATATCATGGTTCTGATGACATGGAAATATCAAAGGGATATTGATATCGATTTAGACAATCCCAGGTCACAGACAGCCAGCTTGTTCAGCATGTTGGTTTTAGCTACTCTTAGAGAGAAAAATTACCCATTCAAAGACACAACTCCATAGTAATCTCTGGTACTCAATTCATCCCACGTAGTTCTACAAGAAGCTTTGGATGGATGACAGGGCTCATCATATTCTTATTTAATGGCCAACCTTCCAACACAATTTACAATTTATTCAGAGAAAACAATTCTCTGTTCGGCTCAATTAGTTTAAGAAGTTAACCAATCTCAAAGTATTCACAATAATTAAACAAAGAAGTAAATTCCATAGTGGAGCCCTAGGTAGCAGAAAGGACCTTGAATTTTATGGAAATGCTGTCTCAAAAATCAAATGACTATGCCTTATCCCCCCCTTTTTTGGGGGACACTGCAAGGAGAAATCATGCTTCATATACCCTTGCATTGAAAGTCTAAGTCTTCAGTTTCATTCCTTACTGGCAATCTAGCTTCTGGTCCTTAGTCCATCCAAACTCCTCCAGGAATGCCAATACAACACCATTTGTCCAGCCAAAACCAGTCTGCATGACAGCGTACAAAAAATAAATTTGACGTGTGGCAGGAGATCCACTTCACACCAAGATATTTGACAAAGTAAAAAAGTATAGTCTTCCCACTAGTGAATTCCACTGAACAATAAAAGATGCATTTAGGTTCTGTGAAAAATTGATAAATTCTTCCATATATTCCCAAAAGTAACCAAGGATATGGCCTCTGACCTGGGGTATGTATTCACCGCCACCTCCAATTTTTCCACATTCTTCCACATCATATTTTTCAAGCATTGTGCTTGTGTTCTTGTAGGCAGCATAGTTGGTTCTGATCCACCTCATAGCAATATCTTCTGCCATCAACCTTGCTTCTTTCAATCCAGATCTCACCAGGCCTTCAACTATCATGTGTTGAATTGGAGCCCAACCATTTGGAAAATCCCTGTCAACAAATTCTATTAGATACAGATACTAAAATATAAATTGTCAAATAACACAAAAGATCTCAAGCTTTTCACTAGTTGATACGCAATTGAACCAAAAGATTACTTACCATTGTTGTCCCGAATTTGTCAAGGAAGTTGCAATCCCAGCAGAGCAAAGCAAACCCGAACTTTGGAAACTTTCCATAACTTTCTCCACCACAGAAGCATCTGCACATGTTTATGCGATAACTGCATTCTTACTTCAACTTTTATTATATCTTTTTGCATACAAAGTATAAAGACTTATTTCATCAATCAAGATTCCAATTATAATAACACGTTCCATTGATAATTTCTAGTATAACATACCCGAGTTAAACAACTCAATCCATAGAGGAACAAAGTTTGAAGCAAACACGTTCTCGTTCTGGTTTGAAGCTTCTAATTTATGAACTTCCTAAAATAAATGAAAATAACACATGAGGAACGGTAAATTGATTGTTGTAGTCATGACATATCACTTCACAAACTTCATATGTAGATATCACCTTGCATGAAGTGGAATTGTCACCGAGCCAGTAGTCAACCCATTGTCCCATCTTTGCATTCCAGAAAACAGAGTCCATTGCCTTTTTTCTCCCTTGAGAAGCTTCCACAAAGCGTTCAGAGATGGTATTTTCTCCAATAACTTTTGCCAAGGAGGCTATGTCAAGCTCCATCTAACCAACAAATATGATGGCTTGTCATAACAAATTTGTAAATTATGAATTCAATTAAGGCTTTTTAAGAGGATATTTCTAAATTGTACCTTCAGTATAAATGCATTCAAATCCACGGGTAGAATTGATGTTGTAGCCAATGTCGTGAAATCTGAAGAATTCCTACAACAAGACACCTAAATATTCATACCTTCGTCATTCAATATCTGAACACTTTTAAATAGTTAAATCTTAAACTAGACTTATAGCCCAAAGAACTATGAGCTGAGGCAGTAGAACCAAAAAAGAAATATTGAAATTCACATTAAATAAGGACAAGAATGGATGGGCTTTCATCATTTCCTCTCAAAAAAGTTCCGTTTTTAGTTTCACTAGCAAAATTTTGCATGCAAACATGAACGAGATTGTAAAACCATAATAACTCTTAAAATAAAAACATAATGGTCAATATCAGAAACATAAGCTAAAACACGAGCAATTAAAAGGCATATCATGCAAGATTAACCAACAGAAATTGTCCACAACTGATGGTTATTGGGATAGTCAGATTAATAAGAGCTTGTTATGGAGACCAATTTAAAATTTGACTAACATCCAACAGTCCAGGTGATTAGCTTACAAAGGGTTGGCTAAAATTGGCTTTCACTTATTTGTTTACTATTCTAGGATGGCACAAAACAGATAAATTCCCCCATTAAAAATGAAAAAAATACATGTACAAGGTGGTACCTCATCCATCTTGTGCTGAAATCCCATCCAGATTCAGCAGTTGAAGCCAGTTCCCTGTAAAATTGCTGTTTCTCCGAAGCATCCAAGATCTTGGAAGCAGACTCCTTGTCCTGTGAGCAGAATTAGTTATTCAATAACAAACTCTTTTAACATTTTCCATCAATTTATATGAGACCTTTCTTAATCTAGTATATGGGGGAGAAGAATTTGCGCACATTAGTTGAAGACTCTGGTCTCGGTTTATCCCACATTGCATAGTACCGACTCAAAGTGTGATTACAGGCTTGATCATCCTGAATGGTCATCTTATGTTTCCCTTCAATGACGGAAGTGACAACAACAGAAAAGGTAGAAGTAAGAGTAGTTTACACCAACAAAAAGTAGCAAAAAACAACAAGGCAAGGACAAGTGGTAGACATACGACAAACTGCTAGGAAAAATAAACAATCTCATTCTCATTTAATACCTGAATTCCAAAACTGATGTTCCTTGAGCAAAGCAGGGAGAGACTTTCTCACCATTTCTTTATCACCCGTTCTCTTGTATATTTCATAGATCATGGAACTCAGGAGCGGGGGCTGGCTGAAAAAAAGTCCCACCCAATCAAAGATCGTTCTTTAACTCCAATTTGTAAGAAACTTACGATAGGATGAATTTGCAAAGGTCGGCTATATGACATTATGTCAAACCAAAAGAGGGAAAAAAAAACACGAAAATTAAATGTCAATCAGCAAACAGCACAAACTGCAGCTACTTTGGAAGATTGAGATCATTACCTCCGATTGCTGTAATATGCCCTTGCACCGTTTAGGACATAACCATATTCATCGATAAGTGAAATCAGATTAGCAACAATTGCTTTTGCCGTCTCATGCATTTTACTTGCTAGCAAGCCCCTGCATGACAAAGTATATTAACCCTATAAGAGGAAACTCCACAGAGAAACTTTCCAGCCAAAACCCTAGTGTTATGATCAACAGTTATCAATGAGGAAAAGCCCTAGCATACAATTATTTCTGGTAATCATCAGAAACCTTAGTAAATGAACTGCATCTACCAAAACAATGTGGGCCCAGTCAGGCAGAAAAGAGTAAACACCCTTGTTTTCAACAGGACATTGGAACACCATTAGTCCTCCAAATAGTTTGGCATAACATGAACAATAACCCATGGCAAGAACTTCCACGATTATCAAAATTGCAATGGAATTGGGATCCCAAACCCGAAACAAAAGCTAAAAGCCTTGATTTATAATATGGAATTGTATTCATAGTTTTCGGGTTTATTACATTCATGAATCTAACCCACCTCCCACAATCCCATGGAATTTGCTTTCTCTGTGTAATTGTATTTGTAGAATTAGGGTTTATTGCATTAATGTACACAACAACAAAACAGGAGAATAAGAATTTTGGGAATTGAGATTCCGCTCAATAATGACATGCTACCAAATATCAAAAGACGCAAATGATTGAAAAGCAAACCAAACTAACCGAATAACCCAGTAAGAATCCCAATAGTAAACCTCTCTAAATCTCGATCCAGGAATCACCACTGGATTAGGAAGAGGAAGCAGAGTGTGCAGGTCCGGCCGATCCCGAACCCCGTTCGAAACTTTCCGGCTCAGATTCTTCCAAAGAGAATGCACCTCCAATGCCCATGCTCTCACCTCCGGACTCTCCACCTTCGGCAAGAACCCCGTCGGCTCCGGCACATAATCCTCCGGCACAACCTCCACCAAATCTTCCCCTGCACCTCGCATGTACTCTCCCATAAACCCCTCCAAAATCTCAACCGAAACCGACCCATTTTCAGACCTGGGTAGCTTCTTAAAAGCCTCCTCTGTGTCTGAGAGATTGAATTTCAGAGACAAATCCACGTAAAGCTTTGGGTCGAAGTCGGAGTTGCCATAGGTTTTGAAGGCCGTTTCTTGGAGGCGATCAAGGAAGGTGACGAGTGGGGTGGTGGGCTTCACAGGAGAGCACTGCGATGAAGCTTCGGTAACAGCCATGGAGGATACGAAGAAGAAGAGAAAACAAGAGAATAAAGAATAAAAAATAAGATTATAGGATAGAAAAACCTCCATTTTTCATAGAGAATGAAAGTTGTCTGGCTTGGGTTTGAAGAGGGAGAAGCAAAGCCATGTCGAAAATTGAACAAGAAGAAGATTGCAGAAGAGAGCCGGCAGATTTTGGAGATAGCGATTGTCTGGACTTGCCCATTTATTAAAAAAAAAATACAACATCTAACCACTTTTTGAACTTATGTCAAAATTGGTGTCTTTGGTACGTACCCGCTATATAATTAATTTTTTTTTTTATCATTTTAATTAAATTCTCGATTAATAAGGTTTAATTCACGATTAAGACTTCATTTTGACTTTTAATTTATTTTTTTAATTAAAAATTATTAAATTATATAAATAAATTAATATCTTAAAAAATAACAAATTAAATACATTAAATTAATAAATCATACAATTTTATATATTATTTATATGTTATATAAATTTATTATTTTAAAATTATTAATTTATTAATAAATAAAATATTAATTTATAATATCTTTTATTTATCGATTTATGTTTGTTAAAGTAATATTAGATTCTTAAGTTTAAATATAAATAATTTATTATTAAAATATATATTTTAATTTTAATAATAAATTGTAATTTAATAGTTTTTAATTAAATTTGAAAGTAAAAAAAATTATAATTGAAATCTCAGTTAGCAACTGTGGCTTAAAAGTATACTATTATTTCGATAAAGATAAATTTGTCATAATACAAATAAATTAATATCTTAAAAAATAATAAATTAAATATCTTAAATTAATAAATTATACAATTTTATATATTATTTATATGTTATATAAATTTATTATTTTAATATTATTAATTTATTAATAAATAAAATATTCATTTATAATATCTTTTATTTATCAATTTATATTTGTTGAAGTAATACTAGATTCTTAAGGTTAATTATAAATAATTTATTATTTAAGTATATTTTTAAATTTTCAATCATAAATTGTAATTTAATAATTTTTAATTAAATTTTAAATTTAAAAAAATTAACTAAAGTCTCCGTTGGTAACTGCGATTTTAGTTTAAAAATGAAGCCTCAGTTGGTAACTGAGACTTTAGTTTAAAAATGAAACTTCAATTGGTAACTTAGGATTCAGTTAAAAAATGAAGTTTCAGTTGCCCAATTGAGACTTCAATTCAAAAATGAAATCTCAATAGTTAATTGAGGCTTTAATTAAAATGATAAAAAAATATTTTTAATGATACGGTGCGTACCAAAAATATCAATTTGAGCGTAAATTTTAAAAGGCAGTTAGATGTTTTTTTTTTTAATGGCTATTTTGACCCAATACTCTAGATTTTTAATAAAAGGTTACAGATTTATTGGAGGGTGAACACGTGGAGACAAAATCTTCATCATTTAATGGAGTTTTCCTCCTCAAGATTCGATATCTGTAGCAAGTACAGATTGGGTTCTTGTAGTTTTCCTGGATTTTGGAGGAAAAGTTGAAGATAGCAAATAGAAGTTGGAAAAGGTCTGTTCCTTACTCGATTTTGGTAGAAAAGGTAATGGAACTTTGAAAAATGACATTTTATTAAATTTGTTGGATCATCAGATCTTGTGAATCAGTCTCAATCCAACGTTCACGTCATCCTTTATCTACGAAGGGTGGTTCTGTTAGGATGTCGACCAGGCGGCTCATCCAGTCCGAGGGAGTCAAATACATGCCAAAGGTAATATTTCTACTTGTTTGAACAAATCCTGGACAGAGAATATTAAAGCAGCCTGTATTTTCCTCATCATCTGCCTGTCGTGGGAAAAAGACTCCGAGAAATTAAGGGAAAGATTCACTGGATGTATGAAAAAGCTAGAAAAACTGAGTCACGATTAATGGCTTAGATGCTTATAGATGCTTACAGTTCACAGCAAAACCAGCCTGCTTTGATCGTCCTTGAATAGCATTGGATTTACCTACACCAATATGCAAATGAAGTACCGTATTAACCAACTTTAATTTACAACGAAGATGAGAATAATGGAGGGTTCAAGATAAATGTGAATATGAATCACTCACTGCCCATCCACTTTGTATGCTGTTCATTCCGGTCTGTGGGGATCTATGTTGAACCCATATGACAGCTTCTGAAAACTGGGTCGGTTTAATAGTTGCTTTGTTAATGTTTATTTCTCCTGCTGCTCCATGAAAGCTTCCATTGGTAGCGGCCACTACTGCAAACTGAGAAACCAGGGCACCCCATTAATCAGTCACCCAAACTGACTTTTCCAAGAAATTAATTCTCCATATACATGATACAGGAGGGAAGGAATTGTTGTTCCTAGCACGCAAAGAGTGATTCATTATAAGAATAGATAAATGGACTCGCATGGAAACCATTGGGGTTGGCTGTGTTATCCGGATAATAAGCCTTAGAATGTTGTCTTGCCCATATTAGATCTTCTTTTCGGGTTCTTCTGATGATGACTGTGCCTAGTGGGCACTGAGCCCCCTTGATCCCAATCTCAATGGGCTCTGCAAATGAACGGGTAGCTTGATCACCATTCACTTCCTTGGGAAGTGAGGGTGGTTCTGTCTGCAGCAAAGGAGGAAGAAAGATCATTCATTAGGCAAAATTGGAATAGGGACACGCTAAAACCCGGGTTAAACTGGACTTAGGCTTTCTGAGGGCTTTAAATGGAAGGAGAATAAGGGGAGCTTGAATCAAGTCTGATATGATGATATAATTCTCTTATGAACTCAAAAATTGACCTGA
This sequence comes from Vitis vinifera, assembly GCF_030704535.1. Classification (NCBI taxonomy): domain Eukaryota; kingdom Viridiplantae; phylum Streptophyta; class Magnoliopsida; order Vitales; family Vitaceae; genus Vitis; species Vitis vinifera. The sequence goes on along the minus strand of NC_081806.1, from coordinate 1,740,497 downwards.
ACTTTATGATTCTGAGCAGTGGATTTTCAAGAGCGGGCTGTTTGTCAATGTGCACACAGTCATAAATTGATCCATCAAGATCCTACGGTCAAGTTTGTATATGATTTTCAGTTTCTAGTTCTATTTGGGATATGGAAAATACAAAGAAGGAAAACTTGATTCCACAGGTTTCTAGTATTTTCAAAAATGGTGTTGTTTGGATTCTCTTTTTCTCTCCAAGCCAAAACATTTTGCACATTTGTTTCTAACCCTCTGTTTGGCGGCCAAGAAAACTGAAGAAAGATAATAAAATGGACAGGCCTATGATCTATATGAGAAGATTCATGAAGCAAAAGCCATAGTACTTTTGGTCTCTCCACTTTCTGTAAAGCAACCTTATATGCAGGGAAAGCATAAGCCAAATGGACTACAACTACTATTTTTCTAGTGTGCCCAAAGGCCTTGGGAACATTTTATTACTAAACCCCAAGAAATCTACTGCTTATATGCCATCAAAACACTCAACATCCCTCCCCACCAGGTCCCCCAAAGTACATCATATCCCTCGGGGCACCGCGTAATCTTCACCGGAATAAAGAATTGTAGCAATCGCTGGTAGTAGATGGTGTCAATTCAACAGTATCAGCATCGCCAAAAGTAAGGTTTCTACTTGAACAAATCCTGGACAGAGGGAATTGAAGCAGCCTGTCTTTCTATACTCATCTGCCTGTTGATAAAAGAAAGAAACCGAGAAAAGGGAAAGATCAGTAGATCACTAGCCCGTCATGTCTCATGAAAGAAAACTAGAAAAACTCGAATGGCTTAGGTGCATACCGTCCAATATGAAAACAGCCTACTCTGATTATCCTTGAATAGCATTGGGTTCACCTGCAATATGGAAGTTAGTCTAATATTAAACTTTATAATGAACTAGACAAAATGAAATGAATCATGAGTGACTCACTGCCCATCCAGCTTGTATGTAGTTCACTGAGCTTGTTTCTGGGGATCTATGTTGAACCCTGATTATAGCTTCTGAAAATTGGTTCGGTTTAACAAATGGGTTGAAAATGTTCATCATTCCTGATGCTCCATGGTAGCTTCCATTGGCAGTGCTGACTACTGCAAGCTGAGAAATCAAAGGCACCCCATTTGTCAGTCAGTTATTCTGCCACGGTTTGTAGAATTGTAACTTGTAAAGCTATGCATTTGACCCAAAAGCTTAAGCCATCAGATAGCTCTATATCTGGTAGGAGCCTAACAGTAAAGATGGATAATGAGACTCACATGATAACCATTGGACTTCACCGTGTTACTTTGATAGGCCTTAGATTGTTTTCTTGCCCATATTAGATCTTCCTTTCGGGTTCTTCTGATGATGACTGTTCCTGGTGGGGCATTCAGCCCCCTTGATCCCAATCCCAACGGGCTCCACAAAAGAACGGCTAGCTTGATTGCCATTGATCACCTCCTTGGGAGGTGAAGGTGGTTCCATCTGCAGCAATGGAGAAAGCTCATTCAATAGGCAAAATTGGAGTAGAATATCCTAAAAGCTGGATTAAACTGAACAGCTTTAGGCTCATTGGCTTAAAGAAAACTTCAAAGGAAGGACAGCAGGAACAACTGTGATGAACTTGAACAAAATAAATCCTGATATGAAGTGATAAATTGACCTGAATTTTATTATTCTTGAGCAGCGGATGATCAAGAGCAGGCTGTTTGTCTATGTCCACACAGTCATAAATGGATCCATCAAGATCCTGCCAACAATTTACAGAAAATCAAACATCAACTCAGTAAAGAAACTATAAATTCTCCCAGTTTGATTCTATATATAAACTATACCTGAAAGCTTTTCCTGGCAGGCTTGTTCAAGAACTTGAGCTGCCTCTCCAACTCCATATCTTCTTCTGTACTCGTATCTCCACCAACACCACCCAATTCAAACACCAGAAAAGCTGCCATGACCACATTAAAAAAACTCAGTAGGAAGAAGATTTTTGTAGTACCCATTTGAGTCTGCTTCCGCTACTGGAGAAGCCATGAAAGATCCACACATATATGCAGGTCCACACCAACCTACATTTATTTCTCTGGTCTTCAAATGCAGAGATTAATTTGTATTTAAAAATCATTTTTATTTAAAATTGAAAGAATTAGAAAATAAAATTTGTTATTTTAGATGATTTTTAGCTGCTACAGGATGAAACTTTTTTAAGATGTGAAAAAACAAAATATACATACAAAATATACTTTAATGTTGCATAAATATTGAACCAGTCACCTATCTAGGCCTGAGCCAAAGCAAAAACCATGATGACCCAAGGCTCTAGTATGCATCTGTTGGACAAAGACAACCACTGTGTCGAGTACTTTGGTCAGGGGAAAGCCTAGTACTACATCAAAATCCAAGCACTAGTGCTTTGACTATAACCTATCAGTCGAGTAATACATCAAAATCCAAGCAATGGTGCTTGACAGCCTTGACTACAACCTATCAATCAAGTTGAACATGACATTTTCTTATACCATATAGTATATGAAGTCACCTATTTCTACTAACCTACGTAGGAGCCTCTTAAAGCTGACATAGTAGAAAGGTATTTGGGCATTGACCTATCCAATTGACAGTATACATTCCTAATAATTAGCAAGAAGTGAGGTTGCCTCATTTCATTAATCTAAATGGAGCCCCCTCAAAGATGATATAGTAGGCGGCTCTTGGGTTGACTCGTCGCTTTATCTATTAGCTACCACATGAATAAAGTTATTCGACTAGTGATGATCAAGACATAATAATCATGGTTTTGCCTAAAAGGTTTGAGTTGTTTACTTAATAACAACTCGACTCTATTCCCATAAGGCTACTTAAGCAATAGCTAATTCAATTATGGTTGACTAATATTGGTTTATCATTAAGTTCTATCACTATAGAGTCAATATACTCGATGGTAAATAATCTAATTATCAATTATATTTAAAAGAATAGTTTAATCCTTTACATAAAACGAGCATTAGTTATATCTATGCAGGTGTAACATTGTTTTCAAAAAATGGATAAAAAAAAAAACATTGTAACAATGCTTTCAAAATTTTTTTGTTTTTTTTTTTATTATTTTTATAAAATAAGAGTTGATGATGCTGCTATATGTAATTAGTTAAGACATAACTAATGATCAAAGTACATGAAATTATGAGAGATTGATGATTCTGTCTAATGAAAAATCTCTTAAAATTTGAAAATAAAAGTACTGAAATATATTAACATTTTTAGAAAAATAAAAACAAATGCTCCTCGTATTTAAAATTTATCTAAACTTTATGAAGTATATCTAAAAATGCAAGGACTTTTTTCTTTTTCATTTTTTTTTTTTTTTTTGTGGGAATTTTCAGAACCTTGATTCTTTGTAACGGAAAAACGACGCCGTTTTATCCCTGCCGCGAAACCCACAAAGAGTGAATGTAAACGTCGTCGTTTTATATCCCCACAGCAGCGAGCGAGAGGGAGAAAGAGAACGCATCGTGTATAAAGCCCTCTGCGGCCGAGTTTCAGTAGAGTGGTCTCTGGTGTGGTGCATCGTCTTCTTCCAAATATCAGTCGTGAAGATGACTGAAGTAGCGAGCTCAGTGATCCACGAAGTGCTAGGGCGGAGAGCTCTGGATGTGGATCAGCCAATCATCGACTACATCGTCAACGTCCTAGCCGATGATGACTTCGATTTCGGCTTCCAAGGCGAAGGCGCCGTCGACGCCATCGGAGAACTCCTCGTTGACTCCGGATGCGTCTCCGATGACGCTGAATGCCGCTCTGTACGTTCTTTTTCTTCGTTTCGTTTTTTTTTTTCCGCTTTTAATCTATTGGACTCTCGTAAATTATCATCGCTTAATTTCGAATTTTTTTAGTTTCTAGGGTTTCGGTTGTGCGGTCGATTTATGTTGTTCGAAATTGAATACGCATGTTGTTTGGAATGTGAAAGAACAAAATACTTCTATTCAGATGATGCTGGAAGAACTATTTTCATTGATTTTTTTTTTTTTTTTTTGAGACCAAAATAGTCATAAGTGTAATTAGGATATAGGCGAGAGGTGAACTTTATTCAGAAAATTTTAAATCGAATGCGCTGAATTGCAGCTATTTGTGGATGCTGGCCATGTCAGTTTCGGTTCTGAATATTCATTGGTTATATGTTTTTCTTTCACATTTGTTTGTTCATGTTCCAAGAAGATGTTTTAATTGGAGCTACTTGTAGACTCCTGTAAAGCATTGCATAATTTCATTTTTATTTTTTAATTTTCTAGGGTTTTTGTTGCAATCCATTTCTGTTGCTTGAAATTGAATACTCTGATGCTTTGCTGATAAAGTCAGAGGAATCAAAATTTTGAATGTAAACATATGCATTACTTGTAATTGGAGAGAATAAAAGGCTATATTTAAATGATTCTGGTAGGGCTATTTGATTGATTTGATTTTATATTGAAAAGCAAAACGGATGGAAGTGTAATTAGGATATTTGTTGGGGGGCAGGTTGTAGAATTGACCAAGCTGAATTGGAGCTATTTGTTGATTCTTCCACTTTGTTTCTCTGTCTATGTTTTGAGAGAATGTAACTTGAATTTCAAAATTCCCCTTTCTGAGATTTTGGTTGGGCTGATGAATTTTGCAGTTGGCTAGTCCCTGTTTCTGTTCCATGAAAGTGGGTTTCTTGTTTGGTTGCTGAGAGAACTGATAAAAAGGAAAGGAAAGGCAATTAAATGATCATTTAAAACAAGCCAAATATCTTTATTTAGGCTCAGTTGAGTGTAGGTTAATTTTTCCTCATATTGTAAGATTAAAAAATTTATTTCTTCTCCATCCCTTTATTTTCTCAGCAACCAACAGAACAGAATTTAAATGTTTACTACAGTTCTCATGTGTATTCCATTAATGAAGTTTTTTCTTTTTCCTTCATGAATCTTATTGTCAATGAGACTTTATGGCAGGTTTGCAGCATACTATGTGAAAAATTTGGAAAGCATGGATTGGTTAAGCCAAAACCTGCTGTGCGAAGCCTTGCAGCGCCCTTGAGAATGTTTGATGGAATGGATGAAGAGGAAGTTCCAAAGAAGAAACCTGAGGTGACTGATGGTCCAATTCTAACTGAGCGTGACCGAGCAAAGCTTGAAAGGAGAAAGAGAAAGGATGAGCGCCAAAGAGAGGTAAACCCCAGTAACATATTGACCATACTACTAGATTATGGTCACATTTAAGTGGGATCTTTTTCATTATGTTGTTCAAGACCTAGGGACTGTGTTATATTGTTATCATTTTTATTCTCATTTTTCTTATTATACAGCAACAATACCAAATGCATTTAGCTGAGATGGAAGCTGCTAAAGCGGGAATGCCTGTTGTGTGTGTAAACCATGACAACAGTAGTGGACCAGCTATCAAGGATATCCATTTGGAGAACTTCAATATTTCCATAGGTGGTCGCGATCTCATTGTAGATGGTTCAGTCACACTCTCTTATGGAAGGCACTATGGTGAGTTTGATTTTTTATTTCTATTACTGTTATTGTTCAGTGTTGTTAGCTCATAGCTGATGGCATGGAAGGTGTTTTGGTTTGAACACTTCTTCAAAGAGCATGTGAACTTGTTTTTTGCACAATTTAAGGAAAATAATTTGGAATGCTACCTTTCCTTTTCAAATATCTAAGGCTGATGCTTCAAAGAATGAAATTGATGCTAAGCAAACACTTTGAAGTTTGTCCTTTGTTTGAGGATGCATGATTAAGAATTTAAACACCTTAAATGTGTTTGAGGTGTTTAGACCTTTTGAAATTTTATTTCACATTGCGCATTTCCTTGGCTGATTTTGAATGGTTTGATGGCCATGGCTTGCAACTAATTTCTTGAACTTCTTTGATGTTATCTAATGTCTATCCAATCATAATAGTAATAATAATTTGGATTTGGTTTTTTGATGTATTACTGCCATATACTTTTGTATACAGGCCTTGTAGGAAGAAATGGTACTGGCAAAACAACTTTCCTTAGGTACATGGCTATGCATGCTATTGATGGTATTCCTAAGAACTGCCAGATATTACATGTGGAGCAAGAAGTGGTTGGTGATGACATATCAGCGTTGCAATGTGTTCTTAACACTGATATTGAAAGAACCCAACTTTTGGAAGAAGAAGCTCACCTACTTGCGCAACAGGTTGAGTACATACTGTTCCATCTAAGTCGAGAATTATGGTTCTCTCTGTACTCAGCTGTCTATTTTTTCCTTTTTATGATTGGATTTAGTGCTTATATGCTATTTTGTTGGACCTACTGAGAATATTGTGATTTTCCTGAAGCGAGAATTGGAGTTTGAAGGTGCAACTGGAAAGAGCCAAGGGGAACTGAATGGGGATATTGACAAAGATGTTGTTGGAAAAAGGCTTGAAGAGATATACAAAAGGCTTGAGTTCATTGATGCATACTCCGCTGAGTCGCGTGCAGGTTCCATTCTTGCGGTCAGTTCACATATCTTGTGTTGTTGATCACTTGAAAGTGCCTGCTTGATTTGATCTTCAAATAAGCTAGGAAACTTGTTGCAATATTCAAACCGTCTGAAGTTAATAGAATTTTAAATAACCAGATAGTAAAATTTCTGTCCTGTGACTTCACCTTTCTGGAGTGGATTAGATTTGGTTATGCTACCTTGAATTGAGGTTGGGAACTTAAATGTCTCATTGTCATTGCACCAATTTCTCTTTTAGTAACACCTTAATTATTGTAAGGAATATTCTCCCCATGAAAGGCTCTAAACATAATGTTCTGCATGTCTGCAGATGAACCATGCCATTAAAGTACTATTAGGTTGCTGGGTGCATTGGGACATGTGCTTACTTCCTTGACAGTGCATACTTTTTATATGCTTCTTCCAAATGGACTTATCTTACCCAATTTTTCTAGATGCATTATTAATCCTTTGTCATTACTGGTTTCTTTCTTCAATGAATTTTATCTTACCAATGAAGAAATTTCCAGGGTCTCAGTTTCTCTCCAGAAATGCAGCATAAAGCGACAAAAACCTTTTCTGGAGGATGGCGAATGCGAATTGCTCTTGCTCGTGCACTGTTTATAGAGCCTGATTTATTACTACTTGATGAACCCACGGTACATCATGATTGATAGAACTTCTTCAGAGTATATGTATATTACTTGGCAGAATTGGGTAAAACTTGCATTTTTTATTTTTATTTTTTTGCAGAACCATCTTGACCTTCATGCTGTTTTATGGCTGGAGACTTACCTGGTGAAATGGCCAAAAACAGTTATAGTTGTTTCTCATGCTAGAGAATTCTTGAACACGGTAACATATTCACCTTCCTTGATATTTCCAGTTGAAGATAAAAGTATTATTGATTAGATTGTTTTTCTCAAAATTTGCCACAACATTCTTTGAGAAGTTTTTCATTAACTTTTCTTTTTCCAGGTGGTCACTGATATTCTGCATTTACATGGGCAAAAATTGAACTCTTACAAGGGGGATTATGATACATTTGAGAGGACACGAGAGGAACAGCTCAAGAATCAACAGAAAGCATTTGAGTCAAATGAACGGTCTAGATCCCATATGCAGGTTTTCTTCGTTGCACCTTACTATATAATGATGCTGTAGCATTTCTATTGGTGTTTTAGTGGCATGTACCTTGATTGGATTAAGTTTATGTTACTAATTTCCATATTACCATTTTTGTGCGCCTTTCCACATTGTTTTATATCTGTCAGGTAGTTTTGTATTTAAGGGACATTTTAGCCATGGTTATCGTTGAATAGTTGGCTCTCTATTTCTGTTTCTGCATATTTCCTTTTATGTAAAATGTTGCTTTTTGATGCTGTGCATTATTTATTTGTTGTTTTTTCATTTCCATTTTGGGTATGGAAGCTGCTTGGAGTTACGATCTCCTCCCAAGCTTTGTAGTTTTGTGATCTAACCAGTTCTTAATGTTTTGCTAATCCGCATTCAGACAGTCTCCATATTTTCAAGTGCTAGTTAATTTCTTGAGAGGGGCATTTGTGTTTAAGATACTTAACTGAACAATGGTATTCCAGTCAGCCTTTTCTATGATTACCAACCTTCATCCTGGTTTTCATGTTTATATATAATGCTGTGGTCAATTTTCCAGTTGAGAGTAATTAAATGTTTTGCACTTTTTGAATTGGACTTTAAGATCATGAGTTATTCATATAATCACAGATAACACAATCTTTCATAGGTAGGTGCACATGTCAAATTGGAATTGATGTTACATTCTCAACTATGTCATATTCTTTTCAATAGTTCAGACTTTTGGCAGTGGCATTGAAATATTTTTGTGCCTGCTTAAGTGGCAACAGATTGCTATAAATATCTGTGTTATTCTCTATAAAAGGATCAGAACTTTCTTCCTTATGCATCATTGGGAGATGGATTAATAAATGATTAAGAAGGATGTGAGAGTCATCCTTCCCAAACATGTGTAGATTTATCATTATTCATTAGAAAAACATGGTAGCCTATATAATGCATGTAACTATGTAAGTACCTCTGCTGTTGTACATGTCCATGACCTTACATAATTGGAGAAGTTTTACTCAGCATATTCCTTTATTTCCTCTATGATCTCGACTTGCAAATTTTTCTTTGATTTTGCAGTCTTTCATCGATAAGTTCCGATACAATGCCAAGCGGGCAGCTCTTGTACAGTCAAGAATCAAGGTGCTTATAATTCTCTTAAATAGGCTTCTATAATTATTTCAGATCCAGCTTCGATACTTGATATTTTTGGGTTCATTGTGCATGCATTTTTCAGTTTGAGATGTTTCCCTTGACTGGATTGACTTTCATCTATGTTAAATTTTCCGTTGTGTATGAATTTTTTAGATTGGTTAAGATGTACTAATTTCATAATGTTGTTTCAATCTTGTTGTTTCTAATAATGCTTAATATATCATCATAAAAATAATTTGACTGCAATTCTCTTTTCCTTGTGTCCATCTGCAGGCATTGGATCGGTTGGGTCATGTGGATGAGGTTATTAATGATCCTGAGTATGTAATTGCTTCCTAATGTGTCTGTGTGCACCTTGGGTGTGCATATGGTTATATTTCAATCTTGTTCTGTGGTTGCTTTTATTTTTTTTAGCCCAGACCAAACCAAACTAGTTATTGCCTGATTTTGCTTCTATTACCTCCTTTCCCCCCTTTTTTGTAGATCTTGTTTTCATTTTTCCTTTAATTGACTTTTTTATTTAACTTTTGTGTCTTGGTGATTTGCAGCTACAAATTTGAGTTTCCAACTCCAGACGACAGACCAGGCCTCCCTATAATTAGTTTCAGGTTAAGTTTCATGGTTTTCTAACTGGAGTTTTTAGTGTTACTTTTCTGTTTATTTTTAGTCCCCTCCATTTTCTTGCCTTTGGGCAAGTCAATGGCATCAATCTATTTGAGTCTTTGGATTTACAACCCCCATCTTGAAGAAATAGAATATTTATTTTATTCCTTAACTAAGCTGGATGCTAATTGTAATGTGTTGATGTTTCTTAAATGTGACTGCAGTGATGCATCATTTGGTTATCCTGGGGGCCCCTTATTATTTAAGAATTTGAATTTTGGGATAGATCTAGACAGCCGCATTGCAAGTAAGAATTGTTTTTTGAATCTCAAATTTCCATTTATAGAATAACACCATTAGATGCTGGATGCTTATGTCTCAAGTCTCAATACTGCACTTTCCCTACTTGTTTGTCATCGATGTATCTCCTGCAATGTTATCTTGTCATTCATCGTGCATAAGTACTCTCATTGTACATGTCAAAAAAGCAAAGTACATTCATTAATTCTTTTGTTTTCCTGTTGGAACGTGAAAATTATGGACATGCCATCTCCAGGATTCTGTTTTTGATGCCTCACCTTTTGGTGGATGAAGATGTAATTTGAGCATATAACGATGATGTGAAGATCAGTGTCTTTTAGCATTTTATTAGGCATGATACTGCATTTATTTGGTTTTATTGTTTTTCCCTATCTTATTTTTCCAAATCTGGATCTCCAAATTGTTTTGCAGTGGTTGGGCCAAATGGCATTGGTAAATCAACTATACTCAAATTGATTGCAGGGGAACTTCAACCAAGCTCTGGAACGGTATTCCGTTCGGCCAAGGTATATTTTATTTACTTTTTTTTTATGGATTCCCACTATTGGATAATAATTTTAACATCGATGAGCAGTTCTTCTACATCATGTTGCAAGATTCATTTTTGCACTTGGATGGTTATTCAATGATGAAAACTGCACTCCCTCTTTTTTGGTAGTAGAGAATATTTGATAAAATTATTACAGCTTTGTCTACCAAGTTACATTATTCTAGTGTAATTTCATGTTGTTTCTGATTTTTATGACTATCTTCTGGTGCTCATCTTCACTCATCTTGGTAAGGTTCCTCATATTTCTACATTTTTTTCTGTCACTCTTGTTGCCTCTGTGTTAATATATTTAATCTTTTCCTTTTGAAGCTTTGATTAATAATTATTATTTCTTGCTTTAGTCTCCAAATCCTCCCAAGCTATTGTTCTTTCCTGTGAGGATACAGCCTAATGATTAATTTTCAGCCACTTCCAACTCAAAGTTAGGCCATCTTTTTGTTACTTTCTTGGTTCCATCGCCATCTTTTTGTTACTTTCTTGGTTCCATCTCATAGTGCCATGTGCTATGCAATTATATTAGATCCTGCTCCCCTTTTTCTTAGATTTTTTATGGTATTTCGACACTATGCTTGCAGCATTTGCACCTGTGTCTCTCTTCTTTTTTTTTTGGTTGGATTTTTGTTTTTTGAGTACAGGTTGAGTAGGTTCCCACTTGATGCTTAACTCATTCCTATAAATCATACCTTTCTTATTCTATGTACTGCATAATAATGTTAGGCCTAAGTTTTCAATTTTAATCCCATCTTTTTCTAACTTCAGTGACATTTATTGTATCCTCTTTGTTCAGAAGGGAATATTCCACAAATAAAAATGGCTACAGAATACATTCAACTAATTGCAAAATTGGTGAGGATCACTGGTTCTTGCACACGTTAATCTAATTGACATGAGTACTGTTCTCTCTGCAGGTTCGCATTGCTGTGTTCAGTCAACACCATGTTGATGGCCTAGACCTATCTTCAAATCCCCTTTTGTATATGATGCGCTGCTACCCAGTGAGTTCTAATGTTACTAAATACATTTTCCTTTTATTCCTTGAGACGATTTCTTTTTCCTTTTTTTTTCTTGTGTGTGTGTGTGCTTGCAAGCATTGCCACAGAGCTATGCTGAAAGTTCCTGCTGGAAGTTGGACCTTAATGGTTGTTGGAGGTGTCACAGAGATATTCCCAGAAATGGAGCATAAAGTGATTACATTATGAATGCACATATGATAATATAAATACTTGCAATACAGTCATGCATTCTGTGCTATAATTTTATGAAGCAGTAGAATCAAGAATGGATTGAGATCGATTATTGCTTAAGGCCTCAGCCCACTCTTTAGGTTGTATTGGGATTATTCAAGACATTTGAGCCCTAGTATAAAGTTTCCAGTCCAAGTCCATTCTCTTTGCTTCTATTCTCCATTTTTTGTGGGTTATCCTCTTCTATTTTTGGAATATCTTTTGCCCGAATGTTATCACATGAGTGAATCACTGATGTGAAATTGGCTTCTTGCAGGGGGTGCCAGAACAGAAGCTCCGAGCTCATTTAGGTTCATTTGGTGTAACAGGAAATCTTGCTCTTCAGCCCATGTACACTTTATCTGGTATTTTCCTTCATCTTCATGTACATTAGATGCTCAAGTAGATATTTTATTTCTGTCTGGAACTTGGGTTTGACTTGGACCTCAATATGGCCTGTGTACAGGATTGATTTAGTCCAAGAGAAAACTAAATCTAAGTTTGGAATTTAAGCTTGAAGGCTTTGTCACATCAATCTCTATATTAACCTGTTGGCATAAAATCATTTTCTCAGGTGTATTTATGAATTGTTCTATATGATGTATCAGGTGGTCAGAAAAGCAGAGTTGCATTTGCAAAAATAACTTTCAAAAAACCTCACATCATACTTCTTGATGAACCATCAAATCATCTTGTAAGTCTCCATTCCTTTTTTCATCTGTTGCTTCTTAGTTGGTAATAATCCAGAATGTTTGGGGGTGCCAGTGATGAATGGTGGATCTCACTTGAAGCTGGTCATTTATTTCTCATTCACCTCATATTATGCAAATATGTTTAATAAGGGAGCATACCAACCTCACAATCACAATGGCACATGCTCATCCAGAAACATCAAATGAAACAGAGACATGCATTTTGTATAGGGAAATATAGATCAAAAAAAGGTCCTAGAAATGCTTTATTCTCAAGAATAATACTCTCTTTGACAATGGATTCTATAACCTTCCAAAGACAAAGAACATGGTTTCCTAATCCCCTGATTTTGTTTCCATCAAGCCAATGGAGCCTTGGTAATGAATTGTAGTTCTCATGTTTGGAGAACACGATAAATTTATCACAACCCACAATACTTATGACATTGAAATGTAGGATTTGGATGCTGTGGAGGCACTGATTCAAGGCCTTGTTCTGTTCCAAGGAGGCGTACTCATGGTATTCTACCTTTTTTCTTCATGATTCCTATTCGCAACTGTGTACATCAAAGACAATGAGTCAATGACAATAACAATCAGCATTCCCTTCCTTGATAGATGTTTCTATATTTTCTCAGGATTAATTCTATATGCACATGTTTTTCTAATTGCAGGTCAGTCACGATGAGCATTTGATATCTGGAAGCGTAGAGGAGCTGTGGGTGGTTTCCGAAGGAAAGGTTTCCCCTTTCCATGGGACGTTCCACGATTACAAGAAGATACTTCAGTCATCGTAGTATATGTTCCGGGATTCATTTTTCCTTTTGGGTGAAGCGGTGCCCCTTAGAAAGTTTGGCCGGAATTCCAAAACCATGTGAGTCATCACAGTACACAAGCAAATACCGGAGCTTGCCCCGGTGATTAAACGGGAATACATATTCTTTTTAAATGTTCTTCAGAAAAATTAGGTGACCTGCCCTTTTAGGAATGTGTATCTCCACCACACTGCATGATTACGTTCGCATCTTGTTTTTCCAATTCATAGGTGGGGCTTCTTTTTATTTGTTTGGCCCTAGGCCCTTTGTGGGGCGTCCTTGAATTTGTCAATTCTCGCCTTTTTATTAGGTGGACGCGCCGAATACAGCTGTTATTTTGGTTTAATTTCTTGAATGGTTTGAGGGTTGGAGGGACGGATGATGAATAAGGATGACTTAAGCATGTAATCTTTTGGCTGGATAGAAGAATAGCGCATCTCAAACTCCGTGGAGGACTGGCTGCAGGCAAGCCGAGGCTTCTTCAAAATGTTTGAGGACTGGGAAAATGAGTACCTACTCTTTAAAAGTAAAAATTGATGCAAAGGAAATATTAAAAGGTGTTGGGCGTGTTAGGTAACTGAAAAACCGATTTTGAGAACAGTTTTTGAAAACCGTTTTCTGATGCTTTTAATTTTGAAATTTAAAATATTTTTAATATGTTTTTAATATTTTTTTTAGAATAATTTTTTGTCTATTGTTTTAGCTTTAATTATTATACATATTTAGATAATTATTTTTTAAAACAGCTTTTAGAAAATTTATGAAAATATTAAATTTTTTTTTTGTTAAATGTGTTTTTCTATTTTTTTTATTTATTATTATGGAGTATAGAACCGTTTTCAAAAATAGTTGTCAAACTAGTCTAGGATATGGTTTTTATCTATATTGATTTAAAATTTTATTTGATATCTCCTTTATTTTAAATAAGGAGTTAGAAAAAAAAATATATATATATATATATATATATATATATTATAAAATTTCAAAATTTCAAACCACGAAAATTATATATATTTAATCAAAACTTAAAAGAAGTTTGAAATTAATTTGATTGAAAATGCAGCAAAATGTAGGATTATTTGATTTAAAGGAAATAAAATGGTTATATATTTAAAAGAAAAATTCTTTATTTTTATTTTTTTAAAGATCTGAGGAGATTATTTTTTCATCATGTTCTTCCAAAGCCTGGGGAATTGGGAAGATGAATGACCACCTTGAGGCCATCCTCTTTAGGTTTAAGATAAGGGAAAAGGCAGTAAAGATAAGATAATTCACAGGGAAAAGGTCGTAAAGATAAGATAACCATCCTCTTTAGGTGTAAGATAAGGGAAAAGGCCGTAAAGATAAGAGAAAAAGGCCGTAAATCATGCGCATCCGGGGAATCGAACCCCGGTCAGTACCGTGGGAGGGTACTATGATACCACTACACTAGATGCGCTTGATGTCGGCAGATGCTGGCAAGATATTTTTGTTCAAATAAGGAGGACTTCAAACGACCGCCTCACGTGGGCACCTAGCCGCAGCGAACCGAAGCCGCTGGCCGTGTGTAAGTATGCACTGAATACACGACGTCGTTTTAGGATCTATAGTCACAAAAATCAAAACTCAAACGTCATTGTTCACCATTGAACTGAACTGCATCCTAATTATTACCAAAAACAACATTACTCATTGATCTAGACTTTACACATGATTAAACAAACATTCACTGTAATAATCATATAATAATTTAACATTTCCTTCTCCATAGTACATAGTTTGAAATCTAAACTTTTTCTCAGTATATATTGTGTACAGTATCATAGTTTAATGCTAAGTCCTAAATGAGCAAAACGGACTTTAGATTTTTTCCGAGCAATCTGCGCTTCACTCAGAAAACTCAAAACACTTGAAGTTGCTAATTCGCAGTCTTCCTAATCTGCACGCTCCTTCCAACAAATCAGCATGAGTATGCAGCGTCGAATTATATACAACCTGGCTCTCTTCTCTTTCAAATGACCACCCTTTGGCACCCGAAAAACTTTTCCTCGCCTTTTCTTAGAAGAAGCCGTAGCAGCGAATTCCGTGGACTCCCCACCTTTCTTCTCCTCCGCCTTCCCCTCCATGTGTGTTGCCTCCACTTTTGCTTCCTGGATTCTCTCTATATATATAGAAAGGAGTTGGGATTTGGGAGTTACTACTTGCTAGGGAGTGATGTTTTGTTTCGGTTATGTTTGGGATGATGAGTAAAGTAATGGTGGAATTGGAGTGAAGACTGGTCTTTGCTGGGGTGTTAGGGTCCGGGGTTTTAGGTTGGTTGTCTCCTGGAAACCAAACCCCCATGAGTCATCTGCTTCCAAGATTTATTGCCAAAAGGACAAAACACCATTCTCAGCCGTTGATTTTCTGTTTTGTTGTTTTTGAAAAACAGAGAAGAGCACCCCACATTTCCCCCCTTGGAGCAGCTTTTTCCCATAATAAAATTCCATTCCAACATATTAATAGATGGCAAAAACATGTCTGATGATGGTAGGACATCACCTTCTCTTCCCATGAAGGAAGTGTTTTTATCCTTTGTAACATACTTTTCTTTTGTTCGACAGGAAGAATAATTCTGTGGGAAATGCCCATCGGCCCCGCCCCCCAAATGTATTTCCATAATCTCGACCATTGCATCAAGATTCAAGACACAGAAACCACACTCAAAAAGTACAAAAATAATAAAGACTTTTTCTTTTTATAATGTCACGATTTGTGATCCACCGTCACTTATCCGATATAGTCTTGAAATTTAGTAAAGTAAAAAGACCCAAATAATGCTTTATATTTGAAATTTGTGCAGAAAATCGATTTTCCTTTTTTTTTTCTTTTTTTTCTTTTGTGTGTTGGTGCCTAAAAATTGAAATCTTGGAATGGTGTCGTTATCGAATGGAAGGCTCAAGGCACGGCTGTATATCGAGACACACGATTTAGGGGTGTGTCGGCGGTGGCATTAGGCATATTTGTCTAAGCTCCGTCTCTAGTCTCCATGCCACTTTATCAATTGGAGAGTTCTTTCCCCTTTCTTATTTTGGAAAATAATTCTAAATTATATATATATACTTAATATAAAAACTTAAGGGGGTAAGGTCTCATCAGTGACCTTTAATAATCAATCATTTATACATGTGTATAATTAAATTATACTGAAAAACATTAAGGTGTTATTCATTGCACTTTTTATGTCAGTCATTATGTGTAATGAAATTTAAGTTATTAAATAAGAGTACAAATAAATTACACAATGATAGGTATTAAGGTATAAAACCTCAAAACTTGAGTTATATTCGTGATATCATTTGATTAATATGTTTTTTTATTGGGGGTGTAACTTAGATAGATTGACCCTATCCATCCTAATGTTTGGATGGGTTGAAGCAATTTGAGCTAGGCTTTCACAACCTAAGCTTAATTTTGGTTGGGTTCGGATCAAAGTTCGAATAACCTAAGTTTAACCTGAACTCAATTTAATATTTTTATAAAATTTATAATATTTATTATCCTATATGATAATATTCATTTTATTTAAAAAAAATAACAAATTATAATTATATTATATATATTTTTTCATTTAAAAGAAAACATATAAGTTTATTTTATTTTTATATCATACACTTTTTTATTTTTAAAAAAATATATAAAGTTTATTTTTATTTTTTATTATTATCTCGAATTTTTGTATTATTTATTATTTAAATTTTAATCTACATATATATATATATATATATATATATATATATATATATATATATATATATATATATATATATATATAATTAAAAGCCACTATTTATGGATTTTGAATCATGTAATCCAATTAATTTGATCAAGCCAAGTGTAATCCAATTAATCCAAATCTAATCTAATCGATTAAAACTTAATAAGTTTATAAAAATGAGATTGGGTTGGACTTGAGTTGAGTACATCGAGTTAGATTGGTTATTTCTTAATTTGAATTGGACTTGAATTAGTTAACAACTTAATCAACTTGTCCAAGTTGCAAACCTACTTTTTATAGAATATATTATAATTATAATATAGGAGAAGTTGAAAACTATCAAAGATAATAATTAAAAAATAAAAAGGTTTAAATTATTTTTCAAATATTTAAAGAGTTTATTTTTTTTTCACCAAAATTAGAAATTCAAGGTTTATTTAAATACATTTTTTATTTTTAAAAATATAAATTTGTTTATGAAAAAGTTAGAAACTCTTAGTTTTATCTTTTATATAATATATAAGAATTTTTAGAGGCATTAGTTTTAAAAAAATTAATTAAAAAATAATGGTATTTAAAAACTTTGTATATCTTAAATTTAAATTTTTTTAAAAGTACTTTTTAAGAATATAAGTTATTTATATTTAGTAAATAGAAACCATTGCTATTTTTTATTTTTATATTTTTAAAAATAGAAAATAAATTCAAATTTAGATATTAATTTGAATTTATTTTTGAATGATATATAATAATTTAATAAAATTCACCTTCTTGATTTGAAATTTTATCAATTAATTTCCTTGTTTTGAGCGAGGAAATGTGACTTAAAATAACAAATGCGAGTTAAAACCCTAACCCTAATATTTGAGGAAGGGAAGTTTGATGTTAGAAGCAAAATCTTCCTCCAATAGTAATAGGCCACGTAACTTATCAGAATTTATATATATATAAAATAATATTATATAAGTCGTTTACACTTTCCCATGTTTCGTCTTCAATCAGAAGTTAGGGTTAGGGTTAGGGTTTTGTTTCAATTTCAGAAGCTCCTGTGACGATACCTGTTATATCGAGTGCTTATGTCGTTCCAATTTCTGAAATATTTTCAATTGTGTGGAACTGAAGAGACATCTGAGGAGCTCATCTCATAATCCCTCTTCTTCTTCTTCATTTATTTTATTTTTTAACGTTATCACAGTGTGCCACTGCTTGAAAACGTTTCTGAGTTGATTGATTTGATTCTCTAAATTTCACCTCGGTCTTCCTTTGAAATGCTGTTTCAGGGAGGTTTTCTGCCATGAAGCAACATTTTGATTTCTCTTTTCTTTGGAGTTTTTCTCTTTAGATCGATTGTGATCATCCTCAGTCTCTTCTGCTTTTTGAAAGTAAAAAATCTGATTTTTTTTCCAGAGTCAGGAAAATCCTTCCAGAATGCTTTCCATTGGTGCTGGTGGTGATTTTCTGAGTGGATAAACCATGGGAAAAGCTTGAGATTTATACTGTTGGATGGATCATTTACCAAAAATCAGTTTCTGAAAGCAGGTTGTTTCCAAAACAAAATATAGTTTTGAGAACTAAAAACTGAAAAAACAGATTTTTTTCTCGAGCTTGAGATGGGAGGGATCATTTGCCTTAATGATTTTTTGGGAACATGAGAATGCCATTCCACTTCGAACGCGTCATTCCTCGGTTCCTATAAATTGAGGGATGGGAAGACTATCGTTTGACTTTCAATATTCAAGCAATCCTGATTTGACACGTATTTGCAACTTTCTTTAGGGGGTAATTTTGTCTAGGTCGTACCACCAGACGTGTGGAATAAATTCTAAACCTGAGCCCCCGTCGCATACGATATTTGATAATTTCGTCAAGGTCGTCAATTCTAAACCTAAGCCCCCGTCGCACACGATACTTCACGTACATCTGGGTGCACGGGCAAGTGTGCAACAGCAACCAGAATGTGCCACGTTCCAAACCCAGAGCTATAAATTTTCCCTTCGTTCGTCCCATTCCGGAGAGAATTTTGGAGTCTCAGTCGCTTTGAGCCTTACGAAAGGGTGAGTCCTGTCCTAAAATCTTATAATCCTCTGTTTGGCTGCCGAGAAATCTTAGGAAAATGAGTAGGAAATGAGAATTTGCCATCCATACAAAAGCTGTATGGTTAAGATTCGATACTTTCTTATCTTTTATTTTTCTCATGGATTCTGAACAGCCAAACAGACTGTATTTGAAGCGTTTTGTGATTTTACTGTAATTTTGACTGAGATATGAGTATGATTTAAATGCAGATAGAGAGAGTCGAGATGAGGCTGTTGAAAGTGGCCACATGCAACCTAAATCAATGGGCGATGGATTTTGATGGTAATTTGAAGAACATTAAGGAGTCTATTTGTAGGGCTAAGGAGGCTGGGGCAGTGATTAGACTTGGTCCTGAGCTCGAGGTTACGGGCTATGGTTGCGAGGACCATTTCCTGGAACTGGACACCATTACTCATGCGTGAGTTTTGAAATTTTGAAATTTTTATGGTCTTTTCTTTTGATTTTTTTTAGATTCTTTAATAGCATAGTCCAGAAGTTGAAATTGAAATTGGTTATTTCTTTTGACATTTTTTTTGGATTATTTAATTGCATGGCCCAAACGAAAAATGCAAAATGGAGAGAAATGCTAACCTAATGGTGGCTTATGTATTAATATGCATTGGCAATTAGTTTGTGGAATTTTTTGGTATCAATTATTTCAGCTACTTTTTTATTTGACAATGCAGTTTTCCTATCTTGTTCATGCATCTCATGTGACAAGTGGCACTATTTAATTTGGTCAACTCTTGAACTTTTGAGAGCTTGTGTAACAAATCACTCACTTTCATTGCCAATTATGCTACTTTACATGTATCTGCTGTTCAATGCGATCTTTATTTGCTCTAAGTTAGCCAATTTTGAACTCACGACAATTTGTGAGTGGCCTAGCCAACAAGGTGCCCAGTTGGTTAAGGCGAATGCTGGGATGTGTGGTAAGGCCCACCATCCTGGGTCTAAGTCTTGCCGCTTGAATGCCCTGAATTAATTTGGTGCTGGTTGTTATGGACACAGTCACCACCTTGAGGTTTGGGTCCCATGGGGACTCCAAAGGGCTCTAACATGGAACGTCCCTCAGTTATCAAAAATATATGGCAATTTGTGAGTGGCCTAGAATTTGCCTTAATAGAAATCCAATTTCCAATATATTTTAATTTTTCTTTTAGAAAACTCCCCTATAACTCAACTTATCTGAGGACATGAAATAGCAGTTTCATTGGTTATTTTACCTGTGCTCTTGAAAGTCACATGTAGCACTTGCACAGGTCCTGTCTCTGTACTACTTCTACCAAAAGAGGGCACTTTATGGTTTCAAAGAACAGCTGCTTTCTACTTTATGTTGGTACTTATTGTGATGTCCAAATACAACACCATTGACTCATGGGCGTTTAAGTCATGTAAAATACAAGAGACTTGTTAAGTTTTGATGTGATATCCAAATACTATTATCTTTGCAAGAGCTGAGATTGAAAATGCTTCTTATTAAAGATCTAAGAATCCAGATAGTGACAATATTTTATCTTCCATGAATAACACTTTGGGTAATTCTCTTGCAGATGGGAATGTTTAAAAGAGATTTTAGTTGGTGATTGGACCGATGGCATATTCTGCAGCATTGGTATGCCTGTCATCAAAGAATCGGCACGTTACAACTGTCAAGTCTTATGTTTAAACAGAAAAATTGTCATGATACGCCCAAAGATGTGGCTTGCAAACAATGGCAATTACAGGGAACTCCGATGGTTCACAACATGGAAGCAAAAAGACGAGCTTGAGGACTTTCAGCTTCCTAGTGAAATTGCTGAGGCTTTGTCACAGAAATCAGTACCTTTTGGCTATGGATACGTTCGGTTCTTAGACACGTAATCAACAACATTTCTAGTTCTTTTTCCTGTTAGTTTAATTCATTTCTATAATGATTTTATATTACCTGTTGCTGTTAGACTCAAGTCACTCAACTAAAAGAAAATTTCAGTATTGCAAGTAAATGGGACAGAAAGTTCCATTCCTGGAACCTTCCTTTTTTAAATCACATATGAGTAGTTTTATAAGCAGAAACATTAGTTTAATTGGGTTTCTACAAATGTGATGATGCTGTTAGTGCTCACATATCAAAATTTGATATTGTGTAATGCTTTTATCAGAGTGTTTTTATTTTTCCCATTGAAGGGTGTTCAATATATGCGTACTCTGTATTCATGGAAAGATAGCTTTCATTCCCCCAAGTTATCATATTTACTTACCCCATGTGCATAAGAGGTTTCTCACGACCGGTCTTGTCATTATAACATCCATAGGGTGCACACGTATGGGTTTTGCCTGGGGTTACTAAGCTCATGTGCATATCATGATAACATTAAAAATATACATCATTATATTCTCTAGGTATTGAAAGTTTGGGGATTTGTCACTTTTGGCTTTTTGGTGAGCTGCTAATTTTTAAGCTTTTATATCCTTATCAGAGCTGTTGCTGTTGAAACCTGTGAAGAGCTTTTTACTGCTATGGCTCCTCATGCTGAGCTTCAATTGAATGGCGTTGAAGTGTTTATGAATGCCAGTGGAAGCCACCACCAACTGCGAAAGCTTGATCTTCGAGTTCAAGCTTTTATTGGTGCTACTCATACTATTGGAGGGGTTTACATGTACAGTAATCAGCAAGGATGTGATGGTGGTCGGCTTTATTATGGTAATAACATGCTTTTAGTTGACTAATGTTTGTTGACTTATATGTTTCCAGCTCTCCATTTTACTAGCCTATATACGTTATAGGTTTTGTTTAATCTATTTCTTTTTAAAGAAGTTTTTTGTTTGTTAAATGAACCCATATTTTATATGGAGAAAGTGTTGTTATAATGTGGTTAATCGTGCATTTGGTGCAGATGGATGTTCTTGCATTGTTGTCAATGGAAATATGGTTGCTCAAGGCTCACAATTTTCTTTGAAGGATGTTGAGGTTGTAGTTGCACAAGTAGATTTAGATGCGGTAAGATATAATTCTGCATACTGAACATTGTGTGTCTTTTTTCTTCTTTTTTGGGTTTATGAGCTCGAAGATTTTTTTCCCTCCCCTGCTGATGCTACTGCAGTATATTTGCTTTTGACTTCACTGAAGCATCTAAATACTTTAGATGTCTTTAAGCTTTCAAGTTTTTCTTTTTCCTCCCTCATCGATGCTACTGCATACTGTCTTTGTTTCAAAGTTTGCTGAAGCTTCCAAATAGCTTATACATCTTGTCCTTCCTTTTTATTGAATTTTGTTTTTTCCAGCTACCTTCATTGCGAAAATTTCCTCCAGGTGTGACAAGAAAATAATTATGTTAATCATGTTTGCTTTTGGTCTGTAATTTGTTTTCAAATCTTACTTCTTTCCCTGGCTTGTTTAATGTTGTCTTTTCATGATCCTGCAGTATGCTTTTAATTGTTTTCATTTTAATCTTTATATTAGGCCTCCACTTTGGAATGCTAAATTTTATAGCATTAAACTTATGCCATATACAGGTAGATGGTCATCCTATTGTTTTCTTACCTATATATCATTGTTGTATTAGATTGCAACATATGTCAAGCAATGATTCTTGCTGCATTTAGAAACCTTTATATATATATATAGAGAGAGAGAGAGAGACCCAGATCTATTTAGAGGAAGGTGGAAGTTTTATTGGAACTGCAGGAAATGTTAGAACATGTATTTGCTTATGTAACTCCAAATGTCACCCAAAAAAAATTGTGGACAGGAGAAATTTAGCAAATGGAGGTAGCTATTTCATATTTTCATTCTTTATTTGTGGTGAATGTGTACTTGTAAGTGTTAGTAGTGCTTTAATAAGTTTGCCCATACAAGCAGCAGGGCAGGTATTCCAAAACATACTCAATTTGCTAAATTGGGATTCTTCTATTTTATATTTTTCATGTTTTATTTTTATTCTTAACTCTTTTATCTTCTTTGCTTTGTTGCAGGTTGCTAGTTTTAGAGGATCTATAAGTAGTTTTCAGGAGCAAGCAAGTTCTTCCCGACCCAAAGTTTCATCAGTAGCAGTACCTGTCAGCCTTTGTCAGCCTTTTAACCTGAAAATGTCCCTTTCTGGCCCACTTAAGGTAAATTCTTGGCTGGGTGAGGATTGTTGAAACCAGTATTTGATGGCAATAACAAACTCTTAATATCTACTTTCTGATTTCTTGGTAAAGCACCTAGCTTTTTCTAGCTTGCAGATTAACAACTTCATCCCCTTGTGCCTTGAACATAATGAACGAATTATAAGCTGTGTCATCTTAGTAATATCTATTAGACAGTTGTCAACCTTTCTAACTTAAACATGATATTTATCTTTAGGTTAAGTATCACTTACCTGAAGAGGAAATAGCCTTTGGACCCAGTTGCTGGCTATGGGACTATTTAAGAAGAAGTGGAGCTTCTGGTTTTTTGCTTCCTCTTTCTGGTGGTGCAGATAGCTCCTCTGTTGCTGCGATTGTTGGCTGCATGTGCCAGCTTGTTGTAAAAGGTTAGTTTTATGAAGGCTAACGTATTGTTGCAGTGTTTCGGTTATTCATTCTGGTATAACTCTGTTTCCAATTAACCCTATACTTTAATTACTGTCATGCCTGCTTGCTGCAGTTTTTGATAAATAATAAGTTTTTAGCAAGATGGGTGGATGAATTTCTGTTTCCCTGTCTCGTGTACCAGTGGCAGGCATTTAAATTACTGTGAGCCACTAATGTGGTTTGTTGCTTAAAATGAATGTGGTGATTGTTAGCCACCCAATTCCATTGCCCATGATCTAATCCGAGAGTGTTCAAAAGGCTCACCCAATTAATCAGATGTCCATGGGCCACCCTCCACCAGCTAGGGTTAAACTTCCCTCCCTCTGCCTGTCTGGTTAATTGGATTAGTAAAGAGATCTATCACTCTATATTGTTCATAGCCTGAAAGTTTGGTTCTACTAAGCCTAATCTTTTGATTGGATAATTTTTTTTGGTAGGATCTTCTTATTATTGGGTTTCTTTGATCAGTGTTTATTTACTTGGTCTGAAAAATCTGCCTTGTTATTTATTTACCAAAATATACCTTGGGAAGGATATTCGGGCATCTGATCAGAGCATAGATGTCGGGATGTGGCCCTTGATAGAACTGAATAAGAAAAAAAGGGTATTTATAAAGATGATACCAACTAGTTGGAATAAGAATTTGTAAAGATTTCAGGAAGAATAGCACTTTTTTATCTTATGAATGTGAACCAAATATCCTGGTAATATTCTGTGAATATAATCATTGTTTGGTGATGTATATGTGCATGCAGAAATTGCAGAGGGGGATGAACAAGTCAAAGCAGATGCAATTCGAATTGGACAGTATACTGACGGACAATTTCCCACTGACAGCAAAGAATTTGCAAAACGCATTTTTTACACTGTGTTCATGGGATCTGAGAATAGGTGGGTATATAACTCCCATATCCTCTTTCTGTAATCGTGTTACACTGACTCTCACATCTCCTGACAACAATGAAGATTGTAGCTTCTCATTTTAAAAGTTTGCTTCTGTGTTGGTCTGACGGTGAAGAGAATTTCATTGTTGCAAAGTATAATCATATTGTATGAAATCTGGAGTTTCATTTTTTTATTTTCTTTTGAAATCAATTACATGTGTTGGATGCTGTACGAATTGTCGGTTTGCCATCAAGACCATTCAGGCTCTGGCCACTCCTTGTTTGGGTCAAGATTTTAAAATTCTGTGATTCCTTTTTCCTGAAAATTGAGTGTCGGGATTTTCTTTTCACTCATCTGGATTTTTAAAATTTCTTTTTTCCAATTAGAAGTTTTTTACCAGATAGCTATAATTTGACCAATCAATGAATCTCATAAGGATAAGACTAGTTAAGCTGGGCAATGGTGGTTGGTCAATGTAAATCATTGTGCATTTGTGCTGTTTAGAAGCCATATCCTGAAACATTTTGTAATAGGTCTTCAAGAAGGGAACTGGTGTTTGCTTTCTCATAACTGCTAGGTTGATGAAAAGGTTTTGAGATATTAACCAATTTACATTTTGATAATTTCCAGATTGCACTGAAACTTTTTTAAGAAGTTCATTGAGTTTCAATTTAAGAGGTTTTTCTTTTTGCAATTTCTAGTGCTTAAAAGCTCTTAACAGTGTAAACCAGTCCACTAACAAGATCTGTTCCTTGCAGTTCTGAAGCCACAAGAAAACGAGCAAAGGTTTTAGCAGAGGAGATTGGCTCATGGCATCTTGATATTTGCATAGATGGTGTCATTACTGCCCTGCTTTCTTTGTTTCAAACTCTCACCGGAAAGAGACCACGCTATAAGGTAAAGAAGAGGGAAAATATTGTTGGGACTTTCACATTATCAACCAATACCAAGGTTGTCACTTTGCACTATTCATGATAATTTAGACCATCAATTAGATCGTTACATCAGATGGAACTATATTTTTTGAGGAAATATAACTTAACCTTTTGGTAGTCATTTTTTTTCTTGTGGCTAGTTAGGAGATTATGTTGCTGGTAGTCATTTTTGAATGATTGTTCAAGCTGGTTTTCCTTTCACAGGTAGATGGGGGATCAAACATCGAGAACTTAGGGTTGCAAAACATTCAAGCTCGAATCCGAATGGTGCTTGCCTTTATGTTAGCATCACTCATGCCTTGGGTTCATAACAAAGCAGGGTTTTACCTAGTTTTGGGTAGTGCCAATGTGGATGAAGCATTGCGTGGTTACCTGACAAAGGTAGTGTACAGTTCTCATATATGGTTGGACTCAAATTTTGGGTTCACTGTTAGATCAGGTTTTCCAATTTTTGGAAAAAAAAAAAAAAGAAGCTACTTTTCTATGTAAGTAACATTAACCATAATCCTTTTTAGTGGGCTCTCAAATGTTGTATTTAGTTCAATTTTTGTAAGTTCTGGCTCAGCCTATTCAGGGTCCAATATTTGTAAACAAATGAGTTAGTCGTGGGCTTTTCCTCATTCTATATAATGTGGTTTAACCAATAGGTCAATTGTTTATTAGATGATTTCCTCACAAGGACTTACATTTTATCATTTTCTTCCAGTATGATTGCAGCTCAGCAGATATAAATCCAATAGGAGGTATCAGTAAGCAGGATCTTCGGGGATTTCTGCAATGGGCTGCAGTGCATCTTGGATACCCATCCTTAGCAGAAATTGAAGCAGCTCCACCCACTGCTGAACTGGAGCCCATACGAGCCAACTACAGCCAGGTATCGTTTCACTGCTTCTATTCATGTCACACTTAGTAAACTCTCATCTCCAAACGTTCTCAAACCATATCAATAACAATGGAGAATTTTCTGTTTCTGCACATTGCATGTCTATTCCAATTTGCTTATTCAAGTGTCTCTTTTCTTTCTGTTTCCTTTTCTTTCTTAGAATTCTGCGGCCTTTATATTCATTTAAAATTTCAAATTGATGGCATTTTTTGGCTATAACTAGAGGTGAAGTCGTAGTTCTAGTGAAATGCAAGTCTAATGCTATATTCCGTTTTAAACAGTTGGATGAAGTTGACATGGGAATGACATATGAGGAACTCTCAGTCTATGGAAGGTTGCGCAAGATTTTCCACTGTGGTCCTGTATCCATGTTTAAGGTCTGTTCAGAATTCCTTAGTAACATATCAGGAGTGACTATATTAGACACCATTTTTTGTCTAAGTTTCTACGGGCAAAAAAAGAGTGAAACTCATGGCCTTTTTCCTTGTTTCAGAATCTCTGCTACAAATGGGGTGGAAGATTAACTCCATCTGAGGTGGCCGAGAAAGTGAAGCATTTCTTCAAGTACTATTCAATCAACCGACACAAAATGACTGTGTTAACACCAGCCTATCATGCTGAGGTATCTTTTCTTTTACTCCAAAGAGCTGCATTCCCCTAACTCAAAAATTTTCCCTGTTCCCCAAGACAAAAAGTTTATATACCCTATTTGACTTCATGCAGAGTTATTCACCCGAAGACAATAGGTTTGATCTTCGCCAGTTCCTCTACAACGCAAGATGGCCATATCAGTTTCGCAAGATCGACCAACTCGTGAGTGAGCTTGATGCTGATGGAGTTACCATTAAGAAAGAGCTTGGTGGAGGTGGGATGGGAGTTGTGGCGGCAGGCTCAAGCGATCCAAAGGCCGGCCTCTAGTTCTCAAGAGTATAAGAACTGTGAGCTTGCAAGTTTTAGCGCAGCTGGAAGGTTTTATTTATGCATTTTTCTTCCATTTTTAGAGACAGACGACTAAAACACTCAGAAATATAACACCCGAAATTGAATTCATTCATCCGTGTTGTCCTTGGGCATTAATTTCTCAGCGGATGCGATGTGAACTTAAAAACAGTTGCACATTGATATAAGCCAGCTTGGGAAGGGATTTCCAAGCATTAGAACAAACCCATGTACGAATGATGATGTTGAATAATATTTGATTCCTCTTCTTTTATGAAAATATTGATTGGAGTGAATTTTTAACTTAATTTTGTGTATCTGCTTTATTATTTTTTATTGTGTTATTCTTTTCCTTAGTAGTTCTTAGCCAGTTTCCTTCTTTGGCATCCCCTTCCCACATGGCTTGCACGAAGGATGCCAAGCTAAGGGATTCTGTTTCCCCTGTGCGCCATATGTCTAAATTTTTTCTCTATGTGCTTGCTTCATGCGCTCCTCTGGCCGTATATTACGGTAGCTTCACGGCTTCAGTTAGTGTTTAATTTTTTATTTGATGTGTTTACCATCGAGAAGCTGAATTTTGATTTCAAGGCTAGGAAACCACTTCCATTTTCTCATCCAAATTTCTAATTTTGATTCCTTGAATGCTTTTACCATTGACAAATTGAATTTTGATTTAAATAACATTTTTTTTTGGGTCAAATAATATCAAATTTAGGTACTATTTCAAACATTTGGTCCTTATAGCCCTCTTATCACCACATAGAAGGCATGAAGTAATATCCTTAGGCATGAAGTGATTTCTATTTGACGTACTTTAAAAATATTTTATATATATATTTTGATAATAAGTTTGATAGGATGGCCATTGTGTAATAAACGGCGAACAAAAAATTGAAGGGGGCGAATCATCATTGCAATGGGCAGATTTTGTGGGAAGGAAAAATGTAATTTAACATAAAAGATGAAAAATACAAAAGTAATAAAACAAAAAGAGTATCCCTTGAAGTATCTTCACCTCAGACAAAAAGGAGGAGAAAAGAAAAAGGAAGGGAAATTCTTTTCCCTTTACTTCCACCGCTAGAAATATTACATTCTTCATTTTTGCCTAAACCTATCAGCCGCATTTCTCCGCCCGATCTCTCTCCGGAGATTACCTGAACTTCAGAGAATGCTCAAAGTTCATCATGGGAATCATCGTCTTCTCCTCCATCTGACCCAGCACCTGGGGCTCCGCCTGATCTCTGGTAAACAGCTGTGATGATTGGGTTGCAGACAGCTTCCACCTCCTTAAGCTTCTCATCGTAGTCCTCTTTCTCGGCGCTCTGGTTGTCGTCGAGCCACTCAAGGGCCTCCTTCACGGCGGTTTCAATCTTCTCCTTCTCATCAGACTCGAGCTTGTCAGCAAGCTTGTCCTTGTCATTGATCTGGTTCTTCATGTTGTAAACATAGGTCTCCAGGCTGTTGCGGGCATCAATCTTCTCCTTCACCTTCTTGTCTTCCTCTGCAAACTCTTCCGCCTCACGAACCATACGGTCAATCTCCTCCTGGCTCAGGCGGCCCTTGTCATTTGTGATGGTGATCTTCTCTGATTTACCCGTGCCCTTGTCCTCAGCCTTGACATTTAGGATACCATTTGCGTCAACTTCAAACGTGACTTCAATTTGTGGGGTTCCCCTGTTCAACATAGGAATCAGATTATCACATCAATTTCTGCCTACAGTAGGAGTATTTTACAGAAGAGTTGGAGTGGACAGGTTTCGCAAACCTTGGAGCTGGAGGGATTCCATTAAGATCAAATTTCCCGAGCTGTCGGCAGTCCTTTGTGAGACTCCTTTCACCTTCAAAAACCTGATGTTAAGATAGGAGAGAACCCCAGTGAGATTACAACAATTCCAAAACAGAACTTGTAGAACTTGATTGAGGTTTGCATTCAGATACCTGAATGGAGACGGTGGTCTGCTGATCCTGGTAAGTAGTGAAAACTTGAGATTTCTTGGTCGGGATAACAGTGTTCCTAGGAATCAACTTGGTCATCACCCCACCAACGGTTTCAATTCCAAGAGTGAGCGGAGCCACATCCAAGAGAAGAATATCTGCATGGAACAAATATCATATCAAATGTCTACCATTCATCAACACTCGATGCACAACCATCTATCGGTCATTGATAGAGAATGGAAATGATACCTTTGGTCTCATCACCACCCTCTCCACTCAAAATGCTTCCTTGTACAGCAGCACCAAAGGCAACAGCCTCATCTGGGTTCACACCCTTGTTGGGTTCCTTTCCATCAAAGTAGTCCTTGAGGAGTTGTTGAACCTTTGGAATCCTTGTGCTTCCACCAACAAGAACAATTTCATCAATCTGTCTCTTCTCCAATCCAGCATCTTCCATTGCCTTCTTCACAGGTCCCATGGTCTTTCTGAACAAATCATTGTTCAACTCTTCAAACCTGGCACGGGTCAGGGGTTCAGAGAAATCCAAACCATCATAGAGAGATTCAATCTCCACTCGGACTTGGTGCTGGCTACTCAAGGCTCTCTTGGCACGCTCAGCTTCTCTCCTCAGCTTCCCAAGAGCTCTGTTGTCCTTGCTGATGTCCTTTCCGTGCTTCTTCTTAATCAACTTGATAAAGTACTCCATAATCCTCTGGTCAAAATCCTCACCTGCAGGAAAGAATTGAACCTTGAGCATCCACAGTATAATAACTTTCCTCTCGTAAATTTTCTTTCAATGTGCAAAGAGCAAAGATGAAAGAGCATCAGTAGAGAAAAAAATCCTCACCTCCCAAATGAGTGTCTCCATTTGTAGCAAGAACCTCGAAAACACCATTGTCAATAGTCAAGATGCTGACATCGAAGGTTCCACCACCAAGGTCAAAAACAAGGATGTTCTTCTCACCACCCTTCTTGTCCAAACCGTATGCAATAGCTGCAGCAGTTGGCTCATTAATAATTCGTGCAACATTCAGGCCAGCAATAACGCCAGCATCCTTTGTAGCCTGCCTCTGGGCATCATTGAAGTAAGCTGCGGGTTGCATGGAAAGCTAATATGAGTAAAACATCCTAATGAACAAAATGCTAATTCACATTTCAAGAAGAGTGTAAGCGGGCAGTTCAAAACCTCACACGTTATATCTAGAAGAGTGATACTCACCGGGCACAGTAACGACAGCATCCTTGATCTTCTTCCCAAGGAATGCTTCAGCTGTCTCCTTCATCTTAGTCAAAATCATTGCACTGATCTCCTCAGGGCTGAAAACCTTGGTCTCACCATCCTTGATCTTGACTTGAATGTAAGGCTTCCCATCCTTGTTAACAATGTTGTACGGAACAAGCTTCATGTCCTTCTGAACCTCCTTATCTTCAAACCTGTCAAAAGTGATTAAAAGCCTCAGCAAAAAGTTCCTTGCCAACTAATACAATGCATAGACCAAAAGCTTTAGATAGATAGACGTATTACTTTCTTCCAATAAGCCTCTTCACATCAAAGATAGTCCTTTCGGCATTGACAGCCGCCTGGTTCTTCGCAGCCTCACCAATCAGTCTCTCACTGTCAGTGAAGGCAACCCATGAAGGGGTAATACGATTTCCTTGGTCATTTGCTATGATTTCAACATGACCGTTCTTGTAAACACCAACACATGAGTAGGTTGTTCCAAGATCTATCCCGATGACAGTTCCCAACTTGGTTGCTTCCTCTTTTGCAATGGAAATTGCAGCTAGAAATCCTGCAATACAGTTTGGAAATATTAAGACTCAAATAAAGCTCACACAGCCAGCACTTAGAACCATTTTCAGTTCAGGTGATCCAGCTTGTCAGTTCTTTCTGAATTCAAGTGACACAGTACTAAAATTGTAAAAATAAAGTAGATAGAAAAAATAATGCAATATCATGTTGCCGGGTCAATTGCAGAATTAAAAATAGGTTCATGTAACCAAATACACCATAGAGCACAATTCTTCACAGACTAAGAAAAAAAGGAAAGCAAACTTTATCAGTACATTTTGAAAAACTAATATGGAAAGCCTGAGAGATTTGTTTTGAAGAGCTTACATTATTCATCCTAAGTTCCCATCACTTTGTGGGCCAATCAACAAGGCCACAAAGTAATTATGCACAAGCACCCTCAAAATGCATTTGATTAGTTTTGCCCAAAACCACATTACATTCTAAACGATAAAATGGTAACTAACTAAATAACACAAAGCAATTATACCAATTGCTTCTAAGGTGTTTAATCTGTTAAACGACTGACATTCAGATGATCTCCAGCTATTAAAGCATTACTCTTTCCGAAGAGTACAATAAAAGTACCACAAAATACAAGTGAAATGTGTCAAGGTATATCTCAGCCATGATAAAAACTACTACAAAAACTAGATCAAATTTATCGCCCTCGATTAATCAGAATGAGTCCTCAATAACTTCCAGCTGATAGCAAAACAAATACTCGCAATAAAAGAAGAAAAAAATCGCACATTAACAAGTTAGAGCTCGAGAGCCTATAACCTTTATTTTCATCTGATTTCCCGCTAACCAAACGGATCTAACCTAACTTACGCAATATCAAATTTTCAACATAAAATGAAAATACAATACAAAAACTACTCATAAGTCTCATGCACAAGCTCCATACATGCTTTCACTTTCACGTTTTCAAAAGCAGATCTACTTAACGAACCATCAAACCGTTATAAACACACACGTCCACAGATCCACCGCATTTTTTCAATCAAAACGAGTTCAAACAGCGAAATGAAATCAGATCTGCAAAAGATCGACACTCACCGAAACACACGATCGCCGCGACGATCAAAGACCCTCGTCTTCTCCACGAGCTTTCCATGGCTCTCTCTCCGAGGAACGAAAACCAGAAACGATTTGATTCACGGAGAAGAAAGAGAAAATTGGATTGATTGCTTTGTAGAAATAGGATGATTTGCTTTGATTCGAGTCTGACACCCCGAGAAAATGAGATGATCTTATTCCTCCATTTCTCCCCGGGGTTTTATATAGGGCTGTGTCGCATATGGAGTGAGATATGGGAACATGTCATCGATGCTGACGTGGACCAATCAGATCTCGAAGGATGGTGTGGCCATCCAATGGGAGTTCGTCTTGTGTTGGGATGATCTCTGCCGTTGGTTGTCGAGTTGTTCGCGTGTCTTGATCTTGGCCGTCCGTGTTTCTCTCTTATGACCATTTTAGAACTCTACACGTGGTAGGCTTTCGGTGGGGCTTCGAACCCTCCTTTACTGGATTTAAAAGCTTCTAGTTTTTTCCAGAACATGTAATTTTATTTTTTATTTTAATATTTTTTGAAATAATGTCATTTTTTGTTGTCGGAAAGTAAATAAAGCTATTTAAGAAAACACAAAATATATAAATACTTGTTCAGTTAGATTTTTAATTTTCATAAATGGTAACATATTGGACAATTAATGAAAAAATAATAATTAATTAATTAATTTAAAAGCATAAAAAATATTTCCCCATAAATTCCTAATAAAAATATTTGAATGATAACCCACACAATCCAACTCTTCTCGAAACAGATCATCCAAGATAAATGATTACTTTTTAAGCAGGTTTAATAAAAAACATTTTCATTTAACAGGGGATGGAAATGCAAAATATCCCAAGGTAACAAATACATTCGTGAGACCTTTGCACCATCATCCAAACCGATCACAGGACTTGGCTTATGGGAGTTTGAACCCATCTCTTCATCTGGCTTCAGTTTTCTGGTACTTGTGATTAGACCCACATCTTCATCTGGTTTCAGTTTTCGGTTGATACAACATCTTCTAGTTTCAACCTTATTCATTTTGATCTGGATCACTTCCTCTGGTTTCAGTTTTCTGTTTCTTCCGATTAGGAGCCAGCTCTTTACTAGATCTATACACAACGAAAGAATTGAACAAATAAACTAACAAGATAATCATCTGAATCCAAACACTAGCCACGTAAACAATGTCTTAGAACATAAAAATATAGCTAAACATCTATGTAGAAAGTAAAAGATCCCTATACATCTAATTTTGAATTTTCAGAATTAACTCTATCATGTTATCTCATCACTTCAAAATTGGCACCACTCTCACTTCCTGCTAGATTTGTTGGAAATGGGGCAAATTGATGAACATGACCATGTAAATAAAATGGAAACAACAATAATAAATGGAAAGCCTCT
Source organism: Vitis vinifera (assembly GCF_030704535.1). NCBI lineage: Eukaryota > Viridiplantae > Streptophyta > Magnoliopsida > Vitales > Vitaceae > Vitis > Vitis vinifera. Next base: position 1,707,380 of record NC_081806.1, on the reverse strand, counting down.
GGTCATATATTCAATAGCACATAGCAAGACATTGATCTAGCATACAATTTTTTGCATGTGGTTGGTTGACAGGGAACTAACTCCTAGGCAAGGATTGGTTTACCAACTCCTAGTCAAGGACCATCCTAGCACAGAGCAAGACCTTGATACATGTATGTAGCATGCTAGTGTTAGTGTTTGGGAACAACTTTCTGGCATGTGATTCCTAGTCAAGGACTGCTTTCTTTCCATCCTAGCAAAGTGGGAACCCTGCCTTGATACAATGAGAGAAAAAGAGCTTTTGCTAGTTCACTTTACTATTCAAGACTTCCCCATTGTTGTGAACAAGATCCAACCAAGCTACTATCTTTATTGAGAATAATCCTATTTCATAGGTGTACCAAGCATAAAGAAGATGATTGTCATTTCAGTTGAGATTTGTTAACGCAAAAGCAAATCATTACTCCTTATATTCAATCGGATGATCAACTATCATTCACTTGTAATACCTTTCATGGATTGTCTTCCAAGCTAGGCAAGTTTAACCTCTATGCTCCTACTTAAGGGGGAGTGTTAGAGTTTATTTTATGTTGTAATGTTTTATTAAGAGATATTTATTAGGTATTAGTTATTTGGAGTATTTTTGCAATTTCTATTAATAACATAAATAGGTGGGAAGGAAAAGTCAATTAAGTTGGACAAACTTAAATAGTTAAACCTTTTACACTTTTTTTTCTTCTTTCCCTTTTTTTTTGATAGATAATTTTTTCTTCTTTCCTTTTCCTCTTTGGCATAAAACAGTTAAAATAGCATCAATGACAAGATGCACCATGCATGTTACATAAGATCACAGACCAGGTCCATCAAACCACAAAAGCAGAAACTTACATAAAAGAGTGGAGTAATATGGCTGTGATGTAACAAAACTGAATGAGGTTTTGAGTGATTCTTTTCCATGTATTTAAATGCAAATTTTTGCATTAGAAAATGATGAACCATGCATTCAAGTTCATAGAAATGACAAATTATGCATTCAAGCTTACTGTGTGAACCTAACAGTGACAATCCTTAAACATATACTTCAGCTTGTAGAAAAAGAAAGGAACAGCAACTATGGTGTTCCTAGCGCCAGAAATGTACTGGCACAGGGACGGGCACCAGCATGAGGTACATGAGGTTCCCAACTTGTCAATCAATTTATTGAAAAATGCAGACTACCCTTATGAAGGATGTTTCAAATTTTAAATTTGAATTGCCTAAATGGATGATAGAGTTGCTTGAAAGATAGAACCAAAAGAAGAATTCAAGGGACACTTCGATGAAGTAATGGATTCTAATGAAAATTTGTGTCCTGGGATTGTTGGATCAAAAAATGCTGGAGGCATCTGTTTTTATAGTCCTTTTTTACTTCTATTTTCTTTTTCCTTTTTTTGTTTATTCTGTCCATGGAATTGAACCTGACACCTACCCCACCCCTTGTCAACCCTGCTTCAGGGGCTAAAAACAATTGAATCATCTTTTAAAACCAGTACACCTAACATGAATCATGATTTATTTGTGACCCAAGATATCGTGAAGTTTCAACAGGCCTCAGAGATTCAACTTACCTTTCAGCTGTTCCCCTTTTTGAATTGGTGCAAATGCATGCCTTTAGTTCTTCAGTGCTTATTGTGTCTTTTAGACTACACTTTAATAAATTGCATTCATTTAAAAACTTGTCCAACCCAGCCAAGCCTGGAATAGCTGACAAATCCTTAACCTGTCCTCTTAGATATTCCATCAAAATGAACCCTGCACAAGTTCCCAGAGGGAAAAAACTAATCAGCAAACAAAATTATAAATTGCAACTCTACGTCAAAATGACTCCAGTAAAAAACATAAAGACTGATTAAGCATCAGAAAGAGTATATCACAAATAGAACCTTGATAAAATTAATGCATTTCAAGTATTTGAATAACATGTAAAAACAAACTTTATTCACCCAAAAAGGCAAGAGAGTTCTGCATACTAAACAATAAATGCCTAAGAGAGAGCAGATCTTTACAAGTCATGCAGATGAAAGAGAGCAGAAATCACTAGATGAATTCGCTTCTGTAAAGTTAGTACCTGTTTTACTTATTCACTTTGCATCTCTAATGAACTTTGGATCTTTTCATCATAGTACATTGAGAGAGGGAATTCTGTGACATTAAGAGCACCTCACCTAATTGGATTTTGGTTTTTAAAATCATTTTGAACAATCAATTCAGTACCCCTGTTCAAAGTGGCTTTTGGTCAAGGCTTTGACCAAAAGGTCACCTTCGAACCAAAATGTCCGCCTGGAGTCTGAAGAATCAAAGGCATCAAAGGTTTTTGGAGTATATTTGTCACATGTTATTCTTTTTTCTTTTTTCTTTTTTTTTTTTATAGTTAAATGTTTGCCCCCATTGGGACTTGAACCTGGAACCTTCCACAAGCCCTCCCAACCACTTGAAGCTGACCTTAAGGGCTTGTCACAAGTCATTGTTTTGAAGTATCTTCATTTTAAAAATAAAAAATAAAAGAAACAAAACCATTTTTTTTTTTTTTTTTGTAAAAAAGAAAAGAAAGACATAGGATTTCAAGGTTATGATCGCCTGCTAAAGGGTCTTAAGTCGACCACTATCCTAGGAAGCAAATATATAGATGCCTTAATGACATAGGAAGGGTATCGATTCAGTAAGTGCCAGAGATCAGCAGAAGGAAGCTACCAACATGTCTGTCAGTGAAATGCTTGCCTTTTATTTGATAATCATGGAATCACTTATAAAGGTCATAGATATAGAGTAAAAAATGCTAGTAATCTCGCCCTGACTTGGTAGAGTTTGGGCAATCCACATTAGTTTTCACACCAAGACAATGGACAGATAATAATTATCAGAGCAAGAGTGCTCTTATGGTGACTTACAATTTATTCAAAAGTGGCTATTTGAAAACACTGCAGGATATGATAACACACAGATGGCTTCTTAGTGAGAGATGGGTTAGGTAAGTGATTCTTTGGATGCAAGATTCAGGCATATTATTCATAAAATTCTAAATATTCTTTAACTTCATACCTACATCTTGATAGCCAACATGAGTGCCCTTATCGGAACATATAGGTTAAGGTGCTTGCCTACCAAAATATATATAGCGTGTGTTCAATATCTAAAACTGAATCTGGTTAGTGAAGAAGAAAGATAAACCCATCTAGCATTACTACTAAATGAAATTATTACACTCAAGAACATGGAAAGGAGAGCATACCAAGGGCTCGAAGCATCTTCAAATCAAACTTCTCAGCAAGATCTTCATGACCAATTACTTTTGCACGTCGGAGAACCATCATTTTTAAGCTAATCAGCATATCCTGCCAAAATGCTTAATCTCTGTCATTTGAATTTAAATAGCCTTTCTGCATGCAGAAAACCGAACTGCATTGACAACATAAATAGTCTCCCCCAACAAAAAGAAAACAGAAGCCAAGCACTTCTTAAGAGGTCACCTCTAACAGCAACTTCTCAAACAGTGTTGTACAACTTCCAAATAGAAATCGGTAAAATTTTAAAAAAGGAAAAAAAAAAAAAAAAAAAAGAAATACTGCTACATGCTTGGTTGCCCAGAAAATTGAATCAAAATAAACGATAAAAAGTAAAAATGATTTTCCTTCCTGTAGTTTCGTTCTTTGACAACAACGAACTCAACTATGGTCTAACTCTTAATTGCTTAATTGATTACACCTAGTTTGGTTGCCGAGAAAATTAAATCAACAGAAGAAAAAAAATTTCCCTTTCTAATTTTTCACTGTTTAGGAACATCAAAGTAAACTATTGTGCAATGCTGAATTGATTTATTGGAGCGAAGCAAGAGAATGGGCCACAAATATCCTTTTTGCTTTCCCGGAGTTTCTCAGCAACCAAACAAGTGAAATTTGAACTCACAAGCTCAGAATCGGATAGGGAACATAGCCAATTGACATCTTCGAGTCGATTACTCCCCAAAACTAGTTGAATATCCATATGCTCGGGAGATCCTTGCTTCGATCAATATATCTACTATGTCTTCCAAGAGAAACCCTAATCTGAGTCCTGGCAGAATACCGCGGATCCACCAAAATGGCAAAATGTTTAAAAATGATAGGGCAACATTTGGTCAATTGAAGGATATATTTATCTTTGTTTTTGAGGTAATTTATTTTCTCAATCATTTTCTTAAATTTTAAAAAATTGAATTTGATAAAAAAAAAAAAAAATTTATATGACACGTCACACTATTTTTCTACTTCATCTATAGCCACGTATGCGTCATGTCATTAAAAATATTTTTTTTCATCATTTTAGTTAAAGTCTAGTTAGCAACTGATGTTTCATTTTTGAACTAAAACCTCTTTTGGTAATTGAGGCTTTATTTTTTTAACTGAAATCAAAGTTGCCAATTGAAACTTCATTTTTTAACTAAAACCGCAGTTGTCAAATGAGGCTCCATTTTTTTACTGAAACCTCAATTGGCAACTAAGGTTTCATTTTTGAACTAAAGTCATCGTTGCCAACTAAGGCTTTAGTTAATTTTTTTTAAAATTTAAAATTTAATTAAAAATTATTAAATTACAATTTATGATTAAAATTTTAAAAATATACTTAAATAATAAATTATTTATATTTAAACATAAAAATTGATAAATAAAAGATATTATAAATGGATATTTTATTTATTAATAAATTAATAATCTTAAAATAATAAATTTATGTAACATATAAATAATATATAAAATTGTATAATTTATTAATTTAAGATATTTAATTTGTTATTTTTTAAGATATTAATTTATTTATATTATGATAAATTTATCTTTATCAAAATATTAGTATATTTTTAAGCCGTAGTTGTTAATTGATATTTTACTCTTAAATTTAATTAAAAACTATTAAATTACAATTTATTATTGAAATTAAAAATATATACTTTAATAATAAATTATTTATATTTAAACTTAAGAATCTAGTGTTCCTTCAACAAATATAAATTGATAAATAAAAAAGATATTATAAATGAATATTTTATTTATTAATAAATTAATAATCTTAAAATAACATATAAATAATACATAAAATTGTATAATTTATTAATTTAAGATATTTAATTTTTTGTTTTTTAAGATATTAATTTATTTGTATTATGATAAATTTATCTTTATTGAAATAATAATATACTTTTAAGCAACTGAGATTTTAATTATATTTTTTTTTTACTTTCAAATTTAATTAAAAACTATTAAATTACCATTTATTATTGAAATTAAAAATATATACTTTAATAATAAATTATTTATATTTAAATTTAAGAAACTAGTATTACTTCATCAAATATAAATTGATAAATAAAAGATATTATAAATGAATATTTTATTTATGAATAAATTAATAATCTTAAAATAATAAACTTATATAACATATAATTAATATATAAAATTGTATAATTTATTAATTTAAGATATTTAATTTGTTGTTTTTTAAGATATTAATTTATTTGTATTATGATAAATTTATCTTTATTGAAATAATAGTATATTCTTAAGCCGTAGTTGTCATATATAGATTTTTTGACAAAATTAGTTAATAAAATTAATCACAAAAAGTCTACTACAAAATGTAATTTTTAATAGTTTAATCAAAGTCACAAAAAATATCCAGTAAACATTAATATAGTGGAAAATAAAAAACATATATAATATCACATGTCTCCACAAGGAGAGAACCTATGTGTAATTGGTACTCTTTTCCTTTTTAGACGCTCCTCTCTAACTGTAGCATGTATTGCATGTGACACATGAAGAACATCTGTTTGTGATGGGAATAGAGCTGGAAATAGAGGTGGTGGTGGAGGTAGCAATCTTAGTCGACATAGGCCCCGCCTATCCCTTGGAATAGCTGGCGGTAAATCTAGCTGAGTAGATGTGTCAATCTACACTAATGGTGGATATGAAAAAGTAGGAGCCTGAACTGAAGATAAGTCTAAAGAAATAGGGGGTTGTACTGATGGTGGGTCTAAAGAGGTAGAGGGTTGCACTGATGGTAGGTCTGAATAAGTAGGGTGCTACACTGATGGTATGTCTAAAGAGATAGGTGACTGTACTAATTATAAGGATAAAAAGGTGGAGGGCTATAATGATGTTGATACTGACGATGTGATGGGTAGACAACTACTATATCTACGTCTCCCTCGAGATGTCGACCGACCTCGAACAAGTGGTAGTCGAGCAACTGTTGACTAAGCTGGTGACCTACCTCCTCCATGCTCTACATGTGGGATACGATAAACATCCTGAATAATGCGCATAACATTAGTGGTCATACGAATAATATCAACAATACCAGTGTGGCAAGCATCACTATCAGAGTCCTCTAATGCATGACCTCCTCGAGATATGATAGATGTCATAGTCTCAATTTGTCACATAAAATTATATATAATTATTTGTTGGAATAAATATTATACACAATATGTACATAATATTAAAGTGATACAAACTAATAAGTTGGTAGATAAGGTAGTAGCCTGGTACTGCATAGATCAAAAATCATCCATAGGTGTAATAACATGACATGTAATACGACGGTACCATGTCATGTACGGAGCATGGTAGTCTATATGAGGCTCTATAGGCTCCGCAATGACAATGTGGTCCCCCCTAGCCTCCCATAATGTCACATAGTGCTCATGATACAACCTTCAATCAAACTAAGGTCGACCACGTCGATCTATGGAGTGAAGGTCAGAATCTATAGGGGGTGTCGAAGGAATACCCTATATGAGTCCAAACTATCGCAACACACGCTCAGGATGATGCCACTCAACAATATAAAAAAAAAAAAGTGGTGACATCGTTCGCCAAATATCCTGATCAGCTAAACAAATGTCTAGAAGCAACGCTAGTATATCATCTATGTAAGGCTGCCATAATACCTGATATATTCAAATCTTAATATGTATTTAATAAAGTTTAAATTATATTATTAATATTAATAATCTTGTTAAATAATACTAATATTTAGCCCAAACCTGATCAGATTGTTGTCTATCAAACTCATCTCTGTATGTGACCAACACATGATGAGGAGTGCCTGTATGAGATAAGGGAACTCTCATCTATAGGCACTGGTGCATAGGGAAGTGATCTATTAGGACAACCCACATGTAATCGCTCCCATGACCATAGCTAAAAATAGAACAAAATTATGTTTAAATGCACATAATTATGACAAAATTACATAATTAATAAGACTTGTAGTTATACCTGCAACAATTGTAATGGTTATGCAATAGTTTCTGCACTATTTAAGCTAGCTCGACATAACTCTTGATAAAGATGTACTAGTGTTGCACTCCCCCAACCATATTATGCAGTCTCACCAAAATCTCTTAACATGGGTAGAATTGCTAATTGGATGTAAACCCCCTTCTTATCTGGAAATAATGAACCATTAACTAACAATAAAAGTTATGCTCTAGCATGGCACTGTAACGTGACCTTATCTACAACCCATGGTGGTAAGTGGGAGAAATTGGTAGTAATAAAATGAACTCCAAGGGATGCTCCACGAATATCAGTCTTTGTCGGTCGAACACCTAATAACTCCTCACAAAGTGCATGCCAACCAGTATCTATAGAACCAATGACAAGATGACCATGTACACGTAATCCAAATAAGATGACTACGTCCTACAATGTGATGGTCATCTCACCAACTAGCATGTGGAATGTATGTGTCTCTAGGTGCCATCTCTCTACCAATGCAGTAATCAAAGGCCAATCAACCTTAACATGACCCACTCGATGAAAGACATGAAATCGTGATTGTATAATGTATGGCCGAACACGATCATCCAAAACCCACTCTTGACGAAACCTGTGTCGGAAAGTCAAAACACTACCCATATCTGGATCAACACGAATGGTGGATGATCGATGTCGATGTTGAAGAGTAAGCACAGATGTATCCTCAGGGTCAGGACAAGTAGGAAACAACGGAGTATACATGTCTGCATGTACATCAATAGATGATATAAACAAAATATAAATGAATTGACAAGATTTAGCAATGTTGCTTAAATTTAATGTATTTAGTTAGAATTGAATGATATTGATTAATTTTCCTTTTTACAGGCTAGAGCTAAGTGAGTACTGTTGAGGCCTCACGTCCCTGGTAATCCACGTAGTTGCCAAATGGATGGACGCACGATCTCAACCAATATAGATTCTTGATTCAGTCGTTCCACCTGCAAAAAGCATCCGGACAAGGTGTCCGGACGCACCCTCCGACGGTTTTATCAGCCATGGTTAGAGAGATAAATCAGTTGGCCTTTTACTAGGTATAGCCAGCTTACCTTCCTCTTTGTGTGAAGGTTTGTTTATATAGTATCAGAAGCTTTGTTCCCCTCTTTAATGGTGAGGAGATATTTTGTGTTGTCATGATGACACTAGGTGGTGGCAGGACCATCATCACCTTACAGGTGGCTGACAGAGATCGTGGTAGGCGATCGTGTGAAGTGATCGTGGGAAGTGACTTGTTGTCACTTCATCTTGTCCTTTCACTCTACAGGTGGCGGAACGTGGGTCATGGCAGACTGTTGTGATAACGTGTAAGACTTGCTTACCTCAGTCAATGATCCGGACAAACATACCCGGATAGTGTATGTCGGTCGTCCGGATGCGCTATGGCAGTCGTCCGGATGTTATATTTGTGAGTGTTGTGTGCCTCTCCTTGAGGGAGTCCGGATAGGAGAAGCGCGCCACATGTACTCTTGGGGAAATCTGGATGAGGGTGATCCGGATGATAATGCGTACCACGTGTCGCCATGAGGTGTGTGACACATGTTCTCAGGAGGAGGGGTCCCTACAAGTACTACCAAAGTAGATTTGGGAAGTTAAGCGAGCTACCAAGATCTGAATTTCACACTATAACTGGCAGCTATAAATTGCGTACTAGCAAACCAAATTGACATGGAAGACAACAAAAAATATTTCTCACAAAAATTTCTCATGAATGGAACAAAACTTGTAAGTCAAAAAAAAAAATCTCATAAATTTTTTTCACACACAAAACACAACCTGTAAGCCAAGAAAATTTCTCACAAAATTTTCTCACTCATGAAACACAACCAAAAAATTTCTCATGAATGGAACAGAACTTGTAAGCCAAAAAAAAAAATTCTCACAAATATTTCTCACACATGCAACACAATTTGTAAGCCAAAAAATATTTTCAAAAAAATTTCTCACAAAATTTTATCACGTATGGAATACAACCAAAAAAATTTCTTACAAAAATTGCTCACGAATGGAACAAAACTTGTAAGCCAAAAAAATCTCACAAATATTTCTTACAAATGGAACACAACCTATAAACAAAAAAATTTCTCACAAAATTTTCTTAACTTGTAACCCAAAAACATTTCTCACGCATAAACTCAAAATTAACCTCAATTTTGTATCTCCAAAAAGGTCAATTACAATGGCCCACTGGTGGGGCTAGGGCTTGAAGACAACCTTTGGATACAACCAACCACGGGATGAAGCAAATGGGAAAGTTAAAAAAAATAACATAAAAAAATGTCAAGCACGAGATGAAGCAAATGAGAAAGTTAAAAAAAAATAATATAAAAAAATTGTTGGCTCCGCTTTATGTCGACAGACGGGTTATTTTGAACATTAGTTTGACTTGAAGCCACTTTGATATTAAGTTTAGGGACAAAGGCCATTTTGCCCCAAAACTCATAGAAAGGAACCAGTTCAGCTTATTTAGGATCCTCCAAAATGTAAGAAAATGACGTGGCAACGTTTAGTCCACAGAATCAATGGTCAGCACGTACAATCATCCCAAGACTCTCATTTTCCAGCTATAGTGGACTATGTTCTTTGATCCTCCACGCCCCTCATTTTAAATACGGTTATAATTTTAAAATTCCAAATCTCTATAATCTTAAAATATTTGTTATTATATTAAAAATTAAAATAATTTTATTTTTACTATTATATATTTTAAATTTTTTGAATATTAAGATTTCTATTAAATACATTACTTGTTTTTATTTTTAAAAATAGAAAATAATAATAATTTTATAATTTAAAAAAAATAAAAATTCTTATACAAAAATATAGATTTATTTTATATCTTTAAAATTATTTTCAAAAACTTTAAAACTTGAAATAGCAAAAAAAAAATTGAACATCTTATTTTTTAAAAAATATTTTTAAAATCATTACCTTAACGTAAACTTTAAAATTCAATTTTTTTCTTAAATTAAAATATTTTAATTTCCTATTTATTTAGATTAAAAATATTTATAAATTAAATAAAAGATAAAAAATAATTAACTTTATCATTTTATCTTCCATTTTTAATTTTATTTTTCCCCTTTTAGTCGATTAATCCTTTATCATAATAGTCCCCTCTCTAAACGTTTCGGCAATACAGCACCATTTGAAACCCTAACCATAATTCTTTTTCAATGGCGATCGCTTCTCCCTCTGTTCCAACCTTCTTTGCCTCCTTCTGCTGCACCGGGGCCGAGTGCACTCGCTTCTTCCTCCGATCGCCATCCCTCGTCGGCAATCGATCCCACCGGACACGTCGGTGTCGGCTCACTATCTCATCGGGTCTCAACTCATCGAAGCCGTCCGACGCCGGAGGGCATGTGTCCCCAAACAACGGGGATTTCCAGTACGAGCTCCAGCATGGGTTCTCGGCGCAGCGGAGTAAGGGGTCGCCGGTGTTTGTGACACTGCCGGTGGACGTCGTGAGCTCTTCGGGGGAGGTGCGGCGGTGGAAGACGATGGTGCAGTCGTTCCGGGCAATCGCAGCGGCGGGGGTTGAGGGGGTGGTTATGGAAGTTTGGTGGGGGCTGGTGGAGAGAGAGGAGCCTAGGGTTTATAATTGGCAGGGGTATATGGAGATTGTTGCATTGGCTCGAAGGTGTGGGTTGAAGGTTCGAGTTGTGATGGCGTTTCATCAATGTGGCACTGGACCTGGTGATCCTTCCTGGTTAGTGTTCTGTTAATTATTATGACGGCAATGCTAAGAAGCGGATTTTGCTAATCAACTGTTTTTTTTTTCATTGTATTTTCATATTGTTGATATTTTTCATGTTGCTAAGCATCACATTTCATAGTTTGCCTCAAGTTGATGGGTCAGTAATTCCAATTTTACTTAATTACAAGCCTTTATTTTCATGTTGGGAATCTTCCTCTTTCTTTGTGGTGCCGTCCTCTATAATTTCACAAATTAGGTCCTCTATAATTTCACAACTAGGGATGACAATGGGGTGTTTTTGGATATCCGCCCGTCATAATGGGGGATTTGAAATTTAAATAAAAGTGTCACGAACGAGTATGGACGACTTATTTTTTCTTTTAAACCGACGGTTCGAGTGGGTTCAGGTATTAGGTATTGGCCCATCCCAATTATATATAAAATTAATTTAATTTAATTTTTATTTTCTTATAATAATAATAATAATAAAAAAGTTATAAAAAATAAAATATTTTTATTATTTATAAAATATATAGGAAGGGACAGGTATGGGAAATTTGTATACCATCCTGTTGCCATCCCTAGTCACAACTTGCCCCAAATGACCCTTCCTTGAGCTTATAAAGAGGAGTAAGAACCTTTTGGAACCTTTGGAGTCAACTACCCTAATGGAGAAGCAGAGAATTCTAAACTACCCCAATAGAGAAGTAGAGAATTCTAGAAAGGCTAGAGAAATCCACATATCTCTACACTAGTATGGAATATAAAGAAGTGTGTAAAGAAATCCAGAGAGTTTTAGAGATATCTCCTACATATTTTGTATATAGGATTTGTATAGGTTATTCTAGTAAATTCTAGAGATGTAAGGAACCTTTTAGGATTCCAAGGAGTTTCTTGGGTGCCTATAAATAGGGTATGACCTCATTTGGCTAAAGCACCAAACACTTGAGTGCATTCAAGCATTGTAAGGCTAACTTAGCAACATCAAGTGGCTTGAGTTGTCTAAGTGCCACACGTGAGCTTAGGAAAGGCCTAAGTCCATGACAATTGACTAGCATCACTTGCCTAGGATCTAAGGCAGGTGGGTTGGTGATAAAGTAAAGAGAGGTTTAGACCTTGTCTACATTGCATTTAACCTAGATGTTCAAAAAGCTGCGTTGCTACAGCCGGGAGGTTTGGCTTGCAGGGCATTAAATTCTAAACTTGAGTCCCTGAACTTTTTGGTTCATATGGTGTCTCTTGTTCTATTGGTTACTGTATTTTGTATATAACAAAATTCCTTGCTCCTTTGCATGCTTTTGGGTTTTTATTTGGGCCTTGGCATTTCCTTCAATTTTTCCTTTACTGATTTTCTATGACGAGAGCAATCTCGTAAAGCTTGTGTTCTAGAATATTTGATTAAGTTCTAACCCATAGTAGGCACCACAGTAATGATTCAGTTCTTTCCTTCCTAATTTTGTTTGTTGATATTTAGCCTCTGAGTTTTGTTTGAAATGTCAATTCCTTTATTTCAAGTTCAAATCCCTTAGGGCTTCTTTTCCTTTTCTCTTACATGTTATTGGCTCTGAACTTGTCCTTTCCTGTGTTGAAGGATCCCTCTTCCTCAATGGGTGCTTGAAGAGATGGATAGAGATCCAGATTTAGCATTTTCTGACAGGTTTGGAACAAGGAATATGGAGTACATTTCCTTAGGATGTGATATTCTTCCTGTTCTGCGGGGGCGATCTCCAATCCAAACATATGTAGATTTTATGAGGAACTTCAGAGACACTTTCAAACCTTTTCTTGGTCTTACCATAACAGTAAGATGATTCCAGGATAGTTCCTTATATTACAGTTTTGGTCTTGGATGTAGATTGCTTCATGCCCAAATCAGTTTTTTGCCGTATTAAATTGTTAGTTATTTCATTTTGGAGGTGATTCAAGTTGGGATGGGTCCTGCCGGTGAATTAAGATATCCTTCATGCCCTTCTCATAAGCTAACATGGGCTTGGAGGTCTTATGAACTTGGAGAGTTCCAGTGCTATGATAAGGTATGCATAAAGGGTCATGTTCATTTACAGGCTTGTAATGGAATCTCTACATCTGAAAGAGGTCATTCTCATCATTTTCTTTGTTTTTCCTGTTCATTGTTTGTTTTGGACAAGGTAATTTCATTCCTTTGGTCCTTGTAACGATATGATTCTTTCTTTTCTCCTTGCTAGTACATGCTTGCATCCCTGAATGCTTGTGCTAGGGAGATTGGAATGCATGAGTGGGGAAATGGGGGTCCTATTGGCACTGGGAACTTGATGCACAATCCCGAACATACTGAATTTTTCAGAAGTAACGGGTCTTGGAATACACCATATGGTAAGTTTTTCCTTGAATGGTACTCAAGAATGCTACTTCTGCATGGAGAGAGGATATGCAAGGAAGCAGAGACCATTTTCCGTGGTATTGAAGTTCGCACATCAGCGAAAGTGGCTGGAATCCACTGGCATTATGGTACACAATCTCATCCATCCGAGTTAACAGCTGGCTATTATAACACATCGATCAGAGATGGATACCTCCCAATTGTTCGCATGTTCTGTAAGTATGGATTTACCTTGTGTTCCACATGCTTTGAAATGCAAGACGCAGACGAGAAACAGAGGAACCCAGTCAGTAGTCCAGAAGGTTTTCTTAGACAACTTCTATTGACCGCTAGGATTTGTGGTATACCTCTGGAAGGGGAAAATTCTGGAGCTAGGTTGGATGACAAATCATTTCAACAGGTGCTAAAGATGTCGAGTTTCTACTCAGACGGTCTGGAAAAACCATCCTTTTCATTCAACTTTGTGAGGATGGACAAGAACTTTTTTGAATACGATAATTGGGTCCGCTTTACTCGCTTTGTTAGACAAATGTCTGGTGGCCACAATTTTCGAGCCAAGCTAGATTTTGGAAGAGTGTCCAGTATGAAAGTTGGAGCAGCTTGTGCATATTAAGGAGTTTTTACTTCCTGATTCATACCCACCATGCTCATTTTGCATTTTTCCCACTATCATTTACAGTATTTACCCAATACATGACTTGGTGATGCATCTAATGTACTATGTGTGGCAATGCTTCATTTTTTTGTGATTTGTTTGTTTTTTCCGTGTCTGGAAACACCAATCCAGTGTACTACGGATAGAACATTGCCTTCCTGATATTTTAAAAATGGTTGGCTCTTTATATACTTCTATATACATCTTCCCATTTAACAATGAAATACATTTTCCCTCTACTTGAGTTGTGGTGATGCTCTCTTGGTTTTCCCTTGGATTCTTGGATGTCATAACAGGTGGATCATACTTAAATATGTTCTATTCCAGTCCATTTTTCCCAATTTGAATCTAGGGCCCTCTATTTTTTAATCATTTTGGTCCATCATAGGCTGTTTATGTTCATTTTGGCTTTGATTCCAGTAAATTTTCTATTGGTTTTGATCTTTGTTTCTTCTTTAAAGAACAGATTCCCAGATTATCATGACAGGTCTTTCTCCCAAATCTGGGTTTTTTCTTCAATGATCAAAAAGATCAACAAAGGTGAAGATGGCTTTCAAATAGGTTCTTTTTTTAAATATCCGACATGGCTCAATGAACCAACTCTGCTACCTTAGACATATAAGCGGAGCACAGAAGGCCTAATCCTCACTTGTAAATTTATTTCCCATGCTTCCCGCTCATAAATTTATTCCCTATTCCCACTTATAAATTTATTTTCCCGTCCCAGCCTCATTTGGGTTGAATCCCAGACTAGACCCGGTGGTTTTTTCATATTTTTTCTCATATTGCTACCCATGTTGATGTCCATGAAGCTATATTCCCACAAGCCCTTCTTTCTTTTCTATTTTTTTCTCTGAAAGGCAGACAAACCCTTCTTTTTATTCCTCCAGAGCAGGTTTGGTAGGATCTTGCAAGGTTGTACAATGAGGGCTACACAACTAGATATATAATTAAGCTAAATTGGCCTTTTCTCAGAACCAAAACCTACCCTGTGTCCCCTGACCGAACCCCGGAGCCTCTTTTGAATCACATGTAATGATGATGATGATGATGATGATGCTGATGATGGGGTGCCTTACCTTGTTGCTCCATGATATAATTGCAGATAAGCTAAGGGTCCCTTTATTTATACTGAGCACACACAGGTCCACATTTCCCATACTGTTATTTCAAATGGAGTCCTGCAGTTTTAAAATGGAAAGGCATTACAAACCCAATGTGATGACTCCCAACAGTGCATACAGTGCATACATGAAGTAGAACTGTAGGAGGGCCCTCCTGGTAAAGATGGAGGACTCGATGATAAGACACATTCCTAAAACCGCAATAAACCCTTTTGCTTTTGGGATCAAACATGGTACATATATATATATATATATAGCACAAGAAACTTTGCATGGTTAGAAATTAGAATTGCTTTTGGTAGCCTGGTAAGTTGCAGATGGTCAAGACAAGGAACTGTAGGTGATAATGAGATAAAGTCAAGGGATAAGGAGATGCTAAGAGAACTTGATAATGCAGAATGATTAAAGATTCTCAGTGAAGAAATGACTAGGTTGGGAAGTCAACTACAGAGAGGTGCTATGCATTTTTGTGATGAATCCCATCTTGTATAGTAGAAGTGAATTGAGTTTTGCTCATAT
The DNA here is from genome assembly GCF_030704535.1 of Vitis vinifera. NCBI lineage: Eukaryota > Viridiplantae > Streptophyta > Magnoliopsida > Vitales > Vitaceae > Vitis > Vitis vinifera. The sequence continues at coordinate 1,691,713 of NC_081806.1, read as the reverse complement.
CCATACAATATGATGAATATCAAGTTGAAAGGACGTGAAGAATTAAAATGATATACAGTAAGTGAAACAAAATGAATAGCACACAACATATGAGCAGAGCCACTCTGCACCTACACAATTAGGTATCTTTTGCATACTCCATAAAAAGATCAATCAACATCAGAGTACAAGACAAAGATATAGCAGGTAAAAGTTAAAAAGGCTACTCGGGTTCAAGACAGCAAGGACTTTTGAATTGTGGGGAAGATGTAGGCACGATATTTTTATCAAATAGTCCCATGAATTGACCCTGAAATCACTTAAAACTGATATCTATTCCACCCAGAGGATGATTAGTACAGTAGTGTTCATATTTGAATGCATTGAATGTTGTAGTGAAAGAGAGATCTCTTTGCCAAGTGCTTCCACTATTTGTTTATCTAACCCATCATAAAGAAACACATCTGAACAAGAAAGACACGATTCACTTGGTAATTAACTAAAGATGGAGTGAAGACTAATAAAAGTGTCATGCCAACAACTCATCTTGGCAGCAGTCACAGCTTGATATAGTTGCCAAAGGCACAAAGCATGGATCAATGGAGATAAATGAGAAGTGGTTTAGTGTTAACAGAGGTAAAAGGACCCTGCAAGTGACTGAAAAACGGTAGAGGCTGAGCCATGCAAAGGGTTGATTACTATCTCCCCATCCAAACCATTGATTTTGGTGCAATGCATCAATGGTAAATCTTAGCTTTAGATTTGACAAAAGTTAGTGCTATTGACTTTTTGGATGTCACTAATGGGTACTGCTTCTTCATGATTATTCTACAAAGCTTTTGAGTAGGCTGCACCACGAAAAGTTTTTCAAGGATGCAACCCTCCCACCTTGAATAAAAGCAGACGTCCTACCTTCTCAAAAGCCTAACTCTCATTCTAACAGCATTAGACCCAACATCCACCATGGGTTCTCAGACCAAAACCGTTCTTCTTATCCTCATCCTACTCTTCATCCCTTCATCTTCAGGTGAGGCAGTTCTTGGGATTTATGAACAACTTTGCAGAAATGCATACAGAATAAGTAACATAAGTTCTGTTTTGATCTCCTGCAGGCAGAGTCAAAGGGTTCAAGGGTGGTGAGGGTCCTGCAACTTCAGTTAGCAAGGTAAGTTAACTGCATATATGCATGGATACATCTAAGTCTAGCCATACAGAAACATTTTGATAATATTTTGCCTTTTCATATATCTTTCAGCTTTCCAAATCATAACTTGCACAACAGATATGATATATTATGGGCACAAACTTAAAAAAATAAAATAAAAGAGCAAAAGTAGAAGATACGTTATCATTTCATTTAAAAACTTGCTAACCCTTTTTTGTTCATTGGAATGCTTTTTGGTATGCTAGTCACACTTTTGCTAACCTATATGATGTGCTTTTTGAAGGTGACTATCATAATGGACATGAGAGAGGTTTTAATGACTGATGCTCTGTTGGACTATGGAAAACCAGGACCTAACCCTAGGCATGACCAAGGGAAAGGGAGGTCCAGCAATGGTGGTGGTGGTGGTGGTGGCAACATCCCCTGATTATCACTTATTTCCACTTAAATGTCTTTGAGCACTTGATGAAAAATAAACTCTTCCTTCAGAGAGCAGGGAGACTTACCTGATATAAGGAACAATAATTGTGCCTCCGGTGATATTATGTAATTCCGTGGTTAATAATGGAAGATAATTTTTTGCCTTGGACATGTTTGCTTTCAAGTGTCCACTTCTGCTACATTTCACTCATCCTATTTTCATAGGAAGGGAAATTAGGTATCTTACCATGAAAAAGAGAAATGGTTTTAAGAGAAGAAAGGGATAAGCACTTTCTTCTTCATCTAAAATGGATGAAGAACCTTTTGATGTTCTTCCAAAGTTTTATAAATCGACATTTGTACAGTTCTAATAGGTATGCTTTAGAGTACATATCACAAAGCAGCCAAATGAAGGAATACTTAGACCATGACATGTTCAAGGTTTTCAACCTATGCTTCACTCTAAGATTTTAAGACTCATAATTTTTCTGGAAGCATAACAAATTTTGAGGGAATTTAGATTCATGTAACCTTTGAAGAACTGAAACTCTATTTTGGTCTAAAACTTCATCATTAGGCAAAAGGAACAGGAGCAAGAAAATGTTATGGGAGTTTAAATTGTTAGATACCAGATTTTCAAGAATACACAACATGCATACATAAGATGATCATGCATCACTTAAAAGGTTTACATACGAAACCTGAGTCACAGCTATATGCCAAAGATACTACTCAAGTATATGCAGCCATAGCTATATCCCAACCACTCGAGATCATGTACATAAATGATATGCCATCTTGTCCTTCTTACTACTTCCACCAAGATTCTTTTTTGGTCTCTCTTGTTGTCGTAGTGGTTCAACTTGAAGCATACCATGATTTTCCTCTCTAAGACACGTAGTAAAGCAAGGGGAAACAGCTAGAAAGTCCTGCTTTATGCATCCAAAATTACAACCAGCTAATTAAGCACGACGCCTAATCTCTATTCATTTCATTCCCCTTATTTTGAGTTTCAATTTGATCAAAAGTGATGATCATTTATGTATTTCACTTTTGTAATTAAGGGGGGAATTACGTGGGCACTTGTCATGATATGCTTTCAAGCATTAACAAAACAACAATGGAACTACTGTTAAGATCTGGTTTTGATATCTGTTTTCTTTCCCTATTGTCCCTTTTTTGACCACTACCATATTTATAAAGCTTCAGATCAGAAGTGAACTCTACATTAATGACAGCCTATATTGCCATTCTTAAATTGTTCACTTTGTCATATCTTTTATTCATTAACTTTCCTGTCCTTTTCATCTTCACTACTGAATTAGAATAGAATTGTTGTGTAAAAGTTGCATATGCAACAGCAGTGGCCTTTGAATAAAACAAGCAAGCCACATTAAAGTAGTGGTCCACCCACCTCACTGAACTTGATAAAAGTTTTTCAATAGTGCATATGTTGATTAATATGGTGGATATAATATAGCTTTTTCCAGAAATAGATGATAGTCGTATTACTATAAAATTGTACAAGACGTACACTAGGAAGGACAACAGAACTGCCAAAATGGAGTACCAGGTCCAATCATGAGCATTTGCCTCTAACTTGCTCTCCTCCATGTCTAATTACTTTATTTTGCTCAAGTTTACCATGTTTTTCTTGCCTAAAGAAACTGTACTTATAATGCTAGCTCTGCCTCTGACTCTGTTAAATGTCCTGTACTTCAGGCCTCTTTCACAATCCTATATGCTTTATTTGACATAACCCAGACTAATAGTTAATCTTTATGTTCCTCTTCATCTATCCATATTTAGAAGGTATACAGAAGATACTTTTCAGCGTGATTAATTTCCAAATGTAACAATATATGTGTAATTTAGATACTCAAGATGGATGCCACCATAATATTATGATGTGATCATGTGAATACAGCAGGTGTCTACAATCCTTACCGGTTCGCAAAAAAACCAACCCGAATAATCTTGATGGCATAAGGTGTTTCTAAGCATTCTTCTAAAGATGCTTGCTTTTGCAGTCAAGCAAAATGGTTCTAGTCTACAAAAACTGACAAGAACAAAGAGTGGATTTACAAGCTCATCTTCCAAACATATAGAGATATAGAATTTTCAGGACTTAATGTTTTAAGATTCTGCAGCATACTTTTTCATTATAATGATATTACTATGAACAACTAGACTGATCATATCATGTGGGTAGTTACCAAACCATTTACTTTAACAAGCTTTGGTAGCTATAGGGCTTATTTGAAGTCAATGAACCCTTATTAGGATTTTGGGTGCAGGAAGGATTGGCTCTGAATATATGAAGACAATATCCTTTTTCAAATGATAGGAACCTTATATAGTGAAAAGTTCTTTTGTTTCCAACCACAAAATTTGAGGTAAGGCACTGCAGATATTCTGTGCTACAATGATAGGAGATGGAGGAAGTTGGGAGGTCAACTTGAGAGGAAGTGCTGTGATTTTCATGATGTCATTAAGACGATATTTATTGGTCACAATTTCGTGAAAAACAAAATAACAAGAGGTGGATGAATTTTCATAAACGTTCCTTGGAGAAATCTCCATGTAAAGCTGACTCTTGTTCACAACCATACGATGTCACCAAAAGACAAGCTAGACCAATTAAAGGAAAATGACAAAACAATGGATATAAAGGGATAATGTAAGAATGCAAAGTGAATAGTACAGACCATATTGGCAGCATCTTCCGGGTCTTGCTTTTATTTGAGATCGTGCAGTACCTACCTTCAGGTTCGGTAGTTGAAGGACTGATTGAATTGGTTTGAGTTGTAGAGCTGTGTTCGGGGGGAGTTATTATCTATCGTTGGCCTCTATGGTAGAATCAGTTGGGGGGGCCTGATTTATCAGTTGTAATAAGAGGAAGAGTGAACTAATGATTCTATCAAATAAAACCCAAGGGATTCAGAAGTCTGAATTTTGGCTGCATATTCTCCTCCTTTTTCAACAACCCCCCCATCCCATCCCTAACAAAAGGCACATAAGAAAGAAATAACAAGGGATTCTAATTCAAACTAAAGGCGATACTTCCTGTTGGATGAGTGAAAAAAAAAAAAAGGAAACAAAAAGTTGCAACCATAATAAAAGGGGAAAGGAGATTTCAGTCTTTTCTTAGTGATCAACATGTGATTGTTCTCCCCATAGCTTGAGTGCCCTAATGACCAGGCCTTTTGTTATTCTATTTGCCAACATGCAAGAAAACATAGGAGTAGAATCCTCATCATTCAGTCCCTATGTTCACTTCCAGAAATTGCCAACACAATCAGTATGTAACCCACCAAGATGGGAATTCATATAATATTTGCCATGTGCTGCCATTAGATAGGTGGACTGAAGGAGTTCACAAATGCTGTGTTTTCTTTTGCAAATGCTCCCACTCATATTGCACCTAATTTAACCTAACAAGTGCTTTCACAATGATTTCATTTGGAGACTAATCTTCACGTTCACATACAAGTTAATTTAATAAGTCTTCAATGCCGCATTTTAACAACAAAGGTACAATCACAAGGAAGCATAATTTAACAAGGAATCGGTACCTATCATGTGGAAAAGGCTGATGTTACCCCCCTAGGACTAGAATGAATGAATATTGGGAGTTAGTGCTAGGAGTAGGAGAAAGAATAAATGTTGATAAAGAATACATGTCGATAAGGGCAGTAAATTTTGACCACCCCTAAGCTGAAATGCGGAGGATGGATTACTTTTCCCACATTTGGACTAATGTTTCTGGCCAACAAAAGGAGGAACAAAGCTTTTGATGTAGCATAATTTGACACAGTTGACTTTAGTGGTGGATAATGGGCAATGCATTTCCGTGATCATTCCATAAAGCTTTCAAGTGAGGTGCATTATGACAGGCCCTCCAGCTCAACAGCTCCCTCCCCACTAAGAATAAAAGCCTACTTCCTCGGCCAAATCCTAAGCACATTCTACCAACAACAACCATCGCAACACCAACAATGGTTCCCCATAGCAAAGCCTTAGTTTTCATCCTCCTCTTACTCTTTGTTAGCTCATTTTCAGGTGAGCAAATTCTCTATGTACTTCAATCTGATTTCCAGAATCCATATTTAAGTAACGTCCAACTTGCTCTCCTCTTGTAGGCTGTGCAGATGGCTTCAAGGATGGAGCAAAGCTTCCATATCCAAATAGCTCGGTAACGTATTTGCATTCCTGCTATGTGTGTGTCTCTTTTTATATCAATCTTTGCATAAACTTTGGCACCATCTCCTTCACACCATACAGGTGAAAGGCACTGGCTGCCCTACTCAGGGCACAGAGCCAGCATTCAGAACAGCCCATGTAGACATGAGCGTGTCATTGTGTGAGAAAACTCAGGATACCATTTATTGGTCTTTTATCACATGTACAACAATTTTACTAATAGCTACTTCTATCATATGTGTGTGTCAGATCATACAAAACCTGAACTCAGGTCATATGTGAGTCTGTGAAGGGGAACGTAAAAGATGCAATGAATCTTTTATAGCAGTTCATCTACAAACCCCGTACCCAGCATGCATGTTTCTATAAAAAAATATGAGTTCTTGCCAATCTTTTCTTCTGAGGCCTGACTTTTAACATGTGTTTTGTGAAGGAGAATATCCAAATGATGGCGCGAAAGCTTATAGGAGTTGAAGCCCTGTTGGACTATGAAAAACCTGGATCTAATCCCTCACACACCCCAACTCCAGATAATGGTGGGAAAGACACCGGGGGAAAAACCCGCAAAGGAAGCAGTGTCAACAACTGAGTAACTCTACCTCATGTTACAGTTTGGTGAGTGCTTTGCTAAAATAAACGTCACTCTGACAGAAGGGTGACATTGTAAAACATCTATTGGAAAAATGAAGAAAAAGGACCATGCCCATACTATATGTATTTCTACCGAAGAAAAGCAATAATAAGAAACTCATCTCAGGCTCAAACCTGGCCTTAAATCATAAATTTGCTCTGTGAAAATCTTCCATATTGTTTACCATAAGCACAGAAAAGAAAAAGTTCTAAGAAGCAATACAGCGAGAACATGGCGTAACAAAAAGACCACCATGCATGTGGCACACAAGCTTTTCAATCTGAAGAACATGAATCCAATATTTTCGACTTCTGTAATTGCAAGTAAAAATCAAATATTGTCCAATATAAACCTCCACTGAAAAATCAATACATGATGGATTAGGTTTTTATCACTTGGGCAACAGAATTAGTATTCACAAAAGAACTCAAGGCTAAGAAAATGAAAGACTAGAAACAATTTTGCACTTACCCGATAGACTACCATAATCTCAGGCCAGTATTTCTTTGATTGATTTACCTGAACTTGAAATATGTAACAATGAATTAATACACATGGAATTAAGTGCATATCAGAAGAGGAAAGAACAAAGGAAAAACATACATCTAACAGCATCAGATCAAGACTGCTATGGCCAAATACAGATTTTTTTTTCATAGATAGAAGAAGCCCAAAAGAAGAATTAGGAATTAGGAGAGATAAACCCTGTTTCCAGGTGGGTCCATCCTTGAGAAACCAGCATTTTTACCCCAATCTTCTGTGGAGAAATAACATGAGAAGGTGAAAACCAACACCTCAAGCATGGAAATCAAGGATTACAATCTGAACTTCAATGGCTAAGAATAGAAAAGAAAAAAAAAACACTTTCCTTTTATGGATTAGAAAATAAAAAGATTTGGTGTTAACACTTTCATGCAGCAGTTCGGGGAAGAGAAGTAGGGACTCTTCCTCCAGTGACATAACCCAACAACGGGAAGTTTCCAAGAGGACGAAGTTGGTCAACAACGGTGAATGTAACGGGTCGATCTCCTTTGACTGTGAACACAGAAACCAGGCTTTTAAAATTGAAGCCATGAAAGTGTACACTGCAGAGGAGGAGGAAGAAGAGAGAATTCTCTCTACAAGGTTAAAGCTTTATGAGGGTACGTAGGCAATCAAGAAAGTACTCAAAGCTAGCGATGTCAACGGATCCTCCCGCCTCCTGCTATCAACACATGTAGTTGAAGAACACATCACAAAGAAAATGAATCAAAGCCATACAGAGAAAATCTACTCCGGTGAAGGTGCAAAAGTCACAGTATGTGAGTATGACACTAACATGTCTGAATACGAGTTGACGGTGAAAAGATGACCCTCGATAAGAAACTATATCCTCCTTCAATAATTGGAAAAGAGACTTCGAGAAGAGAAGAGGATTGAAGTGTGACGATGAGATTGCAATGCTGTGGGATCCATTCAAGTGTTATAAAAAATGGGCACTAACCTTGTAGAGTTTCAAGTTTAAGTTTAGTTTAACATGCATGTAGGCAGGCTATGTCCGTATAGAGATATGTATAGAAATAAATTTAAAGTAGAATTTTTTTTGTTGGGTATTTTGATTACTTAGTATAAGTTATTTTTAAAAATATTTTTTATTTTGATTTTATAAAAAAAAATGTAAATTAAATTTATATAATATAAAATAAATTTAATTCAAGTCTTATTAAAAATAAAAATAATTTTGTAATTACAAATAAATTTAAAAATAAATAATTTTTAATAAAATATGAATAATAATATTCAGAAATGATATTTTTTTTAAATATTATAAAAATATAGATATTAACCTTTTATAAAAACATAATTACTTTATTTTATTAAAATAAATAATAATAATTTAAAATTAATCATTACTAAATTACTAATACTATTTTTAGAAATTATTAAACTTATCAGTTATCACCTTCGGTTAGAAAATAAGGAAGATTTGGAAATCTTTCAAATCAACCAATCAACCAAACTCCTCCCTCTCTTTAGTCTTTATCACATATTTTTAGAAACTTTCCATACAGTTAACTTCTACTATAAATGTAAACCCCGTCTTCTTCGATTGATGCAAATAGAAGCTCGCTCTCGTTCTTTAAACTCACATCCCTTATAGTCCTTACTCACTACGCATCTTCAATTCCCATTTTTTCCTGTGAATTTCACAAATGGCGGATGAGGTTTCATTGGAGTTAACACTTTCATGCAGCAGTTCTTCTGGGAAGAGAAGCAGGGACTCTTCGTCCAGTGACATTACCACCCAAGAAGAGGGAGTTTCCAAGAGGCGGAAGTTGATCAACAACGGTGAAGGCGATGGATCGATCTCCAGTGACGATGAACACAGAAACCAGGCTTCCAAGATCGCCGCCATGAAAGTCTACACTGAGGAGGAGGAAGAAGAGGAGAAAAAACTCACCACAAGGTTGCGGTTACACGAGGACACCTGGACGATCAAGAAAGTGCTCCAAGAGAGCGATGTCAATGGATCCTCCCGCCTCCTGCTATCAACACATGTGGTTGAAGAACACATTATAAAGAAGATGGATCAAAACCATGTAGAGAAAATCTATTCTGGTGAAGGTGCAAGAATCACAGTATGTGACTACGACACTGATATGTCTGAATATCAGTTAACCTTGAAGAGATGGCCCTCTACACGAAGCTTTGTCCTCATTAATAACTGGAGGAGAGACTTCGAAAAGAGAAGAGGATTGAAGTGCAACGACGAGATTGCAATGCTGTGGGATCCATTCAAGTGCATTCTCTGGTTTCGTGTTCTCAAGCAGGGGTCCTCATAAGCTTGTAGACTTTTGAGTTTATATTTAGTTTAATCTGCACACAGACTGCATATGTATACACCAGATATAGATGAAACTTTAAATGTACTATTTTTAGGTATAATACTTCAACAATAGTCTTTTTCATACTGGTCTAGTTTTCTGTAACTATATTTGGTTTTGATGTATTTATGGTATCAATAATGAGACTAAAGAAAGCATATGTGGCATCTATTTGGTAGGTATCAAATAAGTATACTTTTGAATAGTAGGCAAGACCCAAATAGAAATTTTAGGTTTTGATGCTCAATATTTGAGGATTCTATTATTGTGGACTGTCAACCTCTTGTGCATTGGAGAAGATGGCAGCGTGCGGTGGAGGAGAGTAGCAAGGGGAAGAGGTGCGGTGGTGAGAGGCCATGGTGCCTGAGAGAGATAAGCGTAGTGGGTATGGGTTTCATGGGTAAGAAGAAAGAAAGAAGAAAAAAATGAAGGGGAAAGGATGAAAGAAAAGAAAAGGTGGGGACGAATGTGGAAAAATGCGGGCGGACGCTGTATTTGGTTCCCGTAAATGTGGGAAATTGCGAAGGGAAAAAAAAAAAAAAAAAAAAAGTTTAAACTTTATAAATTATTTTTATGTGTGAATTGAAATTTTAATTATATTTTATTTTATTAATATTTTTTTACAGAACAATCAAATATATAAAAAATTATTTTTTTTCAATAATTATTTTTTCTTTAGTACTTTTTGAACCAAATATAACCTATGACAATGTTTTAAGAAAAAAAGTGTCAAAAACAAATATTTTATCATATTTAATTTTATTATAAAAAATATGAAAAAAATAAAATAAATTTAAAATTAATATATATATATATATATATATAAATTATTTAATTTTTATATATTCAAGAAAAATAAAGTAAATGAATTTAAATAAATATATAAAAAATATTTATTAACTTTGAATTTATTTTTTAGTTTTTCCTTTTATTTTTCTTCTTTATTTTCTTTTCTTTCCTCAAATTTTTGGAGAATCAAGAGTCAAGACCAAGAATTTCTTTTAAAAAAAATAAGTAATGGAATAAATTCTTTTATTTTATTTTTTTAAATTTCCTTTTGAAAAAAATAAGTAAGAATTATTTCAAAATTTATATATATTCCAAATTCTTTTCTTTTATAGGAAAAATAAAATGTGAAGAAGTATATAATATTTATTATTTAATGACTTATACTTAAGTTGTTAACTTAAAATTATTATTTAATTTTTATGTTAAATATTAAAGTAGATTGATAAAATCAACTCAAAATTTATTCTAAATTATTAAATTGATATATTTATCTTTATAAATTATAAATATAGTAAATGTGATCTAATAATAATAAAAGTCATAAAGTAGCAAAAGTCATCATTAAGATAACTAGGATAAATAAAAATAAAAATATAAAATAAAAATATAGATTTAAAAATAAATAATTATTTTTATTTATTATTTAAAATTATTAATGACTTTAAATGATACCATTAAATTATTTTATCAAATATATTTAATTTATCTAATGATTTAAATTAAGTTATTAAATTATTTTAGGTTATTAAGTAGATTAATAAACCCTTATTAAATGTAGATTTTTTTTTTGGTTTTTATTTTAATTTTATTTATTTATTGAGAGTGGGTGGGATGGGGTGTGTGGTGTTGGGGGTAGTTTTTTCTCAAAATTTATAGTCCAAAGTCCAAACGGAGTCAAAAGTTTTAAAATGTGAATATCAAGCGTATTTTAAGAAACAAAACCATGTTGTTTTAATAAACGGAAAAATCACCAAAACGGCTCGGTTGCTGATCCCATCCAAAACGGTGGAAGTAAAACGACATAGTTTTATCGCAATCCCTACAAACACAGTTGAATTCTGACTGACGCGTCTCCCAGTAAAACTGATGACGTGGCGCATGGTTGATCCACCAACGATCCTGGAATGAAAAATTAAAAAATAAGATGGAAATTAAAAGCATATGAAATTACAATTTCGACCTTCTATTCCTATCGGCGGTTGAGAACGGTAGCGAGTTGTAATCTCCATAATCAAACTCATAATCCAAATCTAAATCTTCAATCCTCTCTTTCTCTCTCTCTCTCTGATTTTTATTGTCAGATTTGCTGATTTGATTTTTTGAATCTTCTTCAAAGGTTTGAATCCAGAACTCCCAGATCTCCTTGGATCACGATGCCGGGACTGGTTTCCGTCAAGACTCCGCCGGATGCATCCCCGCTGACGATTTCTGTTACGGAAGCCGGATCGGTTTCTGAATCACGAAATTCTAAATTCGCATCTTCGACTCCAAAGAAGACTCCATCGCCATCCACTTCGCGATCCAGGCCCTCGCCGGATCGGAAGAAGAAGCCGCCGGAGAGTCCGGTTTTGGACGAGTCCTCGCTGGATAATCCGGATCTCGGTCCTTTCCTTCTGAAGCTGGCGCGCGACGCCATCGCGTCCGGGGACGGGCCAAACAAAGCGTTGGAGTACGCGCTCCGGGCGTCGAAGTCATTCGAGCGTTGCGCGGCGGAGGGGGAGCCCAGTTTGGACCTGGCGATGAGTTTGCACGTTGTGGCGGCGATTTACTGCAGTTTGGGAAGGTTTGAAGAGGCGATTCCGGTGCTAGAGCGGGCGATTGGGGTGCCGGAGGTGGCGAGAGGTGCGGATCACGCGCTTGCGGCGTTTTCGGGGTATATGCAGCTCGGAGATACGTTTTCGATGCTTGGACAGGTTGAACGGTCGATTCATTGTTACGAGGAAGGGTTGAAGATACAGATTGAGGCTTTGGGAGAGACGGATCCCAGAGTTGGAGAGACTTGCAGGTTTGTTTGTGGTATTTCTGTTTTGGTTCCTAGCTGTAGGTAACTGTACTCTCCAGTTATTCTCCAATTTCCTGGATTTATTGCGATTTCCTTTCAAACTTTGTAAACTTTCTCAAATTTGTTCATTTCTATAATGTGCATCATATCTGTGTCGAGTTTGGCTTATATTAGTTGACTGAAGGTGGTTTAACTTTGGATGTTAGTGAAGGGTACATTACAGGCATTGATTAGCATGTTAGTTTAATGGATTTCCTGAATTTGCGTGTGCGACGTATGTTACTATGCACAAATGAGTGTGATTTGGCCAGTTTGTCTTGAATATTTGAGGAAACTCATTCATACTGACAAACTGACAGGTAGTTTAGTTTTGGATGGTAGTGAAGGTTACATCACTGGCATCAATATCCATGTTTGTTTAATCCATTTCCAAAATTTAGTGTGTCAACCTTACATTGTTGGGCACAGATGTCTATGATATGGCCGGCATTTCTTGAACATTTGAAGAAAACTCATTCAGACAGTGAGACTGGATAGATCCCAGGAAGATGGCAATGTTACAAATCTGGGCACAACATGGAAATTTGGTCTTTTGGAAAAATTAGAAGATTTTCCATTTCTAATACGTAACTAGATCTTAACTTGTTAGAAATTAATTACTAACAGAAGCTTGAGGTGAAAGAGTTAGGTGTTGCTTTGGCTAGTATTTTATTGCTTCAGGAAGCAAATTTCATGCTGGCTTTTGCTTGATAAGTTAAGAAAGTACCTTCAAAATGGCAACCAAACGGTTCCTTAGGGTGCTTTGAGACTGGAATTGAATATCCATTGTGTTCACAGGGAAGTTGAAGGTGGCAATCTATCAGATGAAATGACAGAGGTGAACTTCTAAAATCGATTCCATATCAATGGTTGTGGTGATGGTTCCCAGTTTCTCTGGTGGGTTCTGGATGTATCTTCAAATGATGTGTAAAATGCTATGGATCCATTCCAATTCCCTAGGATGTTGAAATGCTCTTGTAGAATTCATTAAAGTTTTAACATTCAGGCCGAGATTGGAAATTTTGGAATCCCAAAAATTTTGAAATTCGGGCTGGAGGCAGAATTCGTCTGGAATCCTGAAAACTAAAATCCATGTATGAGATTAGGTTTTAGAAAAATTGATCTGCCAGCACAGTGTCCTTTTACTTTCACTTTCATGTAAGATACTGATGAAATTGCATTGAGTGATGGAAATCTTAGATAAATCACCAGCTTCCTTCCTGCCAACATAAAGTAAAATTGAGTTGCCTTTGAATTTGCTGGTGGTACACTTGACACAACTCCTCTTTTCCTGGGCTTCTTACCAGAAAAATGCCATTGCAGTAGTGGATCAATAAGTATGATCGATCTTATTTGGTTCTTGATTTTGAATCATACATTTCAATGAAAATTTTGATTTTTCTAATCTCCAGTTACCACTAAAAGGTATGTTTTAATGTTTGATTGTCTGCAATATTTTATCCTGTCTGCTTGTGGATTATGGTATTTCTTCTTGGTTAAGCTCATTCAAAATTGATACCAAATATGACAGGTACTTAGCCGAGGCCCGTGTTCAAGCAATGCAATTTGATGAAGCTGAAAGCCTATGCAAGAAAACTCTTGAGATTCACAGTGTGCACAGTGAACCAGCATCTCTTGAAGAGGCAGCTGATCGTCGGCTGATGGCCCTCATATGTGAGGCAAAGGGAGATTATGAATCAGCCCTTGAGCATCTTGTTCTTGCCAGCATGGCAATGATTGCCAATGGACAAGACAATGAGGTTGCTGCTATTGATGTCAGCATTGGTAACATTTATCTTTCCCTTTGCCGCTATGATGAGGCTATCTTCTCTTACCAGAAGGCCCTCACTGTCTTCAAATCATCAAGAGGTGACAACCATCCTTCTGTTGCCTCTGTTTTTGTACGCCTTGCTGAACTATACTACAAGACAGGAAAGCTTCGGGAGTCCGGATCTTACTGTGAAAATGCACTGAGGATATATGCAAAACCTGTGCCAGGAACCACAGCAGAAGAGATTGCAGGTGGAATGACTGAAATTTCAGCCATTTATGAGTCTATAAATGAGCCTGAGGAAGCACTAAAGCTCTTGCAGAAGGCACTGAAATTGTTGGAGGATAAACCAGGACAACAAAGCACAATTGCAGGAATAGAAGCACGGATGGGTGTAATGTTTTACTTGGTTGGGAGGTATGGTGAAGCACGGAGCTCTTTTGAGAGTGCTGTAGCGAAACTTAGGGCCAGTGGGGAGAGGAAATCACCCTTCTTTGGGGTCGTGTTGAACCAGATGGGATTGGCTTGTGTACAGTTGTTCAAGATAGATGAGGCTGTTGAGTTGTTTGAAGAAGCAAGGGGAATACTTGAAAAGGAGTGTGGTCCATGTCACCAAGATACCATTGGAGTATATACCAATCTCGCGGCAACTTATGATGCTATGGGCAGGTAATATCTTGTTAAACTACTTTGCTTGTAACTTTCCTGAGCTTCCAGTTAATGGCTGATGTGTATGGATGCTTTGTAGTAGAAATCTAGAGTAGTATTTGCTTTTGCATTATGGTATAGGGTTGATCTCCTCTAAATTTAGAAACATGTGTATCCTTATTGTTGCTCATCATGATTTTATTTTAATATGAAAGCATAGAAACTCAGGCACACCAGAGGGTCATAACCAAAGTACTCAGACAGCTGTAATTAATGTGGCTGCATCATTATATGGTTTGTGTTATAGTACCTGTCACACCTCCAAAAGTGGCAAAATCACTAAGTTGTCTCTACATTTTTGGAGATGGCTTACAATGGTTATGGACTTTCTGATTTTTTATTAAGCCAAAATAGCTATTGAATTCTACAACTTGAAAATGGAGGAAGAGATAACTATACTCACATTGAACCTTAAAGTATACATAAATTCTTTTTTGTATCTATTTTGGGATTGGGTTAGATTGTACATTGAGGGTGGTTCTTTATCGTTCTTAGACTTTGTGGATTGGGTAGGCTCTCGGTAGAGCACAGTAGCAGGTTTTTGTGTCTTCACACCTTTTTTGTCCTTTGTTTCTTCGTATACGGCATGTATACTTTCTTTCTTTTAATACAATTCTTATTTACCTAATAAAAAAATAAAAAAAGTATACATACACGTGTACACACTATTTTGACCTTTGGTACTTGCTTCTGAACAAGTTATGGTGACATATGAGATAGTTTCTCAATCTTTATAGTAGCTAGTTCCAGACATTGCTTAATATAACAAAATCTTCAGTTCTGGAGGGACACTGTTTTCTTTACAATTATTTTGACCATGTAACATTCTGATAACTGTGACTTCCACTCAGTCAATTTGGCTGTCAGTTTGATATGTTGAAATTTCATCAGTAGCTGCCACCTGAACAATTTTTCTAAACCTGCCTTATGTAAAAAATTTCTGAGTAGGGATCTTTTCTCCATGGAAGCATTTGCTTCTCTCCATTTACATGAGTGTTGCCCTTTTTCCTGTCGCATCTTATCCTGTTTCTTCTCCTGACCTTTAGTTGTTCATCTCATCCTTTAGCATCCTGTCAATTTAGACTATCCTTCCCTTTGTGATTCACTTTCAACATAGAAGTGATGCTTTGGTGCAAATAGTGATGTGTCATATTTTTCTTTCAAATTTCAAAAGACATTTTAATGCCTTGAAAATAGCAGAAACAACTGCTAAGAGTTCTCCCTGAAGGAAACTTTTCCTTAGAATTAGTTACTTTAAATGGTTGCTGATGCTCCAAAGAAGGAAAGAAAGACCACATTTGTCTTGTCTCCATTCTGAATTTCAACCTTACTGGCTCTGATAAAAAGAGATAAATTTTCTCCTTTGATGGCCCTAATGTTAATTTTAATATTGCTGCCCAACCCAACTCAGCCCAAGCTCAGGGGGTTCCCAGTTAGGCCAACAGAGGCACAGAACTTTAGAGAGGATTGAGCTTGGTTTGACCTGTAGCAGGCCTGACCCACCCATGTTATAACCTTAACAAAAAGAAGCATATAGTCATGTCATAACCATACCAGCTCCCCAGCAAGTTCATATATTCATCAAGGGTTGCCAGCATAGTGTCAAAGATTGTAGTTATGAGATAGAAAAATGTAAAGGGAAATAAATGTAGGAAACTGAATCAGAAATTTATAACCTACCAGCATTTGTTTACCTGTAATAAACGTAAAGCACAATACTGACTCACGGCAGGGCCTTCAAGTTTAGCAATCACCTGTGGCATCACACATGGAACCAAAAGAATAAATACATCACAATTCAGCATAGGTTGGTCGTTTGTATATTAAAAGTGCCAATCAAAAAAGGGGTTCCATAACAGAAAGTAAAAAGCAAGAAGAAACGACCAACAGCCAGAACCCCATTTTAATACTTAGAGCAGAACCACTTGGTGAAGTATATTAAGGATAGGGAACCAGCTTGAGCATCATCTTGAAGAGACTCATGAGACCATAAGTGTAGATTAGACATAAAGGAATCCTTAAGAGATTAGTTTGTGTGTTGCAGCCCTTCAAAGGTTCTTTGATTACATTCCTTTCAATTTGTTCAAAATAGGCGAAGAGAAGTTATTGTTCAAGCCTTTCCTCTCTTCTTGCCCTCATAACTCTCATTTCAACCCATTAACCAATCTTTAACCGAATAAGGGAGAATATAGGAAATGCCAAATAAGAGAATAGAAATGTACACAACCCCCTAACTTTCCCACAATGGATGAGGAGATGGTCTACTAATTCTTCTTTTTTAAACATACAACAATAACTTGCCAAAAACTATCCTCTTCTTTTAAGTTGGTTCATGGTTAGGATCCTTTCCATGCCACATCCAATTTGAAGAAACCCACTTTGGTAGGAACCCAAGAGTCTCACACTTATCTTTGAGGGGAAAGAGACCTCTCCCTCCAATTCCAAGGTAGAGTAGGAAGAATTCATTGAGCATTCCCTGCTCTTACTAGCCTTCTACACCATTCTATCCTCCTCCTCTCTTCTCTGCCTAGCACGTTTAGCTTCCAAGTGGCTTCTCAACATTATCCATCTCCCAATCTTGAAAATGTCTTAAGAAGCATGGGTTTCACAAGACCAGCCCCCTCCAAAATCATCCAACCAAGCCTCCTTGCTTCATTTCTTTTCTTTTATTTATTTTTTATTTTTTAATCATTTCATCTTTCAAATTCATGAACAGATTTGAGTGGACAAATCGGAGCCTGTTAGATGGATGAATTCTAGAACATAATGGAAACTTTATGATGGCCTTTGAAATTTTAAGTTGTTTCCCTGTGAAGCTTTCCTCATTAAATCCACATATCAATCTGCACATGCATTTACAATGTCTATTGATCTTCAAAGTAATTCATTTCTTACTGAAATTCATAATTTAAGTGCGGTTTTAATTCTTGTCAACAAATTATAAGATTTACCAAAAGGGAAAAAAAAAAATGAAGAAGTAGAAATGAAAAGTAAAAAAAATGAAAACACATCAATCAGTACTTCCATAATCTGCCCCAGCTCTGGGAGAAAAGGTTGCAAACAAGATGATCAGACAATGGTGCTTATTTATAGTAGATAATAATGACCCTAGATAGAACAGCAAGGCATAAAAAGGATCATGTAGCCAACCTCAAGTACGAGGCTTCAAGGTGTTTTTGCTGCCTTATTTGCTTATTGTTCTATGGGAACGCTCCATGGGCTCCATCACATGCCAAAACAACCTCTGCTTGCTCACAACCTTTCTCCATTGTTCTTTATCCCTCAAATAGAGTTTAATAGTTTAATGGGAATCCAAATTATCTCTACTTGTCTTTATTTCAAGAATTATATTCTGTATTTACTAACAAACACTGGGTTGTGAAATTTTTTTTTTTGCTCTATCAATATTTACTGTCAGGCTTACTTGAGGCTCCACTATTGTTAAAACCATGTGTTTAATGTGTTAGTACTTCTGTTACTGTTTAAAGCAAGGATGCAAATAGTCATTTGATGTTGAATCTGTGATTTTAACCATATCATCATGGAATTTATACAGAGTCGAAGATGCAATTGAGATACTGGAGTATGTTCTCAAATTGAGAGAAGAACAGCTTGGAACAGCAAACCCTGATTTTGATGATGAGAAGAAAAGGTTATCTGAGCTCCTGAAGGAAGCAGGCAAGGCCCGTAACAGAAAAGCAAAGTCTCTGCAAAACCTCATTGATCCTAACTCCAAGAGGACAAAAAAAGAAACAAAGAGATGGTCTGGTTTAGGTTTCAGAATTGGATAAAGGATCGTCTTTCACTTACTCTCTGTTTTCTCACACGTGCGCATTCTGTACCATAGAAGACAATGTATAGGGTTGTAATTTGGTGAGGCTTCCTGTTTCTTGAGCTTGAGATCTCGGTTTGTTTTTCTTTCTGTTAATTATTTGATTGAATATTTGTGTTGTGACCCTGAAACCGTTCATTGAGAAAAAATTCATTTGGAGTGAATAAATTCATACCCTCAGTTGGTTTTTCATCATAAAATGTCTATCCAAAAAGAACGCAAAATGGACTCTTTTGATTCATCGATCATTCATATACAATAAGATCTTCTCTTGCTGCTTTGAGTTTAGCATCCATATTTGCTCTTTGATTTGCTTTGAAATTTCCAGGAGCTGTAATTTTTTTCCCAATATCCATATCCTGCAAAACTCTGCATTCCTGCTAGAACTTTCATAATTTTATTAGCTAGGGTTTCAACCTAATCATAGAAGTACTAGTCATTGTTCTTTTATAGGACTGACATTGACATGGCTTGAGAATTAGAACTGGACTATGCTACCTAGTTCCCTAACCTCACACTTCTTCACATCATCAGATCAATTAAGACAGACATACCGATATGGCAGTGTAGGGTTCATGTATCATGTGCCAATGTATATCTATACATGTAATACTAATGGGCTGTTGCAGTTTTGGTTTTACCTAATGACAGGGAAAGGGGAAGGGAAAGGGAAAGGGAAAGGGAAAGGAAAGAGGGAAAGAAAGTTGTCTCAGTTCTACCTAATGACAGGGAAAGGAAAAGGAAAGCAGATACAGCATCTTTCTGTTGCATGGTAAGTTAATTTCTTTGTGCCCATACAGCTCCAGTACTAGTAGCTCTTGAACTAGCAAACTTTGAAAAAACTTTGAAACCCTTGGCCCCAAATTGACTATTGCGTCATCTCATTTTTTCTCTTTCAAAAACACACATTCACATTGCATATTACCCACTCACTATTCAGATCAGTTCATATCATCAATTCATAGTGTTTTTGCTGTGAAAAGTAGGCATCAATGGGATAGTTTGGGGTGTTATGGCAGGTGGTAAGCCTGCTCGAATAATTTCTTTTTCTCGATCAATGTTAGGATGTCACTCCTCTCTTAATCAAACACGATAAGGAGAATAACATGGGCAGCAAAATCCAAGGCTCTCCTTGGAGGAATTATTGTGAGAAGAAAGTTAGTACTAGCCTTTGATGAAATAGGCTAAACCATGTGAATCTAGGACTCCAATTTGGAAAAAAGTGAGACTTGAAAGAACCAAAGGATAATGAAGAAGGTGTGTTGCATGGTCCAGCTGAGAGCCTTAGTAAACCGTGCTTCAATGATTTCAGTAAATGGGGCGGTTCTTGGATACATCAGTTACCCAAAATGAGAATGTTTTCAACTAAAAGTCGTCTGTCTTCTTTGTTCTGCATTGTCATTCCTGTGTTTAAAGCAGGTGGTCACCTCTACAATGAGTCTAGAAATCACATATACTTCTACAACCGTGTCTGATTTATTGTACAATGGCACAGATGTCTGGTTCACAGAGTGTGAGTCTATATGAGAATTAGATTCACTAGGCCTAGATATGGATCCCTAGGGCAGGAATATATGTCTGATTCGGACAACCCCCAATGTTTTCTTGACAAGGACTTAAATCCTCCCCCACTACTTAATGTCCAATGTCCAGTGACTTCACATAATGCTGCATATATTGTTGGTCCACTACCTAATAGCTTAAGTTTTGAATTAAATGTCGTTTAACATGGTATCTGAGCTTTAATTAAGTCTGAGATCTCTACTCTGAATCTCTCTGTCTTTTGCCTTTGATCTGCCTCTCCCACATGAGTTGTGATAATGGGTACATGTCCTTTTGAATAGGGCGCGTATGGGGGCTGAAAGTAGAAAAGCTATTCAGCTTTTTCTCATTTATGTTACTAAAAAATCTCTACTTCGTAGTACAACACTCCCCTAATTTGTGTTATAGAACCGAAGTCAATTGGGTCACTTTTCAGTGTTGAAAAAAATCATTCGCCTACTAGGAATACACCCCTTGACATGTAAAAGTTTACAGTTTTTGGCACATCAATCTCTACCTTATTCTCTCTGCTACAACCCCCAACATTAATGCATGGTTAAGCAGTTCAATTCGGCTCCAACAACTCATAACAACCCTTCGTCCGCCGAATTTCGGTTTGTGCGTCTACTGCTAAATGATTCAAGTTCAGGCTGGCCTCCAGAGATAACTAACCCCAATCATACAGTGAATGTATTTCTGTACACGCCCTGCAGGCCAGTTGTCATGAAAGAATGGCGTCATTAAGTCTTGGCACCACGTACATGAATGGCTGAAAGACAAGGTTTGATTCAATTTGGCCGACTGAGCTCCAGCTACGGGTTTTTTTTTTTCGTTATCCTCTCATCAAAACCTTGAATATGTCGGTCAACCGGGGTTGAGCTACTGAGCTGGCACATTCAAGGCCCTGAATAGGGTTGGCACGATGAAGGTGTGACAATCTGTCCAAATCTAAGCATGCATATTTCATATATTATTTTTTATTTTTTTGAAAATATGAATAATATATTCTCATTTTTAATTATTTTAAACTAATGGATAATTGTTTTTGTTGAATTGTTAAAATATCTAAATTTTTAAACTCGATGGTTATAAATTTATATTAAATTAATAATTAATACAATATTTTATGGCTTCCCCTATATTTCCACATCTTATTTCATAATATAATTTTTTTTTTAACAAAAATATTTTTATATTTTTTTTATAAAAATATTTTTTTAAAATTATACGTAAATACTTGAAATAATTAAAGATATTTATGTAAATAAAAAAAAGAATTATTTTTCAAATAAAAACATGAAAGATATTAAATTTATAAATCTCAGGATTATTTTATCCCATCTAATTTGACACGGGTTTCACGTGAATATCGGAGTCCAAAAACTAGGTGCATTGGTGAAAATTAGTACCAAACATTTGTAAAGTTGGGCATGAATGGTTATATGTTATATGTTATATTTCACCAACCTTTTAACAATTCCGATAAGGGGGTTACGAAAAAGTAAATAATATTCCAACATATATGTTATATATATATATATATATATTTCACCAACCTTTTAGTAATTCCGATAAGGGGGGTTACGAAAAAGTAAATAATATTCATCTTCTAGAAGGTAATTAGGAAAGCATAATATACTTGTAACATCAAATCAGAATGACTGATCAAATAGGATCGGAAATAAAGCATATGGAGGAGGGTTGTAGAACTCCAGAATTAGATTCCGGAATTATTTATGGTTTTGCCGCGATTTAATGGACGTCGAATGCTATGTGTCTTCTGCAGAGGCCTCGTAGCGATTAAATATGAATTGTGAGATTGCATCTTTGTTAAGGTGGCATGTTTGGTGTATTAGTTTAAGTTACACTAAAGGTTGATGAAAATCTCAAGAATCCGATGCAGATTTTTCCTAGCCCAACGCTTTTTTGCCATTTTAGAGGTGATTGCGATACTCACATGCAATGCTCGCTGCCATGGAGTCTTTGGACATAACCGTTTCGTAACTGCAAATTCCTAGATTTTGGTTTTTTTTCCGATGATTTACAAGATATTTTTGCCTGCTTTAAAATTAATACACGTGTCTTCAATGAGAAAATATAAAAAATAATGAGAAAATATGAAGAAAAAAAAAAGTTTGCTCACACGTGGGAAACACAATGTGACTAAGATCTAACTCATGTATGGACATAATGCTTTATTGGGATCTTTCTTTGGTTGATAAATTCGCCCTCCCATGTGAATGAGGATGAAAGTTATCGAGAGTAAATTTTTTTACGATAAATATTATATAATTATTAATAAAAACTAAATTAAATTAAAAGAAAGATTCTCAACAAAATTATTAGTTCTTCTCTCAATGAGATGCATGCATCGATGCTTTCTTGCCGTATGAGAACAATACAACAACACGGCCATGCCATGAATGCATTTTCTTCTTTTGGGTGCCAAAAAGAGATCTAATATTTGTACAAATGCAGTACTCGTCTTATCAACTTAGCTTAATTGCTAATAATTAAGGAGAAACTTCTCTCTCATTATGCAATAATACTAATTGTATGTCTGATTCACATTGAGCCATACGACCAACCTGTCGGACCATCATGATAATTAGTCACTAATGCAATGGGGTTGACTTTTTTTTACCAAATTTGGAGGAAGTGTCGTCTGGCAGACAAACTGCTGAGTGAATTTGCAGTAGTACAAAATGGTCATATTAGATGGGCTAATGTTTATTCACTATGATCATGTATGATTTAGACTTTTCTCTCATTATTATTTGGAAGAGAGGACTGTTTGATTACGCAATTAAAAAACTTTACCACAGAAAAGATCATGCATAACAACTTTGTAAGTTATTATTATTATTTATTATACCTAATATGCCTTGGATATTTTCCTAGTGACCAAACAAGATTTAACATGGGGTGCTCCTGCAGCTTTTTCCTAACAAAATTGGGTGCCCTCGTGAGATGCAATGAAAACCCATTGCTGCCCTCTATGAACGCATCTCTCGTAGCTTTAATTTTAGCTACCCGGAGGCCAATTTAGGGTTTTTGAGGGCCATGAAGGAAGGTAGAGAAGCAAAAGAATGATAAAGATGAAGAGGGTGGGTACTGGGCAGCTCTATAACTGCCCTGACAGCAAAAATTTACCCAATACCAATGAAACGGATAAGTTTGACATAAATTTGGTGCAAACGGTAGTAGTAGGAATTGGCTATTATCCAAGAAAAGGCCATGAGAGAATCAGTCACTTTCTGAGGACTGTGGCACTAGGGTTTTGAGAATCTTGAAGGCAGTGCCAATACATACCCCTTATGTCTCTCTCTCTTTCCCTCTCTCTTTCTCTCTCTATCTCTATTTCCCTCTCTCTCGCTCTCTCTCTCTCTCTCTCTCTCTCTTCCATGTGTTGTTTCATTTTTCACAGCCCAATACATGTCATGCAAGTGACCAGCCAGTTGTTTTGTAGACTAGTGATGAGTGTATCTCTTGAGATAGACTCAAACCGAACACTACATCCACCTACTTTTAACTCTTCTATATAATCCCCTCTCTCCCCCTCCTTCCTCCCCAACCAGCTCACAACAACCTCTCGCTCTCTTCTTCTTCTCCATCTCACTCTCCTTCTGCTTCCGCGGCTTTCACAGCCATGTCTTCTACAGAAGTTGCTCGAACCGCAGTTGGCATCCTAGGTGATTAATCCATTAATTAATTTACCCATATACCCAGCTTCTTCACCATCTTCTTTCACTTGGGTTCTCGAAAACTGATCTGGGGTTTCTTTATTTTCCTTGTTTTTCCAGGAAACATCATCGCACTCTTCCTGTTCTTATCACCAGTGTAAGTTCACTCACCATTTCCATACATCTTCTGCTGATAAAAATCAGCATATATAATTGTTAATGGGGATGTTTATTTTCAGGCCAACTTTCATATCAATATGGAAGAAAGGTTCAGTGGAGCAGTACTCACCAGTTCCCTACCTTGCAACATTCATCAACTGCATGGTCTGGGTCCTGTACGGCCTGCCCATGGTGCACCCACATAGCACCCTGGTCGTGACCATAAACGGGACTGGCTTCGTCATTGAGCTCGTTTACTTGATCCTCTTCATCGTCTTCTCCAATAGAGGTAACAGGTTGAGGGTCATAATGATAGCCCTAGTGGAGATCATCTTCGTCGCCATTGTCGCCCTCCTCACCCTCACCATGGTCCACACCACCGACCGCCGGTCAATGATCGTCGGAACCATTTGTATTCTGTTTAACATCATGATGTATGCTTCACCACTCTCGGTCATGGTTAGTATCTTTACTTGTCATTCACCAAGTGTTTTCTATTTTACTAAAAATCACAAGACATACCATTTCAACTTTCCGAAATGACTGCATCCATTTATGGGGTGGGTGGCTGTGAAAATGTTGCAGAAAATGGTGATCAGAACCAAGAGTGTGGAGTACATGCCATTCTTCCTCTCCTTGGCTGCCTTCGGAAATGGCATTGCTTGGACTACTTATGCTCTCATCCGCTTTGACCTCTTCATCACTGTAAGCTGTGAATAAATTTGGATAATTTATCGTATTTAATTCAAAAGCTTAACAATTAACGGGCTATGACGTCATGTTATAACATACCCACTTGATGTAAAAATTTGAACAAAAAGGTAGCATTAAATTCACGTCATACTCTCTCTTCCTTAAATTCAAATCATATTTGTTCCTTATTTTTAGTGAAAAATAAACCACATTTGACTTCAAAAACCCTACCCTCAAGCTTTAACAGTGTTAGGTGTAAATGAGAAATTAATCTGATTGAAATTCAGATAGTTGAAGCAGTTGGGAAGAGAAGAAAGAGTAAAGCAGATGGAAAAGTCCATGTTTCTATGTTTGGCTAGGCCAGGACTTGTCCAGACTCCAAACTACTACACTTCTGACATATACACGACACTCTTTTTCGGATTTTTGGTCCAAATCCACTGCTCCAATTTAAAAAAATTTTAAAAAAAATTGCATAAATTTTTGTTAAGAATCATTTTTTTTTTTTTTTTTTTTTTTTTGGGTTTGACTATTTGGTTATTTCTTTATATATTTCTCTGCCATATATTAATTAATCCATTTGTTCCCATTGTTTCTCATCACATGTCAAAATCACATCTTTAGTATTATAAAAGCAAATAGAATAATCGGGTTAAATATTTGCATTTAATGCATTTTAATTATTTTATTCACGTTCATTCTGTCTCTTTGTCGTATGTCCAAGTGGCGAAAAGGCCACATCCTCGTCACCTTTTTTTTTTTTTTTTTTTTACTTTTTTTTTCCCAAAAAAAATTGTAATTTTGATTTATTTTTTAGCTGAAAATGGGCCTTGGGCTTTATGATGCAGGTTCCCAATGGACTGGGCACACTTTTTGCAGCGGCCCAGCTGACCTTATACGCAATGTTTTACAAATCCACGAAGAGACAGTTGGCAGAAAGAAAACAAGGCAAAGTTGAGATGGACTTGGCCCAAGTGGTGGTCACTGCTGAACCCATGGACAAGGCCCAGAATGGTGGTGGTGGAGGTGTGCATGAGGTCCGTAGAACATGACGTACCCCATACGGGCCATACCTTCCCCACTGTCCGATGATTGGAAAACCATAAGTTATATAATCAGATTACGAATTTTGTCTTCGTTATAGGGTTTTTGCTGATGATGAAGGTGTGATACCTAAATTATAGGCCATATACGGTAACATGATGGCTTGTAAGCTTCCCCACCGTCTGATGATCGGAAAACTAAAAGTCACGATCATATTAAGAGGTGTTTTTATTTTTTTTTTCTGTCTCTTTAGGGTTTTTGTTGATGATGACAGTGTGATGTCATATCATACTTCAATATAAGCCATGTATGGTAACATGATGGCTTGTGAGCTTTTATGAAAGTGTATACCATATTACCATCTTTAGCTAATTTCCTCTTCTCTGTACCTGCTCCCTTTTTTAACTTTTTGAAGACCCATTTGGGCACGTGTATGTCACGTGACAGTGACGGCAAATAAAACGGAAATGATTTCCCAAAATTCCTTTTCCCTTGCGGATTCTTCTGGGTTTTGGTTTTCAATAGAAATCTTCATGAGTTGACTTGGTAATAAACAGTATCCTGTAAGGATATGTTAAACAAGTGAAAAGTTTTGTTCCCATTAAAAAATAAAAATAAAAAATAAAAAATTCCGAATCTTGCTTCCACAATTCTCCACAGAAAGGCAGGGAATCTATGATCTCACTTTTTGGCTTTTCTATCATAAACAGCTTGGTGAAAAATCTTTTCATATCTCTGCTGATTATTTAAGTTTTTCATTATTAATAAGTTATTAATTTGATAAAAAAAAAAAAACTAAACCTAATTTAGAAGCCTAGAGCTGGAGAAGAGATATTAAACAATACACTATGAAATGAATTCAACCGTTTAATATCTTACAATTGGTTCTAAAAGAAACAAAAATTTGATTTATTCCCTAAAAGAATATGTTACAAATGTTTCATTAAAAAACAGACTAGTGGGATTTCTCTAGGCCAAAGGGAAAATTTCTGACTGACTGACTGAGCAGGCTCTTGGAACCAAAATCTACAGCTTCACTTTCCTAGCAATCTAACACTACAAGAATGTTACTACAAACTTGACCATATATACAATCTAATCCTCCTTACTCCCCAGTGCTTTCGCAGGAGCTACCCAGATTGGTCATTAGATCCTGAACCAGTAACCTGATTATGTTGCTGCCCGTAGTCCATGATATGTCCATGCACTCCTGTAAGTCTGCATTGCAGGCGATTAATACCCACTCGTGATCATCATCGAGATACTTGATATCGAAAGTACCCACCTCTAACTTGAGCCGTTTCGCCACTTCTTCCTTCAACTCCACGATGCCGGAGGTCAGAGGGATTCGGAACCTGATTATGTCGTCTCTGTAGGTGGCCTTTATGGTCATGGTCCTCACATCTGGCCTAGCTGTAATTTGTGGGATGGTGTGAGCTACAGCATTCATGGTGTGCTTGGGAGGAATATCAGAACATGGGGGGTTTGTCCAACTGGACTCTGGGACTCGCTCGTCTAGCATGGCATCTGCTACTGAAGGACACAGATTTCTCAAGTCTTTTGAGCTTCCTGCATCCTCAATCAGCATTCCTCCAAAGTGGGTTTGGGGTTCTGTTGTGATAAGAGCCTCAGGGATTGAGAATGCAGCTGATAGACTCAGTTCTCTTGGTTGAAATGCTGATTCCAATCCGCCCACTGCTTTTTCACATTGGTCGTAGATGGGAGAATTGGAGTGATTTTTCGCAGATGTTGTTTCATTTTCGGGGCTGCCTTGGCATGAACCATGGGAAGTGGGGGTCCCAGCACTCTCTTCCCTTGACCCACTCCTTGTTTTCGACCCAGTTGCTCCCTTACCCAGCTCTGGCAGACAGCCACTTTGCTCATGAATAAGTTCCTTGTGACTCGATCTCCCACCTTCATGAAATTGAGCTGCTGTTTCAGCCTGACCATCACTTCCCGGGGTCCTACAGGTGGGTGATCCACTCTTTTCTCCCTGGGGTTCAGCAGATTTAGAACCTGGGGAGTTTTGTTGATACGGTCCATTCAAAGTAGCAGGCCAAGAAATGGAACCAACAGCGACAGGGAGTGGACTTGAAGTGAGAGAAGTTAGACCAAATGCTCTTTCAGAAACCTGGACAGATTCAATTACACGCTTTAGCTTAGAGAGGGAACGATTAACCTTGTTGATCTTACGAGATGGCCACCGGGAGATTCCATGCTGCCTGCATATACGCTTCATTGTAGTAGGGCAAACTGTAAATGTAAAAGCAAGAATCTTGATAAGATTAATTCATTTCAATTGCTATTGCAATAGAACAATCCGATTTCTATAGATGATTAATTCAGCATTTTGGAAATAACAGAGCAAGATTGCAAACAACTTTTTTAAGTGTAGAAACGTACCACCAAGGCTTTTTGCAGCATCTTTAAGACTCCCAGCAAAATATTGTTGGAGGACCTCTAAGCTAATTGATTTCTCAGTTTTTCCACGCTTTCTCTCTGATGGCTTTCGTATTTCTTTGTTCCCTGGGAAAGAAACTGCATTTTGGCTTACACCCGCACCTACAACATTCTCTCTATCCTTTATAGCATCAAACTCCACCATTAATTGATGTTTTGTGGAATCTAGCTGCTGCATCTCTCCCCTGCTTGGCAAGATATCAGGCCCAGGTGGAGATGGAGTAGATTGCGATATTTGAATAGATTCAAGTCTTGAATCGAGCTTCCCATTCATAGGCAATTTGATAATTTCGACAGATTTTTCCTCCTCTTCAAATTCTTTTCCAGAAGCAACCCTAAGACTCTGAAAATGCTGCTTCATTGTTGCCAATAGGGAGTCCAACAAGGTCTGTTGGTCTCTACTGTCTGTGATACTAGGGGGCAGAAAGAACTCTAGAATGTAATCATCATTTCCAGTGTGAGTACTTCGCAAACAGATTGCAAAACAGCAAGTTAACCCAAACATGCGCGCATAGTGTACTAAGGGGTACTCAGTTTTGCAGAATTGGGTAATATTGCTGCAGTAGCATGAGTTATGGGACTCAAATGCCCTCCCAGCAACCCCCTGCCCCTTTTGTAAGTGATGCTCAGCACAGGCCTCCCTAAAACCCCACATGTGAGCGTCAACAACGTAGAATGCTACATCAGTTGTGGACATGCAGACTTGGCCCATGCAGCTTCCATCAAAGCTAGAGCAGCTCTTCCTCAGACCACCACCACCAGCTAGAACACTGCGATGCCTGCAAGGAACCCAGGTCTGAGCCAGAGGTAATTTGTAAGTTTCACATACCACTGTAAATATCTCCAAGATTTCAGCCAAGGCATTCTGGCGACCTTCATTGCAAATCTGGTTCTGGTTTAAAAGCATGGCCAAGTACATATGTGCATTAGAACAGAGAAGGGAAAAAGAAGAGAACCAGATATGACATTCACATCACAGTTTCAGCTCACCTGTGCCTTTGGATGCTCCAATATTTCTGAACTTTTGAGATTTACCGCCTGCAGGGTAACTGAAATTATGTGACTGAGGAATTTCGAAAGGTAAGAAATAAAAAATATTTTCCAAAAAGCATGTGGGTAACACCACATGACACCAATGTTTTAAAAGGCTAAAGGTGGTTTTGAGGCGTTTTAACCAATGGAGACGAGACATAAGCCTCAAGGCGAAACAAGGATAAACCTTAAACAAAATAATAATAATAAGAAGAAGAAGAAGAAGAATAAAAGAACATATCTCAAAAAATAAAAATAAAATGAACTAATAAAATCACATAAAAATTGAATAATAAGGAAACCATAAAATCTATAATAACCATATTAATTGTTTGTTATTATCAGTAGTTTCTAATTTTGTTCCTCTTTCTCTCTTCTAAAATCTAATTCTCCCTCATGGCTTCATCAAATAATATTCTGCATTACCCTCGCTATCACCACTAGGACCATCCAGGGAATCATGATCATATCCAATTGTCTTATTATCCTCCACATTAGTGTTAATGTTTACCTATTCTTCTTCTTCATTCATCAATTGTTGTTGTCTTTTTCCTTTTATTTATCGATAATAAGAAATTAATTATATAAGAGTTTAACCATTACAACAGCAAACAACTCTTTTATTCCTTTTTCTCAATCTCTTTCTTCCCTTCCTATTTAAAGAATTAATTGGTGGCTAACTAATCCCTTACTTTATAAAAGGTTTAAATCTAATCTTTTTTTCTTTTTCTTTTTCTTTTTGATAGGCAAAATCGGACATAAATTGATGGTACCTAAGAAAAGCGTGCACAAGAGTACACACAAGCAAGGAGCTAAGAAAATCAACAATCCTATCATGGTCATTGAATGATCATATATGTACACTCTAACCCTAGCTTTGAACTCAAAACAAAACTTGTAAATCTATACAGTATACTTAGAAAAGTGCAATTCATTAAAACCATTCAATGTTAAGACTTAAGCATCTTGTAAAATATATATAAAAAGCCCATAAAGACCCTAAATCCATTAAAACCCGGTGAATATTTGAGGCTTAACCCTAATTAGCATGGAGGTTGTAGCCTTAAGGCTGTAAGCCTTAGCTGGGTGAGGCTCAAGCCTCAATTACCCTATATTGAGACTGTAGCCTTAAGGCTAATTTGCATAGCCTCACTTTGAGGGTAAGACTTATTAGCCTTTTAAAACACTACATTTTACATCCAGAAGTGCAAAAGGATTAGCCAGTAATTTCTACATAAAATCACTAGATTAGCACAGGAAAAGAACTTGAACGCAAGAACTACAGGCAGATAAGGAAAAAATGGAAAGAGAAAAAAAAAAAAAAAAAGGGCATCCCAATGAACAGTAACATATGCCAAAGCAGGATGAAGTCCATCATCATGCAGACAGTGCATATGATATGCTACTAACATATAACAATACTGATCACACAGCCAAACTCACAGATGAGCTTTTACCATCTATATGGTAACTAAATTATATGTCATTTACTATAATCATCACAAGTTCATCCAAATTCTTATTAAAACATTGTATAACCACAAAGTACACCAGCTTTCATCACAACAATAAATTTCCTATTGAGAACCATGACCACTCGGGCAGATTTTGGGCTGACCTCACCTCGGCAATGTTGTGATATACCAACTCAATGAACTTGGTTAAAATTCCATAGCTAGAAATAAAGGCACACCCCGCCCCTGCTGCACATATAATGAAATCTAACTACATAAGCAAGTTCTTTTGGGTTACATGGTAGTAGCATGACTAAGGTTTAAACTTCATTTCTAATACCTTGACCAAATTTAAGGGTGTTAGGTGGACAGATGATAGGAAAAATCTTTATACTAGCCTTGGAAATGGACATCCAAAAGGCTTAGTTATGTGCACATGGGCCCTCATTTGTTGCACATAGTGGCTACATCCAATGCCAAAGGAAAACAAACTTCAATCTCTTTCTCTGCTAACTAGCCTAAAAACCTGCTGCTTGCAATT
Organism: Vitis vinifera; assembly: GCF_030704535.1. NCBI lineage: Eukaryota > Viridiplantae > Streptophyta > Magnoliopsida > Vitales > Vitaceae > Vitis > Vitis vinifera. The sequence continues at coordinate 1,660,702 of NC_081806.1, read as the reverse complement.
TCTTCCCTATCACAGCACTCCCTGGTGCCATACCTTTGAATGTTCATTTGAAACATGCAAAACTGGCAAAAGAAAGTTCCCATCCATTTATTTAAGTATTAAGATCAAAATTTATAATCATGGAATACTGTTTGTATCTATATATTTTAGCCAACTATTATACACTGTAATCCAAAACCATTTCATATAAATGAGAAATAATAATTGGTCCATATCAATCATAAATATAAGAGAAAATTATGAAAGCAATTGTCGTTTTAGCACCCTTTGTATACACCCTGTGTGTTTTGGAGTACCCTTTTTTGTTTAGGTGTTATTAACATCTGACAACAGAGAGAATTTCCTATGCCTCTCCTATCAAGCAATAGTGTAAGAGGATTCCAATTTTTATCACCAAAGAAAACATGAGTATGAACTCAACCATGATCCCAATTATTAAAATAATCCACATAAAGAAAATAAAGGATCATGTAGTGATTTGTGGATTTTATCAACTTCATGTGCATAATAAGGCATAGAGACCCAACCTCAAGCGCTTTGCAGACTTTATCAACCTCAGGTGCATAGTTAATCTTCTGTGAAGTCATAATGAGCTCTAGTACACCCACACAGGACGGCCCAGAAGGTTCAAACACTGGCAAAGCCAATGTTCCCCTTACATTGTAATGCAAAGCATGATTAAGTCGAGAGTACTCTCTGCTGGAGTAATACTGTACATTTGGAGTCCACTCCGGCAATTTTTGCCTGAAAACACGAGCAGGAAGCCTGAGGGCTCCGTCACTCTCCCCATCAACAGAAAACGTATATGTCAGAGATATCATCCTGTACTGATGAAGGCCATTACTATGTGGATCAAGAACAAAGGGCTGTCCGTATGTTGTGAGAAGACACCGATCCCCATTTTTCACAGGTGCCCAAACCTGAGCTAGAACATGTTGTTCAGTAGATTCTTTGAAGTATCGAAGAGCCTGTGTCATCCTCTCTTTAATTATGCAACACCCATCTGGATTCTCAATTGGTGTCAATGTGAAAACCGATGGAGGCAGCCTTCTTTTCTCATCATTCTCTGTTCTGCTTTCAGGTATCAAATCTGGATTACCTATATCCAGTGAAAATTTTCAAGTTAACATAAATGAATAAACCTCTTACAGAAATCGGGAAGTTATATTACTATTTAGCATGCACAACCAATAAAAGCATGTGCTACAATGACTGTTTCTAGAAAATAATGGAATGCAACGTCATAAAAACCAGGACTAGAAATAAACTTTTGGATAAGATGGACTAATCTCCGTTCGGTGGTTGAGAAGATTTAGGGAGAAACATTAGAACTTCCAAGGTCGAATTCACTAATAGAATTGAGCCTGTACGACCACTTGATTGACATGAAAGAGCTTTTATGACTCTGCTGAATGAGCTTTTATTTGGTCCTAGAAACAAGAACAGCACGTACTATCAGATTCAAAATTCCATCTCCTTCCTTTTCCATCATTTTCTCAGCAACGAAACAGAGTTTAGGTCAAACAAAATCCAAAAAAGGCTCAGGCGAGCAAAAAAATTTCGAATCACAACCAAGTAGCAATGAGCAACCACCTGAATAGCATCGAAATCGCCAGTTCCAGCAAAAGAAAACCAAAAAGTTCTCAATACACGGTGAAAAATCTGAATCTTTTCCATGAATTCAGCAAGAAATATGAACTAAAAGAAGCACACAGAAGTCACAGCTAACGAAACACACACCTGATGAGAAAAATCCACGATCTACTATAAGCAAAGAACTTCCCAACAACATTAAAAACCTCAAATTTTTCAACATTTCCAATTCAGATAAACTAAATCCAAATACAACAAATAAAAACACCGAAACAATTGAATTGACAGACAAGAAAGACCGCAACTAACATGTGAGAAACCGAGAACATTCCGATAGACGAAGACCGCCGCCGACGCCGATGGCGGAAGGCTTGTCGTCGGCATCGTCGGAGAAGGCCCAGAGCGGAGAGCAGGGCTGGTCGGAGGAGGAGAAGAGGAAGGGAGACATAGGGTTGGAGACGAAGGAGATCTGGTCCAAGGGCCAGGACCCGTCGAGATCGAGATCGAAGTCCATGAAGGAGTCGCGGTCGACGGCTTGGGATGGCGGAGGACAGTCTCGGGACTTGCGAATCCCCTCGTCTGGTTCGGACATTTTTCCTGAAGGATTTTCTCGGGAATTTTCTATCTCTAAGATGATGAAATGAATAGAGAGAGAAAGATAGAAGGGTTGGGTGGTTGATCGCAGACTGTGATTCCATGGAATCCCACAGTTGTACTACTTGCGCTAGCATTTTGCAGGATCGCTGTTACAATATGAGTTTCTATCCTCTGCTCCTTACCAACCCACAATACCCTCCAACCGCTTATCCATTGGCCGAAGTGAATCACCTCTTTATAAAAATAACTTCTTCTTTAAAATAAAATTAGAATGCTAAAATATAAAGAAAAAAAATTATACAAATGGGAAAATAATCACTATAAAAAATAATTTATCCATCAATAAATTAAATAAAAAAAAAACAACAACAACAACTGCTTTATATATATATATATATATATATATATATATATATATATATATATATATATATATTTGTAAAATTAATATATTTTTTATAAAAGGTTTTTTTAAGGAAAAAAACATTGGAAAAAGTGGAATATTAATTATAATTGAGTCAAATTTTAAGGAAAATGACATTTGTATGTTTTGTGCTTCACTTAGAACTTACAAGAAGCATTAATGGATGGAATTGAATAAGGAGAAGGTGTTGGCAGCACTAGGCGACATATCAATCTTAGCCGTCCGATTAGGCGACAATATCACTCACAAAAAAGACAGATATGGAGGGAAAGCCAAGTCAGCCTCTATAATTTTTACCGGAGGAGGAAACCTTTTTATATTGCGCACTAGAGATAGTACGCCAACCTCTCTTAATGGCCTCCACGTGGCATGAAATTTGAGGATTTTATTTTCTTAAAATAAAAAAATATTATTTTCCATATTCGAAATCCCCCCTTCAACGTCTTTCTCAATATTTAAAATATACTAAAAATTATGAAAGAATAGTTTAGTCATCCGATTCGTCACATCCCTCAAAAACATTTATACAAATACAAATGACATTGAACTTGGCTTAAAAAAACTCCCTAGAGGTTTAACTCAGAGTAGCTGTCGGCTTCTTTAAATAATCGATGAAGTTGTTGGTGTAGTGGATTTGCTTAAAGTCTTAAACCTACTTTAATCAATTGATTATAGTGCTTAATCTCAACAATATGGATTGTGATCTAGGCACCCTAATTTTATTACATGGGGAAGCCCGATTCCAATGGAGTGCCCTTGAAATAATTAAAATGGGGGTGCCCAAATCATGAAATTATAATAATGTATTGGGGGCTAAAAATATCTTGGAATATGGTGTGGAAAAGTATATAATATGAATTTTTTGGGTTTAGGGTGACAGTTGTTTATTTGGATGGTATCAATGAAGTGATTTTGTGTGGATATAATGGGGGCCATTAAGGGGTCCGTTTGGTGACATTGACAGAGTTAAGCTTATCAACCCATGACAATCTTTTGGAAGCACTATCAAAATAAGCTGTTATGTATATGTAGGAGGGGTGTAATGGTATTTGGTGGTCTAATTTTGGAGGGTTTGTGTTCTCAAAACCACTAGCAGCTTAAGGAGTTGTTGAAGGTTGATGCGTGGATAAAAGAATAAAATAATTTTAAATTTTGAATATTTTGTTTTATTTGTCATGCAAAATACAATAAAAAAATTAAATTTATTAAAAACTAAGGGTCTCGTTCATAACTATTTTAAAATAATAATTGTTAAAAATTATATTTTAATGTTTTGCAGAATACAAATTTAAACTGTTTTTAATATTTTTTTTAAAAATAATTTTTATATTTAAAACTTTATTTTTAATTATTTAATATATTTATATAATTATTTTTTAAGATATAACTCAAAAAATAAATAAAACAACTAAAAAATAGTATTTAAAAACACCATATTTTTTTATTTTTAAGGACATAAAATAGAAAATAGTTTTCTACTCGTCAAACCTATTTTTTTTAATAGAAAACTGTTATCGAAAATAATTATGAAATAAATTGTTATGTTTTATAAATATTTTTCAAAGCAGTTGTGAAAAATAATAAGAACTTAAAATGTTTTAAATTTATTTTTTATATTTCAAAAATAAATTTAATATATTTTTACTCATTTTTCATATTTGTATAATTATTTTTTAAAACAATTTTAGAAAATAAGTGAAAATAATTGAAAACAACCAAAAAATACTTCCTAAAATACCATATTTAATATTTTTAATAATAAGAAACTATTTTATATTTTTTTTTATTGTTATTTATGGTTTTATTTTTCAGAAAATAGAAAATTGTTTTCAAAAGATACTTGCCAAAATGTTTTTTTATTTATTTTAATCATGTGTTTTTCATTTTTCCCTTCACCTAATTATTCTCAACAATAGAAGAAATAAAAGTACAAATTAAAAATAAATCTAATTATTTATGTAATGTGAATAAATTTTTTGTTTGAATATATTTTAAAAATATTTTTATTAAAGTTAAGAATAATTATGATATTTTTAAAAAAAATTAATTAAATAAAAACCTATAAACTTAAAGGTGGAAGTCACCATGGTGATTTACACGAAGTTTCTAGTATTTATAAAATATGATAAATATATGTATACATGTCTTAACCCATTAGCGTAGTACAGTTAGTTAGAACAAATATCGGGAAGTACGATCCCAATAAATAATACCTGGTCTTGGGTTTAAATCTTGTCAATTAGTTGTTGCGGGCGAGGTCGCCAGCATCCCAAAGTTTCGTCCCACATATTTTAAAATTAAGATAACCAGATGGATATGATTAAGCCAAATAATATTTGAATAAAGTATCACCGATCTCTCTTCTTCTATTAGGACCGTTGATGGCAATAATGAAAGGACAAATAATATTATTTTAAAAAGCAAATTTCTTGGACAATATATACCGCTCATAAATATTATAAAAATCATATCATGTGATAAATGTTTTTATTATAATACACATACTTTGAAAAGAATTTTTAAAGAAATTATCATTTTCTATAGTGACACCTCGATTTTCTTTGTGGAGAACAAGAATTTAATTTTTGACCAAAAAAAAGGAACAATTTTAGTACATTTGTTTGTTTCCCAAGAAAATCATTGATCCTAAGAAAATGAAAGAAAGATAAAAGGATAGAGGCGAGAAAATAAGTGTACTAAACTCAAATTTAGTACATGGTCATCCACCCATCGACTCCCACAAGACTTCTAAAAAAAATCATGTCAATATGTGAAAAAAAAAAAAATTCCCATTGATCCAAATCCATTGGCACATCATCTCACATAAATTATTTACCCTTTTTTTTTTGCGGTGGTTGACAGCCTCGAATGGCAGTAGAATCCAACCCCAAGTGGAAACCTCGCCATACAAAATTATTCAAACTGGAATCTACTGATGTCACTGTATCTGAAAAACAATGGCCAAATTCATTATTGAGAAGTTGTTATTCTTGCCACTCCTTTTACCCATTCTTCCTTGGGAATTGGAATTTGAAATTTCCCCATGGTGGATTTCCCAATGGGCTCATGAAGTCATTTTCCAACAGAATCTGAAATTGTTGATTCCAGCCTCCCCCCATTTGCGAGCTCCACTGGTGGCAGAAAAAGCAGACATACAAGAGCAAATGTGTGGCTCTTTCTTTCTCTGCTAAACGACAACGTTTTGGAGATTTAGACCACCAATCTTGAATGGATTATGTGGCACTGACTAAACCCACTAATGATGTTGTGGAAAATTGGGACTTGTATTCTTAAAATAATTGGATATGTTCATTGAATTTTTGCTTTTGGGGTCTTCATGTTGCTCTCTTCCTTTAGTAAAAAGTGTTGCCAATGAAGTCATTGTGGTTTATTTAACATGGATTATCTAAGAAATAAATAAATGAAAGACCCCCACTTGGAATTTAAATTTGGAATCCTAACACATGTTTGAAACCATTAATAAAGTGTTGCTAAGGTGATAACTTTTATCGTTCATACGAAAAATCATATCAAAGTTTTAATGTGAGTAAATTTGTGTCGTTTGATGGTACCATTTAGATTTATAACCCCGATATTATTTTTATATTTTAATCATATTTTTCTCTTACAAGATTAATTGAATTTTTTTTTAATATTAAAGATTAATTTTATAATATATTATTGAATTAGTAGTAATTGAGTCTCGCTGTCTTTCAAATTTATCAACTTATGCATTCTATTGACATCAAAATATTTTTAAACTCGAATTATTGTACTAAGAATTTTAGTCGATTTCAAATGTTCATACCATAATTCTTATAGGAGATTTGAATGATGCATTCCTCCTTATAGCATATATCTACAAATTGATATCGAGATAGTTTTAATTTTCAAGACCCATGAAGGAATATAGGAATCTAAATAATAGAGAGAATCTAAAGTGTGGTGGACAAATTGGGTTGCAGCTTTTCATTTTCATGAGTTATACCAAATTGGCATGCATTCCACAAATTGCCCATATCTTTCAAAGGAAAATATTCTATGATATGGAATATAATAAATAATATATATATATATATATATATATATATATATATATGTGTGTGTGTGGTTCTTGTGCTTTTGGTAACTTGTGGGAAATGAAAAACGAAATGTTGTGTTTTACTAGAATCAACTTTTGGAATTTAATGCTTTGTTTTAGGTTTTTTTATTTTATTTTATAAGATTCAAGTCCATTTCAAAAGGAAGTGTCAAAAGTTTTGGGCTCCGTTATTTATTAGACTTGGGTTGCATCAACTATCTACAAAGTTAGGTTAAGAAGGAAGCATGATGGATAAAGAAATTAAAATAATTCAATTATGCCTCCAAATCTATAGGATCATATACTGAATTTACATATATAAGTTTTTTTCATTTTTCTTACATGATTTAGTTTTACTTAGGGTATGTTTGACAATCATTTCAAAAACTATTTGAAAGATAGAAATTTTCAAGCATTATAAAAATTAAGAGTTTAGTTGATAATAATTTTATAAAGTATTTATAATCTTTTTAATATTTTAATATTTTAAGTATTAAAAATAATAAAAACATTTATTAAAATCACTGTTAAACACACCTTAAGAGTATGTTTTCTAAAAACCGTTTATAGTCTTTCTAACATTTGAATGATATAAATTTTTAAGTGTTAAAAATGCTTCATAAAATTACTGTCAAACATAATCTAAGAGTCTGTTTGATAGTGATTTTAAGAAGTGTTTCTATATTTTTTAACACTTGAAAAATAAAAAAATTTCATTGTTGAAAATTTTAGAATCGCTTTTTAAAATCACTATCAAACGGGTTTTAAAAATGCTTCCTAAAATTAATATTGATAAAAAGACTATAATAGAAAATTTAAAGGATAAAAATTTTAAAAATTTTATATCATTACTTGTAATTTTTTTTTTATTTTTATATTAAACAATAAAGATTCTACTAATAGAAGCTCTACCTTTTACAAGAATGACTATCAAATTAATGTTTATATATATATAAATAAATAAAACTTTTGAATTTTGAAATAATCTTCTTAGTCAAGATCCATGATATGATATGTTTATTTATTTTTATGGTTTATTTACTGTGGAAGATCATGTGATCTTTTCCGGTTTCTTTATTGAGATCATGTGCGTCACATCATCTCTGGATTTGAAAAACTTTTAGAATTTCAGCCTCATAAGTTTTTATTATCAAATAATTACATAAAATATTATGAGAAAATTGAATAGAAGGATAGTGTTTTACATGTCATTTGAATATGAAAAAGGTAAGTGGGTGTTTAAAAAATCAACTTAAATCACTTAAAAAGTGACTCAATAATTTAATTTAAGTCATTAAATAACTTAAGTATATTTAATAAAATAATTTAATGATATTATTTAAAATAAAACATAATTTTAAATAATAATTAAAAATATTTTTTTTAAATCTATATTTTAATTTTACATTTTTACCTTTATTTGTGTTAGTCGTCTCAACGATATCTTTTATTACTCCATACCTTCATTGTTACTCGACCTTTTTTACTTTAGTTATAATTGATGAGGATAAATACATTAATTCGATAATTTAAAATAAATTTTAAGTTAATTTTATCAAATAATCTGAATACTTAAAACAAGAATTAAGTAATGAGTTTTAAATCAACAACTTAAATATAATTTAACTTGAAATCAACTTAAACCATTAAGTAATAAGTGTTAAGTTTTATCATCACCTAAGTTTCAAAATGATGATGAAAAGTTTAAAGAAAACCATGATAAAAAAAAAAACTTAAATTGAATATAATTTTATGAATATACTTCTTTGTACTTTATAAATTTATTTATTTTTATATACAAGTTTTAAATAATAATAATTATTATTATTATTTTCATATTTTTCATGGTTATTAAAAAATATGGCACAAAATAATGCAACTTTAATTATTGTCCACATAAGGAAATTTTTTAATTAAAATTAGTGCTCATATAACTTTAATTAGTGCTTGACCACTCAAGACAACATAATAAAATGAAAAAAAATAATAAATAATGTAAAGTCAACTAATAAGCTAATTTATTTCATTCCTAATCCTTATGAAGAGTAAATTATAAGGACGCAAACGACACATACTAATGCCCCATCTATTAAAAATTCGAATTAGTTTAAGAACTTAAAATTAGGGTTAAACCCGAGTTTGATTAATTTAAACCCATGATTCGGTGAGTGAATGATTTTTAAGGTCAATTAATCCTTCACTTTAATTCGAGTGATGAAAGCATTGTTTTTTATGGTCTATAGTATAAGATGACGTTAACAACAATAAAAATTGATCTAAGATTAAGATAACATTAATAGACCAACAAGACATAAAGTACAAAATTCAGGTGGTGTTTGTTGTTTTACTCAATTCTAAATAGAACCTTAATACTTAATAGTATTAAATATTAAGTTGTTTGTTTTTGTAGTATTTTATTTATATTAAGTATTAAAAAGTAAAAAAAACCATTGTGTTATTTTTTCTATTTAGAAAAAGCCACATATTTTGACTTTTTCTATTTAGTAAAAAGTTTATAATAAGTAATGAAAAAGTAAAAAAACAAACAACCTAAATTCTAAAACTAAATAGTTTTTAATAAAAACCCAAAAAAACAAACACACCTGAGTTAGTAATCAGGAGGGCTTAAAATAAGATTAGTGTCTTTTTATATCACTAAAAACAAACAAAGCATTAGGGCCATTGGATTGGAGAAGTGCAGATTGAAACACCCATTGAAAAGCATCCCAAACATACGGGCATGGTGTACTAAGGGGTACTCAGCTTTGCAGAATTGGGTAATATCGCTGCAGAAGCATTAGTTATGGGACTCAAATGCCCTCCCAGCAACCCCTTGCCCCTTTTGAAGGTGATGCTCGGCACAAGCCTCCCGGAAGCCCCACGTCTGAGCGTCTACAACGTAGAATGCCACATCAGTCGTGGACATGCAGACGTGGTCCATGTAGTTTCCATCAGAGCTAGTAGAGCTCTTCCCCGGACCACTACCGTGGCTGCAGGGAACCCAGGTTTGAGCCATAGGTAATTTGTAGGTTTCACACACCATGGTAAATATCTCCAAGATTTCAGCCAAGGCATTCTGGCAACCTTCATTGTATAAGAGGAAATTGAAATATAACAACAAAGAGAATTTCCTACGTCTCTCCTATCAAGCAATGATGTAAGAAGATCCAATTTTATTACCAAGCAAGCCACGAATATGAACTCAACCATGATCAAAAGAAAGTGATTTGCAAAATTTTCGATCTCAAGTACATAGTAGGGGAAAGAAACCAACCCCAAGGCTTTTGCAGATTTTGTCCAACTCCGGTGCATAGTTAATCTTCTGCGAAGTCATTACAAGCTCAAGCACACCCACACAGGACTGCCTTGAAGGTTCGAACACTGGCAAAGCCAATGTTCCCCTGACATTGTAATGCAAAGCATGTTCAAGACGAGGGTACTCTCTGCTGGGGTAATAATGTACATTTGGAGTCCACTCTGGCAATTTGTGCCTGAAAACACGAGCAGGAAGACCGAGGGCTCCGTCACTCTCCCCATCCACAGAGAACAAATACGTCGGAGATATCATCCTGTTCTGATGAAGGCTATTACTATTTGAATCAAGAACAAAGGGCTGCCCGGAAGTGGTGAGAAGACACTGGTCCCCATTCTTCACAGGTGCCCAAAACTGAGCTAGAACATGTTCAGTAGATTCTTTGAAGTGCCTAAGGGCCTGTGTTATCCTCTCTTTAATTAAGCAATACCCTTCTTGATTCTCAATTGGAGTCCATGGCAGCCTTCTTTTCTCTTCATTCTCTGTTAGGCTTTCAGAACATACTTATGAAACGTAAGCATGATCAGAAAAATCCATGATCTGATACAAGAAAAGAACCTCCCAACCACAATGAAAAATAAAAAATAAACTCAAAACTTTTCAACATTTCCGATTCAGATAAATTAAATCCAAACAGAGCGGACAAAAGACCGCAATAATTGAATTGACGGAAAACAAAGACCGAAACTAACGAACTGAGAACAGTCGGAGAGATGAAGACGCTTGTCGGCGTAGTCGGAAAAGGCCCAGAGCGAATAGCAGAACTGGCCGTCGGAGAAGAAGATGAAGCGGCTTTGCTTCAGGAATATGTTTCTGAAGTGACGTTTGTTTTCAAATTCCTCCGAACGTTTGAAGGAAAAGTGCTACACAGGTAAAATGATAAATATATTTAAATTTCGTACATATATTTTTAAATAAAAAATTAAAATATATGAAGTTTTATGTAATTATTACTACATTTAATTTTTTTATATTGAAAAAAGATAAAATATGAAAAATGATTCCAAATCGTAACAAGCATGAATTTTGCTTTTTATGGCAATAAATTTTATTTATTTATTTTTATATTTTCATTGAGCAATCAAAACATAATAATAAATAATAAACCAAATATCCCCGTGAAAATTTATTATCTATTTAACAATATTCTCAAAAATAGTTTTTAAAAATCGTAATTTAAAAGTTTTCTCAATTATTTACGAAAATAAAATTATTTCCTAAAAAAAACTATTGAACAACTCAAATTTTCATAAAAATTAATATATTTTTAAAATAAATTCTTAAAAAAATATTTTCAATAAAATTTTTATCAAAACAATAATGTTTAAACAGTAGTGTATGCTTTAATCCTATTATTTCATATCTTATTCGCGATTTCGAGAAAATGTTTTTATAATTTTTAACACTTGAAGATAAAAATTTTTAAGTATTAAAAATATTAGAAACGCTTCCTAAAATCACTACTAAACAGACTTTTCATTAGTTTGTTGCTTAACATATTTCTATCATCATTTAATGATCCAAATTTCATTATATACTTTGAACGGTCCAGATTAAAAGTTAGTTATGAACTTGTGATACTGAAATGACACCATAGATTTTTTCTGAAGATTGACATAAGATTAAGATATTATTAATAAACCATGCAACCTGTTACAGATGAAGCTTAAGAGGATCATTTTATATCACTAGACCAACCAACATCAGCATTTGGATCTAATGGGTTGGACAATTACAGGTATGAAACAAGAAAATCGCGCTACCAGTATACAACAAAAATCGCCATGTCTTAGAAGAAAATTATTGAAACTCCCATCGCAAAGCTTCCCGCAGCCACCCAAGGGCTCAAACGTTCACCTGTTTCAAGTAACAAAAGAGGTCGTTTATCCTACTGTCAATGTAATGGACACCCCCTCACAACAATAGGGGAAGGGGACTTAGAATCATGACTCCAACTAAGCAAAGCTCTAATATCATGGTGAGTTATCAATTTTCTTAAAAACTTAAGACTATGTTTGGTTCTAGGAAATTATCAAGGGAAGGAAAAAATGATGTAGTGTTTATGCTCCCTTAAGAAGCCTACCTACTCTAGCCGCTTTCCAAAAGAAACCGCGAAACCTGCCACATCAAAAAGGAATTATAATACATGATGTAGAATTCCATAACTAGAAGAAAATAGTTACTCATCCTATTGTGTCATCATTTTTCAGCAGGCGATAACGGGTTTTTTTATCAACAAAAGCAAATACAAGCAACAGAAAGGAAACCATCCCTGTGTATGAACTAATTCCCTTACTACAATGCAAATAACATCAATAATCAAAATCTACACTATCCATTTTTTTTTCTTTTTTGGGTTTTGGGAGGGGGGAAGCCATTTTACTTTCAATCATGATCTAAATTCCTACCTGCTATGGTCCTTTATATACATGTGTGTGTCTATATATATATTTATGTTCCTCAATAAGGTATTATATAACCTCAACTTGTCTGCGCAGATAAAGAGAGACACATCTCCACATAAACCTATAGATGAACGCTAAGTTGTCTCGTTCCTTATCTGCAATACCATTCTATAATTTTCAAGAAACCCCATATCTCATTAGGTCTTTTGCTACTTCAACACTCTCTTTTCAGCCTCCCGAGACATGTTGTACTTATACAAGTTCTATAATTTTGCACAATGTTGTTGATAAAGGCTGATTGTTTTAAAAATTAGGCAAGAACCTAGATAAACCTAGCCATATCAACATATATGCTCTTTTATCTGTCCTTGGTGACACTTCGATGGAATTATTTATATAGAAATGTCGACTGTTGTCCTAGTCTAATAGTCCATGAAAAATATTTAGGACAACTAAACCCTAAAAGTATCATTTAAGAAGACTAAACTCTACAGTAGGATGTTTCCAACAAAAAGCAAACATATCATCAACCATCCATTTTTTAAACCCTCATCATGATGGTATGCTTTTGTCATATTTGTCAGTGACTATGAAAATTACTTAAGAAGAATAAACTAGAATTTTGATGCAACATTGATTGCATGATCAAGAAAACCGATGTTCCTAACCAAGAAACGGATGTATCATCAATCCTCCATATATTCAACCCCAATTACAACGGTATGCGTTTGTCAATTTGCAAATGCAACAATACTTATATGTCCAACAAAACCGATGTTTCCAATCAAGAAACAAAAATATCATCAATCATCATCAACCCGCATCACAATGGTATGCTTTTGTCATACTTTCCAGTGACAACAAAGTCTTTTTAGGAACATAAACCTAAAAGTTTGATCCAATATGCATTACATGTTCAACAAACCAATATTTCCAACCAAGAAACAAACATATCATCAATTATCCATATCATCGAACCCCATCACAATGGTGTGCTTCTGTCATGTTTACAAACAACTTTGAAAATCATTTAAGAAGACTAGACCAAAAACTTCGATGCAACACTAGTTACTTGTCCAACAAACCGATGTTTAACCAATAAACGGACATATCATCAATCATCCATATCTTCAAATCCCATCACACTTCTGTCACATTTGTTGACGACTATGAACATTATTTAAGGGTACTAAACCTAAAACTTCAATGCAACATCAGTTACATGTTCAACAAAACTGATGTTTCCAACCAACAAACAAACATATCATCAATGATCCAAATAGTCAACCCCATCACAATGGTAAGCTTTTTTTTCATATAGGGGCCAATGACCATGAAAATTATTTAAGAAGACTAAACGTAAAGGTTGAATGCAACATTATTCACATGCTCAAGAAAACCGATATTTTGAACCGCAAACATATATATCATCAAGGGTATGCTTTTTCCATATTTGTCAATGTCTATAACACAGGCTTCTATACACTAATCACACATATTTTCTACATCATTTTGCACATAATTGATTAAAGAACATCGAAATTAAGAAGTTACAGTCGATGTGACAGTAATTATATAAACTTGAAATGAAATTCTCAATCAGATAAGCAGAAGAATAAAGGTAACAACCCAGTTTTTTGCTCAAGGAAAGTGGGGAACTGCATCTTCAAGAAAGTGCATGTACATATGAGAAGCAGCACCACTGTGAGAAACGAATGGAAATTGAAAAGCGCAGACTGCGAAAACAACAATCCAAACCAAAACCCACCTCAATTTCTGATCATTCCACAACAGTGAATCAATGACAGGGAGAAACAGAGGGAAAATTTTGAGATTTTCTTTACCATTTTTGGATTTGGGGTTTCTCTATGTGGATTGATTCGGTTGTTTCTTGGGCCCGATCTACGGATAAAATGCAGATAAATACTGAGAAATAATTAGAATCCAATCTATGGAAATGGACAAAGGAAAATCGTGTACTTGGGAGGAGGATTTGATCTGGGGTTTCCGAGAAGTCCTTTCTCCGAGCTTCTGTGACAATGCAATGAACGAATAGAATGGTTTTGGCACCATGAACGATGCTGCTTTCAGCATGAGATCAAACGGGAGAATCCGAAGGATGTCGTTTCGCCCGCTGAAGAAACGAAAAAGATGGAGGTTTGGAAGCAGGGGTTGATGCACGGGACGGAGAAACCAAAACGGAAGAAACATGAATTCATAAAATTCAGGAGGAAATTATATAATTTCATTAAAAATTTATTATTATTTTTTTAAATTTAATATAAAAGTTAATTTTTTATATTAAAGGATTATTTATTTATTTATTTATAAAATATATTTGAAATACATATATTTTTGAATTATCAAAGCAAATTAAGTAGCAAAACTATATAATATTAATATCACGGCAACGTTTTCTTGTAATAAAAAGTTAAAAGTCAATTCAATCCCAAACAAGGCGCAAACGGGCCCTTACTATGACTCTCAGTAAACAAAGGGTTCCCGCCATTGGAATTTAGAATCGAAGCCTCTCGTATATATTCTTCGTCGCTTTGAACGTTCAGATTTCGATTCCTAATCTTTCTTCCACCACCCCGATTCTGGAACTATCGGTATCCCTTCAGTGGAGGATCGACTTTGAAGCTGTGGAAGCAGATGGAAGACATCAGGCGATGGTCCGTGACCTACACGAAGCACATCAGACAGAAGCGGAAAGTCTATCAGGACGGTCTCTTAGAGCTTCACACCTCGACCGGAAAGGTCTAATGATTTCTCTTTCTTTCTCCATTAGATTGATTGCGTCTTCATCTATTTTTTCTTTCAAAAACCAGAAAATTCGATGAAATTCGCCATTTTACTTTGCGGACCGTGTTACGCACTTGATTTGCCGATGAACACGAATGTAGATGGAGAAATTTGATGATGAAATCTGAAATTGCTTCATGTTTGGATGATGAAATTTGAAATCTGTACACTATAGGTTATTGATTTGTTGGTAATTGTATGTGTGAATTGCGTGTATTTATTTTGTGTGAGTTAGGTTATAGTTCGACTCGGATTTGCTGGTAAATCTTGTATCTTCTCTGCATTGCTGTACCTTTTTGTTCTTCTCTCTTCTCTCATTTCAGGTTTTATAGTTTATAGAAGAGTTTCTAACACATGGCTTATTTATTGTCTGATAATTGGTCCGTATAACTATCTGTCTCCATTTTTTGGAGCTAGCTAGAAACGGTTTTACTCATTGTATGCTGGATTCAGTCTTGGATGATCTAAGTTTTCCTGTTGTTCCAACATCAACTTTTCTTTTCTTGCTTGCTGATCTGTGGACAGGTCATGCTCTATGACGACTGTGAGAAACTGTTGTATTGTAAAGTGTTGAAGAAGGAGGAAGTTATCAGACCTGGTGAAACTCTGACGTTTGATACTTGTTTGATTGACATTGGTGATCCTGAGGGAGATCATAAAATTTTGTCTGATTTGAATTCTCAAGGGAAAAATGAGAAAATTATGGAGAATTCCAGGTTATCTAACGGCCAAACACTTAGGAAGAATTCAGTTTTTACTGGTATCACCTTAACTTATTGCCCTTTTTGCAATTAATATTATAATACCTCCTTTTGCGCTTTTTTTGAGATTCCAGGTTTTCAATTACTCATGTTGTTTTCTTACAATTGAGTTTTGTTTTCCCTTCAGAAAAAAGGAAGTTTAATTCAGAAAAGAATAAAACACCGTCAATTAACCTAAGCCCATCACAAAGAATTATCAGAGGTCAGTTGCTAATCACTTGCATCATCTCTTTTTCAGCTTTCCTCTAAGAACCATTGCTACAAGCCTGTGAACCATTCAGATTTCCTTTAACACCATGTATATCATCAGCATAGTTCACATTTGAGTTATATGGCCTAGCATACTTGTAACAGCTAATTATATTTCAGAGTTCAAGAAGAGTGAACTGCACAAGTATGGAACTCTACCGAGTTCTCCAGATACACCAAAATCTACTGTAACAGGTTGGCTATTGAATTTTCTGCTGCATAAGTAATGCTCATAAGTTCCACTGTCCTATTGCTGGAGACTTTTCAATATCTGTAATTGCCAAAATGACCACTATTAGAAGTTAATAAGTGTCTTGTTGAAATCTTTTGCTTCACATTTGTTACATATAGCAGTCTCTCTCTATCTCTCTCTCGTACACTGAAAAATTTGAATCCCTTGATAAAGTGAAAGAGTGGTCTGGCATCATCTTGAGGTGCACCAGATGCAAAACAATACATCAATCTTGTGTCTACGCCTAGGGTTAGGTACTAAATGTGACTGAGAGTGCTTCGCCTTATCCAGCAACTAGTATCCATGTGGCAGCTACATATTTGAGCTGGTGGTCATCAGCATCATTCATTTGGATATTTCTTATACAGAACGACGGTATATTCATTCTATGATATCATGGCCAAAGCTGCAACTAATTGTGTGACAATGTTAAATAAAGATCTCAGACATGAGAATAAAATACATGAGAATAAAATGCACGAGAACTACATAGAATGTTGTTAGAGAGAAATTAACATAACAAGGAAAAGAAGAAAATGAATTAGTGCAAATGCACCACATATATTTGATTGGCTTTAAATCGTCTTCATTCATCTTTTTTAGCTATCAATGCAGTTGAAACTATGAATCAATCAGCAGGTGAGCTTTCTTTCTCAGTCGATGAGTTTCATCATTAGACATGAATTTCCTGGTTTTCCCTGTTCATTGTAATTTGGTATCTTTATTTTCCTTTCTTTCTCCTGGTTAACATTTTCCCTGTTCAATGTAGAGTGGCAGGCCTTGTACACTACACAAATAACTCAGAAGGCCAAGAAGTATCATGATGGTTTCTTAAGACTTTCAATTGGCGGATCCCAAGGGAGGCAGGTTAATTTCCATTACTTCCACAAGTTTTACCAACTGATTTTTTTGTTTTTAGGTGTGTTTTGCGGATTGTAGTTGACCACATGGTCCCCTAACTTAATAATGCAACAAATATGAACAACATATGCTGATTTTCAAATCCTATTAACATGATAAGAAGAATATGAAGAAAACAGAGCAATGGGTAAAAAACATGAGGCTGTAGATTGTTTTTGTCAAATTGGAAGGTCTAGGGGAAAGCCTCCAAGGATTATCACCAGTTTGAGAAATAGAAGTTCAGTTCTTGGAGTGGTGAGCAAGAATGGTAAATATGGTTGAACACCAAATGAACATCATCACACTCATTGGTTTCAATTGACGACAAAATGGGTATGACTTCCTGACTCTTGAAGTCTGTCTTTTAACTTAGGCAGTTCTATATTCCTTGGATAAGTTGCATCTCTTTTCTTGGACTCTATGCCATGGGACGGTCACATTAGAGGTGGCCTTTGATACCACCTAGGGACCTATGGTGAGACATGCCTCATTTGATTCACTCTTTTTCTTTGCATCAAATGGGAGCATTTTTTCTTCTCCACAAGATCCATCCTTCACAGTGTAAAGCTCTGTCCAGAAGTCATTCCCCAGCAATGTATTTACAGCTTACACATTCTTTGCATGGCCATATATGTGATTGCAGATAGGTGTAGTTAATCTTCTCATTTTTGTTGTTGCTTTCCTTTCTGTGTTGACAAGGCATGATTGATGCTCTACTCCCTTTTTTGGGTTTGTGTTCAGGTCATGCTGTATGACGCCAGCAAAAAACTCTTAGATAGCAGGTTCCTTAAGAAGGATGAAGTAATTAGATCTGGTGAATCACTTACATTTGATGCTCATTTGGTTGATGTTGGAGAACCTGAAGGAAACCATAAACCTGTAATGGGACTGAATGTTCAAGGAATAAATTGCAAGGAGGTTGGGGAATCAGGAATACTGCATGGAGAACAGAATAACTCCAAAACCAGTAAAGCTGTTCTAAGAAGTTAGTTCAATTTTTTTTTAATCAAATTTATGCATCTCTGACATCTTTTGTTTAGTAATTTGTTTTTTCAATGGCGATCAGATGCTTGAAGGTAGTTTTCACCTATTTCTTTTACTGACTTTGTCTTTTCAATTATTAGCGCCACAACATTTGTATTCAGATATACTTGTAATTATGTTTTACAGTTTGGCATCTATAAGTACTGTCAAATTGTGTCTGGTGATTTATGCCATGTTCCTAGGCCTAACAATGACCTGTTTTTTGTTTTTATTTTTCCATTCACTTATCATGTTCCCTGACCATTCATTGCTTTCAATTTGGCATGCTGATCCATATTTAAAGTTTTAATATATTTTTGACATGGTAGTTCCTTAAGGATTAAATAATTCAGCAATTAATGTTTAGGTTCATATGGGCCAAAAAAATGGCTCTCCACTTTTATGCATAAAGGTTATTGGAAGTGGTGGATATGCTATTTCTAGTCTCACTTTATCTATGAGGACATATTTCACTTGTACCCTCAAAACTGAATAGCAATTGCATATAAAATTCTTCACATTTTTTTGAACACCCTTTGTATTGCTGTCACTTGTGTAACACCCTCTGAGTGCAACCTGAACAAACCAATGTGCATGAATCTTAACTGATGCTATTTTAACAATCTTTTAAGGGATGGTTTTTGGTCATACTGCAATTGTTATCATTCTAGTCTTTTGTACTTATCTCCTTTTCACTGCAGAATGGAATGCTCTGTACACTACTCAAATAACTCAAAAATCCAAGAAATATCAAAGTGGGATCCTCAGACTGGTGTCTTGTGGTTCCTATCAGATGCAGGTTGGTTTAAGTCTGTGCTGCCTGCCACAAGTGTTCAACATACATTTCTTATTTTTATTTTTATTTTTTATTTTTTTGTTGATCAGTAAAATAACAATTTATTTTACAAAAAGTTGCGAATTATATATTACATTGTTAGTTATTCAGTTGCATGTATGCTGATTTTCTTAGTTATTTGATGCATTGTTATATAAGCATCAACTAAATTAACAATGCTTATTGTAATTAATGCTTGTTTATAGTGGATACATACTTGTAGGCTCTCATTGATAAACCCATCTGTTTCCATTTCTTTTTTTTTTTCTTCTTTAGGTTAGGTGGTTGCCTTTATAGTTAATTTCCCTTTATATATTTCCAAACAGAATATTGTTTGCCTGATATATATCATGGGCCCATTTCCTTAAGGCTTTAGGTCAATGGGTAACTTAACATGGTATTAGAGCTTGTCAATTGGTAACTTAACATGGTATTGGAGCTCTAGTTGACTAGATCAGAGCTCCCTAGTTCCAGTCTCTCCTACTGTTTATTTCCTCATCTATTTATCTATAATCCCTCTATTTTAAATATGAGGTAAGTGCCTTGACACAGGGTGAGTAGCTTAGTCACATGCACAAAATTGAGAAGCTCCTTGTCTATTCTTTTTTATGAAAAATTAAGAATATGTGGCACATGAGATAGGATGGGATGCATATGTTTCTGGACTTTTTTTTTATAGGTAGAGATTGCTTGTATTAAACAGTGATGTGAAAGATAATGAAGAAATCCCCAAGTTCTGGTGACCATTTCTTGCTACATTATTAATCCTATAAAGTATGTCAGGTTACTTTATTAAATGAAGAAGGATCAACATTGAGCAGTAAATTCCTTGCATTATCAGTTGATGTTAGAACTGGAAGTACAATTGAACTCCCAAAATATTTGGTGGAGGTTGGTGAGCCATGGACTAATCTTGAAGGTATGATCCTGCTCTAGGCAGGTGAAGTATGGGAATCTTTTTTATCATTTTGTTGAATCATCAATTGCTAATCATCATCTTCTTTAATTTTCATTTTGCCTTCTTCTTTCTTACTTTGATGCTTTTGTAGTTCTTGATCTCCCTCCTGTGTATGTTTCGGTTTGAATGTGTAGGAGAAGCTCAAAATAATGGTTGTTTGGGGAAAGAAGTGAATTCAGACTTGGACAATATCCAATTAAGCAGGAGAGTCCCTATAATCAAGCCATCACACGGTGGTGCACCATTTTTCTTTCTTTGATGCTTTTGTAGTTCTTGATCTCCCTCCTGTAAATGTTCTCATCTGAATGTTCAGGAGATGCTCAAAATAATGGTTGTTTGGGGAAAGAAGTGGATTCAGACTTGGACAAGATCAAATTTAGCAGGAGAGTCACCATAAACAAGCCATTACGTGGCAGTAAGTGATTTTTCCACTTGGCGAATCTCACATTCTGCAATACACAAACATATTAAAAAAAATATCAAACTTGAGTTGCCTCAAAGACCATTTGGTAACAATTTTCTGTTCTGGCTCTTAGATGCTGTTTCACTGTTATCAAGTGATTTTCTTCTTTATTCTGCAGCACATGAAATCTTGTCCATTCTCAAGAAACCTATAACTCAAGAGAGTGTGTCCCCCACGAGAAAGGCACCTGTGGAGCAGGGCCTTCATTCACAATCTTCAGACTTGGTCCATTTAGACATTCAGGATGCATATGTACAACAATCAAATGTTTCAAAGACAAGTGCAATGGAGGATCATGAAGATGAATTTAAAGTTTTAAACGAAGGAACTAATGGAACACATACCTACAAAAATGAGATTCCTGAATCGAAAGCTCTTCACACTGATACTTCTTTTGACTTCATCAAACTGGAGGATTCTGACAACAAAGTGGAGCCAGAATCAAAAGATTCTACTTCATCAGGTTTCAATCCTGGGTAGGTATATAGTAAAAGGTGTTCATGCTGGGAACTGAATCTTTTAGAATTGAAAAAATTCACACACACAGTAACACCATAAATTGAACTGCTTCAACATGATGATCGATAGTATCTTTGTTGGCAAGTATATTTCCTCTTTCAATTCACTATTTCAAACCATGCTTGTATTTGCAATGAAAAAGCCCATTGTTTACAGAAGAAAGCTCAGACAACCTGGATTGCAGAAAATGGCCAATATGTGGCAACTTTATACAGAATTGCCCCTGTTATTTATTATTATGTGTTCTGTAGAGTTGCAAATTAACAATGCCTTAAGCCCCAACTATTTGGAGTAGGGTATTGGAATTCTTCTTTTCCATGTTGCTTAGGGCCATATCAACATAAATCTCAATGGTGTCAAATCTGACCTATAGGGGCCTTTTGGATGTTCCATGTGAATGAACTCATTTATGTGTCTTGGCTACAACTTTATTGCAGATCAAGCACATCCAATATCTTGAGACCCAAGTTTGATGTAGGACATTCTGATAGAAGCATCATGGATTCAACTTCCTTCATTGAGAGACTTCAAGCTTATTGTAGATCAGATGCAGTAATCTTGGATTTTTCTGAAGAAAACCAACCACCAAGTGGATCAAAGCCACATGAGGAGCTTACGAGCTCAAAGGAAATAGATGAATGCCCGAATTTTGATCTTGGATTTTAGAAAGGACTTGTATATATTCCTCTCTTATGTGCCTTTCAGTAACCATTAGTGGTGATATCTTGTACTATTGGAAATATTAGTGGATCTAGTAGGTTTTCTTAACACATTATCATCTGTACCTGTGAACACTTTGGACATGTTTTCCAACCAGTTAGTGAATCTTATATGCTATAAATTCATTGACTCAAAAATTTGCATCCATCTGATTTACTGCATTTGTTTTGGTAAAATATTACTTGAAACTTCATGATCGCTGAAAAGGCTGAATTAGGCCGGTGTCCAGATCTGGTTGCCATTGCAATTATTGTTACCTGATCACATATCAAAACAGGGGACCCAACAAAATGTAACATCAGAGCCTTGTAACATTGCCAGGTATTGTGAATTTGTGATAGATATGTTTGTGCATCCTAGTTATTTTTTTTTTATAATACTGTAACTTTCTGTGGAGCCTTGCTAAAATTTAATATATCCTTACTCTGTTTTCAGATTCTCACTAGCCACTGATTTAGGATCTATTTGAGCATTGAAGAATTCAACGACGAAATGGCAATGGACAATTGCTTGCACATGAGATTCTCTGCCGCACTGCTTTTGCAACCATAAACAAAGGGTGCCTTACATCCTGTAAGTCCATCTCTTTCCAACCTTACTTGCTTTTACTTCTGATTTGGCAATTATGAACATTGAAAAGCATATATAAAGTGCATAAAATAATTTGGGAAATTGAAGCCTGGTGTCCAGTTACAATGTCAATGATAATATCATTGACTGCGAATTCCTGGAAAGATCAATAGGACAATACACTATAGACCTTAGATTTGAAACAATTCCAAAACATGAAGCACTAGCAACCAGTTACACTTAAGAAAACTGTGAAATTGAAAACAAGTCCTCAACAATTTTCTGCTTCCTTCCATGCCTTTCTCTGCCCTCTTAGTTCTCATCCAAGTATCTATACAACGTCACGTCCTTTTTTGGCTTGCGCATGCTAATCAAGGCTTTGAAAAGACGTTTACTTTGGCTGGTTTGCTGTTCAATATCCTTTGCTCTCTCTCTTTCGGTACGGGTGAACAATGAAGCTGATCGAGGCTCTGATGAGGTCTGAGGATGTATGAGAAAATTTTAGTAATTAATATGTGGATGGGTTCAGCAATAATTTGATAGCAAGTGTATGCAGTGTAGTCATTCAACATTCTCTGGTTTTCCTTGCTTACCCGTAGCTTAGCTTTAGAAGAGTTTGGAGAGGTTGATCTGCTAGCTACAGATCCAGAACGGATAAGTGGAAAATAATTTGGAGAGACTGCTCGTTTATCTGATTTTAAATGAACTTAGTTAGTACAGTATCTCCCACAAAAGACCTCTAAATCCAAAAAAAGAAGGAACCATCAACATGTGAGAGGACATTATTCAGATGGGAACAAGTTCATCACCTCGTTCTTTGCTGGATGAAATCCTAGTGATATTGAATGGAAAGGCTCTGGGTCTAGGGGAAGATTGTGGAGAAGGTCGCGCAGAATGTCCTCTTCTGCATGAAAATCCAAAGAAGTTTAGGCACAGGTAAGTTCATCCTGGTACTAAACAGTATAATGTCAATCTCTTACCTGGCCATCATTGACGATGGCATCTCCCAAGCTGTTGCTAGACCACCTTCAGTGAAACAATCAACATGTAGATATCATCAACATTTACTCATACCTCAAATACTAAACATACGCAACTGAAACAGTAATTATCTTGATCATATGCCTTTTAGTGCCATGCAACGTCGGAGAAAAAACAACACCTTTGTAAAATTGATGCAAGTCACCTTCAGCATATGGGCTGCAAGTCTGATATGTTGGTATAGTGTGCCCAGTAGTGTTTGTGGTCTCCCCACCTGAGCCCAAGATTGATCACCCAGGTTAATTCAAGCTTGTTTTTTTCACTTATAGTCGGGAACATGAACTTTAGAACACATTTAGGAGTTGTTCAAGGAGAACAAAAAGGAAATAGCAGAAACCATATTTGCCTGGAAATGTGTACCGCTTGTGGTGTTTGGGAGTTCTCATCAGCAAGGACTGTTGACAAAAGCCACTGCGATTGATGAATTCTCGGCATGTCCTTATTCTCTAACTCAACCAGAACAGGGACAAGAAAAACAGATGATCAAGTCTGTTAGTCTCAAGTATGTTTGGAACAAGCAACTGTTCTTCCTATATGAATCTGAAAGAGTACCTGTTCAATGCAAGAGAACTGAAGCTCAGTTCCATGGACTTCACCAATTTTGTCGTCCAAGAAAGTGTTAACCTTGTAGGTTACAGACCCCAAGTGGTCCACAGTATTGACGAGAGCTTTGATGGCATAATCTTTCAGGGTCTCGAGCACTCTATACAAGTTGGGAGAATAAAATAATCAGAGAGGAAGAATATGGTCAAGTGATCGATCTCAAGCATAGCATAAATCCAATTAGAAAACCGAAAATTCAGGTGCATCTCACATTTGTTTCTGGTCATCTTTATGGTAGCATTGTTCAAAATACTCTGCTGCTGAGTACAGCTGTTTTCTCAGACTCTTCAAATCCTGAAAATCCCGATGCATTTGGAAATGAATCGTGTTGATCCTAGAAATCTTGATGTAATTATACAATACTAGTATGGAAGAAATTTACTCCAAGGAAAAAAGAAATAGAGTGAACATACCTTTAGGCTATCTCCAAAGAGCAAGCTCTGCTGCATGGAGTATTCATCATAGTTTGAAGGTTCTTGATGTGCAACTGAAGAAGATGAAGCCACACTCTCCATGGAGGAGAAACTGAACCCGGGTGCCTTAACCTGCCACCATAATCAGACACCAAAACAAAGTTCAAATCCAATATATCCATGATCCCATCTGAAATCCAAAAACTAGTTTGACCGCTCAAACCAATACCATGAACTCTTTACTAAATTTGGAATGACAGTAGTACTTCTCGGATACTAAAGAACGTCAGCTGATGATTCACATAATCTTTTGTTTGGTTGCTGAGGAAGTAAAGGAGAAGAAAAGAACCTAAGATTTCAAAATAAGACGACAGCTTCCATCGAATTAGTTGAGGGTGAGAATTACAAACACTCTGCGCACAGAAAAAACACATTAGGGACAGTAAGAAGGTTCATTACTGTTCTGCTTGAACTCCAAGACATATATCAAAGAAAAGAAAAGAAAGCTTGAAATATTATGACGGATTAGGGTCTGAAGAGGTTGTTGCTATAACGCTCTTTCCCAACAACTTGGAAAAATCAGGGGGAGGATCAAGGTAAGAGCATTATAGAAGTAGAAGTAAAGCATGCAAAGAGGTTTAACTGATTAATCAGGTATCTTTTTTCTTCAAAACCTCCCGTTTCCAATTCCCAATCAGTTCTCTGTAAAGCAAATTTGTGAAGATGCT
This sequence comes from Vitis vinifera, assembly GCF_030704535.1. NCBI lineage: Eukaryota > Viridiplantae > Streptophyta > Magnoliopsida > Vitales > Vitaceae > Vitis > Vitis vinifera. The sequence goes on along the minus strand of NC_081806.1, from coordinate 1,635,469 downwards.
GTTGTCAAAAGAGGACCAAACAAAGGTGTAGATATTGAAGGAGAGAGAAGACAAAGGGGGTCAATAATAGAGGGGGGTGACTATTGTTTGTGTTAGTTATGGGAGCACAAGTCCATTCCCTCTCCATCTTCCATTAAAGGCGAACAACAGTTCATTGGTAATAACACTAACTACCCTCCTTTTCATTTATTATTCATTTCCTGCCATCACTCTCTAATCTTTTTTCTTCTGCTTCTTCTTCTTTCCCCTTTCCCCCCTCTAAAATCCTCTAAGAATCTTGGCACGTCGGTGTAGAAAAAGAAAAAGAGAATGAATTTTCAGTGGGGAATAATTTGTTTGACGAATTGGGCGTGAAGACAACACATTTGGGGGAAAGGACAACGAGGTGAATTGCATGGTAGTTGAGAATTCCTTGTCAAACTCTTCGTAATTTGTAAGTGTGTGAGATATTATCATACATCTGCTGGATTCTTGATCGCTACACCATTCTATTAGCAGTAAAGCAAAAAAAAAAAAAATACAGTTGGATTAATGGGTATTAAATCGTGCCATTTACCTAGATGGTGAAGGTGGACCCTTCCTTTGTTTGTCCCGCGACACCGACACTAGGGAGAGTAGAGGCTATGAGCTTGAGACTTTTAATATATACCCTTTTAGCAGATCACCATGAACTCGAACATGGCATGCCCGGGCTTAAATTTTTCTAATCATTATTGTTCCCAAAAACAGGATCATAAATCAGACAACGTCCGTGAACTTTTTACCAACACTTTTTAAAAGTTCCTTATAACTTGAATCAGGACGACTCAAAGCAGTGTGATTTCATTTCAAACCACAGAAGCCTCTCATTGATTCAGTGATGATCTGTGAATGATGCCCCACTGGTTTAATGATTGCTGCCTTGATCGAAAACCACGACAAAAATGGGAGTTTTTTTTTGGCTAATAACATAATTATCATTGATTATTGACCCAATTTTCGTATTGAAGTAGATACACTTCATGTACTTTTTGTGGAGATTACAGGCCTAGTTTTATGAATGCTGAGCCTGATGGACCCCAATTCTTCACAGATACCTACTGGCAGAATCTGATGAGGACCCAAAAGAGTACTTTGCTGACACAATTTGTATCCATCCCTTACCCAATCCGTGATCTCATTAATGAAATAGGTAAGTCAGTACTGAAGAAATCATCCAGGCATTCAGAAAATAGGAATCTCCAAAAGTATTGGTTTCAAAACAGAATTGATTAAAATACAAAAGTGTGTAACTTTCTCCCGAGCATTTGGTATCACCAGTTCTGTGTTCTAAAATGGAGAGAAAAAACACTTTTAGACTGAGCAAATTCGAATAGAAAGGAGGAAACGAAAAAACTGAAGAGCCTCTTAAACAATCCGCTCCAACTCCCTTGCGTAGCTGAGTGTCTGGTTAATGAGTTGCAGAGACGGAATCTCTTTGCAGGGTGCAGATTCTTTCGCCCTCTGGAAAAACACATGGCCGTTCTTTATCTCCCACTCAGGATGCTCCTGCAAGCAGATGATAATTCAAATGCTCATCAAAGATTCCCTTCATTCAGTAAAGAGTACAAGAGCAACTGTATTGCAATTCTGGTGCATGATATGTGTGGCACTGGTAATGCAATATAAAACAAATGCACAGGCTTACAGTCGGTGATATTTTCTTATGTCGGAATCACAATAATCTCATAGAACTTCAATTAAAATTTTTCTTCCTCTAGACACATGTTTGTTAATTCCATTTGTCTGTTCCTCCTGTACTATGCAACATACCTTTGCAATTTTTTGAGACAAACAAGAAAGTTTTAGCTAACTTAAGCGAAGACATTACACAACCCTTACAAGAAATTTCGGTTCCTAAATCATTGGTGTGAATATAACGACTTACACAAGTAGTTATGTCAGGATAGAAGAGATAAACCTATATTGCATGCATTGAGCAATTTGGGGCTTGATTTGTTAGATCTATAGTTGGTGTTGCTTGACATATTTTGCTTAAACAAGAAAATCCACGGTCTGATGCAACATGAGAATATAGAAACTGTATCCAGAACCAGAAAAGCAATCATTGACAGCAAATCTATCCAACTAAATCATGGTAGCCTATTGACATTTAATGGTAGGGGCTGTTCACAGTAATAAAGGGGGAGCATCCAAAATTACAAATGTGAAAAAAATGCAAATAATGTATTTAAAGCCGCTTTTGCAGGAAAAAGGATAATTAGACATCTAGTAATTTAAAGATATTGTTGTAGCAAAACAATATTTACCTCCTTGATATATTCAAAAAGTTCTTGGTCAGAAGAGAACAGCAACATATGTCGGGCATCATTGATTGAAAGATAGTCGTATGCCTTTTCACTGCACCCAGCTATTTCATCCCTACAAGTGACCAAAAAATAAACACTTTTATTAAAAGAGGAACAAAATAGATATTAAACAAAATAAAGCACTTAAAATGATACTTTTCAGAGAAGATAATACAGATTTTGAACAGTGGGCTAAGGAATTGGATGAAAGTGTTGTTTTCTACCAGGCAACTATTTCCAGAGAGTTTAAAAGACAGCATTTCATGGTTTTGATTATCATCACCAAATATGTAACAGACGGTGATATTGAAAATGATACTTTTCAGAGAAGATAATACAGATTTTGAACAGTGGGCTAAGGAATTGGATGAAAGTGTTGTTTTCTACCAGGCAACTATTTCCAGAGAGTTTAAAAGACAGCATTTCATGGTTTTGATTATCATCACCAAATATGTAACAGACGGTGATATTGAAAATGACTCAGATTCACCACAACGAGATTTTGTAAACATGTGTGAGATTCCATAAACATGGACAGTAACAATTGTAATGTGCCTCATAGGTTAAAAAGAATTCACATATGACAAAAATTTAAGATTTTGCATTTACATAGCATACTATCATTGGAGACAGATCATGATCATGATAAAAGTCTCTCTCTCTCTCTCTCTCTCTCTCTCTCTCTCTCCCTTTTGGGTGTGTGATAAATGAGAATAACATGATAAGTTGGAAGTTTAACACAGGACATGGGCTGATATAGAGTTGGATAATGTAACAAGTAGTCCATAGCCAACCTCAACTAGCTTTGTTGAGTTGAATATTGTATGTTGTCAATCATAACCACACAAATTCGACAAACCAACCCAGAAGAATCTAAATTCATTTAATTCAGATGACCATTTCATTTGCACAGATCATTCTGCAACAAGATTCACGTGAAAAAGAAGTAAAACCCATCAGGATGCACTTAATTTTAACATGATACAATCTAAATCCACATTTGAATTAACTCTTGGATGTTGCCACCAATAAACATTTTATGAATAATTACCTTTATGTTACCATCTAATAGAACAAGACAGTACACTTATATCCAACCACCCATCCCAACAAAGTCAAACACCACCTGCCCTCAACATAAAAAGGAAAGGAAAGGAAGGAAAATATGCAAAGTCGGTGGCTTGTGTGTGGTTGGTTATCGTTTTAAATTTCCTGAAATTTATTAACCCCTTCTAGAGGCTCAAGTCAAAGTTTTTACCTGACTGTCTTCGCCAGCAGATCCATGAAATAAACATAAGTTTCATGGGGCACTGTCTGTCTAGCACTCAACACACGATTGTAAGCTCCTTCCATGAAAGATTGTTCCAATTCAACTGCATGCTTGATGCAAGCGTTCTCTAGAGCAGTGGCAGAAAGCAGTTCCAATTCAGTGTGGAATTCAGCTATTCTGTTTTGAACAAGAAGTCTCAACAGGTTGAGGCCCAAAATTGGATACTCCTGAGGGGAGGGTGGAAGGCGACCACTGTTCCATCAGAAGAGGAAGTCACAAAAATCAGTTTCTTGATAAGAAAGAGCAAGATAACAATCTAAGAGAATACATTGAAGGGGTGCAACTAATTTACATGAGAAATATTCAAGCCAAACATAACTTAGTGGAAAAATGATAGATGAAACACACTAGCAAGAAGAAGTCAAGCAACCTATCAATCAAATAAGGGGAAGGAAGTGGCAGGGGGTGAGGGGAGGGGATGGAGGGGTTTTTGTTGAAACCCACTCTGTGATAGGATCACAACCACACTAATAGAGGTTTAAAATTCAATTCAGAAATCCGCTCATCCTAAAAAAAATCCTACAAGTTTCTCCGCCTCCAAAAGCACCCAGCTAAATAGGGTGTCATGCACCTAACTTTTTTTGACTCTTCTTCTTGAAGATGTCCCTGCCTGAGAGAATGGGTAATTGCCCATCCAACTCAAAGCAAAAATAACACCCTGTTTTGACAGAACTTGGATGCAGGTGGGTTCTCTGAACCAGCCATCAAAAAACATAAGTAATATTGTATGCATCATGGCCAATAATATTTGAGCATTTTTGGTTCTTCCAGAGGGAAAACAATGATGATGACAACAACAAACCACAAAGACAATCAAAACCGCCCATGGGTCTGATCCAACAGGAGCTGTACAGAACTCTTTTAATTAGCAGTACCTGAATTATTATTATTAATTTAAAATGCAACTTCAAATATGGCTTAAACAGAGCAGAAAGAATTACCCTGTATCTGTATAATAAGGTTTCAACTGAAAGAAATCCCTCTCAAACGCATCCTGATCCTCTGTCTTGACACTTAGGACAACAGCATGCTCATATATATCCCCTGAAATTCAGCCACAGAAGTTGTGAGTGGAAATTCTCTAAATCAAACATTTAGGGGAAATTCTCTAAATCAAACATTTAGTAACAACCCTACACCCTATAACAAATAATGTTTATATTGGTACAACAGTCCTAATTTCTACTGTAGAATATGCACTACACCTCTATTATGAAGTTCATATACCCTTGCTTATGCATATCACACAATGGGTCATTGTTTAATTTAAAATGTTTTTACCACATTACTTAGATATTTACATCATCCTCTGAATTTAACATTTCCAAATTTGACAAATTGTCACATCATTTTTTTCTTTATTTTTTTTGTAGAAAGATGCATTCTACAAATGTACCATCGGAACCTGTAACACTATAACATATATTCCAAAACCCTCAATAACACAGGTCATTGAAAGGTTAAGTTTATTATTATCATTACTCTATGATTGATCCTTCCATTGAAATAGATAGAAGAGCTTCAAGAATAACCCTTGTCCACTTAGTCCAAGGTTCTTCAGAAGATTGATCATAATAGGAACATAATTGAATAAAAGAACTTTTTAGCTCATAATATGTATATATATATATATATTCATTGCCCATTACATATCACAAAAAAACACAATTGCCAATCAAACATGATAAAAATGGAGATTTTTTTTTTTTTTTTGATAGGTAAAGAAAAGATCTATTAAAAAGAGATGCCAAAGGAGTGACTCAAGGTATGCAATAACCATACACCCAAAAGACGCTCATAATATTTTTTATTTTTCCAATCAAACATGATAAAAAATGGAGATGCAGAAAATAGGATAAGAATATCCATGTTTTGATTGCTTTTTCACGTTACCCGTACACACGAGCAGGGAAAGTCAAGAATTACTAGAGAATAGGGTCTACTGACAATTGCTATATCAATAGAAAAAAGAATAAAAAACATAACCGATAGGTTAGAGGTCAAGAACTATACTTGCTATTTTCAACTCATGAACTGCATTGGGGGAGTCCTCAAACAATGGTGGAAGACTTCTAAATTCCGTCAGCAAAACCTGCATAATGACAACAAAATAACCAAACCATATAGTAATTCCAAACACCTAAACAAATTATAACTTCACAAAAAATAAATTTCAGCTGTCTTCATTCCTCTCATAAATCACAAGAAGTCTGAAACAACCAATACCTCAACAATTCAAGTACAAACTCCCTCAAGAATTCATATTTTTTTTTTATAAAAAAACCGACCATTAAAATTGTAAGCATTGATTTAGAAATAGATAGGTGGAAGGGTTATTTTGTTTTATAAACCTTTACAATGCAGGCTGTTACTCATTATGGCCTCCAGAATTCAAAAACGTGGTCTTCCACTGCTCCACCAATACCAAGAAGAAGCCCACATCCCTCCGATTTTGTAACAGAACAAATTTCAAGAGTATGCAGGTACTACACTACCAAATTTTAACACAAATCTCCTCTTGAAAAAGGAAAAAAAAAAAACTTTCGAGCAACAAATCTAAAATCACAGAACCAAGTTGAACAACTTAACCCCCCCCCCCCCCCCCTCAAACAAAAAAAATAAAAATAAAACCACGGAAGACTGCATTAAAATTCTGGAGTTCTACGATCTAACTCAACCGAACCTCGGATCGACAAACTCCACAAAAATTTCTCAGAAATCGATGTAGTTTACAAAGAAGAAAACAATAAATGAAAGGAGACGACAAGAAATGAGTGAAATGGGAAGAGATTAGGGTTTCATACCTTGAGTTGGGAGAGGAGTTTGGTGCAAGTGTCAAAATCGCTCCTCACAAACGCCGCTTTGAAGCGCTCCAACCCCTGCGACACCTCTCTCAGCTTCGGATCCATTTCTCTACTACCCCTCTTCTCCTCTGTCTTCTCGCTTCTCTCTCCCCTATGTCTCTGTATGTAGCTTCGTTTCTTGCGTTGGAAGAAATATCAAATATCACAAATTTATGGACTAGAACTGGGCCGAGGCCAGCCTGAGTCTCACTACTCATTATGGACCGGGCTGGTTGGGCTCGTCTCTGCTCAGAAATAGTTCATAGAAGCCCGCACCATCGGTTTGACTCCGGTTGAAAAACATAACCTACTCAATATGAAATTGGGCTAAGGTCAAGGCATCTAGAATCATGATGTAAATTTGGTTTTTTTGGATTTAAAAAATCAATGTTTAGAAATAAAAATAAAATATTTTTGAAAATAATTAAAATATTAAAAAAGTTTTATTATCTGAAATTTTAAAAATTTTAAAAATAAATGTTAAAAATATGAAACAAATCCATATTTTTTTTGTATATTTGAGAAAGAATTGTATCACAAGGCATGTAATCAATCTTATAATAAATATTAAATTACATAAAATTTAATTATGATTAAAGTCCAAATCATGAATGGTTGAAGATTTATGATTGGAATGTAGATTGGTTGGGCCGAACCCGGCCCATCGCACAAGTTTCAAAGGGATCAACTTCTAACCTGCGCCGGGGGCGCAGAGCACGCGGCCTTATCTATATCTTTTTTTCACTGAACCAGAGCTCACTGAGAACAGCAATGGCGTCTCCTTCGCTCCCGTCTTCTTCACTCCTTTCTCGCTTCTCTTCCGCTCAATCTTCTCCACCAATCACCAGTTTCACAGTTTTCTCGGGAAAACAGAGGTTCATTTACCATCCCAGGAGAGCCCCAGGCCTCTCCATTAGAGCCCTAACCCTAGATTTCTCCGGCTCCTTCTTCGAGGGCGGATTCGGGTCCGACGACGACCCGAATTCCCCTCCCGGACCGGGCATTGCGGCGGTGGAGGACAAGGATGAGCCCCAGTGTCCCCCCGGGCTCCGCCAATACGAGACCATGGCGGTTCTCAGGCCCGACATGTCGGAGGACGAGAGACTCGCGCTTACGCAGAAGTACGAGGAGGTAAGAAAATCGGGCCTTTGCTTAGTTGCTGAGAAAACTCGGGCGAGAAAAGAAAATTGGGGTTTTGAATTTTTGTTTTGGAAGATAGTAAAAAGGTGAAGTTAAATGAGCCACATAGGTGTCAAATTGATGAACTTGGATTTCTTTAATCACTGCATTTTCTCAGTGGCCAAACAGAAAAGAACCAGAGGAATATCAAATTGGGTTGAAGTCTATAAGAGCTTGGATAAGGGTGCGGAAATGAGTCTAATTAATTTGATTAACTGGGAGAATAGAAGATTTCCGATTTCAATAGGTTTCGATTTCTTTCAAAGTTTTAGTTTTTGCATTGTGCAGAAGAACTGAAGAAAGAAATTTTTTGTCATTCCATAAAAAATCTATATGTTTATCTGTTTGAACCCCTTCTGAATAATGACGTGCACAATCTTTCCCTATATTGATAATGGGAGTGCATAATAGTTGTCAACATCACTGCTGCGTTTGATACCGATTTAGGGGTTTAGGAAGGATTTCATGTTTGTTTACTCTGTAACTGTGAAAAAAACACAAGTGAATTATGCCTTTTTGTCATCGAATCTGTTCTGGGGTTGGTATTTTGTTCATTACATACTCTCTGTGGTTCTTCAACTTAGAAACTCGTATAATGAAATTCAGCATATGCAGACATGTTTAGCGCGGTCTCGGGACTAGATTTAGGGAGTTGTCAATTGTCATGTCTAATTGGTTGTTACCATGCACCATGGCCATTGATCATAACTTCTAAACACTAGGATGAAGTTGGATCTTGCTCGAGATGTAATTGTGAAATGAGAACTTCTAATTAAAGGGATGAAGTTTGATCTTGTTTGAGATATAATTACAAAATAAGCTAGCGCTTGAGGCTTGGCTCAAGTGGTAAAGGTGGGAGGGTTCGTGGGAGGTTCTAAGTTTAAGTACTTGTGGGGACAAATTTCACAAGACACAACAATGATCGGAAAATGAGAGATGTGGAAGCTTTGTTTAGAAGATTAAACGGACAAGTGCTTAGAAGGGATGATGAGGATGTCATGAATTGGTGGACTTCAAAGAAAAACCTCTTCACTGTTAAGTCCTTTTACTCCTCCCTAGCTCCTTGCAATGTTAGAGAGTTCCCTTCAAGTATTGTTTGGAACCATTGGGTATCGAAGAAGGTGAGCATTTTTGCTTCGTAAGCTTTTTGGGGGAGAATTTTAATTATGGATTAACTGAAAAGGAGGGGATGATTTTTACCAAGTAGGTGCTTTATATGCAAAACTGAAGAGGAATCGGCAAATCATTTACTTCTTCATTGTCCCAAGGCAACCATGATTTGACAGCTTATCTTTGCTCTTTTTGATGTTCAGTGGGTTATGTCCTTTCCCATCAAGGATTCCTTAGTTAGTTGGCATGACTCTTTTGTTGGGGAGAAAAGGAAAAAAAACATGGAATGCAGTCCCATTGTGTTTATTTTGGTCCCTATGGAGGGAGAGAAATAGAAAAGCCTTTGAAGACACCGAACTAACGGACCAAGCTATTTTATGGTCCTTTTTGTACATGCTTTTTGGGTTGGGTCAGGGTTAATGTTGACTCTAGCTCGTGGTCTTTACTTGATTTCATTGATTCGTTGGGGTGTAAGTAAGTTGGTGGTTTTCGTTTTCCTTCTCTTTTTTAGCCTTTTAGCCTTGTGTACATCGTGTATACTTTTTAGGTGTATATTTTTTGGCTTTCTTAATACAATTGCGTTTACTTATCAAAAAAAAAAAGAAAAGAAAAGAAAAGAAAAGTACCTGTGGGGACAAAAAGTTACCTATAAGAGATTGAAAACATGAAATAAGCCATATCTGTGAGATCGTGCAATTAAGGTGCGAGGTATAGAAATGATTTCTTTTCCATAAGTGCCTTAAGTTTTCCAAATATTTCAACCCTACTCATGCACGAATTGTTTCACATAGTTGTGTTCTCTGGTTAGTTACAACCTATCCCTGTATCCTCTAGTGACCAAATCATCCCACACTATAGCATGAAGAGAGGAATTGTAAATGTATGCTTCTGGTATTTAGGGGCGAGGATTCAAAAACGTATTGGTGGAACTTTTTGTTAGTTATTACGTATGAAGTAGTTGAAATTTTTTCGGACCACGGTGTTTCTGGATAGAACCTTTCTACTTCAATAATGGCTAGGTTTTTATCAACAAAGGAACAGTCCACTGGGAATTGAAGGATGAATTTTTTTTTTTTTGACATAATTATGTTCTTTCATTCTTCTTTTCTTTCTTTCTTGGTCATGTTGATGGAGCTAAGTCAGGAAAGTTAATGTATAATTCATTCAGGAATTACGCTTCTGCTATCTGGTGTGAAAAATTATGATAAGAGTATGATTCTTTAAAGCACTATCCTCTTGTAATTTTATTTGGAGAGCCTTGTTAATGGGTGCTCAAATTGCAGTTGCTTGTTGCTGGGGGTGGCATGTATGTGGAGGTATTCAACAGAGGGGTCATTCCTCTAGCCTACAGCATCAAGAAGAAAAACAAGGCAGGAGAAAGCAACACTTACTTGGATGGTATTTACCTCCTTTTCACCTATTTTACCAAACCTGAGTCCATGGAAGTTCTTGAAGCAACACTGACAGCAGATGATGATGTCATCCGATCATCCAGTTTCAAAATAAGGAAACGAAAATATTAGTTTGGTTTGACTCATTTGTGTAGCTCCAAGAGGAAGATGAATGGGAAAGGAAAGTTACATGTACTTTTTGAGCTCTTGTGTTGTGGATCTTTTCTCTTCCCCAACTTTTTGTTGATTAATCAATTTTTTTGTAACATACTCAATTTAGTGGCAATGAAAGATATGTTGTTGTCAGAAGTTGCAGATTTGCAGGATTGATTCTGCAATTGGGTAAGGGAAATTACAGAGCAGCCTCTTTAGTCCTAGCCTTGTGGAAGTACATTTCCAAGCAGGAAATCAAACTAAGGCGTAGGACATGGGTGTGCACATACGATTCATTTGAGGAATCTGAGTGCTAGTTTGTGATGATATCTAGATCCTTAACACTGAAGTGTTTCTCTTTGTCATAATCATCTGGTCCTTGTCCCCTTGGCCCCTTGGCCGGCTTAGAAATGATATGGAAACACGTGTTCTTTAGGGTGTGCTAATGGGCTGAATTGGTAGTTTGGTTCACTAAATCGTGTAGATATAAAGGTAGATCTCTGGCTTTTAGAGACTGAGTCAGATGGAGCCCAAGAATCCAACTTTTGAACATCGAATCTAATAATCTATGCATAATTGTCCTACAACCAGTCACAGATCAAGCCTCTTTTAAACTCATCCTCCCATATCTCCTTTGTCCCAGCCCTACAGGTCTCTCTGTATATTTCTCCATAGAAAATGGGTCCGTATCAGTTGCATCTGATCTCTTGGTAGTCTGGACTAGGATAGGCATGCCAATGCCCATTGTGACAGAAGATCTTCCTTCCAACATCCGGCCTATAACATTAAATCCCCCGAAACAAGTTGTTCATCTAATCAGCATACCAGTATGAAAAAGAGTAAAAAAATTAAAGACAATGGTTCAGGTATTTGTCCTCCTTAAAGAGCACCAATAATATCTGCTAATATTTAACTATTGTTTTAATCACAAAAATGTTGAGTGTGTCTCCGCTAATGATACTTATGTGACTTTAACACTAAAGCCAGTTTAGATAGGATCTAGTTAGTAGAAAATGAAAGTGTAGATTCGATCTCAGTGACTCAGTCATCACCTATCAGTACCTGGAATTGAATTCTTTTTCATTTGTTATAATTTTACAGCTGCCCATTTCTGGGATTCTTAGAACAAAAGTAGAAGCACTTTTTGTGTGTTGAAAACAAAATACATAAGATAGAACAGATGAGTCTCATATCTAGGCAAATCGGATTTAGTGGTGTCGTTTGAGATCTTATTTCATGATCCACCACCAACAGTAAGATCTCTGCAATCTTAGTAAAGGAAATGCCACATGAAGACTGCATCCTTGAAAAAGATGTAAGAGATAAATAAAAATAGTGCAGATAGTGAGTGTGGGTCTCAAATCATGGAAGGCAATATTTTGCTTTGTCCTGATACATCAAAAGGTCAAATTAAAAAGTCCTTTTTATGTAAAGCACTCTATATTGTAATTGATGCCTTCCACCACATCACAATAATGTAGCTGGAGAAGCCCAATCAAACTTGGTTGTCTGCAGTCACCCAATGCGAAGAACTCAGCAGTCCATGCCTCAAATTTCAGAAAATTGAAACCACCCCATGTTGAAACTAGTCACCTTTTGGAAGTTTTTTGTGATATTTAATCTGGAAAACATTTAGCTGCAGCGATAGACTCACCTGAGTTCTTGGTTGGTCTGAACGCCTACCTTGCTAACTTGAAACTTCTCAATAGATTCTGAAAAATCAATGGGCAAACTTGTTTGTCCGTTGCTTTGCCTTTGCAAGAAGAAACTTTCATCATATTAGCAAGTACTAGATAGCCATGCTTTAGTGATATTTTAGTTATCGATTGGGCGGTGTTTATGTAATGATGAAAAGTTCAAAGCACAAATGTCACTTTAGTATAATGCATGAGAGAATCCAAGCCCTTTTCTCCGACAAGAATAGGTTCTTTGATTTCATTAATATGTAGAGGAAACGTTTGGCCCCAATAACCATTTCCATGTGTAGAGCTTAACTATTTTTTGCCAACTTCTTTTCCTCTTCTCTTTTAAGGTGAAAATAAAGTCAGCTTTGTTGTGAAAATCACCCCCTAATGATTTGCTTTCTCCCATGATAAAAGTTTCTAGGTGGTTAGGCATATCAGAAGCAATATTTGTGAGGTTAGGTTTGATGTCTAGAACACCCAATATGCCGTGTTTCCATGTGCCTAATGATATTAGTGGGCTCAAGTGCTCAGAAATGGACAAAGACATTAATGAAATGGAAAAGTATTATTTAGTTATTGACAATGAGTTCAACCCACCTTGCTGCTCCCATGTTTTGTGTTGGTTAAAGGTTGTTAGGCCATTGACATGACAACCAAGGATCAGATCAAATGATCTTATCTCGAACTTCCCTTAAGCAAGCTTTACTTATCCTTTAAGTTTGCCTACTTCTAATAGGTCTTTTGATTTCTTTGCCGCAACTGTCATTTTTCGTGGAGCATTCTCTGGGCATCTTTATACATAGCAGAGGTTAGTATTTGAGATATGAAAAGAATTTTAGGTTTAGCCGAGTTTTCATGCATCTTTGTCTGTGAAAAAATGTTCTGCCCCACTTATGTTAAAGGAGGTTCCAAATCTTTAATCTCTTCTACTTTAGTGTTCACTTTGTAGAGTGCTTTAACATGCTTTTCAGGCAATGGGAAAGCCTTTGGTTAGACAAAACTTAATGTGGTTAGTTACCATTTCCCTTTTACCCACCAGTCACTGAACCAGTCAACTTTCTTTTCATCAACCTGGAAAATTCTGTATCCTTAGCAAGGGAAAAAAATGTAATCATGTTTGGGCTGGGTCCGTGCGATGAGGATGAGAACAAATGGGCTTGAGTGCTGGATATGGGGCCCATATTTTCAGTGGAGAGGCATGTGTTTGTCCCATCATGGAAAAAAGAGAGAATATATATGACCATGTATTCGTGTTCTCAAAAGCTATTTGATGGCTTCTATTTTATAGAACAAAGTTGTATTGTTTAGTGTCCTTTTCCAAATCCAATACAAATCCTCATACACAAGATCTTTCTCCCTCTATTTTATAACCAAAGCAACACTATTAATAGGCCTTTCACTGTATCACAAAAATATCCTTCTGCACCATCTCTCTTTCAATCCCAGTGATAAACCCCATCATAACTCTCTCTCCATAAATACTCCCAAATAGGCCTTTGTACTTCTCTCATCTCTGCAAATCTCATCAAGCATTAATCTCTCTGGTTTTTTAGAAGCTTAGATACAGATGGGTCTTCCTCAAACTCCGACTCCTACTCATCTCTATCCTGAAGCACTTCAACTTAAGCTTTACCAGGCCTTCATATTTTCAATCCCAATTCTCTTCTCCATTATTCTGTTTCTGCTGTTTTACTTGTTCTACCTCAAGAGGAGGGCTTCCACTTCCTCATCTACTGCACCAATACTTCCAAGCAGTATGAATCAAGCAGCTTCATTTCTCTCCCCAGTAAGTCCTCTATCTCCTTCTCTCGCTCTCATGTTTGTGCAGCTTTTTTTTTGTAATTTGATATGAATTTGTGGAATATCAATCTTTATATTCTGATGTTTCTGTAGTCATGTGAGATCGGTTTGAAGGGAGAGCTCAAAGGCAAGCTTCCAACAATCTTGTTTGATGACGAATTGAAGGCAAGGGACTCACTGTAAGTTTTCGTATTTCACATTCTCATTACGGGATTTTTGCAAAGCTGTAGTGCTAGTATTCCGCCCACAACTTGGTAAGCACGCCAAAAAGTGAACTCTGAGGTTGCCAATAACAACGGTTACTCTAAGTATACACACCTTTTCAACATTTTTTGTGGACATATTTCTTCCTTAAAAACCCAAGAAGGCATGCAAAGTTGTTCTTGGATCCTGGCCTGCACTCTATACCACACTTTGCCCAGAGCCAGGTACAAGTTCCATTTTTTTTTTCCCCTGAATTTGAGTTCGAATCTCCAATGACATCCACTATTTTCTGAAGAGCACTGGTCCAAACCATGACCATTAGAAACAAGAAGTATGACATGAATGACATCTTTAGATTTTGCCCAGAAAAAAGAAAAGAAAGGTTTAAATCCCCTTTTAAATATTGACCTCCCAATGTTAAAAGTAGGACAAGCATCAATATACAACCTCAGTGTGAAATCCCTTAATTATTGGTTTTGTTGATGATGAAGTTGAACCAAACATTATAATCACTAGAAGAAGAAATGTGTTTATTAATACTCAATCAACCATCGGTGCCCTCCTATGAAAGATAATTAGAACTTAACAGAGGTAGAAATCATTGTGCTTATACCAGTTTCCCAGCAAAAGATTGTGATGATCCGATAATTATTTGGCTCCACTTTTAGATAGCCAGATGATTGTTTATCACTTCACATATTATTCCATTAGAAATTTTTTTTATCAAGTTTGCCTATTGCAGCATGACTTGAACTGAATCTAATTAATGGAACTTCTGAAAATTTCACAGATGTTGTGTTTGCCTGGGAGAATTTGAAATCAAAGAGGAGTTACACCAGGTTCCGTCGTGCAAACATGTGTTTCATGCCGACTGCATATACCACTGGCTTCGTACAAACTCTACTTGTCCACTCTGTCGCTGCTCTGTCTTCCCCAATACCAAAGCAGGCAATCCAGTGTCCCCTGTTAGATCCGAGCATCCCGATAACCAGAACTCCAACCAGCACAGACAAAATGTCTCTTCACAGCAACAAGAAGAAAACATTGGTGTTAGGTTGGATATCTCTGATTCTTCCAGTGGACAGCAGATGGTACCAACAGACGGATCTTCTAGCTCGAGTTTAAGAGAGCCTGGCAGATCGTCTGAGTTGCCCACTTGCATGGACAGTGAAATGGGTTATCGGGACCAAGAATCAATTGTTCTTCACATTGAAACACACTCAGAAATCTGAGGGAAGTTGAGTGGAGTAGTTTAGAGATTGATTGCTAGTTTATTAATATCATCAGGGAGTACAAGGTAACGTAAACAGTACAGACTAGAACTCGAAAACAATTCTATAGAGACAAGTCAAAATGCCATAGAGGATGCTGAGTAGAGAGCCCATGCTAGAACTACAGAAATCACAGTGATTTTCAGAGGCAATTTCCCTTGGTCTCTCCTCCAGGCCATGGCTTCATATACTGGCCAGCAGTTCACCACTGCAAAACCAGCCAAGAACATTTGAAGAAACACATCTTCTAGGCTTCTTTGCCTGCAGGCTTTTGCGAAGCCGGATAGGAATGCGACCAAGTTGATTATAGCTGCTGTGGTTAGCGGCAAGAAAATCGGGGATGGGACTCCAAACTCGAAGATCCCCTTCTGGTATCGCTTGCTTTGTTCTTCTTCAACCACCTTGCTCGTCACATTAAACCCAAATGTGGAAATGCCAACATACTTCAGCAAGTACTCAACCAACCCGAACGTGAAACTCGATAGTCCCCTCATAATCCACGCCCTCTGGTGGTTCCACCACCTCTGTGTCGGCCTGCCGGATAATAGAAACTCAAGATAGTCTTGTCCATAGGCTCCAAGGAAAAGAACCACATATAACAAAAACCAAGGATCTGATATCTGTAAAACCATGTTGAGTTTTCTTAGTTGAAATCGACTCAATATTATAATGCTAATGGATGCATAGATGGGCATACCTTTGGGAATATTGAGGCAGAATTGAGCAGAGCTAGCTGGGGGAGAAAGGCATAGATGGTGAACGGAATCCCCCAAATGGCCCAGAAGGTATAATGAGCAAAACATAGCCCTGAAAGGAGGCTTATTGATCGGACTCCAAAGGTGATTGGGCTATATCTGGAGAAGGCAACTTCAAGAAGGCCAACTGACCATCTCATGGTTTGATTCAGAAAATCATGGAGGTTGATGGGTGACTCCCCTAGAAATGCAGGCCTTTTAGGATTACAATAAATGGACTTCCATCCTTCACATTGCATCAGACAGCTTGTGTACAAGTCCTCAACCAAAGTGCCATACCTAAAGCCCATCTGCAAATTGTAGAAAACAAAAAATGAATCCAAATTTGTGCTCAAAAACTGGTGTTCCTACAAGGGTTTTGTTTGTTTTCCTCACGAAAATGCAAATTAGTACAAGTAACTAAGCCTACCTTTCTGCCCCATTTGGTTTGGTTCTCATACTTGCAGCCTGCGACATGGTGTGCCATTGCCAAAACCTCTCTGGACTTGATTGAATGGCTAACCTGCCGACCCTGGTTCATTTCTGGGGTTTCAGATGGGCAACCATAGAAGACTCTTCGCCGGAAAAAACCTCCAGAACCTGCATGAAAGGGGCCGGCTAGCCCATCCATTCCAGGCATATGAACTTCAAACGAATGCCTCATTTCACCACCATAGATATCATTCTTGTTGATCCCATGGAAAACCTGAGGAAACTGAATGTACCCTAGTTTTGGATCCATGGAAGGATCTAAAAGGTAGCACAGCGCCCGCAGAGGCGTTTGTGGATCGTTGGAGTACATGTCGCTATCCAGGGTTAGGATCACTGGTGCATTTGTCATGATGGCTGATACTCGGAGCTTCAAAATTTAAACAAAATTGGCATAAGCATGATGATAGGCGATTCAGGTTGATTAAAGGGAAAAAAATAGACAGTGGGGGTGACAAAAATTGATGTGGATTTGTATTGAAACATGAGCTCTAAATCTTACCAGGACGTTAAGGGCACCAGCCTTGAAATTGTGGGGAGAATCTGTGTTTTTCTCTCTGGAGATGTACACAAGGTTTGGCATCCCATGGCCAGTGGCATCGTTGTCTTTGCCATATTCTAATAGTACCTGTTTTCAGGGCTTGTAGGAATGCATTTCGTTACATTTGCTGCTGAAAATGTATAGAGATCAATGTAGATTCTACTAAATATAGGGGATTAATTTTCATTAAAGATATTTAAAAGAATATTGATTAAAATATGAAAATTTTGAAATCATTTTCAAATTTATGGTATTTTTAAGGAATCAAATTGAAAATTGTTGTCTGAAGAGACAATTTCAAATAAATTTTGAAGTTATATTTTATTTATTTTTTAACAATATAATTTACATATTTAAATTGAAATGATCTCTTTGAAAGACAAGAGAGCGGGTTTTGAAAAATCCTTTACGGCTTGGGCCCATTTATAAATTGGCGTGATGTAAATGGGAGGGGACACTCTCTAACAACTACACGTGACCGATGAGAAGTTCCATGAAGATGGACCTGAACTACTGGAGGATGGTTCTGAGGAGTGAATCCATCTGTCCATCTGCTGAGAGCTTCACTTTCTCCTTGCTTGGTGATATAATCATGGCTGATGCTCCCTCTCTTTATCACATTCTCCACCCTCACTCTCATGCTCTCATACATCGTCTGCATACATAATTGACAAATCATTTTGGTTAGCTTTTCAATCGGTTCTTTTCTCCACAAATATTACTATATGTATATTTTTATTAATTTTTGTAAGGTGGTAGTTAATTAATTTTAGTTTTGAATGGTAGGTCAAACGTGAAATGCTAAAAATTTCATATGGTCCCATTTTCTGTTTACCTATGCTTGTCAGCCCATGACATAGTTGTGGAAGAAATTTACCTTAATCTGATCGGTCTCTGGGAACCTGGAGGGGTTGGAGGATCCAAAATGTGCCTTTGGACACCTCTCCACAACCTTGTTCTTCCTGCAATAAGGCAGCCAGTGGGCGGCAAACCTAGCAGCCTCCATGAAAGCAAAGAGGGTGAACTTGGAACCTCCATCATCCGATACATACACCGACAACTTCTCTATCGGATAATCATATGCCATCACAGAAAGAGCTGTGTTCACCACACCCATAGGTGGCTCCTTGTATGGATCAGCAGTGCATATAAACACATCCAGCCCCGGATAATCACTCTCCTTGACGTAATGCTCAAGGTGTTCGATGAAAACCTGACGATGGGTTGGATACATGCGAAAAGCCTGTGCGGTCACCCACATAAAAGCTAGGATTGAATCAGCCAGAAGAAGGAAGATGGGGACCATGGAGGTGGACTGGAGTAGATCAATGAAATGGTGATAGAGTAGAGCTAAGATGGCGCAAGAGTAGAGAAGTGCGAATGCTCGGTTTATGCCGGCCCGGGGCATAAGCAGCTGGGTGTGAAGAGGAGGGCGTTGGCTGCCTGCCATTGTTTTGGTGGTTATGGAGATGGATGGTTGATGATGCTGTGCTGATTTCGTCTCTTATATAGAGGAAATGGGCAACGGATTCTTGTGTTCTTCAGCCAAATCCATGAGGAGAGATAAACTAATAGCATTATTGATGTTCCCTTTACTCAATCTTATCTAAATAAAAATACAGAATATGACAAAATCTTTTGTTTTTTTCTTTCTTACTCCAACACCCAGATCATTTCATTGATTTGACTGACCAATACAAAAAATACTCAAAATACTAGTGTTTGTTTTTTTACTCAAAAAATACTCAAAAAATACTCCAACCGATTCTAAATAAAATCTTAATTCTTAATAATATTAAATATTAGGTTATTTATTTTTATAATATTTTATTTATATTAAGTATTAAAAAATAAATAAAAATCAATATATTATTATTTTTAATTAGAAAAAACTAAATATTTTGAATTTTCCTATTCTAAAAAAAAAAAAAATTTAAAATTTAAAAATAAATTACTTTCAACAAAAAATTAAGAAAACAAACACCTTTTTAATTAGTCAGTGTTTTCTACCTTCTTATAAGTAGTCACATCTTTGCATGCTTAGTCAAAATTTGATTGATTAATACAAAAATTGGAAATACACAAAGAGAGTGCTCTAAGACTAGGGAAAATCATCATAATATAAAAGATTGACAAAAATCCATCTCATTATTGGAGCGGAGGATAGGAGCTCTCCATGATTATCTCTCGTGAAAATGATACATTGTTACATGGGGTTTTTTTTTCTAGAAAAATGTATATATATATTTAAACTATACCACAAAAAATTAATTTTAAAATTATCATATTTTTAGATTTGAAATTGAACTTGTCTTTTAAAAAGATGAATTTAATATAAAAGTAAACTCATCTTTTTAAAACATAAGTTAAATACAAAAAATCAATTCGTCTTTTAAAAGATGAGTTTGATATAAAATTTTTTAAGATAAAAAGTAGATATTATATGGTATTAGGGCATCCTATAACAAATACGTACAAGTAAAAGTGCATCCACACAAAATTGATATTGAAAATGCATGTGGTAGGATAGTGAATCTACACAAGATTGAGGTCCAAATCCCAACTCTTTAGGGGGCCTTGTAGATATTAATTATAATTTTTTTTCACAATGATTGAAGTGAATTCTTTAACCTTTTCACCTTTTAAGGTGGATTTGTCACATGGAATATGAATGAGCCTAAGAATAAAAATGAGAGAGAAATCCACATACCGTTTGGAAAAGAGAAATCTAAATCATCATCATATGAGTGATCGATTTTAGCTTTCATGAAAATTAGTTTTTGATTTCTCATTTTTGTTTCTAATATGTCATTCAAACACGAAACTAGATAAGAAATAAGATATATTTCATATTAAAATCTCTAATTCAATATTTGAAATATGTTCTAAGTTAAAGAAAACCTTTAATCAAATTTTGTATGATTATGTTCATTAGCAAAGCTCATTAAGGCCAAAAGGGGCACCTTTTTTCCTTGAAGAGGTTGAAAAAAATGATTAATTGATTAAAATTGATGAAATGATTTTAAAATTGTAAATCTAATCATTTTTCATGTTTAAACTTAAAAAGTAATCAATTTTTGACATAAATATTTTTGGGATAAAATTAAAAGGAATGAAATCATCATCATTTTGGAAAACTAACCCTTCACCTTTTTTTCAACCTAAAAAAATCCATTTTGGACAAAAATACCCTCATATTTTTCTTGCAAAAATAACAAGTTCTTTTCAAACATACATGTAAGTAATGAAAATATTGAAGGATATTTATGTAAAAAACAACTTTTTTAAAGGCGAAGGCGTAAGGTGAGACGTTTTTGTACCCATGAGGCGTGGCGTAAGCCTTTTGAAACCCTTATTTTATAATTAATAAATATTTTACAATATATAAAAAATAAAAATAAAATAGCATAAATTAAAAAACATGAAAACAATCCATTAGAATTATAAAAAAACCTTACTAGTTCCATACTTTCACAATAGAAAATAAAGACAACCATACTAATAGTTCCAAACAACCACAACCAAGTCACAAAATATCAAATATAGTTCAACACATATTACTAGAACATTTCAACTTAAATCATCCTCTCCAATGTCATCATCATCCTCGTCCAATGTATCAATAGTTGGAAAGTTCCCACCATTAAACCCTCCCAACTCATCTAACTCCTCGTCTTCATGAATTGGTGTCAAATTCAACTCCTTCCCTTTGCATTGGCCTCCATTTTTACCTAACATAAAGTATAAATTAGGTGTAAATATTATAAGTTCATTAATAAATTTAACAAAATTAATAATTTAAAATTTTGAGTACTTACTTGCAAATTCATCATGTTTTCTTTTGTTAGAATGTGAAGAAACCATGTTGTTTGATGACGCTTGAGTCTCTTGGTTTTGGGATGACACAATTCTAATGACATCAACATTAAATAGTTCATTATTTTTAAGCCAACAAAGATCAAGTGGGAGGAAGGGATCTTCTTTCTCCGCAATCTACTCATCATTTGAATTAATCTCATATACCAAAATCGGATCAACATTTTGTTTTCTTTGTAGACTCCGCCCTTTCAATCTAGTGTTGTACCTCACATACAGTAGAGCATTTAAGCTCTTATGTTCGAGTCTATTTCTCTTTTTGGTATGAATCTACAAATAATAATATAAACAAATTTATATATTAAAATTAAATTAAAGTTCTCTAACATTAGAATAAAAATGCATATACTAATTTTTTTAAAAAAAATATAAGTATTACCGATTCAAAAGAGCTCTAATTTCTCTCACATCCCGAAACACTACAAGTGAGGCTAAGGACTCAAACAACAAACTTCTGCAACTTCGGTGTGGAACCCCCAAAACACATCCACCAACTTGTAGGACTTCTTAATCTTCGAGAATCAATTGCAATTCGGCTTCTAAATTCACCAATTGCTTGGTCATATGAATCCAACTAAATGTCAACTTTTAAACGTTCTTGGTAATCCAACATCCTATCCATGCATTCAAATAATCCCTTTCTCACCTCATCAACATTAGAGAACTTATCTTCATATCGCAATTGTGGATTAAGATAATAACCTGCTGCATGTAAAGGCCGATGAAGTTGCGGAGTCCATTTTGCATTTATTTTTCTCCAAATTGGGCCATATTTCCTCTCCATGCCCCCACAATTAAATGCAATTTTCTCCTTGGTTGAGTCCATCAACTCATAAATATAACCCATGGCTAGTCTTTCCTTTGAATCAACCTCTCTTAAGACACTTACTAATGGAATAGTGGTCTTAATACAAAAAGCAATATGAGGCCAAAAATTTGGATCAAACAATATTGCATTTCGAGTTTTTACACCTTCTACCTTTTTGGCCCATGTACTAGAAAACCATTTTTCAGAGGAGAACATTGCTATAAGAGCTTGTTTTTGCTTATAAAGACTTTGGAGAGTAAGAAATGCAGTAGCAAATCGTGTGATTGCTAGATGAATAAGTTCATCATTTTTTGTAAATGTTCTCATCAAGCTAAGAACCCAAGTATGCCCATATCTAAACTTTACCAGTTGTCTAGCTTGCAAAAGTGTATTAGCATGAACATTGAGCTTCCCAACATCTTCCAACATCAAATCTATGCAATGAACAACACAAAGAGTCCACCACAATTTTCTCATTTTTTTCCATAAGCCTCATTCCGACATTCACATAATTAGATGCATTATCAGTAATAACTTGCACAACATTCTCCTCTCCAATTTCTTCAATTACCTCATTAAGATGTTTGAACATCAATTCTCCATTTGTTATTGTATTAGATGCATCAATTGATTTCAAAAACCACGTGCCAATAGGACTATTCACCAAAAAATTTATAAGACATCTATTCTTTCCATCTGTCCAACTATCTAACATAATTAAACATCCATATTGCTTCCAGGCTTTTTTGTGCTCTTTCATCATGATATTTATATCATTCACCTCTTCTTTCAAAATCCATGTCCTCAATTCATGCATAGATGGAGGCTTAAATCCAAGCCCAAAATTTGTAATTGCATCAACCATAGGAACCCAATAAGGATCATTCACTATATTAAATGGGAGACCTTTTGAGTATATAAACTAACCAATTTTTCTACACACTTTCTTCCTTTCTTCTAGCTTTCACTTATAATTCAAAATACTTTGTCTAGATTGTGAAATGACGAATTTATCCATGGGTCCCCTAGGTATAGGTTCCCCACTCCCATTTACACTCCCATTACCACTCTCATTACCACTACCACTCCCACTCCACAATGTCCCCATTGTTTTAGAGAAAACACTCTCATTTGGACCCACACCAATTTCTTGGAGCAATTCATTTATTTTTTATTTTTTATTTTTGTTCCTTATAATTGCTCAATGCCTCTTTGCATTCCAATCTAACATCTTCACTAACTTTGGTACATGGTTTCATACCATGATGAGTTCCGGCTAAGTGATGTTTGAGCTTATTCACTCTTCCCGCGCATCTTTGATTACAAAACTTACATCATATATACTTCTCCCCAGAGACTTCAATAACATATTTTCACACAAAATCTTTTCGT
The DNA here is from genome assembly GCF_030704535.1 of Vitis vinifera. Taxonomy (NCBI): domain Eukaryota; kingdom Viridiplantae; phylum Streptophyta; class Magnoliopsida; order Vitales; family Vitaceae; genus Vitis; species Vitis vinifera. The sequence continues at coordinate 1,612,336 of NC_081806.1, read as the reverse complement.
AAAGCTTTCGAATTGGAGGAACTCATTCTAAAAAATAATAATAACAATAATAATTAAATTTCATTATATAATTGACCTTAAAAATAATTATAAAACATAATTGAAATATCAAATTAACAATTAAAAATTAAAAATAAAGCATGAAAGAGTGAAAAAACAGTGTTGGGTTCACTGTTTAGAAAAACACTGCCATGTGCCTTGTTTAAAAGATATTGTCGGGTGCCACTTTAGTATTGTGCATTGTTTAAAAATGGTGCAGTGCATCATATAGCTTTATTGCATTGTGCATGCATAAATGCTGTTGCCAGGTGCAATAAAGGCTCTTGCATGTGCAATAAAGGCTCTTGCATGTGCAATAAAGGTTGCAACTGAGATTTATTTGACTTTGTTGTGAGGAAAAAATAAATAAAGGGGGACAGATCTAGGTTGCTACAATAAAGGTTACAGTTGGGATTTATTTGACTTTGTTGTGAGGGAAAAATAAATAAAGGGAAAGATCTAGGTTGTTGCAATAAAGGTTGCAACTGGGATTTATTTGATTTTGTTGTGAGGAAAAAATGAATAAAGGGAAAGATCTAGAGAAGAAAAATAATGTTGTTAAAGGCTTGAAACTATGAGAAGCTGGACACTGAAAAAAGTGAAAAACAGAGAGAGAGAAGATGAGAAGAGTGAAAAACAGAGAGAGAAGAGGTGATGAGAAGAGTGCGACTGTGTGAGACTAAGAGATGGTGAGTGACAGAGAGAAAAAAACCTACTTATTGAGAATCGAGATGGAAGATGCAGTTCTTCACATTGTGTTGCTGCCGAAGGAGAACTTCCGTAGAGATGAAGTCGTCAGAGTGAGAAAGAGAAGTAGCACTTCAGTGTTTTTGCCCAAGAAGAACCCGATCTTCAGGTTGTCGAAGAAGAAGTTGATCTTCAGGTTGCTGAAGGTAAGAACCATGAAGAGCTAGGGTTAGGGTTAGGTTTCTCCCCCAACTCATTCTCTTTGTTCCCTCTTCAGCCTTCAATGTGTTTATGGGGTTATAAAGTCTTCAACGGTAAGTTGTTTCTATTTTTTTTATTAGCCACCTCAACAAACCAAAGGCTCATACTTTAATGAGCAAGGCGTGAAAGACGTACGTAGGGCACGCCTTTGAAGCGCTTCAGGTGAAAAGGTGTTCGCCTTTTGTGTTCAACGTTGTTGTGCCAACGCCTTAAGGAGTTTTTTGGATGCCTCACCTTCGAGCGCGTCTCCAAGCGCGCCTCAAGAGCGCCTTTCAAAACACTGGTAAAAAATAGGTTACTTTTCAAGTTAAAAAATGGAAGATGTTAGTTTTATAAATTTGAGATCTTTTCATCCCTTCCACTACCTTTCAACTTTTGCATTATCTTCGAGAGACTTTTAAAAGAAAATGTTACTTTTATATATAAAAAAAAGGTGAGAGTATTTTCTATAAAATAGGTCATTTTTTAGACTTAAAAAAGTTGAGGATTAATTTTAGAAAATTGAGATTATTTCATTTCTTTTAATCAAATAACCATTGAAAAAAATGAAGTATAGAAATAGGGTGTAGCTAGCTACAATTGGTAAGTGACATAGATAAGAATGTTTTCACATCCTACCAGTAAAACTATGTTTGAATCCTAGAAAATTTAAAGAAAAGAAAATAAAGAGGAAAAGTAAAAAAAAAAAAAAAGTAAAGAAAATTAAAAGATTGATTTAAAATTAATATATTAATTTTATATGTTACTTCAAATTCATTTTATTTGTTTTTTCTCTTTTATATAAATATTAAATAATTTAAAAATAAATTAATTTTTAACTAATTTTAATTATATTTAATTTTCTTTCATATTTTTCATTTGAAACAAAATATGAAAAATTATCTTCCTTAAGGATTTTTTTTCCATTTCTAAATATTTTTGGGAACTAAATATAACTTAAATGAAAAAGAATTATTATATATGAATATCTCTCGTTCTTATAACAAAAATGGACCTACATCAAATAGGTAGTAGAAAAATCAAAAGAGTTCATCAAAAAGGGTGATGACGAGTTTTATACTTGATATCAACTAATTAGGCATTCTTTAAAGATTTATGAATAATGTTTTTTTTATTATATATATTACTATATTTTTTTAATTAATAACCAATTATGCAATTTAATAAAGATAAATCATCAAATACCAATTTTACTAAAAATTTAATTTTGCAAGATTTGGACTCAATATACATATCATGCTCCTTAAAACCTTAATGTGCTATTCTAGGTATTCCATGTATACATCCAAATTTAATCATGAACTTCTTAATCTCTAACCAACAAATTTTCTATTTGTGAGGGACAATTGAATGACATGTTGAGTAATTTAATATTACTAAGTTTTGTGATCGATGATGTACAAGTGAAGTTTGGAGTTGAAGAACAACCTTTGGAAATATTTGAATATATAAAATTCTCAATTACAAGTCTTGCATCTTCTAATAAGATTTATCTATATTTTAAAGAATCACAAATACCTTAAAAATATCATAATTATCCTTATATTAAACAAAACCATTTCTAAAATACAACTTGCAAATATAAAATTTAATGATCCTTCATCCATTATTTCTTCTTTTACTCTTGGCTTACATATAGTTGACTCCAGCCGGCCCCCAGCCAACCATAAAGTATTCTACCACTATATATATGTATAACTAAGAGAATCAGTCACCACATCTCAAAATGCCATGGAAGATGCTAATAATCAATAAAGAGCCCAGGCTAGAACAATTGAGATCAATGTGATCTTCACCGGTAATTTTCCTTCATCAGTCCTCAACACCATGGCTTCATATATGGGCCAGCAGTTCACTATTCCAAAACCAGCTAACAACATCTGCAGAAGAAGATCTTCAAGCCCTCCTTGTTTGAAGACCAGTGCAATTCCCTTTAGGAATGAGGCCAAGTTGATTATGGCTGCTGTAGTTAGTGGCAAGAACAAGGGTGATGCAACTCCAAAATCGAAGATCCCTTCCTTGTATCTCTTGCTTTGCTCCTCTTGAACCACCTTGCTTGTCACATTAAACCCAAAAGTCGAAATCCCCATAGACTTCAGGAAGTATTCAATCCACCCAAATGGGAAACTTGAGAGTCCTCTCATCATCCACATTCTCTGATTGTTCCACCACCTTAGTGTTGTCCCCCCAGATAATATGAACTCCAGATAATCTTGTCCATAGGCTCCAAGGAAAAGGAATACATTGACGAAAAACCAAGGATCTGAGACCTGCAAAACCATGTGGATTTTCTTGCTAAATATCATTTCTATTGGTAATCATGTATACATAATTATAATACCATGGATGAGATACATGCCTTTGGGAAGATTGAGGTGGAATTGAGCAGAGCCAGCTGGGGGAGAAAGGCATAGATAGTAAGGGGAACCGACCAAAAAGGCCAGAAGGCATAATAAGCAAAACCTAACCCTGACAGAAGGTTTATGAACCGGACTCCATAGATGATGGGGTTATGTTTGCAGAAGACTACTTCAAGGAGGCCAACCGACCAACGCGTAGTTTGATTCAGCGAGTCATGGAGGTTGAGGGGTGAATTTCCCAGAAATGCAGGCCTTTTAGGTTTGCAGTTAATGGATTTCCATCCCTCACATTGCAGCTGATAGCTCGTGTGCAAGTCCTCAACCAAAGAACCATACCTAAAGCCCATCTGCACATTGTATAGAAACCAAAAATAGTATCCAAATATGTTCTCCAAAAGTGGTACTCCTACCTAGACTTCGGTTCAAGTGACCATCAGCATACCTTGGTGCCCCATTTGGTTTGGTTCCCAAAATTGCAGCCTGCAACATGGTGAGCCATTGCTAAAACTTCTTTGGACCTGATCGACTTGCTCGTCAGTTGATCCTGGTTCATTTCTGGGGTTTCTGATGGGCCACCAAAGAAGATTTTTCGCCGGAAAAAACTTCCAGAACCTACAAGTTGAGGGCCTGCCAATCCATCCATTCCGGACAATTGAACTTGATACACATGCCTTAGTTCACCATCATAGATATCACTCTTATTGATCCCATGGAAGATCTGCGGAAACTGAACATACCCAAGTTTTGGATCCATTGAAGGGTCTAAAAGATAGCACAGCACGCGAAGAGGTGTCTGTGGATCATTGGAGTACATGTCGCCATCTAGGGTCAAGATCACTGGTGCGTTTGTCATGGTGGCTGATACTCGAAGCTTCAAATACATATAATTAATTAAACAAAATTATAATATGAAGAATATGCAATGAGGCTAACAAAAAAAATGCACATTTCTATTGAACGATCAACCATAAGTAATCTTTAAGTCATTAAAGCCCTTACTAGGACGTTAAGGGCACCGGCCTTGAAGTGATGTGGGGAATCCATTCTTTTCTCTCTAGAGATGTATACGAGGTTTGGCATGTCATGGCCAGTGATGTCCTTATCTTTGCCACGCTCTAGTAAAACCTGTTTATATCATTACACTTGTTCAGGACATAAAACAAAAAAAAAAAAAAAAAAAAAATCCCTCTTAATTTGCTTCCATTAAAAGGAGTAAAGTGGTTTTTCATTAAGATATATAATAGAATTTTGCAGCATGTATAGGATGACAGGCTCCATTAAGAACACAAACCTGAATCACAGGAGGATGATTCTGAGGTGTAAATTCATCAGTCCATCTGCTGAAAGCTTCGATTTCTCTTTGATCAGGGATATAATCGTTGCTAATGCTTCCTCTCTTGACCACATTCTCCACTCTATCTCTCATCCTCTCGTACATCGACTGCATCATTATCAATAATGAATCATTTTGATTATTCTGCTATACCTTTGATTTCAAATGATTTTCCATCAAATATTACTGTTTATGGTCTTTTGTAAAATAAAGATATTTTAAACTGATGGTAATTGCTCAACTAATCTATTTGATCTTATTCAGAAAAAATGAATTTTTTTTAAGGAACCCACTTCACATAAAACCAACAAATGCCTACAAAAATACATTTGGTTAAGCTTTGATATAACCTAGGTTTGGCTCTTCTGATTCTCGAACAGATGTTCCCATTAGGTTTGGTTTAGGCAGAAAGCTAGTGACATGGAAGTTTTGGATGGTAGGCAATTAAAATGTCAAAAATGACCCTATTGTTGTTGGCCTATGCTGGTTGGAACTTGGATATATAATGGACACCATAAACCAAAAAGAAAATAAAAAAATAAAAAAAAGTAAAAAAAAGAAGGAAAATGAAGAAGGACACCTCTCTTATCTTGGCTATAAGAGAAACCCTTTATGTCACGTTTGTTTGACTAAATATCTAATGGGATAAGATAGGAAATGAAATATGATATCTTATGTTTGCTACGAGAGAAAATAAATAATTTAATTATTTGTTTTATCCTACGGTCAACTAAAAATGATATAAAATAAGAGGTAAGATATATTATCGATCCTATTTTTTATGTCATTTTTACACAAAATATATTTATTCTATATTAAGATATAAGATATGCATATCTCAAGTACTATAAATTTTTTTTTTTCATGTCAGTTTTTTATTTTTTTTATGTACTCCTTTTGCAAAACAATTTTTTATTATAAATTAAACTTATGATTAAAAGGGAAAAACTAAAAAAAATAGTTGTAATATATATATATATATATATATATATATAGATATATATAGTTTTTATACATTGAATAACATAATATAAAAACAAATTTATTTATAAAGTTTTAATATTTTAATCATGAATATTATTAAACATAAAAGAAATATCATCTTTTTAAATAAAAAAATATCGGAATGTGATATAATTGCTATTTTAAATATTGAGAAATAATATATATTTTATATTGTTTTTGTAATTATTTTACAAATTAAGTAAAAAAAATTAATTAAGGCTCCTAATGCAGAGTTCTAGAATGTTACCTTAATCTGATCGGTCTCAGGGAACCATGAGGGGTTGGATGCAAAATACGCCTCGGGGCACCTCTCTACTATCTTGTTTATCTTACAGTAGGGTAGCCAGTGGGTGGCAAACCTTGCAGCCTCCATGAAAGCAAAGAGAGTCAGCTGGGAACCTCCGTCATCCGACACGTATACCGACAGCTTCTCTATTGGATAATCATAAGCCATCACAGACAGGGCAGTGTTCACCACATCAATCGGTGGCTCCTTAAATGGATCAGCAGTGCATATAAACACATCCAAAGCAGGGTACTCACTCTCCTTGGCATAATGCTCAAGGTGTTCGATGAAAACCTGACGTTCTGTGGGACACATGCGAAAAGCCAGAGAAGTTACCCACATGAAAGCCAGCACTGCGTCAGCTAGAAGAATGAGGAGGGAGAGTATGGAGGTGGAATGGAGTAGAGCGATGAAATGGTGATATAGCAGAGCCAAGATGACACACAAGTATACAACTGCGAATACTCGGTTTGCTGGGGTCCGACGCATGAGCGCCCTTGTGTGAAGAAGAGGAAGACCATGGCTGGCGGTGCTCTTCCTCTCAGTCGCCCCCTCACCTCCCATTTTTCCCCTGCTGGTCCGGTGCCTGGACGAGATTGTCAGGACTCTGTAGTAAGCCTTAATAAAAGATGTGCTCCCGAGTAGGACTAGTCCAAGAATGTTATAGTCTTGTCTTCCTCAACCAAAGATGGCGCCAAGAAAATGAAATTGGATGTCTTTATCAGGAGGAATAAAAACAGTGTGATGCAGACGCATTCTTGTATTCTTCTGCCAATGTCGTAAAGAGACTAAATTCAAGAAATTATCGACTGCTTTATTAGGAGAAGAACGGTGTATGTAATTATTGAGCTCAAGAGACATTTCAGTGTTTTGTCGGGACAAAGAAAAGTAAAAGCCGTGTGAACTTGTCCACAATTACGTCAGGAGAGTCAACTCTGGAAATTTTAATCCATGAATAGTTGGGGAGAAATTTTATGACTTTCTAAGGAGGTCACATTTGTCTGTGCATTTATTCAACGAATTTAATTTTTAGTCAGCACACTTCAAGGATTTTTGGCCCAACTTGGGGTGATTTAAAATTAAAAAGTAGAAATGTAGATGTGAGTTGGCCTAAAAAATATTCCCTATTTAGACTCTCTTAGCCACGTAGATATCCATGTTGGTTGAGGTACTCTTGTTTTCTTTCAAAAAAAGGTAAACATGATGTTAAGTAAAAATGATGTGTCTCTTCTTGATTCAACTAAGGAACTAATGGAGCAAACAATGAGAAAATTAATCAAGTCCCCATATCTTAGAATGCTATCGAAGATGTTAAGTAAAGAGCCCATGCTAGAATAATTGAGATCAATGTGAGCTTCACTGGGATCTTTCCTCCGTCGGTCCTCATCAGAATGGCTTCATATATTGGCCAGCAATTTACCGTCGCAAAACCTGCTAAGAACATCTGTAGAAGTATACCTTCAAGCCTTCCTTGTGTGAAGACTTGGGCAATGCCCCATAGGAAAGAGATGCAGTTGATTATGGCGGCTGTTGTCATTGGCAATAACAAGGGTGATGAGACTCCAAACTCGAACAGCCCTTGGTCGTATCGCTTGCTTTGTTCCTCTCCAACAGTCTTGTTTGTGACACTAAATCCAAATGTGGAAATGCCAATGGTCTTCAGTAAGTATTCCACCAATCCAAACATCATGCTTGAGAGCCCTCTCATCATCCACACCCTCTGATCATTCCACCACCTTTGGATTGATCCTCCAGACAACATAAACTCGAGACAATTTTGTCCATAGGCTCCAAGGAAAAGAAATAGACGCAAGAATAACCAAGGGTCTGAGGCCTGCATGTAAGACCATACAATTCCTCATTAAGCATCAATTATTTCAATTGATCATTATTTATAATTACAATACTAATTGATCAATTACTGCATATATGGGGATGCATACCTCTGGGAAGATTGAGACACACTTGAGGAGAGCTAGCTGAGGTAGAAAGGCATAGATGGTAACTGGAATGGACGAAATAGGCCATAATGCCATGTGCCCATAACATAATCCTGTGAGAAGGTTTATGGAACGGGCTCCAAAGGTGATAGGGCTATGCTCGCAAAATGCCACTTCAAGGAGTCCCACACACCATCTTACGGTTTGATTCAACATGTCATTGAGATTGATAGGCGCCTTTCCCAGAAATGCAGGCCTTTTGGGATTGCAGAAAATGGACTTCCATCCTTCACAATGAAGTCGATAGCCTGTGTATAAGTCCTCAACCAATGATCCATACCTAAATCCCATCTGCACAATGTAGAAAATCCATCTCCTAAACGTGTCCCAAAAGCGGCATTCTTGTTATTTGTTTGAGTATTTTAAAATTTTTGTTTTCTCTATTTATGAGGGGAGAAATTTAAACTACATATGAGAAACAAGAGCTTACCTTGGAGCCCCAACTGGTTTGATTTTCATAATTGCAGCCCGCAACATGGTGTGCTAGTGCTAAAACTTCTTCGGACTTGATTGACTTGCTAACTAGAAGATCAGGGTTCAGTTGTGGGGAGGAGCCACCAAGGAAGACCTGTCTGCGGAAAAAACATCCTGTACCTATATATGTAGGCCCTACCAATCCATCCATCCCAATTAGAACAATTTCACTCTGTCTAGATTCAGCACCATAAGTATCATTCTTGTTGATCCCATAGAACATCTGAGGGAACTGAACAAATCCGAGTTTTGAATCTATACAAGGGTCTAAGAGAAAACACAGTGCACAAAGAGGCGTTTGCGAATCATTTGAGTACATGTCGCTGTCTAGGGTCAGGAGTATTGGTGCATTGGTCATGGTTGCTGATACTCGAAGCTTCAAAATTAATGTAAACAAATTGTTTTATATATGTAAGCAAGGGCGATTCAGAAACATAAAAATGAAGAATGAGATTAAATGGAGACATAATTCCTCAACAAAAAATGGCTTATGGGTCATTAGCTATGCTTAATTACCAGGACATTAAGAGCACCGGCCTTGAAATGATGGGGCAAATTCATGTTTTTCTCTCTGGACGCATAGACAAGGTTGGGCATTGTAAGGCCGGTTATGTCTTTATCTCTGTCGGCCTCTAACAAAACCTGCGTGCCTCAATGTACCAATATTACATATGTATCAGTAGGCGCCTTGGTTGTGATTCCTTATACCTATTAGTACTAGGCTAACAAAGCAAACCTGAACAACAGCAGGATGATCTCGAGGCGTAAATCCATCAGCCCATCTGCTGAAGGCTTCAGATTCTGCTTCATTTGTGATATAATCAGGCAAAATGCTCCCCCTCTTGACCACATTCTCCACCCTAGCTCTCATTCTCTCATACATCATCTACAAATATTTAAGTTATTTTTGGTTTCTGAAAATTGAGAAAAAAGTGTGAGCGGACTAAAATAAAGAAGAAAAATGGAAAAAAGAAAAAGTGAAAAAAATAAAAATAAATTTAAAATCAATAAATTATTTTTATATAGTATTCTAAGCTTATTTCATTTATTTTAACATAAACATTTTGAAATTTAGGAAAGAGCAAACCTAAAAAGGGATGGAAAAGGGAACATTTTACCTTTTCCATGGATTAAACAACACGATAGTACAGCTCATGTATCTTACCTTAATTTGAGCGGTCTCAGGAGACCATGAGGGACTGGATCTAAAATAGGCCTCGGGACACCTTTCTAAAATCTTATTCTTTCTACAATAGGGTAACCAGTGGGTGGCAAACCTAGCAGCCTCTATGAAGGCAAAGAGAGTCAGCTGAGAACCTCCATCATCAGAGACATACACTGACAGCTTCTCCGGGGGATAATCATAAGCCATTACCGATAAAGCTGTGTTCACCACACACATAGGTGGCTCCTTGTATGGATCGGCAGTGCATATAAAGACATCCAACCCTGGATAATCACTCTGCTTGACATAATGTTGAAGGTGTTCGATGAAAACCCGACGCTCAGTTGGACACATGCGGAAGGCCTGTGAAGTTGCCCACATGAAAGCCAGCACTGCATCAGCTAGAAGAATGAAGAGGGGGACCATGGAGGTGGAGTGCAGCACAGCAATGAGATGGTGATATAGCAGAGCTAAGATGGCACACAAGTATACACATGCAAAGACTCGGTTCGCCCAGGTCCGGGGCATGAGCACCCTTGTGTGAAGAGGAAGGCCTTTCGCTCTTGTCTCTTCCATTTTTTGGGGCGGATTGGTACTCTGTGTGCTGCCTCAATTGCTTGACAGTGGTTATCTTCTTATTTATCTCTATCTATACTGATAGAAAATATTATACCTTGGCCTGGCTTGCCTTGTCTCTTTTTGAAGAAAAGGAATATATTGAAGGCCTTGTTTCATTTCTTCGAATTCAAATGAAACTTGGCAGCTTATATTTGTCATTTTTTCTGTCGTTTTCTTACGTTTCTATAAGCACATCCTTATTATAATAGCTAACCACAAATAACCTGACGAAAAGTTCCAAGAAGACTGAGGTCAGTGCACATCTCTCAACATAAATATTAAATATTTCAGTGGACATCTTTCATAAAAAAAGAAAAAAAAAGAAAAAAAGAAAATAAGAACATCAGCCCTCAAGACCATGGCTTCATATATGGGCCAACAGTTCACCATTGCAAAACCAATTAACAACATCTGCAGAAGTAGAGCTTCAAGGCTTCCTTGCCTGAAGACTTGTGCAATGCCCAATAGGAAAGAGACCAAGTTGATTATCGCTGCTGTTGTTAGTAGCAAAAACAAGGGTGATGCGATTCCAAACTCGAACGTCCCTTTCTTGTATCGTTTGCTTTGTTCCTCTCCCACCGCCTTACTTGTCACATTGAATCTGAATGTGGAAATGCCAATGGACTTGAGGATGTATTCAACCGACCCAATTGAGTAACTCGAGAGTCCCCTCATCAGCCATACTTTCTGATCGTTCCACCTCCTTTGAGTTGTCCCTCCAGATAATATTACCTCAAGGTAATCTTGTCCATAAGCTCCAAGAAAACAGAATATATATACAAAAAAACCAGGGATCTGGCATCTGCAAAACCATTCTAATTCTCTCAGTAAATATCAATGATACTATTAATCACTACTTGATTAACTATGATTCTAGTAAAAGCATAAATGGAGATACCTTTAGGAAGATTGAAACATAGTTAAGCAGAGCTAGTTGGGGGATAAAGGCATAAATAGTCATGGGAATTGACCAAATGGGTAAGAGGGAATAGTATGCAAAACATAGGCCACTAAGAAGGCTTATGGCACGGGTGCCATAGGTGATTGGGCTATATTTGCAGAAGGCCACTTCAAGGAGGCCCAACTGGCCAATGGTATCATTTGATTCAGAAAGTCATGGAGATTGATGGGTAATCTTCCAAGAAATGCAGGCCTTTTAGGATGTCAAAAAATGGACTTCCATCCCTCACATTGAAGCATGTAGCTAGTGTACATGTCCTCAACCAGTGACCCATACCTAAAGCCCATCTGCACATTATAGAAAACGCCAATTCCGGAACACAGAATTAATTAAACAAGTACTTCAGAACTGGCATCAATCCAATATCCCAGTAGTAACCAAGCCTACCTTGGTGCCCCATTGGGTCTGGCTCTCAAAATTGCAGCCTGCAACATGATGCGCCGATGATAAAACTTCCCTGGACTCGATCGACTTGTTCACTAGGTGATCCTGGTTCAGTTCAGAGGTTTCAGGCCATCCATTCCCGCGGGATGAATTTGAAATACATGCCTGGCTTCACCACCATAAATATCATTCTTGTTGATCCCGTAGAAGATCTGAGGAAACTGAACATAACGCAAGTTTCGGATCCATAGATGGGTCTAAGAGATAACACAGCGCACGAAGAGGTGTCTGTGGATCATTGGAATACATGTCGCTATCTAGGGTCAGGATCACTGGTTCATTAGTCATGGTGGCTGATATACGAAGCTTCAAAACATACAAACAAAAGTATTTGTATTTATAAACACATGGTTGATTCGGAACAATAATGGAAAGAAGAATTGGGTTGGGGGGACAGGGGGTGGTGTTGCAGGCACTTATTTTGAAAGATCAATCATAAAGCTGGATGGCCATTAGTCAACTTACCAGAACATCAAGAGCACCAGCCTTGAAATTGTGGGGTAACTTGATGCATTTCCCTCTGGATACATAAACAAGGTTGGGCATTGTACGGCCTGTGACATCCTCATCTTTGCCACACTCTTAACAAAACCTGTTCTCAATGCGTGCCCCATCATATTAGTACTAAATTAAAATCTTTTGCCTCCATTAGAGGCCTCCTTTTTTCTTTAGTTAAATGATCTATTGCCACGATATGGATTACCCATATATATATTTTTTTAACTAAAGTTCCAGTAATATAATAAACCTGAATCACTGCAGGATGATTCTGAGATGTAAATCCATCAGTCCATCTGCTGAAAGCTTCCAATTCCTGTTCGCTATTGATAATTCTCCCACTCTTAACCACAGTCTCCACTCTAACATCTCATGTTGTCGTACATCAGCTGCATCATAATTCAAGACTGATTTTGATTATTAACCTCTAAATAGTGTTGTATATGACTAATTCTTTCTCCTAATTTCAAATGTTGTAGAATAATTTGTAACTGTAGAATAGAGACTTCAGTCAATTGTTGACTCCAGATATGACAGAAAGCTTCATTTATTAAATGACTTTCGTTTTGATATTTGAATTACCGAGCTATTATTGGTCTTAAAACAAGATCTTTAAGCATACGTTCTGGTGCCTAGGAAATGATTAAAGCAACATCTGAGGGAAAATTTAGAGTCACCATATCTTAAAATGCTATGGAAGATGCCAAGTAAAGAGCCCATGCTAGGACAATTGAGATCAATGTGATCTTCACTGGCATCTTTGCTTCATCAGCCCTCAACACCATGGCTTCATATATGGGCCAACAGTTCACCATTGCAAAACCAACTAACAAAATCTGCAGAAGTAGATCTTCAATTCTTCCTTGCCTGAAGATTTGTGCAATGCCCCATAGGAATGAGACCAAGTTGATTATTGCTGCTGTTGTTAGTGGCAAGAACAAGGGTGATGCGACTCCAAACTCAAACATCCCTTTCTTGTATCGCTTGCTTTGTTCCTCTTCCACCGCCTTGCTTGTCACATTGAATCCGAATGTGGAAATGCCAATGGACTTGAGGATGTATTCAACCGACCCAATTGAGAAACTCGAGAGCCCCCTCATCATCCATACTCTCTGATTGTTCCACCACCTTTGAGTTGTCCCCCCAGATAATATTAACTCGAGATAATCTTGCCCATAGGCTCCAAGAAAACAGAATATATACACAAAAAACCAGGGATCTGACATCTGCAAAACCATTCAATTTTTTTCAGTAAATATCAATATTATTATTATTAACTATTATTCTAGTAAAAGGGCATACCTTTGGGAAGATCGAGACATAGTTAAGCAGAGCAAGCTGGGGGAGAAAGGCATAGATCGTAATGGGAATTGACCAAATGGGCCAGAAGGAATAGTAAGCAAAACATAGGCCACTGAGAAGGTTTATGGTGCGGGTGCCATATGTGATTGGGCTATATTTGCAGAAGGCCACTTCAAGGAGGCCAATTGACCATCGCCTGGTTTGATTCAGAAAGTCATGGAAGTTGGTGGGTGAATTTCCCAGAAATGCAGGCCTTTTGGGATGGCAAAAAATGGACTTCCATCCCTCACATTGAAGCATATAGCTAGTGTACATGTCCTCAACCAGTGATCCATACCTAAAGCCCATCTGCTCATTATAGAAAACGCCAATGTTTCCTTTAATTAAACAAGCATTGCAAAACTGGATCTTTAATTCTATATCCTAGTAGTAACCAAGCCTACCTTGGTGCCCCATTGGCTCTGGCTCTGGCTCTGGCTCTCAAAATTGCAGTCTGCAACATGATGCGCCGATGCTAAAATTACCCTGGACTTGATTGACTTGCTCCCTAGGTGATCCTGCTTCAATTCAGAGGTTTCTGATGGGTCCCCAAAGAAGACTTTTCGCCGGAAAAAACCTCCTGTACCTAGATATATAGGGCCTTTCAGTCCATCCATTCCCGTGGGATGAATTTGAAATGTATGCCTGGCTTCACCACCATAAATATCATTCTTGTTGATCCCATAGAAGATCTGAGGAAACTGAACATACGCAAGTTTTGGATCCATAGAGGGGTCTAAGAGATAACACAGCGCACGAAGAGGTGTCTGTGGATCATTGGAGTACATGTCGCTATCTAGGGTCAGGATTACTGGTGCATTAGTCATGGTGGCTGATACACGAAGCTTCAAAACATATAAACAAAAGTATTTGTATTTATAAACACATGGTTGATTCGGAACAATAATGGAAAGAAGAATTGGGCTGTGGGGGGCACTTATTTTGAAAGATCAATCATAAAGCTGGATGGCCATGAGTGAACTTACCAGGGCATTAAGAGCACCGGCCTTGAAATTGTGGGGCAAATTGATGCCTTTCCCTCTGGATACATAAACAAGGTTGGGCATCGTATGGCCCATGACATCCTCATCTTTACCACACTCCAACAAAACCTGTTGTCAATGCATGCCCCACCATATTAGTGTTAAAAAACTTTTTGCCTCCATTAAAAGGCCTCCTTTTTTTCTAGTTAAATCTATTGCCCCACGTTATGGGGCACACCCAGAATTTTCCTTTGTATATATTAAAGTTCCATTAATATAATAAACCTGAATCACTGCAGGATGATTCTGAGATGTAAATCCATCAGTCCATCTGCTGAAAGCCTCCAATTCCTGCTTGCTATTCATATAATCATGGCTAATTATCCCACTCTTAACCGCAGTCTCCACCCTAACTCTCATTTTCTCGTACATCAGCTGCATCATAATTCAGGAATGATTTTGATTATTAACCTCTAAATATTACTATATATGATTAATTATTTATCGTAATTACAAATGTTGTAGAATAATCTGCAACTGTGTATAATATAGTAGGTAACATTAGTCAAATGATGTTGGCTCTGGATATGAAGGATCATGAAAAGATTAAGTCAGCGGTAGCGAAATGAAAATGTATCCAATGTGTGGGGACAAAGAAAAACAAGAAAATCATATTAGGACTTAGAAATAATACCTAATAAGGGTGGAAACAAGGTTATCTCAGCTGATGGTAACGTTTCAACTAATCTTTATTATTTTTATCACTAAAAAAATATTTGTTTCAACATACAGCACATACATCCAAGAGAGAGGTCTAATTAGGTTGCTTCCAAATTCCAACATAAAACAATATATTTTTGGAAAAATAGGTGAAGTTTATAGAATGTGTAGAAGAAGATGATAACTCCAATTCTGAAGATTCATCAAGTGGACTTTTTGTTGTTTGCCTATACCCATCGGATAATTGGATGCTTAACCTTCAGTTATTGCTGAATTGTATGGATCGAAGAGTGTGCTTGTGTTTGGTGAGACCTAATTCAAAGAAATCAAGTCATGTGAATTGTAGAAGAAAATACCAATCAATATGCAAATTACGGGTCATGTTAATTTTGAGTGTTGTTCAAGCTGATGAGATTAAATGTATTCCCTTCTTCCACTAGGCATTATAATTGATCCTACTTTATGAACAATTTTATCACATACTGTTGAATCTCTTAAGTTACCTTAATTTGATCAGCCTCAGGGAACCACGATGAGGGGTTTGATTCAAAATAGGCCTCTGGACACCTCTCTAAAATCTTGTTCTTCCTGCAGTAAGGTAGCCAGTGGGTTGCAAACCTAGCAGCCTCCATGAAAGCAAAGAGGGTCAGCTGCGAACCTCCATCATCTGATACATATACTGACAATTTCTCTGTTGGATAATCATACGCCATCACAGATAGAGCAGTGTTCACCACACTTATAGGTGGCTCCTTGTATGGATCAGCAGTGCAGATAAACACATCCAGTGCCGGATAATCACTCTCCTTGGCAACATGTTGAAGGTGTTCGATGAAAACCTGACGTCGGGTTGGACACATCCGAAAGGCCTGTGCGGTTGCCCACATGAAAGCCAGCACTGCATCAGCTAGAAGAAAGAGGAGGGAGACTACGGTGGTGGTGTGAAGTAGAGCAAGGAAGTGATGATACAGCAGAGCTAAGATGGCACACAAGTAGACAACTGCAAATACTCGGTTTGCGCTGGTGTGATGCAGTAGCGCCCGTGTGTGAAGAGGAAGGAATTGGCTCTGATCGGTTAGGCTTCCTCCTCCCATTTCTTTGCTGGTCATTTACTTGAATGGGGTTGACCAGTTTGTCTTATATCATAGGATTCATTATAAGAAGTTAAACTGTCACGACCCAAATTCCGGACGACCCAAAATTTGGCCCGTGACCCCAAGTCAAAGGTTTGACCCTAAGGGTTCCTCCTATTCCACGTTGGCAGTCAATAAAAATACTCTGAATTTTTTTATTTATTTATTTATTTATTTTTATACATCCCACTAGAATTCTCATAAACCATAATATCCCAAAACTACTCAAAACAACAAGATTAAATAAATATTCATTATAGTCCAAAATAAAAGTTCACAATTAACAACTTAATCAAAATAAAGCTTCGTAACAAATCTATGAGTCATAATTACTAAAACAAATCCCAAAATCCAAACAAAAAACATAATAACAGAAAATGTCACACTCCACTAGGCCACTCCAGGAGCATCCTGAAATCCTCCCTGGCCCACCTGTGGATCCTCAAGAGAGATATTTGCATCTAAAAAGGTGTAACAAGGAAGGGGTGAACATTTCCACATTGCTTAGTAGGGTGCCTAACACCCAAGAGGTTAAGGGGATTACTAAGTTTCTAAGAATACGAAAAGAACACTTCAACACCACAGGAACAATTCAACAGTATCAATCAAACCACATAGTTTAATATATAATTTTATACACAATTTCACAATATTCAACAATTACATGAATGCACATGAACGTGTGACACACAGTCATACAATACACTATTGTTCTTGGGCTTTCACTGAAGGATACGCGTCCGCACCCAAATACACTCCCCATTCGGAGTCTTCCTGGGGTAACTTTTGGGTCTTTCATCCTAGGGATCTCTCTTCCTTCTTAATTCGCCCCACACGACTTTCACTTCTCATCACTATTTTTTTTTTTCCCATTTCATACACTTTTCACAATCTTCATAATTTTATTTATTTATTTATTTATTTTCCACATAACCATGATGCAAATGAATGCCACAATTCCAAGGTTCCTCAATAATTCAACAATTTCAACATTCCCCAATAATCCAATAAAATAATTTCACATATTAAAATTTCTGATAATATCCCAAATAAATATTCAAAAATTTGCATATCAAAAATCTTGAAATTTTACCGCACTTACGGAATTTTTCAACCATTATAATAATTTCTAATATTCGAAATTAACTAACTTTCTATCATAAAAATTTCAAAAATTTTCTAACTAATACCCAAAAATTCACAAATCACTATTTTTGAAATTTAACCCTAATTTTGGAATTTTTCAACTCTTCCAATAATTTTTTTTTCAATTCAAAACGATTAATTATCAATCAAAATCAATTTCTCGCAATTACAAAAATTCTAAACAAATTCCAAATATTCTAGAAAAATTCATACAACCCCCATAATTCCTAATTAACTCATAATGACAATATTTACAATTTTTTTTTCAAGGGAAAAACATAAAAATTTAAGTTTTAGGGTTAGGGTCCCCTACCACAGATCTAAGAATTCAGTCGCTAAAAATACGATTGGCCACCGTAGGATTGTTCCCCTCGAGTAGAACACCCCCTCCAAATCTGAGCTGAAACGGATGTCGTTTAACCATCCAAACGACCGATCAAAGTTCCGGCGAGGTGAGATTTTCTACAGTGCCGCCGCCCCCTTTCTCCCAGATCTGCTACTACTGTTCCCTTCTTTTCCACTTAAGCCCATTTCTTTTCATTTTAATCTACTTACCAAACAGCCCACTCAAGCCCATTTCTTTTCCTTTTAATCAGCCCACTCAAGCCCAACCCAAGTTCAAAATAAACCCAATAACTAACTCCCATTTTTCTTTTAAAACCCTATTTCATCCAAGCCTAAATTACTCCATTTTCATTTTTTTTTCTCTTTATTTTTATAAAACACACAATTTAATATTTTTCTCAATTTTTATTAATAAGGAATTTAATTTAATTAATTATTATTATTATTATTTTAATTAATTAACTTTTCATTTTCGTTTTCGTTTTTCTTTTCCGAAAATTCCCAATTACTAAAATCCTAAGAAATTTTCACCCTAAGGCTGATATGGCATAAAATTTTCAACTCACCTAATTGACCAACATAATAAACCGAATTTCACCAATCCAAAACTAACACGTGTTCTTTAGATACTTTTCTTTTTGACTTTTTCAACCATAATTCAAAATAAGACTTTTCAAAATAGAAATGCTCATGTGACATAAAATACCCCGTCATTACATAAACATTTTCTCCGGAGACTAGCTTCCAAAACCATGGTTTGTAACTATTGGATATTTTATTATTAGGGTAGGAGAAAAGTCAAGTTCATCTTTCCTAACAAATAAAGTTCTGTAAAGAACCAATCTCACAGACAGTCTTTTATTTGTTAAGAATTCTCTCCGCCTTGGAAATTTCGGGTGTATCATGCATATTCGTATCTCATCATCATCCATCTTTATCTAAATTCTACTGTAATTGTCTTTAAACTATTTCTTTAAAATGTATCACTTTTCTTATTCAAATTCAAAGATTTTTTTCTCTTTCTCCTTAAGAAATGTTGTATGATACTTCTATTGGTGGATAATCATATGCCATGGCAGATAGAGCTGTACTCCACACCTATAGGTGGCTCCTTGTATGGATCATCAGTAGGGTATATAAACACATCCAACGATCAGTTGGATTCATCTGAAAGACCGGTGAAGTTATCCACACAAAAGCACTGCATCAGCCAGAAGAATGAAGAGGCAGACCATGGAGGTGGAGTGGAGTATTTGATCAATGAGGTTATATTTGTTGGTTCTTCAAACATGCCACACAAAGTACATGCAAATCTGCGAGAAAATTAAGGAATGAAAAAGCAGAGCATGAGCAATAAAAACTGAGCAGAAGTATATAAAAGTGATTAGGTTTTAGTGTAATTCATCAGAGAAGTTTTCATTTTATGACTTGAATTACCGATTATTGATCTTACAGCAACACCTCAACCATACATTACAGTAGCAGAAGTACAATATTTGTGGAGACAGTGAGAATATATTGAAGTACAACGGAGGATACCAAGTAACGGGCCCATGCAAGAATAATGGAGATGAATGTGATCTTCATAGGCAATTTACCATGGCTTCATATGGTGGCCAGCAATTTACCATTGCAAAACAGGCTAAGAACATCTGCATAAACAGATCTTCAAAGCTTCTTTCATTGAAAACTTGTGCTATGCCCCATATGAATGAGACCAAATTGATTATTGCAGCTGTTGTTAGTGGCGACAACAGGGGTGATGCCACTCCAAACTCGAAAATCCTCACGCAGTGTTCCATACCTAAAGCCCATCCGCACATTGTAGAAAACACAAATCAGAGAGTACCCACTTCTCCATTATTCTGTTTCTGCTATTTTACTTGTTCTGCCTCAAGAGGACGGTTTCCACTCCCTCATCTACTGCACCAGTACTTCCAAGCAGTATGAATCAAGAAGCTTCATTTCTCTCCCCAGTTAGTCCTCTATCTCCTTCTCTCGCTCTCATGTTTGTGCAGCTTGTTTTTATAATTTGGTATGAATTTGTGTAATGATATCTTTATATTCTGATGTTTCTGTAGTCACGTGAGATGGTTTGAAGGGAGAGCTCAAAGGCAAGCTTCCAACAATCTTGTTTGATGAAGAATCAAAGGCAAGGGACTCACAGTAAGTTTTAGTATTTGACATTCTCATTACGAAATTTTTGCAAAGCTGTAGGGCTATATCCTGCTCACTACTTGGTAAGCAAACCAAAAAGTGAACCCTGAGGTTGCCAATAACAAAAGTTACTCTAAGTAAACACACCTTTCAACATTTTTTGAGGACATATACCACAATTTACCAGGAGCCAGGTACAAGTTGCATTTTTTTACCCATGAATTCGGGTTCAAATCTCCAGTGACATCCACTATTTTCTGAAAAGCACTGGTCCAAACCATCTTTAGAAAAAAAGAAGTATGACATGAATAGCATCTTTAGATTTTGCCCAGAAAAATTAAAAGGAAAAATGAAAATCCCCTCTTAAATATTGGCCTGCCAATGTCAAAAGTAGGACAAGCATCAATGCACAAACCTTATGGTAAAATCCCTTAATTATTGGTTTTGTTGATGTTGAAGTTGAACCCAACTTTATAATCATTGGAAGAAGGAATGTGTTTATTAATACTCAATCAACCGTACCCTGCTATGAAAGATAATTAGAACTTCACAGAGGTATAGAAATCATTGTGCTTATACCCATCTCCCAGCCAAAGATTGTGATGATCCGATAATTATTTGGCTCCACTTTTAGAAAATCGGATGATTGTTTACCACTTCACAAATTATTACATTAGAATTTTTTTAATCAAATATGCATACCGTAGCATGACTTGAACTGAATCTAATTAATGAGGAGTTACACCAGGTTCCGTCGTGCAAACGTGTGTTTCATGCCGACTGCATATGCCCCTGGCTTCGTATAAACTCTACTTCTCCACTCTGTTTCTGCTCTGTCTTCCTCAATACCAAAGCAGGCAATCCAGTGGCCCCTGTTAGACCCGAACATCGCCAGCAAGATAACCAGAACTCCAACCAGCACAGACAAAATGTCTCTTCACAGCAACAAGAAGAAGAAAACATTGGTGTTAGGTTGGATATCTCTGATTCTTCCAGAGGACAGCAGATGGTACCAACAAAGGATTGTCTAGCTCGAGTTTAAGAGAGCCTGGAAGATAGTCTGAGTTGCCCACTTTCATGGACAGTGAAATGAGTTATCAGGTCCAAGAATCCGTTGTTCTTCACATTGAAACACATTCAGAAACCTAAGGGAAGTTGAGTGAAGTAGTTTAGAGATTGATTGCTAGTTTATTAATTTCATCAGGGAGTATAAGGTATTGTAAACAGCACAGAAAAGAACTTGAAAACAATTCTATAGAGACAAGTACTCAAAATGCCATAGAGGATGTTGAGTAAAGAGCCCATGCTAGAACTACAGAAATCACAGTGATTTTCAGAGGCAATTTTCCTTGGTCTCTCCTCCAGGCCATGGCTTCATATACTGGCCAGCAGTTCACCACTGCAAAACCAGCCAAGAACAGTTGAAGAAACACATCTTCTATGCTTCTTTGCCTGCCGGCTTGAGCAATGCCGGATAGGAATGCGACCAAGTTGATTATTGCTGCTGTGGTTAGCGGCAAGAAAACCGGGGATGGGACTCCAAACTCGAAGATCCCCTGCTGGTATCGCTTGCTTTGTTCTTCTTCAACCACCTTGCTCGTCACATTAAACCCAAATGTGGATATGCCAATATACTTCAGCAAGTACTCAACCAATCCGAACGTGAAACTCGACAGTCCCCTCATCATCCACGCCCTCTGATGGTTCCACCACCTTTTTGTCGGCCCGCCGGATAATACAAACTCAAGATAGTCTTGTCCATAGGCTCCAAGGAAAAGAACCACATATAACCAACACCAAGGATCTGATATCTGTAAAACCATGTTGAGTTTTCTTAGTTGAAATCGACTCAATAATATAATGCTAATGGATGCATAGATGGGCATACCTTTGGGAATATTGAGGCAGAATTGAGCAGAGCTAGCTGGGGGAGAAAGGCATAGATGGTGACTGGAATCGCCCAAATCGCCCAGAAGGTATAATGGGCAAAACATAACCCTGAAAGGAGGCTTATCGATTGGACTCCAAAGGTGATTGGGCTATATCTGGAGAAGGCAACTTCAAGAAGGCCAACTGACCATCTCATGGTTTGATTCAGAAAATCATGGAGGTTGATGGGTGACTTCCCTAGAAATGCAGGCCTTTTAGGATTACAATAAATGGACTTCCATCCTTCACATTGCAGCAGACAGCTTGTGTACAAGTCCTCAACCAAAGTGCCATACCTAAAGCCCATCTGCAAATTGTAGAAAACAAAAAATGAATCCAAATTTGTGCTCAAAAACTGGTGTTCCTACAAGGGTTTTGTTTGTTTTCCTCACGAAAATGCAAGTTAGTACAAGTAACTAAGCCTACCTTTCTGCCCCATTTGGTTTGGTTCTCATACTTGCAGCCTGCGACATGGTGTGCCATTGCCAAAACCTCTCTAGACTTGATTGAATGGCTAACCTGCCGACCCTGGTTCATTTCTGGGGTTTCAGATGGGCAACCATAGAAGACTCTTCGCCGGAAAAAACCTCCAGAACCTGCATGTATGGGGCCGGCTAGCCCATCCATTCCAGGCATATGAACTTCAAACACATGCCTCATTTCACCACCATAGATATCATTCTTGTTGATCCCATGGAAAACCTGAGGAAACTGAATGTACCCTAGTTTTGGATCCATGGAAGGATCTAAAAGGTAGCACAGCGCCCGCAGAGGCGTTTGTGGATCGTTGGAGTACATGTCGCTATCCAGGGTTAGGATCACTGGTGCATTTGTCATGGTGGCTGATACTCGGAGCTTCAAAATTTAAACAAAATTGGCATATGCATGATGATAGGCGATTCTGGTTGATTAAAAGGAAAAAAACATAGACAGTGGGGGTGACAAAAATTGATGTGGATTTGTATTGAAACATGAGCTCTAAATCTTACCAGGACGTTAAGGGCACCAGCCTTGAAATTGTGGGGAGAATCTGTGCTTTTCTCTCTGGAGATGTACACAAGGTTTGGCATCCCATGGCCAGTGGCATCGTTGTCTTTGCCATATTCTAACAGTACCTGTTTTCAGGGCTTGTAGGAATGCATTTCGTTAAATTTGCTGCTGAAAATGTATAGAGATCAATGTAGATTCTACTAAATATAGGTGATTAATTTTCATTAAAGATATTTAAAAGAATATTGATTAAAATATGAAAATTTTGAAATCATTTTCAAATTTATGGAATTTTTAAGGAATCAAATCGAAAATTGTTGTCTGAAGAGACAATTTCAAATAAATTTTGAAGTTATATTTTATTTATTTTTTAACAATATAATTTACATATTTAAATTGAAATGATCTCTTTGAAAGACAAGAGAGCGGGTTTTGAAAAATCCTTTACGGCTTGGGCCCATTATAAATTGGCGTGATGTAAATGGGAGGGGACACTCTCTAATGACCGATGAGAAGTTCCATGAAGATGGACCTGAACTACTGGAGGATGGTTCTGAGGAGTGAATCCATCTGTCCAGCTGCTGAGAGCTTCACTTTCTCCTTGCTTGGTGATATAATCATGGCTGATGCTCCCTCTCTTTATCACATTCTCCACCCTCACTCTCATGCTCTCATACATCGTCTGCATACATAATTGACAAATCATTTTGGTTAGCTTTTCAATCGGTTCTTTTCTCCACAAATATTACTATATGTATATTTTTATTAATTTTTGTAAGGTGGTAGTTAATTAATTTTAGTTTTGAATGGTAGGTCAAACGTGAAATGCTAAAAATTTCATATGGTCCCATTTTCTGTTTACCTATGCTTGTCAGCACATGACATAGTTGTGGAAGAAATTTACCTTAATCTGATCGGTCTCTGGGAACCTGGAGGGGTTGGAGGATCCAAAATGTGCCTTTGGACACCTCTCCACAACCTTGTTCTTCCTGCAATAAGGCAGCCAGTGGGCGGCAAACCTAGCAGCCTCCATGAAAGCAAAGAGGGTGAACTTGGAACCTCCATCATCCGATACATATACCGACAACTTCTCTATCGGATAATCATATGCCATCACAGAAAGAGCTGTGTTCACCACACCCATAGGTGGCTCCTTGTATGGATCAGCAGTGCATATAAACACATCCAGCCCCGGATAATCACTCTCCTTGACGTAATGCTCAAGGTGTTCGATGAAAACCTGACGATGGGTTGGATACATGCGAAAGGCCTGTGCGGTCACCCACATGAAAGCTAGGATTGAATCAGCCAGAAGAAGGAAGATGGGGACCATGGAGGTGGACTGGAGTAGATCAATGAAATGGTGATAGAGTAGAGCTAAGATGGCGCAAGAGTAGAGAAGTGCGAATGCTCGGTTTATGCCGGCCCGGGCCATAAGTCTCTGGGTGTGAAGAGGAGGGCGTTGGCTGCCTGCCATTGTTTTGGTGGTTATGGAGATGGATGGTTGGTGATATTGAGCCACATATAGGCCCAGCCAATCCATCCATTCCCTTGGTTTGAATTTGGTACACTAATTTGTGATTTGTGTTGCCTCGCTCAAGGAGTTTTTTGTTTTGTTTTGTTTTTTTTTTTCAAATTCTATGGCTGCTTTTTAAAAAAATGATGATTTCTAAAGTATTGACAAATCTATGACATTTTTTACGGGAAGGTGTCTCTTTTGCATATCAATGACATGTTAAAAAAAAAAAATTAAATTTAAACAAAATGTGTTTCTTCAAAAGACATGCTTTTACAATTTTTTGTATTAGTCATACACGTTAAAAAAATTGAATTTATATTAAATATATTTATATTAAAGGTGTCTATTGAAAAGATATATTTCATATAAATTTAATTTTGTGGAATTGGAAAAAACGTTTCTTGTAGAGATGTTGATTGGAGTTAAAATATGTGCTCTAATGACATATATTCAATATGATTTATGTATCATAAAACACTCAAATCATCTAACTTGATCAAAATTATTACTAAGGCTTTAACTATGCGTTTAACATGTATTTTGAAAATTTATCTTTAGGGAAAGAAAAATATGTAAATTGAATCACTTTAAATTTTGAAAGATTAAGAAAATGTTTAAATGAGGAAATAGGCAAGTCAAGACTCATTATTTGACCCATTATTTCAAAAGTGAGTGTGGAGCATATGAATCATGTGAACATATATATCTTTTCCACTGTATGAATTCTTGATTTAAATCTCCAGAATTTGTTTCCTTTGGAGGACAAGGCTTTAACCCTTCAATATAATCCTAAAAGCCGTTTGCAAACACTACGTACATTCTCCATTTGTGTTCACCAAAGGATGTAATTGTTTCAATCTAGTTTGATGGGAAGAAAATGATTTAATACCTGCAATGGAGGAAAGGTGCCGACCATGAAAGAAGTTGTCATGCTCGGTCTTGAAGCCTTGTTTGGGTGCTGAGAAGGCTGTACTGGAGATCCTTTTTCTGAGTTTCTTGATCTTTTCTTGAAGATCTTCAAGAGCTGTTACAATGGCTCTGATACCATAAAAGAGTTTGAATAATTTCTCATTAATTCTCTTTGTTGTTACACTTTGGGGGTAATATACTAGCATGCAGTGTTCTCTAATTGATGTAACAGTAAGTCTAACTACAGATAAGCTGGAGTTAGGAGGTTGAGAGCTGTCTGGATTCAGTTGGATGTGGGTTTTGCTGAGATATTATATGACTGTTACCAGTGGCCAGAAATTTACCATTGCAAAACCGGCTGAGAGCATCTGCATAAAATTTCTTCAAGCTCTCTTTGCTTGAAAATTAACTTGTACTATATGCCCCATAGGAATTAATGAGACCAAGTTGATTACCGTAGCTCTTGTTACGGGCAAGAACAAGGGTGATGGGACTCCAAAGTCGAAAATCCCTTGGTTATATTTCTTGCTTTGTTCCTCATCACCTACCTTGCTTGTGACATTAAATCCAAATGTGGAAATGCCAATGAACTTCAGCAGTATTCAGCCAATTCAAAAATTAAGTTTGAGAGTCCCTTAATTGTCCACATCCTCTGATTGTTCCACTATCTTTGGGTTGTTTCTCCAGCTAACATAAACTCGAGACAATGGTGCCCATAGGCCCCAAGGAAAAGATCGAAATATGTACAGTAAAAACCAGGGGCCATACAATTTGCTTAATAAATTCATGACTTCATAACTATAATACTAATGATTCCATGAATGGACAAACCTTTGGGAAGATTGAAGCAGCTTGTATAGAAGTCCTCAACCAGTGTTCCATACCTAAAGTTCATCTGCACATTGTAGAAAACACAAATCAGAGAGTACTCTCTTCTCCATTATTCTGTTTCTGCTGTTTTACTTGTTCTACCTCAAGAGGAGGGCTTCCACTCCCTCATCTACTGCACCAATGCTTCCAAGAAGCATGAATCAAGCAGCTTCATTTCTCTCCCTAGTAAGTCCTCTATCTCCTTCTCTTTCTCATGTTTGTGCAGATTGCTTTTATAATTTGGTATGAATTTGTGTAATGATATCTTTATATTCTGATGTTTCTGTAGTCATGTGAGATCGATTTGAAGGGAGAGCTCAAAGGCAAGCTTCCAACAATCTTGTTTGATGAAGAATTGAAGGCAAGGGACTCACAGTAAGTTTTCGTAAGATTGTGATGGTCATATAATTATTTGGCTCCACTTTTAGATAACCAGATGATTGTTTACCACTTCACATATTATAACATTAGAAATTTTTTTTATCAAGTTTGCCTATTGCAGCATGACTTGAATTGAATCTAATTAATGGAACTTCTGAAAATTTCACAGATGTTGTGTTTGCCTGGGAGAATTCGAAATCAAAGAGGAGTACACCTTACACCAGATTCCGTCGTGCAAACATGAGTTTCCTGCGGACTGCATATACCACTGGCTTCGTACAAACTCTACTTGTCCCATCTGTCGCTGCTCTGTCTTTCCCAATACCAAAGGAGGCAATCCAGTGGCCCCTGTTCACAGCAACAAGAAGAAAACATTGGTGTTAGGTTGGATATCTCTGATTCTTCCAGTGGACAGCAGATGGTACCAACAGACGGATCTTCTAGCTCGAGTTTAAGAGAGCCTGGCAGATCGTCTGAGTTGCCCACTTGCATGGACAGTGAAATGGGTTATCGGGACCAAGAATCAATTGTTCTTCACATTGAAACACACTCAGAAATCTGAGGGAAGTTGAGTGGAGTAGTTTAGAGATTGATTGCTAGTTTATTAATATCATCAGGGAGTACAAGGTAACGTAAACAGTACAGACTAGAACTCGAAAACAATTCTATAGAGACAAGTCAAAATGCCATAGAGGATGCTGAGTAGAGAGCCCATGCTAGAACTACAGAAATCACAGTGATTTTCAGAGGCAATTTCCCTTGGTCTCTCCTCCAGGCCATGGCTTCATATACTGGACAGCAGTTCACCACTGCAAAACCAGCCAAGAACATTTGAAGAAACACATCTTCTATGCTTCTTTGCCTGCAGGCTTTTGCGAAGCCGGTTAGGAATGCGACAAAGTTGATTATTGCTGCTGTGGTTAGCGGCAAGAAAATCGGGGATGGGACTCCAAACTCAAAGATCCCCTTCTGGTATCGCTTGCTTTGTTCTTCTTCAACCACCTTGCTCGTCACATTAAACCCAAATGTGGAAATGCCAACATACTTCAGCAAGTACTCAACCAACCCGAACGTGAAACTCGATAGTCCCCTCATAATCCACGCCCTCTGGTGGTTCCACCACCTCTGTGTCGGCCTGCCGGATAATAGAAACTCAAGATAGTCTTGTCCATAGGCTCCAAGGAAAAGAACCACATATAACAAAAACCAAGGATCTGATATCTGTAAAACCATGTTGAGTTTTCTTAGTTGAAATCGACTCAATATTATAATGCTAATGGATGCATAGATGGGCATACCTTTGGGAATATTGAGGCAGAATTGAGCAGAGCTAGCTGGGGGAGAAAGGCATAGATGGTGACTGGAATCGCCCAAATCGCCCAGAAGGTATAATGGGCAAAACATAACCCTGAAAGGAGGCTTATCGATTGGACTCCAAAGGTGATTGGGCTATATCTGGAGAAGGCAACTTCAAGAAGGCCAACTGACCATCTCATGGTTTGATTCAGAAAATCATGGAGGTTGATGGGTGACTTCCCTAGAAATGCAGGCCTTTTAGGATTACAATAAATGGACTTCCATCCTTCACATTGCAGCAGACAGCTTGTGTACAAGTCCTCAACCAAAGTGCCATACCTAAAGCCCATCTGCAAATTGTAGAAAACAAAAAATGAATCCAAATTTGTGCTCAAAAACTGGTGTTCCTACAAGGGTTTTGTTTGTTTTCCTCACGAAAATGCAAGTTAGTACAAGTAACTAAGCCTACCTTTCTGCCCCATTTGGTTTGGTTCTCATACTTGCAGCCTGCGACATGGTGTGCCATTGCCAAAACCTCTCTAGACTTGATTGAATGGCTAACCTGCCGACCCTGGTTCATTTCTGGGGTTTCAGATGGGCAACCATAGAAGACTCTTCGCCGGAAAAAACCTCCAGAACCTGCATGTATGGGGCCGGCTAGCCCATCCATTCCAGGCATATGAACTTCAAACACATGCCTCATTTCACCACCATAGATATCATTCTTGTTGATCCCATGGAAAACCTGAGGAAACTGAATGTACCCTAGTTTTGGATCCATGGAAGGATCTAAAAGGTAGCACAGCGCCCGCAGAGGCGTTTGTGGATCGTTGGAGTACATGTCGCTATCCAGGGTTAGGATCACTGGTGCATTTGTCATGGTGGCTGATACTCGGAGCTTCAAAATTTAAACAAAATTGGCATATGCATGATGATAGGCGATTCTGGTTGATTAAAAGGAAAAAAACATAGACAGTGGGGGTGACAAAAATTGATGTGGATTTGTATTGAAACATGAGCTCTAAATCTTACCAGGACGTTAAGGGCACCAGCCTTGAAATTGTGGGGAGAATCTGTGCTTTTCTCTCTGGAGATGTACACAAGGTTTGGCATCCCATGGCCAGTGGCATCGTTGTCTTTGCCATATTCTAACAGTACCTGTTTTCAGGGCTTGTAGGAATGCATTTCGTTACATTTGCTGCTGAAAATGTATAGAGATCAATGTAGATTCTACTAAATATAGGTGATTAATTTTCATTAAAGATATTTAAAAGAATATTGATTAAAATATTCTTTTAAATATTTTAATCAATATTTAAAATGTTGATTAAAATATTAAAGATAGGTGAAAAGTGCATTTGCTGCTGAAAATGCACTTTTCGTTACATGCGAAAAGTGCATCCTATAACAAATATGTACAAGTAAAAGTGCATCCACACAAAATTGATATTGAAAATGCATGTGGTAGGATAGTGAATCTACACAAGATTGAGGTCCAAATCCCAACTCTTTAGGGGGCCTTGTAGATATTAATTATAATTTTTTTTTCACAATGAGTGAAGTGAATTCTTTAACCTTTTCACCTTTTAAGGTGGATTTGTCACATGGAATATGAATGAGCATAAGAATAAAAATGAGAGAGAAATCCACATACCGTTTGGAAAAGAGAAATCTAAATCATCATCATATGAGTGATCGATTTTAGCTTTCATGAAAATTAGTTTTTGATTTCTCATTTTTGTTTCTAATAAGTCATTCAAACACGAAACTAGATAAGAAATAAGATATATTTCATATTAAAATCTCTTATTCAATGTTTGAAATATGTTTTAAGTTAAAGAAAATCTTTAATCAAATTTTGTATGATTATGTTCATTAGCAAAGCTCATTAAGGCCAAAAGGGGCACTTGTTTTCCTTGAAGAGGTTGAAAAAAAATGATTAATTGATGATTTTAAAATTGTAAATCTAATCATTTTTCATGTTTAAATTGAAAAAGTAATCAATTTTTTATATAAATATCTTTGGGATAAAATTAAAAGGAATGAAATCATCATCATTTTGGAAAACTAACTCTTCACCTTTTTTTTTAACTTAAAAAAAATTCATTTTAGACAAAAATACCCTCATATTTTTCTTGCAAAAATAACAATTTTTTTAAAAAATATATATGTAAATAATAAAAATATTGAAGGGTATTTATGTAAAAGATAGGTTACTTTTTAAGTTAAAAAATGGAAGATTTTAGTTTTATAAATTTGAGATCTTTTCATTCCTTCCACTACCTTCCAACTTTTGTATTATCTTGGAAAGACTTTTAAAAGAAAATGTTACTTTTATATAAAAAAAAAAAAGGTGAGAGTATTTTCTTTAAAATATGTCATTTTTTAGACTTAAAAAAAATTGAGGATTAATTTTAGAAAATTGAGATTATTTCATTTCTTTTAATCAAATAACCGTTGAAAAAAATGAAGCATAGAAATAGGGTGTAGCTAGCTACAATTGATAAGTGACATAGATAAGACAAGAATGTTTTCACTTTTTATCGTGAGACTATGTTTGAATCCTAGAGAATTTAAAGAAAAGAAAATAAAATAAAAAAGTAAAAAAAAAAAAAAGTAAAGAAAATTAAAGGATTGATTTAAAATTAATATATTATTTTTATATATTACTTCAAATTCATTTTATTTGTTTTTTCTCTTTTATATAAATATTAAATAATTTAAAAATATATTAATTTTTAACTAATTTTAATTATATTTAATTTTCTTTCATATTTTTCATTTTGAAACAAAATATGAAAAATTATCATCCTTAAGGATTTTTTTTCCATTTCTTAATATTTTTGGGAACTAAATATAACTTAAATGAAAAGAAGTATTATATATGAATATCTCTCATTTTTATAACAAATACGGACCTACATCTAATAGGTAGTAGAAAAATCAAAAGAGTTCATCAAAAAGGGTGATGACAAGAGTTTTTTACTTGATATCAACTAATTAGGCCTTCTTTAAAGATTTTATGAATAATGTTTTTTTTTTATATATATATATATTACTATATTTTTAATTAATAACCAATTATGCAATTTAATAAAGATAAATCATCAAATACCAATTTTCCTAAAAATTTAATTTTGCAAGATTTGGACTCAATATATAGATATCATGCTCCTTAACACCTTAATGTACTATTCTCGATATTCCATGTATACATCCAAATTTAATCATGAACTTCTTAATCTCTAACCAACAAATTTCTATTTGTAAGGACAATTGAATGACATGTTGAGTAGTTTAATATTACTAAGTTTTGTGATCGATAATGTACAAGTGAAGTTTGGAGTTGAAGAACAACCTTTGGAAATATTTGAATATATAAAATTCTCAATTACAAGTCTTGCATCTTCTAATATGATTTATCCATATTTTAAAGAATCACAAATACCTTAAAAATATCATAATTATCCTTATATTAAACAAAACCATTTCTAAAATACAACTTGCAAATATAAAATTTAATGATCCTTCATCCATTATTTCTTCTTTTACTCTTGGCTTACATATAGTTGACTCCAGCCGGCCCCCAGCCAACCATAAAGTATTCTACCACTATATATATATATATAACTGAGAGAATCAGTCACCACATCTCAAAATGCCATGGAAGATGCTAATAATCAATAAAGAGCCCAGGCTAGAACAATTGAGATCAATGTGATCTTCACTGGTAATTTTCCTTCATCAGTCCTCAACACCATGGCTTCATATATGGGCCAGCAGTTCACTATTCCAAAACCAGCTAACAACATCTGCAGAAGAAGATCTTCAAGCCCTCCTTGTTTGAAGACTAGTGCAATTCCCTTTAGGAATGAGGCCAAGTTGATTATGGCTGCTGTTGTTGGTGGCAAGAACAAGGGTGATGCAACTCCAAACTCGAAGATCCCTTCCTTGTATCTCTTGCTTTGCTCCTCTTGAACCACCTTGCTTGTCACATTAAACCCAAAAGTCGAAATCCCCATGGACTTCAGGAAGTATTCAATCCACCCAAATGGGAAACTTGAGAGTCCTCTCATCATCCACATTCTCTGATTGTTCCACCACCTTAGTGTTGTCCCCCCAGATAATATGAACTCCAGATAATCTTGTCCATAGGCTCCAAGGAAAAGGAATACATTGACGAAAAACCAAGGATCTGAGACCTGCAAAACCATGTGGATTTTCTTGCTAAATATCATTTCTATTGGTAATCATGTATACATAATTATAATACCATGGATGAGATACATACCTTTGGGAAGATTGAGGTGGAATTGAGCAGAGCCAGCTGGGGGAGAAAGGCATAGATAGTAAGGGGAACCGACCAAAAAGGCCAGAAGGCATAATAAGCAAAACCTAACCCTGACAGAAGGTTTATGAACCGGACTCCATAGATGATGGGGTTATGTTTGCAGAAGACTACTTCAAGGAGGCCAACCGACCAACGCATAGTTTGATTCAGCGAGTCATGGAGGTTGAGGGGTGAATTTCCCAGAAATGCAGGCCTTTTAGGTTTGCAGTTAATGGATTTCCATCCCTCACATTGCAGCTGATAGCTCGTGTGCAAGTCCTCAACCAAAGAACCATACCTAAAGCCCATCTGCACATTGTATAGAAACCAAAAATAGTATCCAAATATGTTCTCCAAAAGTGGTACTCCTACCTCGACTTCGGTTCAAGTGACCATCAGCATACCTTGGTGCCCCATTTGGTTTGGTTCTCAAAATTGCAGCCTGCAACATGGTGAGCTATTGCTAAAACTTCTTTGGACCTGATCGACTTCCTCGTCAGTTGATCCTGGTTCATTTCTGGGGTTTCTGATGAGCCACCAAAGAAAATTTTTCGCCGGAAAAAACCTCCAGAACCTACATGTTGAGGGCCTGCCAATCCATCCATTCCGGACAATTGAACTTGATACACATGCCTTAGTTCATCATCATAGATATCACTCTTATTGATCCCATGGAAGATCTGCGGAAACTGAACATACCCAAGTTTTGGATCCATTGAAGGGTCTAAAAGATAGCACAGCACGCGAAGAGGTGTCTGTGGATCATTGGAGTACATGTCGCCATCTAGGGTCAAGATCACTGGTGCGTTTGTCATGGTGGCTGATACTCGAAGCTTCAAATACATATAATTAATTAAACAAAATTATAATATGAAGAATATGCAATGAGGCTAACAAAAAAAATGCACATTTCTATTGAACGATCAACCATAAGTAATCTTTAAGTCATTAAAGCCCTTACTAGGACGTTAAGGGCACCGGCCTTGAAGTGATGTGGGGAATCCATTCTTTTCTCTCTAGAGATGTATACGAGGTTTGGCATGTCATGGCCAGTGATGTCCTTGTCTTTGCCACGCTCTAGTAAAACCTGTTTATATCATTACACTTGTTCAGGACATAAAAAAATATAAATGAAAAAAATATCCCTCTTAATTTGCTTCCATTAAAAGGAGTAAAGTGGTTTTTCATTAAGATATATAATAGAATTTTGCAGCATGTATAGGATGACAGGCTCCATTAAGAACACAAACCTGAATCACAGGAGGATGATTCTGAGGTGTAAATTCATCAGTCCATCTGCTGAAAGCTTCGATTTCTCTTTGATCAGGGATATAATCGTTGCTAATGCTTCCTCTCTTGACCACATTCTCCACTCTATCTCTCATCCTCTCGTACATCGACTGCATCATTATCAATAATGAATCATTTTGATTATTCTGCTATACCTTTGATTTCAAATGATTTTCCATCAAATATTACTGTTTATGGTCTTTTGTAAAATAAGGATATTTTAAACTGATGGTAATTGCTCAACTAATCTATTTGATCTTATTCAGAAAAAATGAATTTTTTTTAAGGAACCCACTTCACATAAAACCAACAAATGCCTACAAAAATACATTTGGTTAAGCTTTGATATAACCCAGGTTTGGCTCTTCTGATTCTCGAACAGATGTTCCTATTAGGTTTGGTTTAGGCAGAAAGCTAGTGACATGGAAGTTTTGAATGGTAGGCAATTAAAATGTCAAAAATGACCCTATTGTTGTTGGCCTATGCTGGTTGGAACTTGGATATATAATGGACACCATAAACCAAAAAGAAAATAATAAAATAAAAAAAAGTAAAAAACCAGAAGGAAAATGAAGAAGGACACCTCTCTTATCTTGGCTGTAAGAGAAACCCATTATGTCACGTTTGTTCGACTAAATATCTAATGGGATAAGATAGGAAATGAAATATGATATCCTATGTTTGCTACGGGAGAGAATAAATAATTTAATTATTTAATTATTTTTTATGTCATTTTTACACAAAATATGTTGGGGAGAAATTTTATGACTTTCTAAGGAGGTCACATTTGTCTGTGCATTTATTCAACGAATTTAATTTTTAGTCAGCACACTTCAAGGATTTTTGGCCCAACTTGAGGTGATTTAAAATTAAAAAGTAGAAATGTAGATGTGAGTTGGCCTAAAAAATATTCCCTATTTAGACTCTCTTAGCCACGTAGATATCCATGTTGGTTGAGGTACTCTTGTTTTCTTTCAAAAAAAGGTCAACATGATGTTAAGTAAAAATGATGTGTCTCTTCTTGATTCAACTAAGGAACTAATGGAGCAAACAATGAGAAAATTAATCAAGTCCCCATATCTTAGAATGCTATCGAAGATGTTAAGTAAAGAGCCCATGCTAGAATAATTGAGATCAATGTGAACTTCACTGGGATCTTTCCTCCGTCGGTCCTCAACAGAATGGCTTCATATATTGGCCAGCAATTTACCGTCGCAAAACCTGCTAAGAACATCTGTAGAAGTATACCTTCAAGCCTTCCTTGTGTGAAGATTTGGGCAATGCCCCATAGGAAAGAGATGCAGTTGATTATGGCGGCTGTTGTCATTGGCAATAACAAGGGTGATGAGACTCCAAACTCGAACAGCCCTTGGTCGTATCGCTTGCTTTGTTCCTCTTCAACAGTCTTGTTTGTGACACTAAATCCAAATGTGGAAATGCCAATGGTCTTCAGTAAGTATTCCACCAATCCAAACATCATGCTTGAGAGCCCTCTCATCATCCACACCCTCTGATCATTCCACCACTTTTGGATTGATCCTCCAGACAACATAAACTCAAGACAATTTTGTCCATAGGCTCCAAGGAAAAGAAATAGACGCAAGAAAAACCAAGGGTCTGAGGCCTGCATGTAAGACCATACAATTCCTCATTAAGCATCAATTATTTCAATTGATCATTATTTATAATTACAATACTAATTGATCAATTACTGCATATATGGGGATGCATACCTCTGGGAAGATTGAGACACACTTGAGGAGAGCTAGCTGAGGTAGAAAGGCATAGATGGTAACTGGAATGGACGAAATAGGCCATAATGCCATGTGCCCATAACATAATCCTGTGAGAAGGTTTATGGAACGGGCTCCAAAGGTGACAGGGCTATGCTTGCAAAATGCCACTTCAAGGAGTCCCACACACCATCTTACGGTTTGATTCAACATGTCATTGAGATTGATAGGCGCCTTTCCCAGAAATGCAGGCCTTTTGGGATTGCAGAAAATGGACTTCCATCCTTCACAATGAAGTCGATAGCCTGTGTATAAGTCCTCAACCAATGATCCATACCTAAATCCCATCTGCACAATGTAGAAAATCCATCTCCTAAACGTGTCCCAAAAGCGGCATTCTTGTTATTTGTTTGAGTATTTTTAAATTTTTGTTTTCTCTATTTATGAGGGGAGAAATTTAAACTACACATGAGAAACAAGAGCTTACCTTGGAGCCCCAACTGGTTTGATTTTCATAATTGCAGCCCGCAACATGGTGTGCTAGTGCTAAAACTTCTTCGGACTTGATTGACTTGCTAACTAGAAGATCAGGGTTCAGTTGTGGGGAGGAGCCACCAAGGAAGACTTGTCTGCGGAAAAAACATCCTGTACCTATATTTGTAGGCCCTACCAATCCATCCATCCCAATTAGAACAATTTCACTCTGTCTAGATTCAGCACCATAAGTATCATTCTTGTTGATCCCATAGAACATCTGAGGGAACTGAACAAATCCGAGTTTTGAATCTATACAAGGGTCTAAGAGAAAACACAGTGCACAAAGAGGCGTTTGCGAATCATTTGAGTACATGTCGCTGTCTAGGGTCAGGAGTATTGGTGCATTGGTCATGGTTGCTGATACTCGAAGCTTCAAAATGTAAACAAATTGTTTTATATATGTAAGCAAGGGCGATTCAGAAACATAAAAATGAAGAATGAGATTAAATGGAGACATAATTCCTCAACAAAAAATGGCTTATGGGTCATTAGCTATGCTCAATTACCAGGACATTAAGAGCACCGGCCTTGAAATGATGGGGCAAATTCATGTTTTTCTCTCTGGACGCATAGACAAGGTTGGGCATTGTATGGCCGGTTATGTCTTTATCTCTGTCGGCCTCTAACAAAACCTGCGTCCCTCAATGTACCAATATTACATATGTATCAGTAGGTGCCTTGGTTGTGATTCCTTATACCTATTAGTACTAGGCTAACAAAGCAAACCTGAACAACAGCAGGATGATCTCGAGGCGTAAATCCATCAGCCCATCTGCTGAAGGCTTCAGATTCTGCCTCATTTGTGATATAATCAGGCAAAATGCTCCCCCTCTTGACCACATTCTCCACCCTAGCTCTCATTCTCTCATACATCATCTACAAATATTTAGGTTATTTTTGGTTTCTGGAAATTGAGAAAAAAATGCGAGCGGACTAAAATAAAGAAGAAAAATGGAAAAAAGAAAAAGTGAAAAAAATAAAAATAAATTTAAAATCAATATATTATTTTTATATAGTATTCTAAGCTTATTTCATTTATTTTAACATAAACATTTTGAAATTTACGAAAGAGCAAACCTTAAAAGGGATGGAAAAGGGAACATTTTACCTTTTCCATGGATTGAACAACACGATAGTACAGCTCATGTATCTTACCTTAATTTGAGCGGTCTCAGGAGACCATGAGGGACTGGATCTAAAATAGGCCTCGGGACACCTTTCTAAAATCTTATTCTTTCTACAATAGGGTAACCAGTGGGTGGCAAACCTAGCAGCCTCTATGAAGGCAAAGAGAGTCAGCTGAGAACCTCCATCATCAGAGACATACACTGACAGCTTCTCCGGGGGATAATCATAAGCCATTACCGATAAAGTTGTGTTCACCACACACATAGGTGGCTCCTTGTATGGATCGGCAGTGCATATAAAGACATCCAACCCTGGATAATCACTCTGCTTGACATAATGTTGAAGGTGTTCGATGAAAACCCGACTCTCAGTTGGACACATGCGGAAGGCCTGTGAAGTTGCTGATAAGGATATACAATCAAGTTGAGAAAGTCAAGGGAGAAAATCAAGGGATTTCCAAGTTTGAATATTTTGGAATATTTGTAGTTATACCATTTATTTGTATAGTTACTCAATTTATTTTGTTTCCTATTTCTTTGTAATTAGTTTCCTATTTTCGTGCTCATGCAATCTGTATATATACTAACCATATCAATGAGAATCACAAGTAATAATTCTTCAATTTCTCTCTTCCAAAAATCCTTTATGGTATCAGAGCAAAGGTTTGTTCTTTAATTTTTTTTTTCCCAGCCACGTTCTTCAATCTTCAGCAAGCCTTTCATCCTCCTCATTCCAATGGCCACTGAGAATTCTCAACTCATCATTCCTAATGCCCAGGAACCCACAAAACCACTAACCATGATTACTATCCATAACTCCATTAAACTCACACCCACCAACTATCTTTCTTAGAAAATCCAAATGGAAGCCATTCTCATCGGCTATGATCTACAAAAATTCATTGATGGGTCCCACCCTGCTCCTCCAACCACCATCACCACCAATAATGTTGTCTCTACTAACCCTGCATACCAAACATGGCTACGTCAAGACAAACTATTATTTGGAGCCCTTGTCAGCACTCTCTCATCTACTCTAGATCCTCTCATCACTCAATCAAAAACCTCTTATGAAGCCTGACAAATATTGGCCAACACCTATGCTCGCCCATCTCGTGGCCATATCAAGCAACTCAAAGACCATCTTAAAAACATCACCAAAGGTTCTCAGTCCATTAAAACCCGGGCCGATGAACTTGCTGCTCTTGGTAAGCCTCTTGACCAAGAAGATCTGATTGAAAAAGTACTTGAAGGCCTTGATGAAAATTATCAGTCCATCATTGATGCTGTCAACGGTCGTGATTCCACCATCTCTTTTGATGAACTCCATGAAAAACTCATCAACAAAGAATTGTCTCTCCGCAACAAGATAAGCCCCTCACCCCTACCGGCATCTGCTCATGCCACCAATGTTTGCTTCACTCCATGGTCTGTCACCAATCGCACTCCTCGGCTCCCTAGGTCCACATCCGCACCCACTCAAGGTATTATAAGAAATTCTCCCACCAACACCCGCGACAACCGTTCTCCTGCTCGTCCATTCCTTGGTCGCTGCCAATGGTGCAGTACTCAAGGTCATGTAGTCTCCCGCTGTCCTCTTTTCCGACAACAGTTTCCGCAGGTGCAGCCACCTTCTCGTCCCGGCAATTCATCACAATCTCGACCACCAGCTCCCTGGCAAGCTCAAGCAAATGTTACAACCACCATTCCCCCCAACACCACATGGCTACTTGATAGTGGAGCCTCACATCATGTCACCACTGACCTACACAATCTTGCTCTCCACAGTCCTTTTGATGGCACAGATGAAATTATGATCGGCGATGACTCTGGTCTCCCCATATCTCACACTGGTTCCACTTCTCTTACCACTCCCTCTCATTCCTTTACTCTATCTAATGTTTTATGTGTTCCTACCATGAAACGTAATCTTATTTCTATTTCTCAATTTTGCAAGTCTAACAATACTTCCATTGAGTTCTTACCCTCTTCTTTTCATGTGAAGGATCTGCACACGGGGGCAATTCTTTTGCAGGGTCGAACTAAGGATGGTGTGTATGAATGACCACTCTCCACTACCCAGTCACGTCCTCTAATTGCGTTTTCTAGTGTCAAGACCACTTTGTCCGAGTGGCATCATAGGCTCGGTCATCCTTCTTTGTCAATCTTAAAAAATATCATGTCTTCATTTCATTTAGATGTCTCTCGTCCGTCCAATTTCAATTTTAATTGTAATTCGTGTCAATGCAATAAAAGTCATAAATTACCATTTTCTACTTCTACTCTCTCTACCTCTTCCCCTCTTGAAGTTATATTTACTGATATATGGACATCACCAGTCTACTCTACTGATAACTTTAAATACTATGTCATCGTTGTCGACCATTTTACAAAATATATCTGGCTTTATCCCCTCAAACGCAAATCCGACACGCATGATGTCTTTGTGCGCTTTAAGGCCCTAGTCGAAAAATTCTTTAACCGTCCAATTATAACTCTCTACTCTGACAATGGGGGGGAATATCAAGCTCTCTCCTCATTCTTAACAATCAACGGGGTCTCACACCTTACTTCTCCACCTCACACTCCTGAACACAATGGGTACTCTGAACGTCGTCATCGTCACATTGTCGAAACGGGTCTTTCTCTACTTACCCATGCATCCATGCCTCTATCATATTGGCCTTTTGCCTTTTCTACTGCCGTCTACCTCATCAATCGTCTTCCTACACCGACTCTAAACCACATCTCACCATATTTCAAACTCTTTGGCACATTCCCTAACTACTCCAAACTTCGAAGCTTTGGATGTCTCTGCTATCCTTGGCTTCGCCCATACACATCCCACAAACTCGAGTCTCGTTCCTCCTCTTGCGTCTTTGTCGGGTACTCTCCCACTCAAAGTGCCTATCTATGTCTTGACACATCCACCGCTCGTCTATACACTTCCCGTCATGTCCGCTTTGTTGAGTCAATCTTTCTCTTTGTCACTTCTCATACTTCTCTTCCTCGCGCCACTTCATCCACCATCTCTGAATGGTGCTCTATCACTTTACCAGTCGTGGCCACACCATCCGTGAATGTCGGCTCTGCTCCCCCATCAAGTCTGCTCACTCCTACCGCACCAAGCCAATCCCAAGACCCAAGCCAAAATAATACCACCTGTGCCACACCTACACCAGAGCCTGACAGCCATTCCAGTGTGCTCGTACCAGAAACCAAGTGCGACTGTGCCAATAACCCACCCCTCCCGCCTACTCAAAATGACCCTAATCAACCACCCGACCTCTCACCCTCACCTCATGTCATAGTCACTAGCTCCAAACATAACATCCATAAACCAATTCAAAAGCTTAACCTCACAGCCCAACTCCAACAACCTACCCTTGAACCCACCACTGTTACCCAAGCCCTCAAGGACCCTAAGTGGCGACAAGCTATGTCTGCAGAGTTTGATGCTTTACTACGTAATGGGACATGGGACCTAGTGCCATCTCATCCCACTCAAAATTTGGTTGGTTGTAAGTGGATCTTTCGCACTAAATATTTACCTAATGGCTCCATAGACAGGTACAAAGCTCGATTGGTTGCTAAAGGCTTCCACCAACGCCCTGATATTGACTACTCTGAAACCTTCAGTCCCGTCATCAAACCTACCACTGTCCACCTTGTTCTCAGCCTTGCGGTCAGCCAGGGTTGGTCACTAAGACAACTTGATGTCAACAATGCCTTTCTTCAGGGCACTCTCACTGAGGATGTGTTTATGTCTCAACCACCGGGCTTCATTGATCGTGATCATCCTCATCATGTCTGCAAGCTACGCAAGGCTATCTATGGCCTCAAACAAGCCCCACGTGCCTGGTATCATGAGTTGCGCCAATTTCTTCTCCAATTTGGCTTCATCAATTCCATTGCCGATACCTCTTTGTTCATCTTCAATAACCATGACACCATTCTTTATCTGTTAGTCTATGTCGACGATATCATTATCACTGGGAATAATGTTGAAGCAGCGCAGACTTTCATTCAACAACTTTCTCAGCGTTTCTCTCTCAAGGACCTTGGCCCCCTGACATACTTCCTTGGAGTGGAAGTTACCTCCCACACCAATGGTCTTTTCCTCAGTCAACGCAAATACATTGTCGATCTACTTAACAGAACTCACATGACTGAAGCCAAGCCTGCTCCTACACCACTAGCAACTAGTCCAATTCTCACTTTACAATCAGGAACCCCACTATCTGACCCGACCGAGTATCGAACAGTGGTTGGTAGCCTCTAGTATCTCTCCCTCACTCGGTCGGACATTGCCTATACGGTGAACAAACTCTCTCAGTTTATGCATCAACCAACAAGTGACCACTGGAATGCAGTCAAGCGTCTGCTGCGGTATCTCTGTGGCACCTTAGACCACGGCATCACACTTCGTCGGACCTCCCCACTAGCACTTCATGCCTTTTCTGACTCTGATTGGGCAGGTAACAAAGATGATTTCACCTCCACCAATGCATACATAATCTATTTGGGTCACAACCCTATTTCTTGGAGCTCTAAGAAACAGCGAACTGTGGCTCGCTCTTCCACTGAGGCTGAATACCGATCGGTGGCCTCTACTGCTGCAGAAATTCGTTGGATTTGCTCTCTCCTCACCGAACTCGGTGTCACTCTTCCCTAACAACCAGTTATTTATTATGATAATGTTGGTGCAACAAATCTCTATTCCAATTCGGTCTTTCACTCGCGCATGAAACATGTTGCCCTCGACTATCACTTTATCCGAGAACAAGTTCAAAATGGTTTGCTACGAGTGTCCCACATCTCTGCCTCTAATCAACTCGCCGATGCTCTTACCAAACCTCTTGCTCGTCCTCAGTTTGACTCACTCAAGGCCAAGATTGGACTTGCTCCATGGCCGTCCATCTTGCGGGGACATGATAAGGATATACAATCAAGTTGAGAAAGTCAAGGGAGAAAATCAAGGGATTTCCAAGTTTGAATATTTTGGAATATTTGTAGTTATACCATTTATTTGTATAGTTACTCAATTTATTTTGTTTCCTATTTTTTTGTAATCAGTTTCCTATTTTCGTGCTCATGCAATCTGTATATGTACTAACCATATCAATGAGAATCACAAGTAATAATTCTTCAATTTCTCTCTTCCAAAAATCCTTTAGTTGCCCACATGAAAGCCAGCACTGCCATCAGCTAGAAGAATGAAGAGGGGGACCATGGAGGTGGAGTGCAGCACAGCAATGAGATGGTGATATAGCAGAGCCAAGATGGCACACAAGTATACACATGCAAAGACTCGGTTCGCCCAGGTCCGGGGCATGAGCACCCTTGTGTGAAGAGGAAGGCCTTTCGCTCTTGTCTCTTCCATTTTTTGGGGCGGATTGGTACTCTGTGTGCTGCCTCAATTGCTTGACAGTGGTTATCTTCTTATTTATCTCTATCTATACTGATAGAAAATATTATACCTTGGCCTGGCTTGCCTTGTCTCTTTTTGAAGAAAAGGAATATATTGAAGGCCTTGTTTCATTTCTTCGAATTCAAATGAAACTTGGCAGCTTATATTTGTCATTTTTTCTGTCGTTTTCTTACGTTTCTATAAGCACATCCTTATTATAATAGCTAACCACAAATAACCTGACGAAAAGTTCCAAGAAGACTGAGGTCAGTGCACATCTCTCAACATAAATATTAAATATTTCAGTGGACATCTTTCATAAAAAAAGAAAAAAAAAAGAAAATAAGAAAATAAGAACATCAGCCCTCAAGACCATGGCTTCATATATGGGCCAACAGTTCACCATTGCAAAACCAATTAACAACATCTGCAGAAGTAGAGCTTCAAGGCTTCCTTGCCTGAAGACTTGTGCAATGCCCAATAGGAAAGAGACCAAGTTGATTATCGCTGCTGTTGTTAGTAGCAAAAACAAGGGTGATGCGATTCCAAACTCGAACGTCCCTTTCTTGTATCGTTTGCTTTGTTCCTCTCCCACCGCCTTGCTTGTCACATTGAATCTGAATGTGGAAATGCCAATGGACTTGAGGATGTATTCAACCGACCCAATTGAGTAACTCGAGAGTCCCCTCATCAGCCATACTTTCTGATCGTTCCACCTCCTTTGAGTTGTCCCTCCAGATAATATTACCTCAAGGTAATCTTGTCCATAAGCTCCAAGAAAACAGAATATATATACAAAAAAACCAGGGATCTGGCATCTGCAAAACCATTCTAATTCTCTCAGTAAATATCAATGATACTATTAATCACTACTTGATTAACTATGATTCTAGTAAAAGCATAGATGGAGATACCTTTAGGAAGATTGAAACATAGTTAAGCAGAGCTAGTTGGGGGATAAAGGCATAAATAGTCATGGGAATTGACCAAATGGGTAAGAGGGAATAGTATGCAAAACATAGGCCACTAAGAAGGCTTATGGCACGGGTGCCATAGGTGATTGGGCTATATTTGCAGAAGGCCACTTCAAGGAGGCCCAACTGGCCAATTGTATCATTTGATTCAGAAAGTCATGGAGATTGATGGGTAATCTTCCAAGAAATGCAGGCCTTTTAGGATGTCAAAAAATGGACTTCCATCCCTCACATTGAAGCATGTAGCTAGTGTACATGTCCTCAACCAGTGACCCATACCTAAAGCCCATCTGCACATTATAGAAAACGCCAATTCCGGAACACAGAATTAATTAAACAAGTACTTCAGAAATGGCATCAATCCAATATCCCAGTAGTAACCAAGCCTACCTTGGTGCCCCATTGGGTCTGGCTCTCAAAATTGCAGCCTGCAACATGATGCGCCGATGATAAAACTTCCCTGGACTCGATCGACTTGTTCACTAGGTGATCCTGGTTCAGTTCAGAGGTTTCAGGCCATCCATTCCCGCGGGATGAATTTGAAATACATGCCTGGCTTCACCACCATAAATATCATTCTTGTTGATCCCGTAGAAGATCTGAGGAAACTGAACATAACGCAAGTTTCGGATCCATAGATGGGTCTAAGAGATAACACAGCGCACGAAGAGGTGTCTGTGGATCATTGGAATACATGTCGCTATCTAGGGTCAGGATCACTGTTGCATTAGTCATGGTGGCTGATATACGAAGCTTCAAAACATACAAACAAAAGTATTTGTATTTATAAACACATGGTTGATTCGGAACAATAATGGAAAGAAGAATTGGGTTGGGGGGACAGGGGGTGGTGTTGCAGGCACTTATTTTGAAAGATCAATCATAAAGCTGGATGGCCATTAGTCAACTTACCAGAACATCAAGAGCACCAGCCTTGAAATTGTGGGGTAACTTGATGCATTTCCCTCTGGATACATAAACAAGGTTGGGCATTGTACGGCCTGTGACATCCTCATCTTTGCCACACTCTTAACAAAACCTGTTCTCAATGCGTGCCCCATCATATTAGTACTAAATTAAAATCTTTTGCCTCCATTAGAGGCCTCCTTTTTTCTTTAGTTAAATGATCTATTGCCACGATATGGATTACCCATATATATATTTTTTTAACTAAAGTTCCAGTAATATAATAAACCTGAATCACTGCAGGATGATTCTGAGATGTAAATCCATCAGTCCATCTGCTGAAAGCTTCCAATTCCTGTTCGCTATTGATAATTCTCCCACTCTTAACCACAGTCTCCACTCTAACATCTCATGTTGTCGTACATCAGCTGCATCATAATTCAAGACTGATTTTGATTATTAACCTCTAAATAGTGTTGTATATGACTAATTCTTTCTCCTAATTTCAAATGTTGTAGAATAATTTGTAACTGTAGAATAGAGACTTCAGTCAATTGTTGACTCCAGATATGACAGAAAGCTTCATTTATTAAATGACTTTCG
Organism: Vitis vinifera; assembly: GCF_030704535.1. Classification (NCBI taxonomy): domain Eukaryota; kingdom Viridiplantae; phylum Streptophyta; class Magnoliopsida; order Vitales; family Vitaceae; genus Vitis; species Vitis vinifera. The sequence goes on along the minus strand of NC_081806.1, from coordinate 1,567,576 downwards.
TTTTGATATTTGAATTACCGAGCTATTATTGGTCTTAAAACAAGATCTTTAAGCATACGTTCTGGTGCCTAGGAAATGATTAAAGCAACATCTGAGGGAAAATTTAGAGTCACCATATCTTAAAATGCTATGGAAGATGCCAAGTAAAGAGCCCATGCTAGGACAATTGAGATCAATGTGATCTTCACTGGCATCTTTGCTTCATCAGCCCTCAACACCATGGCTTCATATATGGGCCAACAGTTCACCATTGCAAAACCAACTAACAAAATCTGCAGAAGTAGATCTTCAATTCTTCCTTGCCTGAAGATTTGTGCAATGCCCCATAGGAATGAGACCAAGTTGATTATTGCTGCTGTTGTTAGTGGCAAGAACAAGGGTGATGCGACTCCAAACTCAAACATCCCTTTCTTGTATCGCTTGCTTTGTTCCTCTTCCACCGCCTTGCTTGTCACATTGAATCCGAATGTGGAAATGCCAATGGACTTGAGGATGTATTCAACCGACCCAATTGAGAAACTCGAGAGCCCCCTCATCATCCATACTCTCTGATTGTTCCACCACCTTTGAGTTGTCCCCCCAGATAATATTAACTCGAGATAATCTTGCCCATAGGTTCCAAGAAAACAGAATATATACACAAAAAACCAGGGATCTGACATCTGCAAAACCATTCAATTTTTTTCAGTAAATATCAATATTATTATTATTAACTATTATTCTAGTAAAAGGGCATACCTTTGGGAAGATCGAGACATAGTTAAGCAGAGCAAGCTGGGGGAGAAAGGCATAGATCGTAATGGGAATTGACCAAATGGGCCAGAAGGAATAGTAAGCAAAACATAGGCCACTGAGAAGGTTTATGGTGCGGGTGCCATATGTGATTGGGCTATATTTGCAGAAGGCCACTTCAAGGAGGCCAATTGACCATCGCCTGGTTTGATTCAGAAAGTCATGGAAGTTGGTGGGTGAATTTCCCAGAAATGCAGGCCTTTTGGGATGGCAAAAAATGGACTTCCATCCCTCACATTGAAGCATATAGCTAGTGTACATGTCCTCAACCAGTGATCCATACCTAAAGCCCATCTGCTCATTATAGAAAACGCCAATGTTTCCTTTAATTAAACAAGCATTGCAAAACTGGATCTTTAATTCTATATCCTAGTAGTAACCAAGCCTACCTTGGTGCCCCATTGGCTCTGGCTCTGGCTCTCAAAATTGCAGTCTGCAACATGATGCGCCGATGCTAAAATTACCCTGGACTTGATTGACTTGCTCCCTAGGTGATCCTGCTTCAATTCAAAGGTTTCTGATGGGTCCCCAAAGAAGACTTTTCGCCGGAAAAAACCTCCTGTACCTAGATATATAGGGCCTTTCAGTCCATCCATTCCCGTGGGATGAATTTGAAATGTATGCCTGGCTTCACCACCATAAATATCATTCTTGTTGATCCCATAGAAGATCTGAGGAAACTGAACATACGCAAGTTTTGGATCCATAGAGGGGTCTAAGAGATAACACAGCGCACGAAGAGGTGTCTGTGGATCATTGGAGTACATGTCGCTATCTAGGGTCAGGATTACTGGTGCATTAGTCATGGTGGCTGATACACGAAGCTTCAAAACATATAAACAAAAGTATTTGTATTTATAAACACATGGTTGATTCGGAACAATAATGGAAAGAAGAATTGGGCTGTGGGGGCCACTTATTTTGAAAGATCAATCATAAAGCTGGATGGCCATGAGTGAACTTACCAGGGCATTAAGAGCACCGGCCTTGAAATTTTGGGGCAAATTGATGCCTTTCCCTCTGGATACATAAACAAGGTTGGGCATCGTATGGCCCATGACATCCTCATCTTTACCACACTCCAACAAAACCTGTTGTCAATGCATGCCCCACCATATTAGTGTTAAAAAACTTTTTGCCTCCATTAAAAGGCCTCCTTTTTTTCTAGTTAAATCTATTGCCCCAAGTTATGGGGCACACCCAGAATTTTCCTTTGTATATATTAAAGTTCCATTAATATAATAAACCTGGACTACTGGAGGATGATTCTGAGGTGTAAATTCATCTGTCCATCTGCTGAAAGCTTCACTTTCTCCTTCATTAGTCATATAATCACGGCTAATGGTCCCTTCCTGGACAACATTCTCCACCCTAACTCTCATATTCTCATACATCATCTGCAACACAATATCTCATTTGAATGAAAGAGGAACCCTTTTCTCTTTGTTTCCCCACATAAATAAATAATGTGAACGTATTTTCTACAAAGAAATATGTTACCTTGATCCGATCAGTCTCTGGAAACCATGAGTTATTGGATTTAAAATATGCATCGGGACACCTCTCTACAATCTTGTTTTTCTTGCAGTAAGGCAGCCAGTGGGTGGCAAACCTAGCAGCCTCCATGAAAGCAAAGAGGGTCAGCTTCGAACCTCCGTCATCCGATACATACACCGACAACTTCTCTGTCGGATAATCGTATGCCATCACAGACAGAGCAGTGTTCACCACACACATAGGTGGCTCCTTATACGGATCAGCAGTGCATATAAACACATCCAACCTCGGATAATCACTCTCCTTGGCATAATGTTCAAGGTTTTCGATGAAAACCCGACGTTCCACAGGACACATGCGAAAGGCCTGTGAGGTTGCCCACATGAAAGCCAGCACTGCATCAGCCAGAAGAATGAGGAGGGAGACTATGCTGAAGGAGTGGAGTAGAGCAATGCAGTGGCGATACAGCAAAGACAAGATAGCAAAGGAGTAGACTATGGCGAATAATCGGTTTGCAGTGGTTCGACTCTTAAGCACACAGGTGTGAAGAGGAGGGACATGGATGGTGCTGCCATGGCTCTCAGTTGAACTTCCCATTTCTTTGCTGTGTATCATACGGATGAGATTGTCCAAGATCTTGTGCATTTATAAGACTGTTTGAGGAGAGACTATACTCCACAAATTTCCAGCATTAAAAATAAAATATTTTTGTGACCAACAAAAGATTCCATTCATATCCTCCCCAACTGAAAAGCATGGCCATTGTTTCAACCGATAGCTTTCTCATCACTTAATCACGTTCTATTCTTATTGTATTAGCTAAAAACAATCCTTTCTGAAGCGTCTTATATTTTTTACTGATCTTACAAGGAAAAGTTATTTAAACTGGACAGAAGAAAATTTTTATTATAAATATTTCAAATCGTTAAAACAGAGGCTCAAATGGCATCCAATAAAACAAAGAATTGTTTCTCGAAGTCCTGATGAGTCGTTGTCATTAAATAAAAACGGAGAGTCCTTGACCAGAGGAGAAACCCCATCAACACATGCCAAAAATGGGAGAAATCAATGATCATCTTGGACTACATTGAAAATCCAAATGGGAGTACAAAATGTCAGTTAGGCCCGTGACAGACAGCTAGGCACAAGCCTAGGTAGCTGTGAAGATCTTATCCAGCTAGGTTGGTATCTACCACATCCATGAAAACAAAATAATCATTTATATATTCTCCAATGTGAATATTGCTTTGTTTAAAAAAATTATTTAATAATTCAATAAGATAACACGTAGTAGTTCATATTTTGTCATTTACCGAAGAATTCAATAATTAAATAGGATATTCCATTCCTCCAATGGATTGTTTGGCTTGGGAAAAATGATAATAAAAAGGTTTTGAGTATGCTTGAAAGCTGATTGATTTCAAAATTAAGAAGCTTTTTGTGTTTAATAATAATAAAAAAAGTAAATTAAAAAAAAAATGGAAAACACATATATTTGATAAGTTTTAAAAACATGAAACATCATATTTTTTTAGAATATATATATAATTTTTTTTAAATTATTTATTTTTTGTGAACTATTTTTAAAAATAATTATATAAATATAAAAATAATTAAAAATAAAGTATTACAAATAAAATTTATTTTAAAAACAAGTTAAAAATATTTCAAATTTTCAAACTAACTTTATTTCACAAAACATTAGAAAATCATTTTAAAAAATAGTTTCAAAAATTATTTTTTGGAATTATTTCCAAAATTGCGTCCCAAATAGAACCTTTGTCACCCTACTTGATTACTGTGTGCTTTAATGAATTAGGCAAGAAAATTGTTATTTAAAGCGAGGCAACTAACAATTTTTTACATAGTTTTAATTTGATATAGTACAAATTAAAGTTTACAATTTAATCATAAGACAAAGCTTAGTAGATGTAGTGCCAACTATTTATTAGAATTTCTACAAACAATAAAGTTTCACATGGACTTCGGCTCATGGGGTAGCAGCTCAGCATAAATATGATATCCTCATGAAAAATAGTTGCGAGGATGCTGAGAAAATGTAAAAGCCATTAGATGATATTAGAAGAATAGACCCATAATACACCAAAACAATTGCAAAAATACTGAGAGTGTCAAAAAAATGCCATGGAGGATGCCAAATAAAGAGCCCATGCAAGAACAATGGAGATCAATGTGATATTTGCAGGCATTTTGCCTTCATCAGTCCTCAACATGGCTTCATATGGTCGACAGCAATTTACTACTGCAAAACCAGTTAAGAAAATCTGCACAAACAGACCTTCAAGGCTTCTTTGATTGAGAACTTGTATGATTCCCAATGGGGAAAGAGACCAAGTTGAGTATTGCTGCTGTTGCTAATGGCAAGAACAAAGGTGATGGGGCTCCAAACTCAAACTCCCCTTGATTGTATCGCTTGCTTTGTTCCTCATCCACCACCTTGCTTGTCACATTAAATCCATATGGGGAAATACCTAATGATTTTAGAAGGTATTCCACAGATCCAAATGAGAAACCTGTTAGTCCCCGAATCATCCATGCTCTCTGATTGTTCCACCAATTTTGGGTTGTTCCCCCAAATAATATGAAGTCGAGATAATCTTGAGTAAATGCTCCGAGGAAAAGAAATACATATAAGAAAAACCAAGGATTTGATACATGTAAAATTCGAAACCATGCTTCATGTTAAATGCTAAAAGACACCATATATGATGAGGATGTGAGGGAAAAAAAATTTAAAGCTAAAAAAATAAATTCATTGTTTTTTATTTGCCCTTTTTGCGGTCAATTGCAAAGTTAAGAAGGTAGACAAGTTCTATTATTACAAAAGAAAAAATAAAAATAAAAAAGGAAATATAGACACAACTAGGCTACAAATGGTCTTTCTTAAAAAGACAAAGGTCCCACAACAAACAAATAAATTATCATAGATTTTTATGATCATTTTGTGCTCTAATTTTTTTTTCTATTTTTGAGGAAATTTTGATTTTTTTTTTCCTTTTGCACGGTTGTAACCCAATTTAAAAGGATTTCCGGTACTAATTATCATCTAATAATCCTTATTTTTAATATTTCAATGCATATGTGAACCAAATTAACACATCTAAGAGAATTTTGGCTATACTCTACTTGTGTGTTTTCCTATCGAAATACAAAGAAGAGAACCATGAGTGTATGCCTGGTGAGTCCTGAGTATGCACCAATATTTCTCCTTCTTATCATATTGGGTTGCTTCAAAACCCTCCTCGTGTATGAAGAGTAATTATATTTTCATATTTATGTGGGACAAAAGTCAACTAAATAAATGTACTAATACATGGCAACGCTCCTAATTATATCATATTTTTGGACTGACAGAAACAATTATGCAAAGAGCCCAAGCCAAGAATATGGAAATAATAGTAGTTCTGGTGGCCATCCTTCCTCTATCAGTTCTCAAGACCATGGCTTCATATATTGGCCAGCAGTTCACCATCACAAAACCAGCTAACAACATCTGCAAATACAGGCCTTCCAGGTTTTTCTGCTTGAAGATTAGTACCATGCCCCATAGGAATGAGACCAAGTTTATTATGGCTGCTGTTGTTAGCGGCAAGAACAAGGGTGATGAGACTCCAAACTCTAAAATCCCTTGCTTGTACCGCTTGCTTTGTTCCTTGTCAACCACCTTGCTTGTCACATTGAATCCGAATTGGGAAATGCCAATGGATTTGAGCAAGTATTCGACTAAAGAGAATGCGAAACTTGAGGACCCCACCATCATCCACACCCCCTGGCTGCTCCACTACCTCTGGATTGTCCCCCCAGATAATAAGAAGTCTAGACAATCTTGTGTGCATGCTCCAAGGAAAAGGAATATGTATAAGAAAAACCTAGGTTCTGAGACCTATAAATTAAACCACATTTAAGTGTATAATTTGAAACCCATAATGCTAATGAAGGAATGGACACATACCTTGGGGAAGATTAAGAGACACGTTTGAGTAGGGCTAGCTGGGGGAGAAATGCAGGCCTTTTGGGATGGCAAAAAATGGACTTCCATCCCTCACATTGAAGCATATAGCTAGTGTACATGTCCTCAACCAGTGATCCATACCTAAAGCCCATCTGCTCATTATAGAAAACGCCATTGTTTCCTTTAATTAAACAAGCATTGCAAAACTGGATCTTTAATTCTATATCCTAGTAGTAACAAAGCCTACCTTGGTGCCCCATTGGCTCTGGCTCTCAAAATTGCAGTCTGCAACATGATGCGCCGATGCTAAAATTTCCCTGGACTTGATTGACTTGCTCCCTAGGTGATCCTGCTTCAATTCAAAGGTTTCTGATGGGTCCCCAAAGAAGACTTTTCGCCGGAAAAAACCTCCTGTACCTAGATATATAGGGCCTTTCAGTACATCCATTCCCGTGGGATGAGTTTGAAATACATGCCTGGCTTCACCACCATAAATATCATTCTTGTTGATCGCATAGAAGATCTGAGGAAACTGAACATACGCAAGTTTTGGATCCATAGAGGGGTCTAAGAGATAACACAGCACACGAAGAGGTGTCTGTGGATCATTGGAGTACATGTCGCTATCTAGGGTCAGGATCACTGGTGCATTAGTCATGGTGGCTGATACACGAAGCTTCAAAACATATAAACAAAAGTACTTGTATTTATAAACACATGGTTGATTCGGAACAATAATGGAAAGAAGAATTGGGCTGTGGGGGGCACTTATTTTAAAAGATCAATCATAAAGCTGGATGGCCATGAGTGAGCTTACCAGGGCATTAAGAGCACCAGCCTTGAAATTGTGGGGCAAATTGATGCTTTTCCCTCTGGATACGTAAACAAGGTTGGGCATCGTATGGCCCATGACATCCTCATCTTTACCACACTCCAACAAAACCTGTTGTCAATGCATGCCCCACCATATTAGTGTTAAAAAACTTTTTGCCTCCATTCCTTTTTTTCTAGTTAAATCTATTGCCCCACGTTATGGGGCACACCCAGAATTTTCTTTTGTATATATTAAAGTTCCATTAATATAATAAACCTGAATCACTGCAGGATGATTCTGAGATGTAAATCCATCAGTCCATCTGATGAAAGCTTCCAATTCCTGCTTGCTATTGATATAATCATGGCTAATTATCCCACTCTTAACCGCAGTCTCCACCCTAACTCTCATGTTCTCGTACATCAGCTGCATCATAATTCAGGAATGATTTTGATTATTAACCTCTAAATATTACTATGTATGATTAATTATTTATCGTAATTACAAATGTTGTAGAATAATTTGCAACTGTGTATAATATAGTAGGTAACATTAGTCAAATGATGTTGGCTCTGGATATGAAGGATCATGAAAAGATTAAGTCAGCGGTAGCGAAATGAAAATGTATCCAATGTGTGGGGACAAAGAAAAACAAGAAAATCATATTAGGACTTAGAAATAATACCTAATAAGGGTGGAAACAAGGTTATCTCAGCTGATGGTAACGTTTCAACTAATCTTTATTATTTTTATCACTAAAAAAATATTTGTTTCAACATACAGAACATACATCCAAGAGAGAAATCTAATTAGGTTGCTTCCAAATTCCAACATAAAACAATATATTTTTGGAAAAATAGGTGAAGTTTATAGAATGTGTAGAAGAAGATGATAACTCCAATTCTGAAGATTCATCAAGTGGAATTTTTTGTTGTTCGCCTATGCCGATCGGATAATTGGATGCTTAACCTTCAGTTATTGCTGAATTGTATGGATCGAAGAGTGTGCTTGTGTTTGGTGAGACCTAATTCAAAGAAATCAAGTCATGTGAATTGTAGAAGAAAATACCAATCAATATGCAAATTACGGGTCATGTTAATTTTGAGTGTTGTTCAAGCTGATGAGATTAAAAGTATTCCCTTCTTCCACTAGGCATTATAATTGATCCTACTTTATGAACAATTTTATCACATACTGTTGAATCTCTTAAGTTACCTTAATTTGATCAGCCTCAGGGAACCACGATGAGGGGTTTGATTCAAAATAGGCCTCTGGACACCTCTCTAAAATCTTGTTCTTCCTGCAGTAAGGTAGCCAGTGGGTTGCAAACCTAGCAGCCCCCATGAAAGCAAAGAGGGTCAGCTGCGAACCTCCATCATCTGATACATATACTGACAATTTCTCTGTTGGATAATCATATGCCATCACAGATAGAGCAGTGTTCACCACACTTATAGGTGGCTCCTTGTATGGATCAGCAGTGCAGATAAACACATCCAGTGCCGGATAATCACTCTCCTTGGCAACATGTTGAAGGTGTTCGATGAAAACCTGACGTTGGGTTGGACACATCCGAAAGGCCTGTGCGGTTGCCCACATGAAAGCCAGCACTGCATCAGCTAGAAGAAAGAGGAGGGAGACTACGGTGGTGGTGTGAAGTAGAGCAAGGAAGTGATGATACAGCAGAGCTAAGATGGCACACAAGTAGACAACTGCAAATACTCGGTTTGCGCTGGTGTGATGCGGTAGCGCCCGTGTGTGAAGAGGAAGGCATTGGCTCTGATCGGTTAGACCTCCTCCTCCCATTTCTTTGCTGGTCATTTACCTGAATGGGGTTGACCAGTTTGTCTTATATCATAGGATTCATTATAAGAAGTTAAAACATTTTCTCCGGAGACTAGCTTCCAAAACCATGGTTTGTAACTATTGGATATTTTATTATTAGGGTAGGAGAAAAGTCAAAGTTCATCTTTCCTAACAAATAAAGTTCTGTAAAGAACCAATCTCGCAGACAGTCTTTTATTAGTTAAGAATTCTCTCCGCCTTGGAAATTTCGGGTGTATCATGCATATTCGTATCTCATCATCATCCATCTTTATCTAAATTCTACTGTAATTGTCTTTAAACTATTTCTTTAAAATGTATCACTTTTCTTATTCAAATTCAAAGATTTTTTTTCTCTTAATTTCTCCTTAAGAAATGTTGTATGATACTTCTATTGGTGGATAATCATATGCCATAGCAGATAGAGCTGTACTCTCCACACCTATAGGTGGCTCCTTGTATGGATCATCAGTAGGGTATATAAACACATCCAACGATCAGTTGGATTCATCTGAAAGACCGGTGAAGTTATCTACACAAAAGCACTGCATCAGCCAGAAGAATCAAGAGGCAGACCATGGAGGTGGAGTGGAGTATTTGATCAATGAGGTTATATTTGTTGGTTCTTAAAACATGCCACACAAAGTACATGCAAATCTGCTAGAAAATTAAGGAATGAAAAAGCAGAGCATGAGCAATAAAAACTGAGCAGAAGTATATAAAAGTGATTAGGTTTTAGTGTAATTCATCAGAGAAGTTTTCATTTTATGACTTGAATTACCAATTATTGATCTTACAGCAACACCTTCAACCATACATTACAGTAGCAGAAGTACAATATTTGTGGAGACAGTGAGAATATATTAAAGTACAATGGAGGATACCAAGTAACGGGCCCACGCAAGAATAATGGAGATGAATGTGATCTTCATAGGCAATTTACCATGGCTTCATATAGTGGCCAGCAATTTACCATTGCAAAACAGGCTAAGAACATCTGCATAAACAGATCTTCAAAGCTTCTTTTCTTGAAAACTTGTGCTATGCCCCATATGAATGAGACCAAATTGATTATTGCAGCTGTTGTTAGTGGCGACAACAGGGGTGATGCCACTCCAAACTCGAAAATCCCTTGGTTATATCACTTGTTTTGTTCCTCTTCAACTACGTTGCTTGTGACATTAAATCCAAATGTGGAAATGCCAATGAACTTCAGTAAGTATTCAGCCAATCCAAAAATGAAGCTTGAGAGTCCCTTAATTGTCCAAATCCTCTGATTGATCCACGTCCTTTGGATTGTTTCTCCAGCTAACATAAACTTGAGACACTGGTGCCCATAGGCCCCAAGGAAAAGAAATATGTACAATAAAAGCCAAGTGTCTGAGGCCTGCAAAACCATACAATTTGTTTAACAACCATCAACTATACTAGTAATCATGACTTCATAACTATAATGCTATTGATTCCTTGAATGGACAAACCTTTAGGAAGATTGAAGCACAGTTAAGCAGAGCTAGCTGGGGGACAAAGGCATTGATGGTAATTGGAATGGACCATATGGGACCGAAGGTGTAGTGAGCATAACATAGCCCAGAGAGATGGTTTATGGATCGGATTCCATAGGTGATTGGACTATATCTACAGAAGGCCACTTCAAGGAAGCCAATACACCATCACATCATTTGACTAAGTATGCTGTGGAGGTTGATGGGTGAATTTCCCAGAAATGCAGGTCTAGGATTGCAAAAAATGGACTTGGATCCATCACATTGCAGTCGGTAGCTTGTGTAGAAGTCCTCACGCAGTGTTCCATACCTAAAGCCCATCCGCACATTGTAGAAAACACAAATCAGAGAGTACCCACTTCTCCATTATTCTGTTTCTGCTATTTTACTTGTTCTGCCTCAAGAGGACGGTTTCCACTCCCTCATCCACTGCACCAGTACTTCCAAGCAGTATGAATCAAGAAGCTTCATTTCTCTCCCCAGTTAGTCCTCTATCTCCTTCTCTCGCTCTCATGTTTGTGCAGCTTGTTTTTATAATTTGGTATGAATTTGTGTAATGATATCTTTATAGTCTGATGTTTCTGTAGTCACGTGAGATGGTTTGAAGGGAGAGCTCAAAGGCAAGCTTCCAACAATCTTGTTTGATGAAGAATCAAAGGCAAGGGACTCACAGTAAGTTTTAGTATTTGACATTCTCATTACGAAATTTTTGCAAAGCTGTAGGGCTATATCCTGCTCACTACTTGGTAAGCAAACCAAAAAGTGAACCCTGAGGTTGCCAATAACAAAAGTTACTCTAAGTAAACACACCTTTCAACATTTTTTGAGGACATATACCACAATTTACCAGGAGCCAGGTACAAGTTGCATTTTTTTACCCATGAATTCGGGTTCAAATCTCCAGTGACATCCACTATTTTCTGAAAAGCACTGGTCCAAACCATCTTTAGAAAAAAAGAAGTATGACATGAATAGCATCTTTAGATTTTGCCCAGAAAAATTAAAAGGAAAAATGAAAATCCCCTCTTAAATATTGGCCTTCCAATGTCAAAAGTAGGACAAGCATCAATACACAAACCTTATGGTAAAATCCCTTAATTATTGGTTTTGTTGATGTTGAAGTTGAACCCAACTTTATAATCATTGGAAGAAGGAATGTGTTTATTAATACTCAATCAACCGTGCCCTGCTATGAAAGATAATTAGAACTTCACAGAGGTATAGAAATCATTGTGCTTATACCTATCTCCCAGCCAAAGATTGTCATGATCCGATAATTATTTGGCTCCACTTTTAGATAATCGGATGATTGTTTACCACTTCACAAATTATTACATTAGAATTTTTTGTTAAATTTTATTTATTTATTTATCAAATATGCATTCTGTAGCATGACTTGAACTGAATGTAATAATGGAACTTCTGAAAATTTCGCAGATGTTGTGTTTGCCTGGGAGAATTTAAAATCAAAGAGGAGTTACACCAGGTTCCGTCGTGCAAACATATATTTCATGCCGACTGCATATGCCCCTGGCTTCCTATAAACTCTATTTGTCCACTCTGTTTCTGCTCTGCCTTCCTCAATACCAAAGCAGGCAATCCAGTGGCCCCTGTTAGACCCGAACATCGCCAGCAAGATAACCAGAACTCCAAGTAGCACAGACAAAATGTCTCTTCGCAGCAACAAGAAGAAGAAAACATTGGTGTTAGGTTGGATATCTCTGATTTTTCCAGAGGACAGCAGATGGTACCAACAAAGGATTGTCTAGCTCGAGTTTAAGAGAGCCTGGAAGATAGTCTGAGTTGCCCACTTGCATGGACAGTGAAATGAGTTATGAGGACCAAGAATCAGTTGTTCTTCACATTGAAACACATTCAGAAACCTAAGGGAAGTTGAGTGAAGTAGTTTAGAGATTGATTGCTAGTTTATTAATTTCATCAGGGAGTATAAGGTATTGTAAACAGCACAGAAAAGAACTTGAAAACAATTCTATAGAGACAAGTACTCAAAATGCCATAGAGGATGTTGAGTAAAGAGCCCATGCTAGAACTACAGAAATCACAGTAATTTTCAGAGGCAATTTCCCTTGGTCTCGCCTCCAGGCCATGGCTTCATATACTGGCCAGCAGTTGACCACTGCAAAACCAGCCAAGAACAGTTGAAGAAACACATCTTCTATGCTTCTTTGCCTGCCGGCTTGAGCAATGCCGGATAGGAATGCGACCAAGTTGATTATTGCTGCTGTGGTTAGCGGCAAGAAAACCGGGGATGGGACTCCAAACTCGAAGATCCCCTGCTTGTATCGCTTGCTTTGTTCTTCTTCAACCACCTTGCTCGTCACATTAAACCCAAATGTGGAAATGCCAACATACTTCAGCAAGTACTCAACCAATCCGAACGTGAAACTCGACAGTCCCCTCATCATCCACGCCCTCTGATGGTTCCACCACCTTTGTGTCGGCCCGCCGGATAATACAAACTCAAGATAGTCTTGTCCATAGGCTCCAAGGAAAAGAACCACATATAACCAACACCAAGGATCTGATATCTGTAAAACCATGTTGAGTTTTCTTAGTTGAAATCGACTCAATAATATAATGCTAATGGATGCATAGATGGGCATACCTTTGGGAATATTGAGGCAGAATTGAGCAGAGCTAGCTGGGGGAGAAAGGCATAGATGGTGACAGGAATCGCCCAAATCGCCCAGAAGGTATAATGAGCAAAACATAGCCCTGAAAGGAGGCTTATCGATTGGACTCCAAAGGTGATTGGGCTATATCTGGAGAAGGCAACTTCAAGAAGGCCAACTGACCATCTCATGGTTTGATTCAGAAAATCATGGAGGTTGATGGGTGACTCCCCTAGAAATGCAGGCCTTTTAGGATTACAATAAATGGACTTCCATCCTTCACATTGCAGCAGACAGCTTGTGTACAAGTCCTCAACCAAAGAGCCATACCTAAAACCCATCTGCAAATTGTAGAAAACAAAAAACGAATCCAAATTTGTGCTCAAAAACTGGTTTTGTTTGTTTTCTTTGAAAATGCAAATTAGTACAAGTAACTAAGCCTACCTTTCTGCCCCATTCGGTTTGGTTCTCATACTTGCAGCCTGCGACATGGTGTGCCATTGCCAAAACCTCTCTAGACTTGATTGAATGGCTAACCTGCCGATCCCGGTTCATTTCCAGGGTTTCAGATGGGCAACCATAGAAGACTCTTCGGCGGAAAAAACCTCCAGAGCCGACATGTATGGGGCCTGCTAGTCCATCCATTCCGGGCATATGAACTTCAAACACATGGCTCAGTTCACCCCCATAGATATCATTCTTGTTGATCCCATGGAAAACCTGAGGAAACTGAACGTACCCAAGTTTTGGATCCATGGAAGGATCTAAAAGGTAGCACAGCGCCCGCAGAGGCGTCTGTGGATCGTTGGAGTACATGTCGCTATCCAGGGTAAGGATCACTGGTGCATTTGTCATGGTGGCTGATACTCGGAGCTTCAAAATTTAAACAAAATTGGCATATTCATGAAGATAGGCGATTCAGGATGATTAAAAGGAAAAAAAATAGAGTAGGGGTTACAAAAATTTATGTGGATTTGTACTGGAACATGAGCTCTAAATCTTACCAGGACGTTAAGGGCACCAGCCTTGAAACGGTGGGGAGAATCTGTGCTTTTCTCTCTGGAGATGTATACAAGGTTTGGCATCCCATGGCCAGTGACATCCTTGTCTTTGCCATGCTCTAATAGTACCTGTTTTCAGGGCTTGTAAGAATGCATTTCGTTACATTTGCTGCTGAAATTAAAATGGATAAAGACCCATGTAGATTCTACTAAATATAAGTGATTAATTTTCATTAAAAATATTTAAACTGAGGTGATCTCTTTAAAAGACAATTTTCAATTAGTGTTATAGAAAGAGCCATTTTTCAAAAATCCTTTACGGCTTGTGCCCAATCATAAATTGGCGTGATGTAAATCGGAGGGGACCCTTTCTAACAACTGCTAATGACCGATTAGAAGTTCCATGAAGATAAACCTGAACTACTGGAGGATGGTTCTGAGGTGTAAATCCATCTGTCCATCTGCTGAGAGCTTCACTTTCTCCTTCCTTAGTGATATAATCATGGCTTATGCTCCCTCTCTTTACCACATTCTCCACCCTCACTCTCATGCTCTCGTACATCATCTGCATACATAATTGACAAATCATTTTGGTTATTCAACGATTGCTATACGCTTTCAGTCCGTTATTTTCTCCATAAATATTACTTACTATATGTACAAATTTATTAATTTTTATAGCTTGGTAGTTCATTAATTATAAGTATAATTATAATATGTTTATAATATAAAAAACGAATTAAAATTCACTTCAACTCTTGTTTATTATTTTATTTAATATTTTAATTATAAAATATTTTAATCTTTATAATGAAATATAAAAAAATTGATATAATTAATTATTTAATATATTTATAATTAAAAATTGTTTTTATTTTAAAATTTTGCAACTATATAAAATTAATAAATTTATATGACTTAAAGGTATTATAAAAGGTGAATTAACTAAAATTTATATCATTTTCGAGTTGTCTCAAAATTGCCGCCCATGGTTGTGGAAGAAATAAAATAATTGTTTACCTTGATCTGATCGGTCTCTGGGAACCTTGAGGGGTTGGAGGATCCAAAATGTGCCTTTGGACACCTCTCCACAACCTTGTTCTTCCTGCAATAAGGCAGCCAGTGGGCGGCAAACCTAGCAGCCTCCATGAAAGCAAAGAGGGTGAGCTTGGAACCTCCATCATCCGATACATATACCGACAACTTCTCTGTCGGATAATCATATGCCATCACAGATAGAGCTGTGTTCACCACACTCATAGGTGGCTCCTTGTATGGATCAGCAGTGCATATAAACACATCCAGCCCCGGATAATCACTCTCCTTGACGTATTGCTCAAGGTGTTCGACGAAAACCTGACGATCGGTTGGATACATGCGAAAAGCCTGTGCGGTCACCCACATGAAAGCTAGGACTGAATCAGCCAGAAGAAGGAAGACGGAGACCATGGAGGTGGACTGGAGTAGATCAATGAAATGGTGATAGAGTAGAGCTAAGATGGCACAAGAGTAGAGAAGTGCGAATGCTCGGTTTATGCCGGCCCGGGGCATAAGCATCTGGGTGTGAAGAGGAAGGCGTTGGGTGCCTGCCATGGTTTTGGTGGTAATGGAGATAGATAGTTGATGATGCTGTGCTGGTTTCGTCTCTTAAATAGAGGAAATGGACAAGGGTTTTCTTGTATTCTTCGCCAACTATATGAAGCGAGAGAACCTAATAGAATTATCGATTGTTTTAAGAAGACTAGGATGGATGTGAATCAAATTATTCTTTCTTCTAAATTGCTTATATTTAATCAAATTATTCATTACCCTAAACCATAAACCTAGTCAATTATACCTTTTATTTTTTATTTTTTAAGATAGTAGAACTTAAAAACAGTTATTAAAAACAAGTTTAAGAAAATATGACCAAACAAGCCCTTAATCTTAGAGGATTTGAGCTTAACATGCATATTATATTTCTTAATAGATAGACAATGCATTTCCTGTATTTGATGTATGCATCACAATTTAATCATGGACTTAAGTGCTCTTTGGTAATTGTTTTTTAAAATAGTTATAAAAAAATAGTTTTTGAAAACTTTTCTTTAATGTTTTATCAAATAAAAATCTTTTTGGAACTTGAAATGTTTTTAATCTATTTTTAATATTTTAAAAATAATTTTTATATTTAGAACTTTATTTTTAATTATTATATATGTTTATATAATTGTTTTTTAAAATATATATATAACTCTTAAAAAACAAGTAAAAATAATCGAAAACAACTAAAAGATGTTTTCTAAAAGCATCTTTTTTTTTTATTGTCAAATACGTTTTCTTAATTTTTTGTTCTAAAAAATAAAAAAGTATTCTAAAAAACAGTTGGGAGACATATTCGTAATCTCTAACCAACAAATTTTCTATTTGTAAGGGACAATTGAATGACATGATGATTAATTAAATACAAAAATAAAAATATATCTACTTAGAATATTTACTATATATAACTAAATTTTGCAATTGATGTTGTACTACTAAAGTTTGGGGTTCAAAAAGAACCTTTAAAAATATTTAAATAAAATTCTTAATTATAATTCTTACATCTTCTAATGTGGTTTTGTCTATATTTTAAAGAATCATAAATACCTTAAAATATCATAATTATGCTTATCTTTAATAAAAAAATTTCTGAAATACAACCTGCAAATATAAAATTTAATGATCGATCATCACAATAGTTATTATTTCTTTTTTTACTTAAGGCTTGCATATGGCTGACTCCGGCCCCCAACCAACCATTAACTATTCTACCTCAAAATAGAAGAACATATAATTGAGAGAATCAGAGTCAGCAAATCTCAAAATGCCATGGAAGATGCTAATAATCTGTAAAGAGCCCATGCTAGAACAATTGAGATCAATGTGATCTTCACTGGCAATTTCCCTTCATCAGTCCTCAACACCATGGCTTCATATATGGGCCAGCAGTTCACCATTCCGAAACCAGCTAACAACATCTGCAGAAGTAGATCCTCAAGCCTTCCTTGTTTTAAGACTAGTGCAATGCCCCTTAGGAATGAGGCCAAGTTGATTATGGCTGCTGTTGTTAGTGGCAAGAACAAGGGTGATGCAACTCCAAACTCGAAGATCCCTTGCTTGTATCGCTTGCTTTGCTCCTCTTGAACCACCTTGCTTGTCACTTTAAACCCGAAAGTCGAAATCCCGTTGGACTTCAGGAAGTATTCAATCCACCCAAATGAGAAACTTGAGAGTCCTCTCATCATCCACATTCTCTGATTGTTCCACCACCTTACCGTTGTCCCCCCGGATAATATGAACTCCAAATAATCTTGTCCATAGGCTCCAAGGAAAAGGAATACATAGATGAAAAACCAAAGATCTGAGACCTGTAGAACCATGTGGATTTTCTTGCTAAATATGATTTCCATTGTTAATCATGTATACATAATTATAATACCATGGATGAGATACATACCTGTGGGAAGATTGAGGCGGAATTGAGCAGAGCCAGCTGGGGGAGAAAGGCATAGATGGTAAGGGGAATCGACCAAAAAGGCCAGAAGGCATAATAAGCAAAACCTAGCCCTGACAGAAGGTTTATGGACCGGACTCCATAGATGATCGGGCTATATTTGCAGAAGGCTATTTCAAGGAGGCCGACTGACCAACGCGTAGTTTGATTCAGCAAGTCATGGAGGTTGAGGGGTGAATTTCCCAGAAATGCAGGCCTTTTAGGTTTGCAATTAATGGATTTCCATCCCTCACATTGCAGCTGATGGCTCGTGTACAAGTCCTCAACCAAAGAACCATACCTAAAGCCCATCTACACATTGTATAGAAACCAAAAATAGTATCCAAACATGTTCTCCAAAAGTGGTATCCCTACATGGGCTTTGTTTCTTTTCTATATTTATGATGTGATAAATGCAAACTGGTACAAGTAATTACTATCAGCATACCTTGGTGCCCCACTTGGTTTGGTTCTCAAAATTGCAGCCTGCAACTTGGTGAGCCATTGCTAAAACTTCTTTGGACCTGATCGATTTGCTCGTCAGTTGATCCTGGTTCATTTCTGGGGTTTCTGATGGGCCACCAAAGAAGATTTTTCGCCGGAAAAAACCTCCAGAACCTACATGTTGAGGGCCTGCCAACCCATCCATTCCGGACATTTGAACTTGAAACACATGCCTTAGTTCACCACCATATATATCACTCTTGTTGATCCCATGGAAGATCTGCGGAAACTGAACATACCCAAGTTTTGGATCCATTGAAGGGTCTAAAAGATAGCACAGCACGCGAAGAGGTGTCCGTGGATCATTGGAGTACATGTCGCTGTCTAGGGTCAAGATCACTGGTGCGTTTGTCATGGTGGCTGATACTCGAAGCTTCAAAACATATAAACAAAAGTATTTGTATTTATAAACACAGGGTTGATTCGGAACAATAATGGAAAGAAGAATTGGGCTGTGGGGGGCACTTATTTTGAAAGATCAATCATAAAGCTGGATGGCCATGAGTGAGCTTACCAGGGCATTAAGAGCACCAGCCTTGAAATTGTGGGGCAAATTGATGCTTTTCCCTCTGGATACATAAACAAGGTTGGGCATCGTATGGCCCATGACATCCTCATCTTTACCACACTCCAACAAAACCTGTTGTCAATGCATGCCCCACCATATTAGTGTTAAAAAACTTTTTGCCTCCATTAAAAGGCCTCCTTTTTTTCTAGTTAAATCTATTGCCCCACGTTATGGGGCACACCCAGAATTTTCCTTTGTATATATTAAAGTTCCATTAATATAATAAACCTGAATCACTGCAGGATGATTCTGAGATGTAAATCCATCAGTCCATCTGCTGAAAGCCTCCAATTCCTGCTTGCTATTCATATAATCATGGCTAATTATCCCACTCTTAACCGCAGTCTCCACCCTAACTCTCATTTTCTCGTACATCAGCTGCATCATAATTCAGGAATGATTTTGATTATTAACCTCTAAATATTACTATATATGATTAATTATTTATCGTAATTACAAATGTTGTAGAATAATCTGCAACTGTGTATAATATAGTAGGTAACATTAGTCAAATGATGTTGGCTCTGGATATGAAGGATCATGAAAAGATTAAGTCAGTGGTAGCGAAATGAAAATGTATCCAATGTGTGGGGACAAAGAAAAACAAGAAAATCATATTAGGACTTAGAAATAATACCTAATAAGGGTGGAATTCAAGGTTATCTCAGCTGATGGTAACGTTTCAACTAATCTTTATTATTTTTATCACTAAAAAAATATTTGTTTCAACATACAGCACATACATCCAAGAGAGAGGTCTAATTAGGTTGCTTCCAAATTCCAACATAAAACAATATATTTTTGGAAAAATAGGTGAAGTTTATAGAATGTGTAGAAGAAGATGATAACTCCAATTCTGAAGATTCATCAAGTGGACTTTTTTGTTGTTTGCCTATACCCATCGGATAATTGGATGCTTAACCTTCAGTTATTGCTGAATTGTATGGATCGAAGAGTGTGCTTGTGTTTGGTGAGACCTAATTCAAAGAAATCAAGTCATGTGAATTGTAGAAGAAAATACCAATCAATATGCAAATTACGGGTCATGTTAATTTTGAGTGTTGTTCAAGCTGATGAGATTAATTGACAAATCATTTTGGTTATTCAACGATTGCTATACGCTTTCTGTCCGTTATTTTCTCCATAAATATTACTTACTATATGTACAAATTTATTAATTTTTATAGCTTGGTAGTTCATTAATTTTAATTTTAATTATAATATGTTTATAATATAAAAAACGAATTAAAATTCACTTCAACTCTTGTTTATTATTTTATTTAATATTTAATTATAAAATATTTTAATCTTTATAATGAAATATAAAAAAATTGATAGAATTAATTATTTAATATATTTATAATTAAAAATTGTTTTTATTTTTAAAATTTTGCAACTATATAAAATTAATAAATTTACATGACTTAAATGCAATGTTTTTAGAATTGGATCAACCATCGAACCGGAAAAGTTATCGGTTCACGGTTCGCTGGTTGGACCAATGGTCGAATCACTGCCGAACCGTTGATGTAACCAGGGTTAATCTGGCTCTTCTGAGTCAATTATGGTGTCCGCCAACGGATGGTTCCTATTAGGTTGGCTTACGCAGAAAGTGACATAAACTACTGTTGTTGGCCTATGCTTCTTGGGTAATGGACACCATAAACCAAAAAGAAGGGGAAAAAAAATGGAAAAAGAAAAGGAAGAAGAAGGGGGGAACGTCTCTTATCCCTTGCTACAAGGGAAAACCCCTTGATGCTTGTGGCAAAGTTTTCTGCAAATGGTCCTTCATGGGATAATCCAAAGAGGACTAATAATGAAGTATATATTCTCAAGGGGCAAATGAAAGAAAAAAGGAAAAAAAAATAATAATTAAGGCTCCTAAGGTGGAGTTTTGGAATTTTACCTTAATCTGATCGGTCTCAGGGAACCATGAGGGGTTGGACGCAAAATAAGCTTTGGGGCACCTCTCTACAATCTTGTTCTTCTTACAGTAGGGTAGCCAGTGGGAGGCAAACCTTGCAGCCTCCATAAAAGCAAAGAGAGTCAGCTGGGAACCTCCATCATCCGACACATATACCGACAGCTTCTCTGTTGGATAATCGTATGCCATCACAGACAGAGCAGTGTTCACCACATCAATCGGTGGCTCCTTATATGGATCAGCAGTGCATATAAACACATCCAAACCCGGGTAATTACTCTCCTTGGCATAATGCTCAAGGTGTTCAATGAAAATCTGACGTTCTGTGGGACACATGCGAAAAGCCAGAGTAGTTACCCACATGAAAGCCAGCACTGCGTCAGCTAGAAGAATGAGGAGGGAGACTATGGAGGTGGAATGGAGTAGAGCGATGAAATGGTGATATAGCAGAGCCAAGATGACACACAAGTATACAACTGCGAATACTCGGTTTGCTGGGGTCCGACGCATGAGCGCCCTTGTGTGAAGAAGAGGAAGGCCATGGCTGGCGGTGCTCTTCCTCTCAGTCGCCCCCTCACCTCCCATTTTTCCCCTGCTGGTCCGGTGCCTGGACGAGATTGTCAGGACTCTGTAGTAAGCCTTAATAAAAGATGTGCTCCAGAGTAGGACTAGTCCAAGAATGTTATAGTTTTGTCTTCTTCAACCAAAGATGGCGCCAAGAAAATGAAATTGGATGTCTTTATCAGGAGGAAGAAAAACAGTGTGATGCAGACGTAGTCTTGTATTCTTCTGCCAATGTCGTAAAGAGACTAAATTCAAGAAATTATCGACTGCTTTATTAGGAGAAGAACAGTGTATGTAATTATTGAGCTCAAGAAACATTTCAGTGTTTTGTTGGGACAAAGAAAAGTAAAGTCGTGTGAACTTGTCCACAATTACGTCAGGAGAGTCAACTCTGGAAATTTTAATCCATGAATAGTCAGCACACTTCAAGGATTTTTGGCCCAACTTGGGGTGATTTAAAATTAAAAAGTAGAAATGTAGATGTGAGTTGGCCTAAAAAATATTCCCTATTTAGACTGTCTTAGCCACGTAGATATCCATGTTGGTTGAGGTACTCTTGTTTTCTTTCCAAAAAAGGTAGACATGATGTTAAGTAAAAATGATGTGTCTCTTCTTGATTCAACTAGGGAACTAATGGAGCAAACAATGAGAAAATTAATCAAGTCCCCATATCTTAGAATGCTATCGAAGATGTTAAATAAAGAGCCCATGCTAGAATAATTGAGATCAATGTGAGCCCATGTTAAATAAGCTTTGGGGCACCTCTCTACAATCTTGTTCTTCTTACAGTAGGGTAGCCAGTGGGAGGCAAACCTTGCAGCCTCCATAAAAGCAAAGAGAGTCAGCTGGGAACCTCCATCATCCGACACATATACCGACAGCTTCTCTGTTGGATAATCGTATGCCATCACAGACAGAGCAGTGTTCACCACATCAATCGGTGGCTCCTTATATGGATCAGCAGTGCATATAAACACATCCAAACCCGGGTAATTACTCTCCTTGGCATAATGCTCAAGGTGTTCAATGAAAATCTGACGTTCTGTGGGACACATGCGAAAAGCCAGAGTAGCTACCCACATGAAAGCCAGCACTGCGTCAGCTAGAAGAATGAGGAAGGAGACTATGGAAGCGGAATGGAGTAGAGCAATGAAATGGTGATATAGCAGAGCCAAGATGACACACAAATATACAACTGCGAATACTCTGTTTGCTGGGGTCCGACGCATGAGCGCCCTTGTGTGAAGAAGAGGAAGGCCATGGCTGGCGGTGCTCTTCCTCTCAGTCGGCTCTCCCCCTCCCATTTTTTTCCCTGGACAAGGTTGTGAGTACACCGTAGTAAGCCTTAATAAAATATGCGCTCCAGAATAGGTAGTGTCCAAGAATGTTATAGTTTTTGTCTTTTTCTACCAAAGATGGCGTGAAGGAAAGGAAATTGGATGTCTTTGTCATGAGGAAGAAAAACAGTGTGATGCCAATGTCGTAAAAAGAGTAAATTCAAGAAATTATCAACCGCTTTATTAGGAGAACAGTGTATGAAATGATTGTAGGTGATTTTCTAAAATACTTTTCAAGAAAACATTTCTAATAAAAATATTTCAAATTTTATTACTTTCTGTCACATATGTCTGCTCATTTATTCAACAAATATATTTTTTTGTCGGTATGCTTTAAGGGGAGTTGGCCCAATATGGTTCATTTAAAATTAAAAAGAACAAATGTGGATGTGATTTGGCCTAAAAAATATTCACTATTCAGAGGGTCTTAACCACGTGGCCATGTCAGTCGAGGTACTCCGTTTTTATTTAAAAAAAATAAACATGTAGACCATAGTTGGGTTTCTACCTAACTTTTAAAATAAATATAAATGACGTGTCTCTTCTTGATTTAAAAAATATAAAAAGTCCCTTTTTTTTTATTTTTAGTGATTCCCCTTGACATTACAAGAGTCTTCTTATTTCATTTGAATTCCTCTTCGATTTTCAACAAAATTCATCCTCCCATTTTTAAACAATTGAATGAAAAGGTATACTTAAAAAAATCCCGCTCATCTCTCGATCTTTCCATCTCACCTACACTCTTAATGTCAATTATTATATTTTGACATCCGCTTAATTGGGACTTTTCACAATAGTACGGTAATTTAAAAATATTATTCTTAAATTATTGTAATAGAAGAAGCTATTACAAATATATGGTAGTTTTTGCCACATAGGAAAAAGGGTGAATGAATAAATTTTTTTTTTTAACCAAAATCGTCTTTTCAAAAGACGATTTTGATCCATTTAAAAAAAAATTCAAAAAGAAAATCGTCTCTTGAAAAGACGATTTCCCATTAAAAAAAATTAATAATTTTTTTAATATTTATTACAAATTATAAAAATAAAAATAAAATAAAATCCTCAAGGAAATCGTCTCTTGAAGAGACGAGTTCCCATGAAAAAAAATATTTTTCTTCTAAAAAATCCCAAATTATAAAATAAAAAAAAATTAAAAAAATCCTCAAGGGAACTCGTCTCTTGAAAGAGACGAGTTCCCATGAAAAAAAATTAATATTTTTTGAAAAAAAATTAATATTTTTTTAAAAAAAATCTCAAATTATAATAATAATAATAAAAAAATCCTCAAAGGAAATCGTCTCTTTTCCCATTAAAAAAAAATTAATATTTTTTTTAAAAAATCCCAAATTATAAATATATAAAAAAAAAAATCGTCAAGGGAAATCATCTCTTGAAGAAACGATTTGCCTTGAAGATTTTTTTTTTTTTTATAATTTGAGATTTTTAAAAAATATATATATATTAATTTTTTTTATGGGAAATCATCTCTCTAAAATTCCCTTGAGGATTTTTTTTTTAAAAATTTATAATTTGAGATTTTTTTTAAAAAAATATTAAATTTTTTAATGGGAAATAGTCACTTCAAGAGACGATTTCCCTTGAGGATTTTTTTTTTTTTTTTATAATTTTGGATTTTTTTTTTAGAAAAAAATATTAATTTTTTTCATGGGAACTCGTCTCTTCAAGAGACGAGTTCCCTTGAGGAATTTTTTATTTTTTTTATTTTTTATAATTTGGGATTTTTTTTTAAACAAATATTGATTTTTTTTAAAAAAATATTAATTTTTTTTCATGGAAACTTGTCTCTTCAAGAGATGAGTTTCCTTGAGGATTTTTTTATTTTTTTTATTTTATAATTTGGGATTTTTTTTAAAAAAAATATTAATTTTTTTTCATGGGAACTCGTCTCTTCAAGAGACGAGTTCCCTTGAAGATTTTTTTTTTTTTTTTTTTTTTTTATAATTTGGGATTTTTTTTTTTAAATTTATATTATTTTTTTTCATGGGAACTCATCTCTTCAAGAGATGATTTCCCTTGAGGATTTTTTTATTTTATTTTATAATTTGAGATTTTTTTTTAAATATTAATTTTTTTTAATGGGAAATTGTCTCTTCAAAAGACGATTTCAATGATTTTTTTTTTTTTAATTTGGGATTTTTTTAAAAAAAAATATTAATTTTTTTTAATGGGAAATCGTCTCTTGAAGAGACGATTTCCTTGGGGATTTTTTTTAAAAAAATATTAAATTTTTTTAATGGAAAATCGCCTCTTGAAGAGACGATTTCCTTGGGGATTTTTTTTAAAAAAAATATTAAATTTTTTAAAAAAAAATATTAAATTTTTTTAATGGAAAATCGCCTCTTGAAGAGATGATTTCCCTTTCGAAATTTTTTTTTAAATGGAAATAAAATCATCTTTTGAAAAGATGATTTTGGTTAAAAAAAAAATTTAGCGGGGGTTCTAAACCCTTATACTATAATTTTTTTTTTCTTTTTTTAGTGGGGCATGTGCCCCTCCTGGTCCGTAGCTGGTTTTGTCAAATCCATCAAATTTCTTTTACATCAATTACACAAGTATTTTTTATAAAATAACGTAAAGGATATTTTGGCTCACTCTTGATTATATTTATTAATTCAAACGCATGAAAATTATTTTTTCAAAGTGGGAAGTATTTTGGGAAAATTATCCTCTGGAGCTTCCAACAACAATTTGCGGATATAAAAAAAAAAAGATTAAATTAGCTTCAAAATTGCAATTTCAGGTTGAACAAAATCTGGGCTCATTGGACATGTAGAAATTAAGTCTTCGCAATTCAAAATAATCTTTTGGAGGAAAAAGAAAAGTTCCCAAATTTAAGAAACAAAATCATTTGAATTAAACAACTAAATATTGAGAATTTAAAATTCAATTTTTTATAAGGAGAGGGGAAAATCCAAATCTGCAAAACCAAGAAAATTTTACATGAAAAAAAACTTCACAACAAAAGAGAAAACTTCATAAAAACTCTTCGATAAACGATAGAGATGCTACATATATGTTTTTCATCATTTAATAAGTCAATTCGGGAAAAAATTACTTTAAGCTTTCAATTGATTTTCAAATACAATAAAACACTTTCGTTATTGTTTTTTGAGTGGTGATTAAAACGAAAGAATAGAAAGAGAAATATTTTGAGATTGTTTTGTTATATGAGATTATATCTCATAATTATTAATTTAAATGCAAATTTTTGTTTGCATTATTTTTTCTATTATTTTGCTAATTTTATGGGACTTTCACAAAATTTGTGTATACACATGTGATTAGCTATATGAAATATGTATAATTAGATGCAAAAATCAAAAGTTGAAATATAATTAATGTAGAGGATATTTAACTATCGATTATTCAAAAATATAAAAAATATCCTTAATGGATTGGAAATAACCTTTAAAAAAACATATCTAGAAAAGAAAAAACAAGTGAGAAATCTAAAATTTAATTCCTTTGGGTGAATTGTAGTCCTAAAATTTAGGAGTATTGTGCTTCAATGAATACTTGTAATAAATGATAATAATCAATATTATTCAAACTCTCCCTTAAAATTAATAGAGTAAGGCAGAAATCTAAATACAAATGCTATTGAGTTGTTTTTTTTTTTTTTTTTTAATTTTTTTTCTTTGGGTTTGAAAAGAGAGAGACATGGCAACACCAGTCTTTGTTTCTTTAAATTTTTTGAAGTTCATTATTAAGTACATCATTTTTTCTCTAACAAATTATTTCATATTCTTAATTAACTAGTTCAATCATAAAAGGGAATACTTACACGCCAAGAGGGAAAAAGAAAAAAAGAAAAAAAAGAAATAACAAAAGGTTATTTAATTAAAAGAAATAAAATAATTTAAGTTTGTGAATCTAACAAACATTTTTCAAGTTAACTTATATTCCCCTAATCGTTGGACTATTACCCAAATCATCTCTTCCATTATTTTTACCCATTTTTTTAGATTGGTTGTACTTCTTCTCACATTATTTTTATTTGAAAAAAAATAATTTAAAAAATATTCAAATTTTATTAAAAACAAATTGATAGCAAATATGAGTAAGCTATCTCAATTTGCAAACCCTTGTTGTTGAAAAATTTTTAAAATTGTAAAATATGAAATCTATTCAACATTATATATTCAAATGTAATTTGACATAGAATTTATACTACAAAATTTACTTTTACATGAAATATAGTAAAGATTACCTTAGCACTTTTAATCACAAATTGACAAGAAGACCATCTTCCCTAGGGAGTAAAATTTTAGTAGTCAAGGGACAAAATAGAAAATTTGTGGATTATAATAAGTATAAATAAATTTTCATATTTTAGCAAAAATAGCATTGGTATCATTTAGTAAAATAAACAGTTATTAATATTAGCTATAAAAGAAAAAAAAATTATAATATAATTAATTAAATAATAAAAATACTAAAAATATTGGCAAAGGAGTCTTAAATGTTATCAAAAAATTCAAATAATATTTAATTTTTTTTTTTTTAAAATAGTAAGAATTCTAACCAAAATATTTTTGATAATTTAAAAAAATATTTTGCTAGGGAACTTTTAGAGAAAAAAAAATAACTTCACTAATAATTATTTTTGGGAAAAATAAATAAAAATTGAGGGTGGCATGAGCCCGTGAGCCTATGGTGGCTCCAACCCTATTCCTATAAATACAGTTAATGCAAATAGAGATCTCCTCAAGTCATCCTGCTTTCTATCGTGGAGGAGAACACATTTTCATACGGCCCCAACTCCAGTCCACAGGTCCCAAGTGTGGACTTTTCACGGACTTTTGATAAGAATACGGTGATTAAAAAAAAATATTTTTAAATTATCATAGGAAAAAAAAAGCAATTTCAAATGTATAATAGTTTTTACCACGTAGGATAAAATTTTTTTTAAACCGAAAATCATCTTTTCTCTTTAAGAGATAATTTCTCTTGAAAATAAAAAATAAAAAAAAATTCAAAAGGGAAATCGATCTCTTCAAGAAACGATTTTTCCATTAAAAAAAATAATATTTTTTTTAAAAAAATCCCAAATTAAAATTTAAAAAAAAAAATATTTAAAAAAAATAAATTTAAAAAAAAATCCCAAATTAAAAAAAAATCCCTAAAGGAAATGGTCTCTTCCATTAAAAAAAAATAATATTTAAAAAAAAATTTTAATTCCAAATTAAAAAAAATTAATATTTTTTTAAAAATAAAATAAAAAAAATCCCCAAGGAAATCTATTTTGAAGAGACAATTTCCCCTTAAAAAAAGTCCCAAATTAAAAAAAAAATCCCCAACCCCATTAAAAAAAATTAATATTTAAAAAAATTCCCAAATTAAAAAAAAAAAAAAAATCCACAAAGGAACAATTTCCCATTAAAAAAATTAATATTTTTAAAAAATAAAATTTTAAAAAAATCCCAAAGGAAATGGTCTCTTGAAAAGACGATTTCCTTTTTAAAAAAATTAATATTTTTTCTTTTAATTTGGGATTTTTTTTAAATTTATTTTCTGTAAGATTAATTTTTTTTAATGGTAAATCGTCTCTTGATGATTTCCCTTTGAAATTTTTTTTATAAAAATATTAATGGGTTTTTTTTTAAATTTATTTTTTGTAATATTAATTTTTTTTAATGAAGAGACGATTTCCCTTTTTTAAATGGGAAAATCTCCCTTTGAATTTTTTTTTTGTAATATTAAATTTTTTTTTAATTTTTTGTAATATTAATTTTTTTTAATTTAGGATTTTTTTAAAATTTATTTTTAAAAAATATTATTTTTTTAAAATGGAAAATCGTCTCTTCAAGAGACAATTGATTTCCTTTGGATTTTTTTTATTTGGGATTTTTTTTAAAATTTATTTTTTAAAAGTATTAATTTTAGAGACGATTTCCTTTTTCGGATTTTTTTTAATTTGGGATTTTTTTAATTTATTTTTTAAAAATGTTAATTTTTTTCAATGGGAAATCGTCTCTTCAAGAGACGATTTCCCTTGGGGATTTTTATTTTTATTTTTTGGGATTTTTTTAAAAAAATTATTTTTTGTAATATTAATTTTTTTTTAATAGAAATCGTATCTTCAAAAGACGATTTTCTTTTCAATGTTTTTTAATAGGAAATCGTCTTGAAGAGACGATTTTCTTTAGGGATTTTTTTTTTTAATTTGGGATTTTTTTTTAAATTTATTTTTTTTAAATATTAATTTTTTTTAATGGGAAATCATCTTTTCAAGAGACGATTTCCTTTGGGATTTTTTTTTTAAATTTATTTTTTTAAAATATTAAATTTTTTTAATGGGAAATCGTATCTTCAAAAGACGATTTCTTTTTGGGATTTTTTTTAAAAAAAATTATTTTTTATAATATTAATTTTTTTTAATGTGAAATCGTCTCTTCAAAAGACGATTTCCTTTGGGATTTTTTTTTAAATATTTATTTTTAAATGGGAAAATTATCTCTTGAAGAGATGATTTTCCTTTTGAATTTTTTTTTTTTCCAAGGGAAATCTTTTTTTTATTTATTTCCAAGGGAAATCGTCTCTTAAAGAGACTTCCATTTTTTTTTTTTTTAAATCGTCTTTTGAAAAGACAATTTTTGGTTAAAAAAAATTTTATCCGGCCGCTCTCTCCTACATGGCAACAACTACTATACATTTGGAATTACTTTTTTTCTTACGATAATTTAAGAATAATTTTTTTTAATCACCGTACTTTTATCAAAAGTCCCTTTGGCAACCACATTTCTGAGCGATCTTCTCTTCTTCCTCAAACTCTATCTCATTACTTGGGTATTTATATTGGCCTTAAAACAATTACCCTGAGCAATGTATTATGATACTGAGGAGCTAATGGAACAAGCAATGAGAAAATTAATTAAGTCACCATATTTTAGAATGCTATGGACGATATTAAGTAAAGAGCCCATGCTGGAATAATTGAGATCAATGTGAGCTTCACTGGCATCTTTCCTTCATCCGTCCGCAAAAAGAATGGCTTCATATATTGGCCAGCAATTTACCATTGCAAAGACTGCCGAGAACATCTGTAGAAGTATACCTTCAAGCCTTCCTTGTGTGAAGACTTGGGCAATGCCCCAAAGGAAAGAGATGCAGTTGATTATGGCAGCCGTTGTCATTGGCAATAGCAAGGGTGATGAGACTCCAAACTCGAACAGCCCTTGGCCGTATCGCTTGCTTTGTTCCTCTTCAACAGTCTTGTTTGTGACACTAAATCCAAATGTGGAAATGCCAATGGTCTTCAGTAAGTATTCCGCCAATCCAAACAACATACTTGTGAGCCCTCTCATCATCCACACCCTCTGATCATTCCACCACCTTTGGATTGATCCTCCAGACAACATAAACTCAAGACAATGTTGTCCATATATAGGCTCCAAGGAAAAGAAATATACGCAAGAAAAACCCAGGGCCTGAAGCCTGCATGTAAGACCATACAATTGCTCATGAGTATCAATTATTTCAATTGATCATTATTTATAATACTAATTGATCAATTACTGCATATATGGGGATGTATACCTTTGGGAAGACTGAGGCACAGGTGAGCAGAGCTAGCTGAGGTAGAAAGGCATAGATGTTAATTGGAATGGAGGAACAGGCCATGACGCCATGTGCCCATGACATAATCCTGTGAGAAGGTTTATGGAACGGGCTCCAAAGGTGATAGGGCTATGCTTGCAAAATGCCACTTCAAGGAGTCCCACACACCATCTTACAGTTTGATTCAACATGTCATTGAGATTGATGGGTGCCTTTCCCAGAAATGCAGGCCTTTTGGGATTGCAGAAAATGGACTTCTATCCTTGACAATGAAGTCGATAGATTGTGTAGAAGTCCTCGATCAACCAATGTTCCATACCTAAAGCCCATCTGCACATTGTAGGAAACATTAATCATAGAGTACTATTTCTCAAAATCACGTGTCCCAATTATAAGTGTTACTATTGTTTGAGCCCCACCCCCTCAAGGATTTGTGTTGGTGTTTTTAATTTCCCCTCCCATGTAGTGCTCAATGGAAGAATGAATTCTACTAACCTGCACCTATTAATGTAAGCAGAACTCTACCCTTTTATAGTAAACTAGCCAGTACTAAAATAACCAACAAACATATATGCCTCAGTGCCTCATGTAGTTTCCTTCTCATAAGTGCAGCCTGCAACATGGTGTGCCATTGTTAAAACTTCTTCCGACTTGATTGACTCGCTCGCAGCTCGATGATCCTGGTTCAGTTTTGGGATTTCCGATGGGCCACCAAAGAGGACTCTTCGCCTGAAAAAGCATCCAGTACCTACATATATAGGGTCAGCCAATCCATGCATTCCCTTGGTTTGAATTTGGTACGCTAATTTGTGTTTCCCTCCATAAATATCATTCTTATTTATCCCATCAAAGATCTGAGGGAACTGAATGTACTCAAGTTTGGAATCCATAGAAGGGTCCAAGAGATAACACAGCACACGAAGAGGTGTTTGTGGATCATTGGAGAACATGTCACTATCCAGTGTTAGGATTATTGGTGCATCGGTCATGGTGGCCGACAGCCCTAGCTTTAAAATGTAAACAAAGTGATTTTTTATATTCATGTGTGTATTTACTCACACATATATAATGTATATGTTGAATTTTGACTTAGTATCTGCTGGAATTTGAATTTTGAAGTTAAATATTGTACCTGAAGTCTTTAACAAAATCTGCGACATCCAAATATTTTCTTGTTTTTATTTGGTCAAGATTTAGTTATTTGGTTTCTATTTTATAGGAAGTAGTTGCTCATTATCTAGTAGCTTGATTTTCTTATTCTAATGTTATTTCAGTTACAAACTCATGTATAAATCTAGCACTCTTCATCAATAAAACTTGTGTTCCAGCAACCCAAAATATATATTCTATATAAGTGTTTAAATCTTAGACCAACATTGTGGTATCAGAGCTGAAGTTATCTTGAGGGGCCAGTGAGTTGAGTAAGCTTGAATACCTTGAGAGTGCCTAAACACCTAAAAACTCGTGAGGTGAGTGAACCCAAAACACCACGAGTGAACCCAAACACCATCTAAAATCATCTAGCAATGGAAGAGTCAAGTCTCATAGCTGCACCATCAATTCTTGATGGAGACAATTATAAAACTTGGGCTGTTAGAATGACAGTTCATCTACAAGAACTTGATGTTTGGGAAGCAGTGGAAGAAAATTATGAAGTTCATCTCATGGGAGCCAATCCAATTGTGGCTTAAATGAAATTGTATAAAGAAAGAAAGATAAGAAAGGCTAAATCGAAGGCTTGCTTGTTTGCTGCAGTTTCACCATCAATTCTCATAAAAATCATGAAAATTGATTCAACTGCAAAAATTTAGGAGTATCTCAAGGAGGAATACAAAGGAAATGAAAGAATCAAGTACATGAAGATGATGAACTTGATTCGAGAATTTGAAATGAAGAAAATGAAGGAGTCTGATGCTGTTAAAGACTATGGTGCACAACTTCTTTCAATAGCAGACAAAGTTAGGCTGGTTGGAAAATTATTTTCCAATGAGAAGATTGTTCAAAAGATATTGGTTACACTTCTTGAGAAATATGAAGTTACAATTTCCTCTTTGGAGAATTCAAAGGATTTGTCAACTATTAGCTTGACAGAATTATTACATTTCTTGGAGGCCACGGAACAAAGAAGACTCATGAAACAAGGAGATAATGTAGAAGGAGCATTTCAAGCAAGAATGCAGAAAAATGCATGTCATAAAAATGGCAAGATGAACAACAACAAGCCAAGCAACAACAATAAAAAAATGGAGTTTTTCCACCTTGTCCTCTTTGCAAGAAGACAAATCATTCTCCACAAAAATGTTGGTGGAGACCAAATGTGAAATGCAACAAGTGTGGTAAATAAGGACATGTGGAGAGAATTTGCAAAAATCAACAACAAAAAGAAACTAGTGCAATGGTTGACTATTGTCAGGAGGAGCAATTATTTGTAGCAATGTGTTTTGCTAATAAAAGCACCTCTGAAAGTTGGCTTGTGGATAGTGGTTGTACAAACCACATGACAAATAATCAAGATCTCTTTAGAGAACTTGATAGAACAACTATTTCCAAAGTCAGAATTGGAAATGGTGAGTATATTCCAATGAAGGGCAAATGAATGGTTGCTATCGAAAGCCAAACAGGTTTGAAACTCATTTATGATGTTTTGTTTGTGCCTGACATTGACCAAAACTTACTCAGTGTTGGACAGCTCGTTGAGCAAGGATTTAAAGTTTATTTTGAAGATAGGAATTGCATTATCAAGGATGTTAAAGGCAAAGAGGTGTTTAACATAAAAATGAAGGGCAAGAGTTTTGCCTTGAATTTATTGGAAGATGAGCATGCTGCTGTTTTACAACAAGATAGCACAACAATGCTTTGGCACAGAAGGCTCGGGCACTTTCATCATGATGTTGTGCTTTACATGAAGAAAAATCAAATAGCCGAAGGACTTCCTGAATTAGAAAAAGATCTTCCTATAAGTGCTACTTGTCAATATGGGAAGCAAACTAAACTTTCCTTTTAAAAAAAAAACATTTTGGAGAGCAACCCAAAAATTGCAACTGGTGCATACTGATGTTGATGGACCTCAAAAGACGCCATCCTTGAAAGGGAGCATCGTTCACCAACTCACTACACCATATAATCCACAACAAAATAGAGTCGTGGAGAGGAAAAATAGAACAATTTTGGAGATGACAAGATGCCTTCTGCATAAAAGAGATCTACCTAAAAAATTTTGGGCCGAAGTTGCAAGTACAACAGTATATTTGCTGAACAAATTGCCAACAAAAGCATTAAAGAAGCAGACCCATTTCGAAGTTTGGTTTGAGTTTCTACGTGGAAGACTTGGAGTTTGCATCTACTAAGTCAAGGAGGAGTGTTGAATTTTGACTTAGTATTTGTTGGAATCTGAATTTTGAAGTTAAATATTGCAGTTGGAGTCCTTAACAAAATCTGTAATATCCAAATATTTTCTTATTTTTATTTGGTCAAGATTTAGTTATTTGGTTTCTATTTTATAGGAAGTAGTTGCTCATTATCTAGTAGCTTGATTTTTTGCTATTCTAATATCATTTTAGTTACAAACTCATGTATAAATTCAACACTCTTCATCAATAAAACTTGTGTTCCAACAACCCAAAATATATATTCCACATAAGTGTTTAAGCTTAGACCAACAATATGTATATATAATAATTTTTTAGAGCCACTAGTGGGCTTATACAAGGACATTAAGTGCACCAGCTTTGAAATGGTGGGGCAAAGTCGTGCTTTTCCCTCTGGAGATATATACAAGGTTGGGCATGGTATGGCCAGCGTTGTCCTTATCCTTACTGCTCCCTCACAAAACCTGCCTTCAAAGTTGCTTTTCATTGTAATATTAAATGAAATGCCCTTAGTCCCATATGTAATGATAAAATAGTAGCTGTCAGCAGTGGTGATTAATCACTAATTTGTGGTACTTTTTATCGTTAACTAGCAGCCAGTCTTATCGCAACCCCACTTAAGTGGCCCAAATCATGAAGAGCACCAAGTAAATGTAGAGTTTATTAAGAAATATTTTTCATCTAATTTAAATAAAAAATAAAAAATAGAACAGATTTAAGCATTTGGATGATTTTAAGTATTTAAATGAAATATAATATAATATCAATATAATGCACTAATAACCTCACAAAAATATCAACTTTTTGAAGTCTTCTACTTCTTAATTTCCATCAGAAAATTTACTTGTCGTGTTTTGTTATCATTAAAAAAACTAAATCAAGCAATCTCTCCCATTTTTTATAATGATAAAATCAAAGTTGCTAAAATGCCCCCTTAATATGCACAAAAAATATTATAACCAATAAAAACGAGCAATTTAGATAACAAACACTGGAATTTACAACAAGCTACTATCAATGATATATTACAGGCTGCAGCACAGAAAACAATAATCATAGAGACAATGAGAAAATATAGTCATGGCCATATCTTAAAATGCAATGGAGGATACCAAGTAAAGAGCCCATGCAAGTGTAATTGAGATCAATGTGATCTTCACAGGCATCTTTCCTTCATCAGTCCTCAAGACCATGGCTTCATATAGGGGCCAGCAATTCACTATTGCAAAACCGGCTAAGAGCATCTGCGTAAATAGACCTTCAAGCTCTCTTTGCTTGAAAACTTGTACTATGCCCCATAGGAATGAGACCAAGTTGATTACTGCAGCTGTTGTCATGGGCAAGAACAAGGGTGATGGGACTCCAAACTCGAAAATCCCTTGGTTATATCGCTTTCTTTGTTCTTCTTCAATTACCTTGCTTGTGACATTAAATCCAAATGTGGAAATGCCAATGAACTTCAGTAAGCATTCAACCAATCCAAAAATGAAGCTTGAGAGTCCCCTAATTGTCCACATCCTTTGATTGTTCCACCATCTTTGGATTGTTTCTCCAGCTAACATAAACTCGAGACACTCTTGCCCATAGGCACCAAGGAAAAGGAATATGTACAATAAAAACCAAGGGTCTGAGGCCTGTAAAACCATACAATTTTCTTATTAAGTATCAATTATATAATGGTATTAATCATGAATTCATAATTGCGATGCTAATGAATGCCTAGATGGGCATACCTTTGGGAAGATTGAGGCACAATTGAGCAGAGCTATCTGGGGGACAAAGGCATAGATGGTAATTGGAATGGACCATATTGGCCAGAAGGCGTAGTGAGCATAACATAGCCCTGTGAGAGGGTTTATGGACTTGACTCCGAAGGTGATGGGACTATATCTGCAGAAGGCCACTTCGAGGAGGCCAACAGACCATCGCATAAGTTGATTCAGTGTGCTGTGGAGATTGATAGGTGAATTTCCCAGAAATGCAGGCCTTTTAGGGTTGCAGAAAATGGACTTCCAACCCTTACATTTTAGCAGATAGTCGGTATAGAAGTCCTCAACCAATGTTCCATATCTGAAGCCAATCTGCAAGAGTTTGAAAACACATACTAGACAGTATTAATTAGACCAGAAGGAGCACCAGTAATTTAGGCTTGTTTAGTAACTATTTTCAAAAACAGATTTTTATTCTTTATAATAGTAAAATAGGGAACACCTTTGACAATAGAAAATAAGTCGTTCTTAAAAACAAAAAATAAGGTGTTTTTAAATAACATCTTTTAATTATTTCAATTATTTTCGCTTGTTTTCTAAGAATTAAAAAAAAATCATCATAAAAATATGAAAAATAATTAAAAATGAAATACTATACATAAACATTGCTTTTAAAACATATTTAAACCGATAAAAAATAGGTTAAAAAACATTTCTGATTCCCAAAGGGTTTTTGTTTTATAAATTATCAAAACAATTTTCAAAAACTAGATTTCAAAACTGTTTTCGAAGAAACTTCTTACACAAAGCAAAAAATGACTTCTCTTGTGGAAAGTGAATTCTACTGATCCACACAGTAGATAATCCAGCAGAGCTCTCCCCTTTTTATCAATATTATCTAGTAATAAAGTAACCAACATGCTTACTTCAGTGCCCCATTTGGTTTGCTTCTCAAAATTGCAGTCTGCAACATGGTGTGCCATTGCTAAAACTTCTTTGGAATTGATTGACTTGTTCACTAGATGATCCTGGTTCAGTTCTGGGGTTTCTAATGGACCACCAAAGAAGACTCCACGCCTGAAAAAGCATCCAGTACCTGTATATGTAGAGCCAACCAATCCATCCATTCCACTGGCTTCAATTTGGAACTCTAATTTGAGTTGACCTCCATAAATATCATTCTCATTGATTCCATGGAAGATCTGAGGAAACTGAATGTACCCCAGTTTGGGATCCATAGCAGGGTCCAAGAGATAACACAGCACACGAAGCGGTGTTTGAGGATCATTGGAGTACATATCAGTATCTAGTGTTAGGATTACTGGTGCGTTGCTCATGGTGCCTGATACTCGTAGCTTCAAAATGTAAACAAAGTGATTTTTCATATTCATGTGTGTGTATATGTATGTATAAAGTATGTATAAAATAAAGTATGTATGTATGTATAAAATAAATTTTTAGAGCCATTAGTGGGCTTACAAGGACATTAAGTGCACCAGCTTTGAAATGGTGGGGCAAAGTCGTGCTTTTCCCTCTGGAGATATACACAAGGTTGGGCATGGTATGGCTAGCGTTGTCCTTATCCTTACTGCTCTCTAACAAAACCTGCTTTCAAAGTTGCAAGATATGCATCAGTGGTAGCTGTCAGTAGTGGTGATCAATCACTAGTTTGTGATACTTCTTATCGTTAACTAGTGGGCAATATTACCGGAACCGCACTCAAGGGGCCCAAATCATGACATTTGATAACACATAAAGTAGCATTATTGTGCTTTTTGAATTTTGGGGGCCAAGCGTCAATCATCTATCAGTCTAAGTTATGAAGGAAACCTGAATTACTGGAGGATGATTCTGAGGTGTAAATCCATCTGTCCATCTGCTGAAAGCTTCACCTTCTCCTTCATTAGTGAGATAATCATAGCAAATGCTCCCTTTCTGGACAGCTTTCTCCACCCTATCTCTCATATTCTCATACATCATCTGCAACACTATCTCGTTTGAATGAGAGAGGAACCCTTGGTTCTTTGTTCTCCGCATAAATATATAACATGATTACATGTATTTTGTACAGAGAAATTAGCTAGTTAATTGAATATGGAAAGAAATTAAACTTGATCAATGTTGGTGCAGGCCCCGAAAAATTATATATATGTTACCTTAATTTGATCAGTCTCGGGAAACCATGAGAGATTAGATCTAAAATATGCCTCTGGACACCTCTCTACAATCTTGTTCTTCTTGCAGTAAGGCAGCCAGAGGGCAGCAAACC
This sequence comes from Vitis vinifera, assembly GCF_030704535.1. NCBI lineage: Eukaryota > Viridiplantae > Streptophyta > Magnoliopsida > Vitales > Vitaceae > Vitis > Vitis vinifera. Next base: position 1,530,196 of record NC_081806.1, on the reverse strand, counting down.
TAGCAGCCTCCATGAAAGCAAAGAGGGTCAGCTTGGAACCTCCGTCATCTGATACATAGACCGACAACTTCTCTGTTGGATAATCATAAGACATCACAGATAGAGCAGTGTTCACCGCACACATAGGTGGCTCCTTATATGGATCAGAAGTGCATACAAACACGTCCAACCTCGGATAATCACTTTCCTTGGCATAATGTTCAAGGTGTTCAATGAAAACCCGACGACCCACTGGACACATGCGAAAGGCCTGTGAGGTTGCCCACATGAAAGCCAGCACTGCATCAGCCATAAGAATGAGGAGGGAGACTATGGTGAAGGACTGGAGTAGAGCAATGCAACGGTGATACAGCAGAGCTAAGATGGCTAAAGAGTAGAAGAAAGCAAATACTCGGTTTGCAGAGGTTCGACTCAGTGGCACACGAATGTGAAGAGGGACATGGATGGTGCTGCTCTTGCCCCCAGTTGAATCTCCCATTTCTTTGGTGTGTATCCTGCGGGTGAGGTTTCTCTGGCTCTTGTATACTATCACTTTTAGCTTTTATTGGGGGAGGGTGAAAGAGACTATTTACCACATGGTTTATTTTATTTTATTTTAAAGTGAGAATTTATTTATTTATTTATTTTTTTTTGTGTGTGGAAATCGTCTCTCATGTTTTTTTTTTTTTTTTTTAAAATTTAAGTGAGAATTTAAATTTTTTTTTTTGTGGGATTTCCTACTTAGATGTTTTTTTTTTTTTTTTTTTTTTTTTTTTGTGGAAATCGTCTCTTTAAGAGACAATTCCCCACTTAGGTGTTTTAAAAATAAAAAATAAAAATTTAAAGTGAGAATTATTTTTTTTTTTTTTTTGTGAAAATCATCTCTTGAAGAGACGATTTCTCACTTACAAATTTCTTCTCTCTCTTTGCTGGACAAAACTACGTAGATTTGGAATTATTTTTTTTACCATGGTAATTTAGACATTATTTTTAAAAACTGTCGTACTCCTTATAAAAAATCCCTGCATCATGATATGCCAATGCTAAAACTTCTTTTGGACATGTTGATCTTGGTTTCTGGGTTAATTTTGTGATGGTTCTGATGGCCACACCCAAGAAAACATTTAGTGGGAAAAAAACTTGTATAACCACATATGTAGGGCTTGCCTACCCATACACCATTCCTATGAGTGATGGATTTAATTAATAGATGCCTGATTTCTCCACCATAAATATCAGCTTTGTTGATTCCATGGAAGAACCAAGGAAACTAAATGTACCCAAACTTTGGATCCATAGAAGGTGTAAGGGAAATAGTTCAAAATTTCAAACTATCAACTAGAAAATTCTTTTCCAACCAAATTATTGCTAATCAAGGGTTGTCAACAACTACGGAATGCAAGAATCATGCAGAAGATAACACCAAAAACTAGCAAATTCCTCTCTAACAACTAGTTAACCAGCTATCATTTGAGCCCCCCTCGAATTATGGCTATGTTTTTCTTAATTATCTTCTAGAGCGTACACTCGAGCATGCTTATGGCTCTTACTAAAACTTTATGATTTTTGCGTTTAATTAAGAAGCCATCATAGTTGTACTATGCCCCATAGGAATGAGACCAAGTTGATTACTGCAACTGTTGTCATGGGCAAGAACAAGGGTGATGGGACTCCAAACTCGAAAATCCCTTGGTTATATCGCTTTCTTTGTTCTTCTTCAATTACCTTGCTTGTGACATTAAATCCAAATGTGGAAATGCCAATGAACTTCAGTAAGTATTCAACCAATCCAAAAATTAAGCTTGAGAGTCCCCTAATTGTCCACATCCTTTGATTGTTCCACCATCTTTGGATTGTTTCTCCAGCTAACATAAACTCGAGACATTTTTGCCCATAGGCACCAAGGAAAAGGAATATGTACAATAAAAACCAAGGGTCTGAGGCCTGTAAAACCATACAATTTGCTTATTAAGTATCAATTATATAATGTTATTAATCATGAATTCATAATTGCGATGCTAATGAATGCCTAGATGGGCATACCTTTGGGAAGATTGAGGCGCAATTGAGCAAAGCTAGCTGGGGGACAAAGGCATAGATGGTAATTGGAATGCACCATATTGGCCAGAAGGCGTAGTGAGCATAACATAGCCCTATGAGAGGGTTTATGGACTTGACTCCAAAGGTGATGGGACTATATCTGTAGAAGGCCACTTCGAGGAGGCCAACAGACCATCGCATAAGTTGATTCAGTGTGTTGTGGATGTTGATAGGTGAATTTCCCTACCTTAAGGCTATCGCGTTAGTGGATGAGATAGCTAAGGTGAGGACTACGACCCTCTATGTAACGACCCGCACCCAACCATGTAGATATTGTCCGCTTTAGGCCCAAGGGGGCCCTCACGGCTTTAAAACGCGTCTACTTGGTTAAGAGGAGCCTCTACATATATAGCGTCAGAAACTTTCTTCCCTATCCGATGTGGTACATCACAAATACCTTCCCCCCATGCAAACACAACGTCCTCGTTGTGTCCCATGGGATTGTAGGGTCAAACAGACAAACACCCTTTATGGGCCAAACAAACCCCCACACCGGGGTCGGAAATCGGCTCTAATACCATTTGTAACGACCCGCACCCAACCATGTAGATATTGTCCGCTTTAGGCCCAAAAGGGCTCTCACAGCTTTAAAACGTGTCTACTTGGTTAAGGGGAGCCTCTACATATATAGTGCTAGGAACCTCTCCCCCTATCCGATGTGGGACATCACACTTTACCTCACCAACACGGCTACTCTATGGTGGCGCAGGAAGATCACCAATATGGAGAAAGACATTTGCACCATAGAGACATGTGAGGATTTCAAAAGGGAGATCAAGAGATAGCTCTACCCCGATGACATGGCTTACCAGGCTAGGAAAAACATGAGGCGTCTCAAGCACACAAGCTCTATTTGCGACCATGTTAAGAAGTTCTCTTCGCTCATGCTTGAGATTCCTGATATGACTAAGGAGGAATTATTATTTAATTTTATGGATAACTTGCAATAGTGGATTGAGTAAGAACTAAGGTGCCGAGGAGTTTAAAACTTAGCCACTGCTATGGTAGTAGCAGAGTCTTTAATGAATTACAAAAGAGGAAATTCTTCCATGGTTGAGTGTTTGGAGGATAGCCATACAAGAGTACAGAAAACGAGGATGCGATGGAGCATGGTTTTGTTAGAATGAGATTGAGCAAGACGTCTAACATCCAAGAAGGAAAAGGTAAAGCGAAAATGAAGGATTTTACACTTAAAATCAAGTGCTTCATGTGTGATGGTCCACATTAGGCACTGGATTGTCCAAAGAGGAAGGCGCTCAATGCAATGATCGAGGAGAAGGAACAAGAAAATGAAACACATATGGGTTCGATATAGCTACTAGGTGCCCTCCAAGTCAACCCAAAGCCTAGTATGCTTAAGACCTCCTTACTATTAGGGGTACAAGTAAATGAGGCAAAGAAAGTGCAAGCTGAGGTAGCTCACCCACACATGGATAAGGTCACTAAGGGAAAGGTGAACTCGATGGGCAAGAAAAAATAGCGCTCTAAGCATCAAAGGCGTAAGTGTCTACATCCGTTTGGGGCTTCACAGGAAAAGGAGGTGAAGGATATCCTGGCTAAATGGGTGGTCACCAAGAGACAAGGGGTCCCTCATGTGATAAAGCATCTAGTGCGATGGAAATGACTAACTAAATGACAAGCAAGCTAGGAACACGTGGATGCCTTAAGAAAGTTCTGGAAACACATTGAGAAGTTTCAAGTTGAGGTGACAACAGAGACATCGACGGCATGGGTAAGGGAAAGTGTAACAAGATGCTTTAAATGACCCTTCCCCATAGGCTTATATATAGGGCAGGAAGCTTCTAAAGACCCCTAAAACCATCTTCACTTAGCTACAAGGTGGAAGAATGTGGAAGCTTCTAGAGAAGGCTAGAGATGCCTACACATCTTTACACTTAGATAAGAAACCATTGGAATAGTGTGGGGTGTTCTAGAGTCTTCCAAAGTCTTCTTGTACACAACCTTGTACATTGACTAGTGTAGGAGCTTCTAGATTATTCTTGATTTGTAAGGAATCCTCCAAGGTTCTAGAGACTTTTTAAGGTGCCTATAAATAGGTTAAGACCTCATTTGGCCAAGGCACCACCTAAATCACTTCTTAACCAAGCAAGTGAGTTTTCAAGCACTTGTAAAGCTTTCTTTGAGCAATAAAAGCTTTAATTCTTTACGAGTTGCCTACTACGCCTTCTAAAGCTTCTAAGTCGTGTGCATCTTAGTCTAACAGATAAGCATAAGAAGTAAGACTGACTTAGATCAAGTGTCTTGGCTTGTATAAGTGCCACACAAGCTTAAGAAAAAACTAAATCCATGACAAGAAGCTCTAATATCCCCTTCTCCTTCAACAGTTCTCTCTGAAATCCCACTTCAGTAGCCCTCGACTCCAACGATCCCACACCTTCAAATTAAGGTAAAACAAATTTCTCTCCCATGTTAGATTCTAAAATCCCATTTTTGAATCATTTTTTTCTTCTCCCGTTTTCCCTTTTCCTTCCACCTCTCCATTGCATCAAAATCGAAAATAAGATGGATTTGTTTCTATTCAAATCCATTAGCAATGGTTGTTAATTTTTCTTTTTGATTTTTAATCTCTTGTTTAAAAAATCATTTGTTAGGAATTTTTGTGCTACCATTTCAGTAGCAGATTGCATATTCATGTGGTGACCACTCTTCACAAAATGGCCATTGTCGCTACTCTGGTACTTCTTTTTTCATTTACACGGGCTAAATTTTTAAATTTTCTCTAACAATTTGAATTCTAGGTTACTCTGTTTTTGCTATTTTAGTTTGGGAAGCCTGCTTATTTGCTATTGCATTTGCTTTTGGGCTCTCTAGATTTCTATCACTCCTTTTGCCTTGAAATTGCAGTTACCTTTGGGAGGAGCGGAAAGAGAGGCAAAAGGAAACTTCGGAAGATATATCTTCAAAATTCTTCAATTTGCAATTTGTCCCACTTGAGGTATTAACTCTAGTCTTAGCAAGCATAAAGAAACTGTTAGACTTATTTGTTGCATTGCGAAAAGAGATTATAAGTGAGGAATTGCCTTTATGCTATTTCTAGCAGCCTCCTTATTATAGGAAGGATGACTTTATGATGATATACAGAAATGGCTAAGGAGGTTGATTTAAAGGTTTTTAATATCTATGCATTAAATATGTACTTTTGTTTGATATTCAGATTGCAAATTATATTTACAAAAATTTGATTCAAAATATTGTGGAAATTTAGCACAGAACTGGGAGCTTATCAAGAATGGTGATCTTGATTAATAATGCAGGTCAAAAGATTTTGACGTAGGGTTGTAGTTACTTGTCACAATTTTGTGGGACTCTGTAGAAACATTCTTAAAAATATGGAAAAATTAACCTGAGTTTCTCTCCCAAGATTTTACAGGAGACAGCAAGCAGTTTTGTGAAAGAAAATACGCGGTCAAGGTTTGTTTTATTAACCAGCCTGTAGCACATCCTTTGTGATCCTTATGAGTGGGTACTTTTCTTCTACTACTTGATGCCTTTAATTTTGAAGCATAGATGATTATGGTTGATGCTGAATATGGATGGTGATTCATTTCTGAACGCAGTGTTTAGTTATGAACTTACATGGGAATTGACTCTAGTTGCTGTAATCATTGGTTTAAAACCCTTATTTATGGTTTTACATCTATTTAACAGTTTTTTCTCCTAAAAATATGTTCAGAGAGAAACATAAGCCACCAGACTGATATTTCCTGCTTATTTTTCATCACCATCTGGTAATTGTAGCCATTTAAAGTCTGAAATGTTGTCTGCCTACTTATAGTATAGGTTTCTGTCACATTATACAGGGACAAAATCCTTCCCTGCTTTTGGGGTTTATTTTAAAATTTAAATGCTTCTCTATTTGTAGGGAGGAAAAATCCAGGACTTGCTTTTCCAAATACTTGAACAAGAAGAGGATGTCATAATAAAACATGGTGCACAATCCAGAGAGAGTATGGCTTCTAGGTATGGTGCACAATCCAAAACTTATTCAAATAGGGCCAAACTAGCCTTTAAAATTAGATGGCTGTATGTACATTTAGCAACTATATGGGTTTCTCAACAATGATCAATATCTATGCCCTATATTGCTGAAATTGAATTTGTTTTCTATGCATGTCTTGTTTGAGTTGTGATGCAGTGGTTGAATGATCACCTGCATTTCATCCAAAGAGCATGTTTAAATCTTTCTTGACTTGATTGTGGTATTGTTCAAACTTCAAATCTTTCTTGACTTGATTGTGGCACTGTTCAAACTAATTATTGTTTCCTTTGATAAAATATTTAGGAGGAATGGACAATGCCTTCAGTACCAGCTGGGTGGAATGGACAATGCCAATCAGGAGAAGCATTTAATGCATCATCTTGCAACAGTTTTTATAATAGTAACACCTTATTTAGTAAGATCATTTGATGGAAATTTATTGACAGAGGGATCCTCACTTTTTTTTTTTTTTAAATTACGATATAGGAAAGTGATTGGAGCCAGATATTATTTGAGTGGCTATGAAGCTGAAGAAGATCCGATAACGTCTGTGTCATTCAAATCCCCTAGGGACAGTTCTGGTCATGGCAGCCACACAGCCTCAACAGCTGCAGGCCGGTATATGACAAAATGAATTATAAGGGCTTGGCAGCTGGAGGTTCTAGAGGAAGTGCTCCAATGGCAAGGATTGCAGTGTACAAGACTTGTTGGGACTCAGGTTGCTACGATGTGGACTTACTAGCTGCCTTTGATGATGCAATTAGAGTTGGCATTCATATCTTGTCTCTGTCCTTAGGTCCTTAAGCTCCTCAGGGAGATTATTTTAATGATGCCATCTCCTTGGGGTCATTGCATGCTGCTAGCCATGGGGTAGTGGTAGTTGCTTCTGTTGGAAATGAAGGAAATCAAGGTTCAGCAACAAACCTTGCTCCATGGATGATCACTGTTGCTGCTAGTTGAACAGATAGGGATTTTATATCTGATATCGTATTAGGAGATGTGCTAATTTCACAGCAATGCTATTTCCTGGTTAATGTCTGTAGATTTATACATTATTCTCAGGCTCTTAAAACACCTCTTGGTCATTGAATAGGGTGAAGTTTGAGTCTGTTTGAAATGAATGCCTCCACAAGCATCATCTCTGCTTCAGAATCCTATGCAGGATACTTCACTCCCTACCAATCCAGGTGAAGCAGAAGGTACCTGACAATAAGTATGGTCTTAGATATTAATGCATAAATGAAAAATCTCAAGTTATGTTTTCTTGTTTACTTGTTCCTCTCGCTACTGTTTGGAGAGTTCCTTGAATAATACTAAAGCCAGACAGAGATTTTGGTATGCCAACATGCTGAGAGTTCAACAGATTCCAAGCTGGCAAAGAGTGCAGTAGTCAGAGAAGCTGGTGGAGTTGGGATGATTCTTATAGATGAAGTAGATAAAGATGTTACCATTCCTTTTGTGATCCCTGCAGCTATTGTTGGAAGGGGCATGGGTGACAGGATTCTATCCTATATTAATCATACACGGTTATTTTCTACTCTCTGATGATGAAGATTCAGTATGAGATAATTGAATTACTTTGTATTTCTCATTTAAGCCTATTCCATTTACATGAACAGAAAACCGGTTTCTAGAATTTTCCCTTCAAAAACTGTATTGGGGTCTCATCCTGCTCCTCGAGTTGCAGCATTTTCTTCAAAAAGTCCCAATACCTTAATCCCAGAAATTTTGAAGGTAAATTCCTACTAAAGAGCATCAAATTTTATGCGGGCTGCTCCTTTAATTACTTGTTTTTAATTGTACTCATGCTTCATTTCTGATTATTTTTCTTTGTAGCCTGATGTCACAGCTCCTGGATTGAATATCCTTGCAGCCTAGTCTTCAGCACTTGAGAAAATGCATTTCAACATTCTCTCTGGAACTTCTATGGCTTGTCCGCATGTAACAGGAATTGCGGCCTTGGTTATATATATATAACCAAGGCATATATATATACACTTTTAATATGTTGATTTACATATACTTTTAATAATTAATTTTACATATAGTTCCCAAATCAAATTAGTCTCCACCATGGAAAGTTGTTTGGATAAAAAAAAAATTTAAAAAGTGATGGTCCATAAAATATACAGCCAGCTGGACATACATAGTAGTGCTAGAACAGAAGCATCTATCAATCAGGGCATCTGGTCGCGGCCACAAGTAGCTGGCACCTGTAGCAGCATGCTGTACGCTATCGTTGTGGCCACTTCTGGCAACTATACACCATATTAAGTCCAGCAAAAGTGCAGCCGCAGCCATAGTTTCAGACTTATAGCCATGCTTTTATATGTGGCCGCAGCTACAACATTTATCTGCACCTTCCATAGCTGCAGGGTGCCAGCCGTGGCCATAAACCTACCTTCTTGTAGTGACATCTATTATAAAAACATGTTGCATTCTCTGTAGGAGCTTTAGCCTAAATTCTCTGTACTTTGAGAAATAAAGGAAGAGTAACCGTATTCTCTTTTGATTCTGTCTAGTTTGTTTTTCCATCTTGATGTGATGAATGTACACAATACACTAGCTAGTAGCTACTGAGCTTACCTTGGCCAGGTGAAACATCAGAAATATTTGGAGAAAAAATTCTTACGAATTGATTCACTCTCAAAATTCTTTAAACAAGTCTTATAGGAAATACAAGACACAATAATAGGAACTAAATAACCACTCAGCGAACCTACAACCAAACATTCCAAATTCACAGGAGATGGTGATCATTGTATATTTACGTGAAAAAAACAGCTAGCAAATCTCTAAGCATGCAGTAATATCTCATCGAATCTACTCTTTTCCAACATCGCCTATATATTCAAGCAATGGTTGAGATTGAGAGTGTATACACCAGAGGAAATATGGAATTATTTCTGGACTATAAATTTTTTATCAGGCAGTGGATTAATTGTTTCTTGGCTGTGGTATTCTGCTGAACTACCTTAAAATTCCATATCTGTCTGAACTACCTTAAAATACATGAAAAGAAAGCTTCATTTATTAGATGACTTTCATTTTGATGATTTGAATTACTGAGCAATTAGTGATCTTAAAACAAGATCTTTAATCATACATTATGGTACCAAGGAAATGATTAAAGAAACAGTGAGAAAATTACAGTCACCATATCTTAAAATGCTATGGAAGATACCAAGTAAAGAGCCCATGCAAGGACAATTGAGATCAATGTGATCTTCACTGGCATCTTTCCTTCATCAGCCCTCAACACCATGGCTTCATATATGGGCCAACAGTTCACCATTGCAAAACCAACTAACAAAATCTGCAGAAGTAGACCTTCAATGCTTCCTTGCCCGAAGACTTGTGCAATGGCCCATAGGAATGAGACCAAGTTGATTATTGCTGCTGTTGTTAGTGGCAAGAATAAGGGTGATACGACTCCAAACTCGAACATCCCTTTCTTGTATCGCTTGCTTTGTTCCTCTCCCACAGCCTTGCTTGTCACACTGAATTGGAATGTGGAAATGCCAATAGACTTGAGGATGTATTCAACCGACCCAATTGAGTAACTCGAGAGCCCCCTCATCATCCATGCTCTCTGATTGTTCCACCACCTTTGAGTTGTGCCCCCAGATATTATTAACTCGAGATAATCTTGTCCGTAAGCTCCAAGAAAACAGAATATATACACAAAAAACCAGGGATCTGACATCTGCAAAACCATTCAATTTTTTTCAGTAAATATCAATATTATTATTATTAACCATTATTCTAGTAAAAGGGCATACCTTTGGGAAGATCGAGACATGCTTAAGCAGAGCTAGCTGGGGGAGAAAGGCATAGATCGCAATGGGAATTGACCAAATGGGCCATAAGGAATAGTAAGCAAAACATAGGCCACTGAGAAGGTTTATGGTGCGGGTGCCATATGTGATTGGGCTATATTTGCAGAAGGCCACTTCAAGGAGGCCGATTGACCATAGCCTGGTTTGATTCAGAAAGTCATGCAAATTGATGGGTGAATTTCCCAGAAACGCAGGCCTTGTAGGATGGCAAAAAATGGACTTCCATCCCTCACATTGAAGCATATAGCTAGTGTAGAAGTCCTCAGCCAGTGATCCATACCTAAAGCCGACCTGCACATTATAGAAAGTGGCAATGTTCCCTTTAAATAAACAAGAAGCATCTCAAAACTGTCATCTTTAATTCTATATCCTAGTAGTAACCAAGCCTACCTTGGTGCCCCATTGGGTCTGGCTCTCAAAATTGCAGTCTGCAACATGGTGGGCGGATGCTAAAATTTCCCTGGACTTGATCGACTTGCTCGCTATGTGATCCTGGGTCAGTTCAGAGGTTTCTAATGGGCCCCCAAAGAAAACTTTTCTCTGGAAAAACCCTCCTGTACCTAGATACATAGGGCCTTTCAGTCCATCCATTCCCGCGGGATGAATTAGCATTCCATGCCTGGCTTCACCACCATAAATATCATTCTTGTTGATCCCATAGAAGATCTGAGGAAACTGAACATACGCAAGTTTGGGATCCATAGAGGGGTCTAAGATATAACACAGCGCACGAAGAGGTGTCTGTGGATCATTGGAATACATATCGCTATCTAGGGGCAGGATCACTGGTGCATTAGTCATGGTGGCTGATACACGAAGCTTCAAAACATATAAACAAAAGTATTTATATTTATAAACCCATGGTTGTGCGGGCCACTTATTTTGAAAGATCAATCATAAAGCTCGATGGCCATTAGTGAGCTTACCAGTGCATTAAGAGCACCAGCCTTGAAATTGTGGGGTAACTTGATGCTTTTCCCTCTGGATACATAAACAAGGTTGGGCATCGTATGGCCCATGACATCCTCATCTTGACCACACTCTAACAAAACCTGTTGTCAATGCATGCCCCACCATATTAGTGTTAAAAATCTTTTGCCTCCATTAAAGGCCTCCTTTTTTCTAGTTAAATCTATTGCCCCACGTTGCGGAGCACACCCAGAATTTTTCATTTTATATATATATATATATATATATATATATATATATATATATATTAAAGTTTCATTAATATAATAAACCTGAATCACTGCAGGATGATTCTGAGATGTAAATCCATCAGTCCATCTGCTGAAAGCTTCCAATTCCTGCTTGCTATTGATATAATCATGGCTAATTATCCCACTCTTAACCACAGTCTCCACCCTAACTCTCATGTTCTCGTACATCAGCTGCATCATAATTCAGGAATGATTTTGATTATTATTAACCTCTAAACATTACTATATATGATTAATTATTTATATATCCTAATTACAAATGTTGTAGAATAATTTGCAACAGTGTATAATATAGTAGGTAACGTTAGTCAAATGTTGGTGGTTCCAGATATGAAGGATCATGAAAAGATTACGTCAGCGTTGGTGAAAGGAAACTGTATCGAATATGCGAGGAGCAAGAAACAAGCAAGTCATATTAGGATTTAAAAATAATAAGGGTGGAATTAATTCAAGGTTATCTCAGCTATGGTAATGTTTCAACTAATCTCTATTATTTTTATCACTAAAACAATATTTTATTTTCCGTTGAAGGTGGGAACCACCATGTCACTTGGTCTAGCAAGATCTCAACGCACAGCATATGGGTCTGACTTCTCTGAACGTGGTTATGATATCCTCCAAGAGAGAAGTCCAATTAGGATGCTTCCAAATTCCAACATAAAACAATATTATCTTGGTAATTTACTGATTTCAGTTTTGAAAAATAGGTGAAGCTTAAAGATATGTGTAGAAGAAGGTGATAACTCCAATTGTGAAGATTCATCAAGTGGACTTTTTTGTGGTTTGCCTATACTGATCAGATAATTGAATGTGTAAACCTTCGGTTAATTGCTGAATAGTATGAATTGAAGACTCTGCTTGTATTTGCTAAAAAGTAAAAACTAACTCCAAATAGAAATCAAGTCACGAGAATTGTAGAAGAAAATACCAATTAATATGCAAATTATGAGTCATGTTAATTTGGAGTGTTGTTCAAGCTGATGAGATTAAATGTATTCCCTTCTTCCACTAGACATTATATTTGATCCTAATCATGAAAATTTTATCACATATCATTGAATCTCTAAAGTTAATTACCTTAATCTGATCAGCCTCAGGGAGCCTTGATGAGGGCTTGGACCCTAAGCAGGCCTCGGGACACCCTCTAAAATCTTGTTCTTCCGACAAAAAGGTAGCCAATGGGTTGCAAACCTAGCAGCCTCCATGAAAGCAAAGAGGGTCAGCTGCGAACCTCCATCATCTGATACATATACTGACAATTTCTCTACTGGATAATCGTACGCCATCACAGATAGAGCAGTGTTCACCACACCTATAGGTGGTTCCTTGTATGGATCAGCAGTGCAGATAAACACATCCAGTGCCGGATAATCACTCTCCTCGGCAACATGCATATGTTGAAGGTGTTCGATGAAAACCTGACGTTGGGTTGGACACATCCGAAAGGCCTGTGCGGTTACCCACATGAAAGCCAGCACTGCATCAGCGAGAAGAATGAGGAAGGAGACTATGGTGGTGGAGTTAAGTAGAGCAAGGTAGTGATGATACAACAGAGCTAAGATGGCACACAAGTAGAGGACTGCAAATACTCGGTTTGCGCTGGTGCGATGCAGTAACGCCCGTGTGTGAAGAGGAAGGCCTTGGCTCTGATCGGTTAGAGCCATTAGTGGGCTTGCAAGGACGTGCACCAGCTTTGAAATGGTGGGGCAAAGTGATAGCTGTCAGTAGTGGTGATTAATCACTAATTTGTGTTACTTATCTTTAACTAGCGGGCAATATAATTACTAGAACCCTACAGGTGTTGTGGTACTTCTTATCGTTAACTAGTGGGCAATATTTACTGAACCCCACTTAAAGTGGGCCAAATCATGACATGTGACAACACCTAAAGAAGCTACATTATTGTGCTTGTTTACATATGCTCAAAAGCATGCATCCTTGCTGCAGCTCAATCCACACCTCAACAGTGCACATGATGGGAGCATCCCTTCTTAAATATAGCTTCATTCTGCTTCCCATTTCAGATGTGGGATTCACTTACAAAGATTAGAAAAATAATAAAGCCAAAGCACACCACCAAGACTTGAACAGTGGTATGCTGCATGGAATTTAATTCACTTGCTAGTAAAGCTATGTTGGTCTTCGAATCATAAGATGCATATTACATATATTTTAGTTTATCATATATCTTATATATATATATATACATATACATATATATATATATATATATATATCATTTTTTGAGTTTTTTCTAATATTTTTATGAATTTTCATCCATCTATATTTTGTGTCAAAATATCCACAATATTTCCCCGATATATTAAATATATCCATAAAATTTAAGTATAGTATATCCGTAGTTACTGATATTTTTATTGTTACATATGCTTTTAGAATTTTTGGGGAGTAGGAAGCAAACTTGAATAACTGAAGGTTGATTTTGAGGAGTAAATCCATTTGTCCATCTGTTGAAAGCTTCACCTTCTCCTCCATTAGTGATATAATCATGGCAAATGCTCCTTTTGTGGACAACATTCTCCATCCTATCTCTCATATTCTGATACATCATTTGCAACACTATCTCGTTTGAATGAAAGAGGAACCCTTTGTTTTTTGTTCTCCACATAAATATATAACATGATTACATGTATTTTGTACAAAGAAATAATTTGGTTAATTAAATATGAAAAAAAAAATTAAATTTGATTGATGTTGGTGTAGGCCCTGAAAAAATTATGTTACCTTAATTTGATCAATCTTAGAAAACCACGAGAGATTAGATCTAAAATATACCTCTGAACACTTCTCTACAATCTTGTTCTTCTTGTAGTAAGGTAGCAAAAGGGTGGCAAACCTAGTGCGGACCCACATTTTTCATGTGCATCCCCACTCATCGGCGAGACTCGTTTTTTAATATGAAAAACTGTATTTTATGAAAAACTGGAGTCGCCACTTATTTTTAATTTTTTATAGGGAAAATAAAATGAGAAACTAAAACCTTAAGAAAAATGACTCCTTGAATTTTGGAAAAACATATCTTTGAAAAAACCGAATTTAGATCATGGGATCAAGTTACCTATCAGGAAGTTATCTCAAAGAGGTAACACCTCTCTAAGCCCTAAAAAGGTGTCTATTAGTTAAGTTGAGGAAAGTATAACAATTAGTTGGTTGATTGAGGATACCTAGGTAAGTTAAAGTGATTTTAAAACTCTATTATGCCAAACAAAAAAGTCAAATCGTAATCATAAAGAAGAGTTAGGGTGCACACATGGATTGTTTCTTAAGCACTATCATGAGACATCAAAGTTAGTCCAAGCAACAAGATATATAACATACAACATGCATTCTATTGTATTCAAGAAACCAAACACTAGTCAAAGCAATTCAAAACACAATCAAACATGAGGGTATTTTACACAAAAAATATATCTATTTATAGAACTAAAAGGATAAAAAATGGGAAAGGCGTACCTGGACAACATGCATAATTTATAAGGTGCTTTCAAAAATGCTAGCGTGGGTTAGAACAAGTATAATGACAAATAATAATGATAGTGTATCCTAATACACATTGTACATGCATAATTCAAATGAAATGGTATGAGTCTAAAGAAACAACAACTATCACATAGGACATTGTGGAACCATATTTTTCACGTGTGTCCCCACTTAATGGCAAGACTCATTTTTATTAGTGAAAAATTAGTTTTGGAAAAGTTGGAGTCATCACTTATTTTATTTTACAAGGGAAAATAAAACAAAAAAGAAAACTGTAAAAACGTGACTCCATAGTTTTAGAAAAGTAAGTCTTAAAAAACCCGAGTCTTGGTCCGAGGATCAAGCTACCTATTGGAAAGGTACCTCTAAGAGGTAACACCCCAATAAGCCCTAAACTCTGTCTTTAATGACTAAGTTGAGGGGAATGTAACAATTAATTAATTGATTGAAGATACCTAGGTGGACTAAGGTAATTTTAGAATTAACATACTAAGTCAGAAGGTCAAATCATGATCATAAAAGAGAGTCAAAGGGTGTGTACCTGAGTTGCATTTTAAGCGTTATCACAAAACATCAAAGTCGGTTCAAATAGTATATCACCCAACATGCGTTTCATCAGAAATAATCGAACAATGAAACAAATATCAAGACACCCAAGTACTATCAAACATATATATAGTTTACAATGGCAAGCATATTCACAGAATTTAGAAGGTGGGTGATAGAGAGTGTACCTGGTAGCAAGCTAAGCAATTCATGGAGAAAAAAAAAAAAAAAAAAAGCTTGACAATAGGTATAAAGCATACTCATGTATATCACATATAAGAATCAAAATTAATCAAATATCAAGCAATCATCGCATTTAAATCAATATAAAAAAAATGTCAAGAATGTCGGGCCCCCACCAAGGCCCAATTCGATTTTAGATGAATTGATTCTATGAATTCCATTATTTGGAATCTTGAAGTGTATTCATGCTTGTTGAAAATCGAGATAATCAAGAAAATAGTTGAAGATAGTGAAAATGCATGCCGAAAGGAAGATGGCAACAAAAAGTTTGTTAAAAATAAAGATTTTAGTGCCTAACAAGTCTAAGGATGGAGTTTAAAAAGATAGAAATGTTTAGTTGAAAAATGATTTGAAAATTCTATTCAAAACAGTAGATTCCCAAATCAAAGAAGCAAACAGAGGAGGTGTACCAAGGTGGCCAAGCTGGATTAGTGTCCGGGCTGCTTTTGAAACTGAATTGCTAGGGTTGCCAGAGGATGCTTCTGTAGATTGCTGAAATGGAATTCTGCATACTGACGTCAGTTGTCACTGTCAGCAAACTCAATTCACTCAAAACAACTGTGGAGAAATGAATTTTACTGCCATCTCTTCCTAAAGTTTCTGTTTTCATGCTACTGCCATCACAACCCAAGCCAGAACTTGGTGCACTCCAACTGATGTCTTCCAATATTTCTTCTAATTCAGGTTCAGAGAGTGATGAGAAGTCATTTGGATTTACCACATTGGAGGAAGTAGAACCATTGTCATCATTCTAACGGTGCCTCATAATGGCAGAAGAGAGAAAATGCTGGCGGAAAAGCAATTTCAACTTATCATCTGATCTGGAAATGTGTATAAGCAATTTCTCTTATATTAACATCTGAGTTCTGCTTCTGTCGTCAACCTGCTCACAAACAATTTTCTTCAACTGAGTGCTTGTGTCTTTATTGATCTTCAGATGTTCAGTTTCCCGAATAACTTCTCATTCTTCAGGCGTATCAAATTGCCCAGACTCAGAAATTAACCCTCAGTCAATAGGATTCAGCAACTTCTTCGCGTGTGTGAAGGCAAAGGGGCAGTAAGCTAGAGGCTTTCTGATGGATCCTACATTTCTGGACTTTCGAGAGTGGCTTCCTAGAAGATACCAAACTCCACCATCCTCTTGTTTCTCCTTTGCTATTTAGATTTGCTCAGACATTTCCTGCTCTCCCTGATTCCGCAAATTTAAATTTCTGAGCATTTGGAGCATGAATCGTGACCTTCAAAACCCTTATCATGACAAAGATCACCATCCCCATTGTTACCTCTTTCACTGCATATCTCATTTAATAATTGGTGTCGACGTCCTCCCCAAACTGGATAAGATTCGGTCTGAAACCTGGAAGCAGCTTCCTCTTTAGACGACTATTCTAGACGAACTGTATGAAGGATGATTGCCAGCTTGAGAAGAAGACTTCCAACTGTTTAGATAGATGATCAACATGGGTATTTAACCTTCTCAGTTCAGGCTTTTTTCTTGATAATATTTATGTATCCATGTTGGACCCATATCAGTATTGCATTTTCATGCATTGCCAAACTGTGATTTTCCCATCAGTGGCTTATCATCATGGAAGTCAGAGCAAACGATTTGATGTCAAGATTACGCAACCTGTTGGTTTCTATCAGATGAAGGCTATCATCGTGAGGCTCTTTTATCACATTTTGCACTCTAGACAACAAATCCTGACTTTCAGGAGGTTGTTTTTTTCAAACTTTAAGGTAATGTTACAATAAGTAGTTCTGGCTCCGCATTGGCTGATTTCATGCCTTACTTGGGTTGGTTGAGGACGTGAACCCATGGACTGATTGTTTGGTATAGCTTGTGTATTGATTCCCGGGAGTTGAGCATCTTTTTACATGACTCCGCATTCTCGAACCTCTAAATATCTGTCCCTTTCCTTAGCATAAATTTTTCAGATTCCATGTACCCATCTAACTCCTATATATTCTGTAGGAAAGCATCTATCACTACCATAGTTGGTATACGTATTCTCCAAGCTGGTAAACTTAGTGGTAAGGTGCACAAGCTCTTTGAAGATGGTTGACCCAGACCTTCTCGTCCCCATGTTGATCTGTATTCATCATAATCTAATTCACCCCTTGCTTCGTGTTAGCACATATACTGTAAACTCATTGAAGCTAGTGATTGTTGTCAGGGTTGAACTGTACTAGCTCATCTTATATCAGAAGCTTTGGGTGGGAGTGGCCGGCGTGATTCACCTTGGACCAAGTCATCTTCATCATTTGCCCAGCAGCTGTGAGCTTTGAGAATAGCACACCCAAAGGTGGCCATGCACTTTCATGTGGAAGTGGGACTCGGGGGGAAGACAGGCGTGTGTACTTCTTCGTCTTGGACACAGAGTCTCCTCGCGAATAGGCTCAATACCTTAGGACACAACACAATCACACTAAACCTAGAATGACTTACAGTCCAGCTTTCTTACTTGTGCCCGCCAATTCTCCGTGTTTTGATGAAATCAGGCTTTATTTTAGAGCATTCACCCAACTCCCAGCTTCTAAGTAGACCTCAACTCCTGGTGTCCACAAATTTCAAAGTAGACATTGATCCGCATGTGATCATGGTGATGTGAGATCTAGGTGAGAAAAAACTGCATCTGGAGGAGTATTCTGCCGAGATGTTGACAATGGGTCTGAGCTGGGCACAGACTTCCATGGCTCCACGCACAGGATCAGAGAGGGAAAGTTACTGATGAGGTCTTGATTAAGGGGAACACCATTATTCACTATCATCAATGCCTGTTTCCTTTTCGTGAAAAACGATCTCACTCTAAACTTCAATTTCTCATTCTGAATTTGCATCAACAACAGAAGGCTGAGTGGCTTCCATTAAAAAAAAAAAAATCAAGGCCAGTTGTGACAGCCGTTTGATCAATTAAATCATCAACCCCTGGCATTGGAGCTATCTTTAGATGCTTTTGTACAGAAGTTGGGGGTTCTGTTGTGGGCTGTCTTCTAGCTCTACAAGAGATGCTAACAGCGGTGAGAATGCTGAAAGGTTGTTTCTTGGTAATACATGCAGTGTAGGATATTCAAACTCAAAAGATTGCGATGGTCCGACATATCGGGGATGGTGGCGATCTCATAATGGATTCATCATAGGTTTAAGAGGCAAAGGACGGCTTGGTCGGCTATGGCAATGTTTCCACGCATTCTTTGACAAAATTGTAAGGCCTCCTCGCTGCAACCATTTTGAGTATGTCCTAAAATTGAAATTTCAAATATGCTTTGTCCCCTGTAGCAGTTCCTGAACCATTCGGAAGACCATAATGAATCAAACCATTCCCAATAACATCATTAGGATAACTCACCTTTGCCATACCCGTGTTCATGCTTTCCTGCGGATTAATTTTCAACTCCATGCCTCTTGGCACTTTCATCTGGTAACAGCATTCGCATTCTTTTCATCAATCTCTTAAGAACAAAGGAGCGATTGGAATCGACTCATCATCGATAGGGTCTTCTCCATCACCAAGTTTTCTTTCAAATCACCCATTGGGAGCAGGTTTCTGAAAGGTATTCAGTGAATTACTTCACTAGCATTGTGATTAGAGACTAGCTCCTATTAGGGGAATATAGGCGAACTCCAACTGATTCCTCGTACTGTGAACATGCAGAACATATAGACATCTCATGATCCTCCGAGCATACTGCTTAGAACAAATGCTTATATCCTACATCTTGATGACCCACTGGTTAGTTTGCATCATTAGGCTCCAAATAAAACTGCAAATATGTAGCAGCTCCCTTGCAGAGTACAAATAACTCTCCACTAGACTTACAAATCTTTAGCAGTAAATTGAAACACGCAGCCTCTTTCCTCGGGCATACCAAAGCACAAACGAGACATTCAGAGCAAACCCCAAAGATGTGACCCAGAAACAAAGACAAGGATTGAGATACCAAATACAGAGATGAACGACCCCAAATAGAGTACGTTCAAAATGACAAACAAACAAACAAAAGACTCAATATGTGGGAACCCATTTCATGCTGAAATCAAAGGGCTTCATGGTCGGTGGCATGACTCGAACCATATCCAAATATCTTTGAGTGAATGCCAAGAGAAGGTAACAAAGAAAACAGAGCAATAATATACCCAAGTAACAAATGAAAGCCAAAAACGACCAGATAAATGCATGAAGACTGATATAATAAGAAAGATGAATAGGAAATCCACAATGCTAATACCTGGAAGTCTCTTCCCCGTGCAAGATGTGCTCGTCTTCAAGCACTCATCTTTCCTCGGCCACCAGCCAAAGCCCCCTGTGTCTCCCTCTGCAGCACGTCCAGATGGCCCTATTCCAGTTTTATGTGTTGTGGAGATGCTCATCCCTTTCCTTTTTCCTCTCGTTTCCCTCCTGCCCAAGCCTTTTTATCACCAAAAACCAAGAACCCCTCTGATCTCTTCCCCTCCTCTCCTCATGGTGTCTGATATTATTCTTTATGATCATGCCTGCTATAGCAGAGTGGAGGCCTTCCTTTTTCATGGCACGACTGCCTTTTTTTGTGGAGACTCTAAAGGTCTCCTCTAGATGGTCCCAAATCTACCCGTTTCCAAAACTGTCTATGCTTCTTGTGTTTTCCCATATATATATATAGCATGTGGAACCTTTCCTTTCCAAAAATAATTCGTGAATCTTCCAAAAAAAAATTGCGTTCATAAAACTAGATCTCTTAGTTGTTTTAATAGTTTTCACTTGTTTTTACCAACGGTTTTAAAAAATAATCATACAAATATGAAAATTAATTAAAAATAAAATAATATATATAAATGTTGTTTTTAAAACATATTTAAAAAATATAGAAAGTAGGTTAAAAACATTTAAGATTCTCAAAAGGGTTTTTGTTTTACAAACCATCAAATAAATTTTTAAAAACTAGTTTTCATAACTGTTTTCAAAAACACTTTTCACACAATGCTGAAAAATAAAGTATTCTACTAATCCACAGTAGATAATCCAGCAGAACTCTTCCCTTCTTTTAATATTATCTAGAATTAAAATAACCAACAAGCTTACTTCAGCACCCCATTTGGTTTGCTTCTCAAAATTGCAGTCTGCAACACGGTGTGCCATTGCTAAAACTTCTTTGGAATTGATTGACTTGTTCACTAGATGATCCTGGTTCAGTTCTGGGGTTTCTAATGGCCCACCAAAGAAGACTCCACGCCAGTGGGTGATTTGATCTAAAATAAGCCTCGGGACACCTCTCCGTAACCATATTCTTCCTACAGTAAGGCAGCCAGTGGGTGGCAAACCTAGCAGCCTCCATGAAAGCGAAGAGATTTAGCTTGGACCCTCCATCATCTGATACATATACCGACAACTTCTCTATTGGATAATCATATGCCTTCACAGATACGGCAGTGTTCACCACAGACATGGGTGGCTCCTTGTATGGATCAGCAGTGCATATAAACACATCTAACCTCGGATACTCGCTCTCCTCGGCGTAATGCTGAAAGTGTTCAATGAAAACCAGACACATGCGGCAGGCCTATGAAGCCAAGCACATGAAGGCCAGTACTGCATCAACCAGAAGAAGGAAGATGGAGACCATGGAGGTGGAATGAAGTAGATGAATAAAGTGATGATACAGTAAAGCTAACATGGCACACAAGTATACAAACGCAAAAACCCTGTTTGCCCAAGCGTGGGGCATCAAAACCCTTGTGTGGAGTGGAAGACTTTGTTTGGTGGCGCCATTGCCCTTCTTCTCAATTACACTCACAGCTTCCATTCCTTTGGTGTTGGAGGTTGAGAATGGTCCTCTTCTTATATGCATGTCTTTATACGGATACATAACAAGTTCTCTTTAGTCTTTAGTAAAAATCTTTGTTCATTGTGATTTAATATACTTCCAATTCAAACTCACACATGGATTAAATTTTAGGGTCAATTTCACTCATCTTTTTTGAGTTTTAGTTAAATACAACTAATCCTCGTTGATTTGAAAATTCGTCAAATACCTCCTTTATTTTGAATTAGAGATGAGATAAATAAAAAATCAAATAAAAAATATATATAAGTCATTTGATAAAATTTTAAATCATTGAGAGTATGTGCATTTATTCAAACTCTCAAGGCTAATAAAATTAACCATCCTTTTAGACTTTGCTTCTTGTTAAATGTGAATAAAGACATCAGCTAGGTACAAATGCTCTTTCTTAAAAAGACAAAGGTCACTATAACATACAAATTAATTATCATAAATTTTTATGGTAATTTTGTGCTCTAATTTTTTTTCTATTTTGGGAAAATTTTGATTTTTTTTTTCCTTTTGCACGGTTGTAACTCAATTTAAAAGGAATTCTGGTACTAATTATTATCTAACAATCCTTATTTTTTTAATATTTCAATGCATATGTAAACCAAATTAACACATCTAACAGAATTTTGGCTATACAATACTTGTGTGTTTCCTATCGAAATACAAAGAAGAGAACCATGAAATACGCCTGCTGAGTCCTGAGCATGCAGTAATATTTCTCCTTCTGATCATGGTGGGTTGCTTCAAAACCCTTCTCGTGTATGAAAGATTGATATACTATGTAATTCGAATTAACCTGTTGTATTGTTTTTGCCTTCTAATTTGTTTTTTAACTAATCTTGATTAAATTTTTTATTGGTTATTTGTGTTAAATTGCTGTGGATTTCTACAAGTATTTTGAAGAATAATTGAAGATGAATTTCACCTAAGGGGGGTGGATAGGTGTTTTTGCAATAATTAGAGATGATATCTCACAAATGCTTATAATTCCCTTATTTTTCTTTTATAAATTAATCTTCTTTTTCAACCCTATGAACAAAAAAACAAATCACAAACAACAATAAATGCACAAATACTCTTTCAAACAAATTATTCAATACAAGTCACATACAAATGGAACAACACTATGCAAACAGATATATAAGATATACATCAAAACAAACACTCATTTTCACATGTCGAGTGACATCGATCAACAAAAACTGATATATATATATATATATATATATATATATATATATATATATATATATATATATATATATACTCCAATTAAATATCAAATTATCAATGCTTCAATTAAATATTAGATTATCAATGCTCCAATTAAATATCAGATTATCAAAGCTCCAATTATATATATCAATCAAAGCTCCAATAGAAAATATCAAATTATGCTCTATTAAATATTATTCGATATAACTTAATGAAAATATCATAAACTAATGAAATGCTAATCAAAAGAGAAGATAAAATTAAGAGACAATAACACCAATTTTTTTAACATAGAAAACCTCTAAAGATATAAAAAAAACCACTAGCTAGTTTCAAGCAATCAAATAATCTACTATGAAGAAAAATTAATTAAATATAAAGTTTTACCTAGTTCAAGCCTTCCATCCTCTTCCGAACCACTTGCCTAGAATCTTCAAACTTTAGCTTCGACTTTTCCTCTTTCAGGAAATACTTAGAATCCACTCCAAACTTTAATCTCCACCTCTTCTTTAGTCCATACAAGAAGAAACTTAGGTTTTACCCCCAATATGTTGAATATGAGAATAATATGAGAGTAAGGATGAATAACTCAATGAATCAACCCATTTGGGACAAAAATTTCTCATTCAAAAATAGATTTTCAACTCAATCTCAAATGATTTTCTCTCAAGACAAACACTTCCTAATTTGGTAAGAAAAACTTGAAGCTCAAAAACAGGGTTTCCACTCGCAATCATCCTCTACACTTTTGGAAAAAGGGCTTAAGCATTAGGGTTTTGAAACTCATCCAACAACTGAGATTTATTTAGAAAATCATGAAAATTCAGAAGTGTGATCAAAGTCTAATCAGTCAAACAAGATTGAAAAAAAAACCTGAGTGAAACATAAACTGTTACCCTTTGATTTGATCGATTAGAAATAAATCCAAATGTTTTAAACACAATGTTTTACACTTTTAAACTTCAATTTCATTTACCAATAATAATATAAAAATTTAAAATAATGTTAATCAATGTTTGTCATCATCCGCCTCAAATGTACTTACCCACTCTAGCCATCTTCAAATACGAACAATTTGGAAAAGACAAATATCCAACGGAGGATTTGAAGAGTAGAAACTAAGAGACACAATGGAAATTTTGACCCCGAATTATCAATACACAATAATTATATTTTTATATTTATGTGGGACAAAGTCAACTAAATAAATGTACTAATACATAGCAAAGCTCCGAATTATATCATATTTTTGGACTGACAGAAACAATTATGCAAAGAGCCCAAGCCAAGAATATGGAAATAATAGTAGTTCTGGTGGGCATCCTTCCTCTATCAGTTCTCAAGACCATGGCTTCATATATTGGCCAGCAGTTCACCATCACAAAACCAGCTAACAACATCTGCAAAAGCATGCCTTCCAGGTTTTTCTTCTTGAAGATTAGTACCATGCCCCATAGGAATGAGACCAAGTTCATTATGGCTGCTGTTGTTAGCGGCAAGAACAAGGGTGATGAGACTCCAAACTCGAAAATCCCTTGCTTGTACCGCTTGCTTTGTTCCTTGTCAACCACCTTGCTTGTCACATTGAATCCGAATTGGGAAATGCCAATGCATTTGAGCAAGTATTCGACTAAAGAGAATGAGAAACTTGAGACCCCCCTCATCATCCACACCCTCTGGGTGCTCCACCACCTCTGGATTGTAGCTCCAGATAATAAGAAGTCTAGACAATCTTGTGTGTATGCTCCAACGAAAAGGAATATGTATAAGAAAAACCTAGGTTCTGAGACCTGTAAATTAAACCACATTTAAGTGTATAATCTGAAACCTATAATGCTCATGGATGAATGGACACATACCTTGGGGAAGATTGAGACACCTTTGAGTAGAGCTAGCTGGGGGAGAAAGGCATAGATGGTGATTGGAATGGACCAGAGGGGCCTGAAGGCATAGTTTGCGTAACATAGACCCATGAGAGGGCCTATCTCCATTAAGCCGAAGACGATTGGGCTATGCTTGCAAAACCCAACCTCAAGGAGGCCAACCCCCCACCGCTTGGATTGATTCAGACAGACATTGAGGTTAATCGGTGCCCTCCCCAGAAATGCAGGCCTCTTAGGATTGCAAAAAATGGACTTCCATCCTTCACAATGCAGCCGATAGCCCGTGCAGTAGTCCTCACACAATGACCCATATCTGTATCCCATCTACACAATTTGGAAATACCGATAATTAGTATGTTATATTCTTGTTTAATTAATTGGATCTGGTTCGTTTTCCTTTATTCCTGATTTCATAAACTCAAACTAGTACTAACAAAAGAGCTTATACATATAATCACCTTGGTGCCCCAATTGGTTTGATTCTCATAATTCCATGCTGAAACATGATGTGCTGATGCTAAAACTTCTTTGTTCCCGATTGACTTGCTCACGAGATGATCTGAGCTCTGTCCGGGGGTTCTGGATGGGCCACCAGAGAAGACTTCTCGCCGGAAAAAACATCCAGTCCCTACATGCATGGGGCCTGCTAGGCCGTCCATTCCAATGGGATGAATTTGATACACATGTATACACTCACCAGCGTAAATATCATTCTTGTTGATCCCATGGAAGGCTTGAGGAAACTGAACGAACCCGAGATTTGGATCCATATCAGGGTCCAAGAGATAACACAGGGCGCGAAGAGGTGTTTGAGGATCATTTGAGTGCATGTCGCTGTCGAGAGTCAGGACTACTCGTGCATTGGTCATGGTGGCTGACACTCGAATCTGGAAGACAAAAACAGAATAATATCATTGAATTATTTTATCAGATATTTGGCCTCTAAGATTAAGAAAGCTTGTTATCAATCAGATAAAAAAATATTCTACCTTGTGAAGGAGAATTTTTCAATTTTTATCTCTTAGTCTCTCATGGATCCTAATAGAAGCTTTTAGACTATGAGATAATTACTTCAATAATAATCACCAACACCCTAAAAGATTGATTTTCTTTCATTTTTTGTTCTCATTTTGAAATGGGTATAAGGGGTTTGCAACGCTTCTAAAGATTCCAACATGTATAAAGTTACAAACATGGAAATTTAACAAGTCTTGAGGATGGTTGGTTTTGCTTACCAGGACATTAAGGGCACCAGCCTTGAAATGGTGGGGTGAACCGGGCCTTTTCTCTCTGGATACATAGACGAGGTTGGGCATTGTATGGCCAGTGATGTCCATGTCCTTGTTACCCTCCAACAGAACCTGATCTCAACCTACCTATTCATTAGTGGTTGCACATTTTTCCCCCAAAAATAAAAATAATAAAACGCAATGAAGAGTAATGCCAGATTTTATGGGATTAGGAGTTTAGGAGTTGCATTGAAGCAAACCTGAACCACAGCAGGGTGATTTGCTTGTGTAAACTCATCAGTCCATCTGCTGAAAGCTTGTTTTTCCTGCTCATTGGTGAAATGATCATGGGGAATGGTCCCTTTCTCAACAACGCTCTCCACCTTAATTTTCATGGTCTCGTACATCAGCTGCAACATAGCATTTGATTCAAAACATCATTCCTGTTAATATAGCCTAATTTTGGGCATACAGTACTTTGGTTACATCAAGCTTGGTGAGACTCTTGCCTTCTAATAAAATTCTAAGAAGGATGAGAAGAAGATTGTCCAAAAGAGATTTGTTAGTGTTTAATTAATATATGTTTATAGAACTTTGAACCACAATAATTTTGAGATAAAAAAATAAATAAATGTAAAATATTATGGGAAAAGTGGGATCTGATTCACTAATATGAAAATATATGATAAAAAGAATCTCAGATATTCTAAATTAGTATTATCTTCATTTATTTAAAAATAATTTAAAATATATGTACTTTTTAATGAGTTATACAATTATTTACAAAAATATCATTTTACTTACCATGTCATTCAATAAATTGACAACTAGACTACTTTACGTAAATGTTTCCATTTTTTTCAAAATATTGTATTATTATTTTATTATTTTATTATTTTATTATTTGAGATTTTTTTTTTCTCTAGAAACAAACACCATTATTTTTTTATTTCCTAAAATTTTAAGAGGAAATATTATCAAACAAATCTTATTTAATCATAATTACCAATTCAAAAGGTAATAAGGTTGTTTGTTAAATAATATATAATTATTTTAATTATCATTAATTTATTTAATATAAAATAATTATTTATTTATTTATTTATTTGTATACTATATATCAAAGTACAATCATATTGTAAAATATTTTATATCTGAAAAACTCTTACAATAAATTTTCTTTGTTATTAAATTAAACAATTATTAATATTATATAATAAATACAAATTTATTATTGGTTTATTTATTATCAAGAATATGAATTTATTTTTAACTTATTAATACTTTAATAAACTCTCTCTTTTTCAAATTCTTACTTTATAATGTTCCTAAAGAAAAAAAAAATTCTCAAATAAAATAATAATAATAAAATATCTAAAAAGAATGGAAATATCTATATGAAATAGTCTAATTGTCAATTTATTTGAATGACATGGTAAGTAAATAGACATTTTTTGGAATAATTGAATGACTCATTAAAAAATGTATATATTTCAAATTATTTTTAAATAGATGAAGATAATACTAATTTAAAATATTTGAGATTTTTTTTCTACATATTTTCATATTAGTGAATCAAAACTTACTTTTCCCAGATACTATGATACAAATAGTGACCATAATCTAACTCAAAATTTAGGTCTTTAAAGTGTAAGAATATTTTATGCAGTCATGTTCTATTGGAGAAAGGGCAAATGAAGAAAACGGCATTATGCAAATCAAGGAGTCCTAGGTTTGGATTGAGAGTTGGTTGATTCAGAATGGGACTTTTAAACTAAATGCAATCTTTGCATCCATTTGCAGGAAAAATTAAAAAAAAATGCCATATTGTACAAATTAAGCTTAATGTAATATTTCAAGTACAACTACTGTGAATTTCTTATTCAGCAAAGCATATTCTTTTTCATATCTAAGGTGGAAACTAACCACACCATGTATATTTAAAGTGAGTGGACTAATTCTCAGCATCCTCCTTGCATGGCTCTTAACCAAACTAATCATGTTAAGAAAAGGAAAAAGATTTATTTGTCAAAGACATTAGTGGATACTCATACTGGTTCCTAAGTTTGTTTCAGTGGATGAAGTCTCAGCATCCTCCACACAAAAAGTTCTTTTCAACTTTTAATTACGTGTCGTGTAAGGAAGTCTGAGTTCTTTGCACGCAACAATTAATGAGCATAGCACTTGTGGGGTATATCAAAATTCATGCATTAAGATGTGTAAGAGAGTTGAATTATATTAACTAATGGTAACAAGAAGAGGTTCACCTAATCATATATAGTGTAATAACCTTAGTGATCAGAAAACCCAAATCAATTAATTGAGTTTAGACATCATGCGTCATGTATCCAAGACATCGATGGAGTCCAAAACCTATCTAGCTATTATAAATAGGAAATACTTCTCCTCTCCAATTTTGTTACTATATAATTTACGGTTTTTATCGATCCATCACTTATAATCGTATTAAGATGATAACAAAATGGTCAAACCCACGAAAAGAATAATATTGCTCTTACAAGTAAATGTTGTTATTATTGATAAAGTGGGTGTTTGGTGTATATATATTAATTTAATGATTTAATGACTTAAATTTAAGTCAGATAAAATAACTTAATATTACATTTTAAAGTAAAAATAATTTTAAATATTAAATCAAAATAGTTAATTTATTTTTAATCTTAAATTTTTTTTTATCTTATTTATTCATATTTAGTGAGAGTATAATTTATAACTATGACTTCATATTTACAATATTCATTTTTTATAATAATTATTTTTGCAGTTATCTTATATATTTCTAATACTTTAAATACGATATTTAATAAACAAATTTATTTTTTAAGATTAGTAAAAATATAAAAATTAGTTAAAATTAATAAGATAAATATATTGATAATTTAAAATAAATTTTAAATTAATTTTATCAAATAATTTAATACTTAAATAAAAAATAAATAATAAGTTTTAAACTAATAATTTAAAAATAATTTTATTTAAAATTAACTTAAATTATAAAATAATAAATATTAAGTCATCAAACACTCAAATTACGTCTTATAAATCAACATCGAATCAAGACTTTAATCCGGGTGGAGCATGGAACAAAGGAACAAGCAAGAAGGCAAAGGGCAAAATATATACATGAGCAGATGCCTTCAACTTGACTCCAAGCAAAGGTATATATCAAAAGAGACATAGGACAAAGGGCCAAAAAGAAGTGTGAGAGAAAAGTAAGAAAAAACTTTGTAGATGTTTGACCTTTTTGACAGAAGAGAAACCACCTAGCCCACAGAAATAAACCAATACATCATTACAGTTGAAGAAATAATTCAAAAGATCAATAAGCATTTCCGAGACTCAATGTGAATGGGTGGTTAACTATTGAAATTAAAGACAAAAAAAAAATAAAAAGGAAGTAATATAGATAGATGAAGTTGGGTATTGTTTTACCTTAATCTGATCAGTCTCTGGAAACCATGATGAGGGGTTGGATCCGAAATAAGCCTCCGGACACCTCTCTACAACCTTATTCTTCCTACAAAAAGGTAGCCAGTGGGTAGCAAACCTAGCAGCCTCCATGAAAGCAAAGAGGGTGAGCTTGGAACCTCCATCATCGGATACATAGACCGACAACTTCGCTGTCGGATAATCATATGCCATCATAGATAGAGCAGTGTTCACCACACCCATAGGTGGCTCCTTGTGTAGATCAGCGGTGCATATAAGCACATCCAGCCCCGGATAATCACTCTCCTTGACATAATGCTCAAGGTGTTCGATGAAGACCCGACGATCCGTCGGACACATGTGAAAGCCCTGCGAGGATGCCCACAAGAAACTAAACAATACATCAGCCAGAAGAATGAAGAAGGAGAGTGTATTTGGGGAGTGGAGTAGATGAATGAGATGGTGATATAGCAAAGCTAAGATGGCAAACGAGTAGAAGATGGCGAACACTCGGTATGCAGAGGTTCGGCGCATGAGAACTCGGGTGTGAAGAGGAGGACGGAATTGGAATGGATTCGCCATTACTGCTCTTCTTTCTTCTCCGTATACGAAATATGAAGCTGTCTTTTGTGCTTAATATTTCCCAATTGTATGGCTCATGAGTCATGACTTATAATATGATCCAACAAAATGCTTTTATATGTATTGATTCGTTTTAATAATTGAAATACTTTTTGAAAATACTTTCATTTAAATAATAATAATAATACTTTATATAACATCAATTAAAAGTTTTTTTTTTTTACGAAGAAATAACTTCAATTTAAATATAAAAAATATCTTTTTAAAATTCAATTAAAATTATTTCTTCAAAAGATAAATATTAATTAAATTTTTTGACAATATCATAAATTTAAAAATAATTTTAAATTTTAAAATTTTAAAAGTAGAAACCCTCTACTTTTCCCACTGTGACACAATGTTAAAAGTAAATTTTATTTTATCAAAATTTTAAAAATAAAAAACTTAATATTATTTTTAATAAAAGTAATTAAAAATAATTACATAATAAAAATAAAAAATAAAAATTGCATAATAAAAATAATTACTTCCACTTCTAAAAATAGAGGTTAAAACTATGTCCAATTCCATGGACAAACAAGATAGGATATATCCAATTGTGCACCTCCTAAATTTTTTCAATGGGACCACAAAAGCATAGACTTGGAGGAAGACTTAAAGGAAGACTTGGAGGAAGACTTGGTTCAATTGGGTGTGCCTTTGTTGAGCATCTTTCTTTTGTAAAGTTGTTGGGTATTCTAAAAATATTATTACAAAGAAACTCAAGTTTATTTTAAATTCAAAATAAAGTTTAAAATTATTTTATTTTTATATTCAAACAAAATATTTTAAAATAAATTTAATTAATCAAAATTACCAACATAGTCCAAGAATGGAGTAAACAAATATATTGATAAAAACCTTTACATCTGTCCATCATATGTAAAAAAATAGGTATAATTTAAACTTTATAAAAGTTAATTTCAAGATTAATTTTTGAAAGGAAAAATGGTTTTTTTAATAGCAATAAGAATTTATATATGTGTTTAATTAGTTTTGTTTTAAAAAAAAAAAAAAAAAAACTAATCACTTAAAAAATAGTTGAACATAAAAGTTAAAAAAATATTATTTCATGTAAAACCTTTATTTTAACTTATTTTAAAAATTCCTTCATGTTTAAATAGAAGTTTACAATATCAATATTTTGTTTAAAAAAATATTGTAATTTTAACTTTATTCGTAATTTATTGATAAAGTAAAAAAATAAGAAATTATTTGCAAGATTTTTTTAAAAATTTTACTTAATGAAAGAGGAAAAAGCTTAAGAGGCAAGTAAGCATGGAATGGATTCATTTCTAAGGAGAAATAATCTAAGTGGGTCTAATGTTTTGGCTTTTTTAAAAAGGAGATCGATTGATGGCTCCCATTTTGAAGGCTTGGGAGGCCTACACTTTCATATTCCCATAATCCCCATACTATATAATTAACTATTAAAAACTAGTCATTTGACAACCGTTTTAAAACCATGAGCCCAATTCTTTATGCCTCGTTTGGTTAACTGATTTTGAAAATAGTTTTCAAAAATAATTTTTAAGAAAAGTTCTTAATAAATGTTTTTAATATTTTGTAAAATAAAATTTTATTTGAAAATTTAAATGGTTTTAACCTATTTTTAAAAATACAAGATGTTTTCTAAAAATATTTTGTCTTATATTCTTAAAGCAAAAACATAAAACAATTTTTTTGAATAGCAAACATGTTTTTTTTTATCTTTCTATTCTAAAAAAAATAAAAAATCATTCTAAAAAACAGTTGTTAAATAAGACTCAAGTTTTCATCCATCATTTTCTAATTATTCAAATGTCAAACACGATTTCTTGTTGTTCTATTTTAAAAAAACGAAAAACTATTCTAAAAACTAATTACCACAAGGCCTAAGTTTTCGTCCATCATGGATTAGGGATGGCAATGGGGCGGGTCATTTCGGGTACCCGCCCCGCCCCGCCCCTAATGGGGTGGGATATTATTTTTCTAAACGGGTATGGGACGGGTTTGGGATTTTTTTTGAAACCCGGGGCGGGTTCGGGTATTGCCCCGCCCCGCCCCGCCCCGCCCCACCCCGATTATATATAAAATTAAAATTAAATTTAAATTTAATTTAAAATTTAAAATTAATTTAATTTAATTTTTATTTTATTATTTTAATATATAGATAATAATAAATTATTTTTAATAAAATAAGTTATAAAAAATATAATTATTTAATTATTTATAAAATATATTTATTTTAATATAATTAAAAAAATTTAAAAGTAATTTTTTAAAAAAATTAAAATTAAAATTAAATAAAAAGCTAAACGGGGCGGGTATGGGAATGTAGCATACCCGCCCGCCCCGCCCCGCCCCGTTTAATTTTTTAAATGGGACGGGGATGGGAATTGATTTAAATAAACGGGGCGGGGTTGGGAGGGGGGCGCCCCGCCCCGAACCCGCCCCGTTGCCATCCCTATCGGGGATGGCACTCAACCCTCGAGTGGATCATTGGTAAAAACAAATAAATCCGAGCCTTGGAAGTACTGTCCAACCCTGAAGATGCTAAAACAAGAAGTACTATACTTTTTATATAACATTAATGCATACAACATATTTAACAGTGATGCTTGGTTTCGTTTGTTTTTTCCCTTTTGTTTTAGAACTTTAATATTGCACGTTTACTGTTTTCCCTTTGGTTGCAGCAAAAACTAGGTGGCAAAAGTTAGGAAAACTGATCAATTACACTGCTCTATGTTTTAATTAAAAAGTGACCACTAAAATACAATGAATGATCTAATAAGTACAAGAGGATATATAAGATGACAGAAAATATTGTGAATATCACAATCAGGATAAATTATTTTAATTTGGATTTTATAACTCAAATCTAATTAAATAATGATTTTTTTAATGCTTTTTTTTTTCTCCCTTGAGATTACATGCATATGCTATTTTTTTTGTTCTTCACTCACTTCTGCGAAGTAAAAACACCAAGCAAAGATTCTACTATCAAATTTTCAGGGTAAAAGAAGCCGCAGTGTAAAGAGCATAGACCAAAACTGCAGAAATAATGGTAGTTTTGGTAGGTATTCTCCCTTTATCCTTCCTCATGACCATGGCCTCATAAATTGGCAAGCAATTCACCACCACAAAACCAGCAATGAACATCTCTATGAACCACTCTTCCATACTTCTTCTACCTCTGGAAATTTTAATGATCCCTCGGAGGAATGAAATTAACAGGTTGACCAAGGCCGCCATTGTTAGTGGCACAAACATGGGCGCACGAGGCGACACCAAACTCAAAGGTGCCTTGCTCGTACCTTTTTCCTTGTTCATCGTGGACTACCTTGCTGTTCTTATTGAACCCTAATGTAGAAAACCCTAAGCACTTGAATGAAAACTCTACCAACCTGAATAATTTGCTAGGTGTTTGTATGATCTTCTACATGATTCTTGCATTCCCTAGTTGTTAATAAACCTTGATTAACAATAATTTGGTTGAAGAAGAATTTTCTAGTTGTTAATTAGTTTGAATTTTGATCCATTTTAACTTATTGAAATAAGCTTAACTTAACCAATGTATTTATACAAACTTTTGTCAACCTCAATCGATTCAACAGATTTAAGAGCAACCAATTGAGTGAACAGTAACCCATGGAACTACGTCAGTCAACCTTTGGTCAAACATATAAGAAAATATAAAAAATTAATACACAAATAAAAAAATTATGCACAAATAAGCTTTTATGGCTTGAATTGTTTTGATATAAAAACTTAAGATTGACTAAAACCCTTTTTTATGATGAAAAACTTCTAAGTTTTTATCCTCGAAATAATCTATTTCATTTTTTTTATAAAAATCATTTAAAATGTATAAATAAGCTTTGTAGTTTCTACAACTTTTACATATTTAACGCAATATCTATAAGAAAATTCACTTAGATAAACTTTTTAATCCTACATGAAGAGCACCAAGCAAATGTGTAGATTTCATTTAGAAAAATTCTTCATCTAACTTAAAAAAGAATCAAACATACTTAAGCATTTAAATAATTTCAAATACTTAAATTAAAATGTAACGCAATATGAGAGTCTAGTGCATCTGCACAATAACCTTACAAAAAGATCATAGAAAAATTAACTTGAAATATCAACTCTTCTAAGTCTTCTCCATTTTAATTTCCTTTAGGAAATTTACTTGCCTAACACAATTAATTAAATATAAAACAAATCCAAACCTTGTTTATTATCATTGAAAAACCAAGATAAATCAAACATTGGTCTTAACAATTAATCTCCCCCCTTTTTTATAATGATAAAATTAAAGTTGTTAAAATGCTTCCTTTAACATATGCTCCTTTTGAGTACTTAAGAAAATATATTAAGGGTGCGCAAAAAAAAATATTATAACCAATAAAAACGTGCAAATTAGATTACAAACGCCGAAACTTAAAACAAGACTATCAATGATATATTGCACAGGCTGCGGCACAGAAAAGATCTGACAATGAGAAAATATATAGTCATGGCCATATCTTAAAATACGACGGGGGCTACCAAGTAAAGAGCCCATGCAAGAGTAATTGAGATCAATGTGATCTTCACAGGCATCTTTCCTTCATCAGTCCTCAAGACCATGGCTTCATACAGCGGCCAGCAATTCACTATTGCAAAACTGGCCAAGAGCATCTGCATAAATAGACCTTCAAGGTCTCTTTGCTTCAAAACGTGTACTATGCCCCATAGGAATGAGACCAAGTTGATTACTGCAGCTGTTGTTATGGGCAAGAACAAGGGTGATGGGACTCCAAAATCGAAAATCCCTTGATTATATCGCTTGCTTTGTTCCTCATCAACTACCTTGCTTGTAACATTAAATCCAAATGTGGAAATGCCAATGAACTTCAGCCAGTATTCAGCCAATCCAAAAATGAAACTTGAGAGTCCCCTAATTGTCCACATCCTCTGATTGTTCCACCATCTTTGGATTGATTCTCCATCTAACATAAACTCGAGACACTCTTGCCCATAGGCACCAAGGAAAAGGAATATGTACAATAAAAACCAAGGTTCCGATGCCTGCAAAACCATACAATTTGCTTATTAAGTATCAATTATATAATAGTATTTATCATGAATTCATAATTGCGATGCTAATGAATGCTTAGATGGGCATACCTTTGGGAATATTGAGGCACAATTGAGCAGAGCTAGCTGGGGGACAAAGGCATAGATGGTAATTGGAATGGACCATATTGACCAGAAGGCGTAGTGAGCATAACATAGCCCTGTAAGAGGGTTTATGGACTTGACTCCGAAAGTGATGGGACTATATCTGCAGAAGGCCACTTCAAGGAGGCCAACAGACCATCGCATAATTTGATTCAGGATGCTGTGAAGGTTGATAGGTGAATTTCCCAGAAATGCAGGCCTTTTGGGGTTGCAGAAAATGGACTTCCAACCTTTACATTGTAGCAGATAGCCGGTGTAGAAGTCCTCAACCAATGATCCATACCTTAAGCCCATCTGCAAGGTTTCAGAAACACATATTAGACAGTACTAGACCAGGAGTAGCACTGGTAATTTATATCTATTTAGTAATTATTTTTCGAAAATAGATTTCTATTTTTCATAATAATAAAATTGGAAAACACATTTGACAAGTAAAAAATAATCCATTCTTAAAAACATAAAATAGGGTTTTTATAGATAATATCTTTTCATTGTTTCAATTGTTTTATAAAAATGGTTTTAAAAAATAATTAGACAAATATGAAATATAATTAAAAATAAAATATTATATATAAACATTGTTTTTATAACATATTTAAAAATATAAAAAACAAGCTAAAAAAATTTCCGGTTCCCAAAAGGTTTTTTGTTTTACAAACCATCACAACAATTTTCAAATTCTACTAATCCACAGTAAACAATCCAGCAGAACTCTTCCATTTTTTAATATTACCTAGTAATAAAGTAACCAACAAGCTTACTTCAGTGCCCCATTTGGTTTGCTTCTCAAAATTGCAGTCTGCAACATGGTGTGCCATTGCTAAAACTTCTTTGGAATTGATTGACTCGTTCACTAGATGATCCTGGTTCAGTTCTGGGGTTTCTGATGGACCACCAAAGAAGACTCCTCGCCTGAAAAAGCATCCAGTACCTACATATGTAGGGCCAACCAATCCATCCATTCCACTGGCATCAATTTGGAACTCTAATTTGAGTTGACCTCCATAAATATCATTCTCATTGATTCCATGGAAGATCTGAGGAAACTGAACGTACCCCAGTTTGGGATCCATGCCAGGGTCCAAGAGATAACACAGCACACGAACCGGTGTTTGAGGATCATTGGAGTACATATCAGTATCTAGTGTTAGGATTACCGGTGCGTTGGTCATGGTGGCCGATACTCGTAGCTTCAAAATATAAACAAAGTACTGATTCTTTAAGCTCTTACAAAAGAATGGCTTATCAAAAAACTATAAATTTTAGCCTGCTCACCAGGACATTAAGAGCGCCCGCCTTGAAATTGTGGGGCAAATTCATGCTTTTCCCTCTGGACACATACACAAGGTTGGGCATTGTGTGGCCAGTGACGTCCTTGTCTTTGCTGTGCTCTAACAAAACCTGCTCTCAATCAATCCACCAATATTATCAGGAATTAATGTGATTGGAGTTTTTCTTGGCACTGGACATTTTCCCACTAATTAGGGATGTCATATGACTCCTTGAATGGCCCAAAATATGCAACATTATAACCCATAAATAAGCCTCGTGATTATAATATTTTAAATTTAGCTGCATGTGTCTTATTTATGAAAGTGGTGAGATGGTGTCTGTCAAGAATTTAAGACAAGAAAGAAACACAACAAAGGGGGATCGGATGGAGAAAATGAAAGTAGAATCATGGAGGAAATCTAGGAGAGTTTCTTTTTTTTTTTTCATTTTATTTAACAGGAAATGGACTCTTTCCATAATAATGTAAAGTTGTAACCTTTACTTCAATAATAATTTATTAGAATGGAAACTACAAATGGTCTCCACTTTCTCTCGTTTTGGCTTGAGTACATGTCAATGCCACCTTGGTGGGCCTCTAATTTTAGTCATCAAAGACAGACCCTAAAACTAATCTCGAAGTACTTGGTTTCTGCAAAGAAATCGAGGTGAATGGTGTTGCAAGACAACTTTTGGTTTAGTTAGAGATTCAAGTTGAACTTGCAATAAATCTTAAGTACTGGGACTATTAATATTCATAGCTAGGTTGATGATAAGGAATGAATGTATGATGATAAGGAATGAATGTAAGGAACCTTGTAAGTTTTATGGCCCAAGCCTCGGTAATCTATCAGTACCCTAGCTAGGGTGGGGAAGCAAACCTGAACTACTGGAGGATGATTCTGAGGTGTAAATTCATCTGTCCATCTGCTGAAAGCTTCACTTTCTCCTTCATTAGTCATATAATCACGGCTAATGGTCCCTTCCTGGACAACATTCTCCACCCTAACTCTCATATTCTCATACATCATCTGCAACACAATATCTCATTTGAATGAAAGAGGAACCCTTTTCTCTTTGTTTCCCCACATAAATAAATAATGTGAACGTATTTTCTACAAAGAAATATGTTACCTTGATCCGATCAGTCTCTGGAAACCATGAGTTATTGGATTTAAAATATGCATCGGGACACCTCTCTACAATCTTGTTTTTCTTGCAGTAAGGCAGCCAGTGGGTGGCAAACCTCGCAGCCTCCATGAAAGCAAAGAGGGTCAGCTTCGAACCTCCGTCATCCGATACATACACCGACAACTTCTCTGTCGGATAATCGTATGCCATCACAGACAGAGCAGTATTCACCACACACATAGGTGGCTCCTTATACGGATCAGCAGTGCAGATAAACACATCCAACCTCGGATAATCACTCTCCTTGGCATAATGTTCAAGGTTTTCGATGAAAACCCGACGTTCCACAGGACACATGCGAAAGGCCTGTGAGGTTGCCCACATGAAAGCCAGCACTGCATCAGCCAGAAGAATGAGGAGTGAGACTATGGTGAAGGAGTGGAGTAGAGCAATGCAGTGGTGATACAGCAAAGACAAGATAGCAAAGGAGTAGACTATGGCGAATAATCGGTTTGCAGAGTTTCGACTCTTAAGCACACAAGTGTGAAGAGGGACATGGATGGTGCTGCCATGGCTCTCAGTTGAACTTCCCATTTCTTTGCTGTGTATCATACGGATGAGATTGTCCAAGATCTTGTGCATTTATAAGACTGTTTGAGGAGAGACTATACTCCACAAATTTCCAGCATTAAAAATAAAATATTTTTGTGACCAACAAAAGATTCCATTCATATTGTATCGGTTCATAACGATCCTCCCCAACTGAAAAGCATGGCCATTGTTTCAACCGATAGCTTTCTCATCACTTAATCACGTTCTATTCTTATTGTATTAGCTAAAAACAATCCTTTCTGAAGCGTCTTATATTTTTTACTGATCTTACAAGGAAAAGTTATTTAAACTGGACAGAAGAAAATTTTTATTATAAATATTTCAAATCGTTAAAACAGAGGCTCAAATGGCATCCAATAAAAAAAAAGTATTGTTTCTCGAAGTCCTGATGAGTCGTTGTCATTAAATAAAAACGGAGAGTCCTTGACCAGAGGAGAAACCCCATCAACACATGCCAAAAATGGGAGAAATCAATGATCATCTTGGACTACATTGAAAATCCAAATGGGAGTACAAAATGTCAGTTAGGCCCGTGACAGACAGCTAGGCACGAGCCTAGCTAGCTGTGAAGATCTTATCTAGCTAGGTTGGTATCTACCACATCTATGAAAACAAAATAATCATTTATGTATTCTCCAATGTGAATATTGCTTTGTTTAAAAAAAATTATTTAATAATTCAATAAGATAACATGTGGTAGTTCATATTTTGTCATTTACCGAAGAATTCAATAATTAAATAGGATATCCCATTCCTCCAATGGATTGTTTGGCTTGGAAAAAATTATAATAAAAAGGTTTTGGGTATGCTTGAAAGCTGATTGATTTCAAAATTAAGAAGCTTTTTGTGGGGTCTGGATGGTCTGAGCTCAGTCCGGGGGTCTGGATGGGCCACCGGAGAAGACTTCTCGCCCAGAAAAAACATCCAGTCCCTACATGTATAGGACCTGCTAGGCCATCCATTCCAATGGTATGAATTCGATACACATGTCTACACTCGCCACCTTAAATATCATTCTTGTTGATCCCATGGAAGGTTTGAGGAAACTGAACGAACCCGAGATTTGGATCCATATCAGGGTCCAAGAGATAACACAGTGCGCGAAGTAGTGTTTGTGGATCATTTGAGTGCATGTCGCTGTCGAGAGTCAGGACTACTGGGGCATTGGTCATGGTGGCCGATACTCGAATCTGCAAGACAAAAACAGAATAATATCATTGAATTATTTTATCAGATATTTGTCTTTTAGGAATAAGAGAGCTTGTTATCAATCACAAAAATAAATAAATAAATAAAAATAAAAAAAATTATTATTACACTTTACCCTCAACTTATACCGTGTTTTGTACATTACCCCATCGAGTTCAAAATCAAACAATGTACCCTCCGAACTTTATAATTGCATACAATGTTCATTTTCTAAGTCATGACATTACATTTTTATTATAGAATGACATGCGCTCTTTAAGTGATCAAAAGTAAAACGATCATTTTTTAATAAGTGAGGATAAAAGAATCATTTCATTTTAAAACCCCAAAACCTTAACCCAACCCTCCTCCTTCTTTTGTTTTCTAGAAACCACATTTTCTCAGCAACCAAACAAGTTTGACCAAACAAATTTGCAATGCCTTAAAAAATAAACGGATTCACAAAAAAGCATAACCAAACAAGCAATTTTACCTAACAGTAGACAGGGCAAGCAAGAAACTAGAAAGGGTTCCATTGATTGTTTAATAGAAAATAGTTTTCCGAAAACCTTTCACATTCCAAAAACGTGAGCCCTTAACCAAAAAGAAAAAGGAAAAGGAAAAATCTATGGAATGTCAAAAACATTTTCTGTCAAAACAAACACAAATCCGAATGAAACTAAGAGAAATCAAAATTGTAAGAGATTATGGAAACAATGAATGAAAAACAAATAAGTCCAACAAAAACAAAGACATAACTAAAATGAACGTCAATCATTCAATAAAATAAAATAAAAAATCATTTGATGCATGAAAAAACCTTTGAAAACTATGCAAACCTACAAAGAAATAAACTAATATCGACAAATCAAATTTCCCCTAAATTTAAAAGGAAAAAAAATTTTAAATATCATAACAAACTATTGATAAGTTTCCCCAAATTTCCTCCACATTTTCCCCAACTTTTCTGAAACATCAAAACAAAACCCTATTCTAAAACAACAAACTGAAGCAATATTATATCAAAATTTTCATCTATCTTCTTCGCCGAGTTTTAAAATATAAAATCCCCAATTTTTCTCTAACTTTTCTGAAACATCAAAATGAAACCCTAATCCTAACCCTCTTTGCCAAGATTTTTCTAACCGCTTTAGAGATTACAAGACAAAAAAAAATGAATATATATATTGTTGAACTCCCTGTACTCTTTTCAATATCAACTCTTTGATGTCTACATTAGCTTCCTTGAGATTTTAAGGCTTGAACTACTTTGGAGATTCAACAAGAGGAGAGGAATGAATAACGAGGAAGAAAAGGAGGGCTAAAGGGGTTTTGTTTTGGTTATAAAATTACATTTTTGCCCTCACTTAAACAAGTCACTTGGGGAACATAAACATCTTCTATCCAAAAATATAGCACGTCATTACAAATATGTACATTGGATGTAATTATAAAGTATAGAGGGTATATTGCTCGATTTTAAACTCGATGGAGCAATATATAAAACATGTTATAGGTTAGGGGGGTAAAGTGTAATAAACTAAAAATAAATAAAAATTCTACCCTGTGGAGAATTTTTCAATATTTATCTCTTAGTCTCTCATGGATCCTAATAGACACTTTTACACTATGAAAATCGCACAATTACTTCAATACTAAATCATCAACACCCTAAAAGATTGATTTTCTTTCTTTTTTTCATTTTGAAATGGGTATAAGGGTTTGCAACGCTTCTAAAAAGTTCAACATGTATAAAGTTAAAAACGTGGAAATTTAGCAAGTCTTGACTCTTGAGGATGGTTGGTTTTGCTTACCAGGACATTAAGGGCACCAGCCTTGAAATGGTGGGGTGAACCGGGCCTTTTCTCTCTGGATACATGGACGAGGTCGGGCATTGTATTGTATGGCCAGTGATGTCCATGTCCTTGCCACCCTCCAACAGAACCTGATCAACCTACCTTACATTAGTGGTTGCACATTTTTCCCCAAAAATAAAATAATAAAAACCAATGAAGGGTAATGCTAGATTTCATAGGACACTACAAGAAAAAAGTCTTTCGTTGACAGTTTTTCACCATCAAGGTAGGGTATATCTGTCAAGGTATGTTACTATTTATATATGTCAT
This sequence comes from Vitis vinifera, assembly GCF_030704535.1. Lineage (NCBI taxonomy): Eukaryota > Viridiplantae > Streptophyta > Magnoliopsida > Vitales > Vitaceae > Vitis > Vitis vinifera. The sequence continues at coordinate 1,489,025 of NC_081806.1, read as the reverse complement.
CTATGTCAGTGTCAAGAAAAGTTTAAATCTACCTTGACATTTACATATGTCAAGGTTGTTTCTATTTCTACCAATGATCAAATCTTTGTTACTATGACATATGTCAATGTTTCTTTCACTTTTGTCAAGGTTCTCGAACTGAAATACCATTTTTCCAAACTCCAAATCCAATCTCCACTATTAGAATGAAGATCAATGCGTCCTAAACGTGCTCCTAAAATTGCAACTCAATCGGACCACGAATTGACCTCGATAAAAGCTAATGATCAAAACAATTCGAAGAGAAAAGCCCACCAAAACAAAGGTTCTATTTTTGGCCGAAAGATGACTTTCCAAAACTCTAAATCCGATCTTCACCGTTCAAATTGAAGATTAATGAGTTGTGAACCTCTCCTCCAAATTTCAGCTCGATTAGACCATGGACAAAGTGGCATCGTACCTTTGATGAAATCTGGGCATGATGTAAAAGACCTGCGTTTTTCTCTCTTCTCCTCTTTCTCTCTAATGACTGTCCGAAACTCCAAATCCAATCTCCACCGTTCATATTGAAGATACATGAGCCACGAACCTCTCCTCCAAATTTCAACTCGATCCGACCACGAACGAAGCGAGATCGGACATTTGATGAAATCTGGGTATGATGAGAAAAACCTGTGTTTTTCTCTCTTCTCCTCTTTCTTTCTAATGACTTTCCAAAACTCCAAATCCGATCCTCACCGTTCAGATTGAAGATGAATGAGTCATGAAACTTTCCTCCAAATTTTAGCTCGATCAGACCACGGATGAAGTGGGATCAGACCTTTGATGTAATCTGGGCAAGATGAAAAAAAACCTGCATTTTTCTCTTCTCTTCTTTCTCTCTAAGAACGGTGGCTCTCCCCCTTCTTTCTCTCTTCTTTCTTGTCTTCCAAAAGTTAGGGTTTTCAATGGAGAGTGAAAATTTAGGGTTTTCAGTAAAGAAAATGGTAAAGGCTTGTTGAAGTATGAAATATGTCTTTCTGTCCCTTCCTTTCTCTTTTTATAGGACTTTATAACAAATTCCAAAATACCACGCATGTCCTTTTTCAATAAATTAAAAATAGTATTCTTTATTTCATCTTCCAATAATAATTTTTATATATTAAACTCATAATGAAAATTGATATTAACATTACTAAAAAAATTTATTAAATATTAACTTCCTTAATCAAAATTGATTGTTGTCACTTCAATTTATAATACTTAGTAAGTAAATTAGATATACACATATCAAACAAATTATTATCATTATTGCTTTTATTTAAGTACCTTGAATACATTGACTTATAAATTATCTGTCAAGATTCTATTATATAAGTCATGAAAGAATTCAACAAATTTTATATATGTCATTATTGGTTTAAACAAGTTGTATATGTCATAGTTGTTCATTAAAATAACCAACATTGACACATATCACCTTAAGTCAAGATAATATATGTCAACAATGACCTTTTTTCTTATAGTGGGATTAGGAATTTAGGAGTTGCGTTGAAGCAAACCTGAACCACAGCAGGATGATTTGTTTGTGTAAACTCATCAGTCCATCTGCTGAAAGCTTGTTTTTCTTGCTCATTGGTGATATGTTCATGGGGAATGGTCCCTTTCTCAACAACACTCTCCACCTTAATTTTCATGGTCTCGTACATCAGCTGCAACATAGCATTTGATTCAAAACATCATTCTTGTAAATATAGCCTAATTTTGGGCATACTCCACAGATGTGGGCATACATATATATTTTTCTGTTACACTTATGGCTCGATGGACTTGATGGGATTCCACACATAAAAGTTCCATTTTAAGTACGTGTTGTGTAAGAAACTAAGGATGATGGGATTCCACGAATAAAAGTTCCATTTCAATTACGTGTTGTGTAAGAAACTAAGGAAGTCTTAGTTGTTTCCACGCAACAATCAGCATATAACTCGTATTAAGGGCAAAGTACAATATTCTTTTATAAAAATGCTACAAGTACATATTAAGGACACATATGATAGTGACATTATAAAGTGTTGCTATTCTTTATAATATTTAAAAGATAAAAATTTTAAAGTATTAAATTAATTAAAATTATTTTTAAACATATTTTAAAATATATATAAAAAAATTAAATTATTTTATTTAATAGTAACAATAAGATGATACATATAAAGTATAATAAATTTAATGGTAAGAAAACACAAAGCAAACAACTAAGTTTAAAGCATGTTTAACATGTTTTTAAAAAATATTTTTAGTTTAAAAAAATGTTTTAAAAAAAAATAAGTTATTTAAAAAAATTAATAAAACATCTTTAGAAATTTGAAAAACCACTTAAAAGCATTAAATAATCATTTATAATGGTTTTTTTAAAATATATATATATTTAATTTTCTTAAAAACACTTTCATTAAAATTTTAAGTAAAAATATTATTCAACACAGCATTTAAGCTTCGAGTCATGCATCAAGATATAGATGGAGTCCAAAACCTATCTATTATAAATTGGAAATGCTTCACCTCTCCAATTTTATCACTATTTTACGGTTTTTATCAATCTGTTGCTTGCAATCACATTAAGATGATAACAAAATGGTAAAATCCACGAAAAGAATAATATAATTTTTCCTACAAATATGCTACTATTATGAATAAAGTCCAGTTATAAATGAACATCAAATCAAGATTGTAATTGGAGCAGAGCAGTGATGACTAAAATACAATGGATGGTCTAATAAGTTCAAGAAGACAAAATAACACAGAAAACGTTGTGAAGATGGCAACCAAGATGTTTGGATAAAATCTATATATAACCTATTCTTTCTTTATCTATTAGAAGAGGTGCAATCTAGACATAGTTGGCCCAACACAACCTAGATGTAACTTGATATTGTTTTTTTCGATCAAGTTCAATTTGGATTATGTTTAAACCAAGGTTCATATAATCCAGTCTAACCTAAAGCCAATTTAATGCTTTTATAATAATGTATATTTTTTAATATAAAAATATTCATTTTCTTTTTAGATTTTTAAGAAAAAACTTCCAACATATTATATCATATAAAGTTTAATTCTTTTGAAAGATATATAAATTCAAATTTATTTTTTATTGTTGTGTTGAAATTTTATCATATTTACTATTTAAATTCTGATATAAAAAAAATTATATCAAAGAAGTTTTTATAAAAAATTATGAAGGGATTTTGAATTATGCAACCTAACTAACTCGAGTCCAACTGCATCAACCCAAGCTTTTAGAAATAAAGTTAGGTTTGCTTTAGATCAAATACCTCAAGTTAGAGATCAAATTGAGTTGAAGTCAAGTTGATTAATTCTTAATTTAAGTTGTATTTGGATTAGCCATCAACCCAGCCCAACCAATATGTTTAAGTTAGTACTCTAATCTAGTACATGAAAAAGTAGAAACTCTCTAGTGTTTCTCACTCTACCAAAGTGTTAAAAGTAAATTTTATTTGATCAAATTTTTAAAAATAAAAAGCTTAATGTGATTTTTAATAAAACTAATACAATCGTAAAAGCAAAAATTCAAACAATTGCATAATAAAAATAATTACTTCTACTTCTAAAAATAGATGTTAAAAACTATCCTAAACAGAAGCTTAACATGATTTAGGAATTTATCCATCTGAACTCCTTAACCTTGTCCCTTGAATCTGTTTGCTATATGCATATCATCCTAAAACTAGGCCCAATTCCATGGACTAGCAAAAATAGGATATGTCCAATTGTGGGTCCTCCAAAAAAAATTTCAACAACCTATGGAAATTCACTTTCAATAAAAATATTTGTACACACAATACAATTCAACAAACATAACATCTAAGGAGAAATCACATAATAAATCATACCCAATAAGATTACATGCATATGCTATTATTTTTGTTCTTCACTTATTTCTGCTAAGTAAAAACTACTATCAAATTTTCAGGGTAAAAGAAGCTGCAGTGTAGAGAGCATAGACCAAAACTGCGGAAATAATTGTAGTTTTGGTATGAATTCTCCCTTTATCCTTCCTCATGACCATGGCCTCATAAATTGGCCAGCAATTCACCACCACAAAACCAGCAATGAACATCTCTATGAACCACTCTTCTATACTTCTTCTACCTCTGGAAATTTCAATAATCCCTCGGAGGAACGAAAACAAGTTGACCATGGCCACCATTGTTAGTGGCACAAACATGGGCGAGGCCACGCCAAACTCAAAGGTGCCTTGCTCGTACCTCTTCCCTTGTTCATCGTCGACTACCTTGCTGGTCAGATTGAACCCTAATGTAGAAAACCCTAAGCACTTGAATGAAAACTCAACCAACCCGAATAAGTAGGATGTTACTCCCCTTATCAACCACATTCTCTGCTCATTCCACCACCTTTGGACTGTCCCACCAGCTAATACAAAGTCTATGAAGTCTTGTGTATAGGCACCAAGGAAAAGAAATGCGTACAAGATGAACCATGGGTCAGATACCTACAAATTGACATACAATTGTGTTACTCTTAAGTTCATTTTCGATTGATATTGATGAATACTAAGCAACTTGTAGATATATGATAAGTGTATATGTATATGCCGTGTACCTTGGGGAATATAGGAAGATTAATGAGAAGGGCAAGTTGAGGGAGAAAGCCATATATGGTGATGGGGACAGACCAAATGGGCCAAAATGCATAATGGGCATAAGAAAGCGCCAGGAGAGGACCCGTGGCCATGGTGCCGAAAGTTACAGGACTATACTTCGAAAAGGCCACCTCAAGGAGGCCGATGGACCATCGTTTATTTTGGCTCAGCACGTCATTAAGGCTTATCGGTATATCGCCCAGAAACGCTTCTCTATCAGGCTGGCAGAATCTGGATCTCCATCCCTCACACTGCAGACGATAACCAGTGTAATAGTCCTCCACTAGTGACCCATATCTGAACCCCACCTGCGAATTTTCAAACCCTCCCGCAATTATCGTTTGCTACGTCATATAAAAGTACATATTATTTTATTATACCATTTTGTGTTTTACCTTGGAACCCCAATTGCTCTCGTTCTCATAATTGCAGCCTGCTACATGGTGCGCCAATGCTAGAACTTCTTGGGACCTGATGGGCTTGTCAACAACATGGCCAGGGCTCAGTTCAGGAATCTCTGGAGATACCATAGATGAATGAGCTCCAAAGAAAACCCGGCGACGGAAAAAGCACCCGGTTCCGACGTAATTAGAGCCGGCCAGTCCGTCCATCCCGGCCGGATTGGTTACAAACAAAGGTTTAAACTCAGAAGCATAGATATCATTCTTGTTGAGCCCATGAAAACGCTGAGGAAACTGGATGTACCCTAATTTCGAGTCCATGTCCGGATCGGACAGGTAACATAGCACATGTTGCAGGGTCACTGGGTTGTTCGAGTACATGTCGCAGTCCAGGGTCAGGACTATTGGCGCATTGGTCATTATAGCTGATACCCGGAGCTTTAATATGTAAAAATAATAATAATAATAATAAAACATATGGTCAATCACCTTTTTCCTTTCATTTAAATAAAGAATAAATAAATAAATAAATAAAGAGCTTTCAATTAAATTAACTAGAATCTTACCAGGGTGTTCAGGGCACCAGCCTTAAACTGGTGGGGTGAAGCCCTACTTTTCTGCCTGGACACATAGATGAGGTTTGGCATCATACGGCCAGACCTGTCTTGGTCTTGGCCACTTTCTAATAGAACCTGTCATAAGAGTAACACCATCTTGATTAATATATATACATATGTATATATATATTTCTAGATGGTATTAGGCTAATCAAAGAAGATTAATGGATCAAAATGGTGAACCTGGATTACTGTAGGATGATCTTGCCGTGTAAATTTATCGGTCCATTTACTTAAAGCTTCACGCTCTTCTTCGCTAGTGACCCACTCATAACCAACTTTGCCTTGCTCCATGGTTGTCTCTATCCTCTGTTTCATGACCTCGTATTTCATCTGTAACATAATCGAAAACGCATTTTAATGTTAGAAAGTTGGTTCCATTATCTAATCTATTAGAGTATACCTTTTTGTTACTAATCAAAAACACCCTATCGGGCAATATTATTTATATTTTCATATTTAGATTTTATTTATTTATACCTTCATCCAATAATTTAAATTCCATCACATGGTCATGGTCGAATTTTTCATTTAGTAGGTGTCACTACGATATCATAGCATTTTTCTAATTTTTCAAAACAAAATTATCTGGTATTTATCTACGTAAATTGACGAATTTGGATTATGTTAGCTTAAATTTTGGATGATATTAACTTAAATTTTGGGAAGTGGTTGTGATAGAAACAGCCAAAACAGCATGATGTAGCATCCCTTAATTTCAACTTTCTGATGGTCGTAGGACCGGAGGAAAAGTAGTTATCCATGTATTGACTAGGGTTCAAGAACAGCCAAAATTCCACGTTCAGACACTTATTGCAATTAAGGTAGACAAAGGAAATGACATACAAACCCTCACATCAATTATTGGACAAAAACAAAGAGAAATAGTATGAGATCTAAAATTTGAAATAACCCCTCGATATGAGGCTACAACCTACCTTCTACACATACCCCCTTAGTCAAAAATACCTTATCATATCATAAAAAGCATATAAAATATAATTTTATATAAAATTTTAAAAAAATTACTTGACATGTCATCATATTTGCATCAACAATCTTACTATAACAAGATTACGAGGATCATGGCTTCTAAAGTTAGGATTTAATATATAGTTTTCTCAAATATATATACGGTAAAGTGTTAGATATTTTGAGATTCTATTGATATAGAACTCAGCCTTTTGTCCCATTCTGAGGTAGGTGAGATTTGACTGACTGTTGCCAGTCCTCAATCTCCCAAAAAAGAATGGTCATTCCATGTGTATATACTATCCATTATTGAGCTAGAAGATTGGCGATAATGCATTATAATAATGCACTTCATTATTTTTAATACAAAGTATGGACAGATTTGTGACACATACATTGATTAATTTTTTAAACCAAAGTTTGATGTTGATATCATTTTTTTTTTATTACTTTATGCCAAACTTTGAATTCCACACACATGGGTATCTATAAAATATATGGATTAATGAATAGTATTATTATACAAATATTTTACGAAACTAAACTAATATCTTTTGATCATAATGAATCAGAAAATTCATGTTTTGCTACCAAATTAAAGAAAATTAAATGATAAAATCCAACTTGGAAATTTTCTAAAAATGGATCTAGAACCCTAAATGTCAAAAGAACTAAAACCCTAGCTGAGTTTGAGAGCTGAAGAAGTTGTACCTTAATATTCTGAGTTTCAGAGCAGCAAGCGTAATTGGATCTGAAATAAGCTTCAGGGCACCTCTCTTCTATCTTCTTCTTCCTACAAAAGGGCAACCAGTGGGCTGCAAACTTGGCGGCCTCCATGAAAGCAAAGAGAGTGAGCTGAGACCCTCCATCATCAGAGACATAAACCGATATCTTTTCGGTCGGATACTCGTAGGCCATCACTGAAAGGGCGGTGTTCACCACTCCAAGTGGTGGCTCCTTGTAGGGATCCGCAGTGCATATGAAGACGTCCAAACGCGGAAACTCACCGGGGTTATCGAGGACTAGTTTGAGGTTTTCCGGGAACTCACGGCGCCGGACTGGACGCATGCGGAAGGACTGGGTGGTGGACCACATGAAGGCGAGAACGATGTCAGCGATGAGAAAGGAGATGCAGATAAGGAAGGAGGAGATGGAGGTGGAGCTGACGAGTGTGAGTGCATGGTGGTAGAATAGAGCTAAGATTGCAGCCAAGTAAACGGCGGCGAAGACTCGGTTGAGAGGAGTTCTCCGGAGGACCTTTACGGTGTGAAGGGGAGGATGGCCATGGCTGGTGGTGGTCTCAGTTGAACCCTTCATTTTCTCTGTGGCTCTTTGTACGTAGAGTTCACAGTGGGAGTATTTAGTATTTATACTGTTAGAGATGGACCAGATGGTCAATAACACGAGTTTGTGGACTCTGATCACAATGAGAAATTGTGTTTGAAAGTTTAAAGAAAAATATTTTTAAAGTGTAATTTTCAGTATTTTTAATAAAGTATTTTTAATGAAAATATTTTTAAAATATCGACTACAAGTGATTTTTCAATAAAAATACATTTAAGAGTGTTTCTATTTGAAACATTTTTAATGGAAGCGTCTTTTCTAAAAAAGTATTTTTAAGAGAATCACATATCAATTATTTCCCCAAAAAAATATTATAAATGATTTTTTAATAAGAATGCATTTAAGTGTGTTTTTATTCGAAATGTTTTTAATAGAGGTATTTCCTTTAAAATTGTTTTTAGGAGAGTTAGAGTATCTTTGATTACTATTTTTGAGAATAGTATTCTATTCTTCAAAATAGAGAAAAAAAAAATCAAGAAAACATGTTTAATAATAAAAAGTCTTTTTTTTTTTTTTCTTGTTCTTAGTAATAGAAGATAGGGTGTTTTCAAATACACCTTTTAGTTATATTTTACTGTTTTCACTTTTTTTTTTAGAGTTGTTCTAAAAATTAATTATATAAACATGTAAAATGATTAAAAATAAAATATTACACGTAAAAATTATTTAAATAAAACACTACATATAAAAATTATTTTTAAAACATTATAAAATATTTTAAGTTTCCAAATAAATTTTTATTTTATAAAACATTACATAATAGTAAATTATTCGAAAAAACTATTTTCGAAAATAGTTACCAAATGAACTCTTACCTATCAAGTATTTCTCCATAAAACATTAAAAATGCTTTTTCAATATTAAAAGCGATTTTTTATATTTTTAAAAGTGTTTCTTAAATTTTGTTAAATACTAATTAGGTTAAAAGTGTATTTGATAGTGATTTTAGGAAGTGTTTTTAATATTTTTAATATTTGAAAGGTAAAAAAGTTCAAATGTTAAAAATATTAAAAACACTTCATAAAATCATTGTCAAACACACTCTAAAAATATTTCTTAAAATCACTGTCAAACAAATAAATGATTTTTCGAATTTTAAAAAAATGTTTTCTAAATTTTGCCAAATATTTAATTTTATTTTTTAAAAATATTTTTTAAAATAAAAAGGCTTTATAAAATCACTATCAAACGGTTCATAAAATATCAATTATCAAATATATTTTTAGAAACCATTATAAGTTATTTTTAAATATTTTTTAATATATATATCTTTTATGTAAATACTTTCGAACGGGTACAAGTTTCCTTGCTAAACTCAAACCGATCAAAACTATTTTTTAAAGTTAAATTTAAGTTTGACAAAGCTCAAAGTTGGTGAATATATGCTAATGAATTGGACCGATACTGCTAGTGATGATGAGGGAGCCATTGGTCTCAATTTGACCCTTCGTTTCTTTTCTTGATTCAATACGTAGAATCTCCTCCGGATTCATCAGTTTGATTGGTACAGCTTTTATTATTATATATATAAATTAAATAATTTAAAATTTTATCAATTTTAAATTAATTTTAATTATATTATATTTTCTTTCGTAATTTCCATAATGAAATCAAACATAAAAAACAAATCCGAGCCAGCGGACATACACCACCCCTGGCCCTCATCAACATCAAGGTTCGAACCATTCCACTTTCAAAAAATCAATTCAAACAAGGCACCAAACTTATTATAGTTTAATTATCAATACATTAATAAAATGAATCTCATACCTACACGACACACCATGGAATCTCATACGTACACACACAAGACAAGTCGATTCAATTATAGTCTACCATAAAGGACCGTTACATTGATTGGCGACCCATAACTTAGGACAAAGGGCTCTACATCAAGGCAACCCAACTAGTCCAATTTGAATTTTGAAGGGTTTCTACTGCACCCCTTATGGCTGGGTGTCTACTATATGACCTATCAATCACCATCCGTGCCCATATAGACGCCAAAGGGATCTCGACCTTTCTTCTATTTTCTTGGATACTACCGTTTTGCACATCACTATCAGTTTGAGAAGAACTGATGATGATCCCTAACTGTGCGCATGATGGGTGGTAGATCATTGGATATGCCTTTTTGGGAAGTGAAGGGCCCGACTCAAATTTGGATGGGCTTGGCTCCTATTGTCGGTACGGACCGGCTCAGCCCATCAAGAGCAAAACGGTTAGCCCAATCATGGTTACAATGGTCAAAATCAACATAATAGCGAGCCATTCTTCATTAAGGGTGACAAAGTTTGATATAATTCATTAATATGATTTAAATCCAACATGCTCTTTACAAGTTTAGATTAAGTATAATTAAGTTTAGGTCAAATTTATGTTGACTTGTGTAACCCGTTTAATAAATAGATAGTTTTTTGGTCCATTTGTATAACACCAATTTGACCCTAAATTAGATTATCTAATAATCCTGCTAATTAACCTAGTTATAATCTTAAACTATTTAATCAGACTCATATAAATTTGTTTTTAAATAAATAGGTCAACTAAATCATAAATATATGTAATTAATGAAATATTAATCATATAAACTTATATAAGATTTAAATCAATTTTATTCTTAAATAAAAAGACCTAATTATTTAATAGGTTAAATGAATTAAACGACAAATTACATATTTAATAATTAACTAGTCAACTTTAGATTGACTTATGTAGTATAATACCTTAACTTTGACACAATATGTGTATGATCTATTAACTGACACTTTTAAGAACATACATTACGAGTTTGAAGTCGTGTTAGTTTGAAATCCTACAAACTTATCCACGGAAGGGGAGACTCATAATTTTCTTCAAATGTCATGCAAGATACAAATTTCTACGTAATTAAAATTTTCAAAAAAATCAAAATTATTCTTATTTTTAAGTAGATGTTGAAAAATACCAGCAGTCCCTTAAGAGTCATAAATAGATGTACGGATATCATGACAGAGTGTACCATCATCCAACGATCTAAATGTCATCGTAAATATTCATCGGTGATACTCGAAAGTTGGAAAGGATTGTTCGGGTAGGTTAGCATATTCGATGAATTAATTAGCAATTATATCCAAGACCCAACATCCCTAAGGAGTTGCAGTGAGGGGTCCATGTCCAGCTGCCAGATTAAAAGGAGGGAGCCGTGGGTGAGATATACTGATGTATAAGAGGTGAGAGCAGGAAGTGAATGCCCTAAAGAGGGGGATCTGTCATCTGTGCAGTGGTGTAATTTGTTGGGGGACCAGACATAAGGATGCCTGGTTCTCGGGAAATCCTTGATGGGTTGCTGTTTTGAGACTTGAATCTTGGCCCTTGGGCCAGTCTGCCATGCTGTGGCACTTTCAAATGATGGGTACCTCAGTTTAATGGCCGCCTCTCTCATCATTCTTTCTCCACAAGCATCGCTGCTCTGTTTCTGACTTCCTGTGTTTTGTCATTTTTAAGTCTTCTTCTCACTTCAAGAAGCTGAAAAAAAAATGTTACTTGCCTATTGTTTTCAAAATTAGTTTTTCTTTTCTCTTAAAAAAAAAAAGAAAGAAAAGAAAAGAAAAAGAGAGAGAGAATCAAAATATATAAACTAATTTTTTTGTTCTTAAAAATAAAAAAGATGATATTTTTCAAAAACATCTTTTAATTATTTTTATTTATTTTTTAGGATCGATTTTTTAAAAATAATTAAAAATAAAAACATTATATATAAAAATTATTTTAAAAACATAAAAATAAAACTAAAAATATTTCAAATTCCCTAACAAACTTTTGTTTTATAATATTTTATAATAAAAAATTAAAAATTATTCTCAAAAACCATTTTTTAAATTATTTTCAAAAACATTTCCTAAACAAAGCCTAAAAAACTATCATAACATTTACAAAAAATATCACTGGAATTAGGTATATAATCTTAAGTCTTATTATTAATAATCTCATTTATTTTTGTTTTTATATCTTTGTAATTTAATCTCATTTATTTGTACCTTCATTCATCAACCTAAATTTCACTATGGATATTTGGACTTCCATCAAAAATACCCTCTTTTGTGGAATAACTTGTTATTAAAGAAACTATCAAACTTTTTGGGTTAATTTCACTTACCTCCATTAAGCTTTTAGTTAAATACAATTAACTTTCACTAGTTTAGAAATTCGTTATTTACTTCCCTTAATTTGAATTGAAAAGAAGACAAGTGAAAATAATAAATGAGAAAGGATAAGATATTTGATAAAATTTCAAATCAATAAAAACTAAATATATTTAACCAAAACCTTAAAAAACCCAAACTTTTTTTCTTAAAATACAAGTCCTATCAAGGGTTTTTTTTTTTTAATATATCAAAATCCTAAAACAATATTCCATTGTTGGAGAGTGCTAAGGAAATGGGAAGAAACATTAGAAAAAAATTATTTTCTTATAGCACCGGGAAAAAACAAATAAAAAAAAAAGCCAGAAATAATTACCAAGAAAAGACAAAAAAAAATTGTTAAAATATTTTATGCTTTATTTTATAATTCTTAAGATAGAAAGTCAAACATAATTAAATTTATTAAAATATCATATAGTTTTAAATTATTTAATTTTTATATAAAAGGGTTAAATAAGTGAAAAGAATTAGAAATAATATGTAAAAACAAATGATTGGCCTTAAATTTTATTTTTTTTACTTTCTTTTTTATTTATACTTGTCTTCCAAAACCCATGACACGTCACCAAAAACATAATGAAGTCATTTATTTGAGTAAAGCCTGGGTTGTGTCAACCGAGTTCAATTTGGGTTGGGGTTTGGACATTTGGACTTTTGGTGGCTATCCAAAACCCAGGATGAGCCCAAGTTTATGGAACATCAAATAGCTTAACTTTGGCAAAGTAACATATACGATACTTGAGCTTTGACTTGATCCTAGACCCGGGGCCATGGGCCAGGGTTCCCTGAAAAAGAGAGCTTTTAATGGCTCAAGGATAAGGTGCCTTTGAAAGGTGATTGAACGCACCTGAAGAAGAGACCCACAGAAAAGGTCTGCAGAAGTTCAAAAAGTTAAAAGGGACTAGATAAGATAGAGTACACACCAGAAAGTGACTCTTAGGTAGCCTTGGTTAAAAGCGAAGCTGGCAAAAAAACACAAATATATATTTACAAAGCAACATGAAACAAAGGCATGCTTCCCCTCCAGAAATACAATTAATATTTTACAGGTTCTAAACCTAACTCAACTTTCTTTCTTTTCTTCCACTAGCCCATTGCAACCTTCCAATCTTGCACACCTACCCAGTTAACGTTTTTCTGAGTCTTGCTTTTAAGTGGTAAGCTCTAAAAATTGGGCGGCCAATTAGCCATCCTCTGCTTTTCAACTTCAAACATCATTCTCGAACATCCCAAACAACCACCAAAAGGAAATGGAAGGAAAAATTTTTGCCATCTAATTTTCGGTTGAGTCTAAGCTTATGGTAGTCCCTTCACCTTCCATGGAAGAGATGGGAAGTTTGCTTCCTGGGCTCATCTTCTTCACATCTTGGCTTGAGCAAATGAAAATTCTTCTCACCATGTTACAGAATTCCCTGCAAAACAATTAAATTAGCAACAGAGCATTAGAGGGAAACCATGGTTGTCTTTGGTAGTGACGTTAATTTCAGATGGGAACGAGGATGCTTACGGCCATGGATCATCGCCCACAAGCATCATATCCCCTTCATCATCTGTGAAGACAATTTCCCATTTATACCGTGGCCGAAGCTCTCCCTTAATTTCAAACATCTCCTCTAGTTCATCAATAAGCTCATCATACCCTTCCAATGCAGTCAAGTCCACAGCCCGACCAACGGCAATACCCTGCATTTGGACCTTCATGGCATATTTTTCCACACCAACCCCACAAATTTTTATATTAGTGACTTTCACAAGGGCCATAGAATAAATTTATCATTTAAGAGATAGGGTTTTGCTTAAGTACCTTGGTTCGACTTCTTGTATTTGAATAGCAATTCTGCTTGCTCTGAATCTCTTTAGGGGAGACATGTGACTGTCCTTGCTTCTGCTCTTTGGAAGCCTTTGACAGGTCAGACTTTTGGTCTGAATCAGTGCCGCTCGAAACACTGATTGAATGGCCATGTGCCTTCCCCACAGGAGGTGAGCTTGAGTGATTCATCAGCTCAAAGCCAAACAGCCGGCAACTTGTAGCCATCTCAGCGACGGCTTTCTTCCCATTTCCATTTGGGTCAATGATTGTATCGCTAGTGAGCTTGGATGAGTGCAGCGTTGAATAGCCTGATAGAGCAGGCCAGGCAGACACACTTTTACTATCTTCTGTTGCATCCTGAAACTGATGCTGAGAAGCACTCACGTGGGAAGAGGATAGCCAGCTCCCCTCGGTCTGAGTCCTTGATACACAGGCGGTATTGCTATTTATGAGTGGACCACCTATATCTGCCTGCTTGTGATGCCACATAACATGGTTTTCACTTCTTTTTCCTTCAGCAGTGCTACTCATTTGAGTTAAATCATGAGACTGAGTCAATCCAAGATGCCAGACAGCTGATGCAGCTGCAGATCCTGTTTCTATAATCCAGATGAGAAGGAGAAAAGTCAGGATGTTAAGAACAAAACTAATTACCAAAGCAAAACCTGTGAAGAAATTTTCCCTGACCAGGAACTGGGCTTTCATTAGATCGTGGTCTTTTGTTCTTTAGAACTCCTGGTGGAGCTAGGCCTTGTGGCACTGAAGAAACATAATGTTCTATCTCCCATGGAGAAACCTTCTCAGGTCTAGGAATGGAAGCAGGTTCATCCCATTGAACCTAGACAACAGAAAAGAGCAATTTATATCAAAAATCTAACTTAAACAATAAGGAAAGGAAATCAAAACATCCAAGAGAAATTAACCTTCAATGATCTCCATTCAGAATCTTTCCACTCTGGAGAAAAATCTTCTCCGCCAACGATTGTGCCCGAAAACCTGATCAAGAACTTGTATTATTAAGAAACCATATGCAACAAAAAACCTGAAGTAGCCATGCTTATGCATTCTTTTACCTTCTCTCAGGAGAATCCTCGCCTTCAAATCTCATCTTGAATCGCATACCAACAGCAAACCCATTGCTAACAGCTTCTAAATATTTGTTCAAGCCTATGATGAATTGACTTGTCCTGGTATTTTAATGGGAAAAGATAAAATAAAAAATAAACAAAAATATTTAGTGGGAACTATTTGGTTCAAACATCATCTTCTAGTTCAACCCATCAAACCATATAGCATATATGGTACCTTGGTTTATAATATACAATGAAGAGGGTCTGGGTTGCAACAGCATGAGATGCAGTTGCAAGCACTCCCAGGTGCATGCTCTGGCTAGAGATCACAGACGTAGGCATCGTACTCTGTTGACGGGCAAGCCGCCTAACTCCAACCCGTAATTCTCCATTGTCCCCCCTAAGTTACCAAATCTATATAAATTAGATTTAAGCCAGAAAAATAAATAAATGCTCGAAAACAAGAAGCAAAACAAGAAATACCTCAAGAATACAAAGGAATCCCCTGCAACTAATCTCTTAGAAGTAACAAATGTACTCCATCCTGTTGTAAGTAAATGCCTCCGAGGTTGACCTGTTCATTTAGTCCATTTCACGATACAAGGATCTCATGAAGCAAACAACCTCGATTTCTCAAACCATATCTTTCATTATTGAACAACACTAAAACAAAAATAGATTAAAATAAACTACCTCTGAAAATATGCTTAAATCTCCACTCATAGCCATGAAGATCCTTAGCAACCAATTCCTGCGTTGGGGTTGCCTGGTTCATGTCCTAAAGAAATAAAACCAGTAAACCGCGTGGCGATATCAATCTTGGGGAATATCTATATATTGATATCCCAAAGAAAAAGCCAACAGAAATACGGTCCATAGAGAAAATATTACCAGTTGAGGAAGGCATTCATTAGCATGTTTTCGGAGAACAGAAAAACCACCATGAGTGCTAGTATCAGAGGCAGTTAGAACCTTGCAAAATGAGTGCACCGTGGGTCTTGGAGGCTCCGGAGTACACGGATCAGGACTTCTAGGCTCAGCTTGCTACAGAAATTTAAACACAGTCCTTGTAACGTAATAATCAGGAAAAAAATGCTTTAGATTGAATAAAGAAGGATGTTGACGTTTGAAAATAAATCAATTGGCCCTTACATCTGGTTCTGGCAGTAAAGTAATTTGCGCATAAACCTCATCTGTTTCTTGTTCAGCCTACAATTAAGGGAAATCAGCAAAAATTATTGCCTAAATCAACCATTTGGACAATATAATCAATCCTCCGCTTGGTCAATGAGAAAATGTAGGAAAAGAAAACACTTCAAATATCACGAATCTGAGGAAACTGTTGGTCAGCCTTTGAAACTTATATTGACCCTTTTCAGGGGAAGAATTTGAAACCCAAAAATTGCTTTTATAAGCAATCAAGGCAGTTCTAAAATCAACCTAATACGACTAATTGGTCCAGCCGCCCCGAGTTTCCCATATTTGGAAAACAAAACAACAGGAGAAAAAACCACAAGATCCAACACTAGTATTTTCGTTTCCCTTCCTGAGTTTTCTCAGCAACCGAGCCGAACCAGAAAAGGAAAAAATAATCAGAAGCAAGCATACCCGGAGTTGAATGTGAATAACGCGACAAAGGATCTTCGAAGGAAGATTAAACAGCGGAATCCGTTGACTCAGCTCCTGATTCGTCGACGCCTCCAACTACAAGCAACGAAAAAGGCCAAACTGCCATCAACAAAAGAAAAAGGCATGAAAAAATTTTTCCCGGGAAAGTGAAGGAAAATTACACTCACTTGCTCCACGTGTCCTTGCGGAAAATAGAACACCCTCTCTCCCCGCCGAGGAACGTCAACGAGTGGGCCCGCACACGCCTTCCAGAGCTCTGCATACAGATCATCTCCCTCTCCTCCGAAACCTACCATCATCACACTACCTCAAATCAAATTACCAGCAACATTCCACAACGCTCTTCAAAGAATCAATTCCCAATCCGATTTCAACCTTTAGGATTCGCCATTAGAACCAAAGTCCAACCATCAAATCCAAAACCTCAAACACCTCTTCTGCGCCCTCTCCCCTTCTCCAAATTCACCTCATTACGAAAACAACTCCCAACCGCTCCACTCCACCAAAACGCGGCGTTTCGAAATCCGAAACCGAAACTCAGAAGCCGATTCTGCTTCTCTGAAAATGGCCGTTAGGCTTGGAACACTTTCTCTCTCGTTTCTCTGTGGGGTGTGTTCTTCTTCTCCTCCTTCCTTCCTCTTCTATAACACTAACCGAAGTGAGTTAACCATGGTTATGATTTAACCGCGGACCACAGTTTCTCTGACGACACGCTTAACGGAAAAGCTAACTGACGACTGCTCTGCCGTCTGATCACGGCGGCGGCTTTTTAATGACAGACGGCGCATAGGGAGGCGTGTAACGAGAACCGTTAGATATTGCCGTCACCGTTAGTTGCCGTCTCTTTCCTTGTCTGCTTCGCAGCAGGCAGCAGTGTTGGCTCGAGCAAACCCGGCAGAATTTATTTATTTATTTTTTTAATTTTGTGATTTTGTGGCAAATGTTTGTCCTCTGTGTTGGAGATAATTACAAGCGTGCCATTGATAAGTGGGGCCCAGTTGCCACGTGGGAGCCTTGGGATCTCGATATGGGATCTCGATATTTTTAACGTTAGTTGCTGAGACAATGGGGTTGGGGGGTTCGGTGGTCCTCATCCGCACACGTCAGCAGCCCCCCATGTGATGGTTCCACGTGGTTAGGCTGACCTGCTTCAGTCGAGCTCCACGTGGACTATCAGCACCAAAACGGCGTCGTTTCTTCTGATACTCCGCCCACTTTTCATGGACTGACAATTTGTCATGACACATGTATTCTCGTGATTGGTGATTCCTCATTTGGCAAGTAAATTTTTTTACCGGAATCATGTATTTTTTGTCGAATTTAAATATAAAAAATGATGTCATCTTGCTAACACAACAAACTTTAAATAATATTTATAATTAAATCTGAACCGTCCATCTTAGTCCGAATAGATGGAGCAAATATCAAACAAAAATAGTAACAAATGAGATAATTATCAAGATATAAAGAAGGGTTATATCATAATTCCATTTATTTATTTATGTCTTTTTTTTTTTAACATGAAAATCCCTTTGTTTCTACTTTTATTCAAAAATTCAAAATTAATTACACATAATAATGACTCAACCCAAATATAATAATTATTTGATATTTTCATATTTTTCCTATAAAAAAAAAATACATATCCCATCACATGATTAATTTTTTTCATATTTAATTTACTATAAAAACAAAATATAATATGATTCAAATTAATTAAAAATTAAATAAACATATAAAAATAATTTATTAAATGTTTTTCCTATTTTTTTAAAAAAAATTTAAACAAATAGTATTCACGTCTGTCTTTGAATTATCTCCTATTTTTGGATTTTTGGATGATTGTGGAAATTATTTTTTCCCCTAATTTAGATTAATCCAAAATTTATTCAAATAATTAACTAATATGTGGACAAAGCTCCACCCCTAAGTCAATTTTTGTGGGAATAGTACAAGCATTAAGACAACCACATATATTTATATCAATAGAAATCAATCTTCTCACATCATTTGTACCCTTTTTTTTTTTTTTCTTTTTGGGAATTAATCATAATAATTGATGCTTTATGGTAACCCACTCCCACTCCCACTCCCACTCTCATTCAAAGTTGAATTTACCTCAAATTTAAATTCAATTCAACTTAAATTTAAAGAAAAATTATAATTGTTTACCTTTTTATTCAAACGAAATATTTAATATTAAAATTTAACTTTAAAAAAAACAAAAATAATAAATAATAAATAAATAAAAGAGGTCAATAATCATTATCATGTTTACATAGAATTGATCAAATATCACATTAATTAGCGGACCAAGTGATTGTGAAAAGTAGAATTATTGTTAGTTGGCATAGCTTTTCATAATGAAACCAATTATTGCTGAAGATGCTTAAGGCAAGCCACTTTTTTTATTTAAGTCTTAGGATGATTAGTTGACACTAAACCTAAAGGAGATTCCACATATCTTAGTCATTTTCATGGACTAAGGTCCTGAAATTTTCTTGAGAAAATCATGCTCAAAGGATAAATTAATGTTCGATTTGATATAATTCAAACAAATTTCTATTAAAAAAATCTAATCGGTCTATTTTCTACCAAGACATGTACATTTATGTATAATGTCGTGTACCTGGCCTAACGCTTCATAACAAAAAAAAAATTATTATATTTTCAAAACAAATTCTTGAAAAATTATTTTTACTTGAAGTTTTAAAAAAAAAAAAATCTTTTCTGATAAAAAAAAATTATAAAAATAGTTGTCAAACCGACCTTTTATCGTTATCTTTTCTTTCTCCTTGAAGGAAGAACAATTAAAAGGAGAAGGGATTTGTTTGAACCCCAGTTCTAGTTTATTCAAAGCACGGTTTCTATTCCAACTTTGCATCTTTTTACAGACTAAGCAACACTTTGTCCCTCTATACAAAGATGCCTTCCACATTCGCCCAGCAACATGCTATATGCTCTTCTCCCCCATTGTTTTTTGCTTTGTTTTTTCAATATATGCCCTCCGCAGTTGTTCTAAGGCCTTCTTCCCATACATCAAATCAAGAATCTTGAGTATCAGATATGACTCTGCCACTGCTAAATGCCTAGTTGCTAATAGAACAGGACACAACTGGTTCAAAGACTCCTGGATTCATACTGCAGACTCTATAGAGGAGTATGGAGTTTGGTTTATGAAGATGGGTCAATTTCAGTCGAACGAAAATCAGGTACTCAGAGAATCCGGAAGGATTTTTGGCCTCTATTAGTCCATACACAAGGTGCCTGGCTGAAAACAATGTGCACTATCTTTGTTTATACTTGTAATCTGGCCTGGTTTAGGACAAAAAATACCGGTAATTTAAGTGATAATTGTGACCCTTAAGTCATAAAATAATGCAGTGTATGTAGCTAACTTTGTCTTGGTGTGAACACATGACATTTGGGAAATGCAGTATGAGTTTGTCTGAGTCCACATCAGTATAGTTTCTTTAATAATTAACTTTTAATGGTGTGGATAAGCATCCTACACTTAGGTTTTAAACCCTTTATTAGCCTTCTTTTTTGGATGGAGAACATGGACAAGAGAAAGGGCAAGCCAATCACAGTTGGGGTTTGTGTATGTTGGTCTGTCCCTGGGAATAATTAAGCGGTAGAGAGCATTAATTATACATAGCTTTATGGCTTGACACTGGTTTATTTTGGTAACATCTGTGGTGATGAGGGATCTTAAAAATGACCCCTGCTCCCTCTGAAGAGTTAATGTCAATTCTTAATAGACATCGAGTCATGGAGATGAAAAAATTCACAGTAGAAAGGATACCCAGAAAGAGAATCAGTCATATAGAGCATAAAAGTTAAGAAAAACTTGAAAAAAAATACGAGTCAAAAAGGTATTAAAATATAACTTACTGTATTTCTCTTGAGTCCAAATGATGTATCGGCGAGGCTGGTCCCCGGACAAGTCCATCTTCTTCCACCCCACGGTTTCAAAGGGGACATGCTGCAGATTCCCCTATCAATCCTCAAAGAAGCTATGCTTTTACTGCTGTGAATGTAGACCAGAAGACAACACTTTTCTTTAGTCTTGAGGCTTGGATGATAGGCATGTTTTTACTGCATTAATTACAAGAACTTGAGACAAGAATTGTTTAATAAGAGAGAAAGAGGAGATGTATATATATTATGAATGGTAGGACTAGTGATCTTGAGTGCAGACCCCATGTGGAGACCAATTTGGCTGGTGTCTCTTGGCTGGCTTTAGCCTGCAAAAAAGGGGGTACCCCACAAATTGAAGTCCAGCCTCTCCGCTTCCCCCCTTTCTACCCACCTGGGTTTGAGCATTGCTGATGTGGGCTACCCCAAAAAAACCCCAATTTGGATTAGTTTATATGAAGTGAGTCCCTTACATACATTAAAGAAAGGAAGCATTTGGGGTTGGCATCCATGTGAAGACAATCATGGCTATTATGAATTTTTAAGTTTGTGAGTGGAGTCTACTCTTACAATTGCTTCCATGTAACCAAAATATTATAGTTAACTTAATCTATTTTAAGGGTGGGCTTAGTGGGATTTTGGTCCCCTCAGGTGGTACAAGGTATGACCCTCTTTTGACCTCACCCGACCCTTTCTCCATCGTTGGATCTGGTTACCAGGGGTTGTTTTCCAATGGATGGCTCTAAACTTGATGTCCACTTGACCTCAATTCCCCTGCTTTTGGCTGTTTCATAAGAGGAAAAGGACACAAGTCCTCTGTGGAAGTAACCCTTTGTCACATGCCAGATTCATTTGGGGACTAATCACTTCTTTCTCCTCTAGTTGTATTGAGCTCCATGTAGTTAAAGTGATTACTTAGAGGGCCATGTCCACTCCCTTAAGCAAGATTCCTCCTAGCTCATCTGCCTTAAAATAATACCCAAGAATTCATATAATGATCATAAGATTAGTCAACCTAAATAAAATAATCACTAATCTATTCACAAACACATGTTATTAGTCTCTGTTTGGTTGATTGAAACCCAATCAGTAATCAATTCAGTGCTCAAAATTAGGTCAAAACAGGACACCTGCATTGGACAATGCTGTGCATACCGTGTTTTATTCACAAATATTTTATGTGGCCAGCGGATGATTTTCAATATGTTTCTGCATAAAATTTGAATCACAATTCTGTAGTGTAGCATAAACAATATCAGCAAATCAGTAAGCATAGTCGTGGCCTATGCTATATACTTGAGAGATCATTGCATCTGGTTTGTTTTTATCGTCCTAACATGACAAGAAACCAACAAGGTATGTACCATATATTAGAAGATACCATGAAACTTAAGGCCATTGACTGTTTGGATTCCTAGAAAACCCTTATTGAGGCATAACATTAGCAAGATGTTAGTAAAGGGAGTCGCAACCAATTCTAAGGAGATTTTTCTTAATTATCTAATACTGCTTGTGTGAAGTATGATTAGTTAAAGACAAGCACTTGAGTGTTTTCTAAGTGACCTGTACAGTTTCTCGTACTGCCACATGCCTGCTTGATCAGGAGGAAATGGAGTTACCCTAATTTTCTCTGCATATTCTACTAGCTCCCAGGCTCAGATGTTAGCTCACCTACCAACAAAATAAAGAGAAAATATAATTAGTTGTTGAACCATATTAATCAGGGCAAATTTGATAACTATTTAGTCAAATTAAGATGGATGTCATTAGGAGACCAGTTGTAGATACTAAGCATTCAGCAACCGACATTGCACCTATTCTTATGATGTGCATACAAGCACAAAAATAATTAAGCCAAGACGTGACTCCAGGGGATGCCTAAGCTTTGGTTCATTTCATTCTCAATCATCAATTTTAGCTAAAACTAATGTCAAAGTTAATAGGGCCCTCATCACAAAACATAAACTATACACCTTTTAGACACACTACCGTGAGATTAGCAGAAGATAGAGAATGGAAATGAAGAAGATTCACTATGATCAGAAAAGGTCACAATCCAACAAAATTTCAACAACTAATATCATGGTTTGTGGCTTATATTGAAGTTCTAATGCCACAACCATCTTTCTTGGAAGCCATAAAATTCAAACTGTTCTACCATGTTGCTGGGGAGAGTTCAAAGACGGATCTCTCACTTTTTAAGGGAAGAGAAAATCCGATAAATGGAAGTTTTTTGTGGTAAAGGACACATCCATGGCCTCATCAACTCACAATTGGGAAGAGTGTGAATAGGAGGGAGATGTTAATTTACTGATGCGTTACTCTAGGAATCAGAGACCAAATATCTTGTTAGATTCCCATCTATCCTAAATGCTTAAGCTGCTAGAGCACAGGCCAATGAATGTATTTCAAGCTAACCTCATCAACCAATCCATACGAGCCAATATACTGATTTTAGAGGCCAGGATGCGGGATGTCTAGGACGGGCCATTGGAAGACCGATGGTTTCGATTTAGTTTCAAACCATCAGCAATTGTATGTGCAGACTCATCGAACTAAGCTTATATGTAGTTTAGTGGGTACCCCATACTGGGTGGCCATGAACCTTCCTCCTGAGGTCAAGATGTGACGGAGAAAAATCCTGCAAGTAGGGCCCTTAGGCAGGTCAGTTTGGAGATTAGGGACAGCCCTCATGGAGGAATGAGGAATCTTATTTTGGTTCATACTCTCAGGCTCAACTGGACCAAATAAAAATGAAAATCAACAGAAGCACCTTAAGCTCCTAGTGTCAACATCAAGCTAGCCATGTGGTTGGTTGTAATCAGCAACCAGTAAATTATTCAGCACTGAGCAAGTGGGCTTAATGACTTTAATGTCGGCGAAAAAGCTACATTTTCTTTAATATAGTGCTAACACTATCTACAAATTGGACCTTTAGAGTGTGATTCACTCAGCTAAATAAGCAAAATTTCTATAGACTGATTCTTCGACAGACTTTCATGACTGGCAAGTTGCAATAGTGGGCATGTCAAACGGCATCTTGCTGTGATTTCAAGGCATCTGTAAGGGAAAATTGAAACAAAGGGTTGTGGAGGAGAAAGTTGTGCACCAGATTGGCAATCCCCTTTCTGTTTCTTAATAAATTCTTTAGAAGAAGATCCTTCAGATGTCCTATTTCAGGAAATTTTCACATCCCCCAAGGCTCTGGAGAATGAGTTCCATAGTTTAACATGAAATAGAATCAAGAAAATGAAACAGGTAAAACATAACACCAACCCAACGATATACATACATACATACATATACATATGTCATTATCAGCAGGACCTTGATCCCTGATCTTCCATTGATTCTCATATTATTGGCTTTAACTCATCCATAACTGCATTCTAAGCAGTAAAACGAGATCATTGATACACAAGAACAACATAGAGACAAAGATAGGACAATTTTATTCATTCAGAAAAAACACTCATCTGACCTCCTGAAAGGATGAAAATGAAGATGGGAAAAGGCACTACATTGTCATCAAAACTCATTACACCATACATGATTCCGATACTAGTGTTCTCTCAATTATTCTTAAGACAATTATACCATCCCAAAATTACTTTTTCTTGAAGAAGAAAAGCTCATTGTTTTTGGCTATTTAGGGGTTGAAAGGAGCAAAAACAACTACAGAGTTGTGCCCACCAAAGCCAAATGAATTAGAGATACCTGCAATAAAAGGAACAATACAGTTAGTCATTGCTACACACATGCACGTGCAGACATACACACACACACAGAGCACATACCAACATGAACTTCATGCTTTTTCTTCACATTTGGAACAGTGTCAATTGTTACATCAGGCTCCAAGTTCTATGAAAAGAAAGAAATACATCAACATGAAGTCCATTAGAAAACCATAGGAAGATATCAGGAAAAAGAAATGCTAGCAATCAACTAAATCCAGCATATAAAATGGAGAAATGAGAACTGAGGTGCAATACATATTGGTTAATGGTTGGATGTATCCATCCAGTGGTGATTGCTTTTATGGTTGCTATGGCTTCCAATCCACCGGCAGCCCCAAGCCCATGTCCAATCATTGACTGAAAGAATAAGAGCAAACAATTCCAGTTATTACATGATAAGATTCACAGGTTCTCATCTTAGATTTTAAGCTAATCATATGTCAAGAAATCTCTGTCATATTCCCAAAGGTCTATAGTCATTGCATATGGAGAAATCGTATTGCAGAACTTCATTTATTTCATGCAAGCATATGTATGGGATTTAGTTCTCTTGCCTTAGTCCCGTTCATCTTTATCTCAGATGTGTCCTTGAAGACCTTCTTGATGGCATTGACCTCTGCCAAATCCCCTGCCAGAGTTGATGTTGCATGAGCATTCACATAGTTCACCTAACATAAATTTAACCGTCTCTGAGTCAGAATTCAGAAGATGGTTGTGGAAATAATTTGATTTGTCATTGTAGAGCATTTTACCTCTTCTGGTGAAACTCCAGCATCTTCCAAACTCTTGGCTATGCATGAAGAAACTCCAAGACCATCCGACCGGGGATCGGTCATATGATGAGCATCACATGTAATAGCACCTCCCAAATACTCTGCAATTATATTGGCTCCTCTTTTCATTGCATGCTCCAAGCTCTCCATAATCTTTTTGACAATGAACCGAGCTTAGTAAATATGAAGTCCCAAAATCAAATGAAAATAAGATGCAGCCTAACATAAATGAGTTGTTACAATACTAGCAAATCAAGTAATGAAGACAACATCAATTTTGTTATTACCAGCACACCAGAGCCTTCTCCCATGACAAAGCCATCACGATCTTTGTCCCATGGTCTAGAGGCTTTCTGAGGGTCCTCATTTCTTTGAGACAAAGCCCGACAAGCTATAAAGCCACCAACCCCAGTAGCCATAATGGCGGCCTCAGTCCCACCAGCTACCATGATATCTGCTTCACCTCTTCTAATGTGATTGGCAGCTGCATAAAAGCAGTAATTTGCAGTAGCACAAGCTGTTGAAATGGAGTAATTGGGCCCCATTAAGCCGGTATCTATAGCTAACAATGCTGAACCCATATTGGTGATGGAGTACGGGATGAAAAATGGAGTTATCTTCTTATATCCCTTTTGGATAAGAGCTTCTACTCCATTGCTAAATGCTGTTAAGCCTCCCATGCCTGATCCCACTAGAACACCAATTCTCGACCTGTCCATCTATAGAGACATTCAGATAGACAACTCTAGTTACATTTTGGCTTAATAAGAGCTGAACTACAAACAATTTGGAAGCAGTTAGCTATGACTTACAGTTTCAAGGACTTCGGTTCCAAGGCTGGCATTGTCAAGGGCTCTCCTGCCAGCAACTAAACAGTACCTCCAGCAATCATCAAGACGCCGATCATTTTTCCCATCAATGTAGCCTTTGGAAGAGAAATCACGAATCTGACCGCCAAACCGGACAGAAAAGTTTGAAGCATCAAACCTGTCAATTAGGCTAATCCCACTCACTCCTTGGAGGAGTTTATCATAGAATGTATCAATGTCACTGCCAAAAACTGAAACAAGGCCCATTCCTGTTATGACAATTCGCTTCTTGGGATCTTTTTCCCTCTTGGGAGCAGAAACAGTTGGAGAAGCCACTGCCCTGATTGTTCTGCATTTCCGAGCTGAGAATAGGAAACTGAATAAAAATCAAACCCCTATAAAGGAAAAGCAAAAAGAAAACAACTAAATTTCTTAACATTTAAAATAAAATCATAAGAGCCCCACAAGTATCGATGTTGAAATAAATATCTAACACAGATTCTGGAATATCTAGGAGTAGTTTCAGTGAAGAAAAAGAGTTGAAAAGGCACCAATAATACTCATTCTTGAAGAAATTCTCAGAATACCTTCTTGTGCCTATGAATAAACAGGGGAAAAGATATATCGAAGAAGGCAAAAGTACAAAAATTCAAGAATGGTTGAGCTTAACCCCACAGCAAGGAAACCAAAACCCATGAAGTTCCATTTCCATAAACACATTATCCTAGGATGTGCTTCAGAATCACATTCAAAATTTGATCCATCCTCTCTAATTTCTAGCCAGTGTTTCTAAATGGAACATGCAGAGAAAACCTCATGAACAAACTATTGACCAGAATCAACACAGAAATCTGAAACCCCGAGAAACAAACAAATAAATACCCAATGTAACATCCAGACAAGATTGAAAATGGAGGAATGAGAAAAACCCACCTGGAGATGAAATTGACCCACTTGGCCTAACCATAGCTGAAGCCATTTTCTTGCTCTCCACTGGCCTGAGCCCATGGTACTGAGCCAGAGACCCTGATTCTTTGCCTCTAAAACGCACACCAGAAGAACAAATTCCTGCAAAAGCTGCCATCCCTCCCTCCCACCGTCTACACTCTTATTTTCCTAAACAACTACACTGATTTGATAGATATAGAGAGAAATGGTGAGACTAACAGAGCTTTGGAGTATCAGTGGCAGCGGAAAAAAAAAATCAAATACAAACGGGATACTTGCAATGGAAATGGGTTGGAGAGTTCGCCCACCTATTGTGAACAAAACTGCCGATGATTCCAATGCAAAAAAAAAAATTTCTTTTCTATTCTATTTTTCCAAACAGCCATTTCCAATAATCAGCTTAACTACCCGTATCCACCTCGTGTTGTTCATCTGCTCTTGCGGCAGTTAATAACGAGAATTGCATGCCACTGCTAAGTGCCTGTTTGGGAAGCCTGTAGAGTGTGGGCCTTAACCACATGTGTCTCATGCTTTTTGAACCTGAATTTGGGTTGGTTGGCCAACCTGGCCTAAGTTTTGAATGCCAGCTTATCCTATAAGGTACGGAAATATTTTTCCTCAGATAAAAATTACATTTTTAGTGTGGTTTTAAAAATTTAGAAAATCACTAAAAGTTGTTTTCTTGACCCACGCTCAGGGCTTTCGATGTTTGACATAATTCACAAACCCAATTTGAATCCAACATGTTTTTTATGGCCTGGGCTTGGATAAGTATAAATAAATTTGAATCAAATTTACATCCACTTATATAAACTATTTAATAAATAGATAGTTTTTTTTATCAACTTGTATAATATGAATTTTATTTGAATTGACTCATCTAATAATCTCACTATCTGGATCATTTTAAATTTGTTTTAAAATAAATAAATCAATTAAGTCATAAATATATTTGATTGAAACATAAATCATATAAACATGTATAAAACCTAATTTAGTCTAATTATTAAAAAGTATGACTTGATTATTTAATAAGTTAAATTGATTATACAATTTACCTATTTTTTATAAGATTATTATTCATATTGGGTTGGTTTGAAATATGTGGTAGAAATTAAGGAATACATAGGCTTTGACACAACACCAACATAAACCACTAACACAAATTCCTACCCCCACCCATATTGATAGTGCATTTTCTACCATCTTTTTTTTTTTAAGTTACTTTTTATTTTAAGTATTTAGTCATAATAATTATTTTTTTAATCTTAAATCATTTGCTCGTACTAGTGGCAATATATTTCAGAACTATGATTTCAAATCTATTACTCATTTTTTATAATAAATATTTTACGATTATTTTATGTAACTATAATACTTTAAATATGAATGTTCTATAAATAAATTTATTGCTTAAAATTAATAAGAAAAAACTATGAGTTAAAATCAATGAGATAAATATTAGTTAATTAAAATTATCAGGGTTTCAATGTGTCATTTTGATGGTTTAAAATTAATTTTAAATTAATTTTATCAAACTTATAAGTAATATGTGTTAAACTAGCAATTTAAAAATAATTTAACTTGAAGTAAATTAAATTATTAAATAATAAATATTAAGTTTTACTAAACACCCGCTAAACCCATAACTGTCAAAAAGGTTTCAATTTTTAAAAAATTAATTAAAACAGAGTTTTAGGTTTTTAGATGTCAATCCAAACACAGAATTGAAGTGGAAAGAAAATGAAGGAAAAAGAGAATGTTAGTTAGGGAAAAGCCCAAGTTCTTTTTGGATCAGACAAAGGACAGACTAAGAGTGAAGATCTTCTCAAACTGGGTTCGGCCCAAAATCAAAAGGTTAATTGGGCCTTGAATTCAAAGCCCGTTCCTGGTTCGAGACCCAAATATGGCTTCTACTAAAGGATACATCCTAGTTTGCACTCGGATGTTGATGTGAATTTGGAGTTTGTATGGTTGAACCAAACAAAAGACCACCAAACCCAATTAATTTATGGTGGGGGTGGGGGGCGGGGAGATGTTGACTTAGCACTTGGGACTTATGTTCAACAATTATGGCCAAGTGGCAATCACACCAAAGTTGATCTAGCCCAATCTTTTACTAAATTTCTATTACTCCGTCCAACAATAGAAGTCTTCGTTGACCCCGTAAAATTAAAATTTTCTCACAATAATAATATTATAAATTTTTCATTATTGTTTTTATAAATAATTTTCATTTCATACATTAAAATATTTATTTTGTACATATTTTTAAAATTATCATCTAATCAGCTAAAGGTAGGTTACCATTTATATAAGGCAAGTTGATAAACATACTTAATTAGACCTACGTGTATGACTATCGTATCACTTATCACCACTTCAATCTATACAATAAACATGTGAGAAGTGATTTTTTTCATTATGAACATTATAATAGGTTTATTTGCCTTTTTATATAGTAGTGTGTTGACTTTTTTAGTCACAAAACACAATTTTGTCAATGCCACCCCACTGATGATCATGTAGAGATTCACGGAGATGCCATTTATTAGACGGTGGCTGAGAGATGTTTTTTTTCTTGTTGTAGGGTTGAAATGAGTTGCATCCTTCGATGATACTCGAGCGAACATTTAAAATATAAATAAATTAATAATTAAAAATATCACTATAAATAAAAGGATATACTAGCATATTTCATTTCTATTAATACACTATGTAAATGTGGTTGTATACATAGTAATATTTAACTACAAAATAATATTATTTAAATAATTTGATAATAAGGGATATTGATGGTAATTTTTTTTTTCTAATATTTAAGGTAAATTATTGTTTTTATCATATTTTTACCATTTTATACAAGAATGGTGATTGAATGCTAAAAAAAATTACATTATCACATAAATTTAATTATATTTTGAAAATAAATTCCCTTTTGATATTAAAAAATGGAAAATTAAATATGACATGATGTAAATGATAAGCTTTCATAGGCTTGTGATTAGTATAAATTAAAATAATAAAACCAAAAAGAAAAAAGGAAAAAGTAAAAGCACGTGACGGAGAAAAAAAGGCTGGGCCGAGTCAAACTCAGTACCCACGTAATGAAAACCGCTAGGACACGTGTCGGAAGGGAGTCACGCTGACTCACGTGAGTCTTCTTTCCCTTAGCATCTAAGGAAAAACCAGTGTGAACTGGATCTAGGGCCGACTGGGCCTTCTAGAAGCCTCCAGCCCACGAAAATCAAACTGGGCCCACCCACTCTCACTCTCCCCTCTCTCTGCGCTCCACGTCACTCCCTCTCTTCTCTAGAATACGCGTCTTCTGTGCCCTTCTCCCTCTCTCTATACTCTGCTTTGACAAATCTACACGCCATTGAAGAAACCAACCTCCCTTTCGGAGAAATTTCCTCAACACAAATCTACTTTTCCCTATTTATACTTTCTGCCTCTGCCCCATTTTATCCTCTCATACCATTCCTGAATTTTTCCTTTATCATTCCCTTGTTTTCCTCTGTTTTTTTTCCGAAGAATTTGTGGAGATATGGAGGGCAATCAGCAATCGTTTTGGCAGTTCAGCGATCAGCTCAGAGTGCAGACTTCGAACTTGGCGAACCTCTCGTTGAACGAATCGATTTGGAGCAGTCCGTACACGAAGAGGCAAGATGAGAGGCGGAATTTTGATATCAGGGTCGGTGGGGAGATCAATACCGGGAGCAGTTTGAAGCAGAAAGGGTTGGATTTTAATGGAGGTTACGATATGAGGGTCGGTGGGGAGATCAATTCCGGGAGCAGTTTGAAGCAGAAAGTGTTGGATTTTAATGGAGGTTACGAGATGAGGGTCGGCGGGGAGATCAATTCCGGGAGCAGTTTGAAGCAGAAAGGGTCGGATTTTAATGGGGGTTACGAGATGATGGTCGGTAGGGAGATGAATTCCGTGAATGATTTGAGGCAGAAGGGCAATGATTATAATGGGTTCAACGGTGGGTGGAAAATCGGGGTGAGTCCGTTCATGGGTGGAGCTCAGAGCAATGTTGGAGTCAATGGAGGATTCAACAAGGGCGTGTATTCAAAGCCTGGGAACTATGTCAATAGCAACATCAATGTGAAGAACGGCAACAACAAGAATGGGAATTTCAAGGGAGAGGATGAGCATGGAGTGAAGGTTGGGAAGAAGAACAAAGGCAACAAGAACAATAACAATAACAACAACAACGATGGTGATAACAATAGTAACGGTACTAAGACCGCTGCCGATAAGCGCTTCAAGACGCTTCCACCATCGGAGTCTCTCCCCAGAAATGAGACCGTTGGTGGATACATCTTTGTCTGCAACAACGATACTATGCAAGAGAATCTCAAGAGACAGCTCTTTGGTAAGCCCCCGTCTCTGTTTCTCTGATTCTATTTACCATTTTTCAGTGTCCTTCTTTGGGGTTTGATTCTGATTCTGTTTTGCGTTGGTGGGTATCTCTCAATTGCATGAGCAATCAATTCTCTGTCTTCGTCTTGTTGATACTACCACACCCCTACCCCCCACCCAAAAAAAAAAAAAAACCCATATTTAGTTGACTTTGATACAGTCATCTTCTTGATTTTCATGAGAGAAGATACCATTTCTAGTTTATTTTGATTCAGTATTTCATCAGTTTATCTACTGATGAGGAAATGATGAAACTAGTCTTGTGCAGAATTCTCTTGGAATTATCAATTTTTTTTTTTTTTGACAACAAGTTTAGATTGTTTTGACTGATTCGTGGTTTCCGATCTCTTTCTAATGTTCTCCTTTGTATCATCTCCAGGTTTGCCTCCCAGGTACCGTGATTCAGTGCGGGCTATAACCCCAGGATTACCCCTTTTCCTCTACAATTACTCCACCCACCAGCTTCATGGAGTTTTTGAGGTTTGTATTTCTTTCTAAGAATCATAAACTCTGCAGTAATTCATGTATTCTTTTGGGGTTTTCTCAAAAATATTAGATTCAATATTCAGCACTTCATGTTTTGGATTATGCACCATTACCTAATGTTATACTTGTATGTTCAGGCTGCAAGCTTTGGAGGAACAAACATTGATCCAACTGCTTGGGAGGACAAGAAGTGCCCTGGCGAATCACGCTTCCCTGCTCAGGTCTGTTCTCCAATCTTACTTGATCTGCCAAACTGTGTAGTTGGGCTACTAGTCATCAAAGGCAAATTTGGTTTGGGGTCTTTGTATATGGCCATGAATTGGTTTCCATCCACATCATGATTAGGCTTCTACGCATAAAATGAAGAAAGTTCGCTATACAAATCTGTCTAATCTAGATGACGGTCTTTCAGTTTTGGGTCTTTGTATATGGTTATGAATTGATTTCCATCTACATCAAGTTTAGGCTTCTAAGCATAAAATGAAGAAATTCCCCATACCCATCTGCTTAATCTAGATGATGGTCCATTTAATAAAAGGTCATACTGAATTGGGGTTTACCATTCTGTGGTTTTGTGAATAGGTGCGGGTGGTCACCAGGAAAATCTGTGAGCCAATGGAAGAGGATTCATTCAGGCCGGTCCTCCATCACTATGACGGCCCCAAGTTCCGCCTGGAGCTGAATGTGCCAGAGGTAAATCTCAATTCAACAAGATCAATCAATCTAGGGAGATCTCATTAAGGGAACGGCATCGGATTCTGATGTGTTTTGTTATCTGAATTTCACAGGCCCTCTCTCTGTTGGACATCTTCAATGAGAAAACCCCCTGAAGGGAACAATAGCATTGAGGCATACGGGTACACATACAAGTTAGCAAAGAAACAAGACAGAAGAAAGAAGGAATACATAAATGAAGTTCCAAAAGGTTGGGAGATAGGAAGAATAGAAGAAGGGTGTGGTATAGAAAATACAGCCTATGTGTTGTATAACCTTTTTGTTAAGGCGGTTGCTGTTGTCCCTCTAGGTTCTTTGGTTTGGGCTATATGTATAAATAATCATGAACCATGAAAACATATCCAGTTTGAACTATCTGCTCTATAAGTGTATGGAACATATATGGCAGATTGGATCCTTCATATTTAAACTAAATTTCACCTTCTTGTCACATTTTACTGGCATCAAATATCCTTAAACCCTTTCTTCTTGTGGAAAACCCTGATTATCTGATCTGCAGTTCATGAAAGTTGCTCAAGGATCAACAAAAGGGTAGTATCAATTTGACCTCTAATATGGTTTACAACCTTAATAATACCTTGTCTGACAAGGAGCCTACATGGGTAGGATTCAAACATGTGGCCTGGCCTCTCACATTCAGATGTCAAAGCTTGAGGTAACAGAATTAATGTCTCCCTACAAATGGCTATTTTATTAGAATTGGAGTCTTTGTCAAGGAAATAAATAGATAGTGAGAGGGTGGGTTAAGAATTTGGACACATCAGCCATTTTTTGATGTGGGTGGGAGAAAGGTCTGATTCCAAAGGGAACCCATTAGCGATTTGCTGGAACAGGGTGTCTTTATCGACAAAGTGGACAAAATTTAACAATAAGAGGAGTGGTTAGGAAAGGGGGGCACCCAATAAAGATCTAACCAACCATTCAAAATAGTGAGGTACATGGCATAATGGGTGGTTAGTCTTATGAGATAAAGAGCCAACAACCACTTCCAGAAATGGAGTAAAATAATGTGTTCACACCATGAAGTTACTGGCTGGTGTGCCATCTTTTTCAAGATGTATTCACCTCCTGCAAATTCTAGAGTCCTCTTGGCGTGTTGTTGACTGGGCTCACGAGAGGGCAAAGCTGATATTCTAAAAGCTTTATAGGCCTTTGATCATTAAGATGTGGACAGCCCACAGTGCCACACACGGTTTGAAGAAAGTGAAAGGACATTTGATCCCCTTGATGATAGGCTTGGATCGGTGAATTTTTCAAAGTGTTTGAATACAAAAAGGAGCGTATGAGAATGAGTCTTGTACGTGAATTTTTTAGTTCAACTAACAATCCAATCATTCATAGACATATACGAGTGTATAAGAATGAGTCTTGTATGTGAAATTTTCTGTTCAACCAACCATCCAATTATTCATTAAAACAGATAAGCTGACCATACTGTTTAGCAATATCTTAGAAAATGGTGTGAAAGCTTAAAATTAGGGTCACTTAAGACCATGATTTAGGTTTCAGCATGTATTTTGATCCACATCACTACATAGACATATAAAGTTTTTAATCTTCAAAGCATGTGTTTGTTGGGATTCATTTTGGTGGTCTTGACACTTTAGATGATCATTCTTGCCTGCCAAAATAACCCTCCACTTGGAAGGTAACTTCTTGTTTCAAAACTAATGAAATATTTGGTTAATATCGTGATAAGACTTTTATTTTATTGTAGACTCACCATCATCGTCTTTGAATAGGCCTAGAATTCTTCTTTGTCTCATGGCTTTTTTTCTTTCTCTGTTTTTTCTTTTTCTTTTTAAATTTGCATATGTAATAGATGGAAGATAAATGAATGGTTATGTTAGAAATATTATGCTAATCCAACCTATAGTAATCATCCAGGAGGGGGGGTGAATAGGGTGATGGTCTCTTTTTGTAAATTTTTATTATGTGAATGTAAGAGACAATTATATACAAGTATATAATAAACAATATAAAGACAATTGCATATAAATTAAAAGAGTAAGAAAGAGAGAATACAAACACAAGATTTTATAGTAGTTCGGCGCAACCCGGCCTACATCCACTCTTCTCTAACTTCAATCACAAACTTGAGGTTCCACTAATTCAAGCCTTCAAGCAATACAATTGGATTATAGTTCCAATTCACCCTCTTAGACTTTTGGCTCCAAGCACCCTTTACACTTCTCAAGAGATATCCCACTCTTGAACAATTTCCTTTCAAAGATTTATAAATAAATGATCTCACAAAATCCTAGTACAAAAACTTTAAGCTCGAATGATATAAGAAAACTAGGATTGAAAGGTACACTAAGGATATGCAAATTTTAGAACAATGGTGCACTCAAAAACACTCTTCCAAGGCTCAAATATATTCAAGAAAGGTTTGGGAATGTTAAACTATTTAAACAATGAAGATTGGAGCCTTTTTATAGAAGAGAAAAGTCAAACTAGCCGTTTGGGGGTTCGACCGATCGAGATAGGGGTCGACCGGTTGACTAGCCATTAGCATTTAATGCTTGGCAGGTGACCGTTGGACCTCAACCAGTTGAGGTTCAACTTTGACCGGTTGAACAACCGTTCTAGAAGAAAAAGAAATTTTTTTGCACCCTCGACCGGTTGAGCTTGCGGTCGACCGGTTCCTCATCCGGTTCAACCGGTTGAGCCGTTTTTTGGTTCAATAACCAACTTTTTCAACTTAAAACCTTTTAATGTAAGTTTGAAAAACATTTAACACAAGGTTTTAGTTGAAAACATGAAATCATCCAATTCTTAAAATATTTAAAACAAAATAACTCTTAGATGATTTTGGTGCATAAGTAAAGAATGTAATACATGGAAATCTTAGTACACCAACAACCTTACAAAGAGATCTTATGAAGCTTGGGTCTTGAAAAACGCTTCTCTTTGAGGTGGTCTTCTTCTTCATGGTTTCTCATTGGCTTGATTTGTCTTTGTGATTGCCACTTTGGAAATCGTCTTACCTAATTACACTTGAAATATAATCATTAATTCTAAACCTTATTTTGTTATTATCAAAATCAAAATTAACAAAACTTTGGTTTCACAAGTTAGATTCTCAATCGTGACCCAACAGGTTAAGATAGTTGTAACGCCCGAGTTTTTTTTTTAGGGGCAATTTAGGAAAATATTAATAATATTAAATTAATTAATTAATTAATTTAATAGAATGGAAGAGATGTGAAAATGTAATTTTACGATTAAATACCTTAGGTATAACTTAGAATTTTGTTCCTCTTATTCTTTTCTGAATCGCATTTTTATTCGTAGAGAGTTCCTGAGAATGTAAGGTTGGAGTCGGATTTCAGGGTTTGAAAAACAAATCTCTATAAGTAAGATTCTAACCTCTAGATTAATATTTTAAATTCATTAGTTAATTTCAAACACATTAGATATTTTTTGGAAAATCCAAATCTAGGTTAGGGTTTGTTTATTTAACTTTTAGATCAAAATGTTTGAAAATTTGCAAATATAGGTTGATTTATTGATGAAGATAGGAAATTTTCAAAAATTTCAATAGAATAGAAAAATAAATAAATAAATTTAAAATGAAAAAAAATATCAGAGGAAAAAAAAGAAATTTTAAATTTATATAATAAATAAATAAGTCATGTGTGGATGCGCTAGATTGAAAGGAAAATAAATAAATAATAGGAAGAATTACATGATTTTTGGATTTTGGAGGGTTGATATAGATACTTGTATTTCTTGTATTGAGGCATTGTAGTTGTGTGCACATTGCTGGAAAAATAAAAAAATAATTTAAAAAAAAACAAAAAAAATAAAAAATGTGTCAGGGTTAAAGAAAAAAAAAAGAGGCAGTGTGCATTGGATGTAAGGGTTTCCAAAAAGCCCGCGGCTCGCGGCCTGCTTTAGGCCCGGCCCGAGCCCGTTTATGGGCGGGTCGGGCCGCGGGCCTAAATTTAGGCCTGGAGGGCCGGCCCGGCCCGTAGGCCCGCCCGCCCCTTTAAAAAAAACTACAAAAATAAAAAGTATTAAAAAAAATATTCAATTAATAAGCATAAAAGGAATGTAGCTCAGTTGGTTAGAACCTTGAAATTTAAACACGAGGGGAGGGGTTCGAATCCCCCCCTCTCCCTTCCCTTTTTTGAAAGCCATTTTGGCTTATTTAAAAAAGCCCGCCCAGGCCGCGGGCCTAGCATTTTAGCATGGCCCGGCCCGGCCCGCCCGTTAGAGACCCCTAATTGGATGAAAGGAAGGCCTTGGAAAAAAAAAACAAAACAAAATATATATATATATATATATATATATATATAACGAATCATCATAATAATGACGATAGCAATGAGAAGTATTTACTTTGCTTTATTGGTTTTGTGTGTACCCAGACAAGTGGGGAATGGTTTGGGTGGCTATTGAATTTGATAATTAATAAAATAATAGTATTTAGTTTTAAATTAATAAATAAGATAATGATAATAATGGTTTATTGTAATAAATAGAATGAGAGATTTAGTAAAAAAAAAATTATATACAATTTTTATAATGAAATAAAATTGCAATTTAATTAAATTAGTAATGTGTTATTAGAAACAAATTGGGAATTTATTAATTTTATTTAAATAAGGAATAAATTAGTTAAATTAAAGATAAATAATAATAGTTACTTTTCTTATGTTATATTAGGTGGAGAGTAGATTTTCCAGAATTATTTTTCTCCTAAGTTTTCGAGGACTTTTTTGAGGTAAGGGAAATTAATGCAGTTATTTTTTTTTTTTAGAAACAAATTTTTATATACATCTTTTGAAAATATTTTGAATTAATATTCGTTTTATGCATGGATTAAATATGTTTTGTATGAAAAATATATTAAAACTTTATATTTTGTTTACAACAGAGAAATGTAGAGATATTATGTTTTGGAAATTCGAATAATTGAAATAAGTGTTTGACTCTGGTTTGTTTGGCCCTTATCAACGGGATATAATAGTTGACTTATGACTTTTTGGTCATTGTCAACGGGATATAATAGTTGACCTTTACATTTCTTGGTGGGGAATGTAATTGATTTGGACCCCAACCTCTAGGGGTTTGGTTAGAGGTTACTAGTACTAGTAGTGTTTGGTTCCGTCCACCTTAAAGGAACAATTTGAGGCTAGTCACCTATTTGAAAAGTCTCACCTAACTGGGCACTATTTGATGTTTGATGACCAAAGTAAATAAATGATTTGAATGTTATGACTGAATTTGATATGAAAATGTTTGAATCAGAAATGAAAGTATACAATTAAAAGTTTTAAGTGTGTTGGCAAAACTGACTCAAAGGTTTATGAAAATAATTAGTTATAATATCTCCTATTTTGCAAATGAACTTGAAATATTTGATCTATGGACTGCATTAATGTTCCTTATTGAGCTTTGAATTCATTCCTATTTGTTGATTACTTTTTAGGCACCCTTAACTCAAGCAAGGAGTGATGGCTAGGTCGGGGAATGGCCATCATTAGGATTTTGCTTAGGATGTTATTTGGACATTATTAGCTTATGAGTTTATGTTCCTTTGGATTATTTGGTTTTTGGAAGCTATTTAGATATTGAGCTTTTAAATTTTTTTTTTTTGATAAGTTTGAAGTTGAAATTTGGAGATTATGGAAATTTGTTAACACTTGATTTATTTGAGTTTGCAATCTATTTGGATAATGGATTTTGGTTGATGGATATTTAGTTTTAAAGTTAAGTTTAAAGATTTTAAAATTTTGTTCTGCTACTCTGAACAGGTTTTTGGTAATTGGTTACTTCCAGTTACAATATGATTGTTTGGATCAGGTACACTTTAAGCCTTCGGATTTGAGGTGTGAAATAATCGTCATGCCCTTAAAGAGGGTCTTGGGGCCACAGATAATAATTGCTTGAGTGGGGAAAATTGAAACCTGGCATTGGAACCACTAGGGTATTAGCATGCATGTCCTCTTACTCGTACACTTATTTTCATATTCAAGAATCTCATATATGGAGCACTTGCCATACTATTCTTCTTAGAAAATTAGGTCTCAAAGAGTGGAACTAAGCTAGAATCGACCAAACCCAAAACAACAAAACAGGAAGAAAAAAAAAAAAATCGAATCAAGGCTCTTATTTGCCCTCCTCAAGTATCAAACTCAGTGCAAAAGGGAACCAGCAGCTAACCTCCAGGATTCAACAGTCAACAACCTTATTTTTGGTGCACACCTTCAACAAAGAATAGTGTAATTAGGATGCAGCAAAGGGTCGGGATATGACCGGGAGGCTGCAACAAAACATAGTCAGAATGGAGAGACAAATGCAATAATAGTAGAAGAAGACTGTAAGGCTGCTATATATGGGCACTACAGCTACAATCGCAGTCAGGAAAGGATAACTTGCAGTGCTTATTAAATAGAGCAGAGGAGAGCAGTTTGGGAGAGAGATAGGCTGAGCAAGGAAAGAGCGAGAAAGCTTGATGATGAGAGGCTCAGAGGGGTTCTCAATTTATAAGCAAAAATCTCTTAAATACTCACAGGTCATTAAAGGCCAAACGGAAGCAAAAATTAAATAGGATCTGAAACGACCAAAATAATAAAGCAAAGGGGTCCGTGCGGACAAGCCACCCGAATTCCCATTTGAATAGGTTTAGGCCCCTAAGCGCACGAGGCTCCCTCTTCTCACTCCACAAGCTCATGAGACCGAGGGATTGGCCACTAAAAGTCTCTTTAAAAACACTCGCACACACACTCTTACTATATACTTCAGATTTTGAATGCAATTGCCATAGACTTCACAGCAGTTACATCCCAAGTGATAAAGGTTCCACCTTTCTAATAAAAATAAGTTTTCGTATTATATTGATTAATAGAAGTCGAAATTAAAATCATAATTTTTAAAAGACAAAATTGACATTATAAAAACTTCATTAAAAATGAAATAATATTTTATAAAAAAGAAAACAAAACTTATATAAAAAGTATATTTTCTAGACCATTATAATTTGATCTAAATGCACCAATTCGTAATGTTTTTATATCGGTTAACATCTACATCTTCACGTCTTCGATGCAACATGTCATGTTTCTTAATAAATTATCCAAATTTTATACGTCACATCCTTTTACTTAAAAGATATCCAAGATATACTCTTGAAAGAATTTCGAGAGTTACAGATTTTAAGATAAGGAAATAAGTATTATTACAATACATGCTTTATCGTAAAAGTTTGAAGATTAATGTGATGTTTATTTTTTTACTTAATTTTAAATAAAAGTTAAGAGGTATTAAATTATTTTATTTTTTTAATATTTTGTTTTTATTAAGCATTAAGGAAAAAAAATCAATAGTTTCATTTTAGTTATATTCAATTCATTTTTAGCATTAAAAAAATGACAAATATTTTAATTTTTTCTATTTAATAAAAAAAATTAAAAAATGGGACATCACCTAGGTTTCCATATGAAAATTCTAGGTAGTTTATTAAAAGCTTAGGAGAGAGAAAATTACCAAAAAGTTCATTTTAGAACCCAAGAATTACAAAACCAGGTCACAAAATGCTTGAAAGTTCAAATGGTCCATAGTGGGCATTAGAACCTTGCAATTAGAAATCAATTAGATGATCATTAATAAGACAAATCCTTTAATCAAACCATAGCAATACTAAACTATTTATATCATATATGCAAATATCATTAAGATCAGTGTTCATGTGAATAAGGGGCATCGTATTTCAATCATCCTCGAATCACTCCTCAGTATTGGGCTTAATAGTAGTAAACCAAAATCAATGAAAAGCCCATCATTTTCAAAAGCCCATTCATATGGCCCATCTACTAAGGAGACAGATGATAAAACATAGAGAATATTTAAGGGTATGTTTGGCATGTGTGTTAGAGCCTAGAGGGGACCTTACGTCAAATCCGTACACTCTGTGGACTTATCAAATTGTCTATTGTGAACGTTTCCATGGCTCAAAACCACCTCTATAATAATTCACTATGCAAAACAATTTTTTAATTTATTCTTGGCCAAGAAAATTCTAAATTTTTTTATTTATTTTCCATTCATTTATATACATATAAAGTTTTCAAAATATTTTTTTATAATTTTATTTATTTTTTCAAAAAAAAAAACTTTCAAAACACTTTGAGAGAGAGAGAGAGAGAAACGTCATCTATTTTTTTTTTTTTCCCACTTGTCTTTGTATGATATATAAAATGTTGTGATATCTGGCTGATATTGAATAAATAATATATACGAATAAAAATTGACAAATACTGGAGTGGAATTACGGCACAAACGATAGGTTCGGGGGTGCAGGGCAATGTCCTTACGATTCATGGGTATTTTTAAAATTTTAATACTTAATGATAGTATAATAAAAGTCTTTCTTTCTTATAGATAATTTGTCAAACCACGTTAAATTTATATATATTTTTTTGCTTTTCTTTGATTTCTTCACAAGGAATCGTGACAAGAAAATCAACATATAACAGTTGCAGTACCATCTCTCACAAATCATATGGAATTTCAACTACACATATTTTGATATTAGAGGCAAAAGCAACTAGGTTTCATATACTGCATACACCCATGCATCCAATTGTGTGATTGAACAAATAGGGGAGTGGGTACTGTTAAATCTCAGAGACAAGCTGGACACTGCACTAACCCATTTTCATTGCACTCGGAGCACCTCTCCTTCGTCTCCCCCACCATCACTTTACAGCTTCCTCCACATTCCAGGCATGGCACGAACCTTGCTCCTCCGCACCCTTCACACCCTTGCCTCCCTACTCCTCTCTCCACTTTCGCGCAGTTCAGCAGTTTTCCCAGTCGTCCCCACTCGTTCAGCTCCACCACCTCCTCCACGCCCCCCACGTACCTTCCCTTTACAAAGAGCCTCGGCACACTCGATTCTTCTCCCAGGAGCTCTCTCAGCTCCTTCAAGAACTCGCCGTGCAGGGACACGTCACGCTCGTCGAACACCACCCTGTGGCTCTCCAGCACCGATCTCAGGCGGTTGCAGTCCTCGTACGTCCTCCTCACGCCTCCCAACGACGTCGTGTAGAGGACGAGAGAGTCGGCGCCGCCCGGAGGGCATTTCTCCGGGTACTCGCTCAGTGGGTCCCTCCTGCTCATCATTTTATCAAAGTTCGCCGATTTTCCTTCTCTTTCTCTCTCCAGTCTGTCTCTTAGTATGAACATGTTGTCCTTCACCGGCCTCATCCCCTCAGACACTACCACCGCCGGCGCCACCTTCGCAGCTGCCGCGTCCCGTGACTCGGGTTTCTTCGAGTTAATCCTTATCGACTCGGTCTTCTTCAATTCAGTCCTCGTCGACTCTGTCGGCTTCGAAGATAGCTTGGTGTCGAGTTCTGCCACCGTGTGGAAGGAGAGGCTCTTCCGGGTAGCTTGAGGCTTGAGGGTGGGGCTATCTTGCGCCGGGGGTTGAGGCTGAGGCTGAGGGGGCTTGTCGGCATCGGTTACAGCGGGTGCAGGGGAGTGGAGCGTGGGCTTGAGGTCTTCAAGAGCTCTACTGACTTCGTCCCACGAACGAGGGCCCTCCTCCAAGGCGTTGAGCTTCTCCAGTATGAGAGGCGGCAAGTGCGTGGGCTTTTCTTGGTGGTGCTCCGGCGCATGGTCCACCTTGAGCCACGGCTCTTCGATGGTGTTGATGTCGAATACAGCGAAACTCGCCGGCGCCGGACGGTAGACATCCACTGTGGCCTCGATTCGCTTTGAAGAAGAACACCCCATATTTTTTTTCTTTTATTCTCTTTTTTTCTTTTTTCTGATTTCTGATTTGAAGATATGGGTGAGGTGTAGCCTTTTTATGAAAACGACACACGTGTGGGAAGTGCAGCACGTGTGCGAGTGGGACAGGAGGAAAATCGTGTGGCTTTGAGACGTGGGTCTATCTAATTTTAGAATTGTGGTATTTCGTTGTTAGCCTTAGATTGAAATGTGGTGTTTGGATTAACCAGGTGGAGGTCTAGCAGATTGCCACGTGGACATAGACCACTCGGGAGAAGTGGATAGAAAATTCGCACGTTGACAGCTAGTGACTTCCGAGACTATGAGAATGGTGGTATGCAGCGTTTGGGCCAAAGCCCAAAATCCTAAACAGGGTCAGGCCTCATTTGATTATTGGGCTAGAAGTATCCGAAATAATGAGGCCCTTCCATTTGTTTTCGTACGACTAAACAATTTTGGGAGTGTGTTCTCATTTTCGACGTTCGTCTGGTATATCTTATAATGCATAGATGATAGGATACAATTCGAGATATAACGCTATAATGTTCCTTTTAACTATTTTTTATATTGTTTCTTTTTAAAAATTATTATATTTACTATTTAAAATGTCGACAATTTATAAATTGAGAGAAAAATAAAATAATATATATGTTCCACAAATTATAAATTAAAAGAAAAATAAAAAATGCGTTTTTTAATTTTTTACTATATAAAAAACCTCCGATATAATATACCATACACAATACCAAATCGAAAAGCATATACTGTTTCAAGATAGTCCACATTGACTCCCGTGGGTTCGTCTGCAGTGACCAAAAAACATGGCAGCAGATCTACAGGAAAATCTGCTGACATCCAGAGATGAAATAACAAGCTGTCAGACCCAGATCAGATTGTTAAACCATGAGTCAAGGTTCAAAAGATCAGAGCTCCAGGCGGCCCCAAACATGATGTTCTCACATCAACCTTGACTCCATCTTTTGGATGGCTTCCTCTATTGCGGGTACATTCTTCTTGAAGGCTGACCACTGTTCTGCTGTCAAGCTTATTCCTGAGAACACAAAATGCCAGTTACTATTGGATAAGAAGGAAAAACTTGGAACACATACAATTAGATATGGGCTAGAGGAAGAGAAAACAAGAAGCATGTGTATGTGGTACATTTCTTCTTAGCCTTGTGCAAATGGATGCTATCGAATCAAGCATAGAGGGGATGAGCAAATGTGAAGTAGAGATAAACCCATTTAAGTATTATATACACACATAAGACTGACAGTGTAGGCAAAATGAAAGGGTTAACCAACAAGATGACCCTAACTTGCACAGACCGTTCAAAGATATTTTGATGAGGTTGACCTGGGGGAGGGCGGTTGAAGTCTCACGATTGGAGAACGTTTGCAATAGCCTAGCAGTTCTCTTCTATATGAGAGGATGAAATATGCTATTTACACATCAGGGCATATGGGCCAGATGTCTTAAAACATAAAAGTTAAAACACAACAAAGTTATTAAATATACTAGAATGGGAAGCTCACCCACTTCTTGGGTTGTTCCCTTCCCAATTGCAAAAATCTTGCAGTAATCCATTTACACAAGGAATAATCAAGTGAGAGTTATATCAGTCTCTTTAACTCACAGCCAAGGACAACTAACCCCAATTTCTCAATCACGCTTAACCATAACTACCTCTTTCCCTTTTCAGAGCTAGCTCAATCTCTATTAAGCATTCTATTAAGGTGCGAGGGGCAATCTGACTCTTGGATACACTGAGGATGTATTTTAAACGAAGTACAAAATCTCAAGGCACATGATCCAACAGGGAAAGAACCCTAAATTGAGTGCAACGCAAATGGAATATGTAGAGCCTACGTAACTAGTTGGATTTCGAGCCTTGCTGAGTTGAACCAGCGGAAAATCAAACCTGTGAAAGAAAATAGGAAAATAAAAAAGGACTCTCACACCACCATGCAGAACTAACTAGCCACGTAGAGTAAACAAAGCCATGAGAGCAGGTCAACAAAGCACCCTAGGTTCAAGTGTGAGCCTATGGAAGCAATAGCAGGCATGACTTGTCACCAACATTAAGCATAGCAATACCTCCCTCCCTTTCACACACAACCACCAAGATTCAATGCCTCAATTGAGCTAATAAGGTTTAAATTTGATTATTGCACAGACTTGGGCTCTAAATCATCAATATGTAAGCATCACAATTTCATTCATCAAGCAATACTTTGACTACTATAATAGAGGGCTAAACAAGAACACGTATGAATTCAACTAAAACATCAAGTAAAATTTCAAGGGTCCTGACATGAAAAAGTGGGATTGTATGTAAATGTTTAGAAAGCACTAGCAAACGTTAAACCAGATTAACAAAACATATAGATGTAAAATTTCACAACCAGCATATTCTTTCTAATGAATCACCAAACCAAATTTCTATTTATAGATCCAAAACCTCATCTTTCAATTCCTTT
This sequence comes from Vitis vinifera, assembly GCF_030704535.1. Lineage (NCBI taxonomy): Eukaryota > Viridiplantae > Streptophyta > Magnoliopsida > Vitales > Vitaceae > Vitis > Vitis vinifera. The sequence goes on along the minus strand of NC_081806.1, from coordinate 1,444,297 downwards.
TTTCTTATTTAACTTCAAATTTTCACTTTCCCCTATCAATGAATTCATTAAGGTTATATTTGGTCCTCCAAAAATACTAAAGAAAGAAAAAAATACTAAGGAAAATAATTTTCTCATATTTGGTTATCCTATGGGAAATACCAAAGAAAATAAAATATAATTAAAACTAGTTAAAAACTTATAAATTTTTAACTTATTTAATCTTTATATCGATGAGTTAAAATAAGTAAAAGAAGTTCGAAGTGGCAAATAAAAATAATTTATTAATTTTAAATCTTTTTTTTTTTCCTTTCACTTTTTCTTTCCTTCTTTTTTTTCTCTCTATTTTCTTACCATTGCATTTTCCCTCAAATTTTCCGAGAACTAAAAATAATCTAAAATTTGTTTTACATGTGCATTGAGGCTATAAGCACAACAAAACATATACACAAGCCAACAAACATAAGGGAAGTAAAGTTTCCATATTAATTACCTTTAGAGGAAGGAAGCTCTTTGCCATCTTTTCTATAGAATTCTCTGATTGAAACCAGCGTTTTCCCTCTGAAATCTTGAATTGTCACCCTTCTCCTATCAGATAGCTGTATAACCACGTATAAATAACAGGAATCCAATCATTAGAAGATTAAAAAATAAAAATTAAAATTAAAAACAAATTTAAAATGGCTCTATTTGGTTCAAAGAAAATATAGGAAAGATAGGAACCTTGAGAACCGAGAAAAACAAACCCTCCCCTCAGCTGAACCCTATAGACCTATTGAGTCATTGATATATTACTTTTCGTTTTCTTCAGTTCTCTTAGAAACTAAACAGACCCTAACATTGAATTATATAATGTAAGATAATGCACAATAACATTTCATTTTCCATTTCCCTCAGTTTTCCCGGCAACCAATCCGAGCCTAAGGCTAAGCCTGCAGCCATGTAACATGATTAACATCACACAAACATTTCTTCAATTTTTGTTTCCTCATTTTTCTCGGAAATTAAACAGACCCTAACATCAAGTCTATAGCAATGTAAAGAAATGAACAACAAAATTTCAGTTTCCGTTGTCCTCACTTTTCTCCAAACCCAAACAAAGCCTAATCCTAAGTCCGTAGCCGTGCAAAACCACACGCAACCAGCCCAGCTCAACCCGGCTAAGCTCCACAACCTCTTAAAAACAAAATAACACGAAAAAAAATAAATCACACTACCTCAAAGGTTAGGGTTTACTCACTCTCCAAAACCAGTCCTCAAAACACAAACAAACCAAATCCATTTCAAAGAAAGCATTAAAAACTCGATAACTCACCCTACAGATAATGAGATCGCCGTCATCGTCGTACTCCTTAACACCACTACTCTTTCCTCGATCCTCCTCCACCTCCTCTTCCTCCTCCTCTTCTGTCGGTTCTCGTTCAGCTGCTTCGGTGTTTGCCTTCTTCCGATCGGGTTCCGGTTCCGGTTCCGGTTCCCGTCCAGGTTCTTCGGTGGACTGAAGGAAGGTCTCGACGACCTGGCGGACGAAGCGCTTATAGTCCGGGGCGGAGAGGTTGATTCCAAGTTTGTCGGAAGCTAGTTTTCGAACTTTGAACTCGGTCATCTCGTCCATGTCCGCGCTTTTGAGGATCTCGAGCACTGTTTTCTCGATTCTGCGTCTGGTTTCTGGTTCCATTTTCTCGCAACAGAAACTTTTATTTTTGGAAGCAAAAAACAGTGAAACTTTGTGTGTTTTCTGATTCCAGTCGAGGTCCGAGGAAAGAAAAAGAGAACAGAGAACTTCCGCATACCTTGTGAGTTCCACCTGGACAAATACCATTGGCCTTTCGAAAATCAGAGAGGCATCTTGATCGGCATCAGACGGTCATGAGACACTTCGGACAGAGATGAACGAGGCCACCCGTTAGATTTTCATTGGACCGCTAGAATTTTTCATATATATTTTTCTTCTTGGTTGCTTCTGAATTATTTCCTAAAAAATTATATTAATTTAAAACACTTTAGTTACATTTTTAAAAAAATAATTTAATAATTAAAAGAATTGAACACATATGGATTCAACAATTAAAACTTGATTTTAGCATCTGAAAAAATAGGGACATTATAAGTGGGGACAGGGCCCAAATGTACTTCCTAGTCGTAGTGATATATCAAAAATTGATATTTTTTCCCTTTTTTTTTTCCTTGGACCAGATAGGTCTTGAAGCTTCAGCAGCAAATAGAAGAAGGCAGGAAAGACTGGAGATTTTGAGAAGTATTACAGAAACATGGCACAAACCCACCTGAATACATTTGAAAGATTGAAATTCTTTCTAAATTTTTTTGGTGGATTAAAGTAGCAGATGGAGCCTATGATACATGGGTTGGATATAAATCAACCTCCATTACAGCAACTGGCTCCACACAGTCTGTGCATTGTGCATCCCAGCACAATGCACCTACCTTTTAAATCTCCTTGGGTCTTTTCTTTTTCTGCCTGGAAGAGTTGAGGAGAATGCATGAGATACTTAATATTCAAGCCAGAGAAGGGCTATGGAGTGTAAGAAATGGAATAAAAAAATGCCTCTTAAGTTCTACCTTGATTGTACATCCTCGTCGCTTGCCATGGATGCTCCTTTTCCCCCCCTTCCAAAGGCAACCTCATCCATGCTTTGCCCACGGCGTCTATACCTACCACCGGATGCCACAAACCCAGGGCAAGGCCTGTAAGCCTTTATTGGCCACCAACCAAACCCTGGAACTGTACCAATCCCACCTTGGATCCTTCCCTCACCATTACACCCCTTCTCCATTTCCTCTCTCCCACATGCCTTACAACCCCTGTAGACAAGTTGGTTAAAAGGAGCAGAAAATGAGTTTTCTTTCTCTATCATGTCAGCAATCTGATTAAAAACGAAGATAACAAACAGAGATAAAACAGTAATTATTGACACTAGTCAATGAAGAATCTCAGTTTGCTTACACAAGATTCAAGCAAAAGCATTTCAATTCCCATCAAAATTCAAAAAGGATGATGTATTTGGACTTACATTCACTCCTGAGAAATAACTCAGTGGATAAAAAGTCCACAAGATCACATGACAAAATGCCTCTTATATCCATCAGCAAAATTAGAATTTTTGTAAATTCAAAACCGACAGAAACCACATATTCTGTTAAAATATGAGAATCTAAACCCAGTTTCCACCCTTGGCCTTAATCTTCTTTATTCACCCATATTGGCTTTCTTTTCATTTTATCAAATTTTCAGTGACTCAGAATTTGCCCAAACATGCCTATCCCTAATCTGAGCTTGCCAAATCTTCTGGCTAATCTAGCACCATATAGACATCTATAATACACACTTCTTTATGAAAAATACTCTCCATAATGGTCTTTCCAGAATATTGGTTCACCGTGTTTGAATAATTCATCCTGAACAATGCTTCCAAATTGTTGGAACTTTCAATTCCATTTTTGCCTCAACCAAGTGCAGTTTGATAAACTGTAAAAGGAAAGAAGAAAGAATGATGAATAAAGTGGTTGAAACCTAGAATTGGTTCCCTTCTCTCCAGAAGTTCTTTCTATTTCTACATATGCTTCTTCCTCACTTTCCCCCCTTGATTGAAACCAAGGGATGAAGGAAAGGGCGCCTTTGGTGGAAGAGGAAAGGCCAGAACCCCCTAGTATTTGAAAGCATCTTCTTTGCCAATTACTCGACCAAAGGAGAAAGGTCACTTGGGTTTTGAGTGCCTTATGCCCCATCACCTTTTTTTTTCTCATTTCAAGGGGGCTTCTCTTTCCTTTTTAAACCAATTAAGACATAAAATTCCAGAATTTGGTAAAGTTGGTAAAATATCATAATAATTTATTAGACAATTAGACCCAAGAAAGAAGGCTTCAAATAGGAAGGGAGCAATATCAGATGGAAAAGGACCTGATTCTGCTTCTATAACAGAAACAGAAGAAGAAGAGAGAGGCTTGAGAATAAATGCTAATATGGATGAAAATCTAAGGAAAGCGGTTGATGGGTGGTGCCACCATAAGTTCCTGCTGATGTGTAGTGTTGTAACTGGGACAAGCGTTGCAGATGGAGAGAGGAGAAATGAAAACAAAACAAGGTTCCACCAAGATTTGAACTCGGGTTACTGAATTCAGAGTCCAATGTCCTGACGACTAGACCATGGAACCTTACAGTATATGATGATCTCAAATTTTCCTACTAGTCCATAGTTTATTTACAAGCCTTACAGCACCTACAGACAAATTTGTCTATGAAAGCCGAAATGAGCATTTTTCTAGTTCACACCAGCAATCCATGTGCAATGAAGGCAACAGAAAGATAAAAATTGAATCAACAAAAATATACATCAATCAATATAAAATTTACGTTAATCTCATCATACAAGTTCAAGGATATTATGAAACCTTATCCAGTAAAATGATAATTATGAGCACAATCCACAAAGAACCTCATTTTGCTTAGACAGGATTCAATCAGAAGCATTACAATTTCCACCCAAAAAAAGCATGATGTACATGTTCTTACCCTACAGTAAGTCCCTTCATTCAATCTTCAACAAGTAACACACAAAAAATCCACAACCTAGACTAGCAAAAGCCACATATTCTGCTAAAATATGGGAATAAATCTATTTTTCCCACTCATTTAAGCCTCTTCAACTTGCATAATAAACCAATTCTTCCTAGTGACTCCTGTTTCCTCACCCATATCAGTTTTCCCTTAATTTTATTGGTTGCTCACTACCTCTTAGTAATTCTCCAAACAGAGTCATCTCTAATATGATCTTTCCTACCTTCTATTGCTAATCCAACCATATGCAATCATCTCTTATATAGCATCCTTTACCATAAAAACACTCCCCAATGATGGTCTAATGAACACATTCAATCTTAAAATCTTGTCAACATTTCTAATTTTGTTTCAATTTCCAATTAGGTAGTTTAAATCCTTTCAGTTTTAGTTCAACAAATTAAAGCATTAAATTCAATAACAACCATATGCAATCATCTATTATATATTGTCCTTTACCAAAAAAAACTCCCCAATACTGGTCTAGTGAACCAATTCAATCTTAAAATCTTGTCCACATTTCCAATTTGGTTTCAATTTTCAATTAGGCAGTTTAAATCCTTTCAATTTTAGTTCATTAAAGCATTAAATCCATAAACAACATCCAGTTTTATGTGAGCTTGACCCATTCATAAGATTGCCATGAAGCATTTAAGTGCAAATCATTCAAATCCAGAAAAATAATTCATCCATTCATTCAGAAATTCATAAGCTCTTCTCCAAATCATGTTTTAAAATGGAATTGTTAAATTATAGTATCCAAGAATTTGGTAAAGTTGGTCAAATATCAGAAAATTAATTACGAACTAAATCAGATGATATCAAAATTAGGTGATGAAATGGGGAAGCATATCAGAGAAGTGGATTTCAGATTAGACTGGAAGCTGCAAAAGAACTGAGAGGCTCATCTTCTGCCTCAACAGCAGAAACAGAAGAGGAACATGGAGAAGAACAGGGAGGCCTAAGTTTAGATGCTTATAATGGTAGAAATCTGATGAGGGTTGTCCATGGGGTACCACTATAAGTTACTGCCGAGGTAAGAACAGGGAGAAGAACAGAGGCCTAAACTTAGATGCTAATAATGGTAGAAATATGATGAGGGTTGTCAATTGGGGGTGCCACTATAAGTTACTGCCAATGTAAGAACAGGAAGAAGAACAGAGAGGCCTAAACTTAGATGCTAATAATGGTAGAAATATGATGAGGGTTGTCAATGGGGGTGCCACTATAAGTTACAGCCGATGTGAGGTGTTGTCGCTGAGACAAATGTGATACTGATAATGATGGAAACCTAATAACGGTCACCGGGTCATCCATGGTAGCTGTGTTGTCAATAGGTCATCGGGTCATCCATGGTAGCTGAGTTGTCAATGGTGGTGCCACCATGAGTTACTGCTGATGTGTGGTCTTGAAATTGAGACAAGTGTGATAGTCAGAGAGGAAGAGGAAATAAAAAATAAAATGAGGTTCCACCGAGATTTGAACTCGGGTTACTGGATTCAGAGTCCAATGTCCTGACCACTAGACCATGGAACCTTACAGTATGGCCTCTCTCATTTTCCTATTTGTCGAAATTTATTCACAGGCCTTGCAAACAAGTTTGTTTATAAAAGTAGAAATAAGCATTTCTCTCATTCACAACAGAAAGAAAGATTTCAATCATCCAAATGAAGTTAACATAAAGAAAGAATGTAATCATCCATAAATATACATTAATGATACCAAATTTATATCAACCCCATTATAAAAGTTCGACGATATTACAAGAACCCATTCAGTAAAACAATAATTATGAGGACACAATTACTAATCCACAAAGAAACCCATTTTCCTCAAACAGGATTCAAACAGAAGCATTTCAAATTCCATCAAAATTCAAACAAGTCATGATGTATATGAACTTATCCTTCAACAAATCCCTTCATTCAATCCTCAAACAAATAACTCATTGACCAGCATAAAAATTCTGCAAATCCAGACCGACAAAAAGTACATAATCAGTTAAACTACGGGAATTCCAATCTTTTCTCTCCAACCCATTTTAGCCTCTTCAACTTTTACACATCTTGCCAATTCTCCTCAGTGCCACCCATAGCTTGATTTCTGTCTCCTCACCCCTATCACTTTTCCCTCAATTTTATCCAAAGATTCACTCTCTTGGAATTTTCCCAAATAGTGTACTATGTAATATGATCTTTCTAACCCTTCTATTGCTCATCCAACTTGACAACAAGAAAAAAGAAAAAAAAAAAAATCATTTATGACATACACCCACTTACCCAAAAAAAAAAAGCCCAATTAACATCTTGTTAATTCCAATTCTCTTTAATTTTATTCAGCAAATAGGAAGCATTAAATATAAATACAACACAGAATTTTATTCAGAAACTATGATTCAGCTCAGAAACTGAATAAAGGAGGTTGAATATAAGAATAGTTGAGTAGAAAAAAGGGAAGAAGGGGATACCCAAAAATAGGATCTTGGGATTGGAGAAGAGCTGCTGCACTAGAAGAAGGGGGCCTCCCCTACTTCTCCTTCTTCAACAACAGAGACAGATGTGGAAGAAGAAGAAGAAGAGAGAGGCCTGAGCTTAGATGGCGGAAACCTAATGATTGTTGATAATGGGCCACACCACCATGGGTTAGTGGCGGAGTGAGGTGGCAGAATTGCGAAGATTGTGGTGGTAGTGGTTATCAAAAAAATGAAGGTTCCACCGAGATTTGAACTCGGGTTACTGGATTCAGAGTCCAATGTCCTCACCACTAGACCATGGAACCTTACCATATGACCACCTCTCATTTTCCTATTTGTCGATATTTTATTCACAGGCCTTACAACCCCCTGCTGTCAAGCCTTGTTTATAAAAGTAGAAATAAGCATTTCTCTCATTCACATCAGCAATCCACTCAACAAAAAGAAAGAGTTTAATCATCCAAATGAAGTTAACATCAAGAAAGAATGTAATCATCCAAAAATATACATCAACGGGAATTCCAATCTTTTCTCTCCAACCCATTTTAGCCTCTTCAACTTTTGCACATCTAACCAATTCTCCTCAGTGCCACCCATAGCCTGATTTGTGTCTCCTCACCCCTATCAATTTTCCCTCAACTTGTAATCTTCTAACCCCTTCTATTGCTCATCCAAATTGACAAACAGAAGGAAAAAAAAAAAATCATCTATGACATACACCCATTTACCAAAAAAAAAAAAATTGCTAATAAAGATCTTGTTGATTCCAATTCTCTTTTAATTTTATTCAGCAAATACAAAGCATTAAATACAAATATAACATAATTTTATTCAGAAACTGAATAGAGGAGGCTGAATATAAGAATAGTTGAGTAGAAAACGGGGAAGAAGGGGTACCCGAGAGGAGGATCTTGGGATTGGAGAGGAGCTGCTGCATCAGAAGGAAGAGGAGGCGCTTCTTCTTCTCCTTCTTCAACAACAGAGACAGAAGTGGAAGGAGAAGAAGAGAGAGGCCTCAGCTTAGATGGCGGAAACCTAATGATGGTTGATGATGGGCCGCGCCACCATGGGTTAGCGGCGGAGTGAGTTGGCGGAATTGCGACGATTGTGGTGGTGGTGGTTATCATTCCCGCTCTCGTCTCTGGACTCTGGAGAAAAAGAAGCGGATAATGAAAGGAGAGAAGGGAAAGAATTATAAAAATTTAAATGACCAAAAAGCTGAGGTTCCACCGAGATTTGAACTCGGGTTACTGGATTCAGAGTCCAATGTCCTGACCACTAGACCATGGAACCCTCTGCTTGTAGAGCTCGTCACTTATTATTTTAATAAGTAAAGTTAATTTTTTGAATTCAGCTTAAATTTTAATCACTGAGTTAACTCAATTTGAAAATTGAGTTGAGACAATCTCAAAAGTTTTTCTCACATCAAAAATTATATGATAATAATTCATTGAAAAATATTATCTATTACATATAAAGAATTTTTACCTAGACAACTTTTATATTAGTTATATCAATAAGGCAAATTTTCACCTTTATCAACAAGATAGGAATTTTTTGACATAAACTATCCACAAGACAACCTTTCACTTTACTCATTCACTAGGCAATTTTTTAATTTTTTTTTAACTATTTACCATGCAAATTTTTTTCTTTAACCATCTACTTGGAAATTTTTTGGTAGCATATATCTTGGAATCATCTGAGTACACGCTAAATAATGTGATTTTGATATTTTCTTATGAAATTAGTTTTCTTATAGAACAAAGATGATTATTAAAATGCTTTATAAATATTATGGGCTATAAGGGGAAGGTTATGAAATGAAAATGAGCATGTAAGTTTTGACATAATTTATAAAAATTGAATTGATTTTTTGTTCACTTATGTGCATAAAGATGTTTTGGAAATTACACAAGATTGCATAACACAGAAGTTAATGAACTGTATATCTAGATTGAACTATAATTAATTAACCGGAGTCCTGTTGGGTTAATTAATCAATTAAGATTCTTTTTGTATTACATTAAATGACTTAAGCTCAAGATATGAATATGACTAAAGTTGTTATAGCTAAAATATGAGAAGTATATGATTTTTCTACTTAAGCCATCTATTCACTTTGTGGATTATCTGAGAAGGTTGTTTGTCCGAATTGATGCTAAACATTAAATTTCTATATTTTTCTTTTTTTTAACAAACATATGTGTTATCTCAAAAAATATTATGGTCAACTCAAAGAATATTGAGATTGACTTTGCTAACATGTTGATCATTATAAGCAAGATGGAAAGGTTTTGCACAATGTCGCATCAATACATCATTCCTTTATGACAATATCATCATATGTTGAAAGTAGATCATATGATCAATCAAAGCTTCTATTCCACGTACATTTGGAATTTAGGGAAGACAAATCCGATTGAAACTTCAAATAAAAAGATGTGATGTTCGATTCAAAAACCAATTGGTTCTCACTTCTCATACAAATTATGACATGCCTTTTGAATGACAATATTTTTTGTACGGAAAGAAGATTTATTGAATGACCCAAAAAGCTTTTAAGTAATTTACTACAAGCATGATGACAGATTATTATTCTCCAACTAAGTTAATGTATTCTTTTTTTATATAATATTCCATGTTTTTAATGTTTAGACCATTTTCAACCTATTTGTGGGCGAAGTCAAGTAATGATTTAATTTCTTAAGACCAAACTATAGGGAGTGGAAATTGTAGAATGAGTGGATTGTTTTTGAGAAAGAGTAAGATGGTGTTTATTTTTTTTAGCTTTTAACTAAAAATAATTTATTTTTAAAATTTAGGTTATTTGTTTTTCTATTTTTTCATGATTTATTATAAATTTTTTACTAAACAGAAAAAACCAAAATATGTAACTTTTTTTAAATAGAAAAAATAACATATTGATTTTTTTTATCTTTTAATACTTAATAGAAATAAAATACTATAAAAACAAACTACCTAATATTTAATATTATTAAGCATTAAGATTCTATTTAGAATTAAGTAAAAAACAAATACCTCATAATTTAATATTTTTTTTCAAAAAAAAAATAAAAAGCAAGAAATCTTTTTATTAATGTTGCCAAATAAATAGGAAATTGCTTAGCTTTTGTAACATCATGACTACGAAAGCTGACACCTAAGCGGTTTTTTTTCTATTATGAGCAAGGAACAGACAAGATAACACCTTTGATTATTTTGATTTTTGGTAATTATTAGAAATGACATAAAAAAAATAATAATAATAATACTTGCCAACATAGATTACAAAAGTGTCAAAATATCACACTGGATTCTGATTGCATGGACAACACCAATCCTCAAAAATCCAAACCACCCCATCAGTTTGGAGTAGTAACTAACACTATAGTCTCATCTGAGATAGAATTTAACTCCATATATTTGATAATAGAAAAAAATAAAAACAGAAATAATAATTACAATGATGTTCAAAAATTATATTTTAGAAATAGTTTAGTTCAAAATAAAATAATTATAATATTTTTTAATTTTAATTCATTAAAATAAAAATAATTAAATAAAAACAAAATCATTAACACTCACCCATACCATTTGTCCATTAGAAAGATGTAATTCAACAAAAATATCATTTTCCACAAAGATGGAATATCCAATGGATTGAAATTTTCGAAGGTGCTGCAATAGAGGCCCATGGGTATTTTTCCTACGGCTGTGGCCCTGCCAAAACTAAGCCCACAGTCAATCGGAGGCCTTCCGCTTCACTTTCATTGTCCCATTCACATGTATGTGTGTACTATGTACCAATGAAATGAAATAAATTATAAAAAAAAATTGAAAAAAAATTATAAAAAAGAAAAAAAAAAAAAAAAAAAAAAAAGGAGAAAAATACAAAAGACGAAAACAAAATTTACAAAAAAATCGATAAGAAAAAGGCACCCTCTTTTTACCACAAAGCAGCCAAAACTGGAGGTTGGAGGGACTACAAGGGATTCTTCCAAAGAAATGATAAGAGATATTTCTGGGTGACTCACTCCTAACAACAAATAGTACTATGCTTTTTGTAACTATTATTGTTCTTTTTAATCATCATATTGTTATTGGCTCTTTTCCTCTTCCCCCCCAACTTTTTTTCTTTTTTCTTTTTTTTCACTTTTTCTTTCTTCTACCCATTCACAATCTGTTGATCCACCTCTCCATCAATGAGCACAGAACTATGATGGTGCACCATGAACCAGCGGCCATTATGGAACTCAAAAACATTTGTTACGTTAAATGGCCCAGTTTCCATGTCAACGAAAGTTTTCATTGTGACCCAAGCCATGTCTGTAAGCACCCGAGCCCTTACATCCCGCACCTGGAAGTCGACACCTTGGTCCCAGTTGAAGGCAAGCTGCCAGCTCTCTATTACTGCATTGTACCTGAAGAAAGAGAAAGATTACTCTGAGACAACTTCAACATGGACTTAAATAGAGAATGGAGGCTTACTTTACTATAAGCATTCTCGCAATACATGTTATGTTGTGACCTTGGGCGACCCCAGAGCACAAGTACAACCTTAAATGTTAATTATATCCGCACTCTATTTTCAAAAGTTAGTCGGCTCACTTCAGAAATATTGATGCCATCTCTTCATATTCCTTATTTGACCATACACGGATGTGTGAGTGTATGTAGGAAAAGCTAACCTCTGTAGGGCGAGGGGCCTTAATCAGTGGTTGTTAAGTAAACTTCTCATCAAGTGTCAGGATAAAAACCCACCTAAGGTCTAGTAAATCAATAATTTCCGATTGATTGCACATCATGTTTAAGAGCACATGAAACACATTTGTCTGATATGGTGGCAAGTACCATGCAGTCTTGATGTATAAACTCAAAGATATAATCAGTACCCAATAATCCACTGTAACTACCCAAACAGGCCTAACCAAGAACAGTAACTGAGAAAGATGGAAAGTACTCCAGGTAAGTTTCTTTTTGATGGACTCAATCAAGTCAAGTATTTTTGCATCGTGTAATATACTTTACTACCAAGAAATAGATATAATCTGCCTCATTAAATTAATAGTATAAAAGTGTTATACCCTGTGAAAAGCTCTCCTGAGGCGTGAACACACTTCACATAATCTGCATTAAACCAAAGACGACTCATCGATGTAATTGATCTTTCTCTGATGATGTTAAAGAATTCCGCATTGATATTCACAATGGCTCTTGTAGCTGCATAGTAAGCCTTCCATCCATTGGTTGGTGTCACACTGTCTTGTTCCAATGTGAAATCCTAAAAACAAAATATAGAAAAGGTTTATACATGCACAGAAGAAAATCTAGAAGATAACTCATAATAGTGGGTCATATAGAGAAAGAACCATGAATGAAGGAAATCTAATTGCTAATCTCTCTATAAGACTAGAAATTAATTTATTTTTTTTCAAATGGATAAAACATTACACCAATTTTCTAGTAGTATGGTGGCTTGGTAAATGAATAAAGAAAATTCTATGTATAACAAAAAAATGACATGACAAGGAGTGTAAGTAGAATGACAAAGTTCTGAAGCACAACAGGATCACTTCAGAAGAAGCTCTAAATTTAAACATGTTAAATAGCCTATAAAACTAGAGAACAAGGACAAGTTAAAACCTAAACAATCCAACACCCCACAGACAGAATGAAAATCAAAACTGAAACAACACCCCTCCCTCTTTCCCCCCTTCCTTTATCAGAAAGAACACGATGAGGTACAAGACACAAAAAGAAAGATAAGACCTCATATATGAAACAGAAAAGCCCAAATTGTTTTATAGGGAATATAGAAAACAGAGGCTAAATCAGTTGGGCAGTAGCTCCAAAAGTCTTGAATCTTTTCTCCATATGAACCAGCGCAAAGCAAAGGAGAGCTGCTAAAATAATTTTCCTTAGGGACCAAAAGCCTTAAGATTTCATCCTACCAAAAGGCTGTCAAGGGAAAACCAAACAAAATACCGAACTTCATATCAAGCACAGAATGAGGATCATACCACCCAACAACAAGGAGCAACAGATGAGAAAAGAACCGCTGTCTCCAATCTGAGGCTTACCAAGAACAATATATTTTTTTTAAACAAAAAGGTTGAGCAACTTCATTTTTACTAAACTTCTATGAGGAATCTATCTTGAAAAAGCATATATATTAAGGATTTTTTTATTTTTAATGGGAATACAAAAATATTATTAACAATGCCTAACAAAAAGCACACCAAAGTAGGTAAATCGTATACAAAGGGCACCATCCCTAAGTAAAATGAAGGGAGAGAGAGAGAAAAAACTACCTCCCCTAATTAATACCTTAACACTAAGGAAATTTTAGGACAAAAATGGTTTCAGACTTGTTTGGGAAACACTGATTTACCAATGGTACTGAACTAAAAAAAGCTTTAGCATAGAAACACTCTTACATGTGGATGACTGATGACAGCAACTCACACATGGAATCCATGGACAACCTAAAGTAAATCAACCCACAATTATTTCCCAATTAATCACACCCCTACTAAAGCAACAGGTTTAAGACTACAAACTAGAAAACGGGTGAAATATTGGAGGAAAAGAGCATTTTATAAGCAGAATTGGGAACTAAATAGAGGAAAATTTTAAAATGCTCCTCCCTACATCACCAATCTATCCGAAACTACACATACTCTCTCTTCCCCCTCTACAAACACTGATCTTAAATCTAAAAGTGCAAACACAGCCCCAATTTGCCTTACAATAATCCAACCCACAAGACCAAAGAAACATATCAATAAGTCCTATATTACACTGACATACATGACAATTGACAAAATGAACCTTTCCCAAAGAATCCTGGAATGAAACTAAATCTCCAAAATTATTTTGCTAAAAAAAATTCCTTCTTATAATAAATTAAGTAAACAGATATAAGAAGTTGCTTTTGTATAATGGTTCAACCAAACCAAATTGTTGAATTAGCCTAGTTCTACAGAGGAATTTGTCTCTTCAGGCTCCAAATATTAAAAATCCGAGATTCAAAATTTCCTTTTCCACAGCCTATCAAAGCAAAAAAAGAAGGTATATGCATTCTTTTTCCTCAGTTTCTCAACAACCAAAGAAAAAAGAATCAAGATTACAAGCGCTTCAAATCTTGGAGTGAGATGATTGCAGATAAATTAGTTGAATAAAACCACAAGAAACTCGAAATTCAACAGAAACAAACATAAATAAGTTCAAAATACAAACATGCATGGCAAAGAACAAAGAAATCACCTTGTGATATAGCGCTTTCCATGCATTATCATCATTCGCAGCCTTCCGCATTAACGAATTGGTCATCGAAAGCCGGCACAGACTCGGATAATCCAAGTAACTCAGCGCATGAGTCGTAATCTCCGGCACCAACTGCTCCATCATCGAGGCCCCCGTCTGCCGCTCCGATACCACCAGGGCCCTATCTAGCATCTCCTCTGCACCACCGTTCAAGTACGCCGCCGCAGCCGCCGTCGCCGTCGCCGGTCCTGACTCCGCACTCCTACACAAACAATCACAAGAACACGCCTTTCTCAATGAACCCCCACTCCCGCCCCCGTCCGATTCCACTGATCTCGATTTCCGGCCAAACGACGCCGGAGAAAATCGGACGGCGAACAGAGCGCACACCAAACAGAGTCCGGACACCACTAGCGCTACTAAAAACTGCAAAAATGAGAAATCGCCTGCAAAGCTAGAGGCAATCTCCATTCATAAGACATCAAAACGTCGCAGAACATGAAACCCTAGGAATCTAGTGCCACGCGAGTACACGATATCAGCACTGCTCCGTCGCCGTAGAAGTAGGGCCTTGCAGTCGCTTCTCCGTTTCGAAACCCTAGAAAGACTCTCTTCTCATTCGAATTCGCATTCCACAGAGAAAGAGAGAGAGAGAGAGAGAGAGAGGGAGAGAGAGAAGGGGGGCCTAGTTGTAAAATATGAGGACTTGTTGTAACTGAATGTGCTTGTGTCGAATCTGGAAGGTGTACTGGGTCAAATTCGAAATAAACCAAAAGTTTCCGGGTAATTTCGTGATATCGTTTTCCTCAAACGACGTCGTACGGAGGGCGGCTGAGTCGACGAACATATTCAGACGACGTCGTCTTTCAACCAAATCTTCGGGGTAATTTCGTGATATCGTGTTTACGAAACGACGTCGTACAGGAGGCAAATTGTGCCGAGCTGATGAAGCATTCCAACGACGTCGTATAATGGCGCCATAGAAGGGCCTCTCCCTTTCCCTCTATTGTCATGTGTTTGAAGATGTACTTTTTATTTATTAATTATTAATTATTGATTATTGAATTTAATTTATTCCTTCCTTTATATTTTAATTTCTTTCTTATAATAAAAATAAAATAAGATTATAACTATAAAACATGAATTATTTAAAAAAAAAAATTATTTCATAACAGATAATAATAATTTTATCATAATTATAACTATCTACACTCAATCGTGTAGATATTATCCACTCTAGGCTTAAAATAAATTTTCACATATTTAAAACACGTCTATTTAAGTAAGAAAAACTCGTTATAAAGTCGTAAGAGTCCCTGTATACTCAAAACATGTAATATTTACACGAATACAAATCATTATAATAATTATCAATTTTTTTATATTAGAAATATTTTCCTATATCTATATTATTTAAATTAATACCTTATATTATAATTTTCAGAATTTTACATCCAAACCTATTAAGAAAATTAGAAAGAAAATATATTAAATTTACCATTTTTGAGTCAGACCCTTTACTCATGCACATTTTTCATGTTCATGTGCCATCACCTCTAAATCTCTCTCTCTCTCTTTTCTTTTTCTTTTTTTCAACTTTAATTTTATTATAGAGCAATTATTTCTTAGCTTTACAAAATGGTCACTTAAATATGAAATATCAATACTTAATTTAAATATTGTTCAGCATATGTATTTCTTTTAAAGATATTCATTATTCTTTTTTCATGTATAGAATAAGATTGTATTTCTTCTAAAGATATTCAATATTCCTTTTATATATATATAAAATAAGATTATGAAAAGGGAAGAATAAACTATATTTGGTAATTTTTTTTTACAATAGTTTTTTCATTACACAAAACAAAAAAATAAAAACATACATATTAAAACAAAAAAAATTGGTTTTTACTTTTAAAAACAAAAATAGTGTTTTAAGATAATATCTTTAAATTTTTTTATTTGATTTGTTTTCTTTTATTTTTTTTACAACAGTTTATAGAAAATGATTAAAAATAAGCCACAAGGAGTTAAAAATATTTCATAATAACAATCTTTAAAAACTATTTTTCAAAACAATTATCAAATTTTCAACCATTGGTATAACTGAAATATGTTTTGTGTTTTATATTTTTAAAAACTATTTTTGTTTTCCATTTGTCAAATGTGTTTTCATATTTTTTATATTTGAAAATGAAAAAATGCTTTTTCAAAAAGCAACTTCCAAAATACCCTTATTTTTTCCTTTAGATACCTATAAGCCAATAAAACTCCTTTCACATTTGAGTTTTCAAACAAAATTTAACTAAAAAGTAAAAACAATTAAAAATTATTTTTAAACAACAAATATGAATTTCTGCAAAATTTTTAATTTTCTACAAAAGCTACAATTACATATATAGGCTAGATGACAACAATGGCTCTGGTTTTCTATGGCTACAAAATGGTAAAAAGGGAGAAGCTAACTACAAAGAAAGGTGATGAATATCATCATGCTGCTGCTAACAAGTATCAAAACCCAACCTCTACTTTTCTGGCCAACCTCGCCGGACTGAGCCGCCCCAAAAAGTGTCAAAACCCGGTCTGAAACCAGCTTCAGAACTGCTACACATGCAATGGAGAAGCTTACTGCAACAACGGCCAGTTCTTTGTTCTCCAGACTACTCTGCTCGGTTACTACCTTCTTAACATCCAGCCTGTGGCAACAAAAAGGAAAAGGTAAGTGAAATGAATGAAGCCCATAAGAAACAACTATATGGGTATGGCAGAGGATTCTGTATGGTGGCATGAGAAACAACATTGCCAGAGAATGGCTCCGGGAAAAGCTGATATCAAACCCTAGTCTAGAATTTGTCGAGAAAATCATTATGAAAAAGCAGCTTTTGAGAACCGTTCTTAAAAATTGTTCTTAACTGTTTTAAAGAATAAAATTATATTTAGAAACTCAAAAATAAGAATAGTTTTCTCAACTTATCGTCCATGGAGGAACTGTGCTGTCAGCTACAATGGAAAGTCCTGGAAAAGCACTTATAATTGTCCAAAAAATACTTCAAAGAGAAAGCACTTCCAATAAAAAAACACTCCTGAACGCAGTCTTAACCCTTGCTCTTAACTTCTGCAGAAGCTCTAGTCCCTAAATGCAGAAAATGTATGGAAGTGATTTGGACCCTCAAAACTTGACAGCTAGGAAGCCCTAAATGTAAGAAGCAGCAGCATAAGTTGAATAACAAATAGGTAGAATGTAAAATCATAAAAGGTAAGAAACAGTAACGGAAAAGAACTTCCTCCAGGAAACTCAACAGTTAGATTTTCAAAATTGATAGATTACCTAAGTGAAAGAAAATCTAATGAGTATATATGTGTGAAGATCTTGAAATACCATCAAGATATACAAAAATCGAACACTCATTTCAACTCAAAAAAGCTTTAATGGAATCTCTTTAGATAACCATAACTTGAAGGAAAAGAAAAGTTAACAACAAGAAATAAATCAATTTCCTACCAAGACTTGGACTGTGTTTGTTTCAATGGAAAACAGAACCAGGATGTTGCTAGTGTGTCCATGCTGTTGAATTTTGGGACAAAGCTTCATATCTTTGAAGGATTGTAAAACATTGGATGAATAATAAAAAGGAGACCACCACCAAATACCATTTCTACATTTACTTTTCCCAAACACCAAATGAAGTATAGGACTCCTGGAATTTCCCGAATTTGAAGTTCAATTCCTTGTGTAGCAGAAGTTAGAAACATAAAATATAACAATATGATACATTCTTTTATAGCTACAAATATATTAAAACATCCACACAATATGAATGTTCCTTGATATTTTTCGAAGTTTAGGATAATTCCATTCTAACTACATGAAGTTTCCATAACAAAATGTGTTAATCCCATGACAAATGGGATTTTGATCGCCGGTCGCCTCTCGGACAAACAAAAGTCATTGGAGTATACCACCCACCAATCAGAATAATTCTTTCCCTACTTTCTACTTCTATTCTATATGTTCAACAAGCTCAACTCTCAAGGGGCTTTATTTGTCCAGTTTTGGGGCTAAACTCATCTAAAACTGGCTATTTGAACAGTCCACTCAAGTAATAGGCAGAGTAAAAAGAGCCTGGCAACTTAAACCAATCCAAAAGAGCATCCATTTGAAAAAGGAATAAGGGATAGAGGAAATTTGGTGATAAGATAGGCATAGCCCTTACCTTAACATGTCATTTTCTCTGGCCAATTCCTGCACTTGAGATGAGACAGCAGTTTTCCATGATTCAAGATCCGTAATTCCTTTCTCCTGTAAGAGAAAAAAACGCCAAAGGGTTATGTATGCATAGAAAGATCCTTTCCTTTGATAAAATTCAGCAGTCACACAAGTACCGTAATCTCCTTCCATTCCAAGAGATCCTTTATTTCTGCTCTGCTCTTCTCCAAAAGCAACGAGATTCTAGATAGCTCTTTATCAAGCTCTGGCAAAACGTTCCCCTCTCTTCGGTTCAGTTCTTTGATATACTCCTCCAACACAGACAAGTTCAGCTCAAGTGACCTCACTTTCTGCATCAAGATCTTGAGAACAGTGTCACCAGGTATTCTACCAGTTGGCATCTGTCTAACTTCCACTACAGGGTCAGGAATCTTATGCATGGCCGCTGGATCCTTCGTCATGCCTACTCTAGCAATTGGTGCATCACCAGTGTTCTCTGTACCTTTACCAACCCCAATTTGCAATTCACCTTTAATTTTCCTGTCAATTGGTTCTGAAGAAGGCATTGAACTTGAATTAGGATTCACAAATTTCCCTGGAGTGGGGTCTTCATTAGCCACAATGAGATCTTCTAGCATCCGCTCGATTGCATCAACTCCATACACCTCGAAAACACTCAGTATACAGTAAAATTCAGATCCATAATGAGTGATTAAATTCAGTTTCAAGTACCTAACCCATTTCGGTTCAGGCAACTTAAAGCTTTGAGCATGCTTGACATTTGCTGCAACAAAATTACCAAGTAGGAACCATTTTTCAGTTGGATAACTTAAACTACCAGACAACGTAAATTCCTTTACATTTGATGAATAATGTTCAAAATTCGCAATTTTGATTGCATCAACCAACGTTTCCTCAGCAAGTTCAACCACAACAAACTTCTCGCCAACAGAACAAGCATTTCTCAGGTATTTATCATGATCCTTCCCCAATATGTTACTTGCTCCTTTTGCTTCCTTGTTATGAGCCACCACCTTTGCACCTTTCGATACAGAGGCATAGTTATACTCTGTTCCATCAGGCTCAAGGTGGTGGGTAATATTCACAAGCTGACTAGGCATGCTCCAGCTTCTTTCCTGCCTTGTTGTGTTTCGAAACTCATCAAGATTTATATAAGTGGAGTGAGTTCTTTCACTGGGTATTTGTTCTGCTATATGTTTCTTCTGTTCTTCTAGTGGCTGTAGCTGTACTTCACAGACTAAAGCAGTGTAACCTAGAATACTCCAGACTAATTCCTCTAAGCTACTTGTCTCCTTAAGTGAGAACTCCAGATTTTCAGAGTCACGAGGAATGGCGGATTCATTTCTGTGCATAGAAATATTAAACTCTAGCAGTGTCCCGTTCATATGATTACTGCTTCCATTTGCAACATATGAGTATGCACTGTTGCAAAGTTCACCATTGCAAACAGTAGAATAAGGCATGCTTCTGTTGTCAGGATGTGAATTTGCTGAAAGAAAATACACAGATCAGTCCAATATAAGGAATAAATAACTAAATAAACAGCAACATTGCGTGACTAAAGCATCTTTTCTATTTAGTCATCTGAATTTCTCCAACTATTGGGCTTAGTTTTATTATCCTTTTGAACAAAATGGCCTGGCATAAGTCCAAATTGAATTTCCCTTACTTCTCACTGCATTTTCTCAGTAACCAAACACAGCAAATAAAAAAGCTGGTACACTTTTATACTCGATAGTAAATGAAATATTGCAACAAGAACAAAGGCATGGTCCCATATCATAAAAGCCTCAAACACAAGCAACTTATATTTACTGAAAAAAGAAATTTATCTTTTGGAAAATGATTAATGGCAGATTGAAGTTGAAATTCATGAATAAGATACAAAATATTGCTGTTAAAAATTAAAACCCCTTAAAGTCAACCCAAAAGTAACTAAAATGGGACTTTCTTTGTGCTCTGTTTGATTGCCTAGAAAGTCCAAATCTTACCGAATGTTCATTTCTCAAGAAAATTGAACCCTTAAAAGCGAGAAATGGTTTTGCCAGAGAAAAAAAACTAGGAATATAAGCAAGAAAAAGACAACTCGCAAAAGGGGGAAAATGGGTTTTCAAAAAATCCAAACTGAGAAATGGGCAAGAAAAAGAACTAGAAAAAACCCACAGAAACGAGAAGGGTCAGCTCAGCAGAAAAACAAAGTAGGTGTATGCAAGGGGAAAACGAACACCCCAACGAAACTCAAAAGATCAGCTCCAAATCCAGAAAAATAAAATAAAATAAAATAAAATAAAAATAGAACAAACACAGATACGAAAACCGAAAAACAAAATGGCTGAGAAAAAAATAAAAACCCAGAAAAAAATGCATAGGATTCCACTTACCTCCATTTCCATGGCTGAGGCCACGCTTAGAGTAGAACAAGAACACAAGGCACCACAGTGAGAAGATCAGAGACAAAGAGAGTTCGAAGAAGCTCTTCCTATTCTCACTGTTGCCACAAAATTTTGTATTTATGGAGCCATTTCGAGGTTTCTTCATCTCTCTTACGTAGAGTGAAGAAGAGGACGAAGAGAGAGAGAAAGAGAGGGATTGAGAATCTGAAGGGTCAGGTCAGACAAAAGCCTCACTGGTTCATCTCAGGACTTCCCTCAGAAATCGGTCTGTTTGGGTCGTTGTGTGGCCAATTACTCCCAATTACGCGGAAACCGCTTCCCACCATTTGTGAATCGCGTGGACTTCGGATTTGGATGACCAAAAATTTCTACTTCAATTCTGCCTTCTATGTGGAGAGTGTTCAACGGCTAATGCAAAAGCTATTCTCGAGAAACAAACAGCGGCTGCTTGGCTCCAAGTCTCCGTGATTAATTCCCTTTTCGGGAGTAAAATTAAAATCAGTGGCTTAAAGTCTCAGCCATTCGCAATTATGGAAAATTTTAAGCCATGAAATTGGAAACCATCCTTCCAAGACATTACTATCAGCCATGTGAATCACTTGCTGGTTTCCTATCATTTATGGAGGAAAGTACCCACCATCTTCCGCAAGGGTCCAAAAAGCCGTGCTTCATTTATGATCGAAGTAAAAAAAATTAATGTTTTGATAATGAAAAATTCAACAAAATCAAACTTATTTGATTTGATTCAATTTAGACGATGGATTATATGGGAATTGATTTAGATTTTTTTTTTTTATTGCAATGAAGTTTTAAACGGTCTAAAGTTAAAATACATTTAAAATTTTTATATATGTATTTAAAAAAAAATTTATATCAATTAATTACTTTTATAAAATTTATAAAATATCTATATGATGATAAATATAAAAAAATTATCCAATAATCAATAATTATAAATTACAAGAGATGTAAATCATAAAATATTTGTCTTTGTTTTTTGTGTTTGTTTTTATCGATGTTCCCTTAAACTATACAAACAACTATCAACCTTTGATATTTAATAGTAAATATATATTATAAACACAAGAGAAAGTGCTTCCCTTTAACTATATAGATATTGGCTCTTAGCGCTAAATGTATGTTATACATACGAGAGAAGGTAGGTCGTTATAATATTATAGTATCAAAGTTATTCGTCATTTTTATGGCATTAATTCACGCTATTTGTATTTTATTTGATGATATTTATAAATGTCCAAGTGAACTGGAGGTAAGGTTGGGGAAGAGCATAAGTTTTTTGGTTAATAAATTTGCTAGCCTAAGATTTGCCTTAGTGATATTTTGATAATTACAAAATAAGGTTAAAGTAGTTGATAATATCTATTATTTAAGAAAATTAAACAAGTCGATACTAAATTGAGGATCAAGAAGATATCACAAGGATATCGACACGATAAATACTCCTTAAGACCTTTTCATGTAAGGTGGAATTGATGTAATAGGAGTCCATAGCATTTCATTTGTGTGAAAGCACTTTATATATTCATCTATAGTGAACTTAAATTGTTTTTCTTTGTTTTTTAAAAGTTAGACGAAAATTAATTTAAGGGATAAAACATTGAACTTGATCAAAGTTATTTTTGAAAAGGTTTTTCGAAGTGTTTTATGAGTTGAATAGTTAGATAATTTCATTGTTTTTGAACTTAAACTTGTCAAAATTTTAAATCTTTTGAAGAAAAAGAGATATTGTTTAACTAATTGATCATATTTTGACACTAACCACTGACCTAGTTCAATCGATCAAGCTATCGGTCGATTGTCTAGGTTAATTGATTGAGCTTTGCAAACATTGGATTACATACTATACCTTTTTATCATCAATGGTTAGTGTAATGAGCGATCGCCTAAGTCAATCAAACAAAGGAAACTATGTCCAAACAACTATTTCCTTATGCATCTCTTACCTAAATACTTCATTTATTTTCTAGGAAAGCGTCTTGAATTTACTTTCTATAAGATTTTATTTAAAATATAAAGTCATAATTTCCTTCTATAAAAGAGGAAGAGATTAAAATCTTGGTATTATACCTTTTATTATTGCTTAACTAAAAGGCAAGTGATGTTTACTTTTGCAACATTCTATGAGATTTTATGAGTTTATTGATATTCATGAGATTTTATCAGTTTACCATTCTAAGATAACTAAGACATAATCTTTTTATTTTTAAAAGGATTTTCATTTTTATGAAAAAAAAACACACATTGAAGAAATATTATACAACGATCTTATTTTCTTTTGGGTTTTTCACTTCTTGGGCAACAATATTTTGGATAGGTTTTCCACACAGTCATAAAAGGAGACATTGTTACGAGCCAGCGATTGGAATTGTATCTTGAAGCGACTATTATTCATTAACATCGCGTATAGGAAGCATCTTGAGGACGATGTTCTACATCATCAAATTAGGTCAACTCTTCTTTAACTTTGATTCAATTGTAATTTTTTTTAATATATATTTTCTTATTTCCAAGAAAGAACTTTAGAAGAAGAAAAAAAAATGGAGAACATAGAAGAATACTCGATTTTTTATTACACTTTTATTATCCTAATCGCTATTACATTACCTTTCAAATACAGATTCAACAAAAACTTACATATTTTAGTATGAATTTGGGATCAAAATGGCATTTTCAACCAAATAAAATATATGATTTAGAAACTTTTGTTTAAATTAATTTCTTTCTCTTTCGTATTTTATTTTTTCTTTATAGTATATAAAGAAAATGACTAGTTTGAAAAGAACATTGAAATGTATATTTTGTTTGGGAAAAATGCTAATTTGACCTAAAATTCTCGTGGTGCATCATTTTCAATCTTAACTTATTATTGTATTTCTTTATCTTTTTAATCTTAACTTATTATTGTACTTTTTATTTTTATTTTAAATATAATTATTTTTAATTCATAATAGATAAATTTATATTAAATGATTCAAATGTGACGTGACTTTCAAAAATTGGATAGGCTCAATGCCATATCATGACTTGACCATTTACGCGCCCATCACCACGGCCCAACTCCATATCCAACTAAGGAAATTTGTCTCATTCCCATTTTGACCCATTTGCAAACCAATTCAAGCACCAAAAATGAATGAATAAATAAATAAATAAATAAAATAAAAATGATAATGAAAGTCTTCATCTTGCCTTATAAACATAGTGCCATGTCATCAAATTTTGCATACATTTTTTTATTAAAAAAAAATTGATTGAAGTAGGATGGAGCATCACCCATTGACCTTCATAATTGGAAGCTTATTAGCTAAGAAAACCTAGGGTCATAATGAAATTATTAAATATTTTTCATTGATTTATGTAAAAATATTCAAATAAAAAGCATATTTTTATTGATTGTAATAAAAATAATTGTAGACTCAATTTCAATTATTTTTTAACAAATAAAAAATAGAGTGGGTAGAGAAGTAAAACAAACATCAAAATTTTATTTTGACCAACTCTTTGTCACATTCTTAAATGTTAGGCCACCAATACCAATGATTGAGCTATATTATAAACTCTTAAGACTCATACCTTAAACCCCTCTCTCTCTCTCTCTCTCTCTCTAAAAAAACACAAATCTTCCCCATTATTTCTTTCTTTCTTTTTTTTTTTTCCAAAGAAAAATAGTAGCCTTATCTTTCTCTAAACCCACTCTTGGAATAAATTCTCCAACTAATTAATCATCATGAAAAGGACACTCCACCACCTATTTTAAATCATACTAATAAGGAGAAACTAAAAATGCCACAAAAAATTAGTAAAAAAAACATGATAGTTTCACTTAATAATTTATTTATTCCAATAATATGATTCAAATGATTGAATTTGTTGAAAATGTTATTATTAGAGTTCGAATTCACAAATATATTATTATTTGTGTTGAAAAATATTGATTCTATTTTTTTATTTTTTTTGTAATTCCAACGTTTCGTTTGGATCACGAAAAATATCAAGAAAATTTGAATGAATTTGCATTCATAAATTTTATAATTTCGTTGGGTTTATAAAAGTATTATATAAAAGGGTTTTTTTTTTCTATTTGTTTTATTATGAAAATAAAAAAATCAAATATTAAGAAATTAATTAAAAGTACATTTTCAAATTTGAGAAATAAATTTTGTGAAACATGTAAAAAAAAATTTAATATATATATATATATAATCAATGAAGAAAAGGAAATCCAACCCCCACCCACAAAAAACAAGAAAAAGAAAGAAAGAAAAATCAATGAAGAATAAAAAACGAAAAATTATGGATTGGATTCATTCAATTAATCTCTCTTTCTCTCTCTCTCAAAAATTATTAGGACCATTAGGATAGTCTAGAAATGAAAAAATAATTTCTAAAAATAAAAATAAAAATTCATTTTGTAGGAATATATTGAAATTTTAACATGAGGGAGGGCATATGGGGTCCTTGTAGTGAGTGGGAAGTGCCTTGGCAGAATAGGATAATGGTATTTTTGGCAACTACGACGATGACCCCTGTGTCTTTCCCAGCAAACCCAGCCAAGAAAAGCATCTTCTCTCTCTTGCTTCTTCTTCTACTCCTTCCCTATTACCACTCTTCACTTGTGGAAGGCTTCAACTAGATTACACAGAGGCCAAAAATTCATAAAAAAACAAAGCAGAAAAGGCCAATAAGGGGGAAAGGGAGCCTCAATTTGGGTCAGTTTCTGATTCAATTTTTGGCAGTGATGGAAATTGACAGCATTGAATGCGTGTCGTCTACAGATGGGATCTATGAGGAAGAGATCCACCACCACCACCATCAGTTCTCGTCGTCCTCCAAGCCCCATAGCAATGTGGTGTCTCCGGCGATCTCTCCGGCCACCAGCGTCCACGAACTCCTCGAGTGCCCAGTTTGTACTAATTCCATGTACCCTCCAATTCACCAGGTTGGTTGTTTCTTTCGTTTTCGTTGGTGGGTTCTTCGTTTTTGAGAGATTTTGTTGGTGGGTTGTTTTTTTTGG
The DNA here is from genome assembly GCF_030704535.1 of Vitis vinifera. NCBI lineage: Eukaryota > Viridiplantae > Streptophyta > Magnoliopsida > Vitales > Vitaceae > Vitis > Vitis vinifera. Next base: position 1,418,344 of record NC_081806.1, on the reverse strand, counting down.
TTTTGATATATATTTATATTTTTTGCGGGATTTTGTTGGTGGGGTTCGGTTTTCTGGAACTGGGATTGGAGGGGGTTTCTTGGATTTTCATTCTCAGTGATGGGTTTGGAATTGAATTGGGATTACATAAACCCTTAAAACTGGCAGAACTTTGGCAACAAAAGAAATATGCAAGATTTCTGAATTTCATGGAATTCAAAGTCCAAATCAAGTTCAATTTTGTGGGAACAAATGAAGGATGAGGGCATTTATTGGTATGGAGTTGTTGATTTGGTGGTTTGGATTGGGATTTGTTGCTGGGTTGGGTTCAAATGTTCAGTTGTGATTATGAGTTAAAAGGATTATGTGATTGTTGCATATTTGCTAATCATGGGATGCTTATTTTTATTGAGAATTCATACGTGGTCGTGAATCATATTAACCGGGTCGATAATTGCCAATATTTTAAGTTTTGATTAGATTCATTAGTTTGGGAGATCAAAATGTTCATCGATATTTTCCAATCAAAAAAAAAAAAAATGTTCATCGATATTAATGGTCACTTTAGGTTAAGTGGCAAGTTGCCTACTTGTAGAATTGAAGTCTATGGGATTTTAAAGGCATTATCAAATTAGAATTTTATCATAATTGATTCATATTCATTGTACAGTCACCCACCCTTAAGTGTAGAGTAACTAGAATGATGGAAACAACTACAATTATAAGAGCCAATAATGAGCTTAAACTTACTCCAGTTGGGAATGTTTCAGGTTTTATTTGGAATGAAGATGACAGATTCTCTTGTTTTGTGCTTAAATTTTATAAATGCTGATCTGCTGATAGTGTTCCTGAAAACATTTTTCTTATTGAGAAACAGAGAGCACCCTCTGAACAAGAATAATCTGCCCAAAAATTGTTCTCAACATGTGTTAGTCGATGAATAATCTTAAATAAAATAGCATTGAAAGTGAACAAACTAATCCTTGAATATTGAGGTGGAGACCTTTAAGGGAAACCTAGGATGCAGAAACTAACCACTGAAGTGGAATAGACTTGTTCACAATTGGATCGAACTTCTGAGCAACATGATAGGTATAGGGAGGGCAGTGTTTTCCCCTCTTTAGCAAAGATAGAGGGTCAATAGGTTTTGCAAGGTAGATCAAAAAGGCAAATATGAATGGTTTAAGCCTTTTAGGTTTGAATTGGAACTTTCCAGGGATCTGAGTAAAAAATTTTCAGGTCATCTGCATGCCTCATTTCTATGGTTGGATTCTTATCTTCAATTGATGGATTAATTTGACTTATTCCATGCATGGACAGCACTGGAGTGAGACAGTGTCCATATCATTTTGAAACTACGAGTAAATAGAAACTTTTTCCTTGGTAATAGAATAGTTTTTCACAGTTATTCCTATATATACTATTCTATCTCATTTGAGTTTCCTTGATTTTTTTCATGTAAGGTTCATTTCACCGTAAATAGCACTTTATTCTTTAGATTGGACTATGGAGCATCATGGCAACTCCAAGGAATTTCGTATTCCTTCATAAGGGTTAGTGGTGGTCCTTACACAAATTTCTCCATTACCTTGGAAAATGAGGACATGAATTACTGTTCTGAGTATTCCCAAACTCTCATTGTCATTTGTATATCCAAACTCATTATGATCCAAAGTCTTATCAGAAAACCATAGCATTTACCTTAGCTTTACAGTGAAGATATTATTGTGGACTTTTTAAACATTAAGGTGGTTGGTTTAAGTTACATTGTTCAATATGATATCATTTGCTTCTTCTCATTACATTACATCTTTGACTTCCCCTTCTGATTTTTTGCTAGGCATCTTCTTGAAGGATGTGAACCTTTGTTTGGAGATTTTCTGCAAGGTGCACCTTTCAGAATAGTCTAAACAGTGCTTTTGTGGTTTTGATTCCCAAAAAAAAAAGGTCGAGCCAAAGATTTATAGGAGTTTAGACCTGTTAGCCTTGTGGGCAATTTGTACAAAAATTTTAGCTAAAGCTTTGGTTAATCGATTCAAGAAAGTGATTGGGAAAGTGGTGTTGGAGTCTCAAAATGTGTTTGTGGAAGGGAGACAAATCCTAGATGCGGTTGTAATTGCTAATGAAGCTACAAACTTGAGATTGAGCCTGAAAAATGGGCTAAAATTCAAATGGAATGAGCCAAAACTAAGGATAAAAGTGGGCTTGAAAATTTAAAATAAAAATGGCGCTAAGGCCAGTTTTGGGGTCCATAGATGGGTCAAGGGAGTTATGATGTTTGGTCCAATGATATTCCCGTAAAGGATGCTTTTCCATCTATGTTTTTTTTTTTTTTCTTTTTTTTCTTTTTTGATAGCTAAATGTTTGTCGCCATTGGGACTTGAACCTGAAACCTTCCATAAACCCTCCCTATCCATTTATCACTTGAGCCAAGCCTCAAGGGCCTTTTCCATCTATGTTCTCCTTGAGGGAATGATTTTCGGGAGGTAAAAAGCAAGATGATCATGGGGAACTCATGCTTCTTAAGACATTTTCAAGATTGAGAAATAGATAATGTTGAGACGTTTCTTCAGAAGTTACACGTGCCAGGAAGAAGTAGCGGAAAAGAGAATTAAAGGGTTTGGTAGGCTAGCAAAAGTGGGGAATGCTCTGTGAAGTCCTTTTAATCCGCCTTAGAATTTGAAGGTGAAGTTTTATTCCCCTCAAAGTTAGTTTGGGGCTCTTGGGCTCTTTCAAAGGGACGTGTCTTTATTTATTTCTTATTTATTTATTTATTCATGTATTTTATTTTATTTTATTTTTTTGCATGGAAAACGTCAAAAGAATCAACTTAAAAGGAGAGGATGGTTTTTGGCAAGTTATTGTTGTATGTGTAAAGATGAAGAAGAATCAGTAGACCATTTACTCATCCATTGTAGGAAAGTTAGAGAGTTATGACACTTTCTATTCTCTTTATTTGGCACTTCGTGGGTTTTTTCATATTTAGTGAAGGATTTGTTATTTGGTTGGAATGGGAGCTTTGTGGGCAAGAATAGAAGAAAAGCTTAGAGAACAAATCCTCTTTAGCTTTTTTGGACAATCTAGAAGGAACGCGATCGAAAAACCTTCAAAAGCGTGCAACACACTAACAAATCTCTAAAGGACTCCCTTATATCTAGTCAATATATATGGTCTTAGGGGTATCTTATAGTTGATAGTCAAGCTCGTCCACTATCCTTAATAGATTTTGTTAAGTGGTTGAGCTTTTCTAGATTGGGGTTGTGGTTGCAGCTTGCTTCTTTTTGTTTTCTCATATGTATGCTTCTAGTGTATTGTGCTCGCCTTTTTTTATTGGTGTTTTTAATATATATTTATTCTTATATGCCTATGAACTAGTTATCACTTTCAAAATGAAAGCCATTACAAATTTCCCTATGGTGTACCAGGGGTCCTCTCCCCTTTTTTGATTAGTGCTTGTTAATATATACTCTTTGTTTGCCAATCAGGAAAAAGAAAAAATAAATCTCTGATTTATTTCTATATAATGTCGGTGCTTCTTATATAATTTGTTATTTATTTCTATTTTTTATTTTCTTTAGTACATATAGTATATGCCTGCTAATTCCTATTTGGCTGGAAATTAATTGCTACTTGTAATAACTTGGCATTTTTTTCAGTGCCACAATGGGCACACGTTGTGTTCCACCTGCAAATCAAGGGTCCACAATCGGTGCCCCACTTGCCGCCAAGAGCTTGGAGATATCAGGTGTCTAGCATTGGAGAAGGTGGCTGAGTCTCTTGAACTTCCTTGTAAATATTGCTCCTTGGGATGCCCAGAAATCTTTCCTTACTACAGTAAACTCAAGCATGAGGCTCAATGTAACTTCAGACCATACAACTGTCCATATGCTGGATCTGAGTGTGCTGTTGTTGGGGATATACCTTTCCTGGTTTCCCATCTTAGGGATGACCACAAGGTAGACATGCACACTGGCTGCACATTCAATCACCGTTATGTCAAGTCTAATCCCCGTGAAGTAGAGAATGCAACCTGGATGCTGACAGTAAGTGTTGTCTCATTTCTTAAGTTTCGTCTTGGTCTTTCTACATTTTGCTTCCAAGAATACTCTAGGTCATTTAATGACTTTCAAGACTGTTCAATAGCATGGTGAGAACTTTCTTGTTCCTTTGATAGCTTGAAGAAATGTTCTAGGTCCTGTAGTAGCATGGTGGAATTGGGCTGCAAAGAAGCAAAGTATTTTTGGAGAATGAAGCATAAAGTTTCACTCTCAATTTATGATTTTACTATCATGCTGATGATAAATGAAGTATACAGGTTTTGTTCGGTGCTTGAAGTTATTTCCTCAAAGGAAAATGAAAAAGGAAAAAGGGCAAAAAAAGAAAAAGAAAAAGAAAAAAAGGAAAAGGACATGATACAACAGTGGCTTCAAATGAGAAGAACTGTACTGACATGCATGCACTTTAGTTGAGAAAATTTGCTATGATTGATTTATGGCTTCTATGAATTTCCTATGCTGAATATGTTTTCCTTTTTTGTTTTCTTCATTTCTAATTGGTCAGGTCTTTAACTGTTTCGGTCAGTACTTCTGCCTGCATTTTGAAGCATTCCAGCTAGGAATGGCCCCAGTTTACATGGCATTCCTTCGGTTCATGGGTGATGAGATTGAGGCCCGGAACTTCAGTTACAGCCTAGAAGTGGGTGCAAATGGTAGAAAACTAATATGGGAGGGAACCCCACGAAGTATCCGCGACAGCCACAAAAAGGTCAGGGACAGCCACGATGGCCTCATAATCCAGCGCAACATGGCACTTTTTTTCTCTGGTGGGGACAGGAAGGAGCTGAAGCTTCGGGTCACAGGACGAATATGGAAGGAACAACAAAATCCAGATGCAGGGGTGTGCATACCCAATCTTTGTAGTTGAGATATTTGGGATCGTGCATGCTCCAGTCTCTTGGCTGTTGGCTATTTTCATTTAATTTCTTCTCTCTGTGTGTTATATGCATGCCAAGTATCATTTGTGTTGTTACTGTGGATGAAGAATAGTGGGAGCCCAAAATGCATCACTAATACAGGTTTGAACCTACAAATGTCTAATAAAGTCTTTTCCTTTCTTTTCTTCTCTATGTTGTGTGGTACACAGTGCCCATCAGTGAATCTGTCTACAGTTATCCAAAAGACTTCCAGGGAATATTCCATTACTTTTTTTAGGATTTCCAACACTCCATATGTAAATCAATCTCGTGTGGATCTTAAACAGTTAATTAAGTGAATTTAATTTGTAATAAATTGGTTTTACATCCCTCAAACAATTCAGCTGTTTCCATGAGGATATGATGGGGCTGTATCAATTAGCTGCCACTGCTCATGTGGTACTTTCATGGGTAAGACTCCATCTAGCTTAGCCAGGACAAAAATTACCAGCATACACCCGGTATATATTCCAGCACTATTGTCTGGTATAGTTATCTGAATCTTTCAACTACAAATTTACTATCTGTAATCATCTTCTGTTGGTGGGTGGATCTTAAGCAGCTCTGTACATTTATGAAGCTCTCATTCATTACATTTCATGACACAGTATACAATCAGGAATACAATCACCTGGTTTTGTTACCGAATTTTGAGTCAAAACACTTCTTTAGATACCTGATCTTTACAACGATTGTATCAGTATCCATGTTGGTTTGGTTTGGATGCTACACTAAATCTACAAAAACACCAAGGTTTATATATATCTAGGGAACAAGAGGCAGCAGAAACTCTAGAGAATTGGGAAAATATCAAAAGACTGCCTTTGGGTGTAGTTGGTGCTTCTTTTACTTCTGTGCTGCCTCTACATATTGCTCTGCAAGTTTCTTCACCTTTTCACCTTCCTTGATTAGGAAATTAGCATTCTTGGCCTTGGCATGGTATTTCATAACTTTTTCAGTTGTTTTTCCCACAGCCCACCTATATTGCTCAACTGTGATCACGCCACTCTTGCACAAGGGCCTGATGTGCTCTTTGATATAGGCTTCCACCTGCAGAGAGTTTAGGACTGATCAACAGAAGTGTTTGACGATGCCATATGACAAAACAAAAATGGATTATCTTTCAAGCGAATTATGGGAAAATGTGTCATGATGAGAAATGGATCATCTAGTACCTTCCCATGCACAGAACTGCTGCTATCAGTCTGCTTATTGGTGTCAGTGTTAGATTTCTCCTTCCGGCCGTTTTCACCTGTTTGAGAAGGATTGGGTGAATTCTCTCCACCTTTTACTGCTTGATCTTCTCCATAGTTTTCATTCTTTCCAGGAACCGTGTTCTTGGCTAAAGCTTCAGTATGAAACAGTCCATATAGCTCTGTGGCCTTTTCTGGAAACCTTTGTATGAGCGGTTCTTTGTCTGGGCCGTATAATTCTTCACATTCTTCAAGAGAAGGCTCTTTTCCTCCTTCACCAAGAAAGGATTCTGGAGGAAGACATGAATGATCTGTTCCACCCTCCATGGTTGAGCTTCTGATGCATGTATCAGTATGATGCTTGAGCGAGGAAGGAGAATTCTTTGGTGCTTCAGCAATTCCCACTTTCACATGCTCTTCCAAATTCAGAACATCGTTTGATCTATCAGAGTTTAGAGTGGAGAACACCACTTTCATTTTTGACTCCCCTTCTTCCTGTACCTTAGAGGCCTTTAGAGCAGTAGCACCAATATACTCTTCGTCTTCCAAATCATACTCAAAATCACCATATATATCCAGTTCCAGGTGAGAATCCATTTCAAATACATTATCAGGTCCTTCCTCTCTGTTGTCCTTTGAGGGATCATCTTCATCATTAAGATCTTTAATTTCCTGAAGTGGGCTGTTGGGAGGGGAATCAGACAAAAGGCCTGCAGTTCTCAGAGCTTCTTCAATCTCAGGATCAGTAGAAAGTTCATTAGTAGTTGGTTCTGATCTGTCGGTAGATTCAGCAGGAGGCAAGGGATCTGATTCAATGGCTCTACTAGATTTGCTGCAATCTGAATCTGATTCCAAGGCTCTACTAGATTTGCTGCCATCTGAACGATGTAATAGCTCCTGGGAACATAGATTCACATATACTAGCTTGCTGTTTGATCTATTGGCAACCTCCCTTTCAATATTAACAGCATCTGCAACAGCTAGCTCTGTCTCTGCTGTTCTGCGAATGACAGGGAGATTTGCTTTCCTCAAGAAGTGCTCTGTCAGGCGGTAAAGCTGAGTCTGTATGACAAAAAAAATCGATGTAAAACTGATCCCAGTACATGGTAACTCAATGGCATGACAAAAAAGGAAAGAAAGAAAGAAGATAAAAGAAAGGGAAAATACACAAGCACACAGCAACAGAAGCAACAACATAACAAGTAACCTGATATTGTGCTACCAGATGTCGAGAAATTTCAAATTTCTCAACAAGAGAAGATTGTGTAGTAGAAGAATTTCAGACTCTACATTGGTGGTGGTAGTGGTGGAAGTGTGATGGTGGACATGATGATAGGAATGGATGCTGAAAGAAAAGTGGAATTCAGGGGGTTGTCTGAATTCCATTTTTGTACCTGAATTCCTTTCAATCTGCAAAACAAGCTAAAGAAAAATTACCAACACAGAAGGCGAGAGACGAGCACAGCAAACATACCTGCCTTACTGATGCAGGGATTTTATTATGCTGACTGGGTGCCAATACCGGTCTCATATCTCTTGGTAGTTGAGTCTGCTCAATATCAACCAAATAAAAGAATCAATTCAATTGCAGAATATCAAACAGAATAAGGTGATGCATTTAGGACCATTTTGAGATAAAAAAAAATCTCTACATACTAGTAAGGGGTAATTTCCTTTAAGCAGGGCATTATCCTCCTGTTTTTCCTGTGTCGTATTCTTGCTAGCAGCGGCATTTTTTCTTGCAAGAACCTCTAGGGCCCATTTCCTTTTATCAGTCTTTATATCATCAGATTTAACACCTGCCTCCTTTTGGGAATTAACCTTGGAAGCAACAGAAAGAGGAATTGATGACCCTTCTGGGCGTTTTCCTGGATGTGGTTTACCATGGGCAGTAGCATCCTTTAAGCTTGAAGCATTACTCTTATTCCCTTTATGATCATAGGGGGAAAAACCAACCTTTGATGGAATCTTACAGGTTTCTGGAGCTTTGACAGCAGGACTATGAAGAGCTGGTTTAGAAACTTTTTCCATTGAAGCATGTTCTTTATTTTGTTCAGGATTACCACTAGCTTTAAGAGCTGCCAAAGGCTTTATATCGTCTTTTCGTGGGAAAACAGATGTATCTGCCAGATACAACCGAGAAAGAATGGGATTTGTGGTCTGAGATTCAGACCCTTGCTCTGGATCTATGCACTCTGAAGTTCTTAGGAGGTCAAGAACTGACTTCAATGTCTCAATCTTTTCAGGTTTAGTAGCTCTCATGCAACGATGCTTCCAAAATTCGACTTCAAGGTCACGGTCCCATGCTCGCCTACGTTTTCCTTTGGATGTTGCATAAATTTTCTTTGTCAGATTCTCACGTATTTTTCCCTTCTGCAACATTGACTTCTTCACCTTAAGAGCTGAAGGCGATAACTTTCTGGCAGTGGTTTCAGTTATGGGTCCTGCTATGGCAGCCCTGAAGGCAGTGAGAAGTTTTGGATCAAACAGATTTGTCCCAAGCTCTATTGAGGATTTGCTTCGTACAGCTTCTCTTATTTCTTTTCTTAACTTCTGAACCAGCACAGCTGATTCCTTGTCCTCAGAAGCTCTCTTCATGATCTTTTTCACTCTCAAGCCAGTAGCATTTTCTCTCTCTCCATCGGATTTTTCAGCAAGCCCCTTCAGAGGTCTACGATCTGTCCCCTGAACTATACTCATTATATCAGAGGTGACTTCCTTTCTTTTCCGATTATGTCTTAACTCATCTCCTGTGGAAACTTCAACAGTACTGTGACCTTTTTGGGCATCAACTGAAACATGTTGTCCATTAGCTTGCTTCTCTATAGGAGCCATCTGAATCTTCCCTTCAGCTCTAACTTTCTTTGCAGAAACTTCAGTTCCAATCTCAGCTTTAACTTTCCCATTCCCAGCACTTGTTTGGACACCATCACTAATACATATCAGGAACAGAAAGAATTGGAAAAAGGTTAAGAATATATATATTTTTTCATTTCAATAAAATACTGATATTGGCTCAGGAAATTGCAACAAAGGCAAATGATCTGACTGACTAGTTTACAGGACTAATACCGTTTCTTCTATCCTAGGAGTGTAAGTAGACTACTACCCTACATACAGTGTGCATTGAGAAAATCACTGCTATTGATACTGAAAATTGTAATATCATAGTAGAGATATCAATAGCAATAACAATAGCAAAATCTGAACAAATAGTTATGAACATTAATTGCTCAAAACTAATAGAAAAATGAAACTAAAAGAGAGATTGACCGAATGGTGACCTGTAATCTGTATGCTTTCTCTTTACACCAGCAATTTTCATATCCTCATTAGCATGAGCAATGATCTTGTCAGCTGAAAAAAAAGTCCACAAACAAGTAATGAGATGAGATATGGAAATTGACTTGTCTCATCAGAACCGTGCACAACTAATACGATGAATAACATTTGCTTCTATCCTCCAGACACAGAATGGTTGATGGAAGGAGAAAAAGAAAACTGTCTTGGACCACCCATTTCCATACCTGATAATGGAGATTCTTCTGAAGGGTGTTGCTGGTGCACATCAGCAGCCACGACCTCATCAGTTCCTGTGTCTTTTGTGTTCTCGTCATCAGTTCCTCTGTCTTTCGTGCTCTCAACTAGAAACATATTATAGCGGATTATAATGAGATGAACCCGTACATGCAAAGATATAAGAATTTTTAATTGTGGCTATCATAACTATATGTCTTCAAGTTTAAGAAAATGCACAAAATATTACAACTTGCAAAATTACCAGACAAAAAGGAGCCCACAGATAAACCAAGATGAAGCCCTATACTGGATTCACTTTCAGATGGTTTGTTTTCAGAGCAAGATCCATCCAACAATTTAGTTGAAGAAATTCTTAACCCATCAAAGCCACTTGGTTCATTCACTATTTTATTGGCAGAGTTTGTCTTCAAATCATTAAGAACTGATGAATTAGAAGGTAAACTGAAGGATGTGTCTCGTGATAGAGAAAGTTCAAGTTCCTGTGCTTCCAAGTTTGGTTGCATGTTATCTCTCTCAGCAGATGGTGTTGGAGACTCCAAACAGTTAGCATCAGAAATCAAATAAGATTCAAATTTCCAGTCATTGCAGTCTTCCAGGTTTGATAAAAAGTCCTCACTTGATTCTTCCATCCATTGATTTCCTTCGACCATCGAAACAACAAGAGCCGTCTCGCCAGCATCAGCAACAGATACAGACAGCTTTCTAGAAAAACCATCTTCCAGCAAACATTCACTATTACCATCTCCTAAACCAGACACAACAGATTTTCCTGGCATTCCAGCGACTGCACATCTACACCAAAACAACATAGAAAAAAGTTAGAAAATTAACATGAAAGACCTAGAATTCTAAAAAATATGAAGGTTTTTATCAATCAAAAGCACACATCAGTTACATAGGCTGAACACATGCAAATGAGGGTATAGAAGCCACACTGATTTGGCCCCAGCTTAGTCAGAGTGTCATCCAAATGACAGGAGTAGAATAATTACGGACTTTACTTCTTTTTTTTCTTCCTTTTGCTTTTATTTTTTATTTTTTTTTGGTTGCTCAGGTACATCAGGTGGATAGCACAAAGCAGAATCCCTTGCACATAGAGCCTGTTTCGCACAACTGTAATTGCAGTGGAGTACTTTTCTGAAAAGATCAGTGCGAAAAAGAGATTGCTATTTAATATGTTTGAAAACATAAAAAAGAAAAAGAAATCACTTCCTATGAGCTCTTTGATAAAGCATCTCTTCTCTGTCTTTACTGAAATTAACTTTGAAGCCCCAAATCCCTTCCACTTTAAAGTGTGATTCGTGTAACCAGACATGTTACAAAACACATTTAACATAAAAAGGAGCTTTTAAGCAATAAAAAAAGCTGCCACACGAAGCCATAGTCTGTCTGTAAGGCATATTTCTGTTAAACAGAACTACATTAACCCTTATTCTCCTTCAATTCTCTATAGTAAGAGATCCTGAACTCTGCACATATAAGACGCATGCACATATATAGAAAAATGTCACTGCAGTTTAAAAAAAAAAATCCACAAAATTTACACAGCAAAGAAGCCAACCATACAGTACTGACCAACAAAGCGAACTTCCTTTCTAAATTACCTTGGGCATAACCATGAATCCTCAGAAGTGCCTTCAGGATCAAATCCCACACAGAACGCATGATACCTGTCTCCATACAAGTCAAGGATCAACAAGAGAAGAACTACTTCTATCGAAGAAATGAACCCTTGTTCTGGACAAGGCCAATCTGAGAATATTCAGGACAAAAACAATGCCAATAAATTCTTAATTTAGCTCAATTTGATCTATCAATTCCATGCAAATGCCGAATGCTGTATTTCAAAAACACTAGCTCACTTTCAACAAAAGGATGAGCATGATAAGTTGTTTTTGTTAACTCATGTAAACTAATCACCATTAGTATGCCTAAATCCCTACATAGCACCTTACAAGGCTAATTAAAGAAATTAAACTTTACCATATATCACATGAATCGCAAGCAATTGATGTATCAAGATTGGAATCTTCTGTAATTGTTGCAGATCCACTTCGAATTTTGCAGCCATCACCATCCAGACAGATAACTGCCTACAGAAAAAAATAAAGTAAATAATATTTAGATAGTGAAAAACATAGAAATGTAAAGATTCAGAGACCAAAATGAAATCTGGTAATAGAACCTTGGGAAATAAGAAGTATCCCCAGATTTTCTGAAAAAACATTGACCACCCCATATGTTCTTCCCTTCATTATTTTTCTTGTTTGTTTCTGTCAATAGAGGGATGATACCATCTCAAAGTATAAAACAACTGTTTCCTCTCTAATTATCATCAATTGATTGGGCAATAATTATTCTAATATTTCCCTAGTATATACAAAATACCTTGAGTATTATATCTCATCTATAGAACCAAATCTAGACCACAGCTGGAGAGGAGCATTACAGCAGAAACCACACATGGATGACCCCCCTGCATACAATAATTTTGCTACCAGTATCAACATGTGTAACCTGACTACTAGCTTTGGTGCAACGATTCTCTTCGAGAGAATGAACTCATCTCATAGAAAAAAGGATATATTTACAATTTTTTACAATTTAATTAAAACTAGCAGGGATGGTCAGCGTTTCTCCAAAAAGCTTATGAGAGCTCACTGTCCAGAAACCTCATGGACATTCAGTAATTTTCCCTAAGAACCATAGCAAGGTCAAGCATTAAATATAATTACATTTTCATCAATATAGTATGATGGAAACGAGAGAGTGTTATTCTTCCCTTCAATGGACCAATCATCGTCTCTGCATAGGTAAAAAAGAAAAGGAAAACATTAATTACCTGCTGAGGACACAAGCATAGTGAATCATTAATTTAATCACTATAATTTCTGCAGATGTAAACGTCTTGCTAGGGATATTATTTTTTCTCAATGGGCAGACTGCAGAGCTGCAGTCGTGATAAGTGGATTCTGCGGCTACATTAACTTTCATAAATGCAACAACTCTGTCCCATGCTGAAGTCAAGCAACCAACTAACAAAAAAAGGGTCTGCTATAACTACAAGAAAGCAGTGAATGAAGTAAAAGTATGAGAATTGTGAATGTTATACTAGTAAGTGTATCATAGAGAATGCCTATAAAAGGAAAAAAGTAATATCATGAAGTGGTACAAAGCCCCCAATTAGGTGGAACTAACAGCTAAAGAGACAGTACATAAACAAAGAAATACCTGGGAAATGAGTCTTCATCCACCTTGCTAGTTCCGATAGTATCATAAACCTTAATAATCAAATGAAATTCATAAATATGATTCAGTTGTGACCTTGCATTTAACGTGTTCAAGAGAATTTCAAAAACAAAGTTAGCAGAAATTTTTATCAAGAACATTCACTCAAAGTTATTGCAGGAAAGTATAAAGGCTAAGCAAAATTTTCATAGAAATGTACCAATGAAACAAGAATAACATAATACTAAAGAATTACTACAATAAAATAAAAAAATGCTGCTCCTACAGATTTGCATCACTCACTGGAACACATGTGATCAATTGAAATTCAGTCTGGCAAAGTGGGCAAAGGTTCGTGATCGTAGCCCAGTTGTCAATGCATGCAAAACAGAACCTGAAATCCACATGATTAACTCAAGTCATCTACTGAAATTTGCATTCAGCTCAAGCATTTTCTAGACATTTTTCACCGAAAATCACACCTCAACATGTGAAAAATTCATGCCTTTTCACATTAACACAGCATTGGTAGTGAAGAAACTAAACTAGAATCAAAATGATCGAATACTTCTGAATAATGTTTATGAGGAAAAAGGTGGGTGAAACAGGAAGTATTTCCAAAAGAAAGATGGCCACACTAGAAAATTTTAAAGATGTGTATACCAGTGCTGGCAGCAATCCAAAACCCCCCTATCAATGATGATATCCATGCATATCCCACATTTTTCACCCTCCAAACCCGAAGCATCCTGCATATTATAAAATATAAAGTTAAAACAGTAATAAATAGTACAATTATCTTAGTCAAATCCAAAGCCCCAAACTTCCATTGTTTTTGACAAAATTAGTTTCAGAACAAGGGCCTAGACTGGATGACAGACGATCAGTCCCTCTTGTGATTTCTCAAGCAAAGATTGAATTCACACACTCATTTCTTTGTTCACAAAACACCATTAACCCAAATGAGACTAAATTACACCCAAAAAGTTCATGGCTAGTGAAACATTTCATTCCCTAAGGTACTTCTATTGCTTTCAAGTTGCTTCCGAACGCAAGAAAGTACTCCCAAATTGCCACCAAACAAAGCCAAATTTTTCAATATTGAAAAATTCACTGAGAATCCAATTGTTGTATAAACAGAAGTTGGCAATCCAAATTCTCGCTAGACCCTCATGATACTCACACAAACATTATCAAATTAGACTAATCATAAATAACCAAAGACAGGTCCCCGTATCTCCAAACATCAAATCCAGCTTGCAAGCACTTGAAGTTTCACCATATCACCATAAATAACATCAAGATTTTGAATGCCATTATGGTTGAAAGAATACACGTCATGCTTCATGAAAAATGGGAATTAACACTTACAATATCCTCATCTACTTCATAACTATCATCCTCAGCCATGTCATTTGTAAATACTTCCACTTCCATTGTGTCAATCCTACAACCAATTCCTCCCAAAAATTAGAATCTGCAAAATAACACATACAAAACAAATTCACGTCACATTCTACACATGAGCTTATCAATCACAAAGACATCTCAAGAAAATTTATTGAACAACTGGGGTAAAAAAAAAATTCAATTTTGTACCCGGGTTTTGATTTCCAGAGATGTTTTAATTTCTGCTCCTTCACCTCTGGGAGTGTCAGAGACTCTGATTTTGAAGATTCATCTGATCAAGATCAATAAACTGAGAAATTCCAAGGGATAAATAAGGAGAAAAGAATAGGGCAATTAGGCAATTTAGAAAGGAGATTTCCCGCAACTAAGAGTGACCGCCATTTCTGTCTGTGATGGGGACAACAAAGAAGAAGAAAAAGGGCAACGTCGATTTGCAATCGCGGTTTCAGATTCATAAGGCCGTGTTTGGAAGCTTTTGTGAGAAAAAAAAAACAAACGCGTTCTCCGTGAAAAAAATTCAAGTTGTACCTTAGGTAAACATTAAAGGCTCTCCCGCTATAGCCACTTGTACATTAGATTTTATTTTTTATTTTTTAGAAAAAGGAAAAAGCAAATTCCAGAGATGTCTTATTAGTTATTAGTTATTACCATCTAATTTATAAAATCTTATCATATTCAATTTTACCGAATTATTTTCAAATTGTCTAAAAAAAAAAACCTAAAAACTAAAAAGCATGAGTTTAATTTTCGTATTTAATAAATTTTACCTATTAAATAAATAGGTAATAGCATGTTATTAATTATTAACATAGAGCAAATATTATTGTAAATTTATCAAACTTTATATTTTACACCGGCAAGTTGTTGGGCCGGATCCCAGAAGCTCTTTTAGCTCATTCCATGGACGTCCGGGGGCCCTGGGCCCGGCATAACTTGGGTCGGGCCAGGCCCAATGAACAAAATCAAGCGTGGTACTCGAGACAAGCGTTCCAAACTTGATTTAATACTTTTATAGATTTATAAATTATATTTTTATACTATAAAAGCCAGAATGCAAATTTTGTTGTAATTTTTTTACCATTTTTATCCTTATTTCTTTGAATATTTACAAAACCGTCACAACACATGTTCAAAGCATTATTCACTAGTTGACCCATTTTTGCAATTTCATCACAACTTCATGTTCCTTCCCCCGCCTCCTATCCTATCGTAGACACACGTCCTCTGCCCATACCACTTGCACCAATTTTTTATTAACCCTAATCCCAACTCTTATCATAAAAAAAAATGAGACTAGATTAAGTTTGACTTGAACACTTCAAATTAAAGTTTTAATCGAATTAAACTCAGATTGATAATTTCTTAATTCGGTTTGAACTTAAACTAGTTATCAACACACCTAAGTTAAAATCCTAAATAAGATTATTATTTTAATTTTTTAAAAAGTTTAGAAAATATTATTTTTAAGAACTTTTATTCAAACAAAATTAAGAATTTTTTGTTTCTTTATTTTTTATTTTTTACAAATATTGTCAAATAATTAATAAGGTATGTTTGTTTATTAATAATCTTAAAATTTTTGGAAATTTGAACTCATTCACTAGCTTGACAAATAATAATGTATGATTGTTTATTAAATAATAAAAAAATAAATTTAAAATAATTAATTCCTTTTAATTTGATATCTATTTTTTTTATTATAGAATAAATATATGCATATAATTGTCATGATGCTATAAAATCTTTTTAAACATAAATACCTAAAAATACTTAAAAGTAAAAAAAATTTATTTTATTTTTTATTAAATTGTTATTTTTTTAATTGAATTTTTACTTTTCGATTAAATGGGTTTCTTAAGGTTATATTAGAGGGTCATTATCAATATTTTATCATGGATGTTTTTATAAGGTGGAGACTAGAAAGTGGATCCTCTTTTGATGATCAAAGCCTCCCATAAAAAAGTGGTTACTTTGATTATATCCCATACCAAAATACCTAAATTTAGAGATTCGCACAATATTAGAAATCTTCCAACTCCACTTCACGATACTTAATTTAGGTAAGATCCAAGAAATCTCATTATAATAAAAACCACGTTTGTCCACTTAATATATATATATATATATATATATAGGGTTAATTTCATTAAAGTTTTTAAAATTGTGTGTAAATACACCTAATAATTGATTTTAAATTTCATCAATTAATACCTCTATAAATTTATTTTGTTTATAAAATTTATAATTTAGAGAGATTTTAGATTAAAAAAATTAGATAGAAATGTTTAACAATTTTCTAAAAATTAAATTTTATTTTTTTAAAAATAAAATTTATACATTTATAGGGTGTTACCTAATGGAATTTGAAAAAAGAAATGATTTAATGTATATATACTAAGCCTTATAATAATTGATTTTGGAAGAAAGACGTGGGAATATCCACTGATTCCACACAATGATTTAAAAAAATTAAAATAAGAATTTTAAATTTAATTAATTAATTAATTAATTAATTATCCAAAGGTCACGTTCCACGTGGCAGGGGAGTAATCCCCTAGATCCGGTCCGGCTGTGGTGGAGCAAAGATTCGTTGAAGAAGAGATCTGAAGACAGGGCAGCGCCGACGTTTTCAACCATTGATTCTTCGCCACGCCAAGGGTTCACGTGTCGTTATGCTGTGTCGCGATGCCAGATCAGCTGCTGTGATTGGTAGATTGCAGGGGTCGCGGAGGACGCGGCAACAGCAGAGCAAAGGGTGCCGTTGAACCGCTGTGGAAGGTGACATTGGAACAGGAAATCTATTGAAGATTTAAAAGCTGGTCATCACAGAAGAGAACAGAAGAAGAAGAAGAAGAAGAAGAAGAAGAAGAAGGAGAGTCATCAACATTCACAGGTGACTCTTCCTTTTCAGCCCATTAAGCCTGATATTTTTGCATTTGAATAAGAGTTTTTTTTTTTTTTTCTTTTTTTCTTTTTAACATGTTCATGAGTATATGGTTATGGGTTTGAGGACCCTGATTTCTTTTTGTGATTTTCATAACAATTTGAAGTGATGGAAGAAAAGGAAAATGCTGAAAATTACTTGAAATGGGTTCCCGCTTTGTTTTTTTTTTGGTAGTTGGGTTCTGATTTCATTGAAACATGTTGCTGTTAAATCGGTTGACTTTTGTTGTGGAAGCTTAACTATTGAGAAGAATCAATACCCATCTGGACGATTGAGTAATTGAAATTATGGGCTTGTACAGTTTGATTTGATCCGAACTGGGTCTTTACTAATTGATCATGAGAGAGTGACAGTTCATATGAACTGTTGGCGTCGGCATATTATCAAACAGTTTAAGCTTTTTACTAATTGGTTGTTTAACATGGTATCAGAGTTTCGGTTTTTCCTAAACTTAGTTTGAAGTTATCTTCTGTTTGTTCCCCCCACCACTCTTTTATTTTTGGGATTGGGGCAGCAAGAGAGTGAGAATGATTGTTTGATTTCAATTTCTGGTCCATTTTATAACAACTTAAGCTTTTGGGGCAAGTAGTCGTTTAATAAAAGAGATCTAGAAAGGGCATGTTAATACCGACTCGTTTCATTTTATGGAATTCAGATACGATCAAATTGTTATGCAAAACATGATTGGGGTGATGGTATTTCAAGGGGTTGTTGAAATTGAGTTGGGGAATTGTTTTGAGGAAGCTTCAAGCATATGTGTTAGTTTTTCTTTGGATGCATCCTGTTCTTTTCCATCTGATATGAGAACTGATAAGCTTTAACTTTAAATAGCATTTTTGGCATAAATGACCGGGGCATAATCTTGTATCAGAACTATGCTTGCTTTTACACGTTGCTTTTGCTTGAAGAAGGCTAAGCAGCATCCTGGGTACGAGGACCCCACTACTCTTGCTTCTGAAACACCTTGTAAGTGGACAAATTAAAAGTTGATCCAACCAGCTATTTGAATTCATTTATTTTTAATTTTTATTTTTTATAAACAATTAAATGTCTATGAATTGGACCGCTGCCAATCTCTGATAATCTTGAATTTGGGTGAGCATGGTGGGTGTGAAGTGACCATCTTGTTCAATGGTAGGCTCCAATAAAGCTGAACCTTCATATAGCTACCCAGCAGTGTGAGCATAAGAAGTTTATCAGGTCAATTGTCAACTTTTGCAAATAAAAAGCACAATTCAAGGAAAGGCAGTACTGATCCCCTAATTGATATTCCTTCACATATCCAAATATTCTAGCTTCCAAGCATCGTGTGTCCAACTGATGTCTCGCTTCTATATTTTATTCTGTTTAATTATTTTTACATTTGATTTGTGGCCGTGCAGATTTTTCGGTTTATCCTAATCTTTAGAGCTAACGTGTCAAAATCTAAGGAACTTTTCACTTGTCTTTCAGTTACTGTAAATGAGGTCGAGGCATTATACGATCTATTCAAGAAACTAAGCAGTTCCATAATTGATGATGGTTTCATACACAAGGTTGGTTTTCTTTATGAGGAGTTTAGCTTTCACGTCTCAATATGTGATCTCAACTTTAGGATCTGTTCTTAGTTTAAAGTTGATTAGGCTTTTATTTCTTTGACTGAGTTTTGAGATGTCTTATTCGCTTATGCTAATTTCTTTTAACATTTTTCCAATCAGGAAGAATTTCAGTTTGCTCTTTTCAGGAACAGAAGTAAGCAGAGTCTCTTTGCAGACAGGGTATGTATTTTTGGATTGAATTCATATGTTATGCTTAACTGTAAGTTCATGGCTATTTTTTAGATAAAACTTCCTGTATTGACCAAGAAGTTGGGTAGCTTTTATTGAATTCCTTTAAGCTGTTCAACCTTTTTCGAGATTGGCAGCCACAGTAACACAGTAAAAATTTGTACTTTGATTAAGTTGGAGTGTGTCAATCTCTGAAAGATAGATTTTGGAAATTCATTTAAAGCACAGGCAGAAAATTCTAGTCTTGTCAGGTTGATTCAGGTTTTGATAAATGATGATCAAGTCTGCAGGCCACTGACCTATAATGGCTAGTTATCTTTCATCCTCATTTTGGTTATAAATGTTTTTGGTTTAAACATTTCAAATTCTCAAGGAGCTGAGGACCAATGTCATCGTTTGTGTTATGTCATGGCAATTTATTGCAGGTGTTTGATCTTTTTGATATTAAGCATAATGGGGTCATTGAATTTGGAGAATTTGTTCGATCATTAAGCATTTTTCACCCAAATGCTCCCAACGAAGACAAAATGGAATGTAAGACCAATTTTGCAATAGTGAATAACTTCATGATCGACTTTCTCTTACAATCTCATCTATGCATTTTTCTTGTTCCAAATTAAGATGGAATTATATGTATATGATAAGCTCTTATCCACTGCAAACCAAATGCTTTTGTGAAGACTAACTTGCTGAAAATCTCTTTGCAGTTGCATTTAAATTGTATGATCTAAGGCAGACTGGCTACATTGAGCGTGAAGAGGTGAATGCCATAGCAATTTTGCTTTTGCCCTTATGTTTTCAATTTTCCATGGTATAAGTAGTCCAATTATGGATTTTTATTTATTTATTTTCCTGGAAATCTGATTCTGTTTTTTGTTTTTTGTTTTATTTTTTTTGCAACCTGCATTGTGAATTAATTATGACAACGGAAGTTGACGGAGATGGTTTCAGCTATTCTTAATGAATCGGATCTGGAAATTTCAGAAGACATTGTTGAATCAATCGTGGATAAGGTGGTGAATACAATATTCATAGCCATGTGGACTATTTCAATTGTTATTCTGTGTAGATGTTAATTTTTGTTTGTATCTATTTAGACAATGGCAGAGGCAGATTTGAAAGGAGATGGGAAGATTGATAAAGAAGAGTGGAAGGAATTTGTAGCCCGGAATCCATCAATCCTAAGAAACATGACTCTTCCATACTTAAAGTGAGTCCTGAGTTTTATCATTGACAATAGTTGGGTACATCCACCCATCGGTTTTTTTTCCTGAGTTGCCTACCATACATAGATGAATTAGAATTAGAAACATCTAGATTTGAACTGTTTAAAATACTACTCCAACTGCTATTACTACACTGAAGTACTTTTTATTTTGATTCGGGTTGGAAGGTTGAAGAGAAACAGGGGGTGCAGGTTCATGTCAAGCACTTTTCAGCCTGACATGACTCCTGAATCCACCTGTTTCAACCCTATCTTCTTCAACGAGCATATCAAACCTTCCAATTTGAAATTCTTTTGGTTCATTTCTCATCTAAAGTACAATGCCAAGTATGTGGTACTGGTTTGTTGAACTTCAACTTTGCTGCTCATTTTTTCCAGGCAGATAACTCTAGCATTTCCCAGCTTTGTGCTGAACTCTGAGGTACAAGATTCAGATATTGTAGCCTAAGAGACCTGGACTTCATCCATCTCCGTCACCGAAGGTGCTGAACACATTTAGAAGCATTCACTGTTGAGAAGTGTAACTTCAGAGTGGATCAGTGATGATAGAAGAGCCTAAAAATGTAGTTACAAATA
Organism: Vitis vinifera; assembly: GCF_030704535.1. NCBI lineage: Eukaryota > Viridiplantae > Streptophyta > Magnoliopsida > Vitales > Vitaceae > Vitis > Vitis vinifera. Next base: position 1,397,511 of record NC_081806.1, on the reverse strand, counting down.
AGATCAGGCTGATAAGTAGTGTACTTCGTCTATCAGAAAATAAATAAATAGCGTACTTCTGTTCCTTTTGTTGATCTTATATTTTCGGTGATTATGTCTTTCTATTTTCAACAATAGTACGTTTCAATGTTTCACTATGTAGGCTGCAATATACTAACAACATAAACCTGGTTTTGTAAATTGATTGTGCATTATTCGAATCCATCTCTCCACCAATCTCGCTTATTTGTGATAGTTTTCTGCATCTCCCTGCTGAATAGATCTCTTAGTTCAACCAGAATCAGGAATAAACAAAAACAGTAGCTGCCCATCTCCTTAAAATTCAATGAGATTCAACCAAACTACATTTTCTCTACGGTACCATCATCTAGAAAGTTCTGGAAAAACCCAGAAGGCAGAGCCTGCCTTTTTTCTCAATCCTCCCCTGCACTCTGATAGAACACTTCTTTTAGCTGAGTATGATATTATTCTCGAGGCTTCATCAGCTTGCAGACAGCATACATTCCTTAGATAGAACCAGTCCCAACTTTAGCTTCTTTAATTCTGAATCATGTGTACGGTATATCGTCTTTAGCCTATATTCTTTAACCAGTGATGCAATTCCCAGCCAAAAGTGAAATGCCAGAGTACCTGAAAATATTTTTTAAATCCATTAGGCAGGTCAAGAGTCACCATAGAACATGGTTGCATATCCTCCCTAGAGATTGGTTTACAACCAGAAAAATGTTAAGTTTGACTGGCTTTTCTTGTTAAAAAGCAGTGTTTCAAGAGAACTTTCCTTTCAAAGGTAAGCTCTTTGTATGGAATAATTCCCTCTCTAGCATCCTCCCATCAAAGAAGAAAGCACCAGATTCCAGACTCAAATGGACAATAATCCTCAGTTCTAAAGGAATTTGTTGTCATCTTTCATCAGGATTTATCAGGCCAAGAAGAAGCCCCATCCATTGTTGGTGGAAATGGACAACACGCTTTGCTTGTAGAACTACACTTATAGGTGATATCAAGTTTTGATACTTATGGGAAAGAATAGCATCCCCACAGCTTTGATCCTTTGTTCCACCCATTGGGTTTGGTAGCATACTAGCATCATGCCTGAATTCAAACTGAAACTACTTTAAATCCGTAAAGATCTAATATACTATGAGTTCTTCATGATCCTCTAAATCCAAAATGGGAGTGAGTACAGTTAACTTTCATATTAAAAGATTACTTTCATTTATAACAAACTCTACAAGAGAGAATGCTCTTCAAAGGGTCCAAAACCTCGGTTTAACAGGGAAAAAAAGCAAGAAAAGAAAGAAAATCAATCAAACCCAAACAAACAAAATGTTGAATTCGACCGTGCCAGTCTCTATTACAAATAGGTTATTCATTGAAGATAGAAAGCTTAGTGGTAAATCTAAAGATTCTCTGGGAAAAAAGTAACTCTCAGGAATCCTCTTTTTGGGCAGCCAACTTCACTATTAACCCTTTCCTTTTTAAATGACTCAATTTGGTTTAGATTCATACAACCCTAGTACAAATATATATATATAAAGGAAAACCATAGGATTAAGTTACTAACATATATAGAAAAGTGTTCTTGATGGGCTGTGCTTGTATGAAGCAGCGGCAGGAACGCAAAAGCGCAGTGCTTCTTGCTGCTCAAACTTGCTGTAAGCTTCATTTTCTTTGTCATTTAACTTGCTTTTTGGGTTTAAATTGGACCTTCTTTGATCCATTCTGGTTCTACTTGCATCAGTTTTGTGGTTATTTTTGGCTGCTAATTTTCTTTTATTCCATGAACTGCCTTTTGTACTTGCAGTTAAAGTGGCAGATGTGGAAGCTTTGTATGAGCTGTTCAGGAAATTAAGCAGTTCTGTGGTTGATGATGGACTTATCAGCAAAGTAACTTCCATTTTATCACTCCCATTACCCATTTAGTAAATGTATTAAACCAAGAAGTAGGATGAACCTCTAATATCAACTCAGTGGATTTGTTCACAGATTAAAGTAACTTGATATGGTTTCTGCAGTAATTATTCTGAATTTGGGTTTTGGTTTTTCAGGATGAGTTTCGGCTTGGCTTATTCAGGAACAGCAAGAAGCAGAGTCTTCTTGCAGATAGGGTCAGCATCTGTCTCTATACTTGATATTCATTTGAGAGAAAAGAACCAAAAATTGGAACACCATTAAATTAAACACTGTAATCCCATTTGATTTTTCCTTATAATAACAAGATATTGGTTTGATTCTGCTTCTAAAGATCTTCAATCTGTTCGACTTGAAACATGATGGGATGATAGAGTTTGGAGAATTCATCCGGTCTTTGAGCATTTTCCACCCAGATGCTCCCCAAGAAGAAAAAATTGCTTGTATGAAGTTCCCTTTACCCCCAGTGCAGTTCGTGTTTGTCTTATAATTGGCTTAACGCTTTGATCCTTGTATGACAGTTGCATTTCAATTATACAATACAGGACAGACAGGCTTCATCGAACATGAGGAGGTAAAGATTGCTTATTATGGACTAATCACCAAAAAGAAAGCAGATGAGTTTTACCCCAAATGAAGTGCTCATTCTTTTGAATTTACTCGGTTTTAGGTCAGGGAGATGGTTTTCGCCTTCCTGAATGAGTCAGACTTGATCCTTTCTGATGACCTTGTTGAAGCCATTATTGATAAGGTTTGCATTACTGGACGATAGGCCTTTAGAAGTTATAGTATGATCATATAATGGTTGACTGCATTACTTTTGCTTTGTATCTGTAAAGACTTTCAGTGAAGTAGATACAAAAGGAGATGGAAAGATTGATCCAGAAGAGTGGAATGAATTCATTTCTCGGAATCCATCCATACTAAAGAACATGACCATCCCATATTTGAAGTAATTCACTCTTATCCTCACTGAACTCAAAACTATCGAAAATGAAACTTTATATAGATGATTTTAGAGGTACACCACACACCTGGTGGAATTTCATTGTTGCAGGGATATCGGAACTTCATTTCCCAGTTTTGTGCTGAGATCAGACCCTGAAGATTAACAACTTGGGATAACACTGGATTACACAAGAATAAAGAGATTTATGTACCGTTATTTTATCTATGACAAAGATCAATGAACTAAACCATTGTATTTCACAATGTAAGTGATCTATCCATGAGTATTATACATTCTACTCTTGCTAATAAAAATTGCAGAGGTTCAAGTTATCAGATAGGAAAATCTGAAGATCAAATACTTAATTGGGCAATAAGCATTTGGCCCTTGCTGAGAAGCTTCTCCATCGATTCATCTGGCCTTGGCCACCAACATGTCCTGCAAGTTTGAGGGATAGCACATCCCAGTGTGCAGGCTGGACCACACATTGTCTGCCAGGATGGCGTTCACTACATCGGTTGGATGGAACTGGTCCCACCAGATATGATTTGAGGCGTTGCTGCAGGCCATTTCTGGTGAAAGGCACATGATCCAGCCCCGGTACCTGCCTAGTCCACAGCAGGCATCTGCAGTGAAATTGAAACCTGGAGGTGGAGATCAGAACTCATGGCATGAGACAAGGATCCTACCCAAAAAATGAAGGTAAAAGCTTAAATGATCTCACCATAGCGCTTGTAGTTCTTTAGTATATCCATTGAACCTTCAAACACATCACAGAAGATGATGTTGGCGTCATGGAGCTCCTCACCAAGTTCCTCAAGCATGTATCTCATCACAAAGTTGAACTCCATTATCATATCGTTTATCTCCTTCACACACTCCCCATTCTGGCTTCCATACAGCCACAGGTAGTAGGGAGAACAGCCTATAGGTGCCAACCCCATCACCACCACTTTTCGAACATTCGCATTGTACAAGTTCTGGATACCATCAACATCAATGAATTAGAGATTTTCCAGGAAAATTATCATCCTGTAGCCTGTTTTATGGATATGATTATGCTATATGAGTAAATGATATGTATATATGCACCATGATTTCTTGCTTTACTGTGGTTGCCAAGAACTGGTTGAAACTCCATGGCAGGTAAAGATTTTGAACATTCGACATATTGAGCAGATAGTAATGTATGTAGTCATTGATCCCGATTGAGATGTAGAACAACGAATTCGAGATTAGGTCGTTCGCTGCAGCCTCTCCCAGGCTCAGTATGAACTGCTGAAATGTGTCTGTAACCTGCTCAATCTGCTGTGTGAAGGAGATGTGCTGACCCTGTAGGGACAATGATATCAAAATTGCATAGACCAGAACAGCATATTTGGATTGAAAACTGACATGGTTCTAATCGGAGGTCATCAATTTCGGGATTTTTATGCAGAGTTGTTTCACATATTAAAGCCTACCAGTTCTGATCCGCTCGAGAAAATGATTCCAGCACCAGCAGAGGCATAATTCACTCCATGAATCATATCTTCTACCACTCCAGATTGCCCCAGATAACTTGGTACAAAAGGAAGACCAAGGCGTAATGCTGAGAAATGGATTCAAAACAGAAAGTGTAATGAGAAAAGGTTACACCAAATTTAATTTCATCAGAACAAAAGGTGAAGAATGTGTATGCTCTAGGTGGGAATCGAGGGTTTAGAATTGGAAAATCCCAATTCCCATTTCTCTGTTTGATCGTGTAACTGTCGGTAACTTAGAATGGAATTCAAATCCCATGTACCCCAGATTTCTAAGAATTGGGAATTCAAGCGAAATTCAAGTTTGGCTGAACAGACACAGCCCGATCAACGATTTCCATCCAAGAAGGCACAATCAAGACTAATTAAAATCAGAACAAGAAACATGTATGCTCCATTTGGTTGCTGAGAAAATGCAGGAAACCAAGGAAATTAAGATTGAATATTAAATTAAATTAAATTAAATCTCCACTTAACTGCTAATAGGAATCAAAACAAGAAGAACCATAGAAAACCCAATAGTCCATTCAGTTTTCTCGATTTTCTCAGCAGCCAAAGAAAATCAAGAAAATCACCATTATGGACCCAAGAAAACTTGAAAAAAAAAGAAGAAGCCCAAAAGCACATCCATTTTCCCAGCAACCAAACAGAATCAAGAAAGCTCAAAATACCAAGATAATCAACTGGGATTCTTCCATTGCAGAACCTCCCGGTGGGCTTGTGGGTGTCAAAATCTCTTCCATACGGAAGGTGATCCGCGCGAGCCAAGGTGCCGAGGAAGTTGTTGTTGCCGCAGTCCACAGAGGAGTCACCAATGATGAAGAAGGCTGGAACCAGAGGAGAAGAAGAAGAAGCTGAGGCTGAAGGAGAAGTCACCAATGATGAAGAAGCTGATGATCGAGGAGGCACTGGAGGGGCATTGGCATTGGAGTTTGAGAAGAGCTCTTCGGGTTCTTGAGGGTGTTGCCGAGCTTTTGGTTGAAGAAACATGGTGGAAACCAGAATGCAGTGGAGGAATATGGCAGAGTTGATCAACATTGCAGAGAGAGAACACAGAGAGAAAAAAAAAACTGAATTTGGCGGGTAAGATATACTGTTGAATTTGTGGAAAAAGTCCAAAAACACCCTTGAAAATGCAATAAGGTCAGTGTAAATTCTTTATATTACCATTATAAAAACTGTTTCGTACTTAGCCCCGATGCTACATCAAATTGGTACTACGGAAGAGTGAGACTCCTTACATTGTGTCATGTATGCATTTTTTTTTATTGCATTGATATGTATTTTAAGTTTATTTTATTCCCTTGTATTTTAATTCAATTCTTTTGTATTTGGTCCATTTATTTGCAATTGATATGACTTATTTGTATAAACTCATTATATATATTCAAAGATTAAGATACAGAATTCAATAGGTATCAATTCAACAGTGTTTTATATTTCAATTCTATTTGTTTCTGATATGATCATATCACTTAAATTTTAATATTTAAATCAAATATTAAGATTTTGATATATACGATAGTTAAGACAAGTATATCCTTATGCTACACTCCACACATGCTTGATGAAAATGGTGAGGGGGGAAATGATGCCCCTTAGGGAATAAGCGACTTTTTGGATCTCAAAAATCAATTATTTCTCTCATTTCATTTTGGTGTTAGAAATTGAAATCGACCATCTATGTTAATAACAATGTCAATGAAAACATATTAAATTGTCTTTTACCCTACCCTCGTGAGTCATCTTGTGCCACTTAGTGTTTCTCGCTCTTCTTAAGATCTTTATCTCATCTCTTTTAGAACTTTTTTCCCTTGTGACCAAGAATATTTATAAAGATATTTCCACTAACTTTCCTTATCGTATAAGAAATCTAATTATAATCACATATAAAGTTAGAAAATATTATCTATAATATTCCTTTTATAATATATATATATATATATATGACACCTTCTTAGCAATCTTCACCCTAAATCAAATTTTATTGAGATAATCTTCCATCTCTTTATAATCTATCATTTATTTGTGCGTACTGCGTATCACTCTCTTTATGTGTCACTCTTCCCTTCATGCACCATATTCTTGTCACACGCCACTATCTTCTTGTTTCATATATTATTGATAATAAAAAAATTGACTTTACTTTCAATTAAAATTCTTTATGTAATATTCTTCAATACTTTATTCCCTTTGCTTTCCATGAAATCTTCATATAAGATTCTTTGGGAGATCTTCAATCAAGGTTTCTAGGCATCTTCATCCAAGACTCTCTAGACATCTTCAACCTAGCTCTAATACCACTTAAATCGTCAATGCAAACATATTAAATGAAGAACACAAAAATAAAGCAAACCACACAAACAATACACGAAATTTTAAAGTAGTTCAATCAATCTATGTCTACCTCCAAAGATGAAAAAAAAAAAAATTCATTATATAATAGAAAATATTACAAATAATAAAAAATTAAATGTAATTATCAGATTTCTTTGTATCTCCACCATGAATCATAAACTTTTTTACTTCAAGTGTTTTTCACTTTTCTTCGTATCTACACCTTAGTGAGCCCTTTCGATTTCAGTAGTGTCTTTTGTTCTTTCTCACGTCTTTATTTTATCTCTCTCATAACTTTTTTCTCTCTAAATATAAAATATTTATAAAGATATTTCCATTAACTTTTCTTAATCCATAAATAGTATATTTTTAATAGGGGTTTGAGAAACCTTTCCAACACTCTTCACCAACCACAAAAGAAGAAGTGCTTCCCAAGTTCCCCACACCCCAGTCCAATCTAATATGGGCTTAATTCAGATGGCCGGAGAAACATCTGCTACCGGTTCTGGTCCAGCGCCCCGACAACCTCCCAAGAAGAAGTAAATGGAGGGCAACGCCGGAAGATTTGGGAAGACCCAGCTCCAGTAGAAGGGTTGGGATCTTTGAACCTCCCTTTCATGATGCTGCCAACCCCATGACACTCAATGAAAGAGAACTGCCATTAAGCAATGAAGTCGAGGTCGAGAGTTCTCCGCAAGCTGAGGGCAATGGCCGCTTTGGGGGTTGCTTTCCCCAATGTTTTAAGGCATATCATTAGAATTTTTGAATCGATTGTCGGAACGTCCTTTGAGTGTGCAGTTGCGGGCCCTTCAAGTCTCAACCCAGAAGATCGAAACAGGCTTATAGATATTCCTGTACCCGCCATGACCACTAAGGGGCTACAAATATGGTAACTTATAAGCATTTGATAGCTCCCAATTCCGCTTCTTTACTTTCAGGTCTAGTGTCCAAATTAGAAGATCGTGATTCTATTTGCCTCAACAAGGACAAGGTTATTAATGAAAAAACCCAAGAGCTTGAAAAGAAGACAGAAGCGAAGGAGGCAGAGGAAGCCTAGCTACCCTGAAAAAAAATGCAGACCTCCGAGAGAAATCTTTCGCAATAATCGGGGAAAATGAAAAGCGAAAGGAAAGAGGTCGTCTTAAAAGTGATGTCCGGAAACTTTGGGAAGGAACAATATGGCGCCCTGCCTTATCTCCGGGAAGGGTACATAGAACAACTGAAAGCACAAGTTGAGGAAGGCAAAGACGTTGGCTACGACACCGGGTATGAAGATTGCAGGGTCAAGCATGGCATTCCGTCGTCCCCGGCTACCGGAAATAGTGATAGTAAAGGGAATTTAACTCATGGCACCCTGATAAAGCAGGAAAGGATTTCTTTTTTAAACGGTAAAGGTTATGTTTGAGGAGTGGGAATGGTCATTTCGTGTCACATTGGAATTTCAATTCATCCTATTTTGATTATGTGCAAGTTATTTTTAAAAGTGATTTTAAAAAATTAAAAAATCAAAAAACATATTTGGGTAAATTATTTGTAAAAATAATGTTTCATTTGATTTTGTAAAAGACAAATTGTAAATTCAATTTATATAATATAAAATAAATTTAATTCAAGTCTTATTAAAAATAAAAATAATTTTATAATTATAAATAAATAAAAAATAGTTTTTAATAAAATATAAATAGTAATATTATAATAAAATCATAAATTATATTTTTATAGAATTATAAAAATATAAATATTAACATTTTATAAAAGCATAATTAATTATTATTTTTAAAATAATAATAATAATAATTTAAAATTATTAATTTACTATTTTTAAAAATTATTAAACTTATTACTCTATTTTTAAAAATGGTTTCTCAAAAACAACAACCAAAAAATGATATTAATTTTTAAAAATAATTTTATTTTTAAATCACAAACCCAAATAGTTTTTTTTTCTTTTTAATTTAGCAAAAGAAACTCTCAAAGATGTTATTTTTTCAAATGAAAATAACAAATTGTTTTAAAGTGTGTACAATGTCAATGTGAGAGCATTTTTTAACATAAAAATAAAATATTATTTTAAATTATATGTATAAATATTATTATCATTTTTTTTGCTTTCATTTATGTTGTTAAAATGAAAACAATTAACCATTTCAACTTTACATTCCTATATGCATATCAACGCAATAATTGAATTCATCAAATCTATTCCTATTCAAGAAGAAATAGGAGCGGAAAAAAAATTTCATTCTCATTCATCGTTCTCATGTATCAAACACGACATAAGTGTTAAGTTCTTTGTGTTAGAAAATGGGGTAAGAGATGGTGTTGGGGTTATATTTTTTGTGTCAAAACTCATATATTCAATTAAATAGATGAATTTGAATATATCGTTAATAATAATTGGGTTAAAACATCATTGAAAATATAATATAATTATTAAATAACCCATTAATTTATTTAATAATTAAGTTGAATCGGGTCTTACTTAAGTCAATATGATTTGAGAAAACAAAGGTTATGCTTAGTTAAGAAAAACACCCAAAAGAGGGGGTGAATTGGGTTTTTAAAATCTTTTCAATCACAACAAATTCAAACACAATATAAGCAAAATAAAAAAATAGAGTTTAGAGAATTCAAACTCGGGTTTATAGTGGTTCGACACTTCCTTGCCTACGTCCACTCTCTTCAATCTCCTAACCGAGTGAGGGTTCCACTAACTTGAAGTTTCAACCAAGTTTCCAATATTCTTACGCTTGGATTCCGGCTCTAATGAACTCTTACACAATCTCTTCAAGATTCAAACCTCTTGAAGGCTTTGACACTAAGATTTTTACAAGAAATGATCTCTCAACCTAACTTAAGGATAGCTCAAATACAAGACAAAGTTAGGATGACATACAAGAGTGCACTAAAGGATATGCAAGTGGTGATTTAATGCACTATGAAAGAAATGAGAGCTTTTTGATTAAGAATATGTAGGTAGGCTATTGAATGCAAGTGTTCTCTTCTCAAAAAATGAAATGGAGCTCTCAATTTATAAGTTTCTAAGCTCGGGAGTCAAAAACAGTAAAAAAGTAACCTTGTCCGGTCGAGCTATGGGTCGACCGGTTCACTAGTTGTTAGATCATTTAATGCATGATAGGTTACCGTTGGCTCAACCGGACCTCGATCAGTCCTCGACCGGAAAGAGAATCATCTCGACCGGGAAAAGAAGACTACTGGGAGAGAGAAAAAAAATTTTGTGCATCCTCAACCGATCCTCGATCGGACGAGGTCAATTGGTTGAGTCGGTTGGCCATAGCCTCGACCGGTTGAGCCTTTTTGGCCCCGAAAACCTATTTTTTTTAATTCCTTTCTTTTCTAACACTTAGGCAAGGTCTTTAGGTAAATTATTAAACCAATTATAAAACATTTTGCCTAAGGTACATTAGTTAAAAACTCGGATTTTAATGAAATCGAAGTTTTAAATAATAAACCGAGTTTTCTAAGATGCATGAAACGTGTGAAAATCCTAAGTGCACTCATGCATTCATCTTACATTAGTTTCCTATGATCACAAGTCTTCCAAGCATCTCGATCTTGTATCTATTTGGTCCTTTGATGAATTTTCGAGTTTATACTTAAGATTCTTAATCATTAAACCAATTAGTCACTTAACCATGATTTGTTATCATCAAAACCCGATTGGGAGAACCCTTGAGCTAACATGATTAATTTTAAAACTTGACATCATTACGAGTGAAATACAAGTTAAATAAGTTACTATTATAATGCAATTAATTAATATAATGGTTAAATAAGTTGGTTCAAGTCAAATTTGTATTTTATAAGTTACGACCCGAAAACGATTTGTTTATTAAACATATCATAGTAGTTAGCATGACTATGACCCAAATAAGATTTTAATTCAAACTTGTGAAAAATGTATTAAGTTCAAGTCATGTTAACGTCATAGTGGACTTTGTCACCTTTATTTAGAGTATTATTATTTGTTTTTATAAAAAATAATTATTTATTTTCTTTTTATCTTATATAAGTTGTTTGAACTTCTTAGTAGAAAACTATTCCATTCAACCTCTTTGATACATTTGAAATTAAAATAAATGAATTTGGATGACTTCCAATTTTTTTTAAAAAAATTGGGCTAATTCAAATTTTGATTATGTATATAATTAAATTAAAAAAATTAACTTAAAAATTTTATTTCCTATTGTTAAAATATATCAAAAAACTAATTATAAAAAAAAATCATAAAAGTTATGATATTTATTTATTTATGAATTTATTTAAAATTAAATGAGAAGGGTAGGGGAGTGTTTAATAAAATTTCAAATCAATGAAAAATCAGTGCATTTAGCCAAATCTAAAGGGTATATGAGGAAAATTAACTTTATTTTAAAAAATATATATTTTTAAAGTGCGAATTTTTTCAAAAGCCCCTCTTGTTGGAACTTGGAAGGACCGAACCAATTTGGTACCAATGCATCAAGACATTGAAAGTCTCATCGTTTGAATCCAATGCCTCCACGTCAAAATAAAGCTACTACACTTTCTCAAAAAATTAATCCAATAACAGATGACCACGTCAAAATATTTCAACGTGGCGATCATTTACTGGCCTGATGACCGGACGCACTGAATCCTTCCAGAGGTCGAGCGTATTTTAAAATTTCTGTAGGACCCACAGGCTGTCCCGTCTCTTTAATTTGAAAACATAGGACGGTGGACTTTTGACCATTGTGAACCAAAGCTCACGTGTCAACACCTATCAAAGAACACCACGTGTCCACTGTTTGGCCGGCCATAACGGTAATGTCTGGTAACGGCATACAAGAGCGTCCCCGATCGAGCGGACTTTTCGCCACGTGTAAAAAAGAGTTAGGAAAAGGTTCCTCCGGAGTTATGGGGGTCATGTTAATAAAGTGGATTAAATGACACTGACACGAGTGGATTTTACTCCAAATAAATTATGAAAACTAATATCAATTTTATTTTAATATTTTTTTAATTATAATTTTATTGTTTATAAAATTACATTTTTATTTTTATTTTAGAATAAAATAAAGACGTGTGTAATAATTAGACAGATATAAGTAAAAGGAAGTATTTTTTCTATTTTTTTATTTTATAATTTGGGACAAACTTTTTCATTTGACAAAGAAGAAAATTCTATGAGATCTAGTGTTAATTTTTTATTTTGAAAATTGTGTAAGGAAATTTAGGATTCAAATACTTTTAAAAATATTTTTATTTTCTATTAAAGTAAAATATTACCACTAGATACTAATATAAAATCTACAAAATTGCAAGTAATAAAATGAAATTCAAATATTAAACCTTCAATCATTACGATAAGATTCACACAAAATAGAGATTAATTGACTAATCGTTCAAACACTTGATGTTCATGAACTTATGAAACTCACGGACCTATTCTTAAAGATTAGAGACCTTTATTCCATTTCTAGAATTAATACAGTATATATGTATTCACACCTAGTAATATGTCTCACATCTTATGGTTACTTCATAAGAGATGTGACCTCATGTTTCATTTATTTTTATTTTTTTAAAATATTTTTACTTTCTATTAAAGTAAAAAATTATTACTAGACATTATTTTCAAAACCATTTTAGAATTTAATTTATAAAAATTAAAAGCTTGAAATTAGAAGTGGAACCAAATATACTCATAGTTTAGAAGTGGTGTTTGTTTGCAAAATATTTAAATTTTTATATTCAGATAAAAATAAACTATTGATATTAACCAATATAATTAAAGTAAATTTGTTGTCAATAGGTTCGATTTAATTATTTTTTTACTTAATTCTCAATAGAACTTAAAATGTTTAATAGTATTACATATTAAGTCGTTTGTTTTTTAATATTTTATTTTTATTAAGTATTAAAAAATAAAGAAAAACCAATAATTTTATAGCATTCAAAAAAAAAAATCAAATATTTTCATTTTTTTTATTTAGTAAAAAAAATTGAGAAATAAGTAATGAGTGAATAGAAGATAAAATAAATAAATTATTTGAAAGCAAATTATTTTCAACAAAAAATTAATAAATCTAAAATATTTAAAAAGACTCATAATATACTATATAAAATTTTTCTGCTAAAAAATTTTCAACATTACTTTTTAATTTCTCTCTTATGACTTGTTATGACTTATAACATAGACATGATTCCAACCATACTTTTAATTATTTGACATAAAATTCCCACAAATATAAAGTGAACAAATTCCCATAAAAATATAAGGTGGGTATACAAAAAGAATATATATATATAAATTCTTTTAAAAAGAATTTGAATCTTTAGAAAAAGTAGATATATCATATATCATGTTGACAAGACAAGCTTAGTCACTTATGACTTTGTTATTAATCAAGAACTCGACTTATGATAAGTATTTAGGCATCTTTGCAATAACAAAAGCATAGAATAAATTCAATTAGAATTTTATTTTATTTTTAATTCTATGACACTTGTGTGGTCTAAAATTCTTATCTATGTACACTTGATGATAACCCCTAATTGCATTCTATGTAAATAATAATAACAATAATAATAATGCTATCTTAAAAAAAATAAAAAAAATATTTTAGTATGTCAAAAAATATAAAAATATATATATTTAATTAAACGGGATAGGATAATCTTGAAATGGGAAATACGAAATATAAATTCACTTAAAGAAAAATATTTTTCATAAATTTTGTTATGCTCATTTCACATCAAAGAAGTAATAATAGGAAAAAGATAAAAGGAATACGGATATATAATTTATCTAGAAAAAGCAAAAAATGAATGTAGTTAAAACTACGAATTTGAAATGCTTTCGATACGAATGAATCAAGCCAACGACCTAAAACTACAATCTTGTCATCAAACCAAAAAAATCGCCGACAAGTTCAAAAATGTTTTTTCTAATTTAGAGAAAAAAATTTATAAACACATTAAAAATGGTAATCCATGTGTCAACAATGAACCCATTTTTAGACCAAGGTTGTGGGGTGTGGGAGAGGGGTGGGGAGGGGAGGGGGTCCAAACCCACATGCAAATCCCATCATAGTGGCAATGAGAATAAAGTCCCTTGTCCTTTACTCTATAATTAGAATGAATTGAATTTATCAAAAAATTTGATCCACAAAATAATGTAACCACTAAAGGGGGGAACACCTAAAGAACTTAGCCCCCACACATCACAATTCCTTTTTTCATAATGCACCTTTCCATTTAGTATATTTGGAAACTCTAACCCACCTTTGTTTTCTTTATTTGGGGTTTTCTTTTTGGGTTCTCAAGTCATTACATTTTTATCATAGAGCCTAATATTCAATGCATGTGAACCTTCCTTCCTAATTGCAAATCTCACTTGGAAATATCAATTTGTAATTAAATGATTATTTTAATCAATAAATTTTATTTAATTTTGATGAATTTAAGTTCTCAATGGGAAAGGAAGAGAGACTTGAAAGATTGTAGTGCTTTCGAGACACAATAATACACCTAAAAAAATTAGATTGAGGGGACAAGAATAACAAGTCCTCACATGGTTTTGTGAAGGCCAATACCCTTTTGCATTAGATTATTATTTTTTTAATTTTTTAATTCTAAAAAAAATATTTGAAATATAAAATTTTTAAGATGTTTGAAATACCCTTTGCATTAAATTTTAAATTAAGATGTATTGTATGAATATATAAAAATAAATAAAAAATTATTTGAAATATGAAGTCTAAATGACAATTTTTTTATTATCAATTTTTATTCATATTTCAAATAAATTTGAATCTATCATTTTGATTTTAGAAAAAAAAAAATATCATCTTAATTAGAATTAATTTTAAAAAATAAAATTTTCAATGATTTATGTCATTAATAAAAATAAGCTTGTAATATATTTTGTAGTACAAAAGGGTTTATCCATGGTGGAATGTTTCATGTAGAATATAATTAAGAATTTTTTTATATAAATTTAAATTATTTATGTAATAATTTTTACTTTAATATTTAATTACAAAAAGATTGAATTATTATTTTCAAAAAAGTTATAGTTTGACTTATAAATAAAACTTTTAAGTTATATTTCGATATTAGAAATTTTGAGGGAAAATAGGAGGGAAAGAAAATAAAGAAAAAATAAAAAATAAATTTAAAATTAATAAATTATTTTTATACCATTTTTTAAATTTATTTCATTTATTTTTTCAAAGATTAAATAATTTTAAAATTCATATATTTCTAATTAATTTTATTTATATTTCACTTTCTTTTGTATTTTTTATAGTGAAATTAAATATGAGAAAAAAAAATTTATTATTTTTTTTATTATTTTCTTAATACTTGATGAAGACCAAACATATTTCAATATTAAGAAAATGTTGGAAAAAGACAAATGGGAAAAAATGAAATTAATAAATAGGTATTTTAGGGCTATGCTAAGATCACCCCGCATGGAAGAAGAGAAATATGCGATATGTGACAATTGACGGAAACATCATCACTTACGTCCTGGCAACCTATAAACTATAAGCGCTCGGGAGAATAAAATAATAGCTTTGTACAAGGTAAATTAACCAACGGCAATATTCCTTGAAATAACCATAATACCCTTTGCCTTTTGGGAAAATCCAGGGTACTTTTTTAATAAGCCATGGTACTTTCAATTTCCACCATTGAAAGTAAACCATCAAATCTGAATCGTTAATTAATAATTTTTTTTTTTTGGTGAATATCGAAAACAAAAATCACTTTTAAAAGTTCTTGAAGAAAAAAAAGAAGAAAAAAGAGAGTATATTATTGACTTGCTTCAAATTTGTTTTATTTATTTTAATTATTAAATATAAAAATTAAATAATTTAAAAATATATAACTTTATAATAAATTTAATTTAATATTTTTATTTAATATAATTAAATATGAGAATTTTATTTTTTAAATATATATTTTTTCTTAATATTTTTAGAAAATCAAATATAACTTTGGTGAAAATGGATAAAAAAATATTTTAATTTATGAAATAGATTTTTATTCTAGGAAATATCATAGACGGTTCAAGTAAGTTTCTTATTTTATTTAATTAGTAAATTAATTTTATAACGACGTGTAATATTTCTTTTTTTTCTTTCTTTTATTCTATTTCTCCAGTAAAAAATTAAACAAAAAGTATGGTGAGGGGTATTTTCGTACATAGAATAGAAGCTTCTTGCAAGTTTCTGAGCGTACTGGTAGGAGCCTGGGAGGCAACTTCAATTTCTTTCCTTTTACTAGCAAACGGCGGTTAATTTGACCGTTAACGTCATCGTTTTTAAAATGAAATAAATTTCCGTCAGAGTAGCCAAGTCAAAGCAAATACACAGACCCAAACCAACGGCTAAAAGTCCGTCCTCGCTCAGTCACCGACGTTCAACCCGGAGGAGAAAAACTCGCCGAAGATCGCACCTGTGAATTGGTGACCAAAACGAGCCTAATTTTGGAAAAAGTGGAAAATCGGTTCGATTCATCGCCAATCAATTGCCATCTCTGCAGCACCTCTCTTTCATTTTCTTGTTCTCCAATATAAGTTCTTATCCTTCACTCTTTGGCCTCTGATTCTTCCCCTTTTGGTAAGAATCCACTCTCCATTTCCATTTCTCTAGGTTATCAAAATTTCCCAGTTCATCTCACTCTCTGAAACCCTTAATGCACATATTTTCATAGGTTTGGAAGCCCCGGGAGCTGAAATTTGTGAATTTGATATCTGGATTGTGGTTGATTTGAGTGATGCAGTTCGATTCCTGAGGCTGTTGGAGGTTTTTGAGAGTTTGAGTTGTTGAATCTTTGGAATTGTAATTCCTTTGTTGGGAATTTTAGATTTTCGCCTTTTTCCAATTTTTGATTTGTGTATAGCTTTGTATCTTTGATGTTCTGTGTATTTGGGTTTGAAGGATTCAGTGGATTTCATTGTTAATGGTCTTGTTGTATTGAATCATTCATACCTATTGATTGATGGGTACTGAAGCTTGTAATTTGAATTAGGCAAAAGAAGGTTCAGGGTTTCTGGGCTTTGAGAAAAATGTCTGTGGCTGCTGTTGCATCGAGTCCCATTCGCGGTGAATCGGTACATTCACCGGGTTTTTTCCATGGCCAACCAGAGCCTTGCTCCAGCGAATCAATCCTAGTTTATCTCACTGTCGCCGGTTCTGTGATTCCTCTGCGTGTTTTGGAGTCCGATTCGATAGCGTCAGTGAAATTTAGGATCCAGATATGTCAAGGGTTTGTAGTGAAGAAACAGAAGCTAGTTTTTGGGGGAAGAGAGTTAGCAAGAAACGATTCTCTTGTTAGGGATTACGGTGTCACCAGTGGGAATGTTCTGCATTTGGTTCTTAAGCTATCAGATCTCCTGGCCATCACCGTTAGAACCGCATGTGGGAAGGAATTCGAGTTTCATGTGGATAGATATAGTAATGTTGGGTACCTCAAGCAACGAATTGTAAAAACCAGGAAATGCTTTGTTGATCTTGAGGATCATGAATTTTTCTGCAATGGAAATAAGCTGGATGACCAGGTTCTCATTGATGATATCTGTACCAGTGATCCTATCATTCATCTGTTGGTTCAGAAATCGGCTAAGGTCAGAGCCAAGCCTGTTGACAAAGATTTTGAGCTATCAGTTGTTGCAGAAGATAGAAATGAAGGGACAAGAGATGGAGCCAATGAAGGAGAGAATCGATCTGAGGAGCAGCTTCAGGTTGTGGAGAAGGAGCCACCAGATAGAGATTTCTGGTTGGAACCTATCATTGTTAATCCGAAGCTCAAGTTCCCTTCATTTATTTGGGATTTGATCAACTCCACATTTGATGGATTGGACAGTGGGAACCACCCAATCTTATCGTCTGAGGGAACCGGAGGAACTTATTTCATGCAAGATTCGTTGGGTCTCAAGTATGTTTCTGTTTTCAAGCCCATGGATGAGGAGCCCATGGCTGTTAATAATCCTAGAGGGTTGCCTGCATCCTCAAATGGTGAAGGATTGAAAAGGGGGACAAGAGTAGGAGAAGGAGCAGTGAGGGAAGTTGCAGCATACGTACTGGATCATCCGAAGAGTGGGCCTCGATTGTTTTCAGATGAAGAGATTGGCTTTGCAGGTGTTCCACCTACTGTAATGGTTCAGTGCTTGCACAAAGGATTGAACCATCCAGAAGGGTATGAGTGCTCAGAAGAGAAGGTCAAGATTGGATCATTGCAGAAGTTCATGAACAGCCATGGAAGTTGCGAGGACATGGGCCCTGGGGCTTTCCCTGTAGAGGAGGTCCATAAGATTAGTGTTTTTGATATAAGAATGGCGAATACAGATAGGCATGCTGGGAATATTCTGGTGAACAAAGAGGGTAAAGATGGCCAGATTGTGCTTATTCCAATTGATCACGGATATTGCTTGCCTGAGAATGTGAGTCTTTTCTTCTTTCTATTCTTTATAGTTCATTCATTAACAAGCAAATATTATCTTGTTTTCACAATTATACTCGTCATGGAATGCTTCTTTTGGACCTATGGAAACTGATCTTGATTGATGAAATGCTATTAAACTGTGGCCTACTAGTTGGGAAAAGCAGAAAAAAAATATTGGGTAGTAAAAATCGACTCATGTAAGAGCTATTTGTCATATCAAGTCTTGGTACAAATCCCATATTTCAAACAACTTTTCTGTCTACAACCTGATAGGCTTTTCTGTCAAAAGGGTTGAGGTTCAATTTTTCAAAGGCATTGCATCTGTTGTGAAAACCCGGTTTTGAACTTGGATTTTGGACACCATGTCTTGCGTTGAGGCATGTTAGCCTTTAGGGCTGGAGAATGTCTTACCACACCAAAGTTTCAGTATTGGTTGCATAAGACACAACCTTTCAGATCTATTTTGACTCTTACACTCACATTGTTGCCCTCTTTGCAGTTTGAAGATTGCACTTTTGATTGGCTTTACTGGCCACAAGCCCGCCAGCCTTTCTCCCTGGACACCATTGACTACATAAACTCACTGGATGCTGAGCAAGATATCGCACTTCTGAAATTCTGTGGTTGGGAGCTTTCCCTTGAATGTGCCCGCACGCTTCGCATCTCCACCATGCTTCTGAAGAAAGGTGCACAGAGGGGTCTTACTCCTTTTGTAATTGGAAGCATCATGTGCAGAGTAACCTTGAACAAGGAATCTGTCATTGAGGAGATTGTTCAGGAAGCCCAGGATTCCTTGCTTCCTGGAATGAGTGAAGCTGCATTTCTTGAGACCATCTCCCAGCTGATTGATACCCGACTTGACAAGCTTATGAAATAATTGTCATGGGGTTTATATTATAGGTATATAACTATATATATGTATGTAGAGTTGAAATGACCAGTCCATTTTTTGGGTGGACCGCTGAGTTGTATGAAATGCCAATGGCTTCTGACCACTACACTGGTGAAGCCTTGACTTTCTTTCACTTCTGTTCTTTCCATTGTTGAGACTATTAAGAAGTTGAACAGAGGATTAAGCTTATGAATAATATCCGTTCTGTTCGGTTTTCATGTATGTAGGATTGTCTATGATATTATTGTCACGCCCCAAGAGCCACTCTAAGGGTGTGACAGTCATTTCACACCTTAAACCCGAAGGTTTAAAGTGTAACTTGACCCAAACAATCATATTGTAATTGGAAGTAACCAATTACCAAATACCTGTTTAGAGTAGCGAAACAAAATTCTAAAATCTTCAAACTTAACTTTAAAACTAAGCATCCATCAACCAAAATCCATTATCCAAATAGATTGCAAACTCAACAAATCAAGTGCTAACAAATTTTCATAATCTCCAAATCTCAACTTCAAGCTATCATAAAAAAATTGTAAGTTCAAATCTAAATAGCTTCCAAAAACCAAATAATGCAAATGAATATAACTTATAAGCTAACAATGTCCAAAATTAACTTCCTAAGCAAAAAAAAAATCCTAATGATGACCATTCCCCGACCTAACCATCACTCCTCGCCCGAACTAAGGATATTTAAAAAATTATCAACAAAATAATGAGCTCAAAGCCCAATAAGGAACATTAATGCAATCCATGAATCAAACAATAGGGGA
This sequence comes from Vitis vinifera, assembly GCF_030704535.1. Lineage (NCBI taxonomy): Eukaryota > Viridiplantae > Streptophyta > Magnoliopsida > Vitales > Vitaceae > Vitis > Vitis vinifera. The sequence continues at coordinate 1,377,687 of NC_081806.1, read as the reverse complement.
CATTATAACTAATTATTTTCATAAACCTTTGAGTCAATTTTGCCAATACATTTAAAACTTTTAATTGTACACTTTTAATTCTGATTCAAACATTTTCATATCATATTCAATCAAAATATTCAAATCATTTATTTTCTATGGTCATCAAACATCAAATAGTGCCCAGTTAGGTGAGACTTTTAAAATAGGTGGCTACCCTCAAATCGTTCATTTAAGGTGGACGGAATCAAACACTACTAGTACTAATAACCTCTAACCAAACCCTTAGAAGCTAGGGTCCAAATCAATTACATTCCCCACCAAGAAATGTAAAAGTCAACTATTATATCCTATTGACAAGGGCCAAAAATTTATAAGTCAACTATTATATCCCGTTGACAAGGACCAAACAAACCAAAACCAAACACTTATTTCAATTATTCGAATTTGCAAAACATAATATCTCCACATTTCTCTGTTGTAAACAAAATATAAAGTTCTAACATACTTTTCATACAAAACATATTTGATCTATGCATAAAACGAATATTAATTCAAAATATTTCCAAAGATGTATATAAAAATTTGTTTCAAAAAAAAAAAAATAATTGCATTAATTTCTCTTACCTCAAAAGAAGTCCTCGAAAACTTGGGAGAAAAATAATTCTAGAAAATCTACTCTTCACCTAATATAACATAAGAGAAATAACTATTACTATTTATCTTTCATTTAACTAATTTATTCCTTATTTAAATAAAATTAATAAATTCCCAATTTGTTTCTAATAACACATTACTAATTTAATTAAATTGCAATTTTATTTCATTATAAAAATTCTATATAATTTTTTTTTATACTAAATCTCTCATTCTATTTATTACAATAAACCATTATTACTATTATCTTATTTATTAATTTAAAACTAAATACTATTATTTTATTAATTATCAAATTTAATAGCCACTCAAACCATTACCCACTTCTTTCGATACACGCAAAACCAATAAAGCAAAGCAGGTACTTCCCATTGCTATCATCATTATTATGATGATTCATTAGTGAAACCAAGGTTTGGTTAATCTTGATTTCGATGATAACAAAACAAGGTTTAGAACTAATGATTATATTTCAAGTGTGATTAGGCAAGACGATTTCCAAAGTGGCAATCACAAAGACAAATTAAGGCAAGGAGAAATCATGATGAAGAAGACCACCTCAAAGAGAAGAGTTTTTCAAGATCAAAGCTTCATAAGATCTCTTTGTAAGGTTGTTGGTGCACTAGGACTTTCATGCATTTCATTCTTTACTTATGCACCAAAATCATCCAAGAATAATATTATTTTAAATATATTAAGAATTGGATGATTTCATGTTTTCAACTAAAACCTTGTGTTAAATGATTTTCAAACTTGTATTAAAAGGTTTTAAGTTGAAAAAGGCTGGGTGTTTAGCCAAAAAATGGCTCAACCGGTTCAACCGGTCAACCGGTTGTGCTCGTCCGGTCAAGGACCGATTGAAGGAGGCCAAAAAATTTATCTCTTTCCCAATGGCCTTCTCTTCCCGATCAAGGTTGAACCTCAACCGATTGAGGTCCGATCGAGGTTTGGTCAAGGTCCGGTTAAGGCCCAACGGTCACTTGCCAAACATTAAATGCTAACGGCAAGTCAACCGATCGACCCCTAGCTCGACCGATCGAACCCCCAACGGCTAGTTTAGTTTTTTTATTCTATAAAAATGCTCCAATCTTCATTGTTTCAAGAGCTTAACCTTTCCAAATCTTTCTTGATTATATTTGAGCCTTGGAAGAGTATTTTTTAGTGCACCATTATTTCAAAACTTGCATATCTTTAGTGCACCATTCAATCCTAGTTTTTCTTGTATCATTTGAGTTTAAAGTTCTTGTGTTAGGATTTTTGAGAGATCATTCATTTGTAAATCTTTGAGATGAAGTTTCTCAAGTGTGGGGTATCACTTGAGGGGTTGTTCAAGAGTGTGATATCTCTTGAGAAGTGTCAAGGGTGCTTGGAGACAAAAGTCCAAGATGGTGAATTGGAACCATAATCCAATTGTATTGTTTGAAGGCTTGGTTTGGAAGCCTTGGATTAGTGGAACCTCAAGCTCGGGATTGAAGCTAGAGAAGAATGGATGTAGGCCGGGTTACGCTGAACCACTATAAACTCTTGTGTTTGCATTCTCTCTTCCCTACTCTTTAATTTATATGCAATTGTCAATATATTGATTATTACATACTTGCATATAAGTGTCTCTTGCATTCACTTGTTTAAATTTGCGAAAAAAGACCATCAACCTATTCACCCCCCCTCTAAGGTGATTACCATAGGTTGAATTAGCCTCAAATTCCTAACAATTTATATATATATATATATATATATATATATATATATATATATATATATATATATATATATATATATATATATATATATATATTTTCCCAAGGCCTTTCTTTCATCCAATGCACACTGCCTTTTTTTTTTTTTTTCTTGACACTGACACTGTTTTTTTTTTCTTCCAGCAACATGCACACAACTACAATGTCTCAATACAATAAATACAAGTATCTATATCAGCCCTCCAAAGTCCAGAAATCATGTAATTCTTCATATTATTTATTTATTTTCCTTTCAATCTAAAGCCTCCACAAACAACTTATTTATTTATTATATAAATCTAAAATTTCTTTTCTTCCTCTGATTTTTTTTTTCATTTTAAATTTATTTATTTATTTTTCTATTCCATTGAAATTTTTGAAATTTTCCTATCTTCATCAATAAATCAACCTATACTTGCAAATTTTCAAACATTTTGATCTAAAAGTTAAATAAACAAACCCTAACCTAGATTTGGATTTTCCAAAAAATATCTAATGTGTTTGAAATTAACTAATGAATTTAAAATATTAATCTAGGGGTTAGAATCTTACCTATAGAGATCTGTTCTTCAAACCCTGAAATCCAACTCCAATTTTACGTTCTCAGGAACGCTTTATGAACAGGAACGCGATTCAGAAAAGAACAGGAAAAACAAAATTCTAATTTATACCTAGGGTATTATTCGTAAAATTACCTTTTCACCATTCTTCCATTTTATTAAATTAATTAATTACTATTATCAATTTCCTAAATTACCCCTAAAAAAACTTGGGCATTACATCCTCCCATCCTTAACAAAAGTTTAGTCCTCTAAACTTGACATACCTGAGTCTTGAAATAATTGAGGATGTTTTTATCTCATTTCTTCTTCTAACTCCCAAGTGGCATCTCGGATACTATGATTGCTCTACTAGACCTTTACCAACTTGACAATAGCATGTCGTAGTACCTTATCCATCACATTCACAATTTAGACGGGTACCTCTTCATAGGTCAAGTCCTCAGAAATTTGAATAGGCTCCAACTCCACAACATGAGAGGGATCATAAATATATTTTCTCAAGGTCAAAACATAGAATACATTATGAATCTTAGATAGACTTGGGGGCAAGGCCACTTTATAAGCCAAAGTGCCTACTCTTTCTAATACCTCAAATGGTCCCACAAAACGAGGACTGAGTTTCCCTTTTCTTCCAAATCTCATTATAGACTTCATAAGTAAAACTTTCAAGAAAACATGATCACCCACCTCAAACTCCAAATCTCATCTGCAATTATCAGCATAACTCTTCTGTCTACTTTGTGCTACTTTCAATATTTCCTTAATTAAAGAGACCTTTTCAACAATCAACTGCACAAGTTCAAGCCCCAAAAGTTTCTTCTCTCCAACATCATCCCAACAAACAGGAGATTGACATCTCCTACCATACAACGCCTCAAAAGGTGTCATCCCAATTCTAGCTTGAAAGCTATTATTATAGGCAAACTCCACTAGGGGCAAATAATCATCCCAATTACCTTTTAGGTCCAAAGCACAAGCTCTCAACAAATCTTCCAAGACTTGAATTACCCTCTCTGATTGACCATCAGTCTGCGGATGAAAAGCAATACTAAAACTCAACTTAGTACCTAATGCTTTCTGTAAACTATGCCAAAATCTGGAAGTGAAACGAGGATCTCTGTCAGATACTATAGAAATAGGTACACCATGCATTCTCACAATCTCCTTAATATAAAGAGAAGCCAAACGATCCATAGAAAAATTAACTTTCATAGGCAGAAAAATGAGCAAACTTTATCAATCAATCAACAATCACCCAAATTGCATTATTGCCCCCTAAGGTCCTTGGTAACCCAGTCACAAAATCCATAGAAATATGTTCTCATTTCCACTCGGGAATAGAAAGTGGTTGCAAAAACCTTACTGGTCATTTATGCTCAACTTTCACTTGTTGACACACCAAACACTGAGCCACAAATTGTGCAATATCTCGCTTCATACCTAACCACCAATAATTCTGTCTCAAATCTTTGTACATCTTTGTCCCTCATAGGTGGATCACAAACCTAGAATAATGAGCTTTTTCCAAAAGCTCTCTCCTTAAGTCTCCATCATTTGGGACACAAAGTCTAGTCCTAAACCTCAAAATCCCATCATCTGATAAAACAAAGTCAAGCTTACTGCCCTTTTTAACCTCTTCCACAAGTTGTACTAAATTCAAATCATTCTTTTGTAGGGCCTTAATTCTCCAAACTAAGTCTAGTTGCACTCTAAAGTTCGCCACAAGAGCTCCCGAGTCCAAAACTCTTATATGGACTTGCATACTCCTCAAATCTCCCAATAATTGCCTCTGACAACCTCTAATAATTGCTAAGGAGCCAACAGATTTCCTGGTTAAGGCGTCAACCACAACATTCGTTTTCCCTGGGTGATATTGAATAATGTAGTCATAGTCTTTAAGTAGTTCAATCCACCTCCTCTGTCTCATGTTCAACTCCTTTTGGGAAAATAAATACTTCAAGCTCTTATGATCTATGAATATCTCATAAGTTTCACTAAAAAGAAAATGTCTCCAGATCTTAAGTGCAAAAACCAATACAACTAACTCCAAATCATGAGTAGGATAATTTTGTTCATAAGGTTTCAACTACCTAGAAGCATAAGCTACAACTTTCCCATGTTGCATAAGAACACAACCCAAACCCTGATAAAAGGTATCACTATACACCACAAACCCTCCTGAGCCTGAAGGGATAGTCAAAATAAGGGTTGTCACTAATCTGTTCTTTAACTCTTGGAAACCATGTTCACAATCATTAGACCACTCAAACTTAACCCCTTTCTAAGTCAATCGGGTCAGAGGTAGGGCGATCTTAGAGAACCCCTCAATAAACCGCCTATAATAACTAACCAGTCCTAAGAAACTTCGAATTTCAGTCACAGTATTAGGTCTTCTCCAATTTGACACAACATCTACCTTTCCAAGGTCAACAGAGATGTCATCCTTGGTCACCACATGCCCAAGGAAAGAGACTTTATCTAACCAGAACTCACATTTCTTTAGTTTAGCATACAATTGCTTATCTCTGAGAGTCTGCAATACAATACTCAAATGGTGTTCATGCTCCTCCCTACTCTTCGAGTACACCAAAATATCATCTATAAAAACCACCACAAATTGATCTAGATAGGGCTTGAATACCCTATTCATTAAATCCATAAAAGCAACAGGTGTGTTAGTCAAACCAAAAGGCATAATCAAAAATTCATAATGTCCATATCTAGTTCAAAAAGCAGTCTTGGGTATATCTTCACTTCTAACCCTTACCTAATGATAACCAGACCGAAGATCAATTTTAGAGAACACATATGCACCCTGAAGTTGATCAAACAAATCATCAATCTGAGGAATGTTCCTAACCGTCACCTTATTCAACTTTCTATAATCAATGCAGAGTCTCATAGATCCATCTTTTTTCTTTACAAATAAAACAGGAGTTCCCCAAGGTGAAACACTAGGCCTAATGAAACCTTTATCTAGCAACTCCTGAAGTTGAATCTTCAACTCCTTAAGCTCCATAGGTGCCATTCTATAAGGGGCCTTAGAGATAGGAGTTGTCTTTGGTGCCAAATCAATGGTGAACTCCACCTTCTTCTCTGGTGGCAAGCCAGGTAGATCATCTGGAAAGACATCAGGATAGTCTTTTACAATGGGTATGTCTTCCAACTTTAAATCATGTTCCTCATTCACAACGTAAGCTAAAAAGCCTTGACAACCTTTCTTGAGCAAAGAACTAGCTCGCAAGGCTGAGACCATGCGTAATGGTTTGTCCACATGCTTCCCCTCAAAACTAAAATCAGGCTGACCAGGAATTCTAAACGTCACTCTTTTCCCAAAACAATCAACAAATGCATGGTATGAAGCTAACCAATCCATCCCCAAAATCACATCAAAATCCTGGAGCTCAAGAAGTACTAAATCAACTGTCATCTCTCTATACCCAATCATCACACAACAATCTCTAAGTATTTTATTAACCACAACAAAATCTCCCAAAGGAGTAGCAACAAATAAATCAAAGTTCATGTTATCAATCGATATACCTAACAAACCAACAAAAGATACAGAAACAAAAGAGTGTGTTGAACCAGGATCAATTAAGGCTCTAGCAAATAAGGTGTGAATTCGAAGAGTACCTGTCACTATATCAGACGTAGCATGAGCATCTCTATGAGTCATAGAAAATACCCGCCCTTGAGCCCTGGGCTTCTATCTATCCTTTTTATTATCCTCCTTAGGCTTTCCAAATACAAACTTCCTACTCTCTAGACAATCCCGAACCATATGTCCTTGTTTTCCACAACCAAAGCAAGTTTTTGTCTCTCTATAGCATGGTCTATCTCCATGCTTCTTGCCACAAGTAAGACAAATCCCATCTAAATTTTGTGTTGTTTTTCTTTTATTCTGATTTCTACTTGGAGTAGACCTTTTCTGTGCTTGGTTACCATGAACACCATCATTTCTATTTTTCTTCCTTTGTTGTTCCCTATACTGGTGAAGCTCTTCATTATCCTTTTCTGTAATAAGGGCTCTGTCTACCACCTCTGAATAAACACTAAGCTTCAGAATTGATATCTTATTCTTCAAATAAGGCTTTAGTCCATCCTGAAACTTTACTGTTTTTTCCTCTTCTATAGCAATCAACTGTGGGGAAAAATGTGATAGTTCGGTAAACTTAGCCTCATACTAGGCCACGATCAAATTCCCTTATTCAAAAAGAACAAACTCTCCCACCTTTTGTCGTCGAATACTGTCAGGAAAGTACTTCTTATAAAAAGCCTCCCTAAACTGACTCCAAACAATAGGTCACTAATCTTCCAAAAGCCTTTTAGTCATGCGCCACCAATGGTCTACCTCTTTGTCTAGCATAAATGCTACATAAGAGGCTTTTTGCTCCTCAGAACAATCAATGACATCAAAGAATTTCTCTATCTTCATAATCCAAGCCTCTGCCTTTGTTGGATCTGAAATACCAGAAAAGTAAAGGGGGACTAACTTCTTAAAGTCGTCAAAGGAGCTACCCCTAGTAGATGAGGATTGTCCTTGACCATTACTTCCAGTAGCTTTAGCTTAACGCTCAACCAAGCCAGTCAAAGTCCCTAAATATCTATAAAGCCCTTCAGTACTCATAGAGGGCAAAGCCTTAGGTGGAGGAGGTATATCATCATTAGCTTGACTGTTTTGGAAAGATGAAGGTCTCCTTGGTGGTATGATGTCCTATAAAGCAGCAGGTATAACTAAATTAGTCACTAAGAAGTCAAATAAGCAAATCAGAATTGTAAGGAATAAAAGGAATCAAACTAGATGAAGTTGAAACTTAAACTAATGCATCACTCATCTATTCCCAAAGGTAAACTAAACAAGTTCCCATCAAGATCACAACCTAGTGCTCTGATACCACTCTGTCACGCCCCAAGACCCACTCCAAGGGCGTGACGGTCATTTCACACCTCAAACCCAAAGGTTTAAAGTGTAACCTGACCCAAACAATCATATTGTAATTGGAAGTAACCAATTACCAAATACCTGTTCAGAGTAGCGAAACAAAATTCTAAAATCTTCAAACTTAACTTTAAAACTAAGCATCCATCAACCAAAATCCATTATCCAAATAGATTGCAAACTCAACAAATCAAGTTGTGGACCCCGCATTTCGTGCTCATGCGTTTCCCACTTGATGGCGAGCTCGAATTTTATTTGAAAAATTAATTTTATTCATTGTTTGAAAAATGACTTGGAGTCACCACTTATTTTTGTTTTATTTTTAAGAGGGTAAACAAAATAAGAAAGAAAACCCTAGGTGTGACTCCTTATTTTGGAAAAGGTGATCTACGAAAAACCGGATCAGGTTCGAGGGTTAGGTTACTTATCGGGAAGGTACGGTAAAGACCGTAGCACTCCTCTAAGTCCTTAAAGTCGGGTCTCTACTAATGAGATGAAGCAATCATGGCAATGGATGAGGGAATCAACGAATACTCAGAGTGATCATGCACATGTGAGAATCTAAACATGCATATAGAAAAACCAAAAATGGAGTGGATGCATACCTGGGCAACGATCCTCAATGCGCTATCAAGAAGTGAGGTTAGTGCACAATTAAGGAATAATTTCTAGCATGCCATAGAGTAGAATAAAATCTATCATGCATGATAATTAAATCAATCAATCAATCAATTAATCAATCGATCAGTCTCATATGTGGGGCCCCCACCAAAGCCCGTTTATTTTAGCATGAATAAATTCTGTAAATTCCATCACTCGGAATTACAGAATTCAATCCTCGCTTATTTTTAAAAACTTATTTAAAATAAAGGAGATGTAGAAATTGTTTGCCATAAGGAAAGATGGCAACAAAGTTTTATTAAAAATGGGATTCTTGAGTGATCTAAAAAAAACTCCAATGATGAAGGATGGGAAAATTGGAATTATTTGAAAATCAGAATTTGAGAAAGATATTTACAAAATAGGATTTGAGAAATCATTTTCAAAATCAAATAAGAAGGAAACCAAGAATGTCACATGGCCCAAAGGTGGCCATGCAAACCATGCATCAGGGGGTCTGGAATAGGTGGCAAATGGACTCTAGAGCCATTTTGTTTGACAAACAGCTTGCTGTTGTGGCTGCATCCATATTGACTGTACCCAAACTTGTAACGCTGACTTTGTTCTTCATCGGAATTTTCTTATTAGCATCTCTTTTACCACCAGTTATGCTCATGGACTTCAATTCAACAACCAAACAGCACTAGGCACAAGCCACAGAAGGAGATGATATTTCTCTCAACCAAACATCAAGCATGGCCTTACCAAATCGGTCAATATTCTTGTTTGTCACTTCCCATAGATTGGCAAATATAACAGGGGAACCAGCTGATAAATAGGAAAGATGAGTACCATGTGGGGTGTATTGCCCATTTAGGTTCCCGTGCTTCTTTCCCAAAATCCTTTTGTCTTGTGAAGGCGATCCTTTGCTCAATAATAAGATCCCAGGCCTTTTCACTTAAAGCATAGAGGATAATGAACTTTATGAAATCAAGTGGGATGGAGAAGATGATGTTATTGAGCCAAATTACACCAGCCCGACTCCAACCAATTCCTTCAATTACAGCAAAGCTCCAATTAGCATGGACTGCAATCAAAGTAGCAACTAGCTGAGCAACCAAGAAAGCCTCCACGAGCAACAAGCCAGGACACTCAACATAAGACCAACTTCAAGATCGGGTCACAAATATGAGAGCCTGACTGACAGTGTTCACTTGCAGGTATATTGCAGTCGCAAGCTTTCAGAAGTCCTCATGAGTTATTCTCTCAATGGTTGACACATGAAATACCCACGGGAAGAAATCTGTTTTGTATGCAACCCAAAAGAAAATGACTATCATCATTGCCAAGTAACTGCCAAGAACAATGTCAATTGTAAAAAATCTCAGCCAGCTTCTATCTGTCTGGTAGAGGAGATGGTTTCACTCTGTCCTTTGATATTGTCATAATGGTACCATCACTGAGAATCGCAATGATGAGCAGCATAAAAGGCGGGAAGTCAAACTCCCAGATGAGGACCAACAGCATGAAACCAAGCACGGTGCGAATTGTGATGGAAACCGCATATATAGTATAATTTTTCATCCTTCAGAAGATTGCTCGATCGGTCAAAACAGCACTGATGATAACACTAAGGCCAGATTCAGTGAGGGCAATATCAGAAACACTACGAGCTGCACCAGTTGCATCAGCAACAACAATACCAATGTCAGACTTCTTAAGCGCAGGAGCATCATTAATCTTGTAAATATGAGAGTCTCAATCTTCAAATTGGATGTAGAGGATTCATCACTTAGCGTTTATTTTTTATTTTTTTAAATACCAGAAATTAGTAATCCCACGTGGTCTGCCAGGCACTGAACTCTTGCTGAAGGTGATATGATACCCAACTAACAACGCCACGCAAAGCGTTGAGAAATAGACATTGCAACTGAATTTGGTACCCAGCTGGACTGAGTCGGCAGTGAAGTGGATGCCGCAACTGAGTTTGATACCCAGCTGAACTGAGTTGGCAGTGAGGTGGTGATGGTGGAGGCGTTTCGCAGCCGGCGGCTTGCCGCCGGCGTCGTTCGAGGACAACTTCTTTTTGGCTTTCTTATAAGATTTGCATCTACTACATTGGTGCTGGGGGAAACAGCATTCAGTTTTCACCTTCGCCTGATTGCATAGTCACAGAATCTCTAAGAAGCATTGATCTAAAGAATGCACCTAACGTTTCATGCCTTACAGGGAGGCCAAGCACATCAACGAAGACATCCATCACGAAGTGATCCTGATCCACCGTCTACTAGAGTGGTGACAGGGTGGAGAGGTCCACGAAGGCTACCAACGACAAGACGGTTGAAATCCTCGACTTGCTCAGCCAGATGCTCTTAAGTTGGAATCAATTTGAGCGTAAGGCAGATGAGACATATTGGTGCAGACTATGCTCGATGGATCCATGTATGAAGGGGAAGAGGGGTATGAGATAAATGTGAAGAGGTAGACAGTGGGCATGAGAATATAAAGGAAGAAGGTGTTTTAGTGGTATGATTAGATGGTAAGAAAGAAAATGGGTATGGATAGGTACAGTCCTGCATGGGATTATGGGTATGACAATATGGGGTTGATTGAAATGGGTTTAGTGGAGTGGCTTAATGGGTATGTAGAGGTGTCGACATCGTTGGTGCTATGGGTAGTGATGGGTGATGCAATCAATTAATGGAGCAATTTGCTGAGATATGTATGCGAGGGTTCATGCATGCATGTGGGAAGGGTTGAAAAGAAACCGGCCTGAAATACGTGATAGAGTAAGTGGTCCCACTCAACAATGAGATGCCTCTCTTTACTAGCTTTGAATTGGAACTTCAGCCTCAATTTGTTGCTTTAAAACCACCATCTTATTTTCAACCTTTTCCCAGCCTGCAACAGCTTCTTCAACAACTTTGGCACAATTTTCATGAACTTCATCGCCACTGGCGGCAACTTTGGATGTAACTTCTGGTGACTGAGTGCCCGGTGATGAAACCCCTTTAGGAGAAGACCCACTGAATACTTCTACACATGACTAGGCTACCAATAAATTCCAAATGGCATCCCTGAACCAACTGAGCCTTCATGGAGCTTCACGACCGAAACTCATCACCAAAACACAAACTCTTCTCCACCATATTGGCTACCTTCAAAGCTTCATCTTAGAACACATTGGCGTCACAGCATCCCAAAATCACCAACAGTCAAGTCAATCTCCAGAATGGATCAACGTGGGAGAACAGAGCCCATCAACCATTTCCCCATAATGTCAGGTCTAGCTATAACCAACTTCTTCCAAACCCGAAACCTAAAGATGATCCTCTCCAACTAGCACAACAAGAAAAATCACCAAGCCATCTTTCTTCTTCCTTTTCTGCTTGCTCTCCTCAAACCTCCAATGTCCCTCTATCACTCTCTCCGTTTCTACTTAGTTCTCCCCAGAAAAAACCCCGTCTTCTCTTCTTTTCCCTAAGAAAAACCAAACAAAAGCTCCTCCTCCCAAAAGATCTCCCCCATTGGAAAAAAAAAACTTCCTTCTCTCCAAGCTATCCCCCAGAAAACTCTCCTCCTTCTGCCAGAGAACCTCCCTGCTAAAATATCCCTCTCAATCCTCTCATATCTCTCAACAAACACGTCCCAAAAAGCAACCTCCTCCCCTGCAGCTGGCCTGCTACCGGTAACAGAATCCGCTCCCCCTGTAGAATATGCTCCTCATACGTGTCTCACCCTCATTCACTCTTCAATTCCACTACTTGATTCCTCAGCAATCAGCCCATAAACGACATGTGGCCTTATGAGATTGTGACACTTGGCAAACATAGGCTGCAAGAAAGTGAGCCCCAAATGGGGGTTTACACAAGTGCTAACAAATTTTCATAATCTCCAAATCTCAACTTCAAGCTATCATAAAAAAATTGTAAGTTCAAATCTAAATAGCTTCCAAAAACCAAATAATCCAAATGAACATAACTTATAAGCTAACAATGTCTAAAATTAACTTCCTAAGCAAAAAAAAAAAAAAAATCCTAATGATGACCATTCTCCGACCTAGCCATCACTCCTCGCCCGAACTAAGGATACCTGAAAAACTATCAACAAAAGAATGATCTCAAAGCCCAATAAGGAACATTAATGCAATCCATGGATCAAACATTTCAAAATCATTTGCAAAATAGGGAACATTATAACTAATTATTTTCATAAACCTTTAAGTCAATTTTGCCAATACATTCAAAACTTTTAACTGTATACTTTCAATTCTGATTCAAACATTTTCATATCAAATTCAATCAAAACATTCAAATCATTTATTTTCTCTGGTCATCAAACATCAAATAGTGCCCAGTTAGGTGGGACTTTCAAATAGGTGGCTAGCCTCAAATTGTTCCTTTAAGGTGGACGGAACCAAATACTACTAGTACTAATAACCTCTAACCAAACCCCTACAGGCTGGGGTCCAAATCAATTACATTTCCTACCAAGAAATGTAAAAGTCAACTATTATATCCTATTGACAAGGGCCAAATAAACCAAAGCCAAACACTTATTTCAATTATTCGAATTTGCAAAACATAATGTCTCCACATTTCTCTGTTGTAAACAAAATATAAAGTTCTAACATACTCTTCATACAAAACATATTTGATCCATGCATAAAACGAATATTAATTCAAAATATTTCCAAAGATGTATATAAAAATTTGTTTCAAAAAAAATAATAATAACTGCATTAATTTCTCTTACCTCAAAAGAAGTCCTCGAAAACTTGGGAGAAAAATAATTCTAGAAAATCTACTCTTCATCTAATATAACATAAGAGAAATAACTATTACTATTTATCTTTCATTTAACTAAATTATTCCTTATTTAAATAAAATTAATAAATTCCCAATTTGTTTCTAATAACACATTACTAATTTAATTAAATTGCAATTTTATTTCATTATAAAAATTCTATATAATTTTTTTTTTACTAAATCTCTCATTCTATTTATTACAATAAACCATTATTACTATTATCTTATTTATTAATTTAAAACTAAATATTATTATTTTATTAATTATCAAATTTAATAGCCACTCAAACCATTACCCACTTATCTCAGTACACACAAAACCAATAAAGCAAAGCAGGTACTTCTCATTGCTATCATCATTATTATGATGATTCATTATTTATTTTTATATATATTTTGTTTTTTTTTTCCAAGGCCTTCATTCCATCCGATGCACTCTGCCTCTTTTTTTTTTTCTTTCTTAACCCTGACATGGTTTTTTTTTTTTCTTCCAGCAACGTGCACACAACTACAATGTCTCAATACAATAAATACAAGTATCTATATCAGCCCTCCAAAGTCCAAAAATCATGTAATTCTTCCTATTATTTATTTATTTTCCTTTCAGTCTAAAGCCTCCACAAACGACTTATTTATTTATTATATAAATCTAAAATTTCTTTTCTTCCTCTCATTTTTTTTCATTTTAAATTTATTTATTTATTTTTCTATTCCATTGAAATTTTTAAAATTTTCCTATCTTCATCAATAAATCAACCTATACTTGCAAATTTTCAAACATTTTGATCTAAAAGTTAAATAAACAAACTCTAACCTAGATTTGGATTTTCCAAAAAATATTTAATGTGTTTGAAATTAACTAATGAATTTAAAATATTAATCTAAGAGTTAGGATCTTACCTCTAGAGATTTATTCTTCAAACTCTGAAATCCAACTCTCGGAAAAGAAAATAACAAAAAGAATAAAATTCTAATTTATACCTAAGGTATTATTCGTAAAATTATATTTTCACCCTTCTTCTATTTTATTAAAATAATTAATTATTATTAGCAATTTCTTAAATTACCCCTAAAAAAACTTGGGCGTTACAATTATAGAGCTCAAAGAGAAGCTGTGGACCCCGCATTTCGGCTCAATGCGTTTCCCACTCGATGGCGAGCTCGACTTTTGTTTGAAAAATTGATTTTATTGATTAGGAAAAATGACTTGGAGTCGCCACTTATTTTTGTTTTATTTTTAAAGGATAAACAAAATAAGAAAGAAAAACCCTAAGTGTGACTCCTTATTTTGGAAAAGGTGATCTGCGAAAAACCGGATCGGGTTCGGGGGTCAGGTTACTCATCGGGAAGGTACGGTGAAAACCGTAGCACCCCTCTAAGCCCCTAAAGTCGGGTCTCTACTAATAAAATGAAGCAATCATGACAATGGACGAGTAAGACAGTGAATACCCAGAACTATCATGCACATATGAAAATCAAAACATGCATATAAAAATACCAGAATGGGAATAGATACGTACTTGGGTGACGAGCCACAATGCGCTATCAAGAAGTGAGGTTAGCGCACAACTAAGGAATAATTTCGAGCATGTCATAGAGCAAAATAAAATCGATCATGCATGGCAATTGAATCAAATAAACAATCAATCAATCATAAGGAAATCACATATGTTGGGCCCCCACCAAAGCCCGATCGATCTTGCATGAATTAATCTCACAAATTCCATTATTCTGAAATTATGAAAGTGACATTCACGCTTATATAAAACCAAGAGGAACATGAGATTATTTGAAAACCGGAATGAAATTAAAATTGTTCGAGTGAAGACTGGATTTTTGAAATTTGTTTGAAAATTGGAGTATCGAAAATTATTTGGAAATTGGAGTTTTGGAAATTAAATTTAAGAATTGAAATTTTAGGGATTAAATTCGAATGAAAACATAATTTTGAAAATTATTTGGGAAGTAGAAACTATGAAAGTTAAATTATGAAAATTGGGACTTTAGAAATTAAATTTTGAAAGAAATTAGAATTGGAAATTATTTAAGAATTAGAAATCATGAAAATTAAATTACATATATTGGAATTTTGGAAATTATTTGAAGGTGGAATTTTTTTAAAGATAAATAACTAAAATGATGATGATAATAATATTAATAACAATAATAATAATAATAATAATAATAAATAAACGTGAATAGTGAAATTTTTGAAATTGAAAATTAAATTTGGGAGTTGGAATTTTGAAGGATTATTAAAAGATGAAATTTTAAAATGAACTTGAAAATTAGAATTTTAAAAAAATATTTGAGGAATGAGATTTCTTAAAGAATTAGATTTTGATATTGGAAGTTTTTAGGAAATTACGTGAGAATGGAAGTGAGAATATGACCATTAGAAAGTGTTAAATTAATTGAGAAAGAAACTAGATTATGCGTGGAGGATAAAATAATAACAAAATAAAAAAGAAAAAGAAAATGGGCATGCTTAGGATTGAGTGCATAGGTGGCTGCCCATTTTCTTTGATGATGGCCCTGTTATTCCTCTGACTTGCACTTTGTCCCATGATGAAATTGAATTCACCCATGGATTATATGACCAGCATGCCGACCCTTCCACCAGCATGAACCCAGATAATCACTTAGGGCTTTAAGCTTTGGCGTCGGCGTCAGTGTTGGCGGAGCGCAGCCGCGCGAGCAGGTCCTCCAGTCGGTGAGTCGACGCTGGCGTAGGCATGGTTGCCGGCGGTGTGACATGCGAACTCCACACGTGTGTCGGAAGACAAAGAGAAATGGGTATGGAGATGACGTGCTTAGTGTGATGAATGAGTTGGAATGATATCTAGAAAGCTCTCCTCAAGCCCCAAGAGTTGCTCCCCTGCCTTTTTTTTTCCTAGCTGCTGCCCCCTTTTTTAGCCGTTCCTCTCTCTCTCCTCATCTTTCCCAGATTTTTCCCCCTTAAATCTCCCGCTACTTCCCGTCCTCTCCATCACTTCCAATCTCACCCACTCCCCTAAAAAAAATAATATTTTTCCCCTCCCTCTCCCTGCCAACAAGGGGGTCTACAGAAGCCTAAAGATATCATGTACATATTTCAAAAATGGTTTTGAAGCAGATTTGATTTTCCTATCACGAATGCACTTTCGGAAAAAATACAGGAAAGGTTGTGACTGCACTCACTGGTAAAGGAAAAGATGAAGCCAAACTTGAAGAGGTAGAAAAAGTAGGGGAAAAAAAAGAAAGGGCTTGTTTTTCAAGAAGATTTAGAAAACATGTTTGACAGATTTTTTTTATTTATTTATTATTATTATTAAAAAAAAAGGTTTTATCTGCCAAAACAAGTGATTTTATCACCTGTCAGGTGTTTTGTTTGAGACACATTACAAATAAACAGACTTTATTAAAAATTATTTGTAATGTTTATTTATTTATTTATTTATTTATTTATTTTGTTTAAACAAGTTTGTCAGATAAGTGATTTATCAAAATTTTAAAAATTGATTTCTAAAATTACTGTCCAACAAACTTTAATATGAGACCTGAAGTCAAATTTAAAAAAAAAAAATCCCTTCGGAAATTGATATTAAAATAGTTTGGCTTGGAAAATATGAGGAAAGGAATTTTATTTTTATGTTTGATTTATCATGAAAACTATGAAAGTTATAAATTATTTAATTATTATATATGGGAGGAAAAATAATTTAAATAAGTTTAAAGAAATATATAAAAATAATTAATTTACTTTAATTTATATATATATATATATATATATATATATATATATATATATATATTCCTTGTATTTTTCAAAACTAGCCCCTACGCTTTGCTGAAAAATATGCTAGAAAACTATTTATAATATTTGAGTTCTCAAACATAAAAAACTAAAATTCTTTTTAACAACTATTTTGGAAAGCTAATATTTGAGAAAAATGTTGCTAAGCATATGTCTTAGATTTTCTTATTTTGGTTTCTTATAGAAATAAAATCATCTATGCATTTTTTTTAATACTTCTTTTATATATATATATAGAAGAAAAAAAATAGAAAAATAAATTTTAAAAAGTATGCAAGAAAATTCCCGAAATTAAACATATTTTTTTACTTTTCTATTTTTTTTATTTTTTTTTTATTTTAAGGGTTTGGGCCCTCCCAGCCTTTAACTTTTACTTTTCAGGTGAATAAGCAATCATTGATTTTATGTTTGCGAAAATGTTACTTACATATATTTTTCATATTTTAAAATATTTTAATTAAATAAAAATATAAGTACCATGAATTCTTGCACAATGCTTGTTTACCTTATAACTTAAGAATATTCAAAATTCCCAGATTTTAAATGATGCTCTTTTTTTTTATTAAAAATTAATTAGTTAAAAGAGATGAAATAATTTTTATATTTATAAATTTAAATTTTTGATATTTTTATTTAAAAAGCAATTTTTTTTAACAAGAATGTCCATAATTATTTCAAGTATTTATTAAAAGAAATTATTGTTTTTACGATAAAAAATAAGAGTAAAAGTTTGAATTAATTTCCTAACACTTGTGTTTCTTCTTTATCTTTTTTTTTTTTTCTTTAGAATAGCTTTCACAGATAATTTGAAAAATAAAAAATAAAAATTGGCGTTTTTCTTCTCAATCTTTTCTTTATTTTTTTTTTCTTTAGAAAAGCTTTCACAAGTAATTTGAAAAAAAAAATAGAAAATTGGAAAATGTAGACCATAGTATTAGAATTCTATTTAAAATAACTTTAAAAATTATTTTTAACTTTTAAAGATTATTTTGTCTTTGAATTTAACACACATGTTGTAATTATTATTGTTATTATTATTATAGCAAAAAATGACAAATTGAGGAGTCGATGGATGGAGTTCAATTATGTATTAATTAGTTATTATTTAATGTGAAAATAGCAAAAATGGAAATATGGATTGTAACTATTTTTTAAAATAGTTTTTTTGAAAATTGTTTTGAAAAATAAAAATATATTTGAAAATTTAAAATATTTTTTAACCTATTTTTAATATGTTTTAAAAATAATTTTTAGGTCTTATATTTTATTTTTAATTATTTTATATGTTTGTATAATTATTTTTAAAAATAAATAAAAAAAATGTTTTATAAAAACATAGAACATAAAATAGGAATTTTTTTTTTATTTGGGTAAATTTCATTTTTCTATTTCCATGGGTGGACCCACCACCTTATGAGTTATGAGTGGTGGAACTATAGAAGCATAGATCCTTTTTCCAAAACAAGCTGTCCCACCAAGTGCCCTCATAATCAAAAACCAAAATAAATAAAGGAATTTGGAAAAAAAAAAAAAACAAAAACAAAATAAAGGAAAGAAAAAAATAAAAAATAAGACAGAAAAAAGGAAAATGGCCATCAGGCCCATCACTTTCAAACCTTTGTCCCCAAAACACCTCCTTTCGCTTTCTCTTTTCCTTCCCTTTTCCGGTTTTCCCCCCTATATGCCCCACATCCCGGCATCCAAACGCTCCAATTATTAACCCCTTACTCTTACTCTTATCTATCTTCTCAGTCTCCTCTCTCTGCTCAGTCGAGCAGCTCAGCAATGGTCAAACCACAGAGGCCACCCTCTGGCCGTACGAATCTAGCTTCATGCGTTGTGGCCACAATATTCTTGATTTTCATCATCATCGTTGTGTTGATCGTCTTCTTCTCTGTGTTCAAGCCCAAAGAACCCATAATTTCAGTGAATGCAGTGCAGCTTCCGAGCTTCGCAATCTCCAATGGCACCGTCAACTTCACATTCTCGCAGTACGTGTCGGTGAAGAACCCTAACAAGGCGGAGTTCTCGCATTACGACAGCACGCTTCAGCTGCTCTACGGTGGGAATCAAGTGGGCTTCATGTTCATTCCCGCCGGGAAGATCGGCTCCGGCCGGACCCAGTACATGGCTGCCACCTTCGCGGTGGAGTCGTTCCCATTGGGGGCGGTGCCGGAGTCCGTGGGACCCACGATCACCGACGGCCTCGGAGGGTTCAGAATCGGACCCAATTTGGAGATTGAGTCGAGGATGGAAATGGCGGGCAGGGTTAGGGTTTTGCACTTCTTCACGCACCATGTGGATGCGAGAGCTGTTTGTAGGGTTTCCATTGCTGTGAGTGATGGATCTGTTTTAGGGTTTCACTGCTAGTTTAATTTTTTTTTTTTTTTTTTTTTTTTTTTTTTGTGATTTGGGTGTGGAATTCTGATGCCCAATTTGGATCCACAAGTGTAAAAATTAATTTTTGAATTAATTATTAATGTTGTGTTCCATTTTTTTTTCCCAAACTGAGATTCACTTTCTACCCTCACATGCATTTTGGGCATTGAAGTTCATCCATTTGGGTACTTGGAAAAAGACACCAAAAGTTTTCAAAAGCATTCAAAAAGCCATGAATTCAGATAGATAATTAGACGCCGCGGTGGAAAAGTACAATTAAAAAAATAATTTTTTTAAAAAGGCGGGGTTTAATTTCATGTGTCATGGTCCAAAACGACACCGTTTAGTGGAGAGTGGAAGGCAATGGAATCTGGATCATGTGGGATCTGACACGAGGTGGAACATGGCGTCTGTCTTCTTCAATGTCCATCTTCTTCCTCTTCACTCCCGCTCTGTGTGTGGGGGTCTTGAGTGGAGATGGGGCCAATGCCCTTGGGATTGGAGCTAACTTTATTGACTTGGTGGGAATGGGAAAGCTCCATTTGACACTTTTTACACTCTAATTTACCCCCGCTACTTGACCTCTCTTATTTCATTTCACACTCTACCATTCTCCCTAAGAAACAGCCACTGGTGAAGAGGGTAATTTTATTTTTTTTATTTTTTTGGGCATATTTGTAAATAGAAGAAGAGGAGTTAAAATCTTTAAATTGGTTCGTCTTCCTTGAAGAAACACATGTGACCTTGTGTGTTATTTAGGGGTGACGTTTCAAATAGGTGAGACAAGTTTGAAAATTTGTGGGGTTCGATGAAATCAAAATGGACGACATCTATACTTGAAAGTGTGGTCCTAATGTGTTACATGATGGATATTTGTGGTGGTGGTGACATGACATCGGAGTCGATTAACATTATGCAACTCAATTGAATGGGCTTTGATTTTGTGCAAGTACAACAAATTTTAAATATTTTATAAAAAAAATAATTATAATTTATGTCCAATTGAGTTTTACATGGAACTCATCCTTTCAAAATACGAGTTTATGATATATAAAGCATGGATTCATTAAAATGGTGCATTTGTTTTTTTTTAAATGGGTTTAATATAAGAAAAATGCACAAATTGTTATGGTATATAAGTTGCTCCTAATGGATGTGACTTCAAGTGATGATATCAAAAAAGCATCGTTCATTAGCTTAGTCAAACCTAAAAGAGTTAATTTCATTGACCATCTTTGTGATTTTGATTAAATATACTTAATTTTCATTAATTTAAAATTTCATTAACTATTTTTTTATTTTTTTATATGATATTTTCATTTATCTCCCCTTTAATTTAAAATAAGAGATGAAGGAATTTTTAAACTAATAAAAACTAGTTATATTTTGCTAAAATCTTAAGAGAGGTGAGTAAAATTAATCCAACTTAAAAAATAAGCTTATTTTCTTTGAAAGAGAAATTTAGAGTTCGTTTATAACTGTTTTCAAAATAATTCTAAAAAATAGTTTTTAAAAATTATTCTCTATTTTTTTTTATAACAAAAATACATTTGAAAACCTAAAATGTTTTTAACTTATTTTTAATATTTTTAAATATATTTTAAAAATAATTTTTTTATCCAATGTTTTTTTAAAATTATTCTATATATTTGTGTAATTATTTCTTAAATCACTCATAAGAGAATAATAAAAAAATAATTAAAAGATATAATCTAAAAAAATTATTTTTTATTATTTTGTTTTTAAAAATAAAAAACGAAATACAATTTTTAGTTACTAAATAAATTTTTCATGTTTTCTTGTTCTAAAAAATAAAAAATAATTCTAAAAGAACAGCTTCAAACCTCTTAAAATTAATAGGAGAGAGTAATAACTAATCAAAAGAGTTACATTTTTTATATTTATTTTTAAATGATTTTTTAGAAAAATCCCAACAATATCCGCCCCAAACAGCGGGTCATGACAAGATATGAAGGTCAATTTCTAATAAAAAAAATTTAAGAGTTTAACTTTTTCCAAAGTTTTAATCGATCAATGTCACTGTCTAGAACAGATCAGAGTCTATGAAAATGGAGCTCTTAGAGCCTGAGGAATGATTCCTGACTCACTGTAGACTGAATTTTCTCATCCACCCACCCTACCTACCTTTCAGGTTTTTCTTCCTTCCTTTTTTTTTTTTTTTTTGGGGGGTGGGGGGTTGGGTATCAGTAAAAAAATGTCATATGATATGACAAGCAAATTTTATTTCTCTGTGTTTTAGATTAAGTAGTATTCATTTTTTTTTATCATTTGATATGATTTTTTATATTTTATTTTAGTTTTACTTTTTTATATCCTGATTTATTTATTTTTTTATTTACATTGTATTTTTTTTACTAAATAAAAAAATAAAAAATTTAAATTTTTCTATTAAGTCAAAAGTAAAATATTGATATTTGACAATATAACTAAATTGAATCTATTGATAAGTTGAATAGAAAAAGTCAAATTCTCAATCAAAAAACAAATACGTCGTATATATTCTTTGTAAAAATATGTACTCTTATAAAATTAGAAAATCATTTTTTGAAAATAATGATTTTAAGAGTGTTATATTTTTTTAAAATATTTTATAAAATGGTGTTTATAAAAATATTTTTTAAAACTAATATTATTTAAATCAAAAATCCCCAAATGGGTATAGAATTTTCCTACTTTTTTAGATGAAGCTACAAAACCCAATCAGATGGTACTAACTGCAAACTGTGATTATTCCTCTTGTTTACAGAAAGAGAGTATTTGAAACTAAATTATTCCACATGGCCTATAGGATTCTGGGAACAAGATGAATATCCAATATGTAATCCACTTTTGGTAAACTATATAATAATATTTGGGATTTTGGTATGAAAAGGCAGAAGATTCAACAAGCAAAGCAAATATGTTTTGTAGTTGTTGAAAAGCAAGTGGAAGTGGGGTGTTGGTGGCAACAGGCAAAAGTGCTTTTGTTGATTGGTGGGGTAAGCGTAGAGGAATAAGTATAGAAAAGCATTCAGCTTATGAGCTGTTTAGATTCCTAGTTTTAAGCACTTTTGCAACATCATCTCAACCAATATTGAACGAGCAAACCATTTCTCCTACAGGATAAGGGTCTGTTCCTTAGCCTCACACCTCTAAAATACAAGAGAGAGAAAAAAAAAACTCAAATTCAGACCTCTAGTCCATTGCTAAATGAGATGAATCACACCAAAAGGGCTTTGGAGATTGAAACTATAGACCATTGAATTACAATAGGATGCCATATATGAAAAATAGTTTTTGGCTCTCTTAGAGAGGGCATCATATACTTACGTAAAATACAAAATTTCCCAAAATATTCTTCACATTTTTAATTATTTCCGACAACGCTACAAAAACGTCGAAAAACATTTCAAATTTGAACAAATTCTATAAAATAAAAAAATAAAAATAAAAATAAATAAAAAAAAAAAGAAAGAAAGAAAGAAAGAAAGAAAACAGTTTTCAGTCAAAAATTTGTCAAACATGCTTCATAAGTTAAAGAACTGTTTTCTGTTCTCTAGAGCAAAAAAGCAATTCTACCAATCTCCAATCTGAAAGCTACAAGAAATAGGGTACTAGTACTCCTTTAATCAATACATGGATTCCAACAGCTGAGAGATCAATGCTAGTTTTGGAGTCAATACGCAAATATACAAGCTAACAACCAGCAAAATGACATTTCCTTCTGCAAACTAAATGGAAGAAGTGTTTGGTTGGTTGGAAAATACATTGATCATATGCTAATACTATAATATCATCCTTCACATGGAGAACCAAAAAAAAAAAAAAAAAGCATTTTTCCAATGACAAACAGAAAAAAAAAAAAAAAAAAAAAAAAGTCTCAGTAGCTGTACCAAAAATTTAACTGTATTTGTAAAGTTTGGATTTCAAGTACAGTTCAGGTCCCCACCACTGGTGAATTCCATGGGCATGTTTGAAATCTGGGGAAGGAATTGAATTAATTGTTAGAACTGCTGAAGGAATGAGGTGAAGTGGTGGTTCTGACTCCTTTCCTATTGCAGTCATAAATAGACCATGGATTGAGTTCTGGGTAGCCAACCTCTCAATGCCTCCTGCTCCAATGTCCTTCATTTTTTTCCTGTGTTTGAAATACCCGATATATTCGGAGCAGATGTGATCAGCTGGATTAACAAACAAAGATGGAACCCAAGTAGACAAAGCCACAAATTGATCTTCAAACTGGTTCCTTTGGTGGGTACCTTTCACAGCAACAGCTAGCCCTGCTGTGATCAAACTGCTCGCAATTCTGATCCCTTGTTTCACTTTTTTATCCTTAATTCTCTCAATTGGGGCTGAGACGTATGGTGGATTAAAGAGAAAAGCTTCAAGAAAAATGCCCATCTTAGCCATATTCTTTCCAGCAAGCATTGCCATGGCTGAACCCAGGGAATGGCCAGCTAACCAGATATTATTTTCTTGGGTTGCAGCCACCATGTTCCGGACAGCCTGCATTGCAATCTCAAAACGAGATGTCCGGTGAAGTCCATTTTGGAGGAGCTGGAGGTCCAACTTCAAGTCCTGTGAGACAGAATGTGGCTTCCTAATGGTGCCACGGAAGGCAATGACATAATGTGGACTTTCATTTGTTGAGAGAGTACCAGGTGACGCTTGGGGTGTGAATTTATAGATGGCACCAAAAATACAGGAATCAGCATCATCCACAAGCTGGAGAACTATCTGAAATTGAAAGAACTCCCACCAAGGAGGGGCAAGAGCTTGGGACCCTTGACGTTTTTCCTGGCGGTCCCGCTCTAGAATGTAGACACCCTGAACCAAACTCGCAGCCACAGATCTTTGATGGTGCGTATTCTTCCTACATTGGGTAACATATAAGGTTTATTATGTCATCCTCTTGTCAATACGAAAGTAAAACATAAAGCACCCTTCGGAAAAGCTCAAATATAAATCATTTATACAAGGATTAGTTATTATTCCAAGATACAAGTCTTAATTTCCTAGCACAAGTTCAACATTTAACAAAGATTCTTTACAGGCATTTTTATAATTGGTGGATACATGGAACTGAACCTAGAACCTCCACGTCCCCACCTCCAAAGGGCTTGCTGCCTGAGGAAAATTAAATACATACATGCCCTACATTCTATCTTGATGAAACTCTCCTTCAGCATGGAAAGGGAAAGAATGGGGTAGAAGATCTTACCAGTCAACAGTAGTCAGGTGTAATGGTCCTGAAAGGTTGAAATTTTCCCTCTCAGATGGCATTACACCATATATTTCCTTAATTTCTTTCTTCTTGATATATTTGGAAACCGTTCTGCAAAGAAGGATAATGAAAAGCCAGTAAGTGGTTAGTAGTAAACCAACTCGATTTTACCCCCAAAAAAAAAAAAATTTGTGATTATAAAAAAAAATTCCAGAAACATAAAAACAACCGTTCTTTTTCTTAGGTTTCAGACCTTTATAAAAATAATTTAACTGCATTTATTAAATCTAATTGTTCCTTTTCTTTTATTGAAATTAAAATCTAACACCATCATTATTATTTAAGAGGTCCAACCCCCAAATCACTTTTCAGAGTGCACTCCCAACACTTGCTAGCTCTCATGCTTCATGCTTGAATAGCTTAAAAAAGAAAGCAAAATGAAGAGAGATTTGTGCATTGTTCAATACCATGGCTATTCTCTGGTGCACTTTTGTCCTCCAGGGAGGTTTTACTATGACTTGTTATAAAAACAGAACTCTCCAAAGTATAGTCATTATAAGAGCATTACACTCCCAGTACCAAGAAAAGAAAGAAAAAATGAAAGCAAAATAAAGAGATTCTAGATGCAGGATAATCCAAGAAAGAGGCAAATACACAAATTTTCGATGTTGACACCAAGTTACCAAGATTATTTAGATGAAAAATAAAACTATAAATGCACCTATATTGAAACTGTACCATATCTTCATCAGAAAATGATGACAATGGCGTGACATATACCATCTGCAACCCACTGAGAATGCCTGATACTATGTTGCTTTGCCAACTACCTAAATGTGGATTAAGTTATGACAAAACAAGTGATGGCAGCTCATAAACAAATGTGCATACAAGGCCAGGTGAATAATCCAAGTGATGCTATGCAGAACTAAACTAAAATGCATAAAAGATTCATACATGCTCTCATAAAGCTCAGTTTTGATTACATCGAATTAAAATTGACATAGCAGATGCAATTGAAGAACTACTAGAGGACTATGTGACCTGGTTCCCAAACATATTCAGAGTATACCAATAGAATGGAGCTTAGCTCATTTTGGGTTTTTCAAAAAATCTGGTTGTTCCGATATTGGAACAAATATATGCTTATCCACATCTACCAACACAAAATCATGATTAGTGCCAATTTTGCAGTTTCCCAAACTGCCCTGATCCGTAAACTTAGAACCTGATAGCTGGATCATTCGACCACCATACAGACCCACTGATCAAACACCTCTAGCATTTGGACTCGTGTCATTGAATTAAAGTAGCACTTTGAACCAAACATGAAGGAATTTGACAAGAGATACCTAGTTCCAAAACAACCCATCCTTTTTTCCCCTTTATTCCCCGTTTAATTACTGAAAAATCACACAAAAAGACAAATAAAAGCGTGGAATCTCACCAAGAATAGCCAATCCAACTTCAACCCATTACAAGATTCCAAGTCTTCTTCTCATTTCACACAATTTCTCATCAATCCAACAAAAGATTAAAAAAACAAAAAACAAATTCACAGTGAAAAATCTACCTTAGTTCGGCAAAGTAGATAAAGGATATGCACCAAAGACAAAAATCAAAATCAAACCTCCCAAAGAACAACACAAATCGTTTGATCTATTCTTCACAGAAAAAAAAAATGATGATAAAAAAAAGCGCAAAGACTTGTTTGGTAGAAGCCTCTTGAAGGTTGGTGGGCATTATTTTATGAATTTTCTATTTACAATAATTAAAAATACTCTAATCCAAAAGCTAATGGACAAACTCCAAAACAACACAGTCAAGTCAACAGTTTCAAGATCCTAATCGTAGAAGGGTTCGGATCAAGACATAGAATGACAACCCAGAATCCGCCATTTTACTGATTATAATCACCAGTTTATGGGTTTATGAACTGGGTTGGATTCGAAACAAAATAAAATAAAATTCGAATATATATATATATAAACAAAATTGAAATAAATGTACCTTGGGGAAACTACGTGAAGAACAGATCTGAGATGTTTGTTAAAGCTTTTCAGAATCAATTTGGAGTGGAAGATGAAAAATCAAAATTGTTGTTTTCATTTTCAATCTAAACCACGAAAGCTTCGTTCGTTTCGAAAGAGAAAAAGTTCGTGAAACGTCACAAAGTGACGTCGTTTTGGTTTTATCTGATGTTCGGGTGTTTCTCTCCTCTCACGTTGTTCTCGAAGGAGGACCCAAGGTAGCCAGGCCGGGCCGTTTGGGTTTGGTGGAAGTTGCAGAAACTGGGCCTATCGGTCAACTGGCCCAGAAGAGGGCGACCCTCTTTGAATCTGTTTGTGATGTGTAAAAATGGGCCAAACCCAGGGTTTGGGTCTAGTGGTTTTGGGCCAGTAGTTACATCCCTATCGAGAAAGACGACTACTATGAGGGCAAAAGTTTGGTATCGGTACCATAGTCTTTTCAATACCCTAAAGTTCCATCCAATCCAAAACATCACGTGGTGAAAAAACTCCTATCATTTTGTATCTTCATAAATGCTATCTTTTTTTTTTTTTTTTCTTAATTTCACGTATTTTATTTCAAGGGTTCAAATTTATAGCATGATATGTATATTGAGTCTGAATCATAAATTTGAATTTTTAGAAAAATTGATAATTCGATATGATATCAAAGTACGATTTTACAGAAGGTCATAAACAAAACCGCTCTTTCACGATTTGCATGTTATTTTTTCCTTTTGTTGCTCGTTATTAAATAAAAAAAATATAAAAACAATCTAATTGCAAAATAGAGAAACCCTTGCATTGTCCAAAATTAGCTTGTATTTCTCCTCATCGTTTCACTCTCTGCATTCCTTCTCCGTCTTCAAAGTTATTCTTGCTTATGCCAACACACCATCATTAACATATTTATTTTTCATTCTTCTCCCACCTTTTTCCTTCTCCTCTTTCCTTCTCTTTCACATCCTTTCCCAAGCCAAGAATCAAGAATCCCTCTCATTTTCATATTCTCCCTTTCCCATCTCTCCCTAATCCCCTTCCTCCTCAATCCTCTTCATTTCACTTCCACATAGCACTGCAGCTGCATGGCTTCTTCGAGCCTCAACCATTCCTCTCAACTTTGTCTTTGTGGTGAGTACACGAGAGTTTGAAAGAATGAAAGCTTTTAATTTTTGGGTTTCTGTTTTTTTTACTGAAGATGTTTGATTATTATTTTCTTAATGGTGAAAGCAGGGCGATTTCTCATTTCGTTCACGGAATGCTTGACTGGGTTCATGGAGTGTCTGAGGAAGCTTTTCCAGTGTCCCCAGCATAAGCCACCCATGAGAGAGGAGAATAAGGTAATTTTATTTCAGGTTTTTTCTTAATTATTATGATATATTTTCCCAACATCTTATTTGTTGTGATAATCCTAGAATGAGTTCAACACTATGTTTGGAATTGAAAGATTTAGAGAAAAGAAAAAAAAAAAAATACAAATTTTGAGACATGAATTTGTAAATGGAAATAGTCTTAGAGCCCAATCTTTGATATAGAAAAAATGGAGGAAAGCCTTAAGCTATATTTGACAACTATTTTAGTAAGTTTAGTAACTATAAAATCATTTTTTGTTTTTTGTTTTAAAAACAAAAAACAAAAGTTCTATTTATTAACTGTTTTTAAAAATTGTTATATAATATTTTATAGAACAAGAATTTGTTTGGAACCTGAAATGTTTTTAGTAAGTTTTTAATATTTTTAAATAAATTTTAAAAATAAGTTTATATTTAGAGTTTTATTTTTAATCATTATGCATATCTTTATAATAATTATTTTAAAATAATTTTTAAAAAATAAGTGAAAACAACTAAAAAATGTTATCTAAAAATACTATATTTTCTTTTTTAATAATATAAAACAATTTATGATTGTCAAACGTATTTTTCAAATTTTCTTGTTTGTTTTAAAAAGTAGTTGTCAAATAAGCTCATATTGTTTTCAAATAATATTTTTTTAGTTGTTTTCACTTTTTTTTAGATTTATTTTTTAAAATGATTAAGCAAACATTAAAAATTATTAAAAATAAAACACTAGATGTAAAAATTTATTTTTAAAAACATAAAAATTATTTTTAAAACATTATAAAAATATTAAAAATACGATAAAAATATTTTAAATTTTCAAATAAATTTTTGTTTTACAAAATATTAGAGAACAATTTTAAAAAATTGTTATTGAAAACTGTTTTCCAAAACCAATTTTGAAAATAATTACCAAATAAAACCTTATATTTTCTTAGGAAATCCAAAGATTTTATTTATGTTTATATGATTCGTGTAAAAATACATAATCACATTGTATACTTTGAAGGAAAATGAGGTTTAATTAAAACTTTTAGCTTATTGATTTGGATTAACCTTTAAAAAATCAATTTTTTTTAAAACTTAATAATAGCTTTTTCATATATACGTATAACTTTATCAAAATATTTTTTATTTTAAAGAATAGTTTAATATGAAGATTATAATAATATGTATTTTCTAGAACCTCTTTTTAGTTTATGTAGAACATTTTTTTCATATAAAATACAAAATTTTATCATACCAAAATTACCATTTTAAAATTATGAATTTAATTTTAATTTTGATTACTAACAAAAAAACCGAAAAAAAATATTTTAAATGATACCTTAATAACTTGTTTAGGATATTTTTAATTATAAATTAAGAAAATAAATTACTTTCTTTTTAATCTTCTCTAATTTATATCATAGGCCATTAGGTTATAAGGGAAGTATGTGTAGATCCTGCTCAAACCAAAGCAGGGCATGCCTAGCCTAAAATCATGCCAAATATTTTGTCTTTCAATTCTATATTTGGTGTTGTTTCTAAATTTGAATCATAAATTTGAAAGTAGTTTTTGTTTTTGTTTTTTTGGTTTTAAGAATAAAAACATTTTTTTTATTTATTGTGAAACGCTTTTTGAAAGCAAAAGATTGAATTACAAAACAGCCATCAAACAAACCCTGATATTTCACGAAGCGGCTAAAGGAGTCCCGTGATGTCAGAACTCAGAAGTGCATTCCCGAGGATAGTTGAGTACTTGAGATTTTTGGGCCCAAATTTCAGCCATATGGCAATTAGATGTCGCTCACGTGACCAGTGTTTATAGAAGCAATCCAAAACGGAGTAGGCCCAAGATCAAGTTTAGGATTCATAGTCATATAATTGGCTTTGGCCCATGGAATCATGGTCACTGACACATTCGCATCACGGCTCTGTCCTATCATGCCCTCATGCCCCATATTCTCTTCCTATTCTCCTCCACCATAGTCGTGAATTTAATTATTAAATATTCACGTCGAATAACTTTTTTGGTTTTTGATTTTTTCCTTCTTTTGGTGCGTTGTTGCAGTGAAATATTCTATTCGAATGTCCCCTTTCATTACTAAGATCACCTGAATTCACTCCATTTATAATCAGAAATTATGTATTATTAGAGATTGAGAGTAAATTTGAGAGTGATTTTTAAAAATATTTTTAATATTTAAATGATAAAAATTTTCAAATATTAAAAGTGTTTCTTAACATTATTAACAAACGTGTTATTAATAATTTTAAAAATAACTAAAAAATAAATTTTAATATCATTTTTGTATAAAAACTTAAAATCTAATAAATCTTTTAAAACTATTTTTAAAATAAAAAATCATTTAAATTGATTTAAACACTATAAAAAAAATCATTTTTTGTTATATGATTATTACATCGAAAACATTATAAAAATAAGTTTTCACGTTTTCAATACGAATCTACTAATAAAAGCACTGTAGCTTTATTTGAAATTCTTCATAATTTTAAATGCTTCACGTAACTTCTTTATCAATCTTTTTTTATTTAGTCGCTATATAAATATTCCAAGGCCCACACTAACTTTTAGCCTACTTTTCATTGAATTGATTTTATATGCCTAATTAGCTAATGATGCATTAAAATCACTACTTGCTTTTTTAAAAAGTATATAAAATTATTAAAAAATAAAAACACTAAATATAAATTTGATTTTTTTAAAATGTTAAAAACAAATTTAAATATTTTAGGTTTTCAAATATATTTTTATTCTATATAAATCAAAAAAATATTTAAAAAAATTATTTTTGAATCCAGATACTGATAATGCTTTTAGGTGCTTTTGGTAAATTAATAATATAGTCTAAGATGTTGCAATTTTTTTTGGTAGGGGTGGGGGTGGGGTGGAGTGGGGGAGTAGTTTGTTTTTAAAGAAACAAGATGAACGACAGAGGTTCTACCTAAACCACCTAACCAAACAGTTCCTAAGTAGCTGAAGACAAGTGTAAAACACTCATTACAAAGCCCAAAGCGTTCAAAGTCGTAAGTTCGTAACAGCTCTTCCTCACCAATAAGGCAATAACACCAAACTTTCTTCCGTTATCATCCAAAAATAAACCCTTTTTCGTGGTTCCACGTAACCTTCTTCCACCGCCCCTTTTTGAAAAAGCCAACAGAATATTCCACGTGATCTCGATTAAAATCAACGGCTTTGATCTCACCAATCTCGTGACCTGGCGCTAATCAGGGTTAGTTCTGTCAATTCACCATATCCGAATCTTTAAATATCAGCGGAGAGGAAGGCTTCTATAAGTGCCCTATTTTCCCTCTTCCATTCCAACTTTGTTTTGTTTTTATAATATTTATTATTTCTGGAGTTTTCTCTGTTTCTCTCAGTGTTCGGACTCGGCGATAATGGCGAAAACCATTCTGATCACCGGCGGTGCCGGATACATTGGCAGCCACACCGTTCTTCAGCTTCTGTTGGGCGGATTCAGGGCGGTCGTCGTTGACAACCTCGACAACTCCTCCGAAATCGCCATTCACCGCGTTAAAGAACTGGCTGCTGAGTTCGGCGACAACCTCGTCTTCCACAAGGTTCAGCCCTCATGAAATTTTATTTTGCCTCAATTCGAGCTTTGTTGAGTGTGTTGCGTCAATTTGAAGTTTTTGAGCCTTGGGCGTTAGTGAGTTTGTTCATCAATTTGAAAATTTTGATCGCCTTTTGGGTTTCCTTTTTGTTTCTGATTTTGTGTGCGCTTACAATTTGAGTTTTGTTGAGTGTGCCGCGGCAATTTTAAGAGTGAATATGTTACCTGTCAAAAAGAAAAAGTTGAAAAGTGAAAATGTTCATCATTTTGAAATTTTTGGGTATTAGGTGCTTTTTGAGGGGTTTTTTTTGCGGGTTTTCTTTCTTTTCTTGTCTTTTTTTTTTTTTTTTTTCATTTTCATTTTCATTTTCTGCCCCCCTCTGATTTCGTTGATTCAATTGGTGCTTCAAGGCGTGGGTTTTTGTTCTTCTTAGTTGATATAAGTGTTATTTTGTTTAGTGTATTAAAACGACGTTTCTTTCATTTGAGTAGTCTGTTGGAAAATTATCGATGAAGTTGAGCTTTTGAAATATGGCATGCTTTTAATACAATTTTCACTTTTGAAGTTTCGATGTAGAGGCAAATTGTGTTGTATAAGCGATTCATTGAACTAGAATCAGAATTTGTTTGTTGTTTGATGGCCTTATCTGGAAATTGTGCTTTCACATGCAGTTGGATCTAAGGGACAAACAAGCGCTTGAACAACTTTTTGCCTCAACAAAGTAAGCATTTTTTTTTTTTTGGTAGAAGCTCCTGCTTTGCACCATATACAGTAGAGATTAAATTGGATATACCCTCCAAGTTGTTCATCCCTGAATGTTTTGAATAGGTTTTCTTTGAGGATGGGATCGATCTTAATGCTTAGGTCCTCTCATGCTTGGGAAATCTTTTAGCTGTGACATTTTTGCTATCTGTGACATCAAAATCTTTTAGCTGGATATGCTGATCTTTATGGCATGCGAACCATCAAGTGCAAATGTCTAATGCATTGCTTGTATATCCATCGAACTCTCCATTTTTTATTCAAAATATTAAGATGGGAGGACAGAGGTTTTATTGATGATCCAGTATGGATGAGATTACGCCACAAGAACAAGTATACAGACTGAAGAATAGATTTGATGTTACATGTAGAAATTTATGCTTCTTGCTCAACTTTATGTTTTATAACTCTTTCTTACTTTGTCCACCTTGTTTCCACTGCAGT
Source organism: Vitis vinifera (assembly GCF_030704535.1). NCBI lineage: Eukaryota > Viridiplantae > Streptophyta > Magnoliopsida > Vitales > Vitaceae > Vitis > Vitis vinifera. The sequence continues at coordinate 1,344,869 of NC_081806.1, read as the reverse complement.
TTTGATGCTGTCATTCACTTTGCTGGGTTGAAGGCAGTTGGTGAAAGTGTGCAAAAACCATTGCTTTACTATGATAACAACCTTATTGGCACAATTACTCTATTGGAAGTCATGGCTGCCCATGGATGCAAAAAGGTATTATCTCTGGCACTGCTGCTCTATTCATATTCATAATGCATTGTTTTCATAACTCTTGCTTCTTGTTGAGTAGACACATGTAATGTCTCAGCTATTTTTCTAATTTACAGAACTTATACTCTGCCTTCTAATAGACCATGCACACTATCAATGAACTGTTTTTTTGCAACTAACAATTGATATCAGTATGAGATTATTCATTTACCAACATAAAAGCCCTCCGACTATTATGTGAAGCTGATTGAGAGATGCATGCCTTTTTTTTAGCATGTTTCTTGTGATGTTACTGTTTATATGCAACTCTGTTCAAATGTCTTCACTGATTTCTAATTTCTCAATATTTCAGCTTGTTTTTTCATCATCAGCTACTGTTTATGGTTGGCCAAAGGAGGTTCCATGTACAGAAGAGTTCCCGCTATGTGCTGCAAATCCATATGGACGAACCAAGGTATGCTTTGGGCAATGAACAGAGGCAATAGTTTCGGTTCAGGCATACTAAAGAAACAGATTGCACATAAAGGAATGGTTAGAACCTTTACAATCTGTTTCTTCTTTATTAGCATCTGTTCTAACAACTGATGAGGTTGATCCTTTCAGCTTGTTATTGAAGATATATGCCGTGATATTTACGGTTCAGATTCTGAATGGAAAATAGTGTTGCTGAGATACTTCAACCCGGTTGGTGCACATTCTAGTGGCCATATTGGTGAGGATCCTCGTGGAATCCCAAACAACCTTATGCCCTTTGTGCAGCAAGTTGCTGTTGGCAGGCGACCTGCACTTACAGTTTTTGGAAGTGACTATTCAACAAAGGATGGTACCGGGGTATGTTTTGCATTGTCAGCATATTACGTTATTCATCTCTTTGGTTATTTGCATGTGTGTCTAGATTTGCTTATGTAGTAAATATTGTGAACTATTAAATGTGATGTGGAAATGTGCTTTGAATGTTTGGACAAGGGGAAGCGTTATTCAAAGAGCCAGTGTGAAAATGATGAGAAGTATTCAGGAATCGGAATCACCTGGTTGTATTGAGTAATGGATTTTTTCCCAAGTCCTAGACAATGTGTAATATAAAAATAGTAACTGAACGCAAACATGGCTGTGGTTTCCTTTTCTGCTCTCTCTCTCTCTCTATTCACACACACACACACACACACACACAAATATATGTCTTTTCTTCATTGCCTTCTGTTCTCTGTTGTCATTATGTATCAGGTCTTATACACAGTTTTCTATGTGGTTTATGGTAGTGTCAACAGTGTGTATTGATCACCCTCTTAGAATGGAAGTTGGAGGCTTAGGTGATATAGGAATTATATTGCATTCTAGTTTTCTGCTTGTGACCTAGGTTTTGATGTCAATAATGTGTTGATGTTTACCTATTTTCACTTTCAGGTCCGTGATTACATCCATGTTGTTGATTTGGCAGATGGGCACATTGCAGCTTTGTGCAAGCTATTCAACTCAGAAATAGGTCAGTATTCTGAAATTGTTCTTTGTCCATGATTGGTTTCATGTGAAAATATCAAATTTGCTTCTTTGATTTGCTTCCAATTTGCTAAATGGTTGCATATATGAGAGTTATGCAATCCCATAAAGGACCATGTCTGTGAAAAGGACAATTGTGAGAAAGTCACTGCAAAAGTGAAAATAATTTAACTCATTTAGAGGTAAGAATTTTTATTAATAGCAGATGCAGGAGACACAGTCTTAAGTGACAACACTGCTATAAATTACTCGAGCAAATGGAAGTAAAACTTGTCGACATTGATTTTCATTTGATACCTAACTGCTAAAACTTGTAAACATTGATTTTCATTTGATATCTAACTGCAGGCTGTGAAGTGTACAACTTGGGAACAGGAAAAGGAACATCGGTTTTGGAGATGGTTGCAGCATTTGAGAAGGCATCTGGAAAGGTGTTGAACAGTTTAACATTTCCTACTTTAATTCCTCTCTTCTGGTTTTCCAACTCCCAAAGAAAAGATTGAACCTTTTTCTAAGAACTTTTTATTTCTAAGTTGAATATATGTTGTGGTTCTCCAGATTACTAAATGTTGTCCGTTATTATAATTATTCAGAACCCTGTTTTCCTCAATTGTGTGATTGCTTGGAGTACTCCATTCACTACCCCAGATTGAAAGATAAGACATGTAACTATTATAATCACTTGAGATGTCCCTTGTTTGGCGAATTAGACTGGCATGTGGGTTTGGGCCTTGAATCCCAAATACTATGTCTGGAGTTTGACTATCAGGAGAAGTAGTGTATGGGTTCTTCCCAATCCTAAATTTTATATGCTTATTCAATTGAGTTTCGCTAAGCTCAGGAGAGGGAATGTTTATTGTGCACCCAAATATGCAGTACTGAGAAGATGGGAAACCTGGCACAAAGTAAAATGAAATTCTGGTACAAAGTGCCACCTATTCCATTACCACTTCCATCACCAACCAAAGAAATTCCATAGCAGCAGAATATTCCAATTCTGCAATTTTGAAATTATCAGATATATTTGTTTCTTAATATATGAGTGCTGACCAATCTTCTGAACCTCAATCCCTAGGAAAAATACTATGCCAAGTTTCTTCTGAATATCATTAAATTGGCACTGAGGCTTTCTTCTCACCTATCCTGATGTTCCTTGTTCCAGAAAATTCCTCTAGTCATGGCCGGACGAAGACCTGGTGATGCTGAGATTGTTTATGCATCGACAGCCAAAGCAGAAAAAGAGTTAAACTGGAAGTAAGTGCTAACCTACATGCTAATGATAGAATTTTATTTATTTATTTTTTAATGCAAAATTTCAGATACCTATATGATTGTCACTTAACAAATAAATTAAATGGGTGATCACATAAGCTAGTTCCCATAAAGTTTGAGGGAAAATGTGAGGGAAAGAAAGTAAAGAGGAAAAGTAGAAGGAAATAAAAAATAGATTTAAAGTCAATATATTATTTTTATTACTTCAATCTTATTTGAAGTTATTTCACTTATTTAACTCCTTTATATAAAGATTAAATAACTTAAAAATATATAAGTTTCTTACTAATTTTAATTATATTTTGAATTTTTTTAACATTTTTTTTTCCTTAGTACTTTTCGGGATCCAAACATAGCTATAAAGTTTCCCAAACACATAATTAGAAGAGTTATTTTTTATATTACTGGTTGAGAGGATCTAATTGAATTGCACCATGATCACAACTTGAGAAATAATGGTTTAGAAATTTTCACACGCTTAGCATCCACGTCTCTTTTAATAATGGAAAGTGATGCTAGTAATAAATGTAATGGCCAGTATTATGTTCATCTCAGATGCAACTGCTCAGTTCAATGAAATTCTGACCATCAATCAGAATGTTTTACAGATCCCAAAACCACTAGAGTAGCTGAACTAATAAGATAGCAATTTCAACTAGTAATAAGTACTTGAGTATGGACTTGGAAACCTCCTATTTGCCAATTGAAAAGTTGGCCAACTTCCACTCCAGATATATTCTATTGCCCTTTCACGTTGTTGATGGAATATGATAGAACCCTCTAACAGTAGCAGGACTTCAAAAGGAATATAGTTTATAACCTCTCTCAAATTGAGCATTTGGATCTTACACACAAAAAAAAAAAAAAAAAAAGAATTAGAACATAAGTGGGAAGATTTGGTTTGAAAATCTTGGTTGTAACCATACATGAAAATGAGTCTTATGTCACTTCAATTTGTGTGATGTCCCTGCAGGGCCAAGTATGGCATCAGCGAGATGTGTCGGGACCAATGGAATTGGGCCAGCAAGAACCCCTATGGCTACGAATCGTCCCCAACACAAGACTAAAGGCTGGACACCTCTAATCCATGTATTTTTATTCATGCTTAGATTAGGGCTCTTCAACCATGTCAAACAACTTATAATGTGATGATATACTTCTGGATATAGAAGCCCGGTAATGTTGCGCTGAGTTCTCCAATTCAAGTGGCATTTAAGGGCTGGTCTCCTGTAAAGCCTGTTACCCACCACCCATTTACTTTTATGACAACTTCTTTTCAAGTGCACCAGGCTGTGTTGTGGTGTGTGATGGAGCAATGATGCTTCAATCTGATCCGTACCCATAATAAAACTGGGCTTTTATTCTTCTGGCTGAAGTAGACAAAAGGAGATAAAAAAAAAACAGCAGCCGGAAACCTTTTTTCAAGACAATTCTTAAAAAGCAGTTTTCGGAGGAACAAACTTCTATTTAAGAACAATTTTCTAGGTTTATTCTTTGTGAATATGCTATTATGCTCCTACGGACAAACATAAAAGTTGTCAAAGCATTCTTCATATTTTAGAATGCTTTACAAAAAAATGTTAAAGACATATCTTGAATTTGTTCTTAAAAATGTGTTTTAAGGATTTTTATTTTATTTTTAGTTACAAAACTATTTGTTTATATACTGAATAAATTTTGAATCGAAAATGTTTTTCCCTTTTTCTGTTTTTTATTTCGAAGTTTTTTCCTATAGAATTAAGGAAACATCTAAAAACACAAAGAATGAGTGGTGAACGTTTGCATCTCATGTAAATACAAAGTGCTCTCATAGAAAAAAGATCCTGTTTTTAAGTTTTAAATTCCATAGCTGCTGAACTTGCCATTTTTAACGTTGGATTACAAATATACGAGATAGGGATCAAAACAAATGAGAGTAGAGTTCAAACAAATGAAACCAAAGTATAAAAGAATAAGATTGAGATACAAACCAACAAGATGTAAGTACAAAGTGATACCCTAAAATTGTATATTTAGGGTTTTGACAAAAAAATAATCTTTACATGGGAAAAAAAATATAAATTATAAGTATTTTGACAAAATAATGTTCAAAGTAATCTTTTTGCAGGCGGAGTTACTTTATTTATTTATTATTATTTTATGTTGAAACCACATTTAACAAATGCAACTTCATTTTTTAATTAAATCCGTATTTACCAAATACAGTCCCATTTTTTGATTGAAATCACATTTAACAAATGGAGTTTCACTTTTGATTTTTTTTGCATTTTTAGCTTTACACTTTTACATGTTTTTTCATGATTTGGTTTTTATATTGCCTTATTTTATTCATATAACTTTATTATTTTAAAATTATTAATTTATTAATAAATAAAATAATAATTAATTGATATTTTTTCAAAATTTATTTATTTGAAGTAATACTACATTAAGTTTAAATATATAGATTTTCTTATTATTAAAACCTGTATTTTTAATTTCACTTGAGAAATAATCTTTAAGATACGCATTGAGATTTTTTTTGTCATATCTTAATTTTAGGTCTTTCCCTTTCAAAATATGCGGTCATGAAACTTCCAAAATAGGATTCAGAGGCAGTGGCGACCATGGATGGAAATCAGTCGTGACAAGAAGTCGGTCCATCAAGCTCTTTGAAAATTAGAAGAAATATTTAATATATAACTTTTACGATTAAATAAACTTTACCCCTCAATCTTTAACATGTTTTACGCTTTGTTTTCTCATATTTAAAACCTGATATTTTATCCCAAAAATTTATTAAATATCAACACTTTACCTCTAATTACAAATCCTTCATAAAAGTTATAAATGAGATTGATCTTTTTCGGCACTTTAATTCCATCATCAAGTATGAAATTTGATAAAATCAAATTTGAATCGAAAGGTCAAAGTGCCTAATATTGAATTTTTTTTTTCCTTATTGGAGGGCTATTTTAGCCCAAAACCAGTATATATGATTGGTCTACTTTCATAGTTACCAATTTTTAGTAATGTAATGGTGAAGATTCTAGTAGAGAATAATTGTTCAAAATTAATTATGAATGCTACTTTCAAAACCGGTATCAAACTTACCCCAACCTTTGTCGGTGCCCGCATTCTTAAGCCCATGGTGGGGCTGAGCCCTATGGGTGGTGCCGGGACTGAGGCCCTTGAATGTGTGGACCCTGTTAGAATTTGAGCCACAGTACTAGCACTTTGCAACTTGTATAATTAAATTAAATGCAAAAACTCCAAATCCAGGAAGACATGCCAGGAGTGTTGAGAGAAGTGGTGAACGCATCTCTATTCCAATGCTAAAACCACAAGAATGGTTTAAACCATAAAGACCCAATAAAGCTTTTGAGGTAAATGATGAAAGTTGAATTTGGCTTTGACAAATTCCCCTGCCCATCCCACACTCTTATAATTTTAAAGCTTTAGTGCCTTTATTCCACATTCTCAAGATAGTGGTCCCTGAATGATTAGAGTCTTAAATTCAAAATTTGAAGGCCCTAGACCCGTAAACCTCAAGGCTCCGTTTGGATACTTGCATATGTAGAATTAGAGACATTAATAAATGGAAGACTGAATTTTAAGAGCATATTCAAATGTCTGGGGCATGTTTGAAAACCGTTTGGATTTTTGTTTTCTGAAAAAAAGAAAAATAAAAAAGTATGTTTAATAATTAAAAAATTATTTTTAAAATAGAAAATATGATGTTTTTAAATGACATTTTCGAATTATTTTTATTTGTTTTTTAATAACTAATTTTAAAAAATAATTATATAAAAACATTTAGATATAAAATTTATTTAAAATATTAAAAATAAAATAAAAAAGATTTAGTTTTTTAAACAAAATTTTATTTTATTAAATATGGGTAACATATTTAAAAAAAAAAATATTTTATTTAAGAGTGTAAAAATTTATTGACCTATTCAAAATTTGTTCTGAAATTGAAAATCATTATCCATGTTTTAACTTTCTTCATTTTTGTCTGAACTAAAATTTATGAAGGGTTCCTTTTTCTTCGAACAAACACAAGACTAATGGACTCTGCATGTGTTAAGAATGTTGTCATCAAAACAAAGCTTCCGTAATGTTACAAAACCCCACATTTAACGTTAAAAACTAAGCCGTTGCAGGCCCCACACTATTAATTATCCAAATAAACTTGATTTTTTAAAAATTAATTTCAAAATTTAAAAATCCTATACGTCCAAAATATTTAGATACGTTTGATTGAAATTTTATTCTTTAAATTTTGTTTTTATTATAATTAAAAATTTTGAAAATCATGTTTGATAACTTTTTATTTTTATTTTTATTTTTATTTTTTGTTTTATGGTAAAAAAAAATTAAAGTTAAAAATGTTTTTTCGATTCCCAAAAATTTTTTAAATAAAATTTCAAAAGTGCATAAATTTTAAAAAATTTCCCCCTTGTTTGACCTTTCCGAGCAAATTTTCTAAAAACGTAGAATTGCAAATTTTTCCCACAGGCCAAACAGGTCCTTAGTGCTGGAAAGTGACTTTTGAACTCGAAAGTCTGGATCACATCCTCATCGCTAGAAAAAACACCGGCGTTGCAGTCTTTGTTATTTACTTATTTGTTGAGATCTCTTTGTCCAAAGCTTAAGCCACAAATATAATAAAACCCAATAAGCGGTTTGCTTCACCCACCGCCTTTCTCTCTCTCTCTTTTCTCTCACCTCAACTCTCTCTATCTCTTGTCGGCACCGCAGATCTCCGATCTTCGGCGAGAGGTGGTCGGAGCTCGACCTGAGGACGTTTTCGCCGTTACCGATCGGAGATGGAGAATTTGATCTCTTTGGTGAACAAGATACAGAGAGCTTGTACGGCTCTTGGTGACCACGGCGATGAGAGCGCATTGCCGACTCTGTGGGACTCGTTGCCGGCGATCGCGGTGGTCGGAGGCCAGGTCAGCTCGTTTTCTCTTCTCTTGTTGTGGATTTGTTTTTTTTGATCTGTTTGGTTGCTCAGAAACGGAAGGAAAGTATTGAATCAGCAAATCGCGTGAGTCTTGGACAGTGACTTAGTTGAGTCGTGCTGAGTTTGATTTTTGAGATAGGGAAAAATAAGGCCGTCGATTCCTTTACCTGTGTTTATCTTGGCAACCGAACATAGTTGATGTGATTTCAACTAATGCTTTCGTGTAGATTGGAGTTATAATATGTGTTCTATTAGGTGATCGAAGTGGATTAAGAATCAAGTTGTAAACCTAGGTTTATGCTTTTCTTTTGTGCTTTGTAGATCTTCGGTGGAACTTAGATGATCAAAATCTTGAGGATCTGTTGAGTACATTTCATTTCAATATGTTTTTCCTCAATCCTCATGCGTCTCTGTCGTGTATTGTAGAGCTCAGGAAAGTCTTCAGTGTTGGAGAGCATTGTTGGAAAGGATTTCTTGCCTCGTGGATCTGGTAATCAAGGGCAATATATGGTTCTGGCTTTACTTGTTCACTGCAATTTTTATTCTCAAAAGTTGAGAAAATGATAAATGCACATATATATGCAGGGATTGTCACTCGGCGCCCTCTTGTCTTGCAGCTTCATAAGATTGATGAAGGCAGAGAATATGCTGAGTTCCTTCACCTCCCAAGGAGAAGGTTCACTGATTTTGGTAGAGTTACTTGTCTTTATCCCAATTTTTGATTTGTTTGGATTCTTTATAGTTTGAAAAAGTGCTATATTGCCATGCAACCTTCTCTTATGTGCATGACATTATTGAACAGATTTTACCTTAACATTTTTTCCACCATATATTATTGCATCTTTTAGTCACATGATATTTTGTGTGTTATCATGATTTCTAGATAAGATGATGCTCTGGTGTGTTTTACTTACTAGTGCACGAATCCATATTAGTTCTAATACACACTTTGATCTGAACTATATTTGTGTAGCTGCTGTGAGGAAAGAGATTTCGGATGAAACTGATAGAGAGACTGGTCGCACCAAGCAAATCTCTAGCGTTCCGATTCATCTTAGTATATATTCTCCTAATGGTAAGAATTTATGGATGTGGATCTTGTGTAGCTAATGCCCTATTGATCTCACTTTTATAACAATGATGTGTTTTACTTCATGTCTTTATCCTATTTAGCATTCTATTTTTCTTTTTAGTAGGAAAGAGGCCATGGATTGATAGCAGGGGGTAAATTTTAGAAATGAATTTGTATTTTTGTGAATTTATGAATTTGGATTTTCTTGACAGTTACTGGCCCCCATTTTTGAAGCATTGTCTTTATTTTTCCACAGTGCAATCTCAACATTTGAATAAAATGCTATTATGCTCTGCTAATGGGGAAGACATTTAATTAACTCACACAGCCTTATGCACCACACATACCCTTTTCCCCATTCAAATTTTCCTTGGCCTGCATCTTCAATTTAAAATCATTCCCCTCGTGTCAAACAGTTCTTCATTTTAAAATCTTCATGTCAAATTTTGACAAACATTTCTTCATTTTAAAATCTGCATCTCACACATATACTATTGTAGTTGTTAAATTTGTTATTCTTTTCTTATGATTTCTCAATTTTCTCATGATTTACCTTTTTTACGTGGCAGTTGTCAACTTGACACTAATTGATCTTCCTGGGCTTACTAAAGTTGCTGTTGGTAAGCTATAAGTCTTCCAGTGGTTTGGCATGTCATTCATATTTCACACTCTGTCTCTTTGTGATTTTGTATTCATATCATTTAACATGACACTGACGACTTACCTTGGGCAATGTAGAGGGTCAACCTGACAGTATTGTGCAGGATATTGAGAACATGGTTCGCTCATTCATTGAAAAGGTAATTCAAAATTTAATGCTTTGGGAATGATCTATTTATTTGACAAGTTATTTTCCACCATCTGAATTCCCATAGATGGGAAACTTTACCCTCTAGGCGTCCAAAACTATGAATAAATAAGTAGATATGTCTCAAAGGATTTCTCCTCCTCCCTTCCCTTGCCTTAATTTTCTTTTCTCCCCTTATGTATCTGTTTTCCTCATTCTCAGATGCTGTTGAAAATGGAATGTTATTGTTTATTTTAACATCATATTACTTATGTAAGCATGGAGAGTGGATAGGGCTGCAACTTAGGTGGGTTAGAAGTCTAACACGTGTCAAATCCACTATCATTATGTTCAACTGTGTCAAACTTGTGGGCCACTCAATAAAATAATTATTTTAAAGTTTATTCCGTATAAACTATATTATAGAATAAAAGGTTAAAAGTTAAATGTCTCAAAACCTGAAATTATGTTTGTTAGTTATTATTTTGTCATAAATGACAATGCGCAAACTCAAATTTCAACATTCTAAAATATTTTAACAATTAAACAAAAATGATAAACCAATTAGATAATTAAAGAGTGATAAACCATAGCCTTGGATAATTAAAAGGTGAAAAATGTTAGAGTTTATTCCTTATCTTTTTTATATTTTTCATTTTGTGGTTGACCTATCTTAGCTAATGGATAAGGATGGATTGGGACATTGTGGGTACTAGGATTTTTTTCTCTGTAGGTAATGGGCGGAGGGTGAGATTTTGGAGGGATAGGTGGTGTGGGGATTCTCCTTTGAGTGTGTCATTCCCAACCTTGTTTGATTTAGCTATTGATAAGGAGGCGTGGGTGGTGGATTTTTGGGACCCCTTGGCTGAGGGAGGTTGGAACCTTTGTTTCTCAATATCCTTTAATGATTGGGAGGTTGAGGAGGCGGAAAGCTTCTTGAGGCGGCTGCATGGGAAGAAAGTATGTGATGATGTGGTGTTTTGGACTGAAACAAAGAGTGGGAAATTCTCGGTCAAATCCCTTTACAATGCTCTAGAGCTGGGCAGCTTTTCTTTGTTTCCTTCAAATTGCATTTGGAACTTGTGGGTGCAACCTAAGATTAGCTTCTTTGCTTGGGAGGCTATGTGGGGCAAAGCTTTAACTTTGGACTTAATTCAAAAAAGAGGGTGGGCCTTGGCAAATAGATGCTTTTTGTGCCATGAGAAGGAAGAGATTATAAACCACCTGCTTCTTCACTATACTAAAACAAGGGTCTTGTGGAATTTGTTCTTTACATTGGTTGGGGTGTCTTGGGTGCTACCTTCTTCAGTTAGAGGGATTCTCCTTAGTTAGCATGGTTCTTTTGTGGGCAAAAAGCAAAGAAGGCGTGGAGAGCAACTCCTCTATACATCTTTTGGACAGTTTGGAAGGCGAGAAATAGATTGACCTTCAATGATGATGTGCTTTCAATCCAGAGACTCAAATACCTTTTTGTTTTTTCTCTTTGGTCAGAGACAAAGTTATTTATAGCCGATCACCCTTTAACTTTAGTTAGTTTTTGTTATTGGGTGGGCTCTGGTTAAGGTTGTTTTTTGACCCAATTGGGTGTTTATTTTCTTGTTCTTTTTGGCTGGTTTGGCGGTGGGTGTATAGGTATTGTAGACCTTGAGTCGCTCTTTTGGCATCTCTTTTCAATAGATCTTTTCTTTACCTATAAAAAAAAAAAAAACTTTGTAAATAAAATAATAGATAATAATCATAATATAATTTAAAAATAATAGATAAATAATAATATGCAGGTTTTCAAGGTTGCCAAAAATTCAAACCCACATCCCCGCCTGACCCTACCCTATTCAAACCTTGCTCATGCCAACCCAAACCTCAGGTTGGACCGACCCAAGTTGCAGCTCTAACAGTGGAGACAATTAAATTTTCTGGTATAGCAATTTTACCAAGAGATGGAAAATTGTTGACTTCATTTTTAAAATTTTTTAGGGAAGTAACAGTTCATATTCTTTTGGAATGCACCACTTATTTTAAGATAACTAGGAACACAATGAGAGATTAATTCCAAAGAAAACCCCAAATGTTAAGGGCTCGTGATGAGGATGAATTTCCAATTAGTTGGAATTAAGAATTAAGTTAGGATTAGTATTCTTTGGAGTTGAATTTGGAGCAATTAATTATTTGAATCATAAAGGTTATAGGAGGTTAGAAGCATAAAGCTTGTTTTTAGCCTTTCTAGCACTTGAAAACAATTCTTTTTGATAAAACTTTTCAAGTGTTAGAAAGGTTAGAAGCATTTCCTAAAATCATTGTCAAATGGACTCTTAATGTTGCACAAAATATTCTTTTCTATATATAAAACAATTATTCTAGTCAATGTGGTGTAATGACTTTCTTTTCTGCTGGTCCATTTTTCAGGTAACTTAGTTTCCTACTGAATTTCAGTCTATAGTTTTCTATTATTTATACATAGATGAAAATTTTTAATTTTGCATTCTTTTATTTGCTCAAGTAAGCTTTTTTGTGCAGCCTAACTGTATTATTCTAGCAATATCACCGGCCAATCAAGATCTTGCCACGTCAGATGCCATTAAAATTTCCCGTGAAGTAGATCCTAAAGGTAACATTTGGTATCTCTTCTTCTAGGCACGACAGATGCATATCCTATTGTCTACCTTGCATTTTTTTTTTTCCTGGGCTTTAATCTTGGTTATTATCTTTTTTCCAAGAAGAGATTTCCTCTTGATGAAAGTCTCAAATTCAACCACTGGTTGTTATTACATGTTACATATTTTGAAAGTAATTTTCAACTTTTGAACTTAACGAGTGCACTCTGACAATATTGTTTTTCCCAGTTATGAGCATATTTGATGTTTTAGTTGTTTGATTCTCGGTTCAATTGGTATTGACTTTTCAGGGGAGAGGACATTTGGGGTCCTGACAAAGATTGATCTTATGGATAAGGGTACTGATGCAGTTGATGTAAGCCCACTTACTTTCTTGTTTTGATAGTGAACAAATAATAAATTTTCAGAAAACTGCTTTTCAACCAAATGTTGAGAAGATTGCTTTGGTTTCCCTAGGAAATGTTTTTGTGAGAGAAAAACTGCTCTCTGGCATTTTATTTGAGAACTAAATTCCTTCTGATTCTTCTCTCCAATGAGCTGTTCTTGTTTTTTCATATTTCCCTATATATATGTGTGTATGTGTGTGTATGTATGTATATATATTATGCCAAGTTTTAAAAACTAAAGTGAAAAGAAATCTGCCACTCTCTTGCTCCTCTGTAGGAATATGACAGCATACGGTTCATGTATTTCCTTATATTGCATTAATACATAGAGGGTTTAGATAAAAGTTGGTACATCAAAAGTGTTCAGTATTGGTACACACTTTTCTGAATCATATTTTTTGGATTGGGTAGATACTGGAAGGAAAATCTTATCGGCTTCAATTTCCTTGGATTGGTGTTGTGAACCGTTCCCAAGCAGATATTAACAAGAGTGTTGACATGATTGCTGCTCGGCGTAGAGAGCGTGAGTATTTTGCTAATACCCCAGAATATAAGCATCTTGCTCACAGAATGGGTTCTGAGCATCTAGGAAAGATGCTTTCAAAGGTATGCAAACAAATATGTGGCACTATTTGTATATATTTTTTTCAATTAGCGTGGATCAAAATCGTAATTTGCTATTTTCTGTTGTTCCTATTGCTATTATTACTTACATATAATGATAAATTTTTCAGCATCTGGAAAATGTAATCAAGTCAAGGATCCCAAGCATCCAATCCCTTATCAACAAAACAATAGTTGAACTTGAAGCTGAACTGAGTCGCCTTGGAAAGCCTATTGCTGCTGATGCTGGAGTAAGCGTACTCTTTTTGTGTTTTCCTTTTTAAGCATAGTTCATCACTCACAACCTGTAATTGCCTTGTAAGGATCAAACTGACCAAATATGCCTCCATTTTTTTTTTTAATTTCTTTTTTGTGGGGCACTTTGTTATCTGATTACCCTCAATTAATAATTCTACAAGAATTATTAATGATAGATTGCTAATTACATGCAGGGAAAGTTATACATGATCATGGAAATTTCTCGTGTCTTCGATCAGATATACAAAGAGCATCTCGATGGCGTGTATGTATCACACTTTGGTTTCCTTTCATAATTATGCAAAATGTCTCTGCCCAGCTGAGTTCAATTTTACCTCTCAGGTCTAAATCTATCCTATTAGTTTGAAAAGAATCCCTCTTTAATATGTGCATTTCCATCCACAGGCGCGCAGGTGGTGATAAAATTTACCATGTCTTTGATAACCAACTTCCTGCTGCTCTGAAAAGGTTGCAATTTGATAAGCAACTCTCAATGGAGAATGTACGAAAGCTCATTACTGAAGCTGATGGATATCAACCCCATTTAATAGCTCCTGAACAAGGATACCGTCGACTCATTGAATCTTCAATAGTTAGCATCAGAGGTCCTGCTGAGGCAGCTGTTGATGCGGTATGTTTTAAAATTTGTAAGAAATTCCTTTAGAAATTACTTTCGAACCATGTGAAGGTTGTTTGACACATTTGATGCCCCCCATAATATCTCTCGTCCTTTTATCTTCTTGTGTGTTTTGTATGTACATGGATTTTTCAAGATGGTTCCACCTTTTGTCCAACCAACAACTTGGTTTAAACCCTATGGAAGATAGATTGCAAGCAATCTGCAGATGCCAACTTTAACAGTTTTCAAGGATTTTCCTTGATCCAAAGAACCATGTTACCCCTTTCTATACCATGTTTTTGGCATCAGTTTTCTGAAATCGAGCAGTCAGTTCAAATGTTCTCACCAATGGCCAGACCTGCATGCTTATATTTTTTTCCCTTCAGTACTTGAATCAATTTTTTGCATGGACCCCAGGTAGAGAATAATGGCAGGAAATGTTGGTCTGGGCACTCAATTTCCAGCTTGAGAAAACCTGAACTCTGCTTGCTGGCTAACAGCCCTCCACCTCAACCCAGATCAATTCTGATGGTTTGGTGGATTAAGTATAGTAGTGCTACCCTTAATATTGTTTTCTCAAATTTTAGGCATCGCTTTATTTGAAAATCTTCATTTTTTTCATGGATCACACTACTTTGTGCTCACTTCTTTTGTAATGCAAAGCAAAGACCACTATTTGATCATTCTTCTCTCTCTCACTCACATGATTCCAGGTTCACGCCATATTGAAGGAGATGGTTAACAAGGCTATCAGTGAGACTGCAGTACGTTACTGACCATGCAAAATTTTTATTTTTTCTATTTTTTCCTTTTGGTTTTTTGTTTATTTGTTTTGGGCCAACACTTGTGATTTTCATTTTAACCACTGACTATTCTTGATGGCTATGGAGAAAATCTTTAGTCATTTAGGCTATGTTTGATTCTTGGAAAATTTGAGGGAAAATGAGAGAGGAAATGGAGAGGAAAAGTAGAAGGAAAGAAAAAGTGAAGAAAAAAAAAAATTGAAGTTTATAAATTATTTTTATATGTTTTTTTAAACTTATTTTACTTATTTGAACTTTTCTATTGTTTTTTATGTCGTCGTTTTGTATTTATTTATTGGGTTTGTGCTCTAGTGTTCTTCTAAATTTTGAGTGTGAAGTATTTGGTGGAAGTTTAGGGAAACAACTAAAAGTTGTAGGCAGCCATCATAAAAGCACTCTATGGACATTAGGAATGTGGATTGCATACTACTTCGGACTTGAACACCATGGGAATATTTGGAATCCAAGAAGTAACCAATAGATGATGTGAATTCTCACCCATATCCATACTTTAGAAGTCAAAACTTTACCCAATAAATAATAAAATAAAATGTTGAACTCAAGGGATGAAATCTTCTGGCACCTTGTCTTTTCTGCGAGTTCGGCTAGTAAAGTTTGTCAGTGATTGTACCATAAACCTAGGTTCAAATTTTGTCCAACTTTGGCTACCTTCTTCACTTGGCTGTCCATTTACGAAGATGACAAAACACACACAGACATGCACAAACAGAAGACCTGCATGCATTATGTTCTGCAGATCAATACCGTTTGCCCATCTTTTGGTTAGGGTTGTCATGCAATCGCTTTTTGGCTAATGAAAATCACAAACTTCTGCTGCTTTTGTTGGAAGTTAGAACTGGGTTTCTTTTGCTTCCCATTCAATTGGATATTGTTCCTCAGTTTTTTGAGCTGGTAAGATAAATTATCTCTTACTTGATTTACAGGAATTCAAGCAATACCCTGCTCTCAGAATTGAGGTTGCAAATGCAGCTTGTGATTCACTTGATAGGATGAGGGATGAAAGCAAGAAAGCAACACTTAAGCTAGTCGACATGGAGTGCAGCTACCTGACAGTTGATTTCTTCAGGAAGCTTCCTCAAGATATTGAGAAAGGCGGCAACCCGACGCATTCAATTTTTGATAGATACAATGACTCATATCTTAGGCGAATAGGTAAGTAATAGATACGCCCCATTTATAGCCTTGGAATATGTATCGAGCTTTTGCAGTGACTTAGCCTTGGTATATATATTGAGCTTTTCTTTTTCTCCCATTATTCAAACAGGAACGACAGTTTTGTCTTACGTCAATATGGTGTGTGCCACTCTTCGGAACTCCATTCCAAAGTCCATTGTTTATTGTCAAGTGCGTGAGGCCAAACGCAGCCTACTCGACCATTTCTTTACTGAGTTGGGTAAACTGGAGGTTAGAATGGATCTCCCTTTCCTATCTTTATAATTTATATTTCTGGTGAAACTTAAATCTTTGTCCTTTAAAAAAAAAAAAAAAACACTTGCAGCCCAAGCAGTTGGCATCATTATTGAACGAGGATCCAGCAGTCATGGCAAGACGCACTGCCCTGGCAAAGAGGCTCGAGTTATACAGAAGCGCTCAAGCTGAAATTGACGCAGTTGCTTGGTCTAAGTAGAAAGCCACGTATCTTACTTGGAATTTGGCTTTAGTTGGTGGCGTGATTCTTTATAATCGGTTTACCTTTATTTTGTGTACCAAATTCCAATAGCTGATTTGTCATTTTTTTCCTACCACCCGAGTGACATTTTTCATTGTCATCACATGTCACAGTTTATATATATATATTGAAGATGATATAGAAGTGTATTATTTCTGACGGTGTTCTCTTCGATCGCTCAGTGGAAGCTTGTCATATGACAAATCGATGATCCTAAACATCAGATACATGATGCATTGTGACTTTCTGAACTTTGGAGCGAGTATGAAGCCCGTATATTGAGGTATGAGGCCCGGTTTACCAACTTTTCTAAAAGTTGTGGTATAGTTGATTTAGCTTCCTTGCTGAACAATCGATTCTATAAACCTAAACTCCTAGGATTTAGGATCGCACCCATTACAGAAAAACAGAGAACACTGGTTTTTTTTTTCTCTATTTTTTTTCCTCCTCTTTTTGGCAACCAAATATGTTTCTTTAAAGAGTCCAACTGTTAAATAGGTGAAATAATCAAATCTATTCCTAATTGACGAATTGTTGAATTGGTATTGATCCAATACAATTAAGTTCTAGTGAGAGAATCAGGGCCCTCTGCCAAATCAGTTCAAAAGAAGTCTATAGATTAGAGAATTCAGGTGGGTAAAGGGTAATATAGGAAAGGAACAAACCTGGAGGGACGTCAACTTCCATGATTATTTGATCGGTACGCTAGTTCTGAAGGTTTTAAATAGGATTACCAGTCCCCCAGAGCTGAAGAGCGGCAAACTTGGACTCGAAATCCCATATAAAAGGAACCATTATTATTAGGGAGAATTGGGTTTTATACCCATTTTACTTTGATAATTAATAAAAACTCCTTCAAACACCTATAATTAATTATAAGAATATAAGATAAGAATAAACAAAAATACCCTTTTGAGTTACACCCATCATTCTTGTCTTTATATCACCACTCTTTATATATCATTTTCATAAAATTCTCCATTATTTATTTATTTTATTGTTTTTTTAAACTCCTTTAAAAATAATTGAAAATCAACATTATTTTTTTAAAAAAAATTATATTAATGATTCAAAAACTATTTTGGAAAATACTTTTGAAAAAAATAAGAATTTAAATGAATAAAAATTATCTTTTACATTTTAGAAGTAAATAGTTTAATGATTAAAACACTATTTAAAATAAATATATTTACTATTTTTTTCTTTTATACTAAAAAAGTATTTTAAAGTTTATTTTTTTACTATTATAAAATTAAAATTTTTTTTTTTTTTAATCTTCTTCATTCTTTATTTTAATAATTTTTTGAACATAGACTTTTGGTAATAAGTTATATGAAATGTTACAAATTTGTTTATTAAGGAATTTTCTTAATAATTTGACTTAATTGAAAATTTATTGAAATAAAAAAAAATGATGGATGAAGAGTTTTTATTTTAAATGTTCAATTAAAATATTATTGTATTTAGAAATAGATTATATTAATAAATAGTATAATAAATATTGAATTTTTATCATAGTTGAATGGTATATTAACCAATTTTAAATGAAAACAAGTTAAAAATTGTATATAAAGATTATGTTTGAGTTTGGTTTTAAAATATTTTTTTAGTTTTTACTTCTTTTATTTTTAAAAATAATTTTTATTTTCTATATTGTCTTTTTTTAAAATATGTTTAATTAAAAAAATAAAATTATTTTTAAAAATGAAAATTGAATACCTTGTTTAATACTATTTTTTTGTATAAAAATAATAAAAAGAATTAAATTTTATTTATTGATTATTCTTTTTTTTATTTTTTCTATTAGTTATTTTAATAATAAAATAAAAAATATAATATAATCACAATGAAATAAATGAATCAATCAATTGTATATTTTTTCACAAAAATATAATATGTTCACAAAAAAAATTGGATTTAAGTTTTCGCACTAAATGTATAAGGGGTGTAAAAGATTACCATTTGTAAAAGATTTTAATCGATTCTAAACCACTCATTTATATAGAAATTTCGATACTTTCCCCAGTAATGATGTTTGGGGAAAAAAATTTAACTCCAATTCATCCACCATTTTCTCAATTAAATCATTAGAAATATGGTTAACACATGTACGTAGACACATTACTTAAGAGGGATATATTGCGTCATTGTACAATGATATTACACTAACTGTACAAGGGAAATGTACTAAGTATATAAGGGTGTACAAAGCTACAATTTGTGAAAGATTTTAATCAATTTTGAATCATTTCTTTATTTTATTTGTTACCTACGAATTGTATATGAAATTTGCACTACTGTATAAGGGTGTTATACTTACTATACAAAGCAAATGTATAAGGAGTGTACCTCTTAACCATTTTTTTTCTTGTCACTTAAGGATTAGAGACTTTCCCCCCACACATTCCTTCACCTAAAAATTGTTATAATTTGAATTTTTAAATTTCATCATCCAAAATTTGTAATGTATGAGAAAAAAAAAATTATAATATATTTGCTTGACTTGATGACATCGTATTTTAATAATTTAAACCATGTCAAGTCCACATATATTCCATATTTAAAAGAGTATTTTAATATTTTTCAAATTATTAAATTATAATACATTATTCAATTAAAAATTAATTATCACCATTAGTTAAAAGTGACCATATTACAAAATAATATATTAAGACAATATCTATGTATTATCCATAAAATAGAGAAAATATTCAAATAATTGTTATCTTAAAGATATTTATATAAAAAATAACTTTTATATATATATATATATATATATTAGATAAAAAAAAAGAATAATACTTTTTTTAAGGTGTTTAAAAAATATTTACTTAAAAAAGGTAGTAATAATAATTTTTAACCATTGATTTGTAATATTTTTTTGAGAGACAAATAATTTGTGGAAATAGTGACATTTCCTTAACTAGGAATTAATTTATATGGTCTCATCAATTAATATTTGAGAGAAAGGTAAAGTGAATAAAGAGAGAACGAGAGAGAAGTGGGTAAGCCCATTGTTTTTTTTTTTATTTTTGACAACAAAGGGCATTTAAGAAAATTTTGAAAAATAATGTCCTTCAACTTAATTTTCATATGTCGTGGACTTAAATATAAAAGATATAATGATCTTGGCTCAATTTTCAAGCCAATTGGGTGCCTTATTATTATTATTACGATTAACAAAAGGTGGAACATCAAGGAATTCCAATGTACCCTACTACAGTACGACTGTTTATTTTCCCTGTAACAACTAACAACCACATTTGTATCCCAGATTCTTCCACCTTTCTACCGATCCATCCCTAATCTTAGAATACAACATAAGCATGAATAGAAATACATAAGAGATGTTTTAGTCTGTTGTTGGGGATGATTCGTAGCCATATGGGTTCTTGCTGGCCCAGTTCCACTGGTCCCGACACATCTCACTGATCCCGTACTTTGCCCTGCAGGGACATCACAAAAAGAATGATTTCCATGTTCATTGATATTTTTCCCACATCTTACATGGTTACACGTACAACCAAGACTTTCCAAACAAAATCATTCCACTCACGTACTAATTTTTTGTGAATGTAAGATCTAAATGATTAATTTGAAAAAGGTAACACAATATTCCTTTTGAACTTCTATTCCTGTCAGAGGGTAAATATGAATGTTCTATATCTGGTGTGGTTACTTCATTGGTTGTAACTTGTAAGTGCTACCTTATTTGGTTCAGCTACTGTATGGTTCGGGATCCATAAAAACTATTTTTTTTTCTTTTTTTTATAACCGTGGATGTTTGGGCCAGCTTACGCACACCTCAACTAATCCCATGGGACCCTGAAGTTAACGACCAGGTAAACCTCCAATGGCCTTGAGGGGACTCGAACTGGTGACCATTGGGGAGCAAACCTAAGGCTGGATCAACTGAGTTACCCCTCAGGGTTGGATCCATAAAAACTTAAGACTTAAGGATCAGAATTTCTCTGAACCGAGTAGTTGTATCTGAAATAAACATAATAATGGATATTATGATGAATTTTCCTTAATACTGGCCATTACATTTCTAGCAACACATTCCATTATAGGACATAGACATGGATGCCAAACCTCTGGAAATTTATAAACCAGGATTTCGTGAGTTGTAATTATAGTGCAACTCAATTAGACTCAATCGACCAGAGATATCCAAAATCAGACTGTTCTGATCATGAGTTTTGAGAAATTTTATGTGATCATTATTGCTCAGTGATAATCATATAGGTATCTGAAATTTTGCATTAAAAAAAAAAAATTTCAATTATTAGGGTTTAGGTAGCACTTACTTCCAGTTCAACTCCTTTTCTGCTTTGGTTGTTGATGCATAAACAATCTCAGCATCACCAGGTCTCCGTCCATCCATGACCAGAGGAATTTTCTGGAGCAAGAATATAACAAAGGGCATCCATCAGGATAATAGAGGAGAAAACCTCAGTGCCAATAAAATGATATCCAGTAAGGGAGCTGGCATAATATTTTTCCCGTGGATCGTGAGGTTCAGAAGATTGGTCAGCAGTAATCTATCCAGTTTTAAGAAACGTATATATCTGATAATTTAAAATTGCAGAATTAGAATTCAGCTGCTTGGATGGGTCTATGGCATTTCTTAGGATGGTGATGGAGGTGGTTACAGAATAGGTGCCACTTTGCACCAGAAACTCATTTTACTCTATGCCAGGTTTCCCATCTTCTCAGTAAAGCTTAGTTGAATATGCATATAACTATAGGATTGGCAAGAACCTGTACTCGACTCCCGATAGTCGAATTCCAGACATAGTATTTGGGGTTTAAGGTCCAAATGCACATGCCACTCTAATTTGCCAAACCAAGCACATCTCATCTAATTATAATAACTACATGTCTTGTCTTCCAATCTGGGGTAGTGAATGGAATACTCCAAGTAATTGTTCAAACGAAGAAAACAAAGTTTTGAATAATGACAAATGCAGATACATTCAGTAATCTGGGGAACCAAAACAGACATTCAAATATGATACCTTTCCAGATGCCTTCTCAAATGCTGCAACCATCTCCAAAACTGAAGTTCCTTTCCCAGTTCCCAAGTTGTACACTTCACACCCTGCTGTTCATAAAAATCAATACTGACAAGTTTCCTTCCCATTTACTCAAGTGATTTATGACAGTGTTGGCCTTTAAGACTGTTCTGAAACTTAAGTTCTTATTTTTTCTGCAACCACTACTAACAACAATTCTGATCTCTGGATGACTTCAATTTTTTTCACATTTCTTGCAGTTTTGCCTCACACACTTGGTCATTTTTGGGATAGTATAACTAATATATCCAGTCATTTAGCAATTTGAAAGCAGACGGATCATAAACAAAGGACAATTTCAAAACACTAACCTATTTCTGAGTTGAGTAGCTTGTGCAAGGCTGCAATGTGCCCATCTGCTAAATCCACAACATGAATGTAATCCCGTACCTGATGTGAATAGGTAAGTAAGCATCAATACATCATTGACATCAAACCTTTGATCAAAAGTGGAAAACTGGAATGCAGTATAATGCCTATATTACCAAGGCCTTCGATTTCCTTTCTAAGAGAGTGACTAGTACACACTGTTTAACATAAACTACATAAATCTGTGTAAGGCCAGTCACATAATCACAATGGAAAAAAGAAAGCAATGAGGAAAAAAGGAGAGAGAAGATTCTCCAAAGAAACAAATTTAGATCATGTAAATGAAAAAAGCGAGAAGCTATAAAGCCCATTTGCTGAATGAAGCTAGAAGGACACTACTGTAAAAACTTCTTGTTGACTAAATGGCATAATTCAAGCACTAACAAATACAAAGGCAAGAAAAGGAATCGAGTCATAAACATGGTGGCTGGGAAGCACAGCCATGTTTATGTTCAGTTACTTTTTTACCCATGCATTGGTTATGAAAAAATCCATTATTCACATCAACCATGTTCTTCGAATTCCCGATTACTTTTCATGCAATTTCACACTGGCTCTTTTTTTTTGATAGATCAATTTCAAACTGGCTCTTTGACCAACACTTCTCTCGTCTCAATATTCGGCATATTTCCACATCAAATTTCATAGTTGAAACTACTTCATATAAAAATTTGGACATAAATGCAATTATATATCAATGTGACATCTAAAAACAGACTAAAAACAGCCAACAAACAAGTAGAAGTTGAATAGAGTAACTTTCTAACAATGGAAAACATACCCCAGTACCATCCTTTGTTGAATAGTCACTTCCAAAAACTGTAAGTGCAGGTCGCCTGCCAACAGCAACTTGCTGCACAAAGGGCATAAGGTTGTTTGGGATTCCGCGAGGATCCTCACCAATATAGCCACTAGGATGTGCCCCAACTGGGTTGAAATATCTCAGCAACACAATTTTCCATTCAGAATCAGAGCGGTGGATATCACGGCATATATCTTCAATGAAAAGCTGAAAGAATCAACCTCATCAGTTGCTAGAACAGATGCTAATAAAGAGGATCCTAATCAAGAAAGTTCAAAATGAAAAGGAAGGAGTACTTTGCTAACTAAATAAAAAAAAAGAAGATATTAAAGGTTCTAGTCATTCCTTTATGTGCAATCCAACATCTGTTTCTTTAGTATGCCTGAACAGAAAATATTGCCTCTGTTCATTTCCCAAAACATACCTTAGTTCGTCCATATGGATTTGTTGCACATAGTGGGAACTCTTCTGTACATGGAACCTCCTTTGGCCAACCATAAACAGTAGCTGATGATGAAAAAACAAGCTGAAATGTTGAGAATTTAGAAGTCAGTGGAGACATTAGAACAGAGTTGCACATAAACAGTAATATCACAAGAAACGTGGTAAAAACAAAAAATAAAGGAAAGAAAGAAAGCATGCACCACTTAATCAGCTTCATATTACAATCGGAGGGCTTTTATTTTGGTAAAACAAATAATCTCATAATAATATCAAACATTAGTTGCAAAGAAACAGTTCATTGATAGTGTGCATGGTCGATTAGAAGGCAGTGTACAAGTTCTGTAAAGAAGAAAAATAGCTGAGACATTACATATGTCTACTCAACTAGAAGCAACAGTTATGGAAAACAACACATTATGAGTAATAATAGAGCAGCAGTGTAAGAGGCAATACCTTTTTGCATCCATGGGCAGCCATGACTTCCAATAGAGTAATTGTGCCAATAAGGTTGTTATCAAAGTAAAGCAAGGGTTTTTGCACACTTTCACCAACTGCCTTCAACCCAGCAAAGTGAATGACAGCATCAAAACTGCAGTGGAAACAAGGTGGACAAAGTAAGTTATAAAACATAAAGTTGAGCAAGATGCACAAATTTCTACGTGTAACATCAAATCTATTCTTCAGTCTGTATACTTGTTCTTGTGGCGTAAATCTCACTCATACTGGATTATCAATAAAACCTCTGTCCTCCCATCTTAATATTTTGAATAAAAAATGGAGAGTTAGATGGATGTGCAAGCAATGCATTAGACATTTGTACTTGATGGTTCGCATGCCATAAAGATTAGCATATCCTGCTAAAAGATTTTGATGTCACAGATGAATAAAATGACTAAGAATAAGAACACCAAGGCATTAAGATTGATCCCATCATTGAAGAAAACATATTTAATACATTCAAGATAAGCAACTTGGACGGTTTATCCTCTTCAATCTCTACTGTATACAGAGCAAAAAGGAACTTCTACCAAAGAAAAGGAAATGCTTACTTTGTTGAGGCAAAAAGTTGTTCAAGCGCTGGTTTGTCCCGTAGATCCAACTGCATGTGAAAGCACAATTACCAGATGAGGCCATCATACAACAAGCAAATTCTGACTCTAGTTAAATGCATCAACCATACAATACAATTTTCCACGACATTGAAACTTCAAAAATTGAAATTCTTACGAGATGTTTCGCTATGATTCAACGAATTCAAAGTTACAAAACCAAAAAATTTCAAATTGATGAACACACTGACGCAAAGAAACTTCAATTCGACGCAGTAAACTCAGCAAAACTCAAATTTTAACAGAAGAAAAGAATTAAAAAGAAACCTAAAAACCTAAAAACCGATCAAACACTTGAATTTGACTCTCACACTAACGCACGCCACAGCTTATTAACTTCAAACTAACGCAACACACTCAACAAAACGGAAAATTGAGATCACACAAAAAGCAAGGAAGAAAACCTAAAAAGCAACGGTGAGGTTTGAACCTTGTGGAAAAGGAGGTTGTCGCCGAACTCAGCAGCAAGTTTTTTAACACGGTGAATGGAGATTTCGGAGGAGTTGTCCAGGTTGTCGACGACTACCGCCCTGAATCCGCCCAACAGCAGCTGAAGAACGGTGTGGCTGCCAATGTATCCGGCACCGCCGGTGACCAATATGGTCTGCGCCATTATCGCCGAGCCTGAACAGTGAACAGAAACGGAGAAAACTCTACAAATAATAACAATTAAAAAAAAAAACAGGAGTTCAAATGTAACGGAGAAAATAGGACACTTTACAGAAGCCTCCACTCTCCCCTGCAATTTAAAGATATGGAGAATTGACAGAAATACCCTCCACTCAGCCACGGGTCAAAAGTCTGGTGAGATCTGAGCCGTATATTTTAATCTGGTATCACGTGGGAATCGTGGGATAACCTGTTGGCGTTTTTCAAAAGAAAGCGGCTGAAAAAGGTTAGGTGAAAAGACAAAAAGGGATTTGCTTCTAGATGATAATGAAGAAAGTTTAGTGCTTTTGGTGAGGAAGTGCCGTTTCAACTTTCAACCATTAAGGCTGTTGGTGTGCTTTGCACTTGCCTTCATCTACTGAAAGGACTGTTTGGTTCGGTGGTTTAGGTGGAAATATTTGTCATTTATTGATTCTCTTTTATTTATTAGAAACAAACTATTCATAAAACAAATAAATAACATTTATTTTATAATAAATTATATTTAATTCTATTAATTTCCCCAAAACTTCTTTCTTAATTTAAATTTTACCTGGAATTTGGGCATGAAGGCGTGATAGAAGAATATCTATACAAATAGAAGAATATCCTAAAAGAATAATTGGGCCTACTTATTTTGCTTCCTTTATTTTGTTAATCTATACAAATAGAAGAATATCCTAAAAGAATAATTAAATTAAACATTAAAAAAACATAAGAAAATATCTCAAAGGATAATGAAATATCAGAGTTTATTTGGGAATTATTTTTAAAAATATTTTTTTTAGAGTGAAGAACTTGTTTTGAAAACAGTGTCTATTTTTTACAAATATTTTAAATGTTGTTTTAAATTGTTTTTGAATATTTTAAAAAATAATTATATTAACTTGAAAAATAATTAAAAAAAAAATTATGTATAAGAGTTATTTTTATAAAATATTTAAAAATATAAAAATAAGTAAAAATGATTTCAAATTTTCAATATAACAAGTACATTTCGACGGGATAATAGTTTTGATTAAAAAATATGTTGAACAATAAGGTGTTTTTTGAAAATATATATAGTAATTGTTTTAACTTGCTTTTAAGATTGTTGTAAAATTTAATTGTATAAATTAGAAAAATGATGAAAAATGAAAAACTGTGTATAAAAGTTAATTTTAAAACAATTATCAGAAATCATTAAAAAGATTAAAAATCATGTATAAATATACAATTTCTCTAAGACTTTTATTTTAAGAAAAATAAACATCGAAAATGACTTAGGTGGTATTTGTTTTTTAAATTTTTTGCTCAAAGCAATTTACTTTCAGAATTTTGATTATTTGTTTTTTTACTTTTTTTATGACTTATTATAAATTTTTTACTAAATAAAAAAAACCAAAATATATAACTTTTTCTAAATAGAAAAAATAATAAAGCGATTTTTCTTTTCTTTTTAATACTTAATAGAAATAAAATACTACAAAAATAAACAACTTAATATTTAATATTATTAAGTATTAAAGTTCTATTTAAAATTAAGTAAAAAAACAAACATCATCTTAGAGTACGTTTTAGAGCGATTTTTTAATACTTAAATGATAAAAAAATTTAAATATTAAAAATGTTTCATAAAATTATTATCTATTTGGAACTTTCTATCCAAATTTTGTTTAATATCTTTTCCAATTCAAACTTCAATTTTACATCATAAGAAAAATGAGCCTATGAAGTGGTGGGTGATTCAGTATTTGTAAGTTTGTAACCAGGTTGCATCAACCACACTGTGTCACCTTCGCTCCACAGTCCACTCCAACTCTACACTCGTTTATTTTGCACTCTTCTGGTGTGTTTGGTGAGGGGAAAATTAGAAAGGAAGTTGAAGATCTTGTGTTTTCCAGGAATATAAACTTCCAGGGTGGTGCTACTTTTCCATGAAGTAAATGACTAACACCACAACAACTAGTGATCAGGAGAAGGTTGCACCGCAACACCGCGGCGGCATTGAACGGCTCTCAAATCGCCACAATTGGCCACCACAAGCTTCTCTGCGTCGACCACGACCACCGCTCTCGACCCCATCCACCTCACTGGCTTCGCCGTTAATCTCTCTCCCGTCTTCGATCTCCTTAGCGAGTAACTTGTGCAGCCGATAAGGCACGTGTACGCTACCTTAGCCCTGCCGTGCCCATCTTACCAGGTGAGATTTCCCGGCGTCACTGTCAGGGAGTCTTCCATCTCCCTCCTCCGGCCGAACACCGGCGCTGATCCATGTGGTAAACACGTCGAGCTCCGCTTCTCCCCTTCCTCTCCTCCCTAGCCCTCACCTACGGAGACCACTACTCCGTCCGGTGCCCCCACCGCCCTGAGACGCCTGTTTCGAAGATTCCAATGCAAAAGAATCCGATGTCGAAAGCTCTGAATTTAGCCTCTTGTCACTGTCGTCGATTTTTCGACTGTTCTTCAACAGCCTTTGAGGACGCCCAAGTGGTCACTTCTTTGATACCTGTGCGGCTCCTCTCATGCCAAGTAAGGATCTATTTCAGGCTTGATCGTCTCTATTAAACGTACCGATTCCACCAACCACCACTCATCACCGTAGCAAGCTATACGATTTCCTTCACTTTCTCGGTAATTTTCTCAGGAAACAATCAAAACACGAAAATGTCTGTGAGAGTTGGATTGCGGCCACGTGGTCCTGGATGACCAGGATCTGCGTGTGACCAAGCTTGGCCGTGTGGGAGACGTGGACCAATCTCGTCGGTTGACGTAGATGTGCCTAGTTTTGGCTAGAGTTATTAATTTTTTTTTAGTAAAATACAGGGATTGTGTAGTGCACCGCCCATCGGTATCTTTTTGCTTAGACGACAAAAAATGATAGATATTCTTATTTTGATCACCCCTCTTCGATCTAAAATACTATATCAAATATCAAGGGTTATCCTTTTCTTGATAAGGTCTATCTCTAGACTTTATTTTTTTTTAAAAAAAGTTATAATTATCAATAATTCTTTATCTATTAAATTTTGAACTTTCAATTATTTCAACCCTTTGAGAATTTTTATGCGTTTGAAAAGGTTTATCAATTACTACTATAGCTTTTTTTGTTTTTGCACTATCTTAAACTTGCTTACCTAACCTCCTTTGTGAAAAAGTAAAAAAATACTTTGTTTTCCATTATCTTAAACTTGATAACATAACCTCCTTTTTAAAAGAGTTGATAACCCTATAAAATACCCTTGTTGGCCTATTATCACTTTGAAATAATCTATCAAGTGTTATAGTAACTTTTTTACTATGGTTTTATTGTCATTTCAAGTCTCTAATATTGTCCTCTTTTTGAGAGGATGTATCAAAGATTTTTTTTTTTCTTCTCAAAGAAAGAGCCTTTGTTTACTTAAGATTAAATTTTCAAGAAAAGAATCCTATGCATCAATTTTTTCTACAATTTCAATTTTTAAGGATTCTTTCGTGGTATGGTTTCAAGTCTCAAGGATTGTCTTTTCTTTCAATGCCTCAAGGATTCTCCCGCGGCATAGTTTCAAGTCTCAAGGATTGTCTTTTCTTTCAACACCTCAAGGATTCTCGGTATAGTTTCAAGTTTCAAGGATTGTCTTTTCTTTGAAATTTCAAGGATTGTCTTTTTTTTGAAATGGTTATCCGTAACTTTTTTTTCGATAGATACAATTATCAAAGATTCTTTGTTAACTTTTTTTTTTTTTTTACTGTAGTTACAATTATCAAGGATTTTTTGTGTTAACCTTGGTTGCTTATCCTCCCTATAGAAGGGTTTGTCAAGGATTCTTTGCCTTAACCTTAGTTGTTTATCCTCCCCATGGAAGGTTTTGTCAAATACCCTTCTATAGGGTCTATCAAAGTGTCTTATCCCTGTTTTGAAAAGGTGTCTAGTGTTATTGTAATTTTTTTTTCTTTTTTAACTATAGTTTTGTAGTTATTTCAAGTCTTAAGATTGTCCTAAGAGGATTTACAATAGTTTTTTTATTATTATAGTTTCTTTCTCAAAGAAAAAATCTCTCTTTACTAAAGTTTCAAAACTTAAAAGAGAAGGGTCTCTCAAGCCGTGCATTTCAAGCATTGAAATGTGGTTTTTACTACAAGTTACTTATCAAGAATTTTCTTCTAATGGAGCTTTAATTTTTACTATAAGTTATTATCAAGAATTCTCTTTTAATAAAGTTTTCGAATGATTGTCTCCACATTAAAAGATCATTGTTGTCCATCACAAATCTCTTTAAATGATAGTTTCAATTCTCTCTTTACCATAGTTTTAGTTCTCAAGTATTCTTTCTTCACAATTTATTAGTCATATATTGCTAAGAATCCCAATCTACATTCATGAATACTTATACCTCCCTATCCGGTCTTGCCAAAATGTGAATTAGGAATATGATTATGATAAATATTAATGCTTCTCAATAAAAATAATAATATGATTTTTTTTATCCACTTTCATACTTGTTTAATGCGGAGAAACCAATATCATGAATGTGATTATTAATATTATATAAGACTAGTTCAACTAAAGAGAAGAAATCCTAGGGGTGGTAAATAATAATGTATAAATTAATTATGTTGTGATTATGGGTCTTGTTTATCTTGGGGAGTAGTTGGAATAAAAATTGTATTACTTTGAGAAATCCACATCATAATTATTAGCACATTAAAAATAATTGTTGGATTTAATATTCCATATTTAATTTGTTAGGGTTTGAAATCAGGGATGATTATATGCAATTTTAAATTACCAGGTGGTTATTAATTATAAATATTATTTTGTTAATTTGAAATGCATTACCTATTAAACATTTTCTTATTTTTGAAATAAATTATTATACTTCACAAACATTGGTTTAAACTTCGACTTTATTTGATACTGATTTTAGAAAGTATTTCTATCCCTTTTAATACTTAAAAGATAAAACTTTTTAAGTGATAGAAATATTAGAAACACAGGTTTTTAAAGTACATTTAGAAGTGATTTTGAGAGGTATTTTTAATTTTTTTTAATACTTAAAAATAAAAATTTTCAAATATTAGAAAAACTAAAAACACGTCATCAAATCACTATCCTACGCACTTTTCATTAAATTAGACAAATATTTTTCTACATCAAAATATAACATTTTGTAGAAGTGTTTGGTAATGAATTTCCAATTAATCAAACATCCTTTTCATGCAAAGGGACACCTTCTCGAGCGTCATTACTCATTTTCACGTTTATTATCTTAAAATAATTAATATTTACATAGTTATTAGTGTGATAAATGATATTGAATGTAGGAGTAAATCACTTCAAATGAAAAAAAAATCATCTCGAGGTCAGATTATAAGTGAAAATTTTCATGCAAGTTTTTTCTTAAGTATGAGTGTTATCTTCTCTTTTTAATTTAATATTTTATTTATATAATCTTTAAATAATAAATTCGAGAGCTGTCCTTCTATATTGGCCGTCAAAGCATCTCATGGGCATTATAATTTAAACCTCTATAAAAATGACTGCCTGCAACATCTGAAAACTTGATGAAGAACGAAGATATTAAAATCAAATGACTGTTCTATGACAATCGTATCTCTTCCAATAGCACAGCCGGAAGCATATCTAATTTTTTGGCATTAAAAAACAGAATGGCCAACTCAAAGATGGGAATCGGAGATTATTTCAAAACTTTTATTAGCGGGTGTTTTACAGACAATTTTTTAGACCAAAAATACAAAAACAAAAAAACAAAAACCAACGTTGAAGGAGTTGTTTGAGAACAGTGTTGTTTGAAAATATTTTAACTGAATTTTATAAGTACTAAGAAAAACATTTCAAAGCATGTGAAAAACTGCAGGCTTATTTTTGAAAGAATGTAGATATGTTTTTGAAAATATTACCGAAAAGGACTTGATTAAGAACTTTCTTTCCAAATTTCGTTGAAGATCTTTTCCAATTCAAACTTCAATTTTACATCATAAGAAAAATGAGCCCATCAAGGGCTGGGTGATTCAGTGTTTGTAACCAGGTTGCATCAACCACTGTGTCACCTTCGCTCTCAGTCCACTCCAACTCTTTATGTTGCACTTTTCAGGTGTGCTTGGTGAGAGGGAAATTAGAAAGGGAATTGAAGATCTTGTGTTTTCCAGGAATATAAACTCCCAGGGTGGTGCAACTTTTCCATGAAGAAAATGAGTAACAACACAACACCTAATGGCACCACTGGCGGGACGTCTTCCATCGCCTTCCTCTGCCCGATCAATGGCGCTGATTCATGTGGTATACACGTCCAGCTCCGCTTCTCCCTTTCCTCTCCTCCCTCGCCCTCACCTCCGGCGATCCCTTCTCCGTCCGGTGCCCCAACCGCTCTGAGATGCCTCTTTCGAAGACTCCAGTGCAAAAGAATCCGACGTTGAAAGCTCTGTATTTAGCCTCTCGGCACTGCCGTCGATTTTCGACTGTTCTTCAACAGCCTTTGAGGACTCCCAAGTGGTCACTTCTTTGATACCTGTGCGGCTCGTTTTCTGCCAAGTAAGGATCTATGTCAGGCTTAATCGTCTCTATTAAACGTACCGATTCCACCTACCACCGCTCATCACCGTTGCAAACTACACACTTTCCTTCAGTTTCTTCGTAATTTTCTCAGGAAACAATCAAAACATGAAAACCATGGCCTGCGGCCACGTGGTCCTGGATAACCATGATCTCCGAGTGACCAAGCTTGGCCGTGTGGGAGACGTGGACAAATCTCGTCGGTTGAGGTATATGTGCGCAGTTTTGGCTAGAGTTATTAATTTATTAATAAATACAGGGATTATGTAGTGCACCATCCCATCTACGGAACTTGTTGCGCATACGTATCTTTTTGCTTAGATGATAAAAATGATACACGTTCTTATTTTGATCAACCATCTCCAACCTAAAAGATTATATCAAATATAAATTATCATCCTTTCCCCTATTTCTAAAATTTATTTATTTTTACACTAAAGTTATATTTATCAAAGATTATCCATTGCTAAATTTTCAATTCTCAATGATTTCAACTCTTGAAGACTTTTATGTTTTCAAAAAGATTTATCAATTACTACCACAATTTTTCTGTTTGCCATCATCTTAAACTTGATGGCCTAATCGATCTCCTTTTGAAGAGCCAATAAGTTGGTAAAATACTCTTAGTGACCCGTTGTCCCTATGAAAAAAATCTGTCAACCGAGTTATAGTAATTTTTTTATTATGGCTTTATTGTCATTTGAGGCCTTGAGTATTGTCCTCTTCATAAAGAGGGTCTATCAAAGATTTTTTTTCTTTTCTCAATTGGGAAAAGTTCTCTATTTATTGAAGATTAAATTATCAAGAAAAGGATCTCAAGGCATCAATGTTTTCTCCAATTTAAACTATCAAGGATTCTCTTATTCATGTCTCAATGATCGTCTTTTCCTTGAAAGAATTTGAGATAATATATATATATAACTGATAGTTACAATTATCAAGTATTCTTTGTCTTAACGATGATGTCTTATCCTCCATATAAAAGGGTCTGTCAAGTACCCTTGGTAGTCCATCGTCACTTTGAAAGGTTATCTAAGAGTTTTTAGTGTTAGTGTAACATCTTTTTTTTATAATAGTTTTGCGGTCATTTCAAGTTTCAAGAATTGTCCTCTGCCCGAGAGGATTCAATAGGTTTTTATTATTATAGTTTCATTTCTCAAAGAAAGGATCTCTTTTTATTGAAGTTTAAATTCAAGGAAAGGGTCTCTCAAGCTAATGCAGTTTTTATTGCAATTTTTTCTACAAATTAATTGTCAAGAATTCTCTTTTAATAAAGTTTGATTATCATTAAGGATTCTCTTTTACTAAGTTTCATTTGTTAAGTATAGTCTCATTTTGAAAGTTCAATAATGTGCAAACTTCTTTACCATAATTTTAGTTCTCAAGGATCCTCTTTTCACAATAGTTTTAATTCCCAAGTATCCTCTCTTCATGGTTTATTGGTGGTATGTTGCTAAGAATCCCAATCTACATTCATGAATATTTTTGTCTTCATTTCAATTTTAATATACCAAAGCTTTGAAAAATGTCCACTTTTGCCATATGGTTATGATAAATATCAATTCTTTTCCAAAAATAAAAAATAAAAAATGAATGATATGTTTTTATCCACTTTCACACTTATTTAATATGAATGTGATTATTTGAGAAATCCACATCATAATTAATAATGCACTAAAAATAATTATAGGATAATGATTCAAGTATTTGAGAAATCCACATCATAATTAATAGTACACTAAAAATAGTTGTACGAATTAATGATTCTCGTTTTTAATATATTAGTATTAGGATTTGAAATTAGGGATGAAATTTACAAAATATTAATATAATGTTAGTATGGTTTAAACTTTATTCTATTAATAGAAAATATTATATTATTTTTGAAAAATAGATGATGATTTTGTAGAAGTCTTTGCTAATGAATTGGGACATCTCTTCCTATGAGTAGTGTCATTCCTTATTTTCACATTTATTATCTTATTTTAATTATATAATTAATATTGTTTTAAAAATTAATTATATAAATAGAAGAATGATAGAAAATAAAGAAGTATGTACAAAAAATTACTTTTAAAAAATATTTGAGACTCAAGTAACAAGTTCCTTAAGAGACTTCTATATTCAAAAGAATGCAGATCTGTCTTTTGAAAATATTATCGAAAAGGACTTAATTAAGAACTTTCTTTCCAAATTTTGTTTAACATCTTTTCCAATTCAAATTTAAAGTTTACATCATAAGAAAAATGGGCCCATCAAGTGGTGGGTGATTCAGTGTTTGTTACCAGGTTGCATCAACTACACTGTGTCACCTTCGCTCCACAGTCCACTCCAACTCTGCATTGCACTTTTCAGGTGTGTTTGGTGAGAGGGAAATTAGAAAGGAAGTTGAAGATCTCGTGTTTTCCAGGAAAATAAACTCCCAGGGTGGTGCAACTTTTCCATGAAGTAAAGAGTAACACCACAACACCTAATGATCACAAGACGGTTGCACCGCAACGCCGCAGCGGCACTGAACGGCTCTCAAATCGCCACAATTGGCCAACACAACCTTCTCTGCGCCGACCTCGAGCACCGCTGTCGACCCCATCCACCTCAGCAAGGAAGATGCCGACATGTCATCCACCTCACTGGCTTCGCCGCTAATCGCTCTCCCGTTTTCGATCTCCTTTGCGAGTAACTTGTGCGGCCGATAAAGACACGTGTACGCTACCTTGGCCCCGCTGCGCCCATCTTACGAGGTGAGATTTCCCGGCGCCACCGTCAGGGAGTCTTCCATCGCCCTCCTCCGGCCGATCACCGGCGCTGATCCATGTGGTATACACGTTGACCTCCGGTTCTCCCCTTGCTCTCCTCCCTCGCCGTCACCTTTGGCGACCACTTCTCCGTCCGGTGCCCCAACCGCTCTGAGACTCCTGTTTCGACGATTCCAATGCAAAAGAATCCAACGTCGAAAGCTCAGAATTTAGCCTCCCGTCACTGTCGTCGATTTTCGATTGTTTTTCAACAGCATTTGAGGACTCCCAATTCTTTGATACCTGTGCAGCTTGTCTCCTGCCAAGTAAGGATCTATTTCAGGTTTGATCTTCTGTATTTTAACGTACCAATTCCACCAACCACCACTCAACACCGTAGCAAGCTATACACTTTCCTTCACTTTCTCGGAAATTTTCTCAGGAAACAATCAAAACATGAAAACCATCGT